>NW_028327185.1:3750000-5000000 GCF_987537825.1 Furipterus horrens | reverse complement strand
TGTTTATTGTTGTTTTATAACTTAATTGTACCAATTACATTTGATGTGTGACATCATTACGTGTACTCTAGCCCTGTATTTTACTAATTGACTTAAGCATTAATTTCAAAAAGCATGATTGATATTTAGATATCTCTTTGTCATACAATCATTTCAGTTATTTGCACTGAGGACATCAAAGATAAAGCATTATATCTGAGAGAAAGAAACAGCTTTATAAAAAGAGGGCAATACAGGGGAATAAAGCCATCTAAATGAAGATATAGCACTATGGTCACTGTAAATTGTAAATTTAAGTTTCTAAAGGCTATCAAGAATCTAGGTTTCTTTTACAAAATATTTAATTGCATTACTCAGGATTTTATTTTACTCCACATTTATATCAATGTGTAAAATGGTATTATTTCTAATGTCAACTTTTAGTATTACCTTTATATTACTATTACTATTACTTTTTTTAATAAAGCATTTTGCCTGAGGTAATTGTTTTCTCTAAAAGGTGTAACTAGCAAAGATACACTTTTTCTAAAAATATTGTAGCCTATTATATCATTTCCTTTCTTAGTTGTTGAGAAACTAACCTTAACATTTCAAAGGATGAATTTGCCTGTTAGTAATTATGTCCCTGTGAGCATGAGCAATAGGTTTAAAGCGCTTCTAATGAGAAAGGCACAAGGAAACTCAATGATTTCTATTTAAATTTGAAAAAGTTATACTGAAATGCTTTAAAACTATTTTAAACAAAAGTCGGATGGAAAACTTCCAGAAACTTCAAGGACAACCTATTTCCAAGCACATAGTTTATGGAGGACTGACACCAGTATCCTTTACGAAAACTTAGGATGCTGTCTGTGACACTCTAAAGGTCAGAAGCAATAGGTGCTCCACATGGGGACAGGCACGGTTGGTGACAGAGAGGGGTCCAAACTGTGTCTTCTGCACTCTGGCAAGAGAAGGACTAAAAAGGGAACCCAAGGGAGTTCTTGCAAAACCTAACTTTTACTAACAGCGTCTGTTCTGCTCGAGTGGCAAGTTTTCCTTCAGACAGAAAGCCCTACTGGATTTTACAATAAGCTCAAGGTATTTAACCTACAGAGTTCCAGCAAACAATTAACAAAGATCGGTCTCTTTTGAAAGAAACAGAGGAAGGAAGGAAGGAAGGAAGGAAGGAAGGAAGGAAGGAAGGAAGGAAGGAAGGAAGGAAGGAAAGAAGGAAGGAGGGCATGTCTTCTAATCTCCTACAAAATAAAATCCTGGGCTTAACCTCCAAAGCTTCCATGAACTTGACCATACAGATTCTGTATCTTCTACTACCCTTTTTCAATGCATAATTTTGCTAAACTGAGCTCTTGTGTTCCTGTTCAAAACATAGTTTTTTTGCGGGCCTAGAACACTGTCCATTCACCAGCCTTCGTCTCTTGGTACCTGGAAAGTTTATTCTTATAGCTTCTCATGATAAAAACCTTGGAGACACTTGTTTTCTCTTTGTCATCCATATCCTATCTGTCAAAAAATCCCATCAGATCTCTGTACACAATATATTTAGATGTCAACACTCTCTTTTTGTATCATCACCAGTACTTCTCCACCCAATCTATTATCTTATCTCCCAAATTATTGCAGTAGCTTCTTCGTAGGCCTTTCTCTTTTATGCTTGAGAGCTCATTTCCTTAGAGCAGTCAGTGTGATTTGTTTAAAATATGTTAGACCATGTTATATTGTGGAGAAATCCATCTACTGTCCTTTCATAGCAAAGACAAAAGAAGCCTGACTCCTTGCCGTGGGCTACAAGACTCGGCACTTGCTGGGTCTCTGCCTGAACACGTTCCTCCTAGACACCAGCACGTTGTCCTTCATGATCCGTTTTAGATCTCTGCTTCAGTATCATCTTATCAGAAAGCCCTTTCCGGAGCCTCCTCTATCCAACACCCCCTCCCCTCCCCTGTCGTCCTGTAAGAAACGTTTCTGACTACTTTTGTCGTTACGTTGTTTGTGCTATATAAAAATATATATATTTTAAATTATCACAGGAAGTCTGAGTATCCTTGGGTGGAATTTAAATTGTGTAGGCAGGCACCAGAAATATCGAGTCAATATTTTTATGCCTGGCACGTTTCGAGCACGCTAATGAAAAATTATTGAAATGCGCAACTTAGGAACTGTAATTGTAAAGACTAATAACCTCAGAATCTAACCAGATTAAAAATCAATTTAGTGAGACTGTGTTACATTTCCTTCATTTCCTAATGGTTTTTAGGTGTACACTTTAGTTAATGGGGAGGTATGCTAAGCAATCGCTTCTCACCTGGTGGTTCTTCTGTTGTCGAGATGAAAATGCCCGAGGAACGATCTCATAATGAGGCTATACTGACTTGCCTGAGTTCTGCAGACAAAAGGAACTTCTGTAACAGGTGACTTTGTAATTGCTGGCTTTTGAAGTTATTTTGCAAATGTTAAAAAAGAAATAACAGGCCCATAGTGGAGTCATTTGCCCTCAGGATAGCAAATCAAGACCTCACTGCAGTTTCAGCCTCTTCCAGGAATTGACTTAAACAGCCAGTCTGAAATTTTTCAGTTAGGACTAGTGAGATCATCTTCATGGTAAAACCTCTGCCCTTCCCTTCCCCAAAAAGAAGATGCCTGGCCTGAAGCACTTCCTTCTTTTCTTTTGCTGATAACTTCTTCTTCCCCCACCTGTCTCCTGCTTATAACACCCCTCCTTTTGGTACAAACCCTGGGAGCACCTCTCTCCTTGCTAGAGAGCAGGCTGCCCCGTTCATGAGTTGCTTCATAAAACCAGATCTTCAGATTTACGCTATTGAATTTTTGTTCTTTAACACAAATTATTCAGGAGACCTTAGTAACATAAAGAGATCAGGATATAATATTTCATCAATACAGGTATTGGTAATAATGAACTAATAACGTTAATTATCTAAAGTTAATTATATTTCCTTTATTGAGAATAGACTACTCTTTTAAAATCTTTAGCTTTTTTTTTTGTTGTTAAATTGAAAATCAAGAGGGCGTTACTGTTTTTTGCTCCCTCTATGTGCTGGGTATAGTGTTGGAGAATTTCCATGCATACTCTACACAGCAAATAAATCACATCGAGGTCATTACCATTTTACAGATGAGGAAGGTATGACTCAGAGGCACTCAATGTCTTACATAAGACTATTGGATTTCTGTCATTAAAATCATTTTTATTGGTAGACATATGTATGACTTTTGGCATATGACTCAAGGAATTGACAGTTTGATTGACATTTCATCTTACCTAGGAGGACAAGGCTTCTCAGAATTAAAACAATAGAAAAATAGGAATTAATTCCGAATGTTGTATCATTCAAGCAGTAATCTAGTTATTCAGACATACCTGACCTCATTGGAAAAAGAACACCGCATGCCTGTGCCATTAAGAGATGCATTCCAATTAAAGTTTATGCTTCATGCCAATAATTATTTGTAAACATCGGTAATACATATATTGTTTTTCAACTGCATATGGACAGTAATTCTAATAATAACTATCTGAATTACTCATTAGGCCCTTTGGTTATAGGACATTTTAAAATCTTATAATATGTAGATATTAATTTTTTTTTAAACTTAAGTACAGTTGGTATACAGTATTTTAGTTATTTATGTAACTTGCAATGCGGTCACCACACTGAATCCAGCAATCGCCCGTCACTGTGCAAACGTATCGCCTATTATTGACTATCTTCCCCTTCACTTTCTTCACCCCCAGACTTGCTGGCAACCATCAGTCCGATCTCTATTTCTGTGTGTCTGTTTTTGTTTTGTTGATTCTTCCTGTTTTATTTTTAGATTCATTTCATTTAGCATAATACTCTCTAAATCCCACGTGCTGTTGCAAACGGCAAGACCTCATCCTCTTTCTTGCTGAGTCCTGTTCCATTATGAGTCATGTTCCCCATCTTCTTTCTCATCCATCTCTTGAGGGACAGCTAGGCTGCTTCCGTGTCTTGGCTATTGTCAGTAATGCTGCAGTAAACACGGATGCGCGTATCTTTTCAAATCAGTGTTTCCCTTTTCTTCAGCTAAATCCTGAAAAGTGGGGTTCCTGGGTTGGATGGTAGAGTCATTTGTGGTCTTTTGAGGACTCTCGATACTTTGGCCCATAGCGGTTGCGTCAGTTTGCAGACCCACCCAGAGGGCACGTGGGTTCCCTTTCCTCCACGCCCTCGCCAGCCCCTGTTCTTTGTGTAATCCTGGGCTTTGATGGCGGCTTCTTGTTAGAACACAGCAGCTGATTCCGAAGGTTTGTTAACACGTGGTCTGCTAGGGTCCAGCAGTGCTTGCTGGCTGGCTTTTCCATCACCTAAACCTTGTTCATCCGAGTGCTTCTGTTGTTTCCCAAGATTTTCCACAAGAGGTTGTGTCATTCTGCAACTACAGGCGGCTCCCTGGATCTCCTCTCCACTGTTCGCTTACTATCGTTCATTACAACTTCGTGTGATTGAGGCAAAATGTCTATCAGAGCCCCGCCTTCTAAACTGCATATAGAATTCACTGCATCATTTCCCCTCTCCTTTCATATGAAAAACAACTTACTTTTGTTGTTCAAACTATAGCAATTATTCACGCACCTCCTTTCATATAATCAAGCTGCGTTGCCTGCCATCTGTGTACCCGCATAAACACGGCTGCAAGGTAATTAAAAGCATTTGGCCCCATATAAATTTTGACTTACGGTTGCTAGTTTTGTTGTGGATATAAAACTCACCTGAGTATTTCTTCGGAATTGCTCTGAATGATTTTCAGATATTTTATTCACTTATGCCCCAAATGGATGACATGCTATTAAACTCAGAGAGAATAATTGCAAAACTGTGCGGGGAGTCACAATTTTTACTTCTAGTAAACTAATAAAAATGACTGGATATAAAAAAATAGAGTTGAGAGCTTCATACAGGGAGTATATATGGAGGGAAAAAAAAGGAAAACAATTTCGGAAATGGTTAAGCTTTTTAAAAATGTCTGATAAATGCTGCATTTGCATTGACAGAATTAACTTAAATAAATTAAATACATTCTAAATATGTTAGGCATATTCAACTTGATGATTTTAAACATAAAGCATCAAGGTGGTTTCCTTAAAGTGACTTTTCAAAATGCACGTTGTCATTTTTTTCTCCCAGCACTTACCACGTGTGTCACTAGAAAATGGATCTCAGGAATTGCATTTAGATATTATTTTCTTAATGTACCTTCCACAGAGTTGTGTTTCTATTAAAAAAAAATACTGCAGATACTATACCCACAACATATTGACAGAAAATTTTAATAACCACATTTGATCATGAACTTAAAAGAAAAAGCTTGTATTTTCCTCATAAACAGGAAAAACATCCATTTTATAATTGTTTTGTCCATGGACCTCTACCAGCAAAAATTATGTAAATTCATAAAGAATAGTTAGAAAATTGTGTTTCTATGAAAGCTATTTCTATTCTAATTTACATACAAATACAGAGATCTAAAACCACAAACCATATTTTTTCTGTGATAGAAAACTGTAATATTGTATGTACTGCATTATTTCTGTAAATATATGAAAACATTTACCAAATAAAAATTGATATTAGTATTTAATTAGCCATCAGTTCCTGCCAGTAAGGAAAATAATGATTTTGTTTTCTTTTGTAAAACTTTGTTTCATTTTCTGTATACATTTGTGGGCTTCAGAGGCTTTTTGAACATAATTATGTCATTCTGCCAAAAATTCTGACAACATACTCCAAAACATTTTTCAAAAGATTTTTAGTATTGAAAGTCTAATAGCTTATTTAAGTATTCCTTATTAGATTTTCTTCTTTCTTTGAGAAAGAAATGGAATGAACTAACATTTCATTCTTCTCCCTTAATAATCTCAAGATCATTGGGTATAGAGATTAAACTCAGAAAAATGTCTAATAAACTCTTGAATGTTTCTGCAGCTGGAAATTTTGAATATTGAAAACAGAAGCTACTAAAATTCTCAAGTGTATAGCATCCAGTCTATGTTATTTAACTTGAGCCTAAAGAACTAAAATGCATATTCAGTTCATGAACGTTACCTTCATAACTATTTTTCATATGTACACCTAAATCTAATGGTAGTGATTTCAGTATTTTAATATATTTCATATTCCTCATAGCATACAGGATAAAAAAGTTACTGAAAATAATTATTAGGACATTGCAAAGAAAAACATAAAAACATCACTCAATATGAGCAAAAATAAATATTTCAGAGAGAAATTTAAAAAAATAAATAAACCTGGACAATGAGGAGAGAAAGGCAGGATGTAGAGAAGAATAAAGAAAGAATACACGTAATGGAAATTTATAAAGGACAGGGATAAATAGGCTAGCAAGGTAAAATGATGATATAGCCAGCCCCCGATCTTTGAACTGGTTGAAGTGGATATGGTTTCAGGAATATGGTCAAGGACAAAAATACCAGCATTATAATGAATGCGCTAGCCTTTCTAAGTGACATATAGAAACCAAGTGGAAAAGTTTTATTTGTTCTGTGCAAGATAGCTTAGTAGTGCATTTATCACATTATATGAGGGGGGGCTCCCCCCAAAAAACATGAAATTATCTTCTGGAGGGCAGGCTCCTTGTAGTCCAGGCTCCCCTGCTAGGTGACTGTGCTAGGAACCCATTTGGATCAGTGTACCAGCTGGCGTTGTCGTGAGAGGCTGCGTTTGGCTTTAGTGAATCTTTTTTGAAGACTCTTTCAATGTGTTTGCCCATTTCACAATGGATCATTTACAAGCACACCTATCTGCACTGTACTGAGTGTTCAGTAGTTTCTGACTAAAAATGGCATGACCCCATGCCCCACCCTCCCTATTCACTGGATCTTGTCCCAGGTGCTGTGCCGATGTAGAAGAGGTGAAACAAAAAACAGCAGAAGCACTTAAAGGCATCAAAATCAATAAGTTCAAAAACTTCTGAGCACTGGAAAAAAGTCTCGATAGATGTATTGCATCACATGGAGAGAACTTTGAAGGTGACTGAACTTTAAACCTATAAGAAAAATACACAATTTTTAATAAATTTTGATTTTGGGGTCTTCCCTTGTATTAAGGATTCACTTTCCTCACTGAGCCACAAGCAACCTGAGATGTGAGAGGGCGAATGTATTAATTACATTTGCTTCCAGTGCCTGTTACAGATCTAGGCACCGAGTGGGGATTCGAATTCAGTTTTTAAAAATATGAATGAAAAGGAAAAAACCCTGAGAGGACAAGTATACAGCCATACTTTTTATCTTTGTAATATTTGATAATATTAGTATTCTTACCATATATAAATTTTTCATATAATGAGAAACAGTAGAAGATTTAGTAATTCATCTACAGTGGTCCCTCACTTATCGTGGGTATTACGTTCTAGAACCCCCAGCCCCCGCGATAGGTGAAAATCCGCGAAGTAGGAACCTTACATTTATTTTAGTATTTATATATATTTAAAGGCTTTATAAACCCTTCCCACAACTTATAAACCATTATAACTCCCTTATTAAACTTTCCCACTCCCTTAACATTTTCCACACTTTTATAAACACTACTTATGTTCTTAAACATATTCTACATTCTTAAACCTACATGACTTTAACAACATACATATACAGTACTGCAAAATCCCACAATATAGCAAAAAATCCACAATAAATAATTAATTATAATATTTTAAAAACCCCTTGATACAGTGAGGCCACGATAAGTGAACTGCGATATAGAGAGGGCTTACTGTATTTGGTAACTGTGCATGTGATGCTTTACTATCTCTCTTGCATAGCCAGGAGTAAAACAACAGCAAAAAGCGTGGCTTCAGAGAACCTAGGCTTCCACAGAGTGCCATCTTGCCTACTAATGTTTTCTACGACCCACAAGAAGACCATTAACTTGTTCATTTTTCTTTTTACCTCCAAAATTCTGTGTTCCTGTAAAAGACTTAAAAAAATCTTCAGGGCAATGTAGAATTTCATATTTTCTGTGATTATTAGCTTCATGTTTTTTTTTTTTTTCAGTTGAAACCAGTTACTAAATTCAAACTCCAGCAATATTAATAACGTGCAAGAAGACAATAAGTCATTCAGCACACTTGCGTGTTAATAGGTCACTAGGTCTGATCCAATAAACAGCAAACAGAAACCCTGTGCTTGCTGGCCTAGCCCTGGCTTCATGCCACTCTCAGGCTATTTGGTACTCACCAAAAGATGCCTTGACTGTCGCTCACAGAAATTATAAGGCTTGAAGGAACTGCAGGTGCCCGATGAGAGACAAGGGTAGCAAACAAATCACAGTTGGAGCATGCATGCATCAGTGACTGCTGTCATTTATCGAAAACACGAGAACTCTGCTTATGAAATGGATTCCTCCAGCACACTGTGCACATGAAGATGCTGTTAACCCCCCGCGAGAGTTCAGGGTTCTCCTGTGTCTCACATCACTTTGCTTCTCACCGTCAGGGAGGGGGTTAGAGGTTATGCTGGGCCAACATCAAGCCTTCTGGGCCACAGTCGTGAAGGCTGGAATTGTCGTGAGAAAGAATGGTACCATTCGACCCAAGTTCCGATCATCTCTTTATCTGTTTGTGCATCTTGTTTCAGAACTGGCTGGTGGTTGCCCTGACTGGTGTGGCTCGGTGGGTTGGGCATTGTCCCACAAAGCGAAAGGTCGTGGGTTCAGTTCTCAGTCAGGGCACATGCCTGGGTTGTGGGGTTGGTCCCTGGTAGGGGCGCAGTAGGGGCACCTCCGAGATGCAACCAATCAATGTTTCTCTCTCATATCGATGTTTCTCACCTCATCTTTCTCCCTCCCTTTCCCTCTCTCTAAAAATAATTAAATCAAATCTTAAAAATTCTGACTAGTGGTTGATATTGACATAGATTTCTCAGTAAGGTAAAGTTTGGGGACTAAGATTTGTCAGGCAAATCCTTTCCTAGAGCTAGCTAATGAATTGTAGGGATCGTCTAGCACATTTATACTCTGCAAGTGTCCACGTGAAATTATTAGGGTTCCATATTATTGAGATTAACTTCACTAATGGGAATCAAAAGGACTCACACGGGCCCAGGAAACAATATGAATTCTCTAGTGTTTCAATTTAATCTCCTTGTCATTTTTTAGTATGTTGTTTTAAGTTATTTTCTTAGTGGTTGCCCTGAGGTTGAATTAACCACCTTAATTTATAACAATCAAGCTTGGATCAATGCTAATTTAATTTCAATTGTACATAAATCTTTGCTGGTATGTAGCTCTATTCCATTCCTCATTCTTTGTTCTACTGTTGTCATACAATTATCTCTTTAACCGTCGTGTGCCCATCAACACAGATTGATCATTCTCAGGTTATGCATTTAAAATATAATCTTATAAGAGAAGAAATAAGAATGACATTAGACAAATGTATTTACACTGTTTTATATGCATCCCTTTGTTTTTACCTTTATTGGTGCAATTTCTTCCTTCATGTGTATTTCCTTGGGGAAAATGCCTCCTACACTGAGCGACAGCCAAATGCTCAAGACCGTCTTTCAAGTGGGAGTTTTCTGGGGAACCTCAGACAAGTCATATAATAACAATTTTCTGGGAACAGGCTCTGAAGGAGCTCCCCCTTCTGTGGTTGCCCTTACTATCTTCCCACCAACCAATAACCACCAGAGGTACTCCTTTAGACACTGTTGAGTTTACTTGGCTTTTTATTAAGTCAACATTTGGGCTTCTTGCTGTAGCCAGAGTGAACACACAAGGGAAGGCTGGGGAGGCTCAGGGAGGTAGTAACAGGATCCGTTTATGAGTAGACTGGGCTTTGTACTCTGTGATTTGGAGAATACAAAGAAGTGGAATTTCTTTACTCTGAAATGGGTGCTATTGAAATTATATTATATTATTGTATAATATTTTAATCATATTAATATAATATAATTACTTTATATTATTTTAGTTTTGCTAGAGTGTTCTATTTTACATTATTCTTTTATTTAGGGTGCGCACAGAAAGAGCAAGTGTAGAGCTACAACCGGTGACAGAGAATTGGCGCTGGTGCTCCCTGGGAGTCATTGTTTTTGAGCGTGGTCTTGTTTTTGTCTTTCTCAATTACAATCACTTTATATCGATGTTCTGTGAAATCATTTCTGCTCACCAGAGACATATAACGGCCAGCTCCCGGCAGTGGGCTGGAAGGGTTGCTTTTTTCTTTTTCATCTCTATTAAAGTAACTGGTGTGGGCTTTCTGAAAAGATTCTGACCGAACTAGCAGATTTCATCCATATTCATATTTATTTGAAAAATTAAATTACTTTATAATATATGCTTTCTGTTAGCCAGAATCTATTCATTCTCAAACCTGCCATTGCATTAGGATGATGAAAATTGTAAAATGGACTGAGAGGAAGGTAGACGAACATGTCACATTTCAGTGAGTCAGAAGTCTGCAAAATGCTACATTAAGTTAAAAGTAGAGGATATGACAAGTATTTGACAATAATTTCAACTTCCAAAATATATATGCAGGTGAGGAACAATAGGGAACTATTTCTAGGCACAAAATCTAATTAGCCAAAAAGCATGAGGGACCTGAACGTGACAAGGTATTTTGAGAAGTCGCTTCGTTGTCTTGGGGTTCACACTGTCAGGAAGCAGCACCTTAATCGCGCTCCTCCCGACCTTCCTCTCTCCGTGTTCAGATGGTTTCTGCTGCCCTTCCTCTGTGTTGATACCGGTGCTGACTCCGCTCTGGTACAATGTCTCACTTTCATCTTTAGGTCCTGGGTTTATAAAATATACCTTTTTTTATATATAATAACTTACTCCATCTCTAAAACTCATCTCCCTATTATCTTCGTTTTACTTTATTTTTTTATCAACCTGTATGGATACACTCATTTTAGAAACCTAGGAATTATCCTTTATTTTATTTCTTCCCGGCTCCTTTAGTTGGGTGCCTAACCCATTACAGAATCATTATTCTATCTACATGCCCGTTATCACAGCCTGACTTCAAAACCATAGCATCTTTATCTTTCGTTATGAACTACATCGATATTTTAGGTCTACATCAAAAATGAAATACAGCAAATTCTTTGTATCAAGTGCTATTGAATCTAATGCCAAATCTTAATATTTGTCCCCAATTATGCCAGAGTGAACCAGAACAAAGCTCTGCACCTGCCATGGGACCCCGCTGCAGGCCCCTCCTCATCCCGTTTCTCCCCGCCTCCTCTCCTCCCTCCAGCCTTCGTTCTCAGGCCGACCTCTGCCGCAAATGCTAACTGGGCATCCCGGCTCCAGTCCTATCGCCTTATATCCCCGAATGGCATATATTGTAGACTGAGCCATCACCAACGACATCCAACTAAGTCAAATTCCCAGACTTACAGCTCCTCAGTGGCTCCCTGAACCCTACAGTGTGACACCTGGGCCCTTTGTTATGGACTTTATCAGATCTGTAGCATCTCTCTCTGCTTTTATTGTCATTCATGCTCTAGCACCACCAAAATGCACGGCAGAGACCTAAAAAGACCTGCTTAGTAAAAGGCAAGTTAACTGTGACCAATGAGAAGGAGACTGGATATTGTAACCGCAGGGAGTAGCTGCAGGATTGTCACTCCCAAGCTATGTGACACTGGGTAGTTCATTCAACTTCTCTATGCCTCTGGGTCCTGTTCGCAAAATATGACCATCAAGCAGGAGTTGCCCCACCGTGCAAACACATGCGTAGCGAGCATTACTGAAAAACCAAGTTTAAACTGTTTAACCAAACTTTTAAGCAGTGAAATATTTGAAACTAGTCTGCATTTTTTACGGAGGGATAGAACTAACATTTGCAAAGTGTAATACTTATTAGGCTATCTAATTTAACTTTCTCGCCTTTTAAAATTTATTTATGGTTTCTAGCAGTCGATGGATGAAGTAACTTAGGCATAAAACATTAAGTTCATTCATTCGCTTACCAACCAATCGGTATCTGTTGAGTCCCTACACCTACTTTGTGTTGCAAGATCTCACAGGGGGCACAGATACAAGCGTGAATAGGTCAGATGTACAAGGAATCCCAGTTAGTAATTTGTGAGATGCCATCAAGCTCAGGTAGGTTTCCCTCAATACTTGGGCCTATTTCAATCTGGCCTCAATAGAAGATGGCCAGGCAAAGAATGATGCTAACTAGAAAGATAGCTTTTTAATAACATTTTTCTTCAAATGTGAGAATTACAAAAACAAACCAAAAAGGCAACATATGAACGTTATAATTAAAACGACAATAAACTATGGCATTAGATGGAGTTCAAGGAGTTATGTGCATGGACTTTCAGTGACATAGAGCTCTTTGATCATTTGCATCCTGTCCGGATTTTTCGGTTTTTCCTGGAACGGACTGCTGAGTCTGCCCTGTCCTTGGCTTGTCCCTGCCAACACCCTGAGCCTCGCTCCCTTCATGCTTGGACACCACAGTGGCCTCCTGACGGACAGCCTTTCTTATCTCCCCCGTGCAGTTCATCCCGGGTTGTGAGTCCCCAAGGCGGATTCACAGTGCCGTTCCCAGGCTGCAGGCTGCTCCCCGGCTCCGTATTTTATACCCAGTGTTAGTCCAAACCTCAACTTAAGTTCAGGGCATGGCCGCGATCGGTGTCGTGATGCCTGACACTCACTACCTAGAATGTGTGCTGCGTTTTTGCCCGGGCCCCCTTCCCACCTATTCCCTTACTACTGACGCTCTCCTCTGCTCAGCTAGCCCCGTGGGAAGTGCTTCCTCCCTCCGCTTTACTTACCCACATAACATACACCCACGTGACTCATGAAGTCATTCTTTTTTTGATGAAGTCCTTCTCGACAACTTCCATTCGTAGTCCTTCTTTTTACTTAGCAATTCATGGATCTTTAGAACCCAGAGTAGTGGCAGAATTTTTGTCCCAAGTCTTGAGGTTTACCTGTGAAACAAGGACCAGGGTGGCCGTAATTAGTCCTCTCCTTTGTGAGAGATGAAACGAGCCCCAGGTGGTTGCATTTTCTGGTCAGGGATTTTCCTGACATCCTGACATTCATCGGGTGTATGTTCTTATAGCGTTGTGTGATTATTGCAATGTTGTTAGATTTGTTTTTTTCCCAGAAGGTTTACAAAGTACTTGAGACCTGTCATTATAGCATTTTTAATTCTTTAACTATACCCTAACATTATCTGCTTATTTAAATGTAGTGCACAGACTTTTTTCAGTTGATAATCTATCTGAAATAATTTTATAAAAATTGCTATTAGACTTACATTCAGCAAAATAAGAAAAATAATCAAATTATATAAGTTGTAAATATCCCTACAGATACACACTTTATCAACTACCCTAGAAAGGATGAAAGCAGTTTGGAACATTTTCTATTTTTAGGAATCATGTCTAAGGGCTACATGTTTGAAGATCATTTAAAAACAAATATAAATATATGTGTATCTTGGATTTTGTTTATTGGCATGGTATAACTCACCTGAAGTATAAAGTATAAGAACCATGCTACTATTAAATCTTCACTGGAATGCTTCTGGATTTGAACAGATTTTGCCTTGATAGATACATAATATTTATTTAGAAATATCTGTATATACACATTTTAATATATTGCTGAAAAAGTTAGCATTGATCTGTGAGTTAAAATCTAATAAAATAAACAGAAAGGGAAATTTTTAACAAAATAAGAAACGTTTCAGAAGATCATTTATCATAGGCAAATAACCCAGCAATGATTCTATTCATAATTTATGTATCTCTTTTATAAGAAGATTAAACTCCCTCCCGACAATTTCTTGTTTCCCTGATTTCCTGTAAAACGGAAACAAGAAAATACTTAATATGTCATTGAATTGGCTCTCCTTTTTCCCAGGAGTTATTGAAATCGAGGTTAAATAAATAATTTAATTGAAAATGCACACATTGCAATAGCACATACAAGGTTCTTGTTTGAATGTCACTCTTTACCATGGATTAGAAAGGACTATTTTAATCCTATAGAACGAGCTCGTGTAGTGCCCATAAGCAGCTATTTTTTAGAAGGATTGGGGCCTTCTGTGTCACTGATGATAAGGAATTTCATTGTTCTGGCTTCCATCCTTGGCTTGACCTATTCATCTAAAATAAACCAATCCTGGAGGGAGTGTTGCTTCAGGCATAAAATGATCAACACAGGGACAGAAAGTAAATCCACCGCCACACATGCAAAAAGCTGATATAAGAGCCCTGGCAGAGTGTCACATTTGTGGAAAGGAAGTTTCAGATCATACCTCCCCCTAAAATCAAGACAGCCAATTTAAGAACTAGTGTCATCATCGATAATAAATTATTTGAGCACCAGAAAATGATGTTCATAGAATATGACTTTGTTACCTTTATATAAGATGCAACTGTTGCCGAAGTTCTGATATACAGTATTAAAAAACAAATAAAGGAATGGCAAGAAATTATAACTATGATGTTAAAGACTTTTGCATTGTTTAGCGTTTGCTCTTGTGATTTATATCAAATATTAATTCTAAGTATCAAAATAGCTTCTTTGGTCAATGTCTTCGCCAAGTGTCAAGTAAACTTTTCTCAAAACTCAGCCTATCTTCCTAAATGCACTATTGTGACCTATGACCTGGCGTGAAGCTTCCACAAACTAGTGATTTTCTTCACTAATATCAGGAACTGAAAACTATAGTTCTAAGACCACCCTGTGCCAGACTGATTCTTGCTCTAAGCACCATTAGGGCTTTTCATAAGAGCTACAGCTAAGGGCATCATGTCAAACCATCTCAGGTGGGTCTGAACACAGAATGGCCAATATCAGAGATGATTCGTATAAGTGTGGATGTATTGGTATAGAGAGGAGAGAACACTTGTCATGTAAAAGTACTGGGTTGCCTCATGTGCGTATCTTTTTAAAATGTAAGCAAGATTGCTTGACAGACATCTTTTCTTTGTTGAATTTTAAAAAAGTTTATTTAAGCTTGAAAATATTTGCAGTCCAAGAAGCATATTGTTCAGGCAAATCCTTAAGTTTGAGTTGAGTAACTGGAACAGAAATGTAAAGGTTATAGCATCACTAATATGTTTAGATGTTAATTTCTCTTTACAGTGGTATAATAGTAACAAGGGGCTGAATCTTTCAAATGGCTTGTGAAGGTCTATAATTGACTAGTTTGTAGAACATGATTAAAATGAGTAGAAATCATGACTTTCACTGAAGATATTCAGTTAGCCAGTCACAAAGTCGAGGTCTATATTCACAAAAGTAAAAGTTAAACATCATACCAGAGTATTGTGTGATTCCAGTCGGGTAGTAAACCCATACTTTCTATTCTTGTATATAGGAAATATATAAAACTCTAATGAAATCTCTGCTCATTTTATTAAAAAATATTCTGGAGGCCATTGTCATAAGAAACTGGGGTATTAACACCTGTTTCTTTGGACAAAGTTTGAGTTGAGTATTCCAATATGACTTCTATAATTAATAATTAGCTTCAAACCACTGCCATTAGATTAATCTTTTATTACACTTCTTCCAATATCTAATTACTGGGACAAGTATGGGAATCTGAAGAACTAGCTGAAGAATCAGACGTAGTATCTATCTTTTACAGCGTTCCATGGTGATTAAGGTTCTAACTAACTTTGGAACTCAGATCAAAGTCCATAATTTTTCTCTGGTATCACATATACTGATTCCCTTGTCATTTGTTCTACTTCAGTCTATTTAATCCTCTAATTTACTGTTTCATTGAACTTATTCTTCTCATATCAGGTTGAAATAGTTTTTAATAATAACTGAGAAGATAAATAACCTCTCTATTGCTCAGTAGATAGATTTATTCTTTCCAAGCAGAACTGAAATACTGATATTTTATTGCCTCTTTGGTGCTATGATGTACCACCAAAAATTATCTATAAAATAATATTGACAATGGGAATTTTCCCATTAAAAAAGGGAGTGTCATTATTAAAGAAACTAAATAATAATAATAATAAAATAAAAAATAATAGCAACAACAAAAAAAACATTGGACAGGCAGTCATCCTAATGTCCCTCTAACCTATGAAGTGACAAGCTGGGGAGGTGGCCTGCCTTCTCCGCAATGCTATGCTCACAGGGGCAGTCACAGTCCTCCCTGCGGAGCATAGAAATGCCTACCTTCGCTTTTCCCTGGGAGACACTTTCCCCATTTCTCCTCCTTGATGTTTTATTCTTCAGAAAGCTTTTTAAGGCTTGTTTACTTACTCACCTGCAGCTAAAACCTGTTTTCCTAGGTAGGTGGTAAGCCTTTCTCCAGTGCCAGTTATAACTCCCTTTATTCTTAAAAGAAATCTCTGATTCTTCCCACTTTTAGAATTACAATCTTCACCTAATATTTTCGTTAAGAGCCATTTTTGTCTCTTTATCGGAGGGTTGTCTCTGGTTTTGCTAAACTTCAGCACTTGATTGGCTCTTTATACACCAACAGTGTTCTCCCATTTTTGCATGTTGCCATCATACCTTTAAAGTACAAAAATGCATGCGTGTAAAGGTCATTATTTGGCTTCTTATTGTTGAGTCGATTTCTGAAGTCTTGCTGTGGCATCCACTTTCTAAAGAAATTAGGCTACAGAGGAGTGTATTCACAACGTAATAACCCAGGACAGAAACTGTTTTTGACTTTTTTTTAATAGAAAGACCTATGAGGTGTACATACACTCACTTATGAGTATTAGGTTATTTTGTTGTGTGATTTAGTAAATCCATGGACTTTCTCTTGTAGCTTGTTTATTTTAAATTTATTTGATTAAGCTGAAATAACTGAAATGGTCTGTTTAAGTTTAGAACAGAGCATTGCTTTCCAAATAATGCCTTAAACAACATGCCCCAGAAATCATATTTTCTTCCTGTAAAATGTCATAGGAATTTGGAGAGCTTCTCTTCCCACGTGATAAATTCCACCAAGGAATCTAGTCCATCTATGTTGTTTTGGAAACAAGATACATTCATGTGGTTTTGAAACAAGATACTAAAATACTTTGGAGGTCAAGCCTTTTCAGGTGTTTTATATATATATACCATTTTGAGTTTTCTTTCCATGTAAGTAGCAATTCATAATCATATGTAAAGAAAAAGAAAGCCTGATGTATTGTGCTTCAAGATGCTTTTTTGGTGTACAGAATGTCCTTGAAAAATAAATAATTGCATTTCAAAATACACATAACTATTTACATATATTTAAATATTTATAACATGTAAATATTCATTTTTTTAATTTAAACACACACACCTATGCCTCAGTAGATGGTTTTATAATTCCATTTCTTTTTGTACATTTCATACAAATACAAGCCTCCATCCAGCATTATTCTTAGAGAAATGTTCACAGCCACTGTAAAATCGATGAAGAAGTCTATACCTCAGGAGCCCAGATTTTAAAACATTAATACAAGTTATAAAGAAATGTCATTTTGACACAGTGCCTTGTTAGCTGCAGAAATCTGTCAGCATCGACTGAATAGTAAGCCTGCATAGAGCAGGGTAATTTCACGAAATCCATTTCTCTATGGTGTGCCCCACCGTGGGCAGTAACCGCAATGGCTGGGCCTGCCAGGGGTGGGGGTGGGGGCAGCAGTGAGTGAGACCCTGTGAGAACACAAAGCCGGTCACCCCACGGGCCCGCCCAGCCCTTCTGATAGTTCATAAAAAGTCACAAATGTAGAATTACAAGTAAACAGCACACAGACATTTTCACTGTGTCACTCTGTCTTCCTTCCCTGCAAGTGGGTAAAGAAATGAGTACTGGAAAATACAGTGTAAAGGGACCTGTGTGATGTCAACATTAGCGTTTTGCTCATCGGTAATTACTCACAAATGGTTAATCTTCCCAGGGAAACAACGAGGGCGGGGTGAAGCATGTATGTGGTTTTAATGCCACCATAATCGCATCCTGAACCATTTCATTGTAGGGCTCGAAGTTTTCGTGTTAATGGAAGCGCTCCCCATCACAGTAACCACAGGGCCTGGGCAAAGCTGCCTTCCCAGAGCGGGGCATTGCCTCCCGAGAGGTTGAAGGGAGGCGTGTGGACCGCCCTGCCCCCCACCCCGCCCCTGCCCTGCTCCTGGCTTGTCATTTCCCTCTGCCAGGGGACCATCTGTCTCGTGACTGACACGGCCCCAGAGAGTAACTCCTGGAAGGAGGCCATGATTACAGGGATCGCCTCCGTCGTCCTCCGGGAACAGCAGTACTAATCCCAGCATAGGTTGTGATCCTTTTTATCCAGCTCTTGCCCCGAGTCTAAAACTTTCAGGTGACCTGTCACCTAATGGACATTCTTCCGATGGCTCTGTATACTCCTACTCAGACCTCATTGCTCATCCCTCCAAATCCCACAAATACGTTCAGTAAATCTTCCAGAACTCACAACCGAATCTTCCAAAAACATCTTGGAACATTGCTCTCACCTTGATCTACCTGAGACACGGGAGTGAAAAACTGGCCCTCCTTCCTCTGCTCAACAATTCCTGGAGGCGGTTCCCCCCCCCCCCACCCGGCCACGTCTCCCTCCATCCTCAAACAAGCCCACCGAAGCAAATGAACCAACGAAACAAAAAAGCAACAGCGCATTCCTTTTGCTGATGCTCATCAGACCATAGCACTTCCCTGTTGCGGTCATTGATGATTCCCCGGTCATTGTGAAACATTAAAGGTTTGAAGACCTTAACGCCCGGCTCCCTGGATATCTTCCAGGGAGTGTCCCCATCTTCATTCTTGGTTACGTCAGGAGCCATGTTAACGAAACATCCAATTTACCCATCTCTTCAAATTACCTTTCTCTAATCTCCCCTGAGCTTCCCAGTTCCATGGTTATAGCCTAGAATCCCTTATGACCTGTAACTTCATACTATTAAAAAAAAAAAAAAAAAAAAAAAACAATTTTAAGTCCTCTGTTTACAAACCACAAGCTCCTATTGGTCCTGATTATTCTTAGCAGTACAGTGGTTCCTCGCTATATCACGGTTCACTTGTCACGGCCTCACTGTATTGTGGGATTTTTTAAAATATTGTATTTAATTATTTATCGCAGATTTTTCACTATATCATGGGATTTTGCGGTACTGTATACGTATGTTATTAAAGTTACATAGGTTTAAGAGTGTAGAATAAATGTAAGGTTCCTAATTCACGGGGCAGGGTCTAGAATGTAATACCGGCGATAAGTGAGGGAGTACTGTAACCACATCAGAGAAGGAAAACTCTGACTCCAAAAAACCTCCGCTGCCTTGCGGCATACCTCTTCAGGGGAAAGGCTAAGGGAGTAAACCCCGACAGAAAATCCGGAGCCGGAGTCCCTAAGGCGGTTTGACGTTGTAGTCAACACCGGCAACTCCTGCGGCGCACCTGAAGCCAAGCTGTATCGACTCCGTCTTTCCCTTGGACCCTTCAGCTGCGAAGAGAGGGGGGGTCTGCTGCATGGGCAACAGCAGACCCTCCATATCACCCTGCCCAGGCTCTGTAGCTTCAGCTTCACTGGAGAGGACACTCCAGCGTCATCGCAAGATGTCGATTCAACACGGGAGGAGACAGATACCGTGTCACTCCCGAGTCGGACTGCACAGCCATTCTCGGCGGTGCAGATAGACTCTTAAGAAGCTACACCATCGTCTCTCGAGATGGACGGCTGCCGACGACGACGACGACGACGACTGTAACCCTAATTCACCATGATCATTTGTATTATATTGTTTAACCCATTGATCTTGACACTTTTCATACGACATTGTCCCCCCGCTTGCTCTGACATTGTTCCATATCTAGCTAAGATTCCATGTGACCAAGGGGGCCTTACTGTCCCCTCAGCTTGATTACACTTGAGACCAGTTTCTTCCTGAAGGGAGACCAACCCCTAGCCTTCCTTTTCTTACAGCATTTAGTTGAGAACACTTGCATCTTTATATTCTTCCTCTGCTGCCTTGAGATGTAAATCTCTCAGCCTTTTGCCAGTTTTACACCCTAGAAATGCCTTTCTCAAGGACCTGGGAGCCTTCCCGTTGGAACTATAATCATTAAGAAAGATAGTTCTTCTATCTGCAAGCCTCTGGGGGTGAGCAGGAGCCAAGCATCTCACCGAAGCATCCATTAGCAAACACAGAAGATCTAAAATCACATTGACCAAACCAGCAAAAGTTTTCTCATTGCTTCTGGAATCTCCCCCCAGTTTCTCTTGAATCCTCTTCTGTCCGACTTTCTACCTTTTCTGAGAAACCACTCTTGTCAATGTTACTCGTGACCACTTTGTGGCCAAGACTTGTATTGAAATAACTTATTTTTGCTCTACTCGATCTCTCAATTAGCCGCTCCCATCTTTCGGTAACCCTTTCCACACTTTGTTCTCTATCAGGACATTTTTGGCTAACCTCCTATATTTTGACTATATTTTCCATATCTTCTTTTCAGGATCTTATCCTTTACCCAACCCCTAAAATATTCTAGTTCCCCAGGGCTGAGTACCTGGCTCAGGCTGTACCTTCTTCCTCTGTCTTCTCATTCATTAGGGGAACATCTCCTTATACCCATTATTAAAATACTATTAGTGGTCCCTTTTGTCTCTCTATTTCTAGGCCCCACCTTGTCCCCCCAGCCCTAGTCTGGGATGTCCAATTGTCTGTTTAACATCTTTACTTTGATAGTTGTTGACTTAAAGTAGACTACTTAAAATAACCCTTAAATATGCTGTCGATTCTTAATGAAATCCGTATTTTGAGTATAGTCGGCAGAGTAATGGCCTTGGGAGATTGGTTTTCAATCTTTGTCCTTTCACGGTGTGGACATAACTCACACTGCCTTACGGGACTCTTGTATTATTTAATTATTATAATTCCATAAGATGTTGGTCTTATAAGTCTAGGGAGCGCTTGGTGAAGAGCTCAGGGGATACTTGTTAATCTTGAATCCAAAAAAAGTATATTTAATGGAAAGCAATCTCAGTTTTATCACTTCTTTCATTTATTAATTTAACATTAATAGATTTTTAAAAGCATATTTTCAGTACATGTCAGTTTTGTGTAAATTTGGAATGCATTCATAAATATGATCTCTGCCTTCATGAAGGTTATGTTTAGAGGAGCAGACAGACAGTAATAAAATATTTAAAAAATAAGTGTAAGTGTGTGTGTGTGTGTTTGAAATTTGGTAAATACTAAGTAAGCATTCCAGAGGACATGGCATTGTATAGGGTTGTCTGGGTCAAAGGTAAACGGGAATGTAGAGAAACATTTAATAATTGGCAAGTTGAGTGACTAATAAAAATAGTTGTATGTCATTTTAAATAAGTAAAAATGCTCAACATCATGATTATTTTAACATGAAAGCTGCCTTCATATTTAAAGTATAAGCAATAAAAGTGTTATTTCATGAGAACCTCTAGGGGAAGTTTTTTAATGACTATCAGAGTAAATTATAATTGGGTTTTCTTAAGCTCGCATGTGCTGTGTGCTTTTGAAGTGTGCATGTTGCTTGAGGGTATATTTCTTACATTTTTAATTATTCCTACAAAAGTTTTCTTCATTATTAATTTGGCCTCTCTCTGAAGGAGAATATGCTGTGTCGATTTCTGTTTAGCTGCTTTGCAAAGCTGACTTGAGAAAACACTGAGGTTTTACTATATCTAGAATTTATGATCATTAATTCTTATATTTACATATTAAACACATAAATAATGGAACACAAAGTATAGTAAAACTTTATGTAGGTGCTCGAATGTTTGATGTGCAAATATTCCTAAAGCCAAATCCCTAGTGCTGTTAAAATTATCCTGTAATTGTACAAAATCAGACTTCAGACTTTTCATCTAAAAGATGAAGTAGAAAGATGACAAATTCATACATTAAAAATCAGCACAAAGTAATCTTCCTGCTGCCTTCATGCAAACACTAACTTTATTTATTTGTTTGTTTTTATGAATTTGAGAGAGAGAGAGAGAGAGAGACTGAAAGATCGATGTGTTGTTCCACTTATTTATGCATTCACTGGTTGATTCTTATATGTGCCCTGACCCGGGACCGAACCCTTGACCTTGGGGTATCTGGAAGATGCTCTAACTAACAGAGTTACCTGGCCAGGATCAAAACACTAACTTTAAACAGTAAAGTTGTCCTCTTTTTAATGCAGTAAGTATAACTGGTTTTCTACTAACAGCATATTTCAAACGATTATCTGAAACAAAACCAATTAGCCACCTTTTCAGAATAGCCTTCCTGCTTTCCCTATATAAAGAAGCTCTCCCTATTAACTTTCTGCATATCATTCAACAGAATCTGAAAATCGTCCAACTATTTGTTTCTTGTTTGTGTTTTTAATTTCATTGAGAATATGAAGTTCATGAGTAAAAATATTTATCCATGTTATTCAGGATTTGATTCTGGGAGCTGATATAGTATCATCATGTGGTAGGGACCTAGCAAATATTTGCTCCGTGTTTGAATTTGGTGGCTGCTAGAATAAATAATAATGCCACATCCCTGAGAATCACAGGGGCTTAAAAAGGCCACCTGGCTTATTTCAAGTCCTTTTTAGCCTTTTGTCCTTGGTCAACCCACTAAACTAATTTGAGCTTCACCACCCTGACTCTACATGTTAAAATAACGATCAGTAACACTTACTGAGTAGTTAACGTGCATTAGAAAACAGCCTAATAGAGATTTAAATGGATTACTTTAAACCTGAAATAATGCTATGAGCTAGACATTATCAATATTCCCCTTTTTTATTTTTAGATTGAGAAAACTGAGTCTAACAGTTGAGTTAACAAAAGTCACATGGCTAATGGTCTTATTCCAATGACTGTACTTGGAGAATGTCAAACTGTTGCATTGGTGGCCATTGGAGTTATCATTGAGCAAAGAACGTTTTCCTAATTTGAAACTATTTGAATTACGCTTTCTTAACAAATGATCAAAAGTGTAAGTTAAGTTTCACCTCCTCCACAATATATTTCATCCCCACATGGAAGTAAACTTTTCTTTTTCTGAACTTTCATTCTTTCTATTTTTGTTGGTTAACATATACCATTGCTATGCATGACTTACTTTCTTTGCTAGATTGGAAAACATGTTATACATTTTCTTTATTTTGTAGAATAATAGCATGGCTATACTAATTCCGTTAGATGTACAGTGCATATATTTTGATTGATTAAATAAAATTATAAATACAATAAACATAATGGACTCTCTTACAGCATCGTCTTAACGTGTCAAATCTTAACATTCCTCAAGCTCTTCCCCTCACCCCTAACAAAGTGCTATTTCCATTATTGACACTTGCTGACTTTCTTCTCTTAGATATTTTATTGTCCTCCTTTTACTGTCGTTAGTCATGTGTTTTCATTCTTTTTAAGGCATTCAGTAGTTTGCCTTGTGTTACGCCGATCTCACAGTGATATGTGGTATAAGATATCTGCATATAATAGGAATCTGGACAGTATATTATTCGGTAACTTGACGTTCTCGTTTTGTGTTTCTTTGTTTGTTTTTAACCCCCTCGGATATATCGAAATGCTGTGCTGATAAACGCATCCAGGGAGCTGAGTGAGAACCATTTTTCTTTCCCTAAGATGATGACACTAATTAAAGTCATAGCTCTTCATTGATGACTTCTAAATCATCCTTATGTTTATTTCTAGGTTTCCTCTAATGAACAGAACAAAGGAAATTATTTTCAGACTGACAAATGACTGTAATGGTCTCTAGCATTCTATCTAGTGCTCGCTACATACATTTATCACTTTCCTGTGTACCCACACAGTATTTTACAATTAATTATTTGAAGCAGTAGGTTGCCCCTTCCCCCAAATAGAATAAACTAATTTCAATTTGCCTCTAACTAGAAACAACTGCTAATAATATGGAAATATAATGAACACAAGGCAAGAATCTTTTGCAGAAACTATTTACATTATATTCACATAATATTCTTTAAAAACCACAACATTTCAGAGTCCTTTGGCAGAAACAAGTCATCATAATTTCATGTAATCATGCTGTTTTTTTAAATAGTTTGCGACTGTGACAGGTCATTTTTAATCTAACTAGCTGTTTACATCATATTAATGCCAAAAGCCCAAACTACAAATTTGCAAGCTCCCCATGCTTAAATAATGCCTGTCCTTAAATAGCTTATTTCTTGATCCACCAGCAGAACAATGTTAGTCAGTTTATGGCCGACATGATGTTCCTGAACAGCAGGACGCAGCTGGCTTTGGTAAGCACAGCAAACCTTTTCTCTTTCTATTTCCGCTTTGGTGCCTGAAGCATGGATAGGAACCCGTCGGTGGTGACCTGGTCCCAACATGGCCAGGCCCAGGGGGAAAGGGAGAGCCCAGACAACTAACCAGGGGCAGGGGCAATTATGGACAAGAATTTGGAGACACCGCTGGTGGGAAGCTTAGTGTTTGCACTGCTTATTAGTAAGGGGCACTGGGTGGGCGCGCTCTGTTTGCTTTAGCGTACAATCTGGAGAGAAACCTACTCCTGCAAATAATTTAGATGCTCACAGGTACATTATGTTACTCTTTTAGTTGGTGGGGGGGAAAAACAACCACAGGCACACACACAGAAATATGCAAACACACAGAAAAATGCACATACATGCACAGAATTCAACTTAATTTATTGTCCCACTCTAAAAATTGTTCGATTAGTCAGCTTATCGCCTTACTGGATCTCAGACTGAAGTCACAGCTCTCGTTATTGTATGTTGTTTCATCTCACCGTAAGCCCTGCGTTGAATGAATAGTTAGAAATGAAACCACATGGTAGATTTGGGAGCAACTGAAGCCCAGGAGTCAGAGGAAGAAGATGTTTTTCTCGGTGTTCAGAGACATGATGCTCAGCGAATGCACCGATTCTGTGTGGTCCCCGTCGCTGGGGACATAGCACCACCTGCAGAATGAAAGGGCGCGGCTCTCTTGTCGCATCGCCCTGTCTACCTGCCGCCTACATCCCTCCTCTCTCGGTCACTCATGCTTATTATCTTTGCAGATGCTCTGGGCACCAAA
This sequence comes from Furipterus horrens, assembly GCF_987537825.1. Lineage (NCBI taxonomy): Eukaryota > Metazoa > Chordata > Mammalia > Chiroptera > Furipteridae > Furipterus > Furipterus horrens. Next base: position 4,974,940 of record NW_028327185.1, on the reverse strand, counting down.
TATTCTCTGCCTTTAAACATTAAAAGACACATATGCAATGGCAATCCATTATAAGCAGAAGGAGGCATTTATATGCGACTATAAAAGAGCAGTTCTAACACATGTTTTCCTTCAAGCCGGCGTGAGGACCCAAGTAGGAGAACAGTGACTGTGGATGTTGTTCACAGGGGAACTGGCGCCCCCAAACCAACATCGTGTTTTGGTGTTTTTATTACTATTTTTAGCCAGTACCCCAGATCTCTGAGACTGTGACGCAGGGTGCTAGTAACCAGAAATTGCATCGCGAGTCACGGTCGCCGGCCCACTCTCTGCATAAGCAGGCGCTTTCCTGTGGAGCAACCAGTGCGCGAGACTGGATAGAAAGCTGCGTATCTCGGATGTATGGGAAATATACGTCACGTCATTCCACTTGCAGGAGCAAAAGTGCGGGTAAGCCGAGAACAGCCAGGAAAAGAGCGTCAAAAGCTGCCGTAAGCCTTAAACCCTGATTTTAATAGGACACAGCGTGGCTTGCACCTCAGCCGCTTTCTCCCACTTGACTGGAAAGAACGTTGGGCAAAGGGGGCCTCCGCACTACACTACGTCACACGCCACCGGGAAATCGCGTGGCATGAAGCATTCTGTGTTACGGCTCACAGATGGTGGGGCAGGGACTTGGGCAGGTTGAAATGGCAGGGCTGTCGTCTGTATTTGAAAATGTCTGGGGACTTAGATGGGAAGATTGGCGTCTGGGACTCACTTGCATCTTGGGGGCTAAAATCATCTGAGTGGACACATGTTCCTCACACATGTGGCAACTGGACTGGGACAATCAATGCTGCCCTTAGCCTAGGACACCAATACATGGCTTTCCATGTGGCTTGGGCATCTCTCAGTATGATTCTGAGGACATTCTACTGATGTCAAGCAAATCAGCTCAGGTTCAAGGTGAGGGGGATGGATTTATCACCTCAAACCACTGGCATTGATGATTTTTCATAGCCAAATACCCAATAGGTTAAATCAATACATCTCCCTTTATTATCTCAATTTCCAATGTAAACATTTTAATATCTTCCATTAGGAAAAGACAAAAATGTCTATTAAAACATTAATTGCCAACGTTTCCAAGTTAAGCTTAAAGGAGAATTTAAGGTATTCATTTTCTTTTAAAATTATTCTACTGGGAACTTTTTAGGGAGTGACCTTGCTTCCTTTCTGGTCTTATGCGGCTCTCTAAACTTTGATCCAGTCTTTTCTATTAACTCACAATCTGTGGGGCCATCTCAGTAGCAGGATGATCCTCTGAACTTGCTTATGAACAGCCCTGGTTCCTTGAACATTAATAACCTCTCTACTTAGGGCCTCCATTAGTAGTCTTTCCCATAAAGACGGCCTTTCCATGTACAGGCTTGAAAAGCTCCCATAATGATTTTAGGAGCTAAAAGTCAGGTGAGAGGAAATATCATCAAGTGATTGCTGCCTTGAAATCGCCCAGTAGGACACAAGGTTTCTGTGAAATTGTCTGAAGTTAATTGCACATTTTTATTCCCCTTTACAAAGAGAGGTAGTGATACCTACAGTAGGTTAATACTCCCTCTTGAGAGCTAAATAAAAGAAAAATCTTTTTGAACTTGGCAAAGAACAGCAATTAATCTTGTCTGTTCAGATATAAATTAAATGTACAGCTACTAGTTAGGCTTTGAATGCAGAGAGCTAGGCATTCTTAAACCACAGTGGGGTGCCCGCTAAACCCCAGATAAAATGAGATCTCTTCATTACCTGAATTAAATTCGTCTTTATAGCCTTACATTGTACCTGCACTTCAAAGTCCCATTTATAAGTCAAAGGCAATATGGCACCTTCCACATTAACTCCAGCTGGTGGTGAGTTCGCCCTGTCTGCCTTCATTTCCTGTAACCGTATGGCACCTCTCACACAATACTTTGTGCAGTGGTCATCGCATGCATACGTCGCCTTTCCTCCTCAACACCTAAACTCATTGCGTAGCTTTCCCTATTTTTAGGGCATGAAATAGAGTTTTAAGAAGTCCTTTTTAAAAATGCACTTGAAATGAAGAGGTATTTTATTTGGTGCGAAGGAACTGTATTTGTTAAATGATGTTGTCTGTCACGAATGTCATGAAAGGAACAGGCTTGTCTGTCTCTCTCACGCACACACCCACAGACCCTCCCTCTCATACACAATCTGTATCTACATCTTCTATAGACTGAATAACCCCCCCAATTCGTACGTTGAACCTGTACTCCCCAGTGTGAGGATGTTGAGAGGCAAGATGGCCACCATCTTCAATTAGTTAGAGACATTTCATCTGACATCAAAGCTGCCAGCACCTTGATCTTTGACATTCCAGCCTCCAGAACTGTGAGAAATAAATGTTCTTGTTTAAGCTATTCAGTCACTGGTATTCTTTATAGAAGTTCAAACTGACCAAGACAACGTCTATATTTATAAACACATTTCACAATTTATCTGCCTATTCTCTGTTAGAATATAGAATGTAATAGAATAACGTCTATGCATAAATGAATAAAAATGTAGTTATACCATTCATCAAACACATTTTTAAAAGTTACATTCACTATAAATAAAGAGACTTATGTCTTGCTTTGCAGGAGACCAAGAAAAGCCCCCATGACAGCAGATAGGACCTATTAATGAGTTCCTTTAGTTGTGTTGATGACAAAGATGTTTCCTTTTCAACTCGCCTTTCATATGATGTTAGTAATATTTCCCTTCAAGATTTCTGGAAGCTCAAGTAATTGTGAGAGAAATATCGTTCTTATTTTTCTGATCTTAAGGGTCTCTCGGACCCCATTCCTTCCTGCAGTTTCTCAGATCCGTTCCTTGGTATGTCTATCTTAGCATTTCCTTTGCTTCCATCGTGACTTCAAAGGAAAAGAAAATACCAAAGAAATCGCTGAGTGACAATGTATTTGATGAAAATTAGGGTTGTATATCACAGACCTAGATGATAGGATTTTCCCTGAAGTTCTACAAACATCAGTCAGCAGTAAAATATTGAGGAATTAAAAATTCTATTTATTGATAAATGCTGCACACCATTTAGAAATCGATACGCTCAACACACAAAATGCACTTCTACAAAAAGTTGTATTTCTGACATATGATAATTAATCAGAATTATTAAAAAATAGTTTCCTGTTATATGTTCACTAACTAATGTCAATCACATATTTTCCAGTTTTCCCAAGACTAAGAATACATAATAGGATGTAATCCTAAAATGTATTACTATTGTGATGGCTCCTTGTTAAACAAAATTATTATGAATGTGTGAAATTTATACTACTTTATTCAGTATTTGTATTATCAAAGAAAGCATAAAAGGGCTTGATTTTTTTCCTTTTAAATCAGACAACCCTAGTTCTGACCTTAGCTCTGTAATATACTATGAGACATTAGCTCATAGCTTAATATTTCTGACTTGGCTCCTTGATCTAAAATATTAGGATAATCAATAATATTTACCTAATGGACTACTATGTGCAAATGCTCAGATATCTGTCCTCCCTTTCTCTCTCCAGATCTTAAATATCAGACTGATTTCTCTTCTATCTTTCGTGATAAATGCAATGGATTCATGATCATTCCTGGGATATATATTGAAGTTTTAATCAGATAACCGCTCAGCCTCTACTTTGCTGGACATGTTTGGATCTCTCACATATTTCAGCCCTGCTGGTTTTCTTCTGTTCTTCTGCATATGTTTTTCTTGCTATTAAAAAAGTCTTTCATTTTTATACTGTTATGAATAATAGAATAGCTGCTTAACTCCCAATTACTTAAAATTAAATAAAACTAAACAGTTAGTTCCTCAGCCTCACTAGTCACATTTTAAGTGCTCAGTAGCCACCTGTGGCTGGTAGCTCCTGTTTTGAGCAGGACAGATACAAAACATTTCTATCATTGCAGGATGATCTATTGGACAAAGCTATTCAAGACCATGTTTCAGAGCTGAGTTTCAAATAAAATTCACATTTTTAAGCTACATTTCTGAGTTGCCTATCTTAAATCCACTGTGTCAACTCTGTGGGTGTGGGTAGGTGAAAATTTTTCCTGCAAACAACTTTCTCCAGGAGACCAGGCATTTCAGATCACGGTGTTCAGAGTAACCGCTAGAATAGAATGTGAAGAGATGGCAGACCACTTAGGTCATAACTGCCTGACCTTTTTGACAATGGTTTGAAAGCTTTTTTCTTCCAAATCTCTGTTATCATTATTAATATTTTTCTACATGAGTGTCCCCTTTCCAAAGAAATCAGCATTTCCCCCTTTTTTGCCTTAAAAAGAAAAACCTTTCCTGCCTGCATTATTTATATAGGTTCCTTTTGAATATTTATTTTCCTCTATGAGTTTGCAATTATTTATTTTGTGTGTCAGCTTTGACCAAAAGTTTTGTGTCAAATACCAGCTGTTAGTGTGATGGTATTTTTTTGGTGTGATTAACATTTAAGCCAGTAGATTATTTAGTAAATCAAATTAAGGATAACTTCTAATAGAAAAATAATCCACGTACTGTGATAAAATATGACATTTAATCTAAATGCTGCATGGATATGTCAGTAACAACATATGTACACAATATATATAAAGCCTGTGGAGAAAAAGATCCAATAATTAATAACTGAATGCTACAAATGCATGTAAGTGATATAAACACCATTTCCCTCCTTGATCAGTTCCCTGGGATTATTTGAAGCACCTCATTGTCATGCCAGCTGTCAAACATGTTTTTAATTAGGCACTAATGAAGTTATATATGTATGTAAACCACTTAAATCTTGTCCCAGTATGCAAGGACATCTGCGAGGTGGGAAGGTAGACTCCTTGATCCTTGCCAGATGTTACAAAGTATAAAACTGTGAAACGTGAAACTGAGGTACTCGGAATGCCTCCGATTAAAATAGGAGAGGGCACCGTGGATAAGGGCGGAGAGGACGCTTTGCTTGGCTTCGTGGAAACTAGGGTTTTGTTCTCCTGGTTCTCTCAGCAGCTTTTTTTCTCTTTTTTTCTTTTTCTTTTTTTTTTTTTTTTTTTTTTTTTTTTTTTGACTGCTTTATTGCGTTAGTGAAATAGACAACTAACGGTCTCTAAGTGTTCGGATATGCTTGAAGCTTAGACTGGGAGTCGAATTTTGGAAAACGTGTGAGTATTTTCTGGGTTCTGTTTCCATCACCAAATGTTACTCTACCTTGTGCGTAACATCAGCGCTCCCCTTGGGCTCTGGTGTGAAGGAAACTAGATCGTGCGACTGGCCTTGCGGACAGCGGACGTGAGACAGTGGTTCTCGCTCGCAAATGGAAGTTTACTTCCAAGTTCTAAGAGAAGGAATTGTGAAAAGAGCTTGCCCTTAGTCATTCATAGATATTAAACCATACACAGTCTTAAAAAAAATTTTTTTTGCAAGGGGACTTCTAGTTCAACTGAGGTCAGTGTGACAAGTAGGGTATAAGGCACGCTATTTTCAAACTCACCTTTAGTTGTTCCATTTTCTGCCCTTGCCACGCTCACGAGCATTTTGGTAGGTAGCCATTTATGTCCTCATTTATTTCCATTTTAAGTAACTGATGGTAACCAACTCCATTTTGCGTTTGCGTTGGCTTTGGCTTTGTACCGTCTATAAAGCGTCACGCGCACATGTGACTGAAGGAGACCGGCCGCTAAGTGTCTGACCTCTGCGAGCTCAGAGCACCGCCAGGCTCGGATCGCTTAGTCTTTTGGGTCCCATCAGCCTAGACGCCAGTTAATAACGCCCCTTTAAAAACAGTTACAACTGTGTGCACATTTGAATGGGGGTGCTTAAACTACACTTGAGTGAGTCATTTTCACAATTAGGATTCAGTGTTTTATTATGCAAAGTCTGATAATGGCGCCATCGGTTACCCATTAGAATCAACCGGATATCTTTATGGCAATAATAAGGCCAGAACGCATCCCATACCACAGTAAACTGATATTTAAAAGTCCGTCGGGTGTCTCAGAGGTGCCATGGCATTAAGAACCCCTAGAAGATAAGCATCCTCCTCTGTCATTTGTTCTTTTGTCTAGTAAATCTCTGTCCTCTCTGCTCTACACGCTAAGCCTTCTCTGTTAAAATATATCATTCTTGTTAGCCTAACTCTTCCCAATAGGCCACAGAATAAGGCCAGAGGAGCAGAATCATCTGTAGTGTTTTAGTGGGATTCGACATTTATGGACATTAATAAATGTACATATTTTCTATATCATGTGCTTTTCAGGTGATTTTTGAAAAAAGTATAATAAAAGTAAGTATTAAAATGGTGAGTTGTAATAGCATATTTTAAATATATAGACATAAGCAGAATCTCTTTTAAAAAATAACATATTAACAGGGCTAACTTCCATAGTTCAAGGACAACTTGTTGATGGTGTGTTTTATTCTTGAAACAAAATAAATTGTTTTTCCATCCAAATGTGTCCTCCACATGCAAGAAAATAGACTATAATAAAGCTAAGTTTTAGTTTTTAGTATAATATTACTCTCAAAGTTTATTTATAGAAGTGAACTTTATCTGAAAAGAATGCATGCATTGCATAATTTAGATATTTTCCCTCAATATTTAATCAAATCTAAACTTACTTTAAAATCATAGGCATAATTATTTAAAGAGTTTGAGAAACAATAAAGAACAAAGGTAAAAATCAGAGATTCTAGCAAGAACAACGATGGCCTGTAACCTGCATGTTTTAGAGGAATACAGAATCATTGTGTTGTTAAACATCTCCTCAAGGATCTGCTAACCTGGCCAGGTAGACAAATGTATGTCTAACTCATCATGGGAAGCAGGTATGCCTGCTTTCAAGACTAGCGATGCCAAAAATTGTGCTGGGAACGCAGAATTAACACAATTCCCTAGGGGAAATGCTGTCAGTGGGCCTCAAGTTCGGATTCATCTTGGGGAGGTTGAACACCGTGGTGGCAGAGGCCCAGGTAATGGCATTAGAGGCAGAGAGAAGAGCACAGATAAGCAGCTAATTGTGACTTTGAGGTACGAAAACGCAACAGAGGCTCAGCGGAAGGCATGTGCTATAGGGATTTTAGGACTTACGCGGCTGAAAACATAATCGGGTCAGAACTTGATAGGTCTTGAATTTATTCCAAAACCAGGGACATGACGTGATTAAATCGTGGTTTTCGGCAGAGAACCAAAAATGAGCGCTCTTGGCATCATTAGTCATTAGGTGGCTGGTGGGAGTGGGTTCAGAAAGAGTGAACAACCGCCTACCCAGTGAACCACAATTGACCACAATGTGTTCGGTGTAACACTCTTATGTTCTGTACCATGTAAACATTTCGTGATTATTTTCTATGCTCTTACGCTACATAAAAAACATATAAAATTCCTTTATTGCTTTTTAGTTGTCTATGCAATATAATTGGCCTGAAGCAACTAGAATTTTTAATTGTATATCATTACCATTTTTTTTTTCAGAGAATTTGGGTGTTAACAATCCAAATCCCTGCTTAGTCCTCATTACAAGATAATTGGAAACATTTGGAGCTTTGATACTCAAACACATGTGGTCAATCATGGTTGTCTAAATGTGATAGAAAAGTAGATATCAGATTAAGATAAACACGTCGTAAGTGTAGTATCTAATTCTGAGATTAATTACTGAGTTCTGTCATTTTAAAAAGGAGCTATAAAAACTATTTTATTTTTTTCATAGCAGCATCAAAACGTTTGTGCCAAAATAAATCATCGTTCCCATTTAACTGACTTGAGTGACTAAAGCAAACTTAATTTGCTAATTCCTCTAAAAAATCGAGTTATAGTTGCAGTATGCTACTAAAATTGACATAACTTTTTTCTTTATTTATAAAAGTGTTTTTAAGTGACAAAATAGATTCAGTGGGATTATGCTCATGTTTACACCCTCTCCTTACACCAAAAGAGATTGCTCTCTTGCCCTCGTTTCTCGCTCTTGGCCTGGATCTGATCTAAGAACTGTGCTTCCAAATTTGATAATGGGAAGAAAAAATGTACATGAGGAGATATAGAATATTAAAATAAATGAGAAGATGATCAAGGGATTCACTAATCATATTTTACATTTTTCATTGTGGCATTGAACATGAATGTTTTATTATGTCAAATGTATCTAGGTTGATTATATATTATATGTTTCTACATATAATTTTTCAAAAGCTAAATATACACTGTAAAGAGCCTTGCCAAGTTGAATAGAATCAATACAGGTTGAATAGAAAGAATTCAGAGGTGAAACAATTAGAACTTAATATCTTCTTGCAATTGCTTCATGTATGTAAAACATGTTTAAAACTAGGCTTACTGATATTTATAGATAACTATACAATTATAGCATTGTATGAGGGAATACATTCTGTTGGCTTTTTCAGTATTGCCAACATTCCTTCTCTACATGTACGTATTAAGTGATTTACTTTTCTTCACATAAATGGACATGACTTCAAAAGTGAGATAAAAATCTAGTCTACTGAAAGCCAATGAAGAAGTTTCATCTACAGAAGTATTCCAAATATGTAGACAGGCATCACAATGAAAGGCAGAGCCACGCACTCACTAAAACACTCCCATCCACATTTAAGGTCTGCTTACAGAAATATTTCCATCATTTTGTACGGACAACCTCATGACATTATGAAAAGTCACTGCGACCAACTGTCTTATAGGTATGGCTGGGATAGGTAAGCTACTGGCAACACCGATGTTGCGTATTGTTTTAGGGCTTGAGTTAACATGCCGTGTGACTCGTGGGATGAACTCAGAAGATCTAGTTCTTGAGAGCACGTGGCTCGCCCAGCCTAGAAAGTAACTGGGAAGTCCATTCAGCAGTTCTGTGTGCACACTCCACCTGTTGCATGGGCAACAGCAGACCCTCCATATCACCCTGTCCAGGCTCTGTAGCTTCAGCTTCACTGGAGAGGACACTCCAGCGTCATCACAAGATGTCGATTCAACACGGGAGGAGACAGATACCGTGTCACTCCCGAGTCGGACTGCACAGCCATTCTCGGCGGTGCAGATAGACTCTTAAGAAGCTACACCGTCGTCTCTCGAGACGGACGGCTGCCGACGACTCCACCTGTGTCTCTTTCGATAGAAAATATGATTTAAGTACAAAACTACATTTGAAAGTAATCTTCAGGATATCTGGTGACATTGAAAGTAGAAGTTATAACTCAAAACGGTGCCGGATAGGCTACATTCCTCTGGCTTGTGGGCATTTTAGCATCCTTTTAATGGGCACCCCCTCATTGGGCGCACTCGTAGGTCTGCTGGCTCCTTTAACCAGTCAGTCTTGGGCCGTCAGTTAACAAACAACACATGGTATTTCACGATGTCACCTGAATAGCACACTGTATTATTCTAGGCAGACATTCAGATATTTCTTAAAATAGAAATAAACGGTTTAGAAGAAAGATATTTACTTATGTAAAGGAAATGTAATAGATAGATAGCGCCTTTTTCTCTATTTAAGTTTTATCAGATAATTTGAGCTTAGGAAAACCTCTATCTGTTTTGCTTACTGTTGTTGATGTAGTTCTGAAGTTTACTGGGAAAGACTTAGATAAATAATGAGTCAAAATCTGTAGTTACTGCTATGTTGCTAATTAGCTCATGACCTTGGGTAATCACTTCATCTATTATGTCTTAGTTTCCACACCTTGCCCACCAGGAGACTATACTATTTAAATACATAATCTGTAAGGTTTTCTCCAGTTTTAAATTACTGGAAATATGTTTTACAATGACTTCTATGGTTCTATTTGGTACCTTAATCTTTGGGCTAGAAAACAGAGAGTTAAGGAGTTGTGGAGGGCAAATAGAAAAGACATTTCAAATTGAATCTTATTTTACCTACTGTTCGGAAGTTTGCTGGTTCTGGGTTAATGTGTCCAGTCATTAAAATATCCCCATACTCTCTCAGTTGCTAATGGATAGACGCATTTTCCATGAGCCCTTTATGATCTCAAGCATCTATTATCTAACGACTCTGTCCTAGACGTGGAGCAAATACTTTAACCAGGGGAGGTGGCCATGGGCGGCTCAGGACTGCGGAAGACAGCGCCCTGCAGAGTCTGTCGCCCTCCTGAATTGTATGCTTCAGTATTGCGTTTGTCAACTGTGAGACATGAACGCTGTTAATCCTAGATGATCCTCAGCAGCACATGATATAGATCATTCAAAAAAAAAAAAAAAAAAAGAGAGTGACAAAGAACTAGACTCCTTTATCCATTACATTTATAGTTTTCTGATGAATTTAAATATAAAAATCTCATTTGGAGCCAATATATTTTAAATATTTGTCACGTGTTAATCTCCATTTTTAGAAGAGCTTCTGTTGGACTCAAAACATTTGGCTGTTGCATTATTTTGTTATCATTGAATGTATTGTTATAATTTCAGTCTGATGACTAGTTAATATTTTTCAGTGAAGGGACAGTAATTCTAGCAGCCAAAGTAATATATACTTGTAAATCTACCACATATATTCTTTCTTTTTTTTCTTCCTTTTTCCTTTCTTTGACTATGTTAGAAAGTATTAAAAAATTCTTCTACTCTATATTCTTTTCAAGTTGAAAAAATTGACTGCATCACCTATGCCCGAATTGGTACAAGGACATGTCATCCCCGAGCACATTCATCGCAATAATATAATGGGCCCGGTAACGATACACTTTTTCACGACTTCAGGAAGAGTCACTTCTGCACATAGCTCACCTCAAACATTTTGAACCAGTACTTTTATTTTGCTTTCATCGGCAGCCGTCCGTCTCGAGAGACGATGGTGTAGCTTCTTAAGAGTCTATCTGCACCGCCGAGAATGACTGTGCAGTCCAACTCGGGAGTGACACGGTATCTGTCTCCTCCCGTGTTGAATCGACATCTTGCGATGACGCTGAAGCTACAGAGCCTGGGCAGGGTGATATGGAGGGTCTGCTGTTGCCCATGCAGCAGACCCTTCTTTTGCTTTACTTTTTAAATATTCTGAATCTTTTTAGAGTGGTTTTAGGTTTCAGATAAAAACGAGGAGGAAAGTGCAGAGCTTTGTCAACTCGTCCCTGCCCCCACACATGTATGGCCGCCCTGAAAAGTATCACTTACCAGAAAGCTTCGCTTTCACCCATGATGAACTCACCTTGACACATCGTAATCACCTGAAGTTGACAGTTTCCATGCAGCTTCATTGAAGTGTTGTACATTCCATGCGTTTGGGCAGATGTATAATAACATATACAAGTATATACCACTAGAGTATTATACAGGCTCTTTTCACCACCCTAAAAATTCTAGGTACGCTGCTTGCTCATGTCTTCTTCACCATCCCTGGCAACGATTGATCTTTCAACTCTCTTTGTAGTTTTGCCTTTTCCAGAATATATCATATATTTGGAATCATACTATATATCATTTTCTCAGATTGGCTTCTTGTACTTCGTCATAAGCATTTAAGATTGCTTCATGTCTTGCCATGGCTTAATGGCTCACTTCTTTCTTAGCACTGGATAATGCTCCATTGTCTGATGTTTGATAGTTTATTTTTCCGTTCACCTACTGAAGGACTTGGTAGCTCCCAAGTTTTGACCATTGAGTAAAGCTGCTCTAAACATCTGGGCAGGTTTCCATGTGGACATAAGTTTTTAACTTCTCTGAGTAACTACTGGGGAGTACAATGGCTGGATGATATGGTAGAGATATGTTTACTTTTATACTAAATCATCAAACTATCTTTTGAAGTGGCTGTACATTTTCATTCCCACCAGCCATGAGTGACAGTCCCTTTGCTCTGTGTCCTCACCAGTGTTTGATGCTGTCATCAGTGATTTGGACTTTGGCCACACTGTTAGGTGTGTGGAGGTATCTCATCACTGTTCTAGTTTGCATGTTCCTGAGGCCATCAGATGTGGAGCATCTTTTTGTATGTGCTTTGATTTTTAAAACTAACATTATCTCCACCTTATTCTTTAAACTTAGGGAAACAGTCTACTGTGAACCTAAACAAACCTCTGTATGACTTACTCTTAATACATACAGTGTAGATAACTATATCAAATTAAATTTTATTAGTCCCGATGCTTTTAGAGTATTACAGATTCAGGGCATTTGTCTATGTTCAGTAAAATAATCACTGAATAACATATGAAGCCTACGTTGCATTACAGGTAAATAAAAGGCATGCAATATATTTCTGTAGTTCTAAGGACACAGTGCCCCTGAAGACATGTTACTAAAGTGCAGAGATTTGTACTGGGAGCAGCCTTCTATACTGGGACTCCCTGAATTCTCCAGTGTCTGGTCACTTTAAAACCAGAGGTCCTATTGACAGCAGGGTTTGTGTTCAGGCACTGGTCCCTAGCTTCCAAAATTCTAGTTAACACAATTGGAAAACCAAATACCAATTTTCTACAGTTAATTGTATGTCACTGTTGCTCTGGCTTCAATACCTATGACAGCACCTGTTATGCACAGTGGATTAGGGAAAGAAATCATGAGAGAGAAGAAGAGATAAAACATCTACAGCATAATTAGGAAACCGTGTTTTCCTGCTGCCCTATTTTTTTTCTCATAATTTAAAATATTCTCCTGAGTTCAATTATCCTAACCTAGGCTCACAGCAGGTTGAATTTGAAGAACATTTATAGAAAGAAAATGAACTTTCTCCAAATCTCTCAGCACTAAAAGGTGAAAAAAGAGTTAGTCAAGAAATACTGGTACAGTTGGGGAAAAATAGCAATAGAAATGTTTGTGTTTTATTAAATAAATGTAGTATTATAAATTTTATTAATATGCAAACTGGAAGCATTATTTTTATTAAAAAATTAATATAGATTTTTAGAACTAATTGATCCTTAAATTCTAATAACTCACTATATGTAAAATATTGGAATTATTATGTATACAATTTGATCAAAGGTATAGTCTTTCTCTATAAAAAAGGTCATATTAGGTTAACACTATAATGAAATACCCAGAACACTGCTAACAGCAAAATAAAATTTGATAGGAGGCAAATACATTTGTAACTTAAATAAATATTCTAAATGCTGTTCACTTTGAGAAGTTATTCTCTCCTATGTTTTTCCAATATTCATCTTTGCTGATTCCTGTAAATTCAATAGCTCCCAATAGTACTGTTCCATAGAATCACAGTCCTGTATTTCCAACTTCTTGTTTAATGTTTCCACTCAAACGCGTGGTGGATTCCTCAGACTTTACATGGCCAAGGCTACAGGGACCTTTCTTGTCAGGAAGCCCTATTGTTACACAACACCTTTACTTCCATTCACATCGTCCACATTTCCCGGTTTGGGAGATTTCTTCTCCTTAATATACATATTTAACTGTCATACAATCTCACCAAATAAATATTTGTTGTGGACTTTCAAACCTTGTATTTCTTCACTTTTCCTCTAATTCCACTTGAGTAAGTCATTATAACACTCTTCCTATGAGACCAAATCATTTTACTCGATATTCCTCACGGAGTTGTTTTTCCCTCCTGGTTTAGAAATTTAAAAAATGTGTTATAATTATATTCCTCAACCCATCATTTACAGACTTCTCTCGTGTCCCCTCAGCTAGCATGAGGTATTCGTCTTATTTGATCTCATCTGAGCCTTATACTCGAGTGAGTGCTGTCCCCTTTACCAGCCCCCACCCCTCCACGCTCAAGGGCTGCCCCGTCCCACCTCCTCACCCTTCCTCCATTCTGTCCCCTCCCTCTTTGACATAAAAGCCCGTGGCCTTCCTGCCTTTCTCATCTTCTTCATACTCTCCAACTACAAAGGTTACATCCACTCTCCAAAGCCAGGTCCGACCCCATTTCTTTTCAACCACTTCCCTGTATCATGTATTTCTCACGAACTCATCTGTTCATGAGGTCGACTCATGTTAACAGAGGGCCCAGCTCTGCGACTCAGGCTGCCTTGCTGTGTCTTGAGTGTGCGGACCACTGAGAATTAAAATCTTCCTTTTCCTCTGGTAACCACCACACTGTGGTCTGTGCATGCATTTTTGTTCTTTCCTTTTTTGTGCAAATGATATAAATCTTCTCAACTTTCTTTGCCCACACTGATTTCTTTCTGCTGCAGACCATTGTTCCTGTTCTATAATTTAGAATTTGTTGTTTGTCCCCCTTGATAATGGTTTAAAGCTCTTCACTCTAGGTCTTGGGAGAGACCAAGTGACTTAGTCTTTTATTTTCATGGGATAGCCCAGAGCCTAGTATGTGCTAGTACATGGAATTGTCACAAACACTTTCTAATTCACTATTTGATTAGAATGCAAAAATTTAAAAAAAAAATTCTACCTGTATGTGTAATGGATCATAACAACAGCAGACTAGTGAACAGCTTATGTGTCCTTTCAAATATTAATACCTTTATTTTTTAAATTTAATATATCAGAGAAAAATAATGACCACAGTTGAAAAGGATGATGCAATGGAGCTGTGACAGTAAGATACCAACCCTAGCAAGATCACTTTCTTATAAAGTTTCCCTTTATGGCCCCCTTCACCAGTTTTAAGTTCAAAAAGACAAACACGGCATTAGAGCCCATTTCTTTAAGTTCAGGTAATCCATGCTTTGCAAAAATTATCATTGCAGAGAGAAGTGAAAAAAATATTTCGGCTTTCAAAGCCTCTCCAGAGACAGGTTAGAGGAACTGAAGATCCTAACAGACGTTTCCCGCTACCTAGTTAGCTAGGGCTATGATGCAAATAATTGTTACTGCCATTATCTTTGAAACCAGATGTCTGATGTCCCTGGGAGAGACAAAAAAAATAATAAGAATAATGGTATAGATGATTTCCAGGTCTATTGCTGAGTTACAACTTAATATTGATTTTTGTCTGTATAACTGCTGACAGGCATGCAAAGATGTTGATACCAGAAACACGCTTTTTTATCTCAACTTTCTAGAACATCATTTAACATTAAGACCTAATTTATTAGTAGCAAGGGATTTTACTGTCACAGTATGCAGATAAGATTAGAGAAATAAGAACAGAAAACAAAAATCTCTCCAGGAATTCTCTGTCAGCTGGGTTGAACTTGAAAAACCATTAAATTAATTCTATCGCATGTTTATCCAGAATATTCTCGGTGGAGATGGCATAGTCTGATGTTGTGACTAAGCTCAGAAAGAGAATAGAATTTTTACAGGGTTTATTCAGGGGCTCAATCCACTTGGGGCACCCTGCCTTGCAGCGTGTTAACTGGACAGAATCTCACCAAGCAGGCCGACCTGCTGAAAGACACAGGTTCCAGCATGATGGGCAAAACTATCCAAGGTAGACAGTAGCATGGGAAAATTCTCAAGAAATACATTGGTTTGCTTTATGTGACACACTTAATTATAATCTCTATAGGCAGCTTAGGTATTTTTTTGCTTTAAAAACCCAGACCACTTTAAATACAGTAACATTTAAAGGAAAACAGTAAAGTTAAACCATCACCAATTAATCAACCTTATATGTAATAATGTGTTTATATTGTTTTTTTCTTATTTTTACATGTGATTGTAAGTAAAGGCATGTAATTTGCAAAATTATTTTAAAATTTATACAAAAAATATATATGAAAACAAAGTTGATTAAATGTCAAAAGGGGTGTAGCAAACAAAGTATGCCTTCTGTCGCTTTTACTTGATAAATATGGAAAGTGTAACCCCCCCCCCAAGAAATCAAGTATGTATGTCAAGATAAATTCAGAATTGGAAGGAACTTTGTAGGTTACCTAATGAAAAGTTCAGATAACTTAGGACTTGAAATACTTACTCGTGGTATTCCTGCCTCTGCCCGAATTTCTTCATTGTTAGCAAACTTGTTATCTCTTTAGGGAGCACATTTTATCTTTGGTCTGCTCCACTTACTGGAAAGTTTTCTTTTTCATGTATATTATTTATCATTTACTTTTTCACAATTTATGAGACATTTTCTCCACCTGAAAACTCTTCTTATCGCCATTCTTGTGTGCCCATTTTCAGATTTCATCTAGCGAGCATAAATAATTTCGACAGATGAGTAAAATGTGTACCTGCAAAGAATGCATAGTTAGAAAGATCTGTTTAGTTCCTAAGAAGGTTATG
Source organism: Furipterus horrens (assembly GCF_987537825.1). Lineage (NCBI taxonomy): Eukaryota > Metazoa > Chordata > Mammalia > Chiroptera > Furipteridae > Furipterus > Furipterus horrens. The sequence goes on along the minus strand of NW_028327185.1, from coordinate 4,958,816 downwards.
GGTTTCACTCAGAGCCTGGGACCATTTAGCACATTCTGCAGACGAGGGCTAGAGCTGTCAATGTTATGGTGCCCACAAGGCAGCATCCTCCCCACCCCCTGCTTCCGGGCACCAGCACAGCCACCACAGGGTGGCAGGAACAGCACTTCGCTGGTGCTCAGGAGCTGTGAGCCCTTCCATCAGGCATTGGCTAATAATGTGGCTTTGGACAAACAACCCCATTTCTTTGAAACTGGGTTTTCTTACTTAAAAGACTACATAACCTACAAGATTATTTTTATGACAATAATATGTCATGCAGCAAAAAATGGTGCCTAATGATGCTACCACACATCACTTGAATGCAGAAGTATCTGTTCCACTGTATCACAGAAGTCACTTTATAAGATGACGCTTCACAACCAGCTTCATGAATACATTGTTTTGTAGGAGCCTCAGGCCAATGTTATCACTGAGACCCAGTGATGGAACAATGCTCTCTAAATATGTTAGAGGTACATTTCGTATTTCATATTAGTATCTGCTTTCATAATAAGTACTCACTGAGATGAAAGAACCGATATAACTGAATATTCAGCATGATGAGATAGTCAAAATAAACTGGCGTAAAGTCAAAACACCAGGCTCTTCCTTAGACCTGCAGTTACCAAACAAACAGCCCAGGTCTCTGAAACCTGTGCCCTATGAATGGAAGCATTAAAAAGAGTTTAAAGGAAAATGAAATATTCAACTTACAACAAAGTTTAACATAATTAACTTCAAAGAATCCAGGGGAAAATTCCTTTTATTGGAAGAGATCCACCTGAAATAACCTTACCGTATAGTTTACAGCACTAAACATTCAATAACTAATTTTAATGTATATAAAATATATAGGTATATATGCGCACACCTTAAATATGTATGTGTATATCTTATTCAAATATATCTCCCTTTACATCTATATTATTGATAGATACAGGATGGGAAAAGTAGGATTACTGTTGTTTGTATGGAAAATAATTCAATCACTAATATATAATAATACAAGAACAAACTGTTTTGCATCCACAACAACTATAAACCTACTTTCACTACACTCTGTATATACATGAAATCTTCTCTACATAGTATATATTTTAAAATCAATCATCTAATCTAAATAATGAGATATATGTACTAATTAAAAATTCACTTGGTAATACTATTTTAACAAAAATATGTGGAAAGATTAGTAAGACAGTCCTGGAAGCATTGTGAACGCAACTCAGTGAATGCCTGCCGGGCTGGGTGAGGAGGCGGGGTTAGGGGCGTCTGTGTGTCTAGGATGAGGTGTTAACTGTGTCTGTACCTGATGCTTGTTGCTCAGCCAGGCCGTCGCTTCTCTACAACCCGTGCACATGTTGCTGCAAGCTATACAAGGAATTATGATTACTTGTCTTCAAGGTATTTAAGACCAAAAAAACTCATCACAGCTGTTGTCATGCTGGTGCAAAGCTCCACAGGAGCCTCCAAGAAATGAAGTAGTTAATTTAATAAAAACCTGTTCTGCAGGTATTTTAATGTATTTATTCAACCTCATTTAACTCCCAAACCAGCACAGATAAAATCCCAGTGCTTTTCCCCATGAGACATGAACATGTAAGATTTAAAAAGATATAGTCATGTTATAGTTCTTCAATTCAGAGAGATCTTGACTCTCATAAATGTTAGAAGAGGAGAGCTTTGCCAGTTGGATATTTTCCAAATTCATTTATACTCAATTAAGAGCTCTATTTTTAATCTACAGAACCATTCAAATCAGTAATTAGAAGGCCTGGTTGAACAACCACCACCAAAACCTCACTTGCCTATTGCTATGGAGTAACAAGAAAGGAAGAGACCACTTCTTTTTTTCCAGATGAATATCATTTCTTCCTGACTGAATTAAATATATTAAACAGAAACGAGCCCTTGCTATCTGCTAATAACGATCACATCAAAACACAATAGGAAAAAGAAGTGATTATTTAGCACTGTGAAATAATAAGAAAAAATGTATTCTATAAAGAAGGACATGCAATGATACGCTTCTTATGAATTCCATTTTCAATTATACTTTCCCTATGTGGAAAAGAAAACAACTCTCATATTTAATATATTTGTTTTCTCAAAAGAAACTATATGATTATTTCAGAATTAAAGAATCTTAGTCTGAGATTCTCAGATTCTCAATCTTAGGGAAAAAAATAGGAAAGAAAAATATTTGAATAGGTTACCCAGTTATTTCATGTTATAAATTCCCAAAACGGCTTATTCCCAGAAGACAAGTAATCCAAATCATTGCTTTATTTCCCCTTACTTATAGGTTTGGAGTTGATCTGTTAAATTTCTTAAGTTGTAGCCTCTGAGTATTTTCTGACAAATAAGATCTACCAATAGCTCATCCAATTTAAAAATAAAGTAGCAAATGATCACTTGATGGATTTGAAAATTATTTTAAAATAAACAAAAAATAAAAAATTCTCTGTTCTTCAGTTTCGAATCCTCTAAAAGTCATACACCAAAATAAAGGAACTATGATTACTGGAATTTAGCTTAAGTACCATACTCAGAATTTTTTATTCAAATTATCCACATTGCGGGGGGCCTATTTACAATTCTCTACAGGACTCTCACTACAGAATAGAGAGCATTAGCAAGTGTTAGTTTGTTTTCAAAGCAAGAAAAGCGATGGGAGTCTATACAAGTCCTTCTAGTGAAGTGTTGTCTGGCGTCGCCCCTCTTGCACGTGATGTTATTTGCTAAGTTGTTAAGTAGCTCAGGCAAAAAGAAAAAAGAAAAAGAAACATCTCCTTTCGCTAAACATACTTATGTCCGAGGTTGGCTAAAACCCTGAAGAAAAAAACACCACTCCACTCACTCGTCTAGCAGTGGTTGTGAAGATTTCACATTCAAATCTCATCCCAGTAGATTAACTTGAAGCAAAATAGACCACAAGTTCTCCGGAAGCATGGATGGCAGGACAAAGAAGCTAGGCCTGAGCTGTACTCAATCCTGAACTGCGAAGATGTCTGTAAAGAAAGCATGTGTGGTAAACACGTTCACCGAAAAACTTACTAAGTTCTTTGTACTTCACGTCAACCCGTGATCACCAAATGCAACTTGACTGAACAAATAGCAAATGTACTCTCAACTAAAACACAAATACACTTGATTCCATGGTTGGCAAAAATGCCAAAGATTAACAATCATTTAAAAAAATAAGATTGAAAAAGATATAAATCTGAGTTTCTTCTGAGCACCAATTTTTCAAAATTTGTATAGTAGTTTCAGTTTACTCTGCTCTAAAACTCTGCATATGCTCAGTACAACATGGTTAAGAAACTTGTTTTCTGTTTAAACCCACAGTTACGCCCACGGTTTGAGTAGTCAGTTTTCCATACTATTATAAGCCCGCCTAAACAAATTATAAACATAAAATCTCAGAAGTTTCACGATTGTCCCATTTCAATGCACTATAATTCCCTGGGTTGAAAACATTTTGATTTGATTCAATTGTGCCAGTTAATCAAATGCAATTCTTGATATAGCCCATAAGGCTGACAGCTCCATGGCCCAATGCTCATGCTTGTGTGTGTGTGTGTGTGTGTGTGTCCTAATAAAAAAATTTTGGTTGAAACTTGCTGGTGCCTTATAGGCATGGGTAACAAACAAAGGCATTTAGAACCCGTGGAGTAACTTAGCATCTAGAAAACAGAATTATTTATTTTAGGTTTTGTGCTCATTATACATTCATAAAATGGATTTTTTTTTTAGTTGTACTGCGTTATAATGACCAAGGAAATGACAGTCTTTTTTATTTTTTATTTTTTGCTTTGATTGGGGTGATTCAGCTGTCATACAGGTAAATCAAAAGTGCCGTCGCCTCATTTTGACACCGGAAAGAATATGGCTTTCAGTTTTTTCTGAAATGAGTTATTTTCTTGTGTGAAAGTGGAACGGTCAGACATAATAAAGAAAGGGCCAGGAGGGCAAGAGTTCTGTGCTATGTAATGAAGTCCCTGTTTTATGATAATAATTATAAATGGCAAATGCTCACAGTGCTTCGCATGCTGCTCTAAGTCCTGTTCTGCTATTGAAACTCACAACGACCCTGTGGGACTGAAATGATGATTAACTGGAGTTTACCGCCAGGAACTGGAGCCCTAGAGAGAAGAAGCCAGGTGCCCGTGGCCACATGGCCAATGCACGGCGGTTGCAGGATTCACATTCACGCAGCCGTACTCCAGAGTCTATGCTTTAATCAATAAACAATGCTGCCTCAGCACTGAATCTGTATTGGTTTTCAGTTGAATCCACATGTCCTACGAGTTGTGTAAGTTAACACACTGCATACCGAGAAATTTAACTGCCTTTTAGAAATGACGAGAATCCTCGCCGCCCGTATGCAGTGTGTTAATAGTATCTGAAACACTTGAATTCTTCTAAATCATAAGGAGAATGATTAGGAATCGAACAGTAGCAAACCTGCATTAAGGATGAACTGTGTATAGGTCTACTCAACAATTAAGGCCTGGATAGCAGGACACACAAGCCTGGTTTGCTTATTCTCTCTTTCTACCACATTAAAAATCTTGTGTCTTGACAGGTCGAATCTCAGGCCAGGATGAGGTTGTCATTCTTTGTGGCTTCATGCTTGTGCCGTAATTTTATCTGCACAAGTATTTTGCCCCTGGGGACTCCTTTCACATTTGCTTAAATTGAAACTCTGCCATGCAGAACCTGCTGTCCTCGTCCCAGATGCCACTGTCTTCTGTTGTCTCCACATTATGCTCTTCTGTCTGTCTCCATCTCTGCATTGTCACTGACTTGTCTGCATGGGCTGCGGAGACGGAATCTCTGTTTCGGCAGAAACACGAGCCCTTCTTGTTCTGTATTTATAGTTGACATAAAGTATTGCACTAATCTGGGCTCAATTTCTGTAAATTACTTGCCATGATACATTTTCCTGTCCTCGCTCAAATAACACGTTTTACGCTGGTTTTTCAAATTCAATTTCATCACCAGGTTCTTGTTTGCTGAGAATAGTCCACAGACCTGTTGGGCGCCACGTGTTCACTTCCAGAGAGGTGGTGGGCCTCCCTGTTGGCCTGGTCTAGGGACATCCCGCAGAGCCTTCACACTCACGCCTGCAATTGTCTCTGTGACTCACTCAGATTCACCTGGTTGCCGGCCTGGGACAGGTGCTGGGCACTGACTTCCACAGGCTGAGGAAGTTGGAATGGACACACTGTGTCTGCTCTCGCTGAGGGTCCGACTGTTAATGTAACGCTTGGTCTTTTGAGCAAGATCTCTTTGTGTTTTGATTTGCTGGGGGCATCTAATATTGCCTTTTCTTGATATTGGAGTAAAAACGTGGAAGACCGAAGAGGGATCTAGGAGGAATAGAGTCCAAGCAAGTTGTTTATATATTACATTGTTTATCTTTCTAAGTTTGGCTTCTCTTTTCTTGACAGAAGGAAATTTATTGTGACCCAGTACAGTTCACTCATGTTTTACTTAGACAATTGAAAAAAATCTAATACAAAAATATATATATATAAAAGAAAAGAAACCTCACCATTTGCCCTCCAGATTCATCCCTGATAATATTTCTCTGAAGGTTAAACTGTTTTATGTGATTCCTGGCTTTTTTTCCCCAAGTCTGTATGTCATGATATCTGTCATCTAGTTGAACACACTTCAGCATCAACAGTGTAATATATGTGTGCTGGTTAATTGAACTGTATTGAAGTAATCAATTGTTCTAGTCTGGAATGCATACTCCAGGAATGATCAGAAAGGCTACGTTATGATCTTATTAAATCTCTGAATGATCACAACTTTGGAAAATTATCATCTCGGAGGTCTAAAATGAGTTTTCAATGGTGAGATCTGTGTCCTCGGAACATGATCACTATCAGATTTATGATCTCATTGATAAAACTGAGGATATTTAAGATTATGACTTGCATAAGAGCTGAGGGAGCCCTGTAACCTTTATTTTTAAGTAGGACACCAGGGGCCCCATTCCTAAGCAGCCATAGGTCCAGTCACAGTACGGTACAATTTCTGGTTGCCAGACGCCAAGTATAAGGAGGAACAGGTACTTTTTCTGGAATACCATCACTGCGTCTTGTGCGAACCTTATACACCAGCTAGGAGCTGGTGCATCAGATCAGGCATAAAGCTGGGACTTCAGCCAGTTTACAGAACAGGTTAAAGAAAGTGTTTTGAAATTGCTGGGTAATAAATATTGGTTAATAGGTGTCTGTATTCATGGTAGAATTTGGACCATAACTTGTTTTTATGACACGTAGGTAGTGAAGCTCTGGAAGAAGAGGTGAACCTCATTCCACTCTTAAGATTTCTGAAATTGTCATTGTCCCTCAAATGATCAGAATTCCGTGTAATTAAATTGGCTTGGGCCAGACAGCAATTTTTGTCTCTTTTCCATTCTTATTCTTAGTATTTCATCCGTAAATTGTTTCCAACTCCTGCGCTTTAAGTTCCTCCCCTCCCTGTTTTTATTCCATGCTTATTTTAAAAGCACTTCTCTATGATACATTTTTAAAAAGGGAGAGAGAATTCCTGTAGTTACTGCAAAGCCTCCTGTCTCTTGCTTCCCGGTAGCTCTTCGCAAGCCTTTCCACGTCCTTATCTCCATTTCCCGTGCGCCTTAGTCTTCTCTAATACTTCCCAGCCTCCACGTGCCAGTGGGCACCGCGCACTGTTCTTCCAGGCGGCCTCCTGGCTTCATGGGACGTCGTCACTGGCCTCTCTTGAGCCTTCATGACATCACGCTCTCGTCATTCAATCTTCTCACTCTGATCCATAATTCCGTACCCGTGGACGGCTCGTTTTCTTCTGCCACGCCCCTTACTATTCATATTCCCGGAGGAAACAATAAACCAAACCCTGTATTGATGGCACCACGTTACCGCGCCTCTGCGACACTAACGAAATGCTCACCGCGTGGAGCGGCCCTACCCGCCGCCTTCCGTTCCTGTTCCCCTGCCGGGGGGCTGAGCTGCTGCCCTCCCGGGGCCCCGGGAAGCCACAACCCCATCACTGGGTCCTAGTTCCGTCGAAGATTGTAGTGTTGGGGTTTTTTGTTTTTTGTTTTTGTCATGATTCCTAAAATGTTTTAGAAATAAGAACAGAAAATGGGATTGCAGATGTCTCAGCAATCGCTTCCAAGGGTGACGGCACTTTGAAGGCAGAGCTGAAATTGACCTTCAGCCACACAGCAACATCGACATCATGTGATTTAGCTGTGGATCGACGTCGGGGCTGGCCTCCCAGGAAGGGGGAGGGACACCCAGAGCAAGGGGCACAGAGAAATGCGAAAGGGTTGACAAGCAGCTTACCTTCTGCTTTGAGGGACTGCCACCGAATGACTCCTGGGAACTGGGTGACCTCGGAGAGAGCAGTGATGACATTGGGGGTGGGTCTCCGGGACACAGAACCAGGAAGCAGAAATGAGTGTGCCAAACATGATCAGGGGATTCTAAATCACTGACTTTCAATATATTCTGTGAAATCGAGGAGTCAGGGCATTTTGTTCAGTGACTGACGATGTCTAGCTTTTGTTTTCACATTTGGTCAATGAAAACAGAGCTGGTAGAGACACAATAATGAGAATATTATTTGAAATATTATAGCATTTGGACTGTGATACGTGAAATATTTTCATTAAGTTCTTTTTCCTAATCATGTGATTATATCTGCAGTTTGGATAATATGGGTAGAAGGGATTTCAAAATATTAGACGTAATTTTAAATGGCATACAATTATGTTATATTAGATTTTGGGTTGCTGATTGGGCTGCAGGTGTATTTTTCATCCACATGTAGATGTTTGATGAAGATATGGGTAAAATTACGTAGCCGGTATAAACTTAGCTAAAAATAACTGAACGTTTTTAGGGTGTTTGATATAGGATCAAAGCCTGGAGTGGAGATAGGTGACCTCAGATCGAACACACCTTGCACTGCTGTTTGTCAACAGTAAATTACATCTGATTTTGAACAAGAGAAGGAAAAACTGTTGGCGACCTGTGATTGTGCTTCATATAAGGATCAATACCAAAGAGAATAGCCTTTTTACCGTGTTCCAAGTTCTCTGACTTCCCAGAGCAAATTGCCAGCACTTTCTGATCATTCTCAATTAATAGCTTTCTCTCCCTAAGCCAGGGAGTCCATATTCCTGGGGGCCTTAGGGGGCCCGAGGATTTTCAAGAAACATAATGGGAGTGTTACAGGCTGAAGATTGCTTTGAGTTTATAGAAAGAAAAGCAATTGATTTTCGTCTTCTATAAATGGAATTAGGAGCTCAGAACTTTTTGCTGGGGGAGAAGCCAGGGAGAATTTTGTTTATTTTACTGGCTTTATTCTGAAGTGCACAAACTAGTGATTTCTGGAGGAGTTTCATGGAAGACACAAAAGTCAGGGGTGGTTTTATTTTAAGGCGAAGGAAACATTGAAGGTTTGGACTGTCATGTAAACCGAGTGGCCTGTGTTTATTAGAATCATTTCATATTATCATATGCAAATATTATACTTCTGCAGCCCAACTTTCAAACAAGCATGCTGTTCCAAAAAAAATCATTTCATGGACCTTGCCCTCTCTCCCTAGCCCTACAACCACCAATCTGTGTTTTGTCTCCGGGGATCACATATCTTGAATGTTTCATGTAAATGGAACTGTACAATGTGTGACCTTTTATGACTGGCTTCTTTCCCTTGTATGTTTTCAAGACTCACCCATGTTGCAGCCTGCGTCAGTACTTCATTCCCTTCATGGCTGCATACTATTCCACTGTCTGCATACAACACAACCTGTTTACCCAGTCACGTATGGATGTGCGTTTGAGATGTTTTCACCATTTGACTAATGTGACTAGTGCTGCTGTGGAGATCCATGTACCAGTGCTTGAGTCCCTGTTGCCACTTTGGGTATATGTCTAGGAGACGGACTGTGGAGTCATATGGAGACTCTCTTATTTAACTTTTGACAAACCACTGAATTGTTCTCCACAGCGACTGAAACATTTTACAACTCAACTAACAACGTATAAGGATTCCAATTTCTTCCTATCACTGCCAACACTTAAAAAAAACTGTAACAATCCTGGGGAGTGTGACCTCGTATTCATTGTAGTTTTTATTGGCACTTTCCTAATGAGTAGTGATGCTGACCACTTCTTCATGTGCTAAAAAGGTCTTTTATATTTTATTCTATATATTTTATAAATATATAGACTTTGAAGAAATATCTATTCATGTCCTTTGGCCATATTTGAATGGGGTGAATTGTCTTTTTGTTTTTGAAACTTGAGTTCTGTACTGGAGCCTGATAAACGTCTTTCCTGCCTAATGTATTGATTCTGAATGTGAAGCCCTTCTAGGTCCCCCTTTCCCCTCATTTTCTCTAAGAATCCCAGTCCAACTTGAAACAAGTAAGTAATTCCGGGGTCTCACTTCTCCTCAGACCCATCTGCACCCTTTGTGTATGTTTCTGATTTACACATTCAGGGGTTACAGCACTGTGGTTCTGCTCCCCAGGACTGTGCATTTCCTGTCCCTCGGCAGCCTCCCTGCTCACCATCAGCTCATGTTTAGGGAGGAAGACATGTGACATTCGTACGAGCAAGACAGATTCTCCCCTCTCTGCAAATTGAGAGAAGCGATCCCTCAGTTATAAGAATCATTTCTATTATTGTCGTTTCCAAAATCACAATAAGAGGAGTTATTTCATGTTTATTTAATATAAGTCAAAGTCATTTTCTGCTGCCTGCATTTTACTTTCAGAAACAGGCAAAAGTAAATGACTTCAAGTTTTCATTATTGAAAAAATGGGAAAAAATACATGTTCTCTGGTAAAGACAAACTCGTTGTCTAAGAAACGCTTTTCACTTTCTGACTGTCTTCCATAATATGCAAATTAATCATATAAAACTGTAAATCTTTCCTTATTAGAATCTTTTCTTAGCTGTATTTTTTCTGTTCCAAAACTCCCTCTTTTGGAATATAATTATGCCACTGACTAAGCAATGTGGGATTTTGGTTTTATTAAAAGGGATCTAACTACTTATTTTACATGTCAAGAAAATAATTTTTGCATGCAAAGATGAGCGCCATAAACTGCGGGAGCCACTTTCAAAATCTGTCCCCTGAGCATGTGAGTGAATATTCTGATATTGGTTAATTAAATGCGAAGCGCTTGATTTCAGGAAGACGATTTTCCTCATTACTTTATTTCAATAAAAGCATACAGGGTGACCACATACAATTTAATATACTTGGCTCCTGTGGGTAATTCCACATTGTTTTTGTCTCGTTGATGAATTTGTTAACTGGGGAAACGGCGAGTATTTTTCTTGTTGAAACCAAGCCTATTACCCAAGCCCATATGTCTGTAATAAGAATGATTGGGAATACAAAAACCTTGCATCTGGAAGGAGTTAGCGCTGATCCTCTGTAATGGCTTCCAATCATTCTTCCCCCAAAAAACAGTCGTCCAGAAAAAAGACTAGACTCTCATGCAAAACTCGGTTACATTAACAGTTCATCATTTTATAGTGCACTGTAATAGAACTCTCTGTTCAGTCATGTGCTCTTGTTCACTCGCGAAATCTCATTACTAAGTCAGCCTTAGACATATGGTTGAGTCTAGAGCTACTTATTCCTCCTGGAAAGAAGACTGAAGTTAGGTTCTTCTTACCACATTCATCAAATATGCATGCAGAGTGTGGTCTTACACGGCACGTTCATTTCTTTTTCATTTCCCCTTCTTTCTTCCTTTGTTTGTTTCTTTCTTTGTTTCTTTGTTTCCTTCCTTCCTTCCTTCTTTATTTCCTTCTTTGTTTTTATGATAAGTGGTTAGTGAAGCTATGGAAGAAAAGGTAAACCTCATTCCATTCTCTCTCTCTCTCTCTCTCTCTCTCTTTCTTTCTCTCTTTCTCTCTTTCTTTCTTCCTTTCTTTCTTTCCTTCCTTCCTTCCTTCCTTCCTTCCTTCCTTCCTTCCTTCCTTCCTTCCTTCCTTCCTTCCTTTCTTTCTTTCTTTCTTTCTTTCTTTCTTTCTCTTCTTCTTTCTTTCTTTCTTTCTTTTCTTTCTTTCTTTCTTTCTTTTCTTTCTTTCTTTCTTTCTTTCTTTCTTTCTTTCTTTCTTTCTTTCTTTCCCTTTTTTCCTTTCTTCCTTTCTTCTTCCTTCCTTCCTTCCTTCTTTCTTTCTTTCTTTCTTTCTTTCTTTCTTTCTTTCTTTCTTTCTTTCTTTCTTTCTTTCTTTCTTTCTTTCTTCCTTTCTTTCTTTCTTTTTAGATTCAGTTTATTCTGAACATACCTAACTTCTTTCATGGACATTGATTCTCTTTTACCCAGAAGCTATAAAATCATGATGCCAAATGAAACTTTAAAAAATAAAGTTGATGTCTGTCCACCTATTTCCCAACATGCTAAATATCTGGCAGTCTTCTGGAGTCTTTGAAAAGCCTAAAATATGAACTCATGGAAAAATATTTTCAAACTGAAGGCTTTTGAAAGTATTCTGCAGGAAAAAAAATAAGGATAAAAATTTAATATTACATTTATATTTTGTATAATTCATTTATAAGTTCTCTACTGGGAAAGTATTTTAGTAGTTTTTAAACAATTCCAATTAGTGTAATTTTCAATATCTTTACATGAGGCCACTAATCATTTTCATTTTTTGAAACTACATTTTTGCTGATTATTTTTAAGCCCACACTATCCTCCAAAGACTAATTAAATGCAAAGTTACATAACATTTTCTCTAATACTATATTCAAAAGTACATATAAATATTTCAGTTAAAGAGAAGCCTTTTATAATAACTTGATGAATTTTCAAAAGGACTAATTATTTTTTAATTACAATTTTATGCTTTGTGATGATAATTGGTTATTTGAGTTACCTCTTGAATCTAGAATGTAAAATATATATTACTGTAAATTATATCTTTACTATATACATTTTTTTCTTTTTTCCCTCTGTGAATTGTATTCTTTTAGATGAATCCAAATATTTTCTTCTGTAATGCATTTTAGATGAGTCAAAAAATGTCTTTACAAAATGATTTATACATGGTCTAAACATTATATTTCAGAAGTTCTGTATTTTAAATTTTTGTCTTCCATTTGTTTTTCTCTGTTTACGTGGAAGCACTGTCAAGAATAGTTACAGATACACCAAGTAATTAATATAGTAACATAATAAATACAAAAGAGCTTTCTGGCCTCTTACCATAAGTGGTTACACAAAAAAAGCACAATGAAAACACACCATTTCAGGGAGCAGTGGGTACCTGAGGCAGGTGTGGTAAGATGGAAAAAGTAGAGCAATTTCTTTAGTACAAGGAGCTTCATACGGAATAAAGTGAATATTGTTCTGAATTTCAAGTATTAGAGCTAAGCCTCAGCCCCTGTATATTACCGGGTGTTACTGGGTAAGTAAGTTACACTCTCTTTCCATCATGAAATTAAAGTGTTGACATATATTGTTTATAAGTTGTCTATTAACTCCACAGAGTTTATAATGTGCTTTTTAAAAAAATTCTCATTATCAGTTCTATTTGTTTACATAGTAATGTTATTTTTCAATGTAATTATCTTCATATTCCTAAATAAGTTCAACGTGTCCCTTATAACCTATATATACATTTAGTGAATTGGTGCATCTTTTTTTCTTGCAGCTTTTGTTTTTGTTCATGACTAAAATCTGTAATAATGATTTTTAACATGGATCCCATTTCCACACACCACGAGAGTATAAAACCCATCAGAACAATACCTCCTTCTGACCGTGGTTCTGAGGAAAACCAGTCTCATATTTAACCATATAGCCTGGACTTAGCTATGAGACCAAACGGTTTATTAGCTTTTGTGTCGTGGCACACGGCACATCATTGCACGACAAGTTCATTGATCACCTAGCATTTCCTGCTAAATGTATTCTGACCTTCTTGTGTGTCTATAATTCTGTAAGACTGGTCATAATGTGAGGACATGACCATGCATAGTCCTGAAGGGCCCTGGGAAATATAGTCTGCCTATCCTTTCTTATGAATTTGAGAGAGAAGAGAATGGACATTTTATAAACAGTCAACATTCTCTGACATGCTTTTTTAAGTATATATTTAAGATTATGCCCTTTAATAAGGGGTGGTAGAGACAAACCCTGGCTTGACTCAGACTTTTTTTATTTCAGTGAACATTCTAATATATAAGAAGGGGGGTTGTTCAATATCACCTGGAATTTATGAGCATCTTTATGATTAAGCCAATGCGATCCCTTATGCCTAATTTCTCTCTTCCTTTGCTCTGTCCTGGGACATTCCAGACAAAACCTGAATCCCTGGGAATCCCTTGCATAGGTGGGCACTAGCTTCCCCTCACACACCCCTAGGCGAAAGTCCCCTCTTTCACTTACAATATATCTCAGCTCTGGGGTGTTGGGAGTCAGCCTACTTATTGTCCATCATCACCCCAGACCTTCACTGTGTACGCTGATTTTTCAAATAAGATCATTGTTACGTTTCTCTCCCAGCCAGGATTGATCTTACTGTCCTATATTAGACAACTAAAGGACTGAACAAGATGCATGAAACAATGCCTTTCAAAACACTCGGCAATATGTATCTCTTTTTTTTCATAAATACTGCTTAATGTTTAGGCCGTCTTTCAAATACTTCGTGAGTATTTGCTATGTCCTGGGCCTGGTGTGTGGGAATAAAAAGTTACTCACACATCTGTGGCCCTTGAATCTTGGCTTTCACAGTATATCAGGAAGAGATACAGACATGAAAGGATGCATCAATAAATAATATGATGTAAATCCTCAAGAACTGTCCTGTCAGCTTCTTTTTATGAAAACTTGTTTAAGAGGTTAAGCAGAACTGTCAGGATCATGAACTCAGAATTTGGAAGGCGAGGATTAAGTTGAAGTATGGTTTCTGCCAAACAGTCGTGACCAAAAGAACATTGTGCTTGAAACAGCAGAGGAGTCTCACCAGCACGGTGACTGTCTATCTCTGAGAGGTGACGCTAATAAATGGCTGTCACCTCTCCCTTCTCACTGCCTCAGTACTAATTGCCTTTAACTGTGAACACCAGAGGGAAGACTGGAATTACAGTGTGAAAAAAAATAGAGGCTGTGCGAATAAGAGATAAAATGAAGAACACAGGAATGTAAAGAGGACCACAGGGACGTGTTTAGCTTTTTCTCTCCAATGAAGAATTCTCATTTACTCCCCTTCCTATTAAATTCTGCATGCAGGACACTCAAGCTCAGTCTGAGCACTAAGATCTTAATGGCCACCAAGGTGTCAGGGATGGCAGATGCTAGTGCACTGGTCAGCAGAGACAAGGGTCATGCTGATGCCGGTGACGACGCCGCTCTTGAAATGTCACCATGTGAATGGCGTGACATGGGTGGCAGTTGGGGGGGGCACCTGTGTGACAGTGAAAATGACCACCAGCAGACAGATAGGGCATGAAATGAACTAAAAGGAGGCCAAGAAGGCTAGTACCTTGTGGTTTCAGAATAGTTTCTAGGAAGAATAAACAAATTATTTTACCTACAATTAGCATTGATCCTTGTTGATTGCCTCAGCAGAATCCATGGACAATTGTGTTGAAAGGATAATAGAGCTTCGCATTGCTGCCATTTTATAGAGAATTATCGTGGCCATATTTAGAGGCTGGTGTGTGATGGTTCCACTTTTCAGTCATATCACAGGTTGTCACAGTCCCCGTGACACTTGTCCAGAACTCTGGGCGAGGCTGCGACACGCAGGAAGCGCTTCCCTTGGTGGCTTTCTCCGAGGGCTGATGGCCAGGCCTGCACTGAGTTTTCCCTCTGTGCCTTTGCTTTTCATTTGTGTCCGTTTAAAAATGCATGTCAGGTTCTCTCTAAATGGGAATTCCATCTTTGTACCTCTTTTGTTTATTTTCTTTGCTTCAGTTTATTACTGCATACTGTCTCCTGCAGGCCTAACACACTGGGTGACAAAACGCACAGCTAGATACAAAAATAGGAGGAAAAAATAAAACTTTGTATTTGTAGCGGTATTTTCAATTACCACCGCCCCTTGACATAAAACTGAAGACGGTAACACAGGAATTACTGTTCTTATTTTGTCAACAAAGATGCAGATGCTCAAAGAAGTGCTATATCCTATATACAGGCCACCCTGTTAAACTTTTCTACAGGTTAAGCACCAAAAGTTAATGAAATCCATGAGACATTTCAGCCCAAATTCTGTCAAAGCCCATTCACAGAACTTCATTGACCTCCGCCCTAACTTGTGACTGGTTTTTGTTTTTCAGGTGAGCACAAGGCAAGTTCAAGCTTCTCTTCACACGCCTAATAGTAAGTGCTCTGACTTAACATGGGCAGCTATGCCACATGAATCCGCGGTTTTGTGGACATAACACTTACCTGGTGAAAGACCCAAATGTTGACTCTTAAAGGTTGCTGACACACATGTGAAATACCTGTGGCTGGGTTTTCTAACACGTACCTGCGGAGAGAACGCAAAGACTTTGATTTCGTTAGTGCTCTCTTGCTCCCTCACGCTCTCTCTCTCCTCTCTGCTGTCTAGGCCTAAAGTTTAATTGGGAGAAATTTCCCTCGTAGTTTCTGCTATATCAAATTTCACCCCAAATACAACTTCTACGTATTAACAGTGTCGGTACTCTTGAATTTAGCGTGAATTGGACAGGTCATTTCTCATTAACCAAAAGAGTACGTTTCCTTGGAGAGTTTGAAAAGACCTGGTAAAATTTAGAAAAAATGATAATAAATGAATTTTTTATTATACTATTTACATTTCCTTTTCCTGTAAGATATTTTTTTATAAGTAGTTTGTCTATTCCAGATATACCATAAAATGCCTAACATCCATTGCTGAATTAAATCAAAGGCAAATGACCATATGGTTAAATTATTCACGACGGAATACTGCTTTTTAAAATTCTTTTTTATTTCAGTTACAGTGGTCCCTAGCCAATCCTGATGCATTAAGAATATCTGATGCATTAGCATATTTTATAATTGAGCTGAGGACTGATGTTACTATTAATTTATTTTTGAAATATTAACTTGCTTTTAAAGAAAGCATAATGAGTAAATGTCAGAAATATTTATGATAACGCTTGGCTATATCAGGTATGACCTTGAAATTCCAAGCTACATTAACATGAAGATCACTGTGCCTTGAAGAAAATTCTTACTATCTCAAGGCAAATTGTAGTTAGAATAATGCTATGGAATAGTCCAATATGAGTAAATAAAAAAAATGACACATACTCAAAATACCTAGCTACTGTTATATTGGTGAGAATGATTAAGAGGGATTGTTAAATAGTGAAGTTTATGCTGATATTGATTTCACTTCTAATTTATGGAATACTGCTTAACATTTAGCTAGGCAACGTAAATTTTGTTCTCTAATAATTTCATATAAACCTTGCTTTTCTCCAATATTATAACTTATTGAGTCAGAAACAAAAGCTACATTCTATACATCTATCTTAGTATCTATGTTGGTTAAATACTTACACAAAATTCTCTTTTACATAACTTAATTTTGAGGGGGCTTATGTAATTGCAGTTGATGATTGACTATAATCACAGAAAGATTGACAGCTTGGATATATTAGACACCAATAAATAAGCAAGACGAGAAGCAACAATAAAGGACTGAGGACAAGTGTTTCACTTAGTCACCATCCGCTGTGGGTGACTGCAGCCTAGACTCACTGGATAACCTTATACAATCATAAAACTATATTATGTTTAACAATCAAAACTGCTACTAAAAGATATAGATATTTACCCATACAACTATATAATTATTGCACTTATACTGAATATATTGTGATTTCTGATATTCCTTTTATACAGCCTTAGAATATCAAACGTACCCACGTTTACAGATATTCTGTTCTAATCTTTATTGTCTTTGTGGTGAAGAGAATTAGAATGAACATTCATTTTCATTTAAAAAATCAGACATACTAAGAAAGAAACATTTGTTACATCTGAACTTATAATTAATTTTCTCAGGAGTTCTCAGAACGAAGGGAAAAGGAAACAAAAACTGTTCTAACCCTTGCTATGTGCCAGAGGTCTTCCAATAGATTATGACATTTCTAAGTCCCAGGCACTTTCTTTTGTTCCGGATTTCAATTCTTTAACAATATCCGGAGGCATTTTGAAGATAAACATGCTGGCAAGTGAATGATTGTGGCTTCTTTTTGCCGCGGAATCATCTTTCAGGGATTTTATCCTTTTTCAGCATTTTAGTCCTTCTAAGGTTTAGATTCTTATTTTTAAAAATGAAGAAATGCTGTTCTTTGACCTTGAGCTTATTCGACTGTTGTAATGGAGAAGTATCATTTTTAGAAGCTTTCATATGTTTTAAAGGCAAAAATGACCTTGGGACGAATCTTATGAATGTTCACATCTCAACTATTCATGTTCATCCACCAGACAAAGTTAGCTGCTGGGGAACTCACAGAAAAAAGAAATACCTGTGAAATGTTACCCCGATATCTTTTATGGAGGATTTCTATTGCAATTTAACAAAAAAAATAATAATTTCTTAGATTCTATTTCTGCATATTGCTCATCAAGTGTATTACATACTTTGGCCCTCCCCACAGACAGTGCGCATGTTTTCTAAAATGCCTCCAGGCAGACAGCGCCAGACTTGAGTTGACTCGTAGGCACCTAGTTCTGCTGTCAGGGGCATGTTTGGTGGCAGGGGAAACATGCGGACATAAAGGGAAAAAAAAAAATATATATATATATATATATATATATATATATGAGAACCCTGACTAGTACACAAATGCCATAGAAAAACATATTTGTGATCTAGAGATGAGGATGGAATTCCAAAAACTTTAGAAGCACCACCTTAAGGAAGAAGTTGGTGGCTTTAATTGTAAGTTTTTCCGTGCAATAAATTACCCCGCACATGAATTTAATTGATAGGTTACAAATTGAGGAAAGGGGTTCACAATATCTAAAACCAGTAGCTAAAATCTGGGTAGCAATATACTCCTGCACATTGGCAGGATTTAAAAAGAAACCTCCATATCAAAATAGAAAGAAATATGAAGAGAAAATTTACAGAAGAGAAATTCTAAACTGTAAACATGTTAGTTGCCAAGGACGCAGACATACCATGAGATTTCACATCGATGTCATTAGTGGCAAAATAAAGATGTGGATCAAAGCCACGTGCTGGGAGTGGGAGGAGCATGTGGGAATTCTCAGGGCGGTGGGTACAAGGTCGGTACGTGTGGCCACGCTGAGAAGGAATCTGATAAAAGTGGCTTAAATTAGTTAGACTCATGTCTTAAGACCTAGGAACATTGCTTTTGGGTGAATGGGTACAAGAAACAGCACAGAGGTGTGTATGGGGACAAGAATGAGTCTGCTCATTGCAGCATAGCTAAATATTTGATGAATATGTGAAAAATATGTCTGTCCGGGTTTCTGGTTAAGCGCTATTCTGTTAAATGAAGTAGGGTTAGCAGAACAATCAGAAGAAGAACATCTGAGTGATATTTGGGTGGATTTTCACATTCTTTTATGAGGAAATAAAATCAGAGCTTAGGTATAGGAGGGGAAAGGTCCATGTACTGTGTTGTGTTTAAGGAAAAAGCTACACAGTTCTCTGTTCTCCTGTAACGAAGAGGGGTGTTAGTACAGTCAACGCGCAGAGACAGATTCTATTTTGAGTCGGCAATATGCGAAGGAAGAGTTCAAGGATAATGGACGAACATACAAAACCAAAAAACTAGACCTGAGAAAAAGCGCCTGTTGGAAGATGAATTTTTTACATCCTCTGTGCCCCCAGAGAAGCCTGCAGGCTCCTGCACCTCCAGCCCTTCCCCTCCCTGCTGTAATTATTTGCGTGCTCTGGTCTTCGCCAGGGCAGACCCCGTACTTCTCAGTCTGTGTGCCCACGACCCTAGTACCGTAGCTGACACATCGTTGATTCTCAGTAAATCTCGGGTGAGGGAAGATGTTGCCTGAGTACAGAGGGGAGGGCCAACTGCGTGGGGTCTCCATGGATCCCCTCCCAGCGATCTTCGGCAGCTTGCTAACGATTTACCCGTTTTCTCGGGGGACTGGCCTTTAGCTCATAGGCGGTTCGTCGTATGTTGCTATGAACTTGCCCTAGACATGAGATTCACCATTGAAAAACTGAGATAACAGTGATTAACTTATAGTGTTGACAGGATGATTAAAATAAAGTTTATAACTTAACATGCATGCTCAAAATCACTGTGCCCAGTAAGAGTTACACAGCCATGCATAGCATCCCGAATTAGTGGTGCGTGTTATTCCACGGAAAGAAATGTTGCTAAATTCATATCGTCCACTCGTGATTCATACACTTAGTAAGAAGACATTTGCAGGTTTTTTTGTGAGTCTCTACTCAGACAAACCTTCGATTTTTGAAAATATAGAAATGATATCGACTTCCAATCTGTTTTATTAGAGAAGGAATATATCATTTCCTACACACAGTTTATGAGACCCATTAGTGTTGAAAATGCTGAGGATGTAACCTGACAACCTGCAGTTTCTTTGCTGCTCACCTGTCAAAGCAAGTCACGTATCGGCTGAAATATTTCATCGTGTGACCTACCAGCCACGGCCGGGCTACAAGCTGAGACTCATCTGAATATCGCCCCGGGCCGGTGAGAGTTCACGTAATTGTTTTATTTTGGCTATAAATAGGCAACCCACGCATTTCACGTTTCTAAATAGAAAACGTAACAATGGCGAAGGAGCTTAGGGGAGGGGATGACATCATGCTTGCTTCCCGGTCAGTCACTGTCACTGTCAGTGAGAACGAACGATAAGTACAAAGGACAAAGAATAAGTTAAGAGCCAGAATAGAGAAGCTTTACTCGACTCAGAAGCAGAAAATAGTTGTTGGGGACACCTAGGCCGTTGCAATATTTTTTATTCAGGTCCTTCAAAATCCATTTCAATGGTGCAAGTACTCATTACATCATTCATTTATTTATTTGTTTGTTTATTTATTTATTAGTTTTGATGAGTGATTCTGCGTAAAGAGGAAACTCTGGCCCCTGTGGAAAGAGAAAGTTGAAAAGTTCAGACCAGCTGACGTAGTCAAATTGGATTTACTACTGAATTAAGTAATTTTTTTTCTTATTTTAAGGATGATATTATAAAGCAGAATTTATGTTTATGAGCAGCATAAAAATCACTGAGATTTAAAATTGAGTGCATTATTTTCAAATAAATGGATGTAACTTTCAGGTAAAAAAGCAGGCAGCTCTCCATGCCATTATTTGAAAATTACAGTATTTTAACAAATTACGTTCAAGACGACAATAAGACAGTGACATTCCATTTAAAATGCCAGCTCCTGAGTCACAAATTGCTGAAGTCACATAACTAAAGCAAAGCTGGGGATGTGCAGAGATGAAGAAGAGCATTCAACTCCGCTTTGTACTCTATCATATCACTTTTTGAGTAATTACATTTTGAGAACAAGTATCTTAAAGCAAGTGACACCTTTCTGGGAGCAATAAAAGTATTATGCATTGTGTGTATAAATATTCTCTTACTTCTAGTAAATAATCCAATTTCCAAGGCAAATGCAGACGGTTAGGTTTACAATTTGATGAGCAACTTAATATGACAAGAGAACACGCATAACTTACAATAAACCAAATATGACAGGTGTCGCCGCTGAAGCTCAGAGCGCAAATTCATTTCATGTCCGCAAACCTAACACTGGGCTGATTCAGACGGTGAGCCCTTGAGGGGGTGAATGTGGAGAATCCAGCTTGGGTGGCATCTAGAAAACTGGTGTTTCCCATGGTGCTGTCTCCATCCTGAAGGAAAGATATCCAACAAAGGGCACCTGTGACATTTCTGTGAAATCCGGTCAGGTCTGTTTGTGCTCACCTCTTTTCTGCTTACAAATAGAAATTCAAAAGCAGTAAAGCACATTGTTATTCCATGTTTTAAAAAAATTACTTTTAAGAAATACCAACATGTATGATTCATATCAGATCCTGAGACATATGTAAGTTTATTCTCCAGGTAAAAAATAAGCCTATAACATGACCAAGAGGGTTATAAAATATTAAGTAATTTTTTCAGAGATTGCATTCTGTCTTACCATAGTTTTCTATCATCTTGATTGAAAATGTTTCATCCATTGTTTTTCTATGATTCAGAATTGTTTTATATCAGAACGAGTATTTGTGGACTATAATTACAAAAATGGACAATTAGCATTATCTCCACCATTTTTTCTTCACAGAATTAAAAAAGAAAAAAAGATTATTTTGACCAGCAACCTTAAGAAGAAATAATACAAAGATATGTCAATGCAATCAAAAAGCTCCAAAAATTCAAGCATAGGTCAATTATTAGACACACAGTATTATTGTTTAAAAACATTATGTTGCATTACAAACCACACGAAGCCAAGTCAAGGAAATATTTTGAGGTCAAAATGTAATTGTGTGTCTGTGAGTGTGCTTTGTATACATACCCATTACTGTTAATTAATGGCATCTCCAACAGAGACAAACCAAACCAAAGTATCCTGGATCGTGATAAAATACACAGAATTAAGGTTCTCTGTAATTACTAGCTCTTCCTGTCCCGTAATGAACCAATAATCACTAAGTCAAATGGATTCCTCTGTCTCCCTCGATCCATCTTCTGTTTCACACTAGAGCTCACATGCATTTCTACAGATCTCTTGTCTTGATGGCCCCATTCTCTGCTCTCCTTGCCTCCAGTTTTTCTTCACTAATGGTTCCTGCTAAGTCCGTCTTTGTGAAATCATTTACCCAAGGTGCTCTCCTGTTCAGTAAACCAAAAGCACACGATTGCCATTGAATCAAGTCCTAACAGAGTCTTGACAGCCAACTACTCTGTAGCATATTAAATAGCCTTCTGACTACCAACAGGAGTAGTAACTTAAATATAAAGTACCTTATTATTCTCTCTTTTAGAGGAAGATCACGGCCCTTACTACTGGTAGAGAAGGAGAGAAAGAGAAGAGTCAACAATGATAATAACAGTTTAGCCTAATAAGCAACTGGACTCTAGGAGGGTCTGGACTGGGAGACTGGAATATTGAGCTCAGTTTTTATATGTTGTGTGTACTAGGTATTAAAGTAGGCAGTTAAATATAATATCTGGAGTTTAGGGGAAAGCTCTGGCTTAGATATAAGCATTAGCATCTGAATTGTGTTAAAATCACTGTACTGGTAAAACCGCCTAAGGAGTAAGTATAACCAGGGACGAAAGAAAAAAGAAA
The DNA here is from genome assembly GCF_987537825.1 of Furipterus horrens. Classification (NCBI taxonomy): domain Eukaryota; kingdom Metazoa; phylum Chordata; class Mammalia; order Chiroptera; family Furipteridae; genus Furipterus; species Furipterus horrens. The sequence goes on along the minus strand of NW_028327185.1, from coordinate 4,936,458 downwards.
AAAGACTGGCCATTTGCTCTGGGTGATTTGACATTTGAAGTGGGGTAATGAGAAAAATCTGAGGAAAACACGAGAAAGAGTTTCCAAAATGGAAGGAGGAAAGCAGGTCGGTGTGGTAGTCTGGAAGGCATGAGGAAAAAAAAAAAAAGAAGAAGAAGAAGAAGCCAAAAGTAATCCCCTGTGATAATCAGGTAGGGTAAAACTTGAAACCAAATCTAGCAACTTCAGTATCATTGGAAACACGGGCAAGATCAGCCTAGGAGTAGTGAGGAGGAAGAAACCGGATGAATGTAGCAGAGAATTTGGGGTGTGGGGGGCTGGAGATAGCAACTATACAATTGAAGGCAGCAAATAAAGAATTTTCCTATATCGTCAAGAAGACACATCAGGCCATGTGGTGGTGGTGGTGCTGTTTTGGGGGCTTGTTTTGTTGTCATTTGCTTTGTGTTTGAAATAGAAAAGAGGAAATAATGTCTGGATGCTGGTGTGAATGATCCAGAAAGCGTGAAGGAAGAGACGGTGTGAAGGGAGGGAGGAAGAACGCCCTTGAGCGAGCGAGAGGAGACGGAACCCAGTGTGAACGCAGACTTTGTATGATCAGTGAGTTCACAGTAACTGCAGAGAAGGTGGGCACGTGGCCATGATGCCCCAGGGCTCGTGTGGTAGAAGCTTGTGGGACATAATTTCTGACTGCTTCAGTTTTCCACGTGAAGGAAGAAGCCGGCTCTTTAGCTAAGACTGAGGAGGGAGAGGGGCTAGGAAGGTTTAAGGCAGAAAGAAGGACGGGTGTGTCTAGGACAAGAGATGGGAGGATGGACTGAGGAGGCAGAACATGACGCACAGGCAGGCAGCATCATGAGCCTCCTGCTGGTTCCCGCTGGTGGACAGGAAGCGAGACAAGTGAGAGTGGGTCTGTGTTTCACTCCTGCCTTGTGGCTTGTGGCTTGGAGAAGCGAGAAAGTTGGATTTAATTAGGATAGTAGATTAATCAAGGAAGTAGAAGCGGAAGAGGGATGGGAGGAAGCCAAGTCAAAAGCAAGAGCCTGTTTCCATACTGACTAAATGAGAGCAGAGGAAGGCGGGGATCCCTGGGGTGAGAAGCCATCAAAAGGCCAGCAATGGCTTTGAAAGGTTGGCGAGGTTCCCGTGTCCGGCACACGGGGAACATGTGCCAGAAACACACAGCACGGTGGCCGGAGAGTGTGAGGACTGAAATGGCAGTTGAGAGCTGATTGTTTGGACGAGGCTAGGTTCATTACCGCAGAAGTCAGTTATTGGACAGGGCAAAGTTATGGCCTCCGTACGTGTTGAATAATTATTTTTTTAGGTATCTGTAGTAGCGCTATTGGAAAAGAATGTATTGCACATCAGTAGGAGATTGTTAAACAACCAGAAGCATTTTCTTCTGAATATTATTGAAACTATAAATAATAGTGTAGGAAAATGTCTGTTGTGGAAAAGGACCATTGCAAATTGATAAATAGTAGAGATGATTTACAAAACATCATGTGTCATAGAATTGTGTTTTGGAAGATCCACTGCATAAATGTGTATATGTTTGTGGATTTATGTGGATACGTGGAGAACAGTGAAGCATGGGAGAATGTTCAAAGATAGTCATCAGCAGTTACATCTTTAATGTTTATGAGCACACACGTGTTTTGAGAAAGCGATGACATATCTTTGAAAATAATATTCAGATGAATATTAAACATATTTAAAAATAATAAAATAGCTATTGTTTTTAAAAATTAGTTCAGATTTTCCCCCCTCCAAGTAGACGGACACTCTTTTTATGTAGCATCTCTTCATCATTCAGCCTTTTTAAAAATTACTAAATATCTAATGATTCTTTCTACATGAATATGGGCAGCTTTACTGCAAGACACCTTTCTAATGTAATTATTTTTACCTTCATATTGCAAAGTTTTATATTTTAATTATATTAGATTTCTTCAATATAGATTGCTTTCTTCATATGGCCCCACTATTATTGAACTATAAAAATTAATATAACTATGATGTCAACTGTTAATGATTAACAATGATGCTTTTTCCTTCTCCTCCTCCACCCCCAGCCATCAGAGATCTTTCTCTCATTCTTTGGAACACAGCTTTGTTTTTTTCTGTATTTGCTCAAAAGATAAGATTCAGTTGCATGCATATCTTTATTTCACTGTGAATGTAAATTCTTTATACTTAGGACTAAACTGATCTGAAGCCAGTGATAGAACTTTAAGCAAAATCATATAATTAAAGCAATGCTAAAATATGAAAAGCTTATATTTGTATATTTCCACATGTGGTTAAATACTACTGCTTAATCGCGATTCATAAACATATGATGGAGCAGAAAATTTTTAAAAAATGAAAATTGTCCCCTGAACTCCTAACAGAGATAATTAGACCCTAGAAGCAAGATTTTTTGATGACTCATGGAAATCAATTTTCTTTAACAGCCATTTTTATAACATGAACAAGCATTAATGGATATCCAGGGCAAAATTAAGCACCAAAAGAAATCACCTGTGAGGCAGGAAGACATCGGTTCTTGCAGGGAACAGTATCGTGGGGTCCCAGCATGAGCCTTGGATTCTATGTTAAGGCAGAGACTGAGGAAGAAGAATAACATCCATGATAAGATTCTGTCCAGGATCACGGAACTCTAAATTTCCCAGTGAGGCTCTGTGTGCTGGAGTAAGAACAAGACATTGGCTAGGTGTCATTTGAACGTTAATTGGTGTCACATTTCTATGACAAAATTAGCTCTTATGCGTTCATTCAGCTCAAAAAATAAATTAGTTATTATCTTGAAGTACTTGGGACTCTTTTTCATCTCCCCTTGTTAAGCTGGCGAGGAGAAAATTCTGTTGCTTTGCCTTTTATATGTCATAGAGGAAACAGAAACATCTACTTTAAAAATGTTTTCACAACGCTGCCTGGGCTGGGTACTGGTTTCACGGCCCAGGAGGGTCCCTTATTCTTGTATCATCCCATCACTTTTTTCTTATCAATTTTCCCTTGAACGTGTGTGTCTGTAATACCTTGCTCCCTCGCCTGTCTGCAATATCTGTATGCCTTTAACTCAGAGTGAGTTTTGGGTGAGTAGCTTCTCTCAGATCAAGCAGAAATGATGTCATAGTCCCGCTCTGGTGTGGGAGACACTGGAACCACGCTCCACCGCGGGAGGAGCCTCCCCCGAGCGTTCCCTTCTCCAGTAGCACGACCACTCCTGGGGCTGCAGACCGGCCTGCTTGCCAATATGGGATTTCTACTTCGCTCTCCACTTCACCGTAGTGTCGCCTGGAATGCTTTCCTATTTCTTTAACTAGTTCCTTAAAGGCAGCCTCTCCTGCTCTCAGATAATGAAGAGAGAGAGAAAAAATAGCACGATCCAGACAGAACAGCTGAACACACATAACAATCACGGAACTTCACACTGTGATGCATTATCTCTGATACCGTTGAGCAGATGCACTATATTTAGTTTTAATATCGCAGAAGCAGCATGGATTCGGAATAGTGCGCTTGTCTATCCCCATGGGAAACAATTTCATTTCCCAGAATTTTCTCTTTTCATAGCGACCAGGGATGCGTTTTCTTATTTCAGACGCCCCTTTCTGCTGTAGTTTTCTGGATTCATCGCTCCTGATTCTTTACATGAAATGGTTCTGCTTAAAGCTTTGAAAGTATTGTTTTGCCTCACAATTCTCTTCGACGAGAAAATCTGGACAGAATTTGGTTTTGTCCAAAGGAATTCCCACTCAGATTTTAAGCCACCCTCTGTCTTGCGGTGGCTGGATTAAGTAATCCCCCTTAATATCCCTGAAGATTCTGATGCTCTTATGATAGCTGCCCTCGCACCAACTCTCTGGGAGAGCCTGCCCTCTGGACCGTCCCTGGTTTGGGCTCATGTGAAACAGCACCCGACTTGCTGACCCTAGCGGATGCTTTGAATTTGTTAGGCCCCTGTGGTCTTGGGTCCCACTCTCCCTGTTCTTCTTCCTAAACAAAGCATGGCAGCTGAGCTGTAGTCCAGTTCACAATACCTGCACAACATCCTTTTCTCTCCTTTAACAGTGAGGACCTATTGCAAGATACGCCAATAAGGTTTCCTTTTCATTTGAAACTTTGAAAGTGTTCACGGTCAGTCACAATTATTATCATTGAAAGCTGTGATAGATGAATGAGGACCTGTAACACTAACAAACTTTATTCTGATGAAATGTTCCGTATTTTAATGTGGTAGTGGTTACACATGTGCATGGGTTTGTGAAAATTGTTGAGAGATACTTTTTAAATGAATGCATTTTAACCGATGTAAAATATACCTCAACCAAGTTGGTCTAAAGTAAATAGCCAGAACTAGCAGTGGATTTCAATTCTCATCTTTGCAGGATATGGCTTATTTAGATTTGCTCAAGTCAGATCAAAGCACATCTATATTTTAGCGTCACAGTTTTATAATGTGAGAAGAATATCATGTTTGAGAAAATTCTGGATTCTTCTTACTTCTCATAAGTAATTGTTTGGGATAACTACATGATTGTATTTCTTTTACTTGAAAAGGTATTTATGATTTTTATAATCTCTAATAAAATTGAAACATGTTTTTCCCCATTTTTAAGATTTTATTCTACAATCTGTTAAATCACTTTCAATTCAACACTTTTCATTTAATCTATTTAGTTTATTTCCCATTATTCAAAATGGAACACTGGTATCTATCAGTTTATTAGGATGCTCACTTGATGTATGATTTTTTTTTTTTTTTTTTTTAGTGCTGTCTTGACCAAGTTTGGGGGCTCTGGATGAAGAGTCCTATAGTTCATGGGGTTTTCATTCTTTATTTTTTCTCTCTTTGTTAACAGATAGCAGTATGGTAACTTCAAGTCTTAATATAATCTAAGCTTAGTAATTAGAACTTAGAGTTCTCTTTAATATTAAAAACATTCAACTTAACTTTGCATAAAATATGACATTCTTCCCCAGCCTAGTAATATTATTGTAGCCAGAAGAAATCGTGGATGGCCTAGGCCCTCATTTATACTTATTTTCATTTAAACACTAGCTATTATATCACTTAAAGACACTTTAAAACTGTGAATAATAATTTGAATATGTTTTGCTGTCTGGCACAATATTTAAGCTAAAATAAAAATTTTGTGTATTGCGCATACTTATTTTATTGAGTTTGCAGAATATTTAGAATTCAATGAATAGAATAAAAAATGAGACAAAAATAATTTGAAGATATATAATTTTATTGCAATAGTTACAATGTGTTATTTTTGAAGATATACTTCTTTAAGGTTTCTATATCTTTTGCACAAATCTTTAACATTTAAATCAGAGAATAGTGGCATATTTTAATTAACAATATAGAATAAATGAATTGAATAAGGAGGGTGTTGTGACAAACTTTTTCTTATTAAAACAATTTTTGATGGGTACTTTTATCTCCTAGCCTCCCCGTCAGGTTTAGTAATTTCTGATTTTGCCTGCTCATAACCAGAATCATCAGTCAACTTTAATTCCTTTCAATCCCTGTTCCCTCTCAATGCATCACGGATTTAATTATTTGAGGCTTTGCCTCAGATTTGTGCTTCTAATCAGTCCCCCAAACCATCACCATATGATACCCTGATTACCTTATACCTCCTCTCCCTCCACTACAAACACACTTTCAGGCAAAAGTATTATTTCTGATTGGATTCTTCAAGTAGGTTAGTTTTAACAATAGTTTTTAAAGTCTGTTACCATTATAATAATTCAACATACAACATTTCAAGGTGAAATACATTCCATCTTTCATGAATGTACTAACGAAAACAGAGTCTGATGTAGCCTAGTGGAACTGTTTTTGGAAAACTGTTCCTTATATCGAATCTTCATAAAATGTTAGCTGCTTAAAATTGCTTCATGTGGATCAATAGGAAGATGACCCATTTTAACACTCTTAACATTTGCCTTTTGATACATGTCACACACTGCCGAGAAAACGGATAATTATAAGCGTGTGGCTGGTCTTCTTAAACCGCAGAGCACATAGGGAGTAAGTTAGTTCAGCAAGTATTACGTACGGTTAATGATATGCAAGTACTCAATGCGATTCTTTTTAAACGTCAGACAAAGAAAGGTTAAAATTCTTTCAGAAGTTATTGAAAACATGCAAATGAAAAATAGATTTGCTTCATGCACCAGAAGTGTTTGCGAGTTCCCTCATGAATTATGCATGGAGACAGTTAATCACGGCCACTATATTTTACATGTCTCTGTAAATAGCATCATCATGCGGAGAGGCTACGGGCACAGAGACAGAGGACGGAACTGTGATCCAAGGAACCCTTTCCTGCTTCACCTGCGTAAATATCATCTAATAGTTCCAGTTTTTCTAGGAAAAGATAGGCAAATGGGATATATTTTTAGTTATAGAAACATATACAGGTATTGCTGCTATCTTTATTAATGAGTTAATAGCCATGAAGTGTAATCGGAGAGATAGAATCTTTATTCCATATGTGGTCCATCAAGTGCTAGTTAAAAGTACGGTAAATATGCTTATCCTGTTTTTTTTCTCAACAAAATAAAGAAGCACATTGCCAAGTTAATTTACGTTTTGATTCTAATGAGAGCGCCAGGTATGTGTCAGTATGGGCTGTTTTGTAGGAAACTGATAGGAAGAATGACCCCAATGATTCACGTTCCCCCATATCTGTACTTTCGATAAATGAGTTTGTATCTTCTTCCAACAAAAGAGGGGAACTCTGTGTCCCCTTTTAAATGGAGTGGACTTTGGTTTTACTTTGGCCAATAAAATATCACCAACATAATGTCCTGCCTCAAGAAGGAATTGGACGTGTAGCTCCGTGGGCGGAGGGAAGGTCATAAAGCTCTATTCCTGCCAAACTGGCTCTGTTTTAAATTGCCAAGTATATCATTTTTCTGGACTTCTGATACCTCAAATAGCTTCTTTCTGGAGCCCCTGAATGCGCAGTCTATTCTACCCTTTGTTTTCAAAATCCTTTTAGGCTAACAGAGTGTAATTATAACTACATGAGGTGAAAATTCTGAAGATAACTTGATCACAATTTTCTATTGTACTCTAAGTGCAGAAGGCATTGCCGTAAGTGGATAAAAGTCTTTATGATCCAGAGCGGGACGTCGGCTGCAGGGCCGTTTTATCAGCAGGATGGCTGATTTGTCACACTTATTTGAAATATCTTTCAAAACCCCCAGCAGAATGTGTGATAGCGTTATCAGTCACAAAACAAGAACCACATCGAGAAGACAGCCGCAGAAGTATTAACCTGCCCACTTGACTTTCACAGAAAAATACTTTAATTCTTAATGTCATTTTAAAACGTAACTCAATTTATTACTGTTTCTATTTATTACTTTATAGCACTTGTCAGTATCTGACCTGTTGCTACATGTTCATTTATTATTGCTTGGCTCCCTCACCAGCAAAATGCTAGATGAAGGCAGAGGCATTTGAAATTTATTTATCGTCCGCTCTTTAATATATGGTCACATGACTAACAGTTCTATGTGTTGCAACAACAGGTAGTGAAAGAAGGACTGAATTCTATTTAGTTCAAGGCAGATAAAGCTAGACCGTTGTGCGGATGCTAAATGAGCAAGACATTGTTCCTACTCCCAAGGACTTAAAAATCCAATGAAGGAGGAAACACCTAAGAAATAGTTAATAAGAGTTAAACTGTATTTGTGCTGAATGGAAGGTCAGCTTATTTTTTTCTCCTGGTAGATGAATTAAGTTATTATTTTGCGTGTGTGGCTGCCAAAGTGTGTGTATATATGCAATATATATGATATTTGAAATTTGGCTAACTTATAAGGATTTATTTTATAAACTTAGATTCAATATTCTTTTATATCTGAAAGGCTTTTAAAAAGTCAAATCTCTAAATATTTCAGTCCGTGTTCCACTACTGTGATTGGACAAATTAAGAGATAGTAGTTAAGAGTATATTAGATACTATTTGAAAAACATAGCTTATTTTCACTTTCTGTGTACTTAGTTTAGTATTTTTTGCTGTGATTTTAACAGTATATATTATGTTTGTGCTGCTTTCAATTTAGCCTTCATTTCTACATAAAGGCTTTAAATTTTTTATTTATTTTTTGAGTTTTCACAGCTCAAGTTTGATTTATTTTCTCTACCATTTTCCCTAAGCAGAAATGTCTAATGCTCTCCTATTTTAAAGATGATGGCGTCAATAGTTGATCAATGAACTATTGATGCAATCAAGTGGTATGTTGGTGACAATTTTTAGCCTGTCTATAGCGAAATATTTGCCGTGTCTTACCTTTGGTGAGTTTTCTCTTCTTCTTCACTTCCCGTATCGTTTCATTGTATTTACAGTGTATAGATTTATTATTGTTGTTTTTGAATTATATCTCTTCCTTCGACCAGATGATGCTCCATGGGGGAGAGTTCAGGCTCATGTCCCTGCTTACTAAGCGCTCACTCATGTTTTCAGGTAATTTGGGCGTGCGTGAGCTCTCCCAGCCAGCGGAGACTCTCTCACAGGGCTGCTCAGAACAGAATGTGTCCCCTCCCCTCCCCGCAATGTCAAGTGCCTGTGTAGGCACACAAACAGCCCGGGTGGTTCTTTTCCTCTCTCATCAAGCGCCCAAACCTGAGTCCCACAGCCAGTCTCTGCAGGTAATTTCCATTGTCGAGGATACAGGCTGTTTTCTTATACTTCACGCGGTTCCACTTCCTCGATGAAGTGTGTGACGAAAGAGAGCTTTTCAGGACCCGTGGCCCCAGATATGCGGGTCTATATCTTCTGTGTCTTTACTTGACCTTCAGAGTTCTGGGAAATAATCTCCTCTGTTGGGATTTCGAGTTTGACATGTCTCTTGATTTCTTTGAAGTTGACACTTTTATTGTTGTTTCTCACTTTCTGTTTTCTTTTGGGTGATTTCCAAGAGAAGATAAAAGCACATACTATACATTTAAAGTAGGTGTTTTCTCAGATATTTAAGATCAGGAAAATCAGTTTTATCTGTTACCGTAGTCTTTTTCTAAATTTCGTCAGACACATGAACTGACATTAACATTTTGTTGACGTAAATCCAGAGCCTGCCTACGTTGTATTGATTTCATCATCGTGACAATGATGGACTTTTACTTCCTCCCGTTATCTTCTATTCTAAGTCACTTAATTTAGGTAATTTATTTTTGCCCATCGTTTTCTTGTTCCTTACTCTGCTTCCACTTTTTCCACTATGGATTTTTATATTTTACACACTGCCTCTAATTTCTCTAGTTTATATTTTTCTTACGTGTTTATCGGTTTGTCACATAGCTCCCATCAGACTAACTTTTTACCTGTTGTAATTGGCAGACTGGCAAAATTAGCTCAGAAAGAAATAAATGAAACTGTGCTTTCCTTACATTAACCCTGCATGCATATAGACACTATTGGGAGTTTCTTTGGGTAACAGTAGCTTCTACTTCAGTTCCTCCTCCCTAATTCCACTAGGCTTATATGTTTCCATCAATCCTCTTTCGTCCCTCATTTAATCCAACAGTGTGGGTTAATGACAAATATAGCCATCCTCCTGCCAAAATAAAATGGGAGTTCAACCCAAAGATATAGATGAGTGAGTTAAATTTATTTTGTTTGTTACAAGGTCTTTCTTCATAGGGTTGCCCAAATTGTATTTTATTAAGAAGAAAATATTTCAGTCCTTCTTTTAATTTATAGATTTGGAATTGGAATTCTCATATATATATATACATATAGTAAACTAATGAAAATTTTTTAATAAAAATGAGCCAGTAAATAAATTCCAAATTCATCAGTGAACATTAGTTATGATAATATTTCATATTATGCTTGAAAATAGTGAAAGATAAAGCCTAGATTCCTTTAATAATTACATTATCTTGGGTATCATTTAATGTTTCTCAGATAGACGTATAGTTAGAGTTGAGAAATAAGTCCTTTTGCCAAATACGTAATGTGTGAGAATGGTTTCTGTATTAGTTTCAGTGTCCTGGAATTTACAAAAGGGGCAGGACAAAACAAGACATAAGAACTTAGGATTTCTGATTTTGAAGTACATCTTCAGCTTCCTTTTAGGAGGAATGTAAAGAACCAGTATATTTCAACTTCTGAGCTAGTTATGCTCAAGATATTGTTACATACTTCTAGGATGTCACCAAACTAAAGTAAGGTGACCAGTGAGAAGTGCAGGAACCACCTAGAAACCAAATGAAAATCAATGCGGTAAGAATACCTGATTAAATGTTTCTGGACCAGAAAAGAAAAGAGTGGCAATCAAAGAATAAAATAATAGGGTAAAACTTTTGGAAAAAATGAGCAGGTATAAATTGAATGAAAAGAAACCATGCTGGAAGACTAAGCTTATAGATTCTTTTCTTTATATGATACATTTTGTAGCAAATTGTTAAGGCAAATTAATGCCATTTGCATTTTAATGGAGTGACTGTGATTACCATTTTATATTACAAAAACATCACAAGTGAACTTGAAAATTGAGCTTTTAGTTGTTAGCATTTCAATCCAAACTCATAAAACACTGTCCTTAGCTAACATTTAATGAGAGATACTTCTATTGTCTGAGTTGAAACATTATGTTCACTGAAATGATCAGAGTGCATTAGCTAAAGGAGGCTATTTTGCTGAAACAGAGTCAAAATATAGAACGAGTCACAGAAAACGAACATTTTTCTTTGGCATCTGTCAGTTCAGATTGTTGCTCATATACAAGTTCAGGTCAGGATCTTACAGGTCAGATTTTGACGTTGTTGGAAAAGCATTAATTGTTCCCCTGCTGAGCCTGGCGGGGGTAGGAATTGTGAAAGGAATCCGTCAGATAATTGCCACTCAGAGGATGTAAAACACAATTAATCCTTTCTATAAAAAGGCACGAAGAAGAGCCACACTTGCCCCCATGCTGATGGAGGGCCTGTCATAAAGCAGGTGCTTAAGTGATCTTGAGGACAGGATAGGAGAGGGCACAGTAAGGCCAGCATCTCCCTGAGAAGAGAGTTGTTAGATTTTTAACAATGCAGGCTATAATGAAGGTATAATCTATATAGTTTTTTATTTTAAAAATTTGCCTCTTTAGATAGAACATAGGGACACCTTTTTTTAGTTGTGAAATTTTAACAAGATGTTTTCAAAAGGAGAGTCATTCTCTCCATTAATTCTTGCTTCTACTGAAATGGAGTCTACCAAGGTCAGAGGCCTGAGCTTTCCCGCCCCTCCGTTAGCTGGCACCCCTGAACGACAGCAGGTCCTCCACACGGAAGGTCAGGGGTGCTGCTCCCTGTAATGAAAGTGCTATTTTGTTACTTGACCTTCAAGACAGCCTGAAAATTTCAAGTCAGGAATCAGTGTGGAAAGCAAATTAATGAGCAGGAACATCATCATCTTAGCTGAAAACTCTTTCAAAGAGAACCGGAGCTATACCTTTGCTCCCTGGATCATGGTAAACTTTTCAAAGAACTAAAAAAAAAAAAAAACGACTGGAGCATGTGGATAAGTGACTATTTTGAGTGGCCTTTTCAAGACAATGAGTCATGTTAAGAATATTGAGACAGTCTGTCTTCACAAATGGCTATTCAAAATGCTAAATATAACCAAACTTTGAAATGAGAGTAATATAGGATTATGTAAACAAGAGCTTAGAAGATTTAGAACTTCCAAGAGTTCACACACACACACACACACACACACACACACACACACACACACAGAACAAAAGCATAGCAGAAGTCCACATGTCCTAAGGTACATCTTAATGAGTGGAGTTTGGACTGGGGTCAAAGAGTGCATTATCAACTGTAAATCTGAGAAAAGTACAAACTTGTAACAAAAGCAAAGGAAAAGCATTGAAAGCAGCTTTACTGAAGTTTTCCAAAAAAGTAGGAATTAGAATAGAAAGGCATTTAACATGTGCTAGTTACACTTTTGTTCTGTTTTTATTTTTGTAATTTCTACTAACTTAAATACCTCCAAATATGTATACATATATGCAAGTAGATGAAAGCGGAGTGTTTATTTCTAACAAGGTGAAGGACAATTATTATGCATAAATTCATGCATATTTTAAAATTTTAGTCTAAAATTCTCTTGTTATTAATATATATTATAAAAGTGAAAGTATGAAAGTAGTGCCTTATACACAACACTTTTCTTTACTCAAAAATAATTTTATTAATCTAGTCACATTTTGAGTGAGTATTTCTGTAGTTCAGATTAGTTCACCGATGACTGAAAGAAAGAGGAATGGCGCTGGCAAAAGGGGGAAACCATCTCGGCCACATGATGCTTTTCCAGAGCACTTCTGGTTTCTGCTCCCACGGAAAGGGGCGGAAGACCGAGATCACTAGACCAGCCGCCTCGGCAAACCCTATTAAAGTACCGCACTGCGCTGCGTGCTGTTTCCGACTCACGGTGTCCCTTCTGTGTTGGCTGGGCCACACGTCCTGGGCAGCTGGCGCTGACGGAGCTGCTGTCCCCGATAGTCGTACATCTTATCCTTGTTTCTAAAACTGAGTGGCCCCATCTCGTCCTTACACACCTTTAAGCAAGCCAAATAAAAATGTGCTCCCACATTCTTAAATAGTAAAGATCTTTTTGATTCTCATAACGTATGTATTAGGAATTTACCATCTTATTTTAGCTACAATGCGTTTCTTATTTTTATCAGGCTAACTAAAATAATTAATGAATGTGCTTGTTGCAAGGTCTCATAGGGTTTCGTTGGTCTGCCTCAATCCTGTTTCACAATTAGGTTTTGATGTTTTTTCTTTCATATTTGCATCATGCTATTTTATTAAAAATACATATGTTGCATTATTATAGATTATCTGTATGTAAGAAAGCACTTAGGATTCAAAAAGGATCTGTGACGCACTCGTGGTGATTAATTAAGATTGACATATTCAGTGAAATCAATATACATCAAGTGTCATTGGTCATACATTTTCATTTTTATACTACAGAATTTTTTAATCACAAAGTCATAAGAAGAAAACATACAAATATGGAACTATAATCTGTTTCTTTTCTGTTGTTTTCTTACAGTTGCACTCACTATAAACTCTTGATTCTGGACAACCCAGGTCTAGTTAAGAAATGGAACAGCACACCTGTACTGAAAAGACATTGGCAGACCCCCAGGTTAAAACTAGAGCTTTACACTTTCGTTAAGGCCTCATGACACACCCAAGAATAATTTCATGCTGCAGGAAACTCTAGAAAATGTTTCATTCATGCCATCATCGCATTTACCAGTATTAGCATTGACTTTCATGTAAATGATGCCAATATTAAGAGAGCAGAAGAACAGAGGGACATTGCCATGATTCAACAGAACAAAATAAGTATCTGTACAAAAGTCTCTGGATATGCTGATCTGGGATAAATAAGAAAGTATTTTCCATGAGGGAAAAGCTAGCAGAGAACTGAACACAATTCCAAAATTCTTTTCCATCTGTCACAGCCTAATGACAACATTTAAATGACAGAACTGGGCAAACTGGTTGCTATAACAAGCTTTCGAGTCGGTGGCGGGGCTGAGAACACCAGCATTCAGTCATTGTTTGAAACAGTGTTCTGACAGAAATGATCTGAACTCAATTTATTTCTTACCTCGAAAAGACTTGGCAAAGCTGAGAAAGAACGAGACCGACTTTATAGGACTTCTGCATCTACTGAAATCTGTCACCTTTTTTGTCAACACAGGGGTTACCTTCCTGCGCTGGTCAAAAAAAGCGGGTCACCTATTTTGCTCCTAAACCGTCAGCTGTTTAAAACATCATCTTTGTGGTCTTGAATGTTTTTCTCCTTCTAGTTCATGTGTTTGAAAATAAAATTGAGATTTGGAGAATTGGTGTTTACATATCTCCTCTCGTGACACCCTGGTTGCTGGGAATATAGATCTGGTGGTTATAAAGACATAATTATCACAGTTTTGCTTTTATTCTCTGTGGTAAGTCATGTGTAAAATGTAATCTAATCCCATTAGGTTTAGAAGATTTACCATGCAAGCCAGAATGATTCAGAACCCATATTTTAATACAGTTTTTCCTTGATTTGATTACTATTTAACTTATAATTCACATGTGTAAATTAAAAACTAATATAGGATTCACTTAATTTTGTTATTAACCTCTACTTGCATCAGAAACATTAACGTTATAGAAGGATTCTTCTTTCATTTAAGATAGCTTTTACTTTATTAGCAAAAATTAGCATATCTGCAGACTATACACACAGAATACATTAATTAGCTAATTAAACTTAATTAATTAATTCTATGAGATATTCTTTGTAGTATATTACAGATTTCTTCACACCTTCCTAACCTTAAAAGAAATACACAGTATTTTATGGGCATGTCCCAGGTGCAAAATACTTTATGGCAGGTGATCTTGTGACACGTAATGACAAACCTTTATTAAGTATCTGTGGTTCACTCTCTAACCACAAACTTTTGTTGTCAGAAACTATAACCACCCTGTCACAGATGAGCAACGAAGGCTATATGACATTGTGGCAAGGTCAAGTTCACAATGTAAGAGTGGAAAGCTAACTTCAATTGTAGAGCTGGCCCAAACGGTTGATCTGCAAAGGCTGATAGTCATGCAAGTGTTAGTGTGGGAGATAAAATAACAAAGTGCTTTATGCAGCACAGATGTCCTTCAGGAATTGATCAGGAATGATGATGGTGATCAAGCAGCGGAGATTGGTGGGAGGTTCATTGTGAAATTTTGAAAGCTTATAAACATCACAGAAGCCTCTGAGGATCAGATAACATCAGGAATGAAACTAAATTAGCCTATATTCGAGGGATCTTGGTGACCTGGTGTCTTCACCAATTTTTCTAAATTTATTTTTTATTTTTTATTATTCTATTAACTAGTACATGGGGGTAACATTTTTTTAATCTTTTATTTCAAATTATAGATTTGTGAGGCAATCGTGGTGGTGGTGTGACCCAGCCTGGAACAGCTCATGGAATTAGTATATATTTTAACTTAGACTTCAGACTCCCAATAAAGGACATTTCTAGTATCATATTAATAAAAGCACATTTATCTGAGCAAGAAAGTCCTGGCATACTTAAAGATAAAACCAAAACCTGACAACTGAACATTTTGATGTATATTTCCAAATAGGACAAAATGTGACATTATTCCAAAAATTATAATGATTTATGCGAAGTCAAATTCTACAGAGCATATTTAAGCACAAGTAGATACATAGAGAGATAATAAAATAAATTATAACAATTTTGTAGCACTTATTTTACATTAATGAATGGATGGATACATATTGCTTAACTATTCAGGGAATTTTTTTGTCTCTGATTTGTGCAAATAAAAAAACAGATTTTCAAAGTGTTCTTTATATTAGACTATATTGATATCACAAAATTCAACAAATCAAGAAATTTTATATTTTATCCGATCAAGTTAAATATTATCTTTATTGCAGTGATATAACGTTTTGCTAGTGAATTAATGTAGCAGTTTCTAAATATTCATTTTACTGGTAGGACGTATAAAAGATAATGTTTTTATATATGTATCTCTTAGAAACCTTTATTTCTGTCTCCTGACTGATTAGCAATAGAAAACAGCATAGCCAATCATAGACTAGACTGAAATGAATATTGATCACGCACTGTTGAGTTCATTTAAATGATTGAACAAAAACTATGCAATGTACATTTTCATCCTCAGAAACCTACCTAAGTATAACACACGACACCAAATAATGGGGCATTTTGGAGCTGATACACCTTACGTGATATAGCCAACAGTTAATCTAATAAGGAATCGGGTGGTTCTTCTGCTCTGCCCTTCCCTGGGCCACCATCTGTGTATCCAGATAAGATTGGAAGTTCTGAATTGACTTCCTCACAACGGAAGTGTTTTTAATTTACTGCTAAGAACTTCGTTTTTTTTTTTTAACCAGGAAATATATTTTTGATGGACAAAACTTTTTATGGAATAGAGAATTGAACAGAATTGTAGCTTAATTCATCACAGTTGCCCTCTGAAGAAAAAAAGAACTTCTAAATTGAGTTTGTGCATAGCAGAATAGCTTTATTTGTCATCTGTATTTTTGTAGATGCTAATCTTTCTGTTGAAAAGCACTCCTTTTCCCTGATGCAAGATGTCTTCTACTTGCATTCAATAATTAAATCAAACGACACTTTCTCAATTAGCATCTTTCTACCTCCCTCAGAAGTGATATACACTCATTACAAGTAATTTTATGACCTTATGTAAACTATAGCTAGCTTTCATTATTTGTGTGTGTGTTTTTATCCACTAGACTGTGAGTCATGGAAGGTACACACATACTTCTTTTCATCTCTACCACATGGAAACAGTGACTGGCACATACCAGACATTTAATAAGAGTCGGGCCTA
This sequence comes from Furipterus horrens, assembly GCF_987537825.1. NCBI lineage: Eukaryota > Metazoa > Chordata > Mammalia > Chiroptera > Furipteridae > Furipterus > Furipterus horrens. The sequence continues at coordinate 4,920,005 of NW_028327185.1, read as the reverse complement.
TCAATGTGTCTATCAAGATGAAAAGGGCAAAATAACAGACCATTATTGAATTAATTTAACTTGATTCTCCTTTTCTTCCTTCAGTTCGGTGCAGATAAAGCTGTACCCTCTTTTATTGCCTTTTTTTCTCCCACATTATACTTTTCTTGTCTTTTCACTGCAAAGTTCAAAGCGGAGGATGAGGTTACTAATAATTAACTATTTTAATTTCTATTTCCCACTAACATTTTCAGCTCCGATCTTAATCCCATCCTCTGTCTTGTCTCCAGAAATAAGGAACAGCTTCTTTGGCTAAGGTTACACACAGACAGCTGTCCTGTTCAAATCCAGTTTGCACAAGATACTCCGTTTCAAATAGCTGTGATCTCAACATGTATAGAATGTAATAAACACCTATATAATTTTAATAACCAACTCCCCCCCGCCAGTGGTAATTTCTATTGAAAGGGAAATAGGCTTTACTGAATATATCATATTTAGGACTGACATTTCCTTGAACAATAATTTGTAAACATAAAGCAAGGAAATGTAATTCCAGTAATTCAACTACAGTTATACAATAATCTGCATTTGTACATAATGACACCATATGAAAGAGAAATTGCCTTGCCTGATTTATTACTCTCTTTGGCCACATTGACCTAATGGAAGATGGATGAATGAATTTTATTAGATTCTTTTCTAACTCTAAATTACTTAATAAGTTTGGGTAAGAAAACTTTCTTGCTCACTTGCCATTTTTAAAACATAGTAGGTGCCGGAAGACATGAACATAATTAACATTCTCTGAATATCTACCATGTATGTAACACGTACTTGAAACTGAGTAGTTGTAGGCATGATACACTACACAGTGAATGGCTACTAAATTATTATTGCAGACATAATAATAATATATAAATTTTCATGAGGTTATAAAATATGTTCATAGGTAATATTTAAAATAAACTCTCATCCAAAATCTGTTAGTTAGAATGGGCATTATTACCCACATCTTATTAATAAAGACAGTGGGATCAAACTTATTCAAAGGCTTCTAGCATTTTAATCAAAATTATAAGCATGAACATATATGTTAATAGTTTCAACTTTCTTGTTTTTTATTGCTCTAATTAAACTTTCACAAAAACCATAATATCAAAAATACCAATAATAAGGCAATATATAGTTATTTAAATATTTTTATCAAATTAGTATATTTGTTTGGATATGGAGTGTTGTCTTTTAAAGTAGTTCATGCTAAAGGCTGAAAATTCAAATTCTTCCTTTCTCCTTCAGTTGAGTTCTGGGGTGTTCACATAGGCTCTAGTTGGTTCGCTTTGGTTTTCATTTATTCATTTCCACTATCCAAGAAAAGTTTATATACAGGAAGAACAGAATTATTCTTTCTGTATGTGTGTGTTTAAACTTTTAAATTTGACACTTGGACAACAAATATCATTAAAACCTACAGGGAAAAAGTAGGTCAAACACCAAGCAATCCCTCTCTTATGTACTTTGGGCAGAATACTTTGAAGAATTCTGACTTACTTTTGTATATGTGGCCCTGAATCTGCCAATCACAGAACAATGATAGCGCAGAACGAAATGAACTGTAAATATACTCTTACAGGCATTCTGTTATCCAGCTGAATAAACTCAGTCACATATCTGCAGACAGACTGAGTCAATATATCTCAACAGATGGGTGCACAAAGGTGATCATGGGCATGATTTAGGAACAAAAGATTTGATATAATTGGAGTTATTTTGGAGTAAGTTCCAGAGCCTGAACAAAAATGTATGTCTATAAAAGCTTGTTCTTGAACAAACACTATACAAAAACCCTGAGAGGTTTCATGCTTCAGCTGTAGGATATATATTTACCAATATAAATAATATTTCACCATTCAAAGCTAACAGGTTCCTGAGGCATAATATAATATAGTGCCCCCTCCTTCCCTTGTGGCAGTGGACAAATAACCCAGTCCAGTTGCTACTAATACAACATTGGCACATGTGAGTAATAAGTTACGCAATTCTGTGTCAGAAATAATTGTTAGGACTGCTTAAATTTTCTAGTACACAAAGATTTAGTTGGGACACAAGCATATTTTTATGAAAAGGATGTTAGGTAGTTCAGTCATGCTAGAAATTAGTACCTTGATCAAGATCAGAGATTATACATTGATTTATTCAGGAGACTTAAAAGCAAGTGCTATTGAATTACCTGCATACGTCTATGTTATTTCCACTGTAAATGGATGTGAAGCAAAATTTATACTTGAGTTGATGCTGACAAAAATGTTTCATTGCTTTAGTCTTCTGTGACTTAAGATATTGACTTTGGGGAGCCTCCTCTTTGTTAAAACAATGTACCTTCCATCCCTTCAATTTTAATAAACGTTTATTTAGTTTGATTTCCAGAACGGCAGAGATTCCCTTCCCAGATGGCAGCCTGACAAGACTCCACAGATGCAGTCCCCACAAGACCAACCCGGCTGGTGAAGACTATTAAAGAGAGTCACTGAAGTCTCTGGAGGTTGTCCTAAGGGCATAAAGCAAAGAAAGAAACATTTACTTAAAAATACTTACGAGAACCCTTAAAGAAGAGCTGGATTCTGTGGCATTTGAGCCATGACCTGCTCCCCGCATCTCCACTTCCCGCAGCTCAGCAGCACACAGAAGCTCTCCACATGGATGGGGCTGAAAACACGGGGATCTCCCCCTTCAATTCTCCCTCCAGATTTACTCTGTCTCACAGGGAGGAGCAGAACACGGCATTTCTCATCCTCTCCAACAGTAAGTAGAGGACGCTAGGGTCCTGGTCAGTGTAGCCAAGAGTCTGGGCCTCCGTTCTCGCATGCAGCCTCTGCCCGCTAGATGGAGGCTCTCCTCCGGCTACACAGGCTGAAGGTACTGGGTCCCCAATTGCCTTTGCCCTAGCTCCTCAAGAGCAGATCATAGTACCTGAGGTACTTCCTGCCCCACCCAGCGCCTAGCATAATGACTCAGAGCTGTCCCCTAGTAGGGAAGTAATCTATAAGAAAAGAGAACTCTGAAGCTCTTCCCAAACACTGAATTTATCTAAAATAGATTAAGGGAAAGATAAAGTCTATGGGTGTTCTTGAACACAACTGCTCTCCTTAATTAAGTGTGACCAGGTAAACCACAGGCCACCAAGTTTATTAGAATCCGGAATAGGGACAGCTAAAGAGGGTTCTCGTGGGTTCAGAACAAAGTGCAAAGAAATGGCCTCAAAATCTACCCCTATTCAAATGGAATTGGCTCAGACTGCTGAGGAATTGATGCCTCAGGGCATTGTTGCCAAGGAGAGAGCAAACACTGGGGCTTAGTGATGTCTGGTAACAAAGGGGGCCCTGTCTCCCCAGTGAGACAGACCGAGAGATCTGAGGAGGGACAGTGAGACTCCCTCACTGCCATCCCAGGCGACTGGCTGCACCTCCCAAAGCAGGTTCCTCGGCAGAACTACAGAAGAGACTTCACACTGCACGGAAAGCAGACTTCCCAGAAAGAGCCTAGGCAAGTCACAAATGCGAAAATGACAATGAAAATGACTCCCGGACAGGGAGAAGGCGAATCCATATCCAGAGCTGCTATCATATTTTAAATGCCCAGTTCACAACCCAAGATGACGAGATAGGTAAAGAAGCAGAAAGTTGGACCCATTCCCAGAAAAATAACAGGCGCCAGGAACTGCTGTGTGGGAGGGACCTGAGGGCTGTAACAATGACTTCACAGAGTCATTCCGAGTTGGTTCAGAGACCTAAAGACAATGATGCTTAAAGAAATAAGGAAGGTGTGAAGGTAATGAACTGGAAGATATCAACTGACATGGAATAGAGAATATACAGAGACATGTATGATAATAAAAATAAAATGAAAATTCTGAAGTTGAAAAGTCCCATACTTGAAACGACACAGTTACCAGAAGCACTTGAACTGGCAGAAGAAGTCTTGAAGATTGATCAATAGATGGATAGATTGAGATAATGCAATCTAAAAAACAAAATAAAATGCAGAAGAATCAAGTCTCAGAGCAATGTGAACTGTCTTAAAGTGCCCCGATACTCATATAATGGAAATACTGGAAAGAGAGAAAAAAGCAGGAACAAGATTTGAAGAAAATAATAGCTGAAAACAGAGCAATTTTGCTGAAAAAATATTTATCTACATATTCATGAAGCTCAACAAACTCAAAGTGGCATAAATCCACAGAAACTCACATCTAGACACCACATATAAATATACTCAAAGACTAAGCTATAGAGGCTATTTGTGTGCTAGAATCTTTCCCTAGATGGTTCAACACGACTGGTGGGTTAACGCTCCCATCTGGGTCCTCAGTCGTCCAAATTCCCATTCTTTGACTGCTAAACATGGCTCAGAGTAAAATAATTATAAAATCATATTTCCTAAATCTATTACAGATGAATCAAATCTGTCTTTGTATTCTTTAGTATTTTGCAATTATTCTATATTGAGTTGTACATATATCTCCCAGCAAAACTTTTCAAATCTATTTCATGTTCCTTGAATGTCTAAGCCAATTCTGCCTTTTTCATCCTTCACTTTTATTTATACTCCAAAGGTTGGGATCGTAAAGCATAAATTCCTCAGCTTATTTTGTTTGCAACTAAAAATTTCTTGTGTCTCTGTGCTCACTCAGTCTTCTAGTCTTATGTGACAGTCAAGTTTTCCTCCTTACCACGCCAAGGATATTTTCTGAGTTTATATCTTTAATCGTATTTTCCACTTCATATATTTTACCCCACCAATTTTCTAATCCATTTTAGTTTTGGTTCTCTAGATTTGCCTGGCCATTTATTGCCCTTCTTTTCCAGGCAGAACTGATCAGGTTAGGGCTATATGAACAGACAAATAACAGACGAGCAAACAAAAACTTACAAATATTTTTCTCTTAGTTGAATTTCTCTTGAACGACTGTGAAAATGAAAATATTCAACAACTTCCTTCTTGTTCTCTCGCCATGCACGAAGGCCTATTTAATTACTGCTTTTATTTATATTATTTTGTCTTCTAATTTCTTTGGCTTTGAAAATTAATTTAATATCTTTCACAGACCATTTTTTTCTTTGATTATTCTTTTTAGTTCTAACATGATCACAGAACCCTAACTGGCATAATGAATATGTAAGCCCAGTCATGCTTATATTTGAAAGCCACAACGTTTTCATAGTTATGCCTTTGATTTAGTAGAAAAGGATTTGGGTTTTTGGTCGAATTATTAAAGAAGTATATTATTGAGAGTGAAACTTGTTTAATTATAAAATAATAGCAAAATATAGCTGGGCATTGTTGTGAATGTTTACAGTCTTCTAATAAATGAATTAATAGAGAATCTTGGAACAAATGTCTTTGCCTTAGATTTAATTAAGTAACACCTGAACCACAGCTGAACTCAGTGTACTACACAGTGTGAAATAGAATTTTTAATGTAAAGGTTAATGAGTTAATTAGCCACATTTAAATGTTTAATTCAAATAAATGCCCAACCAGTTATGTGTAAAGTTCAGCCATTTTGTTCTGTTTGCTTATTTTTTCTAAGATTCCTTCCCCTCTTAAGATTGATGAATGGAATAGCATATAAGATTGGGGAGAGGAAGTAAAAGAATTTGATTATGTTATTATGATAAGGGATATATGAAACACATGATAAAAGCTGGTAAGTATTAATAACCTTTTAATGATAAAAAAGTCAAGTACAAGCCAGCTTGTATAGTCATTGATACATTACATTGCATCTCATTGAATCACCTCCTTTTTGATTGGTGGGTTGCTGCTCATGGAAAACAAAAGAATTCAAAGATTCTTTAACAAATCCATTTTCCATTTGTCTTGTCCTTCATGACTAATTCCTCTCCAATCTCTTTAACAAAGTAGCAAACCCACCCTCACAAAGAAAAACAACCAAAACAATGTTTAAATACCTACCAGGTGTTGGTTCTCTTCCTCTCTCTCTCTCTTCTTTACTTTTGAAATACGGATAGTTTATTTCTAACATAAGGATGTGGGGAAACATCTTTAAAAGTCACAACTACTGATTGTTTAGGGTAGTTTTAGGAATAATTATATACTATACATGATTTGCTAACAATGAGGAAATTATACTTGGAACTTTTTTCATTATAATATGTTTATGTGCAAGGTTTTTAAAATTTCAGTAATAATAGAGTAATATCCTAGAACTATATCTTGCTCATAAAATGGAGCCTAATATCAATGTTAATAAAATCTACAGATAAATTTAATGGACTCTGCAGCTCAGCAGACCCCTAGCTTCATGGCTGCTGTTTATTTTAGTATCTTAGTTTATCTCTATCATTTGAGTTTCTGAGTTCTGAGCCTTATATTTTCTTTCATGACTGCCAATATTGCAATTTTCCACTGGAATGGATCCACATTAATTAGCTCTATCAGTTTTACCCACCGTATTTCTTTTATCCGCAAACCCTTCTTACAGTTCTGGCTTAAATGCAATTTGCTCATCAGCATTAAACACATCATCCATAATGCTATACTCAAAAACAAAATTGCAGGATTATTCAGGGAAAACAAGCACTTGACTCCTTTTCAAAACTGTCCTCAATTATTTCTCAATTCAAAAGAGAAAATTGAAGTCTCTCTCCTGTTACTATACCATGGAAGCAGAATTTTCAGCAAAGCCAGAAGATTTGAGGCAATCACAATTACTTCTAAAATATGATAGGAATAAATTTTAAATAAAAAGACTCACTATTTCCAGCACATACTTCAATTAAGAAAGCGTTGGTTATATTTATTCTATGGGACAAGAAAGACAAATTTTTGTAACTTAAATATAGCGGGAGGTAGGGCATAACGTAATTTATCCTTTAGTACTTTAACATATTTTAGTCTTAAAAATTATCAATTACTGTATAGGTATGATCAGCAGAGAATTGTAGCCATTCTAGGATTTTCATATAACCACCAATATGAATTAGTTAAGATTATCAGCGCTTCTCATAGAGAAGGAAAACTAGTTGAAGTCCCATCCATAATTAATCTTTTGATTGCAACTTCAAATCTATGCATTTATCACAGAACGAGCATCAATTTAAATTTTTGTCTTATCGTCTTAATCACATTTCCTAAATGTCTCGCTCCAGCCTTCACATCATAAGTAAATAAAACTCATGTACTCCCTTTTTTTAAAAACTGTGCAGCTCTCTTTTAAACTCTAATGTTCCTGCCGATATCATGGAAGTGCTGGTTTTCCTGTGAATTACACTTTTTCTCGCTCCTGCACACGTGGGAGAATTCCGTGTGTTCTCCACTCGTCCCTCTTAGGTGAGTTTTGCTCTGCTAGACAGTTCTCTTGGTGCTGGCGATGCCCCAGCTGGAGAAAAAGGAGTATAAACCCAGAGGTGTGAAGCGAGGACCGGCAGGAGGAAATTTATAGAAAATGTGGAGGCGGAGTACTTGACGGATGGGGCCACTCTGCTTCGTGCAGCTGGATCCCATTTCTCTCTCTTTGCTCTACGGTTCTCACAGGGTATGTACTTTGTCCATCTCGTGCAAGGGACTCGCCACCACGTTAGGACTCCAGCATTAGGACTGTGGGAAGAGGCAGTGAAAGGTGTATAACTTGATTTTGAAGATATTATGCAGAATTGCACATATCAGTTCTGTTCACATTTTATTTGGTACAACATAGTGACATAGAGAGATCCAACGTTTGCTGGTTGGCAGTGGAAAACTCAAGATGGTAGCATCCATTATGAAAGTAAAAATGCAGAAAATAGAATTTGAATATATACTCAATATATTTTTCAATATATATATATTGAAAATCTAAACAAATTAGTATTTATTCAGACTGTGTTATCTGATAAAAGAATGATTAGTTCTGAGTTTACCTTTCACTGAGGAAGACATAAAACGTATTGATCAAAAGCATCTCACTGACCCTAGCTAACAGAAAATTAATACCTGATATCAAGCCCTCATAATGTTAATGTTGATTTTATCCAACGAGTATATTTGTGGTATACTTACTGCAGGGAAATGAATGTGTAACATTTAACTTCTGGAATTTGAGTCTTAATAGATCACAGATATATTTCTTAAATAACAACTCCATTTACAAATATATTTTATGTCCCAATTTGTCCCAGTGAAAAAAGGAACCTTAAAGAAAGAATCATTTATTTCATCATTAAGATTTGGCATAATTTTAATTATCAACTCTGGGAAATAAGGAGCTGTATTTATATAAAAATTATTTGTACTCACCCTGGCTGGTGTGGCTCAGTGCATTGAACCCTGGCCTGTGAAGCAAACAGTTGCTGGTTCGATTCCCAGTCAGGGCACATGTTTGGGTTGTAGGCCAGGTCCCCAGCTGGGGGGCACGTGAGAGGCAACCTTCCTCTCTTCCCCTCTCTCTAAAATTAAATAAATAAAAAATCTTTTAAAAAATTATGTGTACTCAAATCATTCTTTCACATTGGTAATATCCAAATCAGTTATGAGACTAGCATGAAGAAATGAAACCAAATTAGTAATAACTTAAAGTATACTCTTAACATGCACGCCTTGTCTTTTTTATTTAGCCTCTTATTTCCTGAAGAATACTTCCAGATTTCAAGTAAACACACTAAGTCACATAAATTGCATTTTAAATGTTAATCAGTTCTAAATTATAAACCACATCCTAATTGTAGAATATTCTGCCTACCTGTGGTCATAAAGCTGAGAAAATCAGCCCATGCAAGTTACATTAATTATAACTCCCAAACATTCCTCTTTGTGCCAAGTTTATAATTGAGACCGCGGATACTCCGGCACGCGCTGGAGCAGCTGTGGGCCGTAACTGAGGGGCGGCACCTCCACAGTTTTCCTTGTTGCTTGGTAATTGCCTAATTTTGTCTTTGAAATTCCTTCATATAAAGATTCCAATTACAAATATAATGTTTTCATCCACCCAGTGTATTAATTCTAAAATCACACTTTAAATTTTTTTTATCCATTGCCATGCTGTTTTCTTCCAATTAATTTGTAATAATAGAATGCATTTATTCTGAAGTGGTGAAGGATTAATATACTAATACATAGACAATCTGACTTTTCTGGCTTTAGACAGAAACAGAAGTAGACATCATTATCAACAGATGATTGACGAAATTATTACTATACAATGATTTATTTGGTTAAGCTAAAGGGGACCTCAGCTTCTCTGTATGTTTATGTATTAGCCTTAAAAAGTCTTTTGTAAGCATGACAATAGGTGTGTTACATTAATAAATGTGGGCTCTCCCCTCCACCTTTAAATAAAAGTCAGCCTTTCTTTATAAGAGGTTATGTAAAAACTTTGTTCATATTTTAATCAAGACCATCAATTTAATTTTCAATTTTTCCGTCATCTCCTCTCATGTAATATATGATATTATTGAATCACAGATAAAGGGTTTAAAAACATCTTTAAAAACTCAGTTTATTTAGCTATAATGATAAATACTCATTTTTCTAATGAGATGTGTTCACATAACAGGCACGGACTTTAAACTGAACTTGAAGTGGGTCTTAAGCAGAGACTGTGTGGGTCTTTGGGATATCTCTCTTGGGGAGAAGGTACGTGAGTGAACTTGATCTATTAAGGTAGAGTATAGCAGAAGCGCTCAGGAAGCTGGTTTAATCTCCTCACTGTCAAACATTTTTAGAAAGAGGCATAGAAATATATAGAAAGTTTTTCACTGATAATCACTTCCTATGATTTTTGCAGAGAAATTCTGGCCTTATTTGGGGGGCTCTGCCCAGGACATTGCCTGATAAACAATTTTAAAGCCAAAATTTAGGACAGGCCTAACTAATCCCAATGAGTAGACTTTGTCTTCTCTTAAATGGGTCAATGCCATGAAAGTTTCTTTCTGTTAGAGTCACTTAGTCCCCTAAAGAAATGAACACTAAGCCTTTATAAATATACGTATACCTTTTTAAAGATTTTGAAGCATTTCTTCTCATCTGTTTATTTTTGGACCAAGTCACTTTTGATTCTAAATACATAAAGTTTTTATTTCTTTACATTTTTCTCCTTTCATTTGTAAATTAGTTGACCTTCATATAAAAGTTTTTATAAATTTTTAATAAACTTTGATATAAAAGGAGAATAGGGTACAAAACCAAAGAGGATGCCCAATTAAGACAGGTATCTTTCTGCAGAAGCCAGATCATATGCAGGTAACTGATCGGCAGGAAGAAGGGACACATTTCGCTCTACTGGGAGGAGGGGCGGGTGGGTGGCAAAGTAGGCAGGTGCCTAGGTGGGACCCGTGGGGATCTCCGAGGGAGCTCCATAATCTGCCTGCCCTGTGCAAACCTCTCTCCCAGAGATGCAGAGCTTGCAGAGCAAAATAAGACACAATACAGGCCCCGAAACAGCACTAAAATATGTCAGAAAATTGAAAATACGTAATCAAGGAACACGACTATATTGAGTGGGAGGTAAGACCCCGGGAGCTGTCATTCAGGCTGCTGCAGGCATCCAGGCACCTCCCCTCGGAAGCCAGGGAGGCGACCCTCTTCTCTTGTGCCCAGATTGTGCCGAGTGCCAGCCCGGTTCGAGTGCCCTCAATGCGCCGCTGGCTCCGACTGCATGTTTTGTCCTCTGACTGGACAAGCGCTGATGACTTGCCTCCTTTCCTGCCGGACTGTGTTATGGTCAAGAGACTTTTCCTTAGAAGCTAAGTAAGGCTTAAGCCTGTTATCACTGAGTTTATTGAAATGAATAAGCCGTAGCTTCAGGCAGAAGTCTATACAAATCAGGTTGATAAACCTAATTACCACTTTTTATAACACCTTTGGGCCCCTTTGCAATAGAGTCCGAGCACCATTCCGTGAATGGCTGACTTTCCCCAGAAGGCGCGGAAGCATTGGTTTAATTGGACTTTTTCCCAACATGGGCATTTTCTATTTTTCTTAGATTCCCAACATATAGGGGAAAGCAGAATTCAAGCATGTCCCGAAAGCCCTTCTCCTCACCTCTTAAAGCCTCCAGGGCCTTATATTAGCCTTATATTAGTATCTTCAGTGTCATTAGCTGGGACATTCAGTGGCCTTAGATTGTACTTGCTCTTCCGCTGACCCTTATTACATTTCAAGCTATGTCAGTACCTGACCAGACTGATTTATGACAATGTTCCCACTGTCTCGCACTATTGCTCTGCTGCGTAAACTACTGCCTGGCTTATCTGACCAGCTGTTCCAGTGCCTAACCATGGCATTGCCTCCATTCTGCCTACCTGTCCTTTCTGTGCCAACTTCAGGTTTCGTTGTGGCAAAACTGAACTGTGTCATCCCACTCACACTTGTGGGTGAAATTTTGGCGCACCCGGCATCTTAGAATTGTTTCGTAGTTCATCACAGTTACCACTCCAGCTTCTGATTGTATTACCCACTGTTATTCAATATTAATTCCGTCTTTAACCAAGCTTAAGGATTTATACAGTTTTACTCAAAATATAACTGTCTATATGTGTTTCAATTTTGAAAGTTAACTTTGTTGAAGTTAACTTTTTTGAAAGTTAACTTTGTTGAAGGACCCTTTAGAAAACGATTTAAATTATAATCTATAGATCAATAAATTTTTATATTCTGAATAGATTTGTTCAATCAGCACCCAACTCGAGAAACAGAAGCCCCTTTATGACCCTTTCATTCACTAAGATGCCCCACCAAGGGTCACCATAACCCCGACCACTCAAAGCCTTTTTGAATTTCATACTAGGATCACATCGTGCATAGTTTTTCATGTCTGTCTACTTTTCCTGAACATTATGTTTGTGAGATTCACTCAAATTCCTGCTGACCCTTACACTTGTTTCTTTATTTGATCAGGTTTGAGTTCTCAGAGCTTCCTAGTTGCCTAAGATACACCGTGTTTAGAATGCTGATTCTTAACTCCAGCTCCCTTTTCTGCAAACCTCCCCGTGGGAACTCTTGTACATTACTCAGGGCCTAGTTCAAAGGCTTCTTATGTGAGTAGACCTGTCACCTTCCTTCTGTCACCTCTGCTGTCGGCCAGAGGGCAGTTCTTGATACTCTATATAAGGGTAAAATATTTAGGGTATTTCTCATATTACACTCTTGCCTACCCTGTAGTTAAGGATGGTGCCCTTAAGAGCATCGGGTCTTTTTCTTACTGGACTTCAGGTAAAGGGTTGAAACGATGATAGCATCTGTAAAACCAAGGCACACCTTCCACTACACCAAAGAATATGGACAAGTTGTAAGACAGGCCCCTCCTACAAACTGTTAAATTCCCTATAAATGAAGCCCAGTCTAGTCAACACTTCTTTATGGAATTTCTCGTAGCTATTCTTGTTCATTTTTGGCCCAAATTGAGCCCAGTTGGTCTTTGTAAATATTTAGATCATTTTATTGAGACAAGAAAGACCCCCAGATCCACCCCCCAAATTTGCTTCAGATGTTATGGCTATAACATAGTTAATTATTCATTCACATAATGGAAGTTTTCAGAGGAAATAGAGCTGGGTCCCAAGGTCAAAACGTGACTTGAGAGAGAAGGGAAAGGAGAGGGGCTTCGGCCTTTGCTGTATGTAGCGGCAGGGCTGGGCTGAAGGCCCCCGCACCAGCGCTGGGACACGTGTGGCTTGAACCCCTGGGCCATATCACAGTAGGCGCATCCAGGTTTTCTCATCAGCTCGCCTTACTTTGTGTAAAGAAGTTGAGAAAGCCTTGTTGGTGCTTCAAGGCCACGAGCAGTCAAATGTCACAAATCAAGTCAGGTTCTATGTCAGTTGACTTTGATGTTCTAATGAGATCTCCAGACTTCAAGATCTTGATGCCTCCTCTCTTTCTTTCCAATATCCGTAACAGAATAGCGGTCATATGAGCATAGTGTGTTTCCTGGAGGTAGTGTTTGGTCCCACGTTTCTGATAATTCCACCCTCTAGCCCGGTCAGGACAACGGAACATTGTTACAGAGAACAGGGATTAGTAATCCTGAGAAACAGGGTAAAAGGATTAAGAGAAAGTTGCTGGGTTGTCAGTCAGGGACATTTGACTTCTAGCAACAGTGACAGAGAGAGAGAGACAGAGACAGAGAGACAAGGAATACAAAATCTTTACCTTTGTAATGAAGTTTCATTAGAGCATACAAGTAATAACTCAGAATATAGTTGTTTGTGGAAATGTTGGGCAGGTAATACATCAGGCTTGCATTTTCACGCCTCAGTGCAGAGGGGTCATTTGCTTTTGGCTAAAGCAGAGAAGTAAACTTTTTTGGGTGTCGTTATAGTTGGTTGGTTTGATTTTCTTTTCCTGTGTGCACCAGATTTTGGCGAGAAAAGAGAGAATAACGACGGTATAAAAGTTCATGCCATCTCTTTCCCATTTCTGAACTCGGTGGCCAATTTTTAGCTGTTGTTATTGGTTCTTTGGGTTCTGGGGGAGGATCTTTTGCTGATAGTTTTGGTTCAAGTAAAGATTTTCAAACTATGCCCTCCTCAAAAAAATCATAAATTGAATCTGATTTATATTGTATGTTTATTTGCATGGTATGGATATTCTTACCATGGTCAGTTGTAAGTATTCCACACTATTCTTTCAAATCTTGAGGGATTTAATGTCATGCCATGAAGTAGCTCACAAGGATTTGCTGCGATTCCCAGCGTAAGCAGGATTCCCTGAGAGCCGACAGGCCACAGCTCACTCGAAGCTGGGGGACAGCCGTTCCTGTCCGGAGCTCCGGGAGGTGCTGGCAGGTAAAGGCTGTGTGGCACTGCCTGCCCTGTCCCTGGGCAGAAGCCACCTGGGGAGCCCCCGGGCGGGGGGTGATGCAGAAAACGCTGGGTTCTATGGTTAGAGGGTTATCACCCTGCCCTCTCCCAGAATCACCTGGGGGTGGGGGGCAGGCAAGCAAAGCGGGGCCTGTGAGAGGAGCCGGAGGCCGAGGCAGGATTGACAATGTCACTTAGAACCCCCCATTTAGTGAGGGGCTATTTCATCAGGAAAATGGCTGACGTTAACACTGGTTACAAACAACTGAGGAACAACTATGAAAATGTCAGATTTAGGCTCTGAGTATGAGGAGAATTCTAATTTACAGTGAATAACCCATGTGCTTTCATAGTTACAAAGCAGGATCAGGGTTATTAATTCTTTAAATGTGAAGGCTTAATCTGGTATTTGATTGAAGTCGGTGACATAACTTTAATTCTCGTAATTCATTCCATATGTAGTGGGCCCGTTTGTTCACGCAATAATGTAAATGCTAATTATTTCAATATTAAAAGACAGCTAATCATTATCAGTTGTAGTGATGGTTATCCTTTCTGTGCCATTAACTATGCCAATTAGGCTCTGGGCAATCGAGAAATTAACAAGCGGTGACTGAATAATTAATAGGTATATTTTGTTCAACGTGGCAAGACCTCTGCTGGGAGGCGTCCCCCTGTCCGGCATGTGCTCCCGAAAGCAGGGCTTCGTCTTCCTCAGCCACAGCTCTGTGTTTGGACTTTCAACTTCAAGATTGCCGGAGGCTCTTACCCCTTCGCTGTTGCGCTGGTGAAGGAAGGACTAAGACAACCGTGGAAACATATTTCTTCTCTCTTTTGTCTTTCCGTTGGCTGATTTCATCAATGGCAGTCAGGAGAGAACCTGTGTTGCCAGAACATGCCACTGGTGCTATAAATAATGTGGTGGGGGGGGGGGGGCGGCGAGAGTTAATGCTGCCGATAAAGAGTGATCTGTGATGGCTTCTAAAGCAGGTGATGCCACTTGTACATAGTGGCATCAGTTTTCAAACAGGACACAAATTAAATGCTGAAATGAGATGGCCTCTAGGATGGTTTCCAGTTTGTAGTTTGGTCAAGTCAGTAAGGGAGGGTGCCATTGATCTTGATTGGAAATACAGGAGAAGAGGGGCCTATAGGGGAAAAATCTCAATAACAGGACTACTTTCCTTCCTATCTTCATACACCTGTTAAGCCTTGTGTTTTCATAACCTTGAAATGACTACCATAGGATAATTTTAGAAAAATGCTTGCAGCCAAAATGGGTCTTACCTCATGTTGCCAAATTCCTTATCTACTTCTTTGGGATTGGTGTGTTGAAGATGTTTTATCGGAGGAAGTGTGCCGGGCAGAGAGAAGCAAAGGGGGAAAAATTGGAACTCTTGTAACAATATAATCAATAAAATATACTTAAAAAAAGAAAAGATGTTTTATCATGCTATTTTAAGAAACTTTTATGGTGCTGAAAGTTGAACCCAGTTAGCAGGCTTTCTACCATTCAAGCAAAACCTCTACTAGGCCTCTGGATTTTGGAACAGATAAGAATTTCTAAACATTCTTAGTTTTGATTATCCTCAAAACTTTGTCATACCTGCTCATCATATGTGTGTTTGTGTTGGCATATCTCATACTCATGAGGGCTGTATGGTTGCAGTCCTTGTATTCGATAAAAATCCAGCTGTTCTTTTTTTTTCTCTTCTTTTTAGAACATCCTTTGCATTGTACATAATAATTCTCTTTGTTCTCCAGTTCTGAAAACACATAATTTGTTGTCTCTTAGCAACAGACTAGAAAGGCTAGAGATGTATTTATTTATGTGCTTGATTTCGGAAGTGAAGTAGACAAACTGCATATCATTCAAGAAAGGCCTAAATTTAATAATAAAATATCTCAATAGTTTTTCATAATGCATCTGAAGTATTATGAAGATAATAATCCCTTATAATGTCTACTGAGATATTTATTTATACATATGTATTTTCCTTAGTCTAGTTTATTACTGTTAGATGAGACCTTATTATTAATGCTTATTAATTTTATGAGTTCTTTATTTAGAAAATGATATATATCCTGAATTATGAATAGTCATGTACTATTTGTGGAGAATATATTACTGAGTTTCCTATTTGTCTTTCAATTTTGTTTTAAACCAAAATAATTTTGGTTGGTTAGTCTTGACATACCAACTTCTACTGCTTATAGTCAAATCATTGTCTTCTTTTTGTCAAAGCATCCATAATTTTGGTGGTTTAAAAATATTTTCCTGATTTAAAATTTAATTAATTGCCAATCATTTTCTGTTGTTGTTATTTTTACCAATGACTTGACTCCTAATATTAAGTCAGCATTAGGACTTATATAACATATATGTCCTTTTGTATAGGGCAATTATCTGAGTGCTTAGGTAATTTTATCTTCGAATAATTTATTACCATTGTTGTCATATGTTAAAACTAATATTTAAAATATAATTTATTGTCAATATTTGGGTTTTGCCATAGTTTTTTCAATATAAAACAGATTATGAGTGCATCAGTTTTCCAAATATAACTCATTAATGCTACTTCTTCAATTAACAAGATTATTGAACTCTGATATCTGAAAGTTAGAAAAAATGCAGTACCATTTTCTTTTTTATGTTTTATTTGTTACATAAACCAGAATTTCTCTGGAATTCATCTAAACCAGCAATTTTTAACCTTTTTCATCTCATGGCACATGTACACTAAATTACTAAAATTCCGGAGCACACCAAAAAGTTGTTTTTTGGTTTTTTGGGGGGGCCGATCTGACAAAACATGGGTATAATTTTGATTCTTTCACATGGGATGGCTATTGCTTGGTTGGCTGTTGACATTTTTTTATTTGACCATCTAAGGGGAAAGAGGTCAGTGCTTCTGACTAAATAGTCAGGTAGTGCACGTTTTAAAAATTCTTGTGGCACACCAGATGAAAATCGCTGATTTAGTCATTGACCTAAGGAAGGTGTATGCTGCCAAGGCAGAGACACCAAATTTGATTTATGTCTTTAGAAAGCTTTACCTGTGTCTACACGACCACAAGTCAAGACTTTCTTTTCTAGGTGATTCTATTTTGATATCTGTCAGTTATACCAAATGTCTAAACTAATTTTACTTAAGGTGTGATCTGTTTGACGAGAATCTGACTCCTACAACAGTGCAGCTAGACTCACGCTCATTTAATAGATGACAAAAGCGACTTAGAAAAACCAAGACGTTCATGTGAGATAATTCCACCATGTAAATTTTGACCCCCTGCCCACTAGATCCCATGGATTTCATATCAAGTGTACTTAGTATAAAAAGTGCAACGGAGCTGTTGACTATCGATCAGACGCAGAACAAATCTATTTCCACACTTTCTAACCCTTAAGATTCTCAAAACTTCCTAACTACATGATTTTAAAATGTTCCTTCAGCCTTCTTTGATTTATAGATTTCTTTTATAGATTATATTACAGTATTCCCTCACTTATCATGGGTATTACATTTTAGACACCCCGCCCCCACAAAGTAGGAACTTTACATTTATTCTACACTCTTAAACCTATGTAACTTTAATGACATCCGTATACAGTACCACAAAATCCCACAATATAACAAAAAATTTGCGATAAATAATTCAATATAATATTTTTTAAAATCCCACGATACAGTGAGGTCACAATAAGTGAACCATGATATAGAGAGGGACACTGTATTATAAAAGAATTTAGTTGTGTTAAAGATTCTATAGACATAGAGGTGAGGGGATGGATTTAGCTGTTTGAAACTTGTTCATTTTATATCAACCAACAATTTCCCTCATGTGCACCAATAATATCAATAAATAGGATGATTTTTTTAATAACTAAGAATTCAAACGAAGAGAATTGCATCTGTCTCTTTATGGAATCAACATATACTTTATGTTACTGGTTAAAATAAAGCACTAAGACACACCAATCAATTGAAGACTTATTAAGTCTACACTGGGTAATTAATATCATTGATTTCTTGAGCAGAAAATACATGGTTGGGCAAAAATAGGTTTGCAATTATTCATATGGAAACAAATACAATAATTAATAAACAATAATACAAGAATAAAATGTGTGGCACACACTCGCACCTATAAACTTACTTTTGCCTACCCCTGTCTATTGAGCAAATGAAACTGTGATATTTCACTAAATATCATATGTGCAGATAAAAAAAAAATAAGCAGACTTTAAAAGGCTATTGACAATAGATAGGCATGTAGAGTTAATGGACTGTGGTCTCTACAATCCATCAGTTGTCACCTAGCTGCTATCTAGTGATACAATCGATTCAAGTGCTTTCCAAGCCAGCACACAGCGCTGCTTCTCTGAGCACTCTGACCTCAATATGTCATCACACAGGTAGTTAGACAGCAGAAAAGATGTGGAAAAGCCTCAAGTGGTTTTGAACTTGTGAAGCCTGATTTAAAATATATATTTATGTATTTCACAGATTTGTTTTCTTCTTGCTCATACACAATGTCAAAATATATCAGTCCATCAACCATTCTTTGTCAACTGGTTCTGAATAAATTGTGGCCAGGAATTTCACTGCATGTTACATCGATTGGCTAGTTAAGTGAATAAACGCCCTGCCTTAGAAGAAGACGGTAAAATGTGTAGCTTCCAGAGTACAAAGAAGAGCTTCCGGTCCAGTTTTTACTGCTAAGACACATGATTTGAAGTTTAAAAATTAAGGTCAGCTTATAATACTTCTCTTTAAATTATGTGACTTCCTGCTTCAACACTCCCCCAACACAGGGACCTAAAAGTTATAGATGGGCTTAGAATGAGTGTAAATTGAAATACAATTTATATAGTATAAAAAATATCATTCTAAAATAATCTATTTTGCTTTAATGTACTAGCAATAAGGATTTTATAAAGCTTGCCCATGATTTCTGGTGTGACAAACAGAACTGCCATTCAGAGAAATGGTTGGTCCACTGATTATTAAATCAGAAGGAGACTGAGTGGAGTTAAGAAATTATTTCATCCGGATATATGGCTAGGACTAGAAAATTATTTTGTAGTCAATCCAAAATTAATTAAGAATAAAAAGAATATAGATACACGGAATACACCAGAGTGACATGAGACCTGGTTTAGATAACAGGATCCATTATTTTGTGTAACTTTATAATTTTCAATGCTTTCAACTGGCCCCCACATCTCACTACTCCATTAACTGGCCCCGGGCTCTCCTTGTTTCTGTTTCTGACTTTCTCTGCCTCTCTTCCTCTGAATTTGCTTCTCTTTTCTGTTCTCTTCAAGCTTTATTTACAGAAAATAATAAACCAATAAGAAACGATGTACTTCAAAATCTGTTCTTGTGGTTCTATTCCACAAGTCTATATAAAACTGTTTGCAGTTTTATAAGCAGTTAGCTTTATTTATTTATGTGCTTGGCAAAAATGTAGTTAGTAAATAGATATTCTGCTATGAAGGAAGCAATGAGTAATATATTCTATCTGGAAAAACATTTTATCACCTACCCTGACTGGAAATTTCACAAAATTTGTTAATAATTTCTACTCTTTGGGTTATATGTGGCAAAACTCATTTGAGAATAATCAGATTTGCCCTTTGACCACAAAGGGTGAGGAAAAGATTGTAAATTATAAATGTCCACATTATTGGACATCCAAAAAATTACATTAAATCAAGATTACATATATTAAATATAAAGCATATTCATAACTTATTTATTACAAATCGTACATTCTATTTTTTCACAGTGAAATATAGATGAGATGGTAAGATGAGTTAGATATGAATCACTGCCTTCTGAATGAATGCTAATGCTGTAATTATTGATTTTTCAATGGTTTTTCTTCAAATATTGTAGAAAATGTTCTTCAGTTCCAGTATAGCTTCATTATTATATTCTGTGAATGTATATTTGTGTTATTGGATGTTCTAGTCTATTAGACACTTTTTAGGTAATATGCCCTAAACACCTAACCTTTAGCTATGAAAACTTTTTATTTTATTTTATTTTTGTTTATTTCTAACCATAACTCATCAGTTGAAAAGTCAAATATCCTCGTAGGTGAAAACTTGGAGAAGTCAAGACCATAGCGAAGGTAACTAAAACTTGAATGTGTCACTGATCTTATCTTTGCTGATGTTCTGTTTCTGGCCACGTTTGACTACTTTCCAACGAACTCTTCCTCTTAAAAGTCTTGACAACTGTGAGCATTTTACGTGAAGGTAATGGGAAGCTGTAAAGGCAGTGAACGTTTGGGGGCTGAAATCTTGGACTGCAGGAAAGTGCAGAATGGTGCAGAGTGGTAACCTGGGTGTTTGGGACCCCTCTTCCCTGTGAAGTGGTTGCTGACTCAGAAAGCCAAAGCAGGGTGCCAGGCTGAGAAGCTGGGCAGGGATTCCTGTAGTCTCGTGGGGCCTGGAGGGCCCATTTGAGGAAGGACTTGACCAATTTTCCAAGCAACTGACTCAAACTCTGGAATAAAAGGTCACTCAGTCCTGACAGACGAAAGCCTGACTTCACACCATATTCATCTCCAATTAGAAAGAGTGACATAGGATTGTTACTTTACAGGCAATACCTGCCTGACTCAGGAGCCATTAATATTCTCTTAAGAAAGATGACAACCAGGGCCTCAACTTATATGTATTTTTTTTTTATAGAAATGAAGTCCATAATTCAGTAAAATAACACCACTCTTAGACCATAAAACTTTTTTAAAAAGGAAAAAAATGCAAAATATTAAGTGATGGGAGATTTCTTTTTTAACTCCCTCCTGACAGCTACTATTATGATGATTGATGTCTTACCCAGCCAGTTTCTCCTTAATATTTCCAATCAATCTAGACCACGATCAAGATATTTTTTTAGCATTTTCAGACATAGGGTTTAAAATAACTATGACAAATAAATCTAAGGAGATACACCCACACACACACACACACATAAAAGAGAAAATATTGGCAGAGATTATAAAGGAGAATCAAATAAGAATTGTAAAAAAAGAAACAAATAAATTAAAAGTACAATAGATTTAATAGCAGAGAGGAGACAACTAAGCAATAGATTTGAAAATGATAGAAAGGCAATTATATGGAAAATACAGAAGAGATATTATGAGAAATATGAAACATGATGAAAAGGCTAATACAAATGTAATTCCTGTTGTAGAAGAGGAGAGTTAGACTGGGACAGATTCAATTAATGAAGAAATTATGAGGAAGAAATTTCCCAAATGGGCAGTAGACATCAAGACACGTGTTAAGGAGGCTAAACATTTTAAAATGCCACATCTAAGCCTAGAAAAGAAACACTGCTGAAAATTAAGATGTGAATGATTTAAGTCTTCCTTATTGTTCTTTCCTTTCTCACATCAGTTTTTCTTTCTCGATTAGTCATCCCTGCCTTATTTGTATTGGTTCTTTAAAAATATTTTTTATATCATACTTTAGGGTTTTTTTAAGCTTCACAATATACATCATTGCTTTTTCTCTGAATTCCATGAGCTAATTTTATACCATTTCACCTATAATACAGAAATTTTATGAGTGCATGAAAAAGAACACCAGAGGCTGTTATCTTTATAACTGTTGACCATTATTTTACTTCTTCATAATTATTTATCCCATAATATGGACTCTTTTTTTTTTGAAATACAAAGAGAGGCTTTATTTAATTCCTTACTATTCTATATTTAATAGTTAAACAAATAATCAAGGGGGAATGATATATATCCCAACAAAAAAAGGGTATAACTCTACAAAGTTTACTTCGGCCAACTTGAAAACGAGAAAGCAAACTTCACAGGAAACTGTTCTTCTGAATAGTTGTATTCCAATATCCCCGTGCCTGGATGGACCACAGCTTGTTTATCCATCACCTACTGAAGGGCATCATGATTGCTTTATTTTGGTGGGGAGAGTGAGATATAACCAAGAAAGTAATTAATTTCATATTCTCTTTATTTTAATACAGAAAAATATCTAAGACTTTAGAACCCATGATATATCTAAATAAGGATACATGCTACATAGAAAAGGATAAGGAGAACCTGCAAATAGATTTGTGGGAG
This sequence comes from Furipterus horrens, assembly GCF_987537825.1. Taxonomy (NCBI): domain Eukaryota; kingdom Metazoa; phylum Chordata; class Mammalia; order Chiroptera; family Furipteridae; genus Furipterus; species Furipterus horrens. The sequence continues at coordinate 4,898,112 of NW_028327185.1, read as the reverse complement.
ACTGTGGTTTCCAAGACGACCGTAGCAGTGGTACAGGCTAGGGTGTTCACTGTAGAGTTGATAGACAATGTTTATCATTTGAAATATCGGCTTGTATTTCAAGAACAAGAAGCTCAATCGAGGGCTAATAGCAGACTTTTTGGTCTGAGCAGCTGGGTGTGAGGGGCTGCTATTGGCTGAGAACTGGACGTCTAGATACAAGATGTGAGGAAAACCCAGAAGCAGAAGTTTCTTTCCTTTTGTAATAACTTAAGGTTTTGTAAAAACTAAAAATTCAGCCTAAAGTCACAAAAAATATTATTCAATCATTATTTCTCATTTTTCTCATATAATCTTCCATGAGTTCTAGAGAAACAAGACACAGAACACAATTTTACTATAGAAATTCAAATTATTGCTTGTGAAGAACAAAGAGATAACAGAATTAAAAACATTGCCTGGTCATCTTATTTACACCTCTTCCCAAGAGTAGTTTGATATCCAGATGCTTAAGAAGAAAAAAAAAATCCCCCACCCCCCAGCGTATTTGAGACCTGAAAACACAGTGACACATTTTTAAATTTTTACGTTCTAACTCTTTCGCTTATAAAGGATCATTCATGCTGTTTAAACACAGATGCCTCTTCAGTGAAAACTTTCCCAGTACTGTACTTAGTGTAGTTATAGATTTTCTGCTCCACTTTAATTTCTTTCTATCTCTGATTTACATTTTAACAAGATCATTCTGGCAGCGGCTGTGGAGACTGGATGGAGGTTCCCACAGGGAACGCACAAACTCACGTTTGGGGCGGTTGAAGTCATCGGATGTAAAAATCAGAAAATGGTGCAATTCAGTGATGACAGCGAAGAAGTGGAGAGATTCCGTACAGTTGATAATCATTTGGTTGTGTCTAGGAAGGACAAGAAGGAATCAAGGATGGACCTAGTTGTTCTGAATTTGAGAAACTGGAGTTATGAGGAAGCCTTTGTATTCAACACAGTAAATTTAAGGAAGCTCCACAAAATGGCATTTATCACTCATTTGGTTGGCATTTCACGTTTCAGAGGATACGTCGAAAGGCCATTTGAGAAAAAAATAAATATTTTGAATCTCGATTGGCTTTAAAAATATTTTTAATGGGTTGTTTTTAATTTTTATTTCTATATACACCTTTTGCAAATAGAAATTAACAAGTTTTATAACTGTTTATATTACTTGTTTGTCAATAGCTTTTGGGTTTTTTCTCTTAAGAAACATTTTTTCTGTTGAGAGATTATAAAAATATTATATACTTTCTCTTCTACCAGATTAATAATTTTTATTTCTTATTTTGACTTTTAATTCAGTTTGCATTAATTTTATATGACATGTGAAAAGATACTCATCAATTGTCTTTAAAATGGTTGGCAATTTCAAATGACCATTATTCTTTCCTCTTCCCTGAAATAACCCAAGGAAGGCGATAAGCTTAATGCTCACTCTATTTGGATTCCTTCTGAGTATCCCCACTAAACTTCACTATGACAAACAGGTCCATATTCTTCTGCCAAGATATGGCCCTGCCTAAAAATATATTCAGCACTGAATTCCCTCATTTCTTTACTGGTTCTTTCCTTCTCTCCTTCCTTTCTTCTTCCCGCCTCTCCTATTCTTTTTTTCTTTTTCTTTCCTTTTTTCCTTTCTTTTCTTTTTCTTTTTCTTTTCTCTCTCTCTCTTCTCCCATTCCTCCTTTCCTTCTTTCCTTCCTTTCATCCTTTCTTTCTTTCCTCTGTATTCATGTATGTATTTATAAGCCCGACTCAGTATCCTTAGTCATTTCACTTAAGTGGTTGTCCAGGCTGACTATATATACAGTGATCTTTGTTTCCTTATTCATAGGATAGTGGTGAAAGTTCTAGTCTATGCAGACAAAACTCACCCTTGGAGGTATAACTAAAAATACCTGTAAGCTGCTTTAAAAAAACCATTCAATGCTTTTTATATCATATACTATAAATGCACCAACATTATAGATCAAACTTTTTTCTAGCAGCAACATTTATAATGCTGTAAAATTGGAACAACCTCCTTGGAAACTTGTGGCTTCATTTTCACATAACTGTGGAATTGTTGCTAACTTGTGAGTCACCAAGCCATAATGCATAGTCCAACACATTTCAATTTTTCCCCCACAAGAAATAAACTTAGTCTCTTTATTTTCCATCAATTGCATTAATTATAATTAGTCTTAAGTAATACAATTACAAAACTTTTTATCCGATCAGACCTTTATCACCTTATACCCAAAAGCACCTGTGGTTCTGTGTGCACAATATATAAACAAGTATCATGATGACCTAAGAGCTTTGTGTCTTTTATATACTTTAGTCTGAAACGTTTGCTGCTCCTCTCGCATTTTGCAATTACAGTGAAGTGAGGCAGAAAATAGCCATTCAAAAAAATGTATTCAAGTAATGTAGTTTGAACCATTATTTTCCAGGCTGTTGTTATTTTAGTAAATATTTAATCTTCCTAACAGCATGGGTTCCTAATTGATCTTTAAGTATTAGTGTTCCTGGACATTTCTAATCGACTTCTAATTGCTACATTAAGGCAGTTGGCAGATCAAGTATAATGGGTGGTGGAACCTTTCACACTGCACTGAATCAACAGAACATGGAAAACTTTAGAATTCACTTTTATTGACATTTGAAACAGAATACACTAATGTCTACATATTTGCTCGTTTCACTTATTTTGAGAAGTTATACCAATCTCAAGTTTAGGTAATAGGCTTGATATGTGTCAATTTAGATGTCACACATGCTATAACTTTTTAATGTGATTAAAAATAATTTTCAAGAGGAGATTTTCCTGGTAGTTTCCAAGTTTCTATATATTTCATCTTAAGTTTTATTTGGGGCATTTTAAATTCCTATGTTGAGCATCTTTGTAATCAGAGTACTATAAACTAGAGAAATATAAGAGAAAGGTGTTCACCTACTATGAATCATAGTTTGACATATAAAGATACCTCTCACATCTCACATGAGACCCTCTTCTGTCTTCCTTCACAGTGTTACTGCTACCAATTATTTTACCATCTGTTACCCTCCACTCCATGCCGTTGCCATAGTTACCAACCCTCAAATGCAATACAGTGAAGGTGCCACTGTTTGCCAGAGGGTTTCTAACGAGAGTATTACTTGGCTTATCCTTGATACATGCTTTGAGCAATAAACTTGTTAAAAATGCAGTAGTTGCTTTTTTTTTTAGAAAGCAAATAATTTCCGTGGAGAAACACTGCTCCTCCCCACTCAGCCATGAGGGGCTCACCTCAGAATCATGGAGGGTTTTCTTGAGAGACAAGCACATCACGGAGGTGCACCAATTAGAGTCATACCTCTGCCTTTTTCGAAAGGAGGCATTTTGTTTTGTTTTCCCAGGGGTTGTAATTTTTATGAATGGAGTGTCTGGAACCTCTTTGGCCCTTACCTATGAAATATTTACCCCAAAACAGAGAGCACAGAAAGCCAGAGAGCTGAGGCTCAGCTAGAGACAGGGTGCTGGGAACTGTTTGTTCTCCTGAGTCAGATCTGCTTCAGTGTTCTGAAGCACTGGACTGCCCACTTCCATGACTGAAACCATGAGCTCGCCTTATTTATTTTAAGATAATTTCCATAACACAAAACAAAGATTATTTAACAAAATAAATTGGTAGTGGTGTATAGATTCTTGGCAGAAGTCAATGTAGTTTTCTAAAGGACCTTGTGTGAAGGACAGGATACCTAGAGAGTTTTGTTTTCTCAATTAGAAAGTGGAAGATTCTCATCAAGCAATAAAAAGATAAAATGTGTGGCTAGTGCAGACTTTTTTTTTTTTTCTTGTTTATGTTATAACCGTATCACTGCTACAGGCTTTGCAGATATCAGAGAATGTATCAAAATATTAGGAAGGATTCAATAAGAACCTCAAAAAAGAGACAAAAACTGGAGTTGGCACATCTGAAATGAAAAATGGATTATACCCTCATAAATAAGACACAGTATTCCTTCACTTATCATGGGTATTATGTTCTAGACCCTCCCTCCCCCCACGATAGGTGAGAATCCGCGAGGTAGGAACCTTACATTTATTTTAATATTTATATATATATATATATTAAGGCTTTATAAACTCTTCCCACACACTTACAAACCTTTCCCACTCCCTTATTAACCTTTTTGACACTTTTATAAACACTTCTTATGTTCTTAAACATATTCTACACTCTTATACCTATGTAACTTTAACAACATATGTATACAGTACCGCAAAATCTCACGATATAGTGAAAAATCCACAATAAGTAATTAAATATAATATTTTTTAAAACCCAGTGATACAGTGAGGCTGTGATAAGTGAATCGCTATATAGAGAGGGACTACTGTACTGTGTTTGAACTTAGTCAACCAAGTTGTTTGAAAGAGAGGTTGTCGCGCACTTCGTGGGGATGGAAGAGTGAAATTCTCTTTCTAAACCTCAAGTGACTGTGAGGCAAGGCAGGGAAGCCAGAAACAAGGCAGGAAGACAGTGACCTGCTCAGCGTGTTTCTTTGAACAACGCAGAGCCCCCTTGGAGAGCGCAGGCAGACAAACCGCCCTCTCTTGCTGCAGGTTTCGTTCTCTGAGATGCCTCATGTAAGTGATAGACAGCGTTTGTCTTTTCGTGTCTGGGGAGACGGTTGCGGGCGGGGAGGAGGTGCAGATTTCCAGCTGTAAGAACGGTTAGTGTCGGGGGTGGGATGCACAGCGTGCCGGCTACAGTTTACAGCCCCGCATTGTATGTTTAAAGTTCCTAAGAATAGATCTTCCGAGTCCTCTAAACACACAAGAGAGGAACTATGTGAGGTGACGGACATTAGCTAAACTGATTTGGGTAATTGCTTCACAACAGATATATGCACAAAATCATCTTATGTCCCTAAAATAAATACAATGCTATGTGTCAGTTAATATCTCAATAAAACTGAAGGGCAGGGGGAAGGAGAAAACTAGGTAGTAAAGGAAAAAAGAAAAAAAAAATCACTCTTCTTAAAAAGAAATGGCCAGCGTGATCACGGCCAAGGTCGCAGTCACAGCTTCGGGCAGGGAGAATGGGTAGAACACCAATACCTACCGTTGAAATGAAACAAAAGAAGTCATAAGCGCTTTTTCTATCATCTGCTTAAATATCTACCCATTCATCTGTGTTCATTTTCATCAGGCCTTCCATCCTGAAGAGTTGAGAATTAGAGGAATGTTTAATATATAAACATGGTGGGAAGATAGAAATTCAAACTTTTAAATTGGCACCAAAAATGGAAGGAATGGTTTTCATTGCTTTGGCATGAAAGAGGTTAATGTGTGGATACATATTTCTAATTCCAAACATTACTACTTAAATTCAGATAAAACTTTGTATATGAGTTTCATTTTCCCAAGAGTTACAAGATAACTTAGGCATGTTTAAGTATATAAGATCATTCACTCTATGACTTTATGTGGCCATTAGTATAGTTCATAAATTCTTAACAAATGTTGTTAGTATATTTTAGACTATTGCATTACATTATTAAGTTATTTTAGTATCCCTTCCTGAAGAATTAATTACCTTTTCTTCTGACATGACTCACAATATTAATTATAAGACATACATTTTCAGAAAAAAAGTTAATTTGGTGTTTGATTTTCTTTGTACTTAAACTTCATAACTTTAATATGGATATATAAAAGTCCTTGTAAAAGAATTGATTTGTTCTGTTTATTCAGTTAAACAGCATTTTTGTTTTTACCCCTGAATGTTAATTTTTATTGACTTTACTTGCATTAATAATTGTAAGTAAATTAGATGATTAAAGCTGCCAGTATTTATTCGTTTTTAAAGTACTGACAGAAATTAGTTAATGGTTGTTTCTCATTGTGTTTGAGATCACTGAATCTCAGGATTAGATTGTATTTGTTCAGCAATTTTGACGAAGAACTGCAATGTAAACAAAAGCTTTATTTGGGGTCCTTAGGAATTGTAGTTTGGAATCACAGATTTGAGTACAAACTGTGTTCCGAAGGGGAAAGAGAATTTGTAAAGACAGATAAAGGGTCCCCTAAAGGGATTATACAAGTCTTTTTTTTCTGAAAGATCTGTGATTGGTGCTGGCAAGCTGACTTAGTCTGTGCTGTATGTACATGATTGATTGCTTATGTCTGTGGCTAGGTGAAACATTTATTTCTTAATAGAGAGTTCAGTGATGCAGAGCCAGTTCAAGTAACTGAATCCTCGAGGATGTTGCTGTTTGTGGTTTAGCACAATTGGAAGGTTCAGTCTCACACAGGAGGGCTGTGTGAACATGGCTCCCTTTTTTACTGCTCTCTTGATCATCTGAACTCCTTTTTGCTCTTCTTCTTTCATATATACCACTATTTTCTTCCATGAAAGTGAAAGCAGTACTTAATTACCAATGCCCTTCTCACTTCAGATTTAGATAATCAAACGTTTCTAGAAACATGACAATATATTATTTGTATAAAAATGCTTCTCGGTGATATATTAACTAATTTAATAGATTTTACTGAACCAGTTGAAACTCATATTACTAGATTACAAAATTCACTATTATTATTTTACAGCTGAGTAGTTTATGTTCAATTTACGGAGGCAATGATTACCATAAATCTGAAATGATGAATTGATCATACCAATTGACCATTGAAGTCAAGATAAATCTAGTTTTCATTGAAATTGCTTATTAAATCTGGTCAGTTTCTAAAAGGTAATTTATTTCTTCATTATGCTTGTGATGAGAGTTGTAGCTACAGAACTGTTTAATTATGAAAAAATACATGCTGAATAACTGGCTAATTAAAGTCACTAAACTTCTCCTTGTTTTCCCTAATTAAGCCTGAGGGAAATGGAGGGGGTATCTCCAATTACTGTAAATCATGTAAATTCACTGATTGCTTCAATGTGAAAATTTTTTTTATATCTAAAGATTTGGGAATCATAGTTAGTGCCTCCAGAGAACAATGACCCAATCTGACCATTTATTTTGGTAAAAAAATAAGCAAATAAGTTTTCTTCTAAAATATGTACATTCAAGATGACAAGTTAAATGAAGAAACATTCAGATTATGAGACTCATGACATCAGAAACAATATATTTTGGCTTTTAAAATTGACATTATCTAAGAGGGCACAGTAAGAATTTTTACCATTTCATAAGGGGAAAAATATTGATCTGATTCCTTAAAATAATTAGGATAGAAGAAAATTTTCAAAATAAGAAGAAAGCATAATCATGTTCTCAATTTACATTAATTCTTCTTAGAAAAAGCAATCTCTGCCCTCGGTTTATATCTCCGAGACCTCCTCAGTACCTTGAGTAACCTAAATTGATCTACTCTGGACCATTTCGTCCGATGAGCTTATCATTTAAGATAAATTATTTACTTGCAATCATTTAAATTTCAACGTGAAAATTCAAGATTTACCCACGACCACGTGAATTATGCATCCCTGACTTTCCCATTGCTTGATTCCTAGTGAATCTCCATCGGAGACATAGTACCTGCCCACGCTTTATTTATCTGAGCTATGTAGCCGTATGGAGCAAAGCATTAGCAAAGATGACTTCGAACATCTTAAAAATAGCACGGGAGTGATGAAAATAATTAACAGGGATTGAGCCTTGTGCCCTGGACTATGCTAAGAGCGTCCCAGAAATTGCCTTACGTAGCATCACAAAGAGCGCCAGGATTTCCTCTCTTCTGGCGTCATTTGATTCCGCCTTTTCCAGGCCCCTCCTCCCAGGCCCCTTTTCTTGTTGTTACTGCAAATCATAAATAGCAAGTCCGCACAGTTCCCAGAACTTTCTCCCACGCGTGGTTTCTATGGAGCCTCTATTGGGCCCTGCCCATGTTCCGCGCTACTGCCTCTCCACGGACATCCCGCATCAGGGTGGCCTGCCCTTGGAAATGAGGCAGGAGTTGGATATAAAGGGCCACAGGGTGTTCCTGGCACAATAGCTTGTGTGTTTATAACCCCATAAATGTATTTATAACCCTGTCTGTCAACAGCAGTGTAGTCTCAGTGATATGTCAGTTTTTAGAGAAAATCAAAATGTAACTAAAATTGTTTGCAGGCCCTAGCTGGGAAATATGTTAAAACTTTTATGACCAAACCTTCCATTTTTTGTTTGCTTCACCTGAACTCTTGTGGTAATCAAGTCCTAAAAATAGTTTTTTATGAAATATTTAATATGAGGCACTATTGCATATACACTGAAAGTATCTTATTCCCTGAATCACAATCCATCCTCTGGTCTTGACATTTTTCCATAAGAATTCAGCTAACATGACCCTATAAGGTGTTATCTGAATGTGTCAAATAAATTGATTAAATGTTATTTAGTCTTTTGGAAAGACCCATAGCCTTCAAATTATTATTTTCATTGATTTGTTTATGACTTTCTAATTAAATATTTGAAATTAATTTTCATACGTTTTCTGCATGAAGATTTTTTTTAGCAAAAAGTAACCAGTTAACTCATTTATTGAATAATATAGATAATAATAGTAACATAGATAACAATAGAGGTGATTATTATTGTATGTACTGGTGATACATCTATAAAAATGAAACCTCTGGTTTTACAGAACCTAGTGGTGGGGGCAGAAAAACACCTCTAATAAAGATGCAAAATACGTTCTGTCCTTACACTTAATGTTTAGCTTTCTGCACTCCTTTTCCCCGCACCTCCCCACCACTGCTTCGTTTACAGACCCTTTTGCTTTATGAAATCCCAAAGGCCGATGCTTTTTTCAGTGCCGTGATGAATTTTGCCAGTTCCTTTGAAAATCATACTTTTCTTTGGCTCCTGGCTTTTCCTAAACAACCCCCTGACGGGTGTTCTCTCTGTCCCTCTTCCCTCTCCCGTTCTCCTGAGCCGCGCCTGCATTCCTGGTGTTTCGTGGACAGAACCTTTTTGCGCTCACTTGACGTGCACGTGACCTTGTCCACTCTCACGCCTCGCTCCCAATCCATTGTTCCCGAGTTACACATCGATATATCTCTCCTGAGAGTCAGACATTTACACTTACTACCAGAGATTTGCACCTTACAAAGGCATCTCTTATTTAGAACATTTCAAAACCATATCTCATCTTGGCCTCCAAAAGCTCTTTTCAGTTCTACCCAATGTCACGACATAAGTACGACTTTTTAAATTTTCTTAGTCTCATCCCTTCCAGGTATTCCCTGAACACTGTACCTCTGTCTCTCTCTTTTAAATGTTTCTATAATCCATTGACTTATTGCCATTCCTGTGAGACCATCTCAGGCCGCCTATATCTCTCAGTGGGATCATATCGCTTAATTATGAGGATTCTTTCAACTGGCCTCTCTGTCCCTAGCTGTCCCTCTCGTCTTTTCTGTAATCCAGCAGGGTGGCTTTTCACTGCAAAGCTCTCTCTCATCATCTCTCAGCTTCAATTCCTTGGATACAGTCCAGGTTCATTAAAACAGTTCATTAGCTGACCCCTGGTTATTTCTCTGGCTTCGTGATTTTCATTTCTCTGATTTATACTTTAATATCCAGAGGTTCATTTCTCCATGTTCTCTCTCATATTGGAGTCTTTTGACAAGCTCTTCTTCTTTCGGAGGATACATTTTCTAACTTTTTGCACAAGTCTAATTTCTGCTTAATGAAGTGTATGGCTAAAGAGTACAGAATTTCATGCCAGACACATTCGAATTCAAATATTAATTCTACCATTTGTGCAGCAATTTGAGCTAGAGAAGCTTCCACATCTCTAACTCCTTAAAAAGAGGGTAACATGCTACTTATTTTACAGGTTTGCAGAAAATATTGTGTCATAAATGATGTCAAGGTCTTCAGTGTTTTGTGATGGGGTAAAGATTATTTCACCCCAAAACATGCCATTTGCCATACAGAGTATTTTGAGCTTTAAGCAATTAAGAATCAACATACATAGACAGAATTTTCTGCCATCCCCTTTTCTGTCTAAAAGCAGGACTTGCTTTTATGGAGTGTCTTCTCTGTATGTGGTATAGAAAAGTAGTCTTTATTTTATTACTATTAATATTATTATTATTATTATTTTATCCTCACCCAAGGACATTTTTTTTTATTGCTTTTTTTTTTTTTTTTTTAAAGAAAGAGAAGAAGTGGTTGGGGGGAGAGGGAGAGACTGACAGACGAGGCACTGACTGGTTGCCTCTCCTCTCCTGAGATCCTCAACTGGGGATCAAACCCTCGACCTAGGCATGTGCCCTGACCAGGAATTGAACCCGTGACGCTTCTGTGTAGGGAGGACGCCCCAACCAACTAAGCCACACTGGCCAGGGCAAGAGCGATATTCTCATCACTGGAGAGTGTGAATCATCACAGAGATGAGTTTGCATAAACAGAGCTTGTTAACATGTAGATAAAATAACCTCTCTCTTTCATTAGCTCCCCCATTGATTTCTGGGTCACTTCCCTGTGACTTACTGGCCTTGGTAGCCCGAACGGACTTTCCTTGGAGGAAATGGTCCATGATCACTGCTTCTTCGAGTTTCACTTCTTTTCTGTAAGCTTCTGTGCAGATAATGCATTAATAAAATAAAAAGCATTCTTTTTCCTTTTAATCCAGCTTTTGATCGTTTAAATTGTAGGCACTCATTTCCAAAACCTTAGAAGGTAAATAAAAGGTGTTTTTCTTTCTGACTCTTGTTAAGAGGGCAGGAATGAGGTCTAATTAATAATTTCAATGCTTGCTGTGCAAAAGTTAATGTGGATACTTTGTTAATATTTATAAAATTTATAACTTATTTGATAAAGTATATGTAGGTGTTAACAATTCCTTAAGAAAATATTATTCCCAGGATTTTTAGCTTTAATTTTTATTTTGTTAGCTCACATGGGAAAAGGCTAAAGATACTTTCAGTAAATACATAATCAAAAATAAGTCCACATTAAAACTCTGACAATTCTGCTGTGTAACATGCTCTGTGTTATTTGAGGAATACAAATGACTAGGCAACTTTAAATTTTTGATAGTTAGTCAATCTCTTCTCCTGACCATACCACCTGCGAGGGACAAAAGGCCTCTGAAAATTAAGCAGTCCTTGAAATTAATACGCCTGGGCTGGTTTCTATGGCTACTTAAAATAGATAATGGCTTCTCCTGTCCTTTCCTCCTTACCCACTGTCACTGACGAAGGGTTTTGTAATTACCTAAGCACAAGGTAAACAGATTAAATCAGCAATTTGATGTCACCGTGTGCAGGGATAAAGAGCCATTAATATAATTAGTGGCACCTATTACAATGCCAAAGGGGATAAGATGCCTATGCCTCTTGACAGGATGTACTTTTCAATCATTTTCTCTCCCGCCAGGCACTCACACATTGGAGCAGAAAGCAGTAGGGAGACAATGATGAATAGCAACAATTGCATGTACAATTATATACACAAACTATATGTATATATGTATGTTTGTATATATATACACATAGTTTAATACAAACATCATCTTGCAGAAATTTCACATTTAAACAGCATTTCCAATTTGCAGTTCACTTAGTAGCTATACTATAATCTACCACTTTAAGTGAAATTAAATTAAATATAAAGATTTCGTATATAAATTCTGTCTACTACTACTTCACAATTATCTGGCTGCGTCATTTGGTTTCAGTAACAGAATATTCTGCCAACTTCATCCCATGTGGTCCCCCACCCTTGAGGTAATTGTAATGTACAGAGGACTATCTTATTTCTGGCAAAATAAATGATGACATTGAAATGCTTTCAAGACATAGAGCAGGAGGTTTTGGAATGATTGAAAGGTTGCCTTATAAGTGAGCAAATTTCTGTTATAACTACATGTCTCTAGTTTCATGCAGAGGAAAGAGGGAATTTTATTACCACGAACTGAGTGGGTTAAGAGAACAACAAAAATATATCTCCTTGCAATTCTGTATATTGGAAGTCCGACACCAGTGTCCCTGGGCAAAACTCGGGCAGTCAGCAGAGTTCTGTTCCTCTCTGGAGACCCTGTGGGGGAATGCTTGCTCATGATGCCTTGACATTTTAAAATAAACTTCCTCCAACCAACTTAGAATTTCTAATTCTAGACATGGCTTCCGTTCCTGGCCTTCGGGTCTCCTTCCCCATCTTCGAAGCCAGCGAGCGCGGCGCAGGTGTTTCTCACGTTGCGTCCCTGCGGGCTCCTCTATCCTCAGTCTCGTGGAGACGCTCCCTGGTTCTTCCACCCCTAAACATCCTCGTGACTGCACTTGCCACGGCCCAACAGCTTAGAATAATTGCCTCATCTGAACTGGAATCACGTTTCTAGAGAAAACAGAATAGGATATGCGCACGTATCTGTTTCTAGATCGATCTATACCTGTACTTATTTTAAGGAATTGGCTCGCACGACTGGGTGCGCGGGGGGCCTGAAATCTGCGGCCAAGGCCCGGGAAAGAACTGAGGTTGCAGTTTGAACGCAGCTGGAGGCTGGAACCCCCTTTTCTCGGAGACCTCAGTCCTTTTTCTCTTAAGGTCTTCAACTGATGAGACATGACCCACCCACATCGTGAGGCGTGACCAGCTCTGGGCAATGTCTGCTGAATTCAGTGGTCATCTCATCTAAAAATATCTATACAGCGCAGCTAGACTGCTTTTTGGCCCAAGATTTGGGTTCTGTGACCTAGCAAAATTGACACGAAAAATTAACCAGGCAGGGCAATTTAGTCTAGGCGACTTTCTCAACGTAAATGAGAAAAGTAAATCATGACAGAAAAGATGAGGACGTACCCAAGAAAGTGACACGGACAAAAAACTCCCCATTAAAGGAACTGAGAAATGTGTCACGGCATTCAAACTACAGAGGATAAAATGTTGGAAGCTCATCCAAACTTAGAAAGGCATTATCATCCATCAGAGCACAGAGAGATGCTCTCTGGGTATCATAAATCATGTGGTGAGAAAAGGAAAGCATTGTTCAAATGTGATAAGTTATATTTTTCTAAACTCGGAGAAGTAACACTATAATCCTGACTGTTTCTAATGTTTAACATTATAGTGACCTACATATCTACTAGCTGTACCGTGGTTTTTAAATTATTATTATTTCTCTGTGCATATTTGACCAGCAGTAAATGGGTTTTTAATGTCTTAACAAAAATAACAATCAGAGCAAGATATTTACCTGATACTCCTACAGCGGGGCGTTGCTTTTCTGTTCACACATTCTCATCAGTAAGTTTAAATTTGTGCACTGCTGTGTGTTTTTAGTACATAACACTCTCAACATAGGTTTAGATATTACAATTGAATGACACCAAATGAAAGCAGATCGATACATATACATGACAAAATCTCGAATGTTGATTAAGGGCGCTGTATTTTATAACATAGTAACAGTTGATGAAGAGTGTGTTCATACCAACATGCTGGACAACGTCTTTATTAATGTTAGCCGGATAAATTCTGATATGCTAACTGCCCTCTCATGACTTGGAATTAAAAAAATAAAATGCCCTGAAGAGGCAACGATGTGGTGATTACAGTGGCAGAGCAGTGGGGGCAGGTGGAAGGGGTGGAGGGGGGATAGATGGTAATGGAAAAAATGCAATTTAAAAAGTATGAATAAATAAATAAGTGAAATGAAATAAAACAGCTACAGCAAATTAAGTGTTTGGGGGGCCCTGGCAATATTAATTTATGTAGCCTGTTTCAAAAAATTTCAGTTAGATAAAAAATTCTAATTACTTTATCAATTAAAAATTTTATTATATAATCAGAATAAAAAGAACAAAGTTATTGTTATATAAAATGCAGAATAGCTAAACAACCAACACATATGTAGGGCCATTTCTTATAAAAAACAATACCATGAATTTAATAAAAAATTTATAGCCCATTAAATAATAATTTTAACTAAACTTTTTAATTGTCACCTGTTTGAATTCAACAACCCATCAAATTTAGATTAAGAATATTATTTTTAGTAAGCCATTTATTTTTCTATGCTGGTCTTCATGATTTACTCATATAATAATTTCCAAATGCATTTACATTATTTTTGCGTATGTAGTTACATATATGCATTTAGAATGAGCAACTCTTTCAAAACAAGGCACTTGCAATTGCTGTGACTGAAGAAGTCTTCCTATAAAATATATTTCCTTTAAACTTCTGGTGTATGCAAGCTGGTATTTCCCACTTTAAATCATTTTGAAAGGTCAAGTTTTGATTTTGAAAGACACACAAAAATACTAAATAAAGGTACTGACATTCTTGCATATATTTTGGTTGGACATCAAATAAGACTATCTGTAGAAGTTTATGTGTACATAACAGATGCTTTATATCTGTGCACATATTTTATATCTATATATGAGGCATACCTGTGATATATATGTGTATATTTATACATGCATATGTTACACATATACCACATGTAATATAAGGAACCAGAATACATGTGTTGAAATCTGATTTGTAATTGGCTGTCAGAATGTGCAAACAACTAGAAATATCCAATGTCCAGGTCTCTCCTGGCTGCATAGATATTGCTGTCATTTCTTTAACTACCCTGCATAAATTTAGACATTTGCAATAGCTTGCAGGCTTCACAAATGAATATTATATTACTGCAATTATAGTTTATACTACTGTTAGCAGTATTATATTAGCTTTAGGGCCTGGTTTCACCAATGTCTTCTCTACCAGTGTTTTGAGAAACCCAAGCATTTGTATTCACCTGAAATAGTGGAAGCTTTCGGGAACATTCAGGTTATGCGGTGGCTTTTATTTAAATTATACTCACAGACTACTATCTAAATGTTTGAATCCATAGTGAACACACGGTGTTCTTATTAAGTGATTCCTAAGCTATTGGCAAAAAGTTACGTGTTATTCTAGCAATACTGCTAGGATCTGCACATTTTGCTTTTAATGGACAATATGTAGCAGTGAAGCAAAACAAATATTTGACGACTCTAGAAGACTTTGTAAGGCTATTAAATTTCCATTGAGTTATGACTTATGGCATTAGTATTTTTAACCTTGCAAAGATCTAAGAAACAGACATCATTTAAGTTGAACAAACTGTGCCAATTATCTGCTTGTCCATAGTTGACAAATCATTTATTTTCGTGGTTCAGTGTGATAGTTGGTAAAGAACTAAAAATACCTGTTACCATAATTAAAGTGTATTGCTGTGTATCATTCAATGACAGTCTAGAACAGTTTTCAATTACTCTAAGGACTTTTTTTTTTTTTTTTGGCTGTAGACTCAACACAAAGTGTAAAAAAGATTTAAGAAATGTCTTGTCAGTGCTGAGCGCGGAACTTAGGAGCAGGTATCATCAATCTATATCCTCCTGAGACCAAAAGACTCACCAAAGAGTTACATCAAACTTATATAAGTTATTCTGCTTCATAAACTGATACTGGCTTGTACAAAAATAGAAGTAGCAGAGCTGGAATCTATGCAGCCAAGGGATTACACTCAATTCATTTCTACTTGATTATGCTTTGAAAGAGACGCGCTGCCTGGTGCCGGAGTCTCTCAGATTTGTGTCCTTGGAACGCCAGGGGTGCCTCAATGTTATGTTAAAAATGCATCACCGGTGACTTTACTTTGATTGAGATTGTCACAGTATATAGGTCATTTTGTGATTTTTAAATTATAAAGGGTATTTTTAGATAATTGTGAACATTAAACTTGACCCCAGGATTAAAGAAAATTTCAGGTGGGTATTTCAACCATTATCTGGTTTCAAATGAGTTCAACCGTTTTTTCAGCGTTCAAACCCACACAGCATGATTTCAAGAACAAATCTCGGACAAGATCCTGTGGAATTGCTTTCATTTTATGCATTATAACATGTTTATGTCACTATAGTGTTTTACAAAATGCTGCGGTCAAAGAATTCAACCTCCTTTGAAACATGCGAAGCTTACAAAGCGGGGCAACCTCATCCCACGCGTCGTGGGCGCCATTTGCGTCAGGATCCGTGCTGTATGGTCTGCATTGCTCCTCCACCAGGGATGAAGCTTCTTCTGGAATAAGACACTCTGGGACGGTCTCACGTGCAGTGGTCTCAGCTTACTGGTTGTGCCACCCTGAACAAACTGCAGTGATGTCGCGACTGAATTAAATGAATTATCCGTGTAAAGTGTCTGCATGTCGCAAACACATCATACTTATTTACAATATTGATTGTACCATTCCACCAGGTATAGACCATGCTGGACATGGGTGAGAAACCGGGATTAAAATTAGAAGGCAGTAAACCATAAATCTAGCCCTGCCATGAATATTAACATTTTCAGGGATTCTGAGAACGTGAAGGAAGTTTTCTGGGCTTTATGTAAATTGTTAAAAATACAGGCCGTGGACATTTGGGTTAAACAGAAATCTTCTGTTCATAAGTCTCGCTCCTTCTAACGACCATTAACCTGTGGTGAGGTTGTATCTGATTCTGCATTCCTCATAGTTACAGCATGGAACCCTTGAACTGCTCTTCCCAAAAGGAAGTTCAATTAGTGTGAATATTAAAAAAAAAAAAAGTTGTTCTCTGCAATTTTATTTCTCTCCATGATTGGAATAGTAGAGAAAACGAACTTCGTGATTGAATAGTAAATATCCGTTAAACCTTATGTTTAGAAAGGGTTTATGTTCGATCTAGAGAAGGTAATGTCAAGTCATCTTGAACTCCTAGACTTGCCCGTGTTTCGGAACAATAGTTCCTGTGACTTCAGTTTTCGTGAAGAGAGGGCCCAGTAACTGCCAGGAGGAGGGCCGGCCAGCAGCCCCCGGGCGCCTTGCTCAACACTCAGTCCCTGTCGCTGCGGACCAGGTCGCAGTGCGTGGAGGGGAGGCTGATGGGGGAGGCCGAGCTCGCGCCGGGACAGCCAGGGCAAAATGGAGGTCTGCTGGTACTGAAATATTGTGGCGGTTCACGCGTGTTAGAAATAAAACCTGGTATGTCTCTGAAAGGCCTGCTGTTTTCTCTTTTAGCTTTTCTTTTGCAAAAGAACACAGGGGGCAATAATATTGCAAAGTGTTCTTTTGATGGGAAGGGAATATATTTAGTGATACGCTGATCAGAGAGTGGGGGCAAAGAATCCTCAAGCCCTGATTCTGAAGTACCTGTATCATGTCCTGTTTGAATACACCGACAGAATTGCTGTTAGCTAGAGAGAAAGGTGCCATTACTGTTTGTGTTCCATAGATTATTGTCACTACTAGAGTCAGACTCAATCCAGAGGCCTGGAATGCAAGTTTTACTCTAGAGAATACATACATCGTTGGGAAGTTACCTTGAGAAGGAGAAAACATAAAGAGTGCATAAATGCATATATCTTAGCTTATAAAAATGAGAAAAATTAACTAATAAAAGTAACTATATACAACCAACCGAGGAAAGAGAAGTAAGTAAAAGCATAATATACACTAAAAGTAAACAAAAGGCCAAGAACATTTTGCATTCACTAGTTCTCTGTATTGGCTCATGTGTACAGCATAATGGGGAGACAATCCTATGCTTTACAGCGTGTTCCCCGTGATATTCCCAGTACCTCCTTGGCCCATACACAGTTATTATGATATTATTGACTCTACTTCCTGTGCTGGACTTACATCCCCGTGACTGTTCTGTGACCACCCATCTGTGCTTCTCAGTCCCTTCACCTCTGTCACCCAACCCCCTAACCCCCGCCTTCTGGCAACCAGCAGACTCTTCTCTAAATCTAGGAGTCTGTTTCTCTTTATTTGTATGCTTTTATTGTTCTTGAGCTTTTACATATCAGTGGAATCACATGGATTCATCTTTCTAAGATTAAGAAAACACAATATGAAAAGTAGACTAAATGCTAAATAAAGGAAAGCAGTTTAACTATACCAAAAATGTATTATATGCAATAAAACATACATTAAACTAAAATATGCCTGAAATAAACAATGACTCTCCCTCCTTACAAATTATTTTCTATTACTTAAAACATTTTAATGTTTTGATTTGAGAGAGGGGATGAGAGAGGGAGAGAGAGAGAAAGAGAGAGAGAGAGAGAGAGAGAGATTTGTTGTTCTGCTTATTTATGCCTTCATTGATTGCTTCTTGTATGTGCCCTGACTGGGCATCAAATGCACAACTTTGATGTATCATGGGATGTTGCTCTAACCCACAGAGCTACCTGCATAGGGCCAGGGAATAAATTCTTATAGAAATATAATGATTATGTAAATAATTATTTTAAAATAATCTATTTAAAACACAGGCATCACAATTTTGAACACAAAAGCATTTTCTTGTTTTGCTTTCACCGCACTGCAAAATTGTAACGAAAGTTGTTTTTCCATTTTTAGCATCCTTTACTTATCAAAGATTTAACACTTAAGCAAGTGCCATCTGTAATATATGCATTCTGTTATAAATAATACATGACACTAATTTTTCAATGACACTTCCCAGGTTATGTCAAAAGTTGAAGACACTGATATATAAACAGCCTGACATGATGAAAGCGCCTCTCAACTATAATGACGTTAAATACATTTAGAGCATCATAAAAAAGAATGACTCTAATTGATGTGAAAGATTAAAAGTCAAAACAGTGTCTTTTAAAATATTTTACTTTATCGGGGTGACACTGTTTAATAAAATCATACATGTTTCAGGTGCACAATTCTACAATACATCATCCGTACATTGTATTGTATGCGCATCACCCCAACTCGTCTCTGTCCATTAAAAAACCATAATAGTGTCTTCAGATAATTACTTGCTGAAACCTAGAAATAGGAAGACACATTATTTTTATAAGAGTATAACAAAGGTAAAGATTTTTGAATGCTAACCACTTGAGAAACAAGTCAAGAAGGAAACAAACTCATTTATAACGCCAACCG
This sequence comes from Furipterus horrens, assembly GCF_987537825.1. Lineage (NCBI taxonomy): Eukaryota > Metazoa > Chordata > Mammalia > Chiroptera > Furipteridae > Furipterus > Furipterus horrens. The sequence goes on along the minus strand of NW_028327185.1, from coordinate 4,879,211 downwards.
GATATGTTTTCTTCACTTTTGGGACAATGTTACATTTTTCATGGTAATCTTCATTCCAATGTATTTTCAGTCAGCACATACAAGCTCTGAACTCACTGTCAGTCAAGTTACAATGCAGGCTACAGTCCTGTGTTCATCTCATGAATGATCTTTGAAGTGTTACATCGTGAGTCTTGTGCTTTTTTGATATCTGTTCTCTCTGTTATTCTAATGCAACGCTGAAAACATCACTAATCGTTTTTAACATGTTTCACAACTTGTAAAGATAATTGTTTCTCCGAAGTTCTCTTACAAGAAAAGAAAAATAGGCTAACACATCTGGATGTTTTTCAGAGTCAGGAAAGGTCTTCACGGCCCACCAACCTTTTTGTCATTAAGAAGGAAGAGTTTTTACTTCCAATTGTCACTGACCTTATCAGAATAAGGAGCATTTTCACATGGCCGAATTATAACTGTAATTTTTTTCATACATAAATGAATAGAATTATGTAAAATAACTACCAATAGTTTTGTTTTGAATTAAAAAATTATGTAAATCATTTAATAAGTTTTTTTTTTAGTTTGTGATCATACCTGCAGAAAGCCTTTCACTACAGAGATAATTATCATTTGATATTTTGATGATGGGATAGATTATACATTTACAGAATGTAAGAATCGTGTATATTATAAATTGAAATCTTTCAATCCAATTTGTTAATATTAGCATGAATAACTAGGTTAATTTATAATCTGGCCACTGACAGACTATGAGTTATCATATTCAATGGTAACCCAAAAGTTAAGTTTTATGAGTTAAGTAAATATCAGGATAAGCTGATAAAGGTATCAGGGTGAAGTTTGTATTCTAAAAGCAAGCCAAACAAATATGAACCACAGCGGCGTAAGGCATATAAATATAATTAATACAAGTAAATAGCAAACTAGGAAAAGGCAGGCCAGGCATTTTCACTTTGTAACAAATCTTGTGTCAACCTTTACTTTAAAATGTAACTCTGCAGCAAATTTGATATTAAGAAAGTTAACAGGAGGATATTAAAGTAAAAATATGAGTCTGCTATATACAGGTTGAAAGGGAAACACACATGCATATTTTTAAAACATAGCTATTTGAAATCCATATCCAGCTCCAATTATTCTAACTCCGATCATGTCTTATTTTAAGTTCAGAAGCACTGGCAATTTTTGCCTTTATTCTGAGGGAGAAACAATCACATCACCAAGCCCTGTCCTCCTGGTAAGGAGTTTAATGCAGCATTTGGGAAAGCGCTTTGCTGTGACTGGAATAGCAATGTTGATTTTACATTTTAAACAAAGCTTTGCAACACATACAGGGAGAATGGTTTCACACAGGGATGTATTATTCCGCCCATTTCGGTCTGAATGTGAGTTAAATTCTAAATTACAGTAATTGTGAACTGTTTTCATGTTACTATAAAATGTCTCAAATTGCAGGCTAGGTCTTATTCTGGAAGCAGAGTCTCATCAATAGAAAATGATTTTCAAACCTATTCTTATTACCCTAGCCAGGTAGCTCAGTTGGTTGAAGTGTTGTCTTGATATGCCAAGGTTGTGGGTTCGATCCCCAGTCAAAGCACGAATATGAATCAACCAATGAATGCATCAATAAGTGGAACAACAAATCACAAATAAATAAAATACATTTTATTTAGCTTAGGGAGATACGGATGCTATGTGGGTCAGTATTGTTTTCAAATTTATTTTTACGACTATTTTTTAGAGCAGATTTAGGTTCACAATGAAATTGAGAAGAAGACAAAGATTTCCCATACACCCCTGCCAACACATCTGCGTATCAACATCCCTCACCGGAGTGGTGACGTTGCTGCCTTGACATATCAGGATCACCCAAACTCCAGAGTTTACTTTTGGGTTCATTCTTGATGCTGTGCACTGAATGAACCCGGACAACATGTATAGTGACATGTGTTTGTCACCCTGTTGTCACAGAGTGGTTTCACTGTCATAAAGATCCTCTCTGCTTCTCCTGTTCATCCCTTCCCCTATCCCTGCCCATGGCAACCATGACCCCATTCCTGTCTGCCTAACTGTGCCCTTTCCAGAAGCTGGAATAATCTGGTTTGTAGCCATTTCTGACAACGCACAGGGTCCAGGTGGAGGGGCAGGGAGAGGGCGGCTGGGACACATGGAGGCAACGGTGTCTCAGAGGATGGCCAGAGTGGGCCAGGGTACACAGACGTGTCACATACAAAACCACAAAGGCCAGAAGTCTTCTCATTGTCACTACAGCTTCTCATCGAAAACGATGTTAAATCAGGAGACAAAGGAGCGACCTCTTACGACTGAAAAGAAAAACAAAACCTGCCAACTTAAGGAGTTCTAGCTCCGGTAATAATAACTTTCAAAAATGGGGGAAACTGAGGACTTGGTTGCAGGCATACAAAAGCTGGAAGAAATAAGCCGACCCAGACCAGAAAAAATATATTAAATGAAAACCCTCAAGCAGAGAGAAAATGAAACCAACTCAGGTGAAAAACACAGAAAGGAGTAAATGTGTGGAAATAAAAAATATTTTTAGTTATAAATTTCAATATAGTATAATAGGCTATTTAAGGAAAAAGTAAAAGCAATGCATTATGGAATTTATAATACAGGGAGAAATAAATTGTCTTACAATGTGAGCACCAAGGCCAGGAAAGGCTAGCTGACAATATATTGTTGGAGGAGTTCTATCATTTATATGACATCGTCTATCACTTGAAGATAGATTATGATAAATTAAAGTGCTATAATGTAACCCTGATGCAACCCCTAATACAGCACCGAGTTATGGGCAAGAGACGGCAAATGAGATAAGATGAAATAACAAAACATTAGTTATCTTATTCCAAATAAGGTAGAGAAAGAGAAAAAAGGAAACAAAGGAATCTCAAAGTTATAGATTTAAACCCAAACATATTAAAGTTGCACAAAATCTAAATCATTTAAATCCTCCAATTAAAAAATAGGATGGTAATGATAATTTAATAAGTACATTAATTTCACCTAAAAAAAGTAATAATTTTATCGGTGGCCAGTGTCTGGCCTGTAAGGCTTCTGCAGCTGTAATTTGGGCAGCTTCCCAAGATGGCAGCCGTGGTTACCCAGATAATGCCAATGGCAGGATGCTCTAATAAAGTCAGGAGAAAATAAAGGGGGCCATGTGGAAACTAATCAAATGAGCAAATCAAACACCAAAGCACTTCGAATGGCATCTGCCACAGAGAACAAAGTGAAATAATTGTTGAAGGAAATGCATTTCTTCTCAATGGATCAGGTTGCTGGGTACTTTTTCCCACAACTATTTTAATGATGGAGAATAAACTCGGTAATGTCTTATGTGGTTAAGTACTTTTATTTTACAACCTATACACCACTTTGAGATGTAGTTCTATTTGCTAAGGTAGTGAAGTAGAGAAAAAACATCAGTGTTGTACTGGTTTTAAACTAGAATTTTCATTCCAACTTTTATGACAGTGTATACACTTCAGTTATTTGTGAGCCTCCAAAAAGTTCTAGGGACATTTACTTGGGATGTTACCTATGGAATTGAGATAAATGACAGACTTTTGAGGCACACTGTTGATTCTGAGTTATGACGCTGATTTCATGGGAGTAATGCATCAGTTTCTGCTAGGAAATCCTTAAAGAAATAAATCTTGTTTGGTAGCCAGGATCTGAAAGCCATCAGTAAAGGCTAGTGCCTTGGCGAGATGGTGTTAAACAGTGAGCTAGTGGACAAGGATTTGTACAGCAGCGTCAAGTGCGCGCCCGTGGTTTGGGCCCGTAGGGGAGACACAGCATGAAAGAGACAGGGATCTCTGGGCCGGACTCGAACTGTTGAAATGTTGCTGCCCACGTTTTGAAATTACTCCTGATCTGTCCTTCCTTCCTTCCTTCCTTCCTTCCTTCCTTCCTTCCTTCCTTCCTTCCTTCCTTCCTTCCTTTCTATCTATGGGCTTTTGTTCTCATTACTTCGTGTGCCTGAAACTTCCCGAAAATCTTCACCTGGCTGATTCTCTTAGTTTCTTCATGACCCGCTCATAGTATCATCTCAGAAAACAAACAAACAAACAAACAAACAAACTATGTGAACCGCTGTTCTTTAAACATAGGAAGAAGGAAGTCCCTTTCATTGACCACATGGCACCTTTTCTTTTTCTGATCTTGAGTCTAAAAACTAAAATGGATTTAATTTTAAATAATTTTAACAGTTCTGTGTCGTTAGAGTGCTGAAATTTCAGTAATGCGTTTTAAAATTCTCTCCTCAGACAGAAGTGGCATTTCTTTTATTATTCTTTGGAATCACATACAGTCACCGAACACAACTATTAGATGTAATAGCTGCGCACGTTAGAAATTCAAGGCTGAAGTGACTAGAATGAAACAGCAGATTTTAAAGGAACGAGCCTGTCACTTAGTGTCAACGTTACAATTCCATTTATCAGCTCCATTAACTTAATGGTCCAAAGGAAGGAATCCCTCCATCCTCTCCCATCGCCGGTGCACATTTGCTCTCCTACGCATCTAAACTGATGCTAATACATGGGGAAGTGATGCTATCAGCATCCTTTTATGGCGTTTTTATTGTTTTCCATAAAAGTCTGCCATGGGGATGAGACTGGTGATTTTACACATCTGGCCCAGCCTTACGCACTCCGAGTTTTCCTTTTCTAATTTCCATTCACCCCTCTTTCACTCCTGTAGCTTAGTATGCTTTTGTCGTGGGAGACTTGAAGAACCAGGAAGTCAGAAACCCTGTCAAATGAAAAGAGGTGCTTGATGACCTTCTACTTCCCTGTCGCCACGTGAACCATGTTAGACGCCCGTTACCGCTCAGGCCCTAATTTATATCGCAGACAGCTACACAATAGACGGTCTGGTATTAATGCTGAAAAGCCCAATTGGTGATGTGTGGTAAAATTTTACTGCTTGTCTCAGTAAAAATGCAGAGCGATGCCTATACCTACTTTGCAGTTGAAAAGTTCAACGTTTATCTGTTGAGCCAGTTTTAATTCAAGAATAGGTATCTACCCCCAGACAGAAATGCTGAGGCCCAAGTCCATTAGAGCAACCCCCGTGCACGCGGGTTCCCTGCTGACGCTCCTGAATTTCCTTCCAACACCCAGGAAGCTTCCCTTGTTCTATTTATAAAGAACCCCTGCCCGGGGAATATGTCAATAACTCTCCATATTCCAGCTCTGCCAAGTTTTGTGTTTGCGTCAGCAGACAAATATTAAGTATGCCATGTTATTACTCAGTTACACGCTTTTAAAATTGCTTAAAACCTCTTGAGAGTCTAAGTTCTATCCAGAATGTTTAAATAAAATGTATGAATTAATTTTGACATGTAGTTTATTGCCACAGCTCAATGTGTCACAGATGCAGGTACTTGATTATAAAAGTAATTATCTCAATTTCTTTAATGTCCAGCTTTTTAAATATCCCAATATATTTTTTGAAATATTTAACTAAAACTGTAACCTCTGTGTTTTTGCCTGAGAGGTACTCATATAAGATTTGCTAAGGATTTGAAATGATAGAATATAAAGTCAGTCATATCTGCCATGGCTTCATATTAACTTTTTTTTTTTTTGATGGAACTTAATTTTTTCCTGATCTAAGTGTTGACAAAGAATAGCAGAAGAATGGCAGCCTGCAAGCCACGTTTATGCTTTTGTCCCACTGCTTACAAGTTATGTCCCTTTGGTTCAGTCACATAAAATTTATTTTGGTGACAATTATTTTAACTCTTCCAAGGGGATATAATAACTGCTTATTGTGAGAAATCATGTGAGATAAAATATAATTTTCTTTTTCTGAAAACCGTATAGTATTATAAATGAAATGTGAAGCCTCAATACCAAAATGCACACAAAATTAATTTAAATCTATTTTTTAGACATGTAAGTTTCATATTCGTAAAAACATAAAATCACATAGTACATTTGGACAACTGGCCCTTTTCTCATCTCTGCGAATGGAGCTATTGGACATAAACAAGAACGTTTCTACATCTCACTGAGGACTGAAGCCTTTTTTTTTTTTTTAGTAGATAAAATATTTACTTATAAATATTGCAGATACTACTGGTCTAGGAAATACGTTTGCAAATGTGTTCAGGGCCAAAACCAAGACTGATGGGTTTTTGGATGGAATGCTGGGGAGAAGGGAAGCCCTTTTTCCTTGTCATAACATTTCCAAACTTCTAGGAGGGGTAAGGCGAGTTGAGAGGAACGCTGGGTCGGGGCCGTTCGTTCTCCGCACAGGAAGGCCCCGCATTTCATCTGAAACACACCACACCTCCAGAGGTGCTGCCCTTTCTACTTTTACTTCTCCTCTGTGGACCAAGTGGGTGTGAGAGATTTCTCCATCAAATGCACTTTTCCAAATTCAGATCGAAAGGATGAAGTGTGTCTATTTTCCATTTTTAGTTTCTTTTCCCAGGTGCTTTTGAAACCTGCCAAGGGAAATTTTAATCACCTGAGAAAATATTTGAAATTTAGCACTCACCTGACAATTATTTAAGACCTTGGCTTGGATTTGGTCATACTTTCCTTGATGTATGGCCATTACTATTCAAGTATATTTTTCCAAGTTTGGATAAAATGGTATTCCCTGATCATTCTGGAATTGGTAATAACATTTAGTATTTTCAATTTTGTGATTTACAGAATGACTTACACACAGTTTATTGTTCAACACTGAATTTATCATAGCAAAATTGGAAAGTAAACTGAGTATCCCACCAACTCAAATATTTAATTAAATATTGCACAAACAATATAAGGATAGATATTATTACTATATAGTAGAGAAAATAGTTTTGAAAATTATTTATATGTAAAATTTACTTATACATAAAATATAATTACTAGAAGAAAATATGTTTATATGTTAGTTCTGCATATTTTCCTGGGTGCTATGATTAGGATATTTTTAAAAAATTTTGTATGTAATTGTCAATATTGGTGCCATAAATATGTATGCTTTAATATTTGAAAATAAAATATATTATAGAAGGATTGGGAAATCAGGTGCTATATTCTATAACATAGTTTTACATGAAGAAAAGTATTAGACTTTTGTCAGAATCTTCCTTAATGTACTATAAAATTGCCAGTGTCTATTATAAATTTGTGCTTACTTTTATCTCCAGGCTATTTGTTAAAGTACAAGTGATGTCTTTGGGGGGGGGGCTATTCTGAGTTTGTGCTGTATGGAATACAATTTCGATAACTAGGAATGAGGGAGCAGCAATCCTTTGATTAATTTAATGAAGTGTGATCCTTTGATGAGGTTTCCTTGTTGTGTCAAACTGAAATTCATGTTAATGGAGTCCATGAGTATCAGTGACCAAGTTCTCAATTCTACTTTGAATTTCCAGAAATTGATGCTATGGTCGGATAGGTTGTTAATGAGGTTTGATAGGATAATCTCGATATGAATCACAGTCTCACTGTTTCAATACCAGCTGACCAAAAATCTATTTCTTTTCTTAGGGTTATACTGTTATTTGTTAAACTGGAAAAATAATACATAATTTTGTAATGACTGCATGAGCTATTATCCTTCTGTTTTGTAAGTCTGGCCACATAGAGAACCAAAGAAAGTAGAGAAGTCAGAGATAAATGTTTTAACAACTGTTCCATCTTTGCAGCTGTTCTAGAGGAAACCTCTGAGTGAAAGTAATCAAAACAAAAGAAGGGTTTGGCCTGCAAAGTACTATTGCAATGTCCCTTAACATCGACAGGGAAAGAGAAAACGTACCGACTACATGATCCTTTGAGACATGCTAGCAAGCGAGTTGGATGACCTTGACAGTGTAATCCGTTGATAGTTTGGAAAGGAAAGGTCTTGAAAATGGGATTGGGAATATGTTGTTTCCGGCAGGCTCATGACAAATAACACGTGAATCATACAGGCTTGAGATATTTTTTTCTTGCTTGTAATGAAAACAGAAAGGCATATAAGGATATAGATGGACAGCTAATGAAAATAAAAAGAATTCATTGAACATTAGTTGCCAGGGACTGGCGGGTGAAGGAATGTAGAAATGTTGGTCAAAGGTAGAGGTTTTTAGTTACAAGACAGGTTGTTCAGGGGATCTAATGCACAGCATGGGGACTGGGGTTCATAAGACTGTGGCGTGTGCTTCCATGTGTGGAGGGTAACCTGGGGTATTCCCACCAACACACAAAGAATTGTAATTTTGTGAGGGTACAGATGCATTTGCTAATTAAGGTATTATGGTAATTATTTTATATACTATATGTTCATTAAATCATGTTATACATCTTAAATATATAGAAAATAAATTTAACATATATAAAAATATGTAAACCCCAATAGAAAACCAGACTGTGAAAGTGTATTTTAAGTATGTGCCTATGTGTGTTTGTCTTTATGCCTATGTGTGGGTGTGTGTGTATTTAAGACGAATTCTCAATATATCTTTAATTCTTTACTTGCTCTTTCTTCTCTTGATGTCCCTCTGTATACTCTTAATCAGCTTCAATTTGTTTATTTTATTCTAATTCTCTTTTTTCTGCATGTCATTTTACTAATTTTGTGCTTATACAACAAAACTAATATCTTAAGCATGTATGTGCATTTGTGTGCTTCAGTATAAAGAGAATAAGCAATAATACAAAGTGATTTTACTGAAAATAAATTGTTATTTAACAAAGTAAATCTACTATAATAACCCTAAGATAAACCACGAGGAAAATTCAAAAGAAAGTATTTCTATTACAATCATTCTGAATCTCTAAATACAAAACTGCGTACTATCAGGTCTGAAAAAACATTCCCTTTTTCTGGATGTGATAACTGTGACTTGACTGTCCTGGCAAAGAGACAATTCTGTAATAATTGCATAAAAACAGGACACTTCTAAAGTTGCTTCTCATTAATTTAAATCTGTACTTAGTAATTTACATGTATGCCATTTTCAGCCTTGCTATTCCCATGCTTTAATTAGCTTAATTTAACTGGACTCTCTAGCTAGGTCACAGCTCTCAAGTTTACTAAGATAGAATAAAGTCCATTTAATCAGAATCCATAAATTATCGATGTTCTTTGCAGTCATATGTACACAATTTATTTCTTGTTGGTACCCAGCATACTTTGTGACACCCGGGTAAATAAACTTTATAGTGTGATATTTAATATCCTTCTTAGCCAAGCAATGGTGTTTCTTCAGAAAACCACCTGCGAATGCAGGGATGTGGCTCGCGTACGACACTCCAAGTTTTACTCAAACGGTGCTGTCGGGCATGGCCTTGCTGGCCACACCGATGACAGTGACTCCCCCTGAGGGCCCGCTCTTCTTTCTGCCGTCCCTGCGTTCGTTCCTGCGGTTTGCATCACCCTGTGCCGTACTGTGGTTTGTTTTGTTTGTTTGTTTATTGCCTCCCCTCCTCCAAATGCCCGGGCAGACAAGGTAGGAGGACCTGGTCTCTTCCTTCCTCACTGTTTTATCTCCGGGGCTGAGAACAGCGTCTGACGCAGATGACATTCAAAGCCACTGTACAGCAACAGCCACTGTTAACCCAGGTCATGAAAAATAAGTTAAAGTGACAAAAGTCAGAAAAGTGAACATCACAAAAGCCTTTAATTTATATTCAGTAAATGAACATCATTTTAATGGGATTTATATTTGTTCCAGTCTTTCTTAAATCACTGCTTTTGCTTGCTAACTCAATCCAAGTCCTGCATCTGATACTTAAAGGAAGATGTATATTTATAGATCAAAGAAACTGAACGTGGATGCCATTCAGAATTATGTTGTTTGCACCTTACTAACAACTTGTAAATAAGTTTTCAAATACTCAGCCATCTTAAATATGATGATAATTAATTGGCTTACACAAATAAGAAGTCAAAACTTAAGTCAAATAAGATTGATCTAGCTGAAAATATTATAAAAGCAATCATTGAATCTTCCAGCCTCAATATTAAAATGGCTACACAAGAATTCACCGGTTTTGATAAGTTATTTAAACGCACGCTGATATGACAGCTGTCACAATACAATCTTAACAAAATCATTTCAAATGAAGTTAAAGACAACTAAGTGCTATTAGAGCCATCTTACCAAAAGAAAAAAAAAAAAAAAAAAAGAACTTTTGGGCCAACCCAATATTTAAAAAAGGAAAAAACACGTTTGTTCTCAAAATAGTAAACGATTTTTTATTACTACAGTTTTTATTCATTTGATATTAGTGAGTTCATCAACTCACGTTTGTTAAAATTTACATTTCTGATTCTTTAAATAGCTTCACTTATCTCTCTGCTTTATTCATATATTCTATTGAATATATTTTCACACACAGCAATTAAAAAATTAGCTGACATGCATGTACCTTCTTGATTGTATTCACATCTATATACACTTTTCAACATGTTGAATTTATTTGTTACTATGCCATTCCTTACTTTTCCTTGCTTCATTGTTTGTTTTTAAAGTTCCGCGTTAGTTTATTTCTTTTCTTTTCTTTTCTTTTCTTTACATTTACATCCAACATGGGAAGATCTATCTAACTCTTAATAGGTAGGGTGAGGAACTTGACCTTGAATTCCCCTTCCTGTTGCCTGGCGCTGATTCCAGATTCTATTTTCAAGTCTGTAACAGAAGGGAAGGTTGATGTGCACAGCTCCCAGTCCAATTTCTCTCTTCTGGCCGTTCTTCATCTCCTGGCCCTGCTCTGTTTTGATGAAGTGGGGTTTTTTTTTCCTGAACATTGTTTCCAGGTTGTCTGGTCTTGAGCCAGGAAACCGAGCCAGGGTTGCGTACTCCGAGGATTACACTTGTCAGCCAGCACCACTTCCAGGCCATGTTTTCTCTGCCCTCACGTACAGCACTTTACCTGCGGGAGGCCCACGCTCCTCCCACTGCTCCTTGCCATCGCCCGTGGGCTCTTATGCTCCTCCTGTCGTTGGCAGTGATTTGAAATCTCAAGCGCACAGAACACCTCCAAAACGGACAGACTCTGCTCGTCACCAGTCCTGTGTCTTGAAGTTAGTTTCTCGACTGGTGGTAAAATTACAAAGCAATCTTATCATTTCTCAGATGGGCTTTAGAAAAGTTAGGAATGCAGTCCATGAGTTGAAGCCTGGTCGATATCTGCCCACTTTTCCTCCATCTGACTCCAACTAGCCAGTATCAGTGTCAATTCCTGCAGGGCACCAATATTGGGTTATCTGTCATAGTTCCTACAGAAGGTTGCTAAGGGTTTTAACACTATTTCCCCGCGTCTCCAGCAGCATTTAATGAAGAGTTGTGGGAGGCTGCCCTGGGGCCTGCAAGCCAGCTGTCATTTTGAACCAGAAATCTCTGATCATAAAATTTCAAAAGTAGTGTCTTTTACTGTAGCTGATAGTAAATACTGGTATAGATAGTGTTGAAGTTATTCAGTGAGGCAGAGATTCATTTTCAAATGAATCTGATATGTCAAAGTTCCTCTTCACTAAGTCAGGGATCATGTGTTAATTTCAAGGATTCTTCTAAAAAGAGCCATCTGAGAGAATTTCTTAGTTAAAAAAGCAAGTTTTTAAGAGCATCTCTTAAAAAATAAGTGGCCATGCATACATTCTATAGATCCTCTTTACATTATTAAAATATGATATTTTAAACAGAATGTTTTACATTATCTGTACAAAATGTGCAGGTTACAAACATTTTTTATCAACGTGAATGGCTCAGTTTCACACTGCAAATCTCTCCCCTTAGATCTGTGTTGAAGGAAATCATCACTAAACAGAAATCATGTATTTTATTGTCCTGCAGAATATAGTTTGGAAATTGCCAGTCGTGTTGTGCAAATCGGCCTTTCAAAATCAAACTGGCAGTAAGCAATGCACTGTTTTGAAGAGGAAAAGAACATAGCTCTTTTATTCCCAACTAAATGTAGTTTATGAAGAATAAGGCCTTTTATTCATAAAAATGGCATCAGTCTTTCCCTGATGTGCAAAATATCCAGAAGTAGCAGCAGTGAGAAACTCAAGAATACAACTACTCTGATTTAAAAAAAATAACTCATTCTGTTTCTCACTTGAGCACTTCCTAGAGCAGAACTGGCTTTCTACATTTTTTGGTACTTAGAATATATGTTGATAATCTACCGCCAGTTATAAATTAAAAGCTGGGAGCGGTATATAAAATTAGCATGGGGCAGAAAGTAATAATAGCTCTCAAATTCGTATCAGGCTGTATGTGCCAGAAACTGCAGGAGGAACTCTTAATAAATTATCTCATACTTTCTTCTCAAACATCCTGCAAAGAAGGAGGTTGGGAGCCCTGGGATTTTTTGGATGTGGTAACTTGCAGTCAGATAACTCCCGAATGGCGCGCCAGGATCACAGACCAAATGCCAGGCTGCATTCCATGAAGTTAGTTCTCAAGAAACTTTGGCTGTTGAACTCTCTAGCATGAAGGGATTTAAACATTTATAGAAATAGTGTAAAAGTACATGAAATGCTGGTAAAAGTGTCTAATGTGTGACTTCACCCTATATCAGTTATCAATCACAGAAGTTTCTGTAGTTTTATTCTCATGTATCCCCTAGATTTTCCATTTCCTTTCCTTTGTACTTGAGACTTTGCTGCTTCTGTGTGCAATTTAATCCTCTACCTTGTAGAATAAAGAAATGGAAAACCTCTAAAGCCACTGGTGAAATTGCAGCATTAGTCTATATAAAGTAATTATTTCTACTTTGGATTAATAATTGCGTAGATCAACTCTATTGATATATAAACCTATAATGTGATATCTAAAGATGAAATAGTTACAGCTCTCGCTCAGGATTTGCAGTCAAACAGGGGACATTTAGACATGCCAGTCAAAAAATCTGCCAACTGGCTATCAGAAATAGATATCTTCAGTATACCTGCGCTTTCACCTTTCTCATTTTGTGGCCTGCAATAAAATTATATTTACAGATAAAAAAGAATTTCACTCAAATTAATAATACCATGTATTGAATTTTTGGCTCTAGGTCCTGATGAAGTTCCTAGGTTAACAACTATGTTTCATAGACATATTCAAATGAAGAACATTACAAATTATTTTTGTAAGGTGCGTTCCTATAGATTAACCCAGAAATCTCAGTATATTAACACAAGGGATGTTTATGTCTAGCATATGTTACACAGTGATAACGAACAATTGTCTGGTTATTTTACCTATAAGGTATATTTTGTGGCTCTCTACTGATTCCTTTTATAAATGCTCCCCTGACTAGATTCGCTTTCAATATTCACGTTCACACTGTCTTCTAGTTCAACACCTGATAATCCCCTGGACCTTAGTCAAGGCAGCTCTCTGCCTTTAAAACACACCCACACACCCCTGCACAGACTACACGCATTGTACATTCATAATACAGTGTGAACTGGGTTCTTCATGCTCTGACACCCCTGTTGTTCCCAAATAGCTCTTTTCTATTTTCTCCACAGTAGCCATTTCAAATTTCCTAAGTCTCCTCCAATTTCCAATCTGCTCCCCTACTCTCTCGGCCTCAGAGTTGGCATTGACTTAAAATATAAATCTCATTATATAGATCCATCTCAAAGTCGCTTCTAAGTGTTTTTTTAAAAGACACTGACTCTTTGTTCTTTCTTCCTGTCTCCAGGCTCAGTGAAAAGGGCGTGTCTTGTCTGTAAAATTATAGTCTTGATTCTGTCTCCTCCTTTTTGAAAGACCTCATTTGATTGATACTAAATAATTTCCTCTCTTCTTCATTAATCTTTCCCTACTTTCACATTAGCATTCTTCCATTTCTTTAGTGTAAGTGAACAAAGCACAAATTATAACAAAAAACCAATTCCCGTTAACACTCACTTTTGTTTATTAGAGCAACACTCTTCTTACATTAAGAAAAGAAATATCGAAAACATTTTCACATAAACTCTCTCCTCTTCAATTCCCACTTTTGCTCCCATCTGTCACCGAAACTAACTTTACTAAAAATACCCAGAACTATTAGCTAAATCCAGACTCCCAGTGATGTTGATTAATTTGGCTACTTATTTTTTTCTCTCTGTCATTTATTAGTCTAGCGAATTATTTTTCTTTTTCTGGTTGTGCCATTTCCTGTGTCCTTTGGTAACAAGAACAACATCAGGGAAGTAAGTTTGCGTTATATATACCGAATAGCTATTGTTCTCAACCAGGTACATTAATAAATATACGTAAATGTGGGTGGATGAAAGAGGATGAGATATTCATATATGTTGATGGGCATCTTATCCATTTAAAAATCATAAAATCCTATTGCTAAATCTCTTTAGTGATTACAAAAAGTAATGATACCTATTTGATGGCAATCTTTTGTTAATTAACTTTATATAATTGTACTGGGGAATATGTTAACCTTCCTTGCTCTATTTAGTCAAACTTTGTAAAAATGAAGACCATGATGAACCAACATATCAATATTTATTGAGAACTTGTCATTTAACAGGCATTTTTTTGTAGCTATTATAAACATGTGGATAAATTTAAGACACACAGAAGCATTTTGAAATAAATGCCATTATTACATGTGTTTGATACAGTTGGAGACACAGACAAAGAATGGTTAAGTTGACCAAGGTCACGCACACACCCAGGAAGGAGTGACCGAGGTTCAGATCTGGCCCAGAGACCATACTATAGAAAAAGGGGTTTCTCATTTTTAGGTTTCCTGTCTTTGCTCTTTGACTTTGTGGGCTTTGAAGCGCCTCTCCTAAAATAAGCACTACTTATAAAAATAGGCATTTAGGTTAATTTTAAGTATATTCTGGAATAGGGGGCTGTGTTAATTAAAAAGAAAATAAATTGGCATAAGCTTATTAAATGGGGGGCTATAGCTAATATAAGGCACATGCATAATTTTTAAAGATACCTTAAGGTTTTTACAGGTTAGACCTTTCCCAATTAGAGTATTTATTGAGGAATGAACACCAGGGTTTCTATTGCATTATTGTATTGTTTTATTCCTTTCTGTTATTTACATTTTGGCGCATAATACAATTAACATTCCTCAAGCTAATAACCACTTTTCATACAAAGTATCTGAATTTGCATTCTCCCTCATCACAAAAATGTCACAAACATGTCCTTTGCATATCTCAGCCCACCTCTGTTACTACTGTATTGAATATGACCCCCTTCATGGAATTATGTACATCTCTTCATCTCATTTGTATCTTGTCTCTCAAACATTGAGGTACTTTAAGTTAACCTTGTTCATATTAATATTCCTATCCACAGTTACTTTGATTACCCATATTTCAAAAAAATACTTAGCTCAGATTCAGATTCTCACATCACAGTAACGTATCATAACATTTTATTTTTATTTGAGTATATTTATTTTTACTTAAAAGAACTTTCTGTACAGTGTTCTATTATATGGTTTTACCACAGGTTAGAGGATATTTATATGCAAATGTACTAACTCCTATAAATCAGTGTTCAATCACTTCATTCATTCATTGCTCATTGATATATTTAAGATTCCATATATATTTTTGGATGCACATATTAGTGTATTGTAGTTCTAAAGAGATACATTTTATGTAAAATGAGGCAATTAAAATATTTACATAATCAGTCATCTTTCCATTTAGTTCACAAATTAGGACATTTCTTTTTTTTTCTTTTCTTCTTATTCTTTACTTTTCATATCTGAATTCCTTCATGCTGAGAACTTCCCTGACATGAATGTTGATTCATTTTTTGAGGGCAGGAGAAAAAATAGCTTTCATTATCTGCAGCTATCATATGAAAGCATTAAAACACATAAAGAATGAGAAGGACTAAAACTTCTCGTCTTGTCTTAGTGAGCGCTGAGCATATTGGAAAATAACTATCTGAATCAAGAGAAGTCAGCGACTCTAATCTGTGGTTTTACCGCAGTTCAGCCCCTTCTGGTCACAAACACAAGCCAACCATGAAGGTGGCAACAGCTGAAGTGCTTTGTTTAGAAACCTGATACATGCTCCACTGTCAAGGTCACGGTAGAGGAGGAGTTCCGGCCAGCCGCAGTGCCATGTGGGCACTCAGTTCCATTCCTGTCTGGATCTCTGTGACCTATTCTTCACAGCGACACCAGTGATAAATGAACATCTTATTTTAATAACAGATAATATAGAAATAAGTATCATAGTTTGACACATTGCTAATTAAATATTGATTTCTTCAATGAACTCTGAGCCCTCAGTATTTTTCTAATTAGAATAATTTTTCTGTATGCATACAGTCATATTTCTCTTTTGAACAATAAAAGACATGGAGGAACAGTTCAAAAGTATAAATTATTAAGCATATTGTACTTCCAGGTATGTCTAATAACTTAGACATATTGTAATAAGTTTGGGCAAATGGCTTTTATTGCTTCTAATAAAAAAGATTTCATGCTTCTCATCCAGCATGGTAATGGGAAAATGCAGCATCTAACAGTAGGGTAAGGCCTTCGGACAGTCCGTTTACTCAGGAGATTTCACTCCCTTCCTGGCAAGCACCTAGCCAATGGATTATTGTGTCATGTGAAAAGTTGAGAGCCCTTAATGTCTAAAAACAGAATTATTTTCTCATTTTAAATTGTCATAAGTAGATCTCTATCAGTTGAATTGTCCCTAAGAAAAGCCATACTGCATATAAATAGTAGTCTCCATGCAATGAAATCTCTAAACAATATTCAGTGTGGAAATTAAACGTGGAGAAAAGTCCATCATGTAATAGAAAACATTAACAAGGCAGCAAAAAGACAGCTTTGGAAGATTTTTTTTTTCCCCCAATAAGGATGTCCTGGGGCATAGAGTCCTTTGGATTAAAATGGGTCTTGACTATGAATTGTCCTTTGAAGAACAAGATAAAGCTTAGGAAGCAAATGCTGGAGTTGGAAAGGACATAAAGTTATGGCTGTGCTTTCAAAGGGTTCCCAGCATTTGTCACCTTTAATCCACTTAAAAGTACGTGAATTAATGTCTTCTCATCTTCCTGCTTTTTTAAACCTCCCTACATCACGTTTTTCTTGTTCATTTGTTAGTGGAGTTGCAAACATTTCTGAAACATAGAGTAAATGCAAATATATTTATAAATAATGAGGTGCTGAGAACGAAAATACAAAAGGCGCCATTTTAAGAAATAGAATGTAATTACTGTCTTTGAAAACTCACACGTCTCCCTTCCTGATGCCAGCCCTTCCCAGCCCAGCCCAGCTTTCGACAATATTAAGACTGTTTTTCATAATCACACTGATATTCTTTGTTTTATCCTCAATCATATTGGTCTCCATAGTCACAGAGGGTCTAGTTTTGCATTTTTTTGAACTATATATAGTATAAGCCTTTTTTTGTGATTTATTTTTTTACACCATGTTTTGTCCCAATTTAGCATAGCTGGATAGGACTCCTTACTTTTGGTTCTTCTTTTGTTTCGTTTTGTTTTTTATTTCTGGGTTATATTCCATTTTATGAGCGAGCACAAATTATTTTTCCATTGTGCTGCTGAGTAACACCTGTATTTTTTCCAGTCGGGGCTGCAAAAATAGGACCATGATATATATTATTTTACAATGATTTTTTAAAACACATTCGAGGGTTTTGAGGGAGCTCCATGAGAATAAGTAGTATTTCTGGATCATAAATACTGAAGGAAAAAATCCAAGCAAAAATGTGTGGCTCGCTTATATCTTAAATCTTCCATATATAAGAAATATTCTTCTGTCTTGATTAATAGTGGTATATTCTATATTCCCTTTTATAATTTTACTGTAATTTTATTCTTCCACATTTATGATTCAATTACTTTGGATTAAAGTTTTATAAATAGGAAAAAGAAGCTGTCCAGTCGTGTACTTTTTTTCAAATAGGTAAGAGCTATGGACATGAAATCGTTCGTGAAGGAACATTTTTTTCCAAATTTGTGATGCCGATTCATCATAGAACAAGTTTTCCATATGTGTTTAGTTCTGTTTCTATCTCTTTTACATCATTTATTGCTCTATTGACTCTACAGCATCACGTAACTTCTAATCTTTGGCATCCATCTAATAAGGCAAGTTATTTAATCGTGTGCGCACTGAACTCAGGGCTACCTGCTAGGAATGGGTGCCTCTCGCCTAACCCTCAGGATGTTTGGAAACTTCTGATGGTATTTTTGGTTGTCACGCCTGAGGAGGGGCTGCTACTGACAGGTCAGGATGACAGGTCACAGGCACAGCTGATCCTCCTAAGGGATAACACCCCTCTCCCGCCAAGAAGGATCTGGTCCAAATATCAGTATTATTGAAGGTGCAATTCTTGAACTAAACAGGTCATCCATTGACTGTCTTTCTGAAAAAAAAAAAATTGCATGTTCCATGTGCAGGAGCAGAATTCAGCATAGATATTTTTACTTAAGTTCTTATCCTTTCTTATTCTCTTAGATGTCTTACTTTTCTTCAGTGCCCTTTATTAAATTTTAATTAATCTATTCTCTCTTGCAATTTAGACTTTATTACTGAGAATTTTATATTTTCTTTCCCAAGTGCCTTGAGAGGTAAAAAAAATAAAAAGTCTGAAAAGAAAGATCACATTCTCCTTCCATTTCTTTCTTCCAACGCTCCTTTTGTTTTCATTTCTTTCAAATTTTGTTCTCTTTTTTTCTATCTCAAGGTGATTTTTCCTATCCCTAAATATATATTTCCATATTTTTATAGGCACTTGTACTGAATATTATTGTTTGAAGGCTACTTTACTGTTGTCTTTTGATTTATTCAAGGAGAATGTTTCATTTCTTGAGGTATATCTCATTTTCTGATACTTAAAAATCACTTTTCATGGATTTATTTCCTTTTCTCTTTATTTTGGATCAATTTTGGATAGATATAGGATTCCAAATTTAATGGCATGAACTTCTGACAGGTAGCAAAGTCCAGATTCCATAGTGGGTTTGATTTGTTTTTAGAGATAGGGGAAGAGATTGTAATGTTCTCTGAGTTATGACTCTCTTTTGTAATGAGAGACTCTACATTTAATTTCCCTGCTCAGTCTGCAATGCTACTCAGAAATTCTAAGTTATTTGTTAAAAATATGTGTTGATTAACATAATGGGAAAACTTTCCAAACTGACATTTATTGTTTGTTTATTGGAGCATTTTTCATATTTACCTCTCATTCCTTGTTGATTGATTGATCGATCGATTTTTGCATTGAAAAGTATGCATATTTCTATAGTCTACATGGATTCTCATATATATTTCAAAGTTTTACTAATTCTTTTTCCTTGCTTGAAATAATTGTTTTGAATACTGCTCATAAATCACATGTATGAACTCTTAGTATTTTAAGCAAAATCACAATATATCATAACTTAGAGTTTTCCATATTTCTGCTAATTTTTATTATATTCTTAAGGGAAAATATATGTGAGTGTTTTGAACAGCTTGAGCATTTGAGAAGCATTAAATATGAAAATTATTCAGTTACTGTATCATTTATTTCCTAAACAATCGCACAGCCACATGTGTAATTGTACCAAAGTATTACTAATTAAAGCTTTTTTAACATAATTTAGCGAGATTCGTGGATATGGCTTCTTTTCATGTTCATCCATTTACAAGGAAATTGCGACGCTGAAGTCCTTTGTGCAGTCGTATGGAAGCTCTTCCCATACGAGGTGTTTTATTCAGACGAAAACAAATGCGCTCTCAGATATAACACGTCACCCCTGATTAAAAGGGTGCTTAATTTGGTCTGTATTTTGTGCGTACATATTTTATTGTGCCCTGACTATGGCACCAGATTATTGAAGTAAAAGGAGGCAAGGACTAATTCTACTGGGATAGAGACAGTAGCCATGCAAGGATCTGCGACTTGGGTTTTGTCACCATCGCCTTATTTTTCTACATGCGAATTATTTGTGCCAAAACACTACTTTGGCTTTCCTTCCCAGCCCCAGCACTCCCGCGTGCACCTAGTCTTTTCCGAATAGCTCAGCTGAAAGTCATCTTTTTCCCTCTCGAATATGCATAGCACACTATTTGTGTTTCTTTTACGGCATCCGTCACTTAATTTGTATTTTAGGAGCACAGACAGAAGGATACCACATTGTAGCACATTTTATAAACAGGAATAGAAAGAAAAAAAAAGAAATTTTGACCCACATGCATACCACTCTTGTTAAGTATTCTTCTATTTTATAGTAAATTATTTTCTGTAGTGTAAGTACCCCTTCCTGGTCTCTTTCGGATTATACCACAATTAACTTTTTTAGTTAACTCACCATTGATCATACACTACTATATAAATTACTATTCTAATCGAATCCTTGAATACATGGCAGTATAATTATATTGAATAGAATAGATAGTTATATTAGAAATAATATATCTGTCAGGTAAAATCGTGTGTTCTAGGTGCTTTATGTTTCTAGAGAGTCAGTCTCTGGAATTCTGTTCTTTTCCATTTTCAACTAACAATGGCTGAATTTGCTGAAGATCAATTTGCAATATCACTGCTATTGAAACATGTGACCAAATAACTAATGTGCCCAATTAATTTCTTTAAATCATTCCATTTTAGTTAACCCATTTTTATTTTGTTTTTGTGACTATTTTACTGAGCTCAGCACATCCAAGCTTCTCCCATAACAGTTCCGAAGTGTAGGCAGAGCAGGTTTCCTCTACAGGTTCCAGAGGAACAGCGATGGGACACGGTATACACTGTAGTATTCAGCGAAGCCTTTCACTCAAAGCTGATAGGAAACACCTGTCTTCCTAAAAACCGACCCCAAACCTTTTCCTGCCTGTTTCTCATGCCTCCTGATTTATTTTGCCCCCCTCCATCTGTTGTTCTGCTTCCACCAACAATCCTCAAAAACAGTGATGAAAACTACATCATCGTCAATACTGATCCTTGCCCTGTAGCAGAAAGCTCTGGGGAAAAACATTGTTTACTGTCTCTCTTTACACATTAAAAACTTAGTATTGTTTTCTCCATAATAAAAATGCAAATTCTTCCTGGTGGTATTTTAACCCTTTTCAAACATTGCTTTGTTATTACGCATATTTTAAAACCTGTATTAAAAATGAATCACAATACAGAAGAATGTGCTTAATGTAGTGCAGAGTCAAAAGCTCTGCTCTTCCATTCAGTAGTCACTAAACAAATGTTGCAATTGAAATGTGAATTAACGGATAGTATATATAACTAAAAAGTCAGTTCCTGGTAGTAAGTAGCTACGAGCTATTGGCTACTACATAGGAGAACCTAGAATATGACCATGATATTCATCATAAAAATATCTACTGGAAAACACTAGTCAAAAAGCATTACAGTTTTAATTTTAGATTATTAACTTATTCTATCCAAATACTTTAGTAATAATAAATTTGTCAAAATATTAATGATGAATATTTTGATTACTAACCAAGGGACTGACGCTATTTTACATGAGAGCGTTTTGTGTCAGTTTATAAATCCTAATAACAGTGAAGTGGCTATCGAGACACAAAAAATAAGGAAATTTATTGTCACTTAATTATTGATGAGAGAATTGATGTATAGTGAAAGTAAATTAATTTCAAGTTGCAAACCTGGAACTTGAACCCAGAATTTCTGTCTTCTGGGTCTTTTAATTTAATTTGATGGTTGTTATACTCCTTCTTTAGCTTGATATAACAAAATATATTTGCAGGGAGTAGGGAAAACAGACCTTGCAGTTTTTTCTTTCCTTGCAGTTGATGAGATACTATGTCAGGGGATTCGAATAAACTTTGAGAAGAATTTTTGGATATGATACTACAGTTGGCATTGAGGTTGCATTGATTTATAAGTGACCTAATTCTTAAAAAGATTTAGAAAATCTAAAACTAGAAAAAAGAAAGAGTTTGCAAGACCAAAAAGAGGTCTTGAAGAGCAAATTTTGTCCAAAAAATGTGAGATATCTTTGCTTGCCAGGTTTCATAAATGCCGGTAGAATAAATAAGATCCTTGAGTGAGTGAGAAAGTAATACTGCAAACAATAAGAACTTCATGTCACATCAATTCCCTTGTCCCCCGAGTCCCATTGCAAAGGTGAGTAGTGGCCCAGGAGAATGCTCGCTGTTCCTGCCGTGGGTTGTGATTTGGGGGCAGAACGTTGAGCTTCGGGCCCCCACCCCCACACTGGTTTTATACAGATGCCTCTGGTAACCCTTCACAATCTTTGCTCTGGATAAAGCATTTATTATCCTGCTGAGGAAAAAAATATATATGTCCTTTGCCCAAGAGGAAGAGAGTGTCTTTTTTTTTCAAGGCTCTACAGACATTTTTTAAAAGATAGTTTGGGAAAAAAAGCTGTCATAAAATACATAGTGACCCCACGGAGAATTTCCCCTAATAAAGTCAACGTAAAGGAGTATAGAACTTTCCTCTTAACTCCACATATTTATAAGTCAGAACCTTACCTAGTTTTCTCTATATCTAATGAAGGAAGTCCAGCTGTTCATTAAGAGAAAGAATTTTCCTGAACTTGGCCTTTGATAGTATTATGTGATAAGGAACATTGTACAATATAATGAAAACTTAAGCAAATGATTAAATGTTTCAATTCAGTTAATAAAATTAAATGATATTCCACGTGTAGGCATTTTCTGTTTTTCCTTTGTAAATACAAAGACATCATAGCAAAGAACAGTTGCATATAACCAATATTTGGTAAATCGAAAAACTGATGTCAGATTTATCATTGATTTATAAGTGATTTCACTGAGCCTTATAACTCCTTTCCATCTTCAGAAAAATGTATTTCTCCTTAGCTTAATACATTGGAAGCAGTATATTTGCATAACTGATAATGTTCTTCCAAAGTAATTAAAATCAATCATCTTGATGTTATGACTTAAAGTTGATTCTGCTTTATAACCTTTTTCTTGCCTTGTTTTAAAGAGTTTGATGTGCAGCTCTAACTTAGTCCATCTTTAAACTCATAAACATAAAAATTTGGATTGCACCCAAATCTCGGCTCAACAGGAGGATATCTTCATTGCCTTCATGAACAGTCTCATAGGATTTGATTAGGAAAGCCACATTTGCGGGACAGAAATGTTAACAGTAATAAAACTAAGTTCAAAATTTTTATCTAAGATATTTTTCTTTGTAAATGTAAAGTCTAATTTATAGGAAGTATTCAATTATGACAACTAAAAATATTCTGACAAAATGCAGCAGCAACTATCATATCAAAACCCCAAATTAAAACTCTGTGTAATTAAATTGAAATGTCTGGGATTAGAATTTCAGATTTCTCAGATGCTATTATAATTTCCTGTTTTCTTTTTTGTATATGCAAAGCGTCTCTACATGATAAGAACTTGGGATCAATCCAACTGAGTAAAGAGAGGAAATTCATATTTAAGAGCTGTTTTAATTTTCATTCATCATTGTCCTACAGCATATTTAACATGATTTTATTCTTTTCTAAATTCACTGAAATAAGAATATTTATAAATACAATATTTCAAGATGCAGGAGTACTGGGAAAAAAAAAAAAAAACAGCAACTTTGTAGCCAAAGTAGCTCTATCAAAATTTTCACTCAAAAAATTCATCTGGTTGACTTATAGGACATATTCTCTTAGCTTAGAGCTTTTCTAGCAAGAGTCACACTTAATTTATAATCTAATAGCTGGTTGGGGTTTTGTTAATAGAAACATTAACTATACACAGAAGTCTCAATTCAGAAGCCTAATGCAGAGGTGAAATACTTTTTGTACGCATTTTATCAGATAATACATAAAATTTACATACCACGGGCTTTCAGAGAATTTTTAATAAACAAAGAAACAAAGCAGGCACTGGAAAATGTCTAAAACTTCAGGCCACTGGACACATACGGCTCAGGTGTGTCTGATGATAAAATTATCCTACCACCAAGTTGAGTATTCTGAGTTGCTAATGCTATCCCTGAAAATGTGGCACGGACTTTAAAACACAGTGTTTGTGATGAATGTTTTTTTATAGAGATCTCAGGCAGTACTCACCGCCATCCCACTCTGTACATACAATAATGCCTCCATTTTAGCAAAGAGAAAATGGAGACTTCACAGTGGTGGAATTGAAAAGGTGAATGTTGGCCCTAGCTGGGTAGCTCCGTCGGTTAGGTTAGGGCCAAAGTTAAGGTTCCATCTCTGGTCAGGGCACATGCAAGAATCAACCAATGAGTGCATGAAGAAGTGGAACAACAAATTCTCTCTCTTTCTCTGTCTCTCTCTCTCTCACCCCCATCCCCCCAACATTGGAGCTGATTACCAGCTTCAAAGTCAACCCCCATCATGTATTAGCGGTCACAAGGTGACAAAGGGAAAATCTGTAACTTTCTGTCCTCTCATCTGTTGTTGGTGATCATAATTAAGGTCACAGAAATTCCTGGGGGGTTATAATGTTTTAAAAAATTTGTCCATGGTGCTTAAGAAATGGCCTGGTACACAAAAAGGGGTTCACTAATTACTACTATTTGTTTTATGAGACCAATGCTGTTGTGGTTTCTGCTGTCATTCTGTGTGATTTTGTGAGAAACGAAGCAACTTCAAGACAAGTCAGCTAATACTTTGAAAAACAGGATATAAACCAACATTCATATTTTTGAAGTTAACATTTTTTTGCACAAATTTTGAAGGTTACAGACATTTCAAATGCTTCTCCTCCACCCACCAGGCATCTCTGTCTTTTTATCTTTCTTGTTAGAGCAGTTTGAGGTTTGATAAAATTGAGAGGAGGGTGCAGAGGTTTCCGTACATCCCCTGCCCCAGACATGCACCCCCACCCCGGCATTATCAGCACCCCGCCCTGCTCAGTGTGGGGCATTTGTAACACTCAGTTGAACCTACACTGACCCACCATCATCACCCAGAGTTCATGGTTTATATTGGGGCTCTCTCTTGGTGTTATGCACTCTGTGCATTTGGACAAAGGTATAATGCATGATATGCATCCCTCGTTATACTGTAGTGTCCTACTGAGCATGGTTTGCCCTTTGGGACTTATTTTCTTCACAAGAGTTTCTTCTTAAGTGAAGTTTTGAATATGCTCTCTATGTAGTTACAGACCATTATTCTAAATGTGTTATATTTTAAACGACTGTATATTATAAATTTTAATGAACCACCTATTAAAATATAACTTAATTAGCTAATTAGAGCTAGGAACTTCTTGTTGCGTTGTTAAATAATGGAAAACCATCATTTGTTAGTGCACAAGATTTCCTGTAAACCAGTGGGGGCAGAAATACAATAATGGTGCCAATGAATAGTAAATATTTATTATATTGTCTAGGAATATTTTACATATGCAAACTCATATGACTAAATACATGCTAGGGAAAAAATGATTTTAAAGTACGTTTTCTATTAGATGCAAAATCTCCCTGTTCATCCTTGAGTCCCTTCTCTGAGACTTTACTTTCCTATTGGGCAGATCAGACCTGGGCTGCAGAGGAGGGGTAGCCATGCTCAGGGCATAGCGGTCCCTTTAACTGCATGAACATTAACGTGGACATCTGAAAAGGACATAACCTGCCTTGAAAAGTACCATCTGAATACAAGCTGTGAAAAATATCCACAGGCTGGTGCAAAAATAAAATTTTAACTCTTATGCTTTCTCTCCCCCGGGTCCTTCTCATTATTCCTATAAATGCCAGCATAAAAATAATTATGTATCTCACCACAGTATCAGGGCTAAACCTTGTAATGAGTATAAAGTAACTAAGCCATGTAATTATCTGCTTAAAAGTATAATTAAAGTAGTTTAAAATGTTTTCTTTCTTCTTTTACAAATCAATGTTCAACTGAACAGTACCGCTTATTTTCATTTGAAAACAAATACAATTTTAACACACTCCTTCGATCACGTGAAAAACTGCTCAATATTAAAATTATAAAATCAACATGCTTTCTCTTATTAAAGTGACAAATGCTATCGCATGTTTTTCATTTTTCCTAAATACTATAACTGGAAGTTTCCATTTCAGATATTTTGGAATGTTGATGTTATATAAACATTTTTCCCACACAACTAATCCTAAACAACTTGCCAGTTGTGAGCTATAAGATGTTTTCAGTGATGTCTATAAAGACCATGTGCAATATTTTAAAGGAAAAATAAATTACAGCTAAGAGTAGACCAAGCATTCTTCTCTCTTAAACTGGAGAAAAGGATAGCTATTGTTAGCACAATAACTTTTTCTTAAGACACTGGTCTCAGAAATGTCTCCTTTCCTTTTGCCTTTTGGTTTTTCCCCACTAAGTCCTGCACCCCGCCACCTCCTTTGGTATTTCCAGGCAGAATCCCTTGTAAGCAATCCACAGAGAGATGTCAGTTTTCCGCAGCAAAGAAATACCTTCCAAAGCTTTTAACAGAAACTCTTCATGGAGTAACTTCCACATGTCGGGGCCGGGCAAGTCTCAGGTTTTCCCGCTACCCTCTTAAGCTAAGTGCCGCGGCTGCTATTTCACAGATACGGACGTGGGGAGTTGCAGGTTTTTAGTTAACATGCCTCACAAGCAACGGCGTTGGCATTCAGAATCAGCTTTGAATGATTTCATAGACCGTCCTTAATCACGTCACTAAACCGGCTATTCCAAAGCAGCCACGACCTTGAAGTAAGCTAAATGTTTGACCTTAGGAATCATGTTCCTGGACTTGTGTGCCGGACAGCATTCATCGCTTTGGAGTCTGTCTTCACGGCCAGTGCCGGTCTCTTAGGTGAGCTGGTGCCGGCGATGTTACACTTCCATTTCACCGAGCAGTGAGAAATCGAATACATATATGAGATTACTGGAATATCAACCCATCATCAGGCAAGCATCAAAACTGACACTTTATGGAAGGACTCATCGGCGGAGAGAAAGCTGTTCACCTTGAAGAACCCTCTTGGATCTCAACCCCGTAATTTCAGAGGTGCCCATGATTGGGTGTGGACGTGGTGGCCATGGTTAAGACTCCTGATAGTTTCTGATTATGGAAAGCCATATTCATGGCACTCATGTCAGTCAGGGTGGGTCATTATATGTTTCTGAAATTACTGGCTTGTACTCAGGACAGATACTAGAGATATGTTGCTCTCTAGAAAAAGAAAAAAATAGGGATTGCACATTTCATCTGCCTGTTCCTAAAGAAAAAAATAGGGATTGCACATTTCATCTGCCTGTTCCTATGCCACTCATGGCTGAAACAATGGCGACCCACACCAACATGCCCCTGGGAGAGGCGAATATTAATAAGGGCACCAATAAAACAGCATTTAATCACTGCCTGCCTCCTATGGGTCAGGCAGCGTGCTCTTTACATGCATTATGTTTAAACTGTGAAATAATCCTTTAGCATAGCATTGATATCCCTAGTTTATAGACAATTAACAGAGGCTTAAAGAGATGAAGAGATTTTTTCCTGAGAGTTAGTAAATTGCATATTGGTAATCGGAGCCCTAGGACATTTGTCTCTGCTGTCCCCAAGTAAAGGGATCATGTCAGAAATGTGTGACATTCACAAGTATCAGAGAGAAGGAGTTTTGGTCATAATATATTTCATCTTCACATGGTATAAAACTATTTAATAGTTGGCATACTAGTGAAGACCCACACTGGGTTAATTCAAGGTGCTTCAGACTACCAAATTTCTTACATAATAAGAGAAAGAGTCTCCAGACCCTTTTTTTTTTTTTAACATTTTAGCTTAGTATGTATCTCTATTCATCCATTCAATTCTGCTAAGCTCTTTAATCTCTTTACCATGACCATTCTACTGGTCATGGCTAAGCCAATGCAACACCTCACCATTTAAATCTCAACTCAGACTTCATTTCTAAGGCCTTACCCGTGAATCAAACATCAGAAAATGGTTACCCACCCATGGAGGTATCCTAGTGCTCATAACTGAAGTGGCATTAATTGGATTTATCACTGGTAACCCAGTTCTGTTTCTTCCACACTGAACATACCTCCATCTTGTCCCTCAAGCCAAGTATCTACTGCTTATCCTTAGTTCATGTTTTAACACTAAACATTTCCAATCAGAAACAAACTTCTTTCAATTTTACATTCTTAATATTTATCGAATCCATTACCTCTCTCTTCTCCCACGAGATGCCACTGAAGAGCATGATTTTTTCTCCTAAGTAGAAGGCATTAGAGGGACCCACGTTGGCAAGCCCCACCGTGAGCAATAAATACAAAGGGTAAAAGGATCACGGGAGTTCCCCGCACAGACCTCCAAGAGGACGAGAAATTATAGTCTGAGGCAAAGCCGTGAGAACTTTACAAACGACGGTAACCTTTGCTGCTTTCCCCTGTGTGTTTCTTTTTCTATTCCTTGTCTTTTTCTTAGTTCTGATTTATAGGGTACACTTGTACTAAGGATTAGGTTAGGTAAGGGAGGAAGAGTTTTATGCATGTACGGAAAAATACGGCTCACAGTTTGGAGCTCCTTTTATTTCTGTTTACACTCGCGAGTTAAATAAAATATTTTACAGCGAGGCTGGGTGTTTAATTTCTTACCTCCTGTGCGCTCGCACGATGCCTTCCCAAGGCCCCCGCCCCAGCGGTGCGCAGTCTGCGTAAAACCCGCTGCGTCTCATGCCATTCGGGATTCTGCAGAATTTAAGTCATGCAAACACACGCACTATGGCGCATGGTATCGGCAATTTAGAAACAAAGCGGTGGCCTTAGGAATGATAAAATATTGCACATTTTCAGAGATGGGAGGCCCATTGGAACGGGGAGCACGTTCACATCAACGTGGTCTTGGACACTCAACTGGTAAAGAGGTGCCGCCGCCTTGTTTCTCAGAATTTCTTTAAACCTCGCTGCATTTACGTGCATCAGAACGTCTCTGAACATCGCTTTTTATTTTTCGTTTTATTTTAAAGATTTTATTTATTTATTTTTACAGAGGGGGAGGGAGGGAGAAAGAAGGAGAGAAACATTGATTTTTGAGCGGTACATCCATTGGTTGCCTCTCTCACTCCCAGGCTGGGCACCTGGCCCACAACTCAGGCAGGTGCCCTGACTGGGAATCGAACCCGCAATCTTTCCGTTAGCAGGCCAGCACTCAATCCACTGACCTACACCAGCCACGATTGAACATCGTTGATGACAGATGTGTTATTTTAACATTTGCCATTACTGTCATCAGTGGATTTACTTTTTATACTCTGAAGCCTAAGAAGAGGTGTTGCTTCTTATGCAGAAAATGTGCTAAAACTCAATACAGAGGAGACAGAACTTAGAAGTGAAAAAACAATGAAGAGGGTAGAAGTACTGAGATTCCACATTCTATGAATAATTTAAAGATACAGTCTGGAAAATAGAACATATGAAGCTAACAAAAAAAGAAAAGAATCATGCTAGATGTTTGTCAGTTTCAGTATGTAACTTTAAAATTGTCAAGGCTAGGAAGAGAATATGACTTGGAGATATAAGTATGTGAGTTCTTTATAAATACTCACATGGAAATATCCAGCACTAGATGATTATTCTGATACGAATTGTTACATGTGATTACCAAAGAAACAAGATTCTGGGCTGAAAGAGAGATATTTCCATGAGTAACTCGAGATCTCTCAGAGTACACCAGGACTTTAGTTCAAGTACCTGATCCCCAAATTTTAACTCACCCATTAAATTACAGATTTCTGAATTTACCAAAAACACTGTTGGACTTTTCTTCGTTGCTCATAACTTATACTCAAAATACCATCTACTTTTCATGCTTTTGAATTTTAAAATTCAATCTAGTGCGGTATTCATAATAAAAGCCCCTTATGGTGCATGAGCAATTATTTTAAATTATTATGTAATATCTTACAGCACATAGTTTTTTATTTTATTTACTTTTATTTATTTTTTAGTTTTTATTTACTTTCATTTATTACCTTTTATATTTTTAAATGAGATCATCCTCTTAAAGATAAGTAGATTATCCTCTTGAAAATATAAAAAAAATTAAAAATAAATGAAAGTAAATAAAAATAAAAATAAAATAAAAATAAAAAATATAAAAAAATAAAAATTAAAAATTAAAAAATGGAAGGGCCACTTGTGCGCATCCACCAGGCAGCACCCCGCCACCCCCACCCCCCCCCCGTGCACTTCTGTCCTCCCCAGCGTCCTGCAAACTCCAGCCTCGCTGGCCTCAGCACCCCCATCCCCACCTTCCCAGCGCAGGGACTGCTCCGGCTCCAGCTGACTTCCCTTCCCGGCTACGCAGCCTGGAATCTCAAGGTAGACAGCGGGGGCCGTGTGGGACTCACGTCGCCTGCAGCCTCTCTCTGAAGGTCACCGCCCAGTGTTGCCTGCTGTCCAACGTCTGAAAACTAACTGCTCTTTCTTACATTTGCACGGTTTTTGTTTCTGTTTCGTTTTTTTCATTTTTAGTTGCTTCAAGGGGTGGGGTCGGGGGTTGGCAGTAAATCCAGCCCGTGCTATTTCTTCTTGGCTTAGACAGGTCCCCGATTCATTCTTAAAACGTTTTTTTTTTTTTTTTTTTTTTTTTAATTATGCCTGTTTTGGGTGAGGAACATGTTTTTTTTTTTTTAAAAAATGATACAGTAGTTATTCTGTTTAATCTTTTA
Organism: Furipterus horrens; assembly: GCF_987537825.1. Lineage (NCBI taxonomy): Eukaryota > Metazoa > Chordata > Mammalia > Chiroptera > Furipteridae > Furipterus > Furipterus horrens. The sequence continues at coordinate 4,848,614 of NW_028327185.1, read as the reverse complement.
TGTATTTCAATATCCTTTTGAGTTGTAAAAACATCCTCTGTTTTCAATACAATTTGAAAGATTTCGTGTGTACTGATGAGGAAAATTTCGAAGTTGTTTTAAAATAAGAAGATACATTTTGGAAAAAGGAAAGTTGGCGCAGATAACCTTTCCCCCTTCGGGAGTATGTGTTACTTCTTGCGGTTTTTAAACGAAAGTGAATGGAAACTGTTCAGTCAGCTCTCAGCTCTCTCTGGGTGTGCGTTTTCTTTCTTAAAAGTTGGCCCTCAAGCCGCACTAGAATAACGGGCAAAGACCAGTGAAGTGTTCCTTTTTTCCTTCCAGCCTGGCTTTACCCTTTGGTCGAATCTTGAGAGTGCGTTCATCTCTACAGACAGTAGCACAGCCTTAGACCAGGAGACAAGCTCTGCAAATGCTAACACCACACTGGAGGGGATGTTCTTGTGTGTGTTCTCAGTTTATACCTTGCAATAAAGTGTCCAAGCCTCTGGGGAGCTACAATACAATGATAACACCATGGACAGACCTATTCCTTTTCTCTGCACGACAGACAGACCTCAGGACACTTAATTCCGACTCCGACCTTCTGCTCTTGAGAGCCCGAAGGAAAAAGCGTGAAGACCCTGCATCTGTTCTTTTACAGAAGAGTCCGGTCGCCGTTCATTGCACAGACCACCTCTCAGTCTATCAGCTCTGGTTCATACATATTTCATTCCACCCCATTCTGAAAGTTCAATAATATTCAAGTGAAATCTGACATAAGAAAACAAATACTTTCAATATTTTGAACACTGTTAGGTATAGGGTTATTCTATTACTTACTGTACTCTTCCAGAAAGATATGTAAAAGTGCAAATGGCCATTGCATCCTCTAAGCAAGAATATGTGTACATCTACAGGAGCCAATATCTTGATTGAAATAATTGCATAGAAATATCAGTAATGGTTATTTTTAGAATTAGTGTGATGCATTATTAACATTTATGTCTCTTGGTGAAAAAAAGTTTGGAATGCCACATTTTAACACTTGAAATGTATGTAACTGCTTTTTAATAGCTAATATGTTTCTATTCCTCCTAGTAGAATTATAAAAATAATGGGGATTCTTCTTTCTCTATAATCTGCATAATCATTTAAACACCATTTGCTGTACTTTCCATTTTAACAGGCTCAAAATATTGTAGGATTTAATAGAAAACTAATGAACTCTAAAAATTATTGTTAATTTGACTTGCGATGTTTCCAATTAGGTTTACGGGAATCTTTTATTAGCAGTTCTGCATCTCCATGGCCAAGCATATGAAATGGTTGGTAAAGTTACTGAGTTAGATTGTTAATATAAACATTGTATTTCATTGTACCACCATATTATCTTACAGTGACACCCTTTCTCTAAAACCCAGAATGAAGTGATGTGGCAAACATTTTAAAGTAGATCGTTCATATATAGTGTCAGCACCACGTAAAATTGTACAGCAATCTAAGTTTTGTTTCAACATGTTTGGCCTTGGTTTTTATGACCTTCTCTCCCATGAGACTCACTCTTCCTGCCTGAAGTTTAGATGTTCTTCTCCCATTTTATCTCTATCAGAGGTGGATACAATCAATTCCGGAAAATAAAAGTAAGTCTGACTACACCCTTGGGCACAGTAGGAAGTGAGGGTAGACAGCAGGACGAGATGCAGAGCTGAGGAAGGAAGAGAAGAAACATTTCTTATTTAGAGGCCTTTTTCCAAGCCAAATGGAATGGCGCTTTTATTAAGAAATCTTAAATATCATAAAATTAGCAGAGGAGTGTGTAAGTGCCAATCTATTTGAATTAGCCAGGAATTCTTCTTCCTATATCCTGTATTTTAATAATTCAATGAATATTTTTGAATATATGCCATGTGTACTAGCCAGGAAAAAGTATGTAGAAACTGTATCTTTAGAAAGACTTTAATTATGAATTTCAAAGTTTGACAGTTAGTTTTAATGATACAGTATTCTTATCTTGCCCTTATTAGCACAAATCGCACCCCCCCTAAAAAAGTTATAGGCATACTACTGTACTATTGTTTAAAGATTTATTTTTAAAAAGTAATAAAATATTAATCAGAAATAATTAAGGATATCACTTTTAAGACTTTTATTGGAAACTTTACAGACATTTCTACTAAAATCATATCAAGTGAAAAAATAATGTAATTAGCAGCATATTTTTTTTTTTTGTTATACCTTATGCTATTCTTCAGAAATTGACAGCTCTACATTCTTGGCCTTTTCTACCAGAATAGAGATAATAATATTGATATTTAAAAGAAAACAAATAAGCTATAAAAGTCAAATTCAAAAAAAATAAGAAAGTAAATGTGCTGCTTGATGCTTGGGTAGTTGTGCAGAATTTTGCCAAACTTCTTTTTTGCACCAAACATTTTTTTATAGAGAAAACCTATGTTATTTCCTTATGTTTTAGCAATTTTTTAAGAAGTATCAAATGCAATGCTTATGGCAAGACAATATTTTTATCATGAAAGATGCAAATATTAGCAAATTAAATCCACCAAAATATATTATACCCAAATGGTGTTAATCTCTGGAATATATGTCCACTTAAATATTCAAGCATCAGTCAATTAAGTTAATTTACTAAAGCAACAAACTGAAAAAAAAAAGATCATTTCTATCGATGCAAAAAAAGGAATTAGCAATATTTAACATATTTTTATAATAAAAATTCTCAAAGAAGGAAGACAATGAACTTCTTCAATCTGTACAAAAAATCCTGACCACTTAAGCTGACTAGGTTTATTATTATATATAATTTTTTTCTCAGGTGGTGAAATGTCTTTTAAGGTCCTTGGCCCATATTTTAATCAGGTTGTTTGTCTTCTTATCCTTGAGTTTTAAGTATTCTTTGTATATTTTGGGTAACAGTCCTTTGTCTCTGGAAACTATCCCCCCGCCCCCCAGGTGTGTGACTGTTTTTTTCATTCTTTAGACATTGTCTTTCACAGGGCAGCAGTTTTAAGTTTAATGAAGTTCAGCATATCAATTATTTCTATTAAGATGTGTGTCTTTGGTGTTGTATCTAAAAATATCAGTATACCCAAGGTCATTAGGTTTTCTTGTCTGTCATCTTCTGAGGTTGATTGTCCTTTAACCTATCAGTTACTGAAAGAGGAAGAGGAATGTTGAAATCCCTAATTATAATCGTGGATTTGTCTATCTCTCTTGGCAGTTTGACCATTTTTTGCCAGGTGCATTTTGACTCTATTGTTAGGTGCGTGCATACTAAGGATGGAGTCTTCTTAGAGATGAGAGCCTTTTAACATTATGTAATTTACATGTTGCTAGAATCTACTAGAGTTTTTAGACACTACGAAGAGACTATGTTGTCATGCATTGCTTAACTTAACGTGCTGGACCTTTCCACATGCATGTACCTGAAATGTCTAAAATTTTCAAGAATAACCTCTCATTTTCATTGCATAGCCTGTTGAGTTGACCATGTGACTACAATTTGATTGTTTTTAAGTTCACTTGTCTTAAATTGTTTAAGTGTATAGTAGTGGTTATTTTTAAAAACTATACTTTGTCTTTTAAACTTCAGAGTGATGAGACATTAAGTTAGTTGTGGTGATATTAAGTCACAAGTTCAACTATGTCCCTATTATAAAGGGATTTATTTTTGTCCAGTGCTTGCACATTGACATATGTTTGATATGTGTGTGTGTGTGTGTGTATGTGTGCTGAAAATATAGGTGACAATGGTTGGAACTGATGTAACACCTAAATGGGTCATAATCAATACCTTAAGAATACAGACCTCAATAATATATCTAGGTAGAGGTGGTCACTTAATTACCTTTTCTTCTTGAAAGTTATAAACCATGCAGTCATTTACAATTCGGTGAACTTCAGCACATAGCTTATGATGTATGTGTGAACCTGTATGTGCTTGTGGGTATATGGTCTTGTCATTCATGTGTTCATGTGTAGAATGTGTGAAGGCAAATCCACATAAGGGCATTTTCGGTCAAGTTTACCCTGACAAACTTCAGGCAGTTCTTAGATTATTGGGAAGGTGAAAAGTGTGCTCCCACTTCAATGCCTTTTTCTTCAATAGACTCAGTTGACCTTCAGCTCTAACTTGACCGAGATTCAGCTCTTAGTTTCTATGATCCAGCCACACATGACAATTCTCTTTATGTTTTCTTAGCAGCAACGCTGGTTTGCAGTCAATGCAGTTCCTATTTAAAATGACATAATTTTATATTCCCTCAGGGGACAAAAAGTACACGTGCACTTCTGCCTCCTCCCCAACTCTAACCTGGCATGATAGTAGAGGGTTACGGCCGCAGAGACTGCACGGTAAGGAGGGCATCACGGTTCCTTCTTTCCTGGTGCACGAAAGAATAAAAATAATTTGCAGATTATTTAAGAGCCAACTAAACCACGGATACAAAAACGCCATGAAAACATCTCCGTGTTCACAAGCACCATACGTTTCTGGTTTCTGCATCCTTTGAAGGTTGAAAAAGCGTTCCTTCATGAAAAAAAGGTACTTAGCATTCAAGGGCTACGTTAACGAAAACGATGGTTAGGAGGCTGGAGTACCGTCTGCGCTCCGTCGGTGGGTTTCAGGCTTCCCCACGCTGAAATGAGCGGGGGGTCGAAGGGCTTCTTGGTGACACCACAGGAGCTCAGCCCCTCCGCAGCACTTCCCGTAACCTGCAGGGCCTCGCTGGGGTTGGTGGCGGGTGATGTTCTCCTTTGGGTGATGGAACTCTGCCTGCCCCTCGGACCTCTTAAGCTCTCAGGGAGTTCAGCAGTCTTCCATTCTCTCCTGTGTTGAGGGGGTGAATGCTTGGCCACGTGGAACTGAGCCAGCGAGGGGCCCGGGGAACAACTCACCTGCCTCTGTTACCATGTGGTGATGTAGGAGTCCCTGACTCCATTTTTCAGTTCATTGCCGCGTGTATGAAGGAGACTCACGTTTCCTTGTTTCTTGTTTCTGGGCTGCTAGGGAAAATAAAGTCCACGGAAATCTGTCCACGTTCCATTTCTAGTAAAATATGGACATACCGAACTGAAAGGTGCAAGACAGCTTTTCTTTAAAAAGATCATATCTACATAGAGCGCATAGCGTGCCTTTAAAGATTTGACGCATCACTTGCAAAATTCATATTGATTACAATAAACCTGGATCCATTAACTCCCAATAGTGGCCTGTGTCTCCTAATTGGCTCATGATGAAGCTGTTGCCTGTCACAAAGCTATACCCAGGTGTACTTGGTGTGTATGTAGTATGTAGTATGTAGTATGTCTGAGTGCTCAGAAAGGACATTGAGTTCCTCTGTGGGGCATGTGCCCACATTTGTCATAGACGCATTTAGTGGTTTGGGTACCAGCTTTTCCTCAGATCACACGGAAAGGGAAGGACAGAGTTTCGTTTACATTGCCGACAGCACACCTCCACTCTGCCCTCACCTGCTGGCCCCAGGGGCCCTCAAGCCTCATGTCCCCTAAATCTACAAGGACATAATCAAGTGTGACAATACAGGGTCTGCTCGTGGCCCTCATACAGGTAAACGATAGTTTATATCCCGGTTAGAAAGGAAAAATACATGGCTTTAGATTTATTACCCAATATCAACCATATAAATAAATGTGAATTTCCAATGGGTTTAGAGGAATGGTAACATTATCAGGGAAATATATGAGCCCCAGCAATGGTTCCTATTTCCCTGTTTTAAAAACTACATAACCTGGTATTACAATGAGCAGTTAGAAGTAAATATTAATATTTACATTTTAAAGAATTACAGGCCTGTAATTTACATAGACACATTTATTATTCTAACAGGTCCTCAGCAAATTCTTGTTTGTATATGTACATGTTATATTAAATAAATAATAATGGGTAAACATAATATTCTTATTCTTCATCTGGGAAAACATCCTCATAATTTATCTGAAAATAGTCAAACCTGTTTAGAAATAAAAATTGTAGATTTTTCATATTATGAAATCTGAAAATGTTGTGCAAAATATACTTTTCTCCCAAATTAATATATGTCTGCGCTAGCCTATGGAAAATGTAATCGCATGCATGTGTGAGCTGCTTCCCCTCCCTACTCTACTTGAATTGTTGGAAGCACATATTCAAATTTTGTCCTCAAGCCTCCCCTGCCTTACACAGAAGAGACTATATCAGTCAGGCAAAAAAATAAAAATAAAAATAAATGCTATAATTAGGAGAGAGTGATGTCACTGTATTAGGAGGTAGGTAAGTACATAGATAAATAAATCTATAGATTTTAAGATTAGGCACAAAGATCTAGCCACACAAGACAATTGAAATTGGTCTGATAATCAACAGGTTCTTAGAGATTCAAGTTTCTCAATATTATAATGATTGCGTTTCCCTTTTATTCCAATGCTATTTCCAACAGTCGTTCATGCTGCTTATGTGTACTGTGAAGACATTTTACTTCTGAGTCATACATACCGCCTTTCACGTTTGCTTTCTGTCAGAAAAATACGTGCCCTGTCCCCGTAAATTCTCGCCAGCAGACCTTTCTCTTCACTGCGCTCGTCCTATTCAAAGCCATACCGCTCATCACTTGACAGGATGCAAAATATAATGGTCATAAAAGTAAAGTCTGCTAACTTCCACTCCTGACCATTTGTCAAAAGGCACATTACAAAATAATTGGAGAGAAACGGCACAGATTTTTTAAATGTATGGAGTCATTTTTCTTCAATGCTTGACTGGTCAGCTTGCGAGATACCCATTCTCTCCGTCATTAACAAGCCAAGACTACAGCTTTCCCCGAAGAAATAGGAGCGCATCGCTCTCTTCCTGCACTCGGGTTTGCTGCCATGGACCTCTGATTTATCTGGAAAGTCAACAAGTAAAACAGCCATTTAGCACATGATCGGTTTTTGTTTTCAATTTTACCTTTCATTAGAATTGTTGAGGGCTTTCCCCCTCCTCAGCCTGCAGGGAATATCATAAATAGCAACTGGAATGGACATAATAAACCAAGAATAATTTTCCTTCCATGTCATTTCATTAAGAGTTTAATGTCTTAATAAAACTTTAGAAAATTCAAGGTAATATATGTTCCATGTTTAGTCTGTCATACACAAGCCATTTGAACCACAGCAGATTTCAGTGACTCATTGGTACTTGGTCATGTGCTTCTCATGAGAACTTAAAAAATACAACAAATGGCATAAATTGATTAATTCTATTAAGAGGTAAAATTAATACTCATTGGAATTTCAATAGAGAAGAAGCAAAACTTCTGTTTTAAGGAACTGAGGATCTAGGATAAAGAGACAAATAGAGAAAAGAAATCTGAACTATGTGTTGTCTTATTAAATATAAAATAATAGTAAAGAGTAAAGATGATTTCTGTATTAAAACAGTGTAACTGATTTGGGATACAATATGGATTAATAACAATAAACAAGACTTTAAACAATGAACATGATCACTAATGTTGCACAGGATTTCTGCAGCTACAAAATACTGCTATTAATTAAACTCCAGTGATAGTTATCACAAAGTCATGCTATTCCTGACAAGCTTATGATGCCATATGTGTCTTTTAAAAATAAGAAATAGGAAAATCTTTTCTAGTATTCTGAGATGCTGGATGGTAAAGAATTTGCTTCTGGAAATGTCTGATATTTTTCTGAATGAAACTAATGAAAATATTGTAAGGAACATTTCATGAGTTTTTGCATATAATTTAGAGATAAAACACAAGTGGCATGTGTCATTGATGAATCATACCATTTCCTATAAAGTATTAATATTCATGATACAAGTGATACAATGTCCTGTTTGCCTTTTGTTTCATGAGACCTTCCTCTTCTAATTAAATTAAATTGAATTAAATTATATTCAGGTAAATTAAATATACACACTTTTAAAATGGTTTTTGGCAGGTTCAATCTGTCTTTAAAAGACCATTTTAGGAAAGCAGTACATTCTCCATTGAGATAATTATTATGGATTCAAATTCTACATTAAGAGGATATTGGGCATATATGAAGAAGATTCCCATTTTCTTTTCCATTATCAGATTAATTAAGTAGTTAATCAATTAAAATAAGTAGAAAAACAAATTCAAAACCACCAGAGTCAGATAGCTATTAGAAGGGATTTTCTACAAAGTCACTTTATTTTCTTTCAAGAAATATTAGGTAGTGACCAGTTTACACACAAAATTAAAAAACATCATCGCATGATAAATGCAACATATTACCCAGCCTACCTTTAAGAGGATTATCCAAAAGCCCCCTGATATTGCCATCATTTGTTTGTCAGCGTATTAGTTATTTATAAGTTCCCTTAATTTTATTCAACTCACCACAATGGTCTAAACGTTTTAGTAAGAATGTTGAAAAATAAATTAATAAACATTTATTGATGGTTCCTTACAAAACTACAAATACTCTTACCATATGATTCTGCAATAAAACTCCCTGGTATTTACCCAAAGGAGTTAAAATTTTATTTCCCCACAAAAACACCCTGCATGTGGAAGTTTATAGCAGGCTTTTTTCAAAGTTTTCCAAACTTGGAAGCAACCAAAATGCCCATCAGTGACTGGATGGGTAAATAAACTGTGGTACATCCAAAAAATGAAATATTATTTAGCACTAAAAAGAAATAAATTATCAAACCACAAAAAGATATGGAAGAATCTTAAATGCATAACAGTAAGTAAAAGAAGCCAATCTGAAAAGGCTACATGTTGTATGATTCCAAGTGTATGATATTGTGGAAACTGTGAAATTAGGAATAGTGAAAATATCATTGTTCACCCAATAATAGAGTGGGGAGTAGGGTAGGAAGAATAGGAAGAACACGGAGAATTCTGAAGACAAGAAAACTACTCTGCACGATACTATAATGGTGCATCCATGTCATTATTCATTTGGCCAAATTCATAGAATGTACAACACCAGAACGAGTCCCAAAGTAAACTATGCACTTTGGGTTGCAGTGATGTATCAGTGTAGAGGGTGAATGCTGTTAATGAGGGAGGCTACACATGTCTGAGTGCAGGGGGTCTATAAAATCTTTATGCCCTTTTCTCAGTTTTGCTGTGAACCTGAAAAAAAATAAAGTCCATAAAAAATCTTAAAAAATAAGTTGCCACAGTAAGAAGAAACTACCATATTAGAATTTATTTAAGATCTTCTTGACAAATATACTCATATGTCTATTACACATTTGACCCATTTTATATAGTCTTATGTTGTTATATTTCTCATATCCTTAATTTTAGTTTCTTGAATGAATCCAAGTTAGGGTCTATAGCTAGTTATCTATTTAATAATTATGGCTAGGCCAGGAAATGTAAAAAATATATTATCAACGATTGAAGATGAGGTAAAAATAAGTGTTCAAAAACGGATGAACAATAGTCATTTCCACCCCTTTTCTCTTCAACAGAAATGCTTTTATTCTGTAATATGTTTAATGATAACTTGTAGGATTTATAGAAAAGCTTATGGAAAATGAAAATTACCTAGAACTGTTGCTCTGGTGTTACAGAAGTCATTTAAGGGTTTGATATATTATAACATAGCTCAGCATTTTAGAAAAATCATGTCTTCCATGTTATAAAAGTAACAGGCATGCATTTCTGAAGATTCTGACCTCTCTCCATAAAAGTGTACACCCATTTGAGGTCAGTATATTGTGCTCTTTTTCTATGGGTAACGTTATGAAATATCACTCAATGAATACTTTTGTTATTTTGTTTTAAGGCATATAAGAGAAGTAAATCTTAGGAATGGGGCTTATGAGGATGGCAGAATGAAGGGTTTGATTGAGAAAGTTGGTTTAGTTATAAAATTGAAAGAAATACTGGCCTTGAATCCATGGTACATTGCAGTCAGCACACAAAGCTGAAATTCTACATAAACAGCTACCCTCTTTGTGGGGTAGTAATTCCTCATAGGAATCTGCTGGTAGATAAAGAATGGGTAGGTATTCATCATAGATTCCTGGATTATATAGCACTGGCAATCTAGTTTAATCATAGTTTATCTTAACTTATAATTTAACGCAAGATGAAAACCTTTTGGATTAGATATAATCATTTTCCCTAGAGTTCTTGTATTTCCTTCATAATAAACTGAGATAGTCGTGTACAAAATTGAGTAAAAAGCAACCATATAGAATATTACCTAATATTATACAGATTCTTGATATTTTTAACATCACTGAAAATTAGCATTTGTATTTTAAGAAGGACCATAATTATAGAAAATTCTATACTTGTTTTTATCTTTTCAAAGCACAATGTCAAAGGATATAGTGTTCACGGTTGAAGTACACTCCCTCATTATGCCTTCCTTTTCAAGAGAAATTTAGGCAATTATTTTCCTTCTCTAAAAATTCCTTAACAGATCTATTGATGAACTTTAGTTTGTGAGCAGCCATCTTGCTGTAACCCAGTGCTTTCATCTTCACCTGATTTCTAACAGCTGGGCGCATCATTTGGATCTGTTCCATAAGTAATAGCTTATTATATTAATCTTCGAACCAGCTGCAGTCGCTTGAGTTATGATGATACACATTAGAAGACGGACTTGCCTCCAATTGCATTCTCTTTAAGCATAAAAGCCCTTGCACGGAAAAAAACCACCCATTAGGAAAAATGATCCTTTTGTCAATGATGAGATAGTCTGAGCACATCACTAAGATACTACAAAAATTTCATATTAGCTGGCCTTTCACCGTACTTTGGGTAAGGTTTTCAATATTATAGCATTTCACATGAAAACAAACTGCTATCTACTCTTGTATCTATACGTGACTTTGTCTTCCATTACTGAAAGTATAGAAATTTGGGTCTGAGGTAAAAGGAGCTTTGCAACTCAAGAAATTAATCCAATTTTGCTTGGATCTATCTCCTAACTTGTAGCCAGATCTCTGTGAAACATTTTTTCCATTTTCATTTATGTATGATATTTACTATGCATTTGCTTAGGATGATATCTTTTCAGAGTTATTGCATTTCTAAAATATATTCATATTGTGCTGGTATTTAAACACTTTGTCCCTGGATATATGCTCATAGGATCATAACTCTTTCCTCTCCACTATTAGTATCTATTATTGTGTTGCCTTCTAGCTCTCAATGTGTGGTTAGACCCATACTCCCGTTTTCCATTCCTTTCATTTAACGGTTTTATGTGTCTAAAACTTACAAGATACTTTTATACTTAGACTTAGGAAATGTATGAAACCTTAGGCTAAAAGTCTGCCATTTAAAAAAAGCTGGCTAAGTTCTGTGTATTCTTACGTATATAGTTTTAATCTTGCCTCAGCTCTAAGAAATTTACTCATTTAGAGCATTTATAGATCTTTATTTTTCTCTTCTCAAAAAATGTTAGGGTTCTTAATGCTGTCTGTATAGCATCATTAATATTTAAAATATTATCTATCACTGAGTTTCCATGGTGATTTTTATGGTCACCCATTTGGGGAACGATTGGGGTATTTTGATTGGTATCATTTCCTCTGTTCAGTAGCTACCATGATATTAGATATTTTATACATATCTGAATTTGATCTGCCTTTATTAAAATAAATCTACATCAATTCCAGCAGAGATGGTGACCAGAAATGGAAAGGCTCTGTGGTAGAAAATATGACCCACCAACAGTTATTTATTGTTTTCAGGACACACATGCTCCTCCTGTGAGCCACGTGCGCTTCTCAGAGAAATGCCGTTCTATTTGGCCATTTGACTTGCTTTTTCCAAAGAATGTGAATTCATGTCATGAGTACCAAATGGATTCACCCGTATCCTTCATTTTGCTGAATGCATCCCAGGCATTTTAGTGTGCTTTTTCTCCCTGCTTTTTCCTATAAGCAGGTTGTTGTATCTAGAGATTTGACCAGATCTAGTTGAAGTTTCCAGCAAGACCACGTCATGGGTGACCATGCATGACTTTTTGTGGTTGTTCTGTTGTTTTTGTAAGAGAAATTTTTTGTGAAGTTAGCAGTTAGTGATGACCATTGCCTGGTTCCATTATTTCATTTTGGTGTTGAAAACACTGCTTTTCTTATTCCATTGAATCCATCCTCATTTTCGTTGCTGAAATACTTTCAGAATGAGAAATGCTATGTCATCAAATATTTAACATGTTCCAGTACAGTTTACACACCAAAAAAATGTTTCCAACGTGTTTTTCAATGTATTGAAAAGTATTCAAACTAATGGATCTATTCTCTAGCATAAGGATTTATATTTTTAATATTTAAATGTTATTTTTGTTGTCTTTGAAAACATATTTGATGTTTTTTAATATTGGTGTTCCAAATGGCCCACTTGTGACCTGCAGAAACATCTCCAAATTGGCGTCCATTAGCCCTACTTAACTTTAAATGCTATATCCAACTCTGAACTTATTTTCCCCGTAATACCAGTCTTTGATGGCTGTCTTTTACTCTCCTGTGACAGTGTGTCCTGGTCTCATGTTGTCCATTTTCTGCCTGAGTTCTGAAATTAGTCATATTACATCAACAAATGTTTTCAGTGGTAAATTATGTTTGAAACTACAATATGAGCTGCTCCTTCTACTATTTTGCTGTATAAATTGTCCTTTCTAGATATTTTCAATTGGTAGAATCAGAAATTGTGTGTAGGACTATATTATCTCGCAAGTTTAAGTGATATTTGCAATTCAAATAAAAATTCTGGATTTTTATTTGTTTTTCACTTAAATTATTTGTTTTGTATTTGCATCTATTTTACTTTAAGGTAAAAATCTTATTTCCTATTAAATCATTATGATGAACTTTTCCATCCCATTGAAATAAGTATGCATATATATGTTAATCGTTTTAGAAGAAAACACTATTAATAACCCTAATTACTTATAATTAGGGATATATTTCTTTTTTTTTTTCTTACCTTCACACATTACCAGTAGGACAACCATGAGCAGACTAGATGGATGTGACCATATATGACTATAGAATAATTCTTACATGTTTCTGTTACTAATATAAAGGTTTTGCTAAATAAGGACATTATGCAGCACATAATTTAGTAAATTACAAGTTTCTTTAATGCTACCTTAAAAAATTTTAAACATATATTACCATTGAAATTTTAAGAACTTATTGTATTTATTTATTTTTATTGTTTTTACTATTACAGTTCAATTTTTCTCCCTTTACCCCCTACCCCCCCCCAAGCCCACTGCCCATTCCCACAGTCAATCTCCACATCATTGTTCATGTATCATGCATATATGTTCTTTGTCTAATCCCTTCACCTTATGATTAAAAAGTTTAATTGCTATACTGTAATGTGATTTTAGAGATCTTTTAATTGTAAAATTTATTAAGCAAGTTTGCTCAATATTAACCCTTATTTGTAATTATGCAAAAACACAGCTGAGGAACTAAACACATAAATTGGGTTCTGTCATATGCACAAATATATGCAGCTTTAAATATACAGAGCATACACAGAATGCTCATGGAGTGTAAACAAAAAAGTAATGAATCTGCTGATGTGCCTGTAAATATTATGATACTCAATTTCATTTGTAATTCAACTAGAATATAGTGAACATCATTTCCATCCCTCAGGGTTGTTTACACTATGTATAGTTAGAAAATTTTCTCATATAGCTCTGTTTTATAGTTTTTGCTTTACTTTCTAAGTAAGAACTCAAGTATGAACATTCTTGGCTCTAGAAAAATAAGAATCTACCCGAAATACCAACATTATACATTTTTTCAAGAATACTTGAATAATCTGGCACAATACCTTCAATTAGCACTTTTTAAAATAGTCTGGTAAAATTGGAATCTAGGAAAATTGTTTTATTTCACACTGTGTTTTTAGAAAAGAGTTCATTTTATTCTGATGCCCTGTAAATAACTGCATATAAAACTAACAATATTGAATTGATCTAGCTCTTATTTGATCAAGACAATAAATTTGTATAATATGCTCATTAATGTAACTTTTTCATCTACATACATTATTTTTAAGGTTTAAGTATAATTAACTAAAATGTTGAAATATAATTTGTGCATTTTATATGCAAAAATTTTGAATAGAAATAAAGAATTTATCTTGAAAGTTAATTGACAAAAATGTGTAGAGTAAGTAACTTTGTTATGATTGTCATTGAGTTGATATTTTTGCATTAAGATTATGAGAAGATTTTTCAAATTATGAAAATAATGAGAATAATAGTACGTAAAACAGTTTATATGAATATCTATATTATTATTTATTTATTTATTATTTTCCATATGAATAACTATAAACCTACTTTCCCCCCACCCTTTATATAAATACATATCTACTTTAGACATTCTTTGTTTAATGATATAAAATAAGATGAAAATAATTGCAATGACATTTCTTTTAAAATCATGTATATAATAAACACGCCTATGTACCTGTGATAAGTAAAGTACAACCCTTGTGGAGTCTGACAGGCCTCATGAAAGCACGTGCATGCGAATTACATTTTCAGCACTTTGAGTAGTTCTTACAAATGGTCGTTACTGGACCGGAGGGTTAGTTGTGACACTAAATTAAATGTAGCGGGTGACAAGTTGACTCCAGCACGTATTTGTAACAGCAGTAGGCGTACATGAAAGACACCCACACGAGATCTCTGCAGTGAAGTCAGTGTGGCCTACATGCATCTGTTATCATACACTCCTTTAAGGAAGAAAAGTTTTGACCCACTACAGTCATTTACAAATTATATTCACTTATTACTATATGACTATAGTATGTATATCAAAAGTATGTAGACAAATATAAAGAGATTAACATAAAATATAAGAATTTCTAATATTTTTCTCATACGCCCTTGGGATCACCTTAGACCCTATCTTTTCCTTTCTTTTGATTCAACTATTGATTCTCGCTTTGATCAATGGAGTCGTCTCGTTGTGTCTGTGATGAAACGTGAGAAAAATTACTGAATAGGAGTGTCAGTTTGGGGCAATGATTTAAAGGTTTGGTTTGGTTATATTAATCATTTGAAGAAAACCATTTTCTTCCTTGTTTCATAGTTTACAAAATACTTTTACATAGAAGATCTTATTTGATCTTCACAAGTACATTATATGCTGGATAGAACAGTAGGTACCGACAGCCCCATTTTTTAATTAATCCAGTTCAGATCCCCAGAGCCTGAGTATTGTTCCTGGCCACAGAGCCAGTAATAATAATACATCTGATGGTAATGGGACCTTGCAAATGATGGGCACTTGGCTGGAGTCGGGGCTTAAAATGAGGGTCCTCTGGGTGATAGAAGCAGGGTTGGGCTGGTCATGGTAAAGAACAGAGGACCTAAAGGTGGGGGTCATAGTGAGCTGGGTCAGGAAGTAAAGTCCAGGGGACGAAGCCCAGAGGACTAACACCCAGGCAATGCGGGGTGAAGAAGCAGGTTCAGAACTTCTCTGGGCAGGTGGCTGATCAGTGTTATATGCAATTATTTGTGTGTGTTTGTGATTGTGGGTGTGGGTGTGGACAGGGAACATGCAATCTCTAGGTTAGAGAACAGGCATGTTATTTCTCACAGGGAATCTCCATGTGGGTTCCCTGAACCCTGCCCCCGTGCGGTGACACAGTGAGAGCCGGGTCCCTGGGTCCACCTTGATGTCACCTGATTCAGAGCTGCTCGGGGGCTGATAGGACATGGGCCAAACCTCTCGTCGTTGAGAGAAAGGCTTTCACTTTGGAATGTGGAAAATACACTGGTAATAATTTAATATCCCTGTGGAATAGGAGCAAATATCCCAAGCTCATGTTCCCAGCTATACCAAAAACTCAGGGGATGCAGATTTCATGAGTGTCCTGAACTGCCGGTCAAGCTTTTCAGACACAAACACACACACGCGCGCGCGCGCGCGCACACGCACACACACACACACACACACAAATTGTATCATTCCATGCCATTTTTAAAATATTATTTTCTTTCTTTCCTCCTTTCCCCCTTACATATTTACTTTTCCGTTGCGTGTTCATCACACATTCATCTCATGGAATACATGAGAACATTGTTGCTCTTCACCTCCTGCGGCTGGAGAGCAGCTACTGGCTGGGCATCCTTCGCATCCTCCGCGCGGGGGCCTGGCCAGAGGGAGCGCTTCTGAGATGCTGTTGTCTGGTTTTCCGGTGTGATCCGGAGATGAAGTGGTGAGGGGGAGATCAGGAACGGGGGTCGTGAACAGGGCCCCTCACCACAGGGCGACTCTACTTTATAATGCTGTATTTATTTAAAAAATGGTTTTCTTTCCCTTTAGCAAGTTTTGATCGATTACAGTAGCTCGGAATTGCATGGGCATCTGTGACCTGCAAAATACAATAAGCCGTCAATGGATATGATAAATTAGTCATGAATCTAAGACCACAAAGCCATTACTATTTAAACATTGACAAAGTGCATCATGTTTTGAAATGAAAGGCTATTAGAGAGCATTATTAATAAAACTACTCTTTTACTTATCAAAGCTCAGTGGTCGTTTTAACGAGTTAGTTTCCACAGAAGCTTTAACAGGATGAATGGATGTACAACACTGTCAGATGCAGCTGAGGAAAACTGGAAAATAACTGACAAATAAAAGAGACCCCAGAGGCTTTTATCCATGGCTCCTCAGCAGCACAGACACTGTCTGACAAGCCGTCCTGTTTCTCTGACGTTAAGTCTAAGAGACTATAAGTCTGATGTTCAAGTGTGAGACGTAAATGCAAGACTTGCTTGGTATAAACCAGCCTCTGTAGACACTTGCAATATCCTGGCATCGCTTCTGAAAAGAAGCAAATCATTGCAAACGTAGCTAACCGCAACTCACATGCTTTCCTACTCTCCTGACCCTAGTGGAAGATTAGCAGAATCTGGAATACAGGATGACTTTTACCCTGGTAGATTTGTTTATGGCTTAATGTGTCTGATAACACTGGGGAAAATGTTTAAGGATCTCATGATGCCGTATTAAAAAGAAATACTTTACAGGGTTATGCTGTGACTATCATAGGTTTTTATTTGGGGAATGGATCATATCGGCACCAAATAGTAACTGCTGTTCAAACTAAAAATATGTTTTATAAATGATAAAGTAAATACTAAAATATATTTATAAATAATAAATTAAATAGTTATAAACAGTGAAGTTATACATCATTAAGTTACACTTAATAAAATTTTACAATATGGTATAAAATAGCATATAATTTTGTGATACTAGAAACTGCATTACTAGGACAGGATTGAACACATGGACTGGTATTAGTAAAGATTTTGAGATTAAATCATATTTGGCATTCTAAAAGAACTGTTACAAATGCTCTATCATTTCAGAAACTAGAGAAATGCTAAATTTTCCAAGAAATTATATGTCTCTTTTAGTTGTTGTAGGCTCTCTAACCCATAATTCTCAAACTAAAGTAAATCCAGGGAAAATCTATTAGCATTTCTGTTCCTTAAAAAAGAAGATAGATAGTCTATAAAGACTAAAAGGATAGACTCATAGAACTGCATATATATAATTATTTCTTTAGTTCCCCAGGGGTTTGTTGTTATTCAATTCAGAAATAACCCTTGGGCAGTGAGAAATCGGCTCCTGTGTTTAGTATGTATAACTCAGAAGACAGTAAAAGAGATTTGCATGAAATTTTTTACACTTTGCAAAGTTTGTTCTCTGGAGATTTGGGTAACAGAATTTATCAAATCTTTTACTCTGAAGAGTGAAAAGAAAATGAACCATTTTCTTCCTTTTCAAGAAGTACAAGTTTTAAACTCACACACAAAACCACCCTTCTGAATTTGCATTTAAGTGAAGCCAAACTCTAGGCTTCTTACAGAGCGAATTGGTGTGAGCTTTGACACAGCCAGACTATCGTGGACATGATCTCTGAGGAGCCTGGTAACAGGGGAAAAAAATCACAGATCGGGAGTAAGTAGCAAATGAATGGTCGGGCCCTTCTGGTGTGAGTGGTCCAGAGCGACCCATGTGCTGTGTGTGTGAGTCCTGTGTGCACATACAGTAAGTGGGACTCAGGCAACTTGAACCCATAGCTGTAAGTACAGACTGCTACACTTCTAAATAATTGGTTAAGAAAAATAATGACAAAGGTGCTTGGGTTTCAACCCAAAGCTATAAGACTTTGCTTAATTTTTAGGAGGTATACAAACGAAAATCACACATTGAATAGGAAAGAGTTGACTCTTTAGATGCATTGGGAGGTAGAAATCCAAACTGATCCTATTTTTCAACTACTCATTACAATGTTTTACACATTTCAAATATTTATTAAAATTATTAAATTAAAATTTAAAAATTATTTTTTTATTTCCACAATAATCAGATATCAGGTATAGAATTATGTGTGTGTACATGTCTTCCACATTTGCTAACTTTCTTCATGTCATCCTCTGTGTCTGTGCACACAGGATGCATGTGTGTATATGCATGTGTCTCTTGTTTGCCAGCAAATTTCACCTATATTTTACTAATCCTATTTAATCATCAAGTTAATTCTATTTTTTATTTGTGACTAGTGACATTTTGAAAAGTGATTTTCTTTTCTGGAAAGTGACCTTAGTTTTAGTCACGTTCTCATTTCCTTGATTCCAAGGAGTTACAAATTTCAGGCATTTAGACAGGATATTTGGGAAATTGATCCCCAGATCAATATCCCTGATATTATTAACATTTTTCTATTTATTTCTATGTGTGATTCCTTGGATAGTTGAACTTGTTACTCACACAAATATTTTCAAAGTGAACTTCAGACAGCCAAAATCAATTTATTAATCACTGTGTCTATGAAATAAGGCAATTTTTCAATATTGCATCTTTAGTAAAACACTTATCTATTCCTACTAACCAGGAAATGGGAGGGGGCAGACACAATTGAGAAACCTCTGCCATTGGGAATGGCACTGGACCTGTGTCAGAGGCTGCCAGGTCCCATCTGCCCTTGGACTGTGCCCTGTTGACAGCTCCTGACTGGCCAGCAGAGAGTTGACTGTGGCCGTTCCAAAGTGAATGGGCAATATTTTGTGTGGAAGGCTGCCAGTCCAACCACAGAATGTGAAGACAAAATCCCAGGAGGCTGAATTGCATGCTGTTCCCTTGCAATGATGAACTGGACAATGATAAAAGCGTCTATGTTTTCAGCTTTAGCAACTCATGGGTGATGGCTAGTTGCCTGGCCCTGCATGCAGTCAGGAGAGCATTAGAAATGTAGCCTATTAAAGGGATGCCCATTTGGAGCATGGCTGTGAGGAAATCACTAGGGGACCATAAGGGACACAGGAAAGTGGGACCTGTATTGCCCACCCGCAGAATCACCTTCCATGTTCAGAAGGTGATTAGAATCACCTTCCGTGTTCAGAAGGTGATTAGAATCACCAAGTATAGTTTTGGGTGTTTCCCTCTGAGGTGTCCTCCTGGGACCCTAACATAAATGGGCATAAGTAGGGGCTGAAATAAAGGAGGAGTGGACTAAATAACTTCTGTGTGCATGTGTCTCTGAACTGAGTTTCAGAAAATGTGTTGAGCTTGTCTTTAGTCATTAAATCTCTCTTCATCTGTGTCTAGTATGTTAATCACACAGAGATTTTAGTTTTTGTTACTTTTATTTTTAATAATTTTAACTTCAATATTTTGTTTCTAAAATTTCCATTTTTTAAGTGTCCATTCCTAGATTTGGTAGTGTTTTAATGTCTTGCTTCTGTTTTTGATTCCTTCCTTTATCTTTTAATGATGGTGAATATAATATATCCCATAACTGATAGGTCCAATAGAAGAATTCTTTCTGCTTGGTTATTCTTTAGACTCCGTCATACTTCCTTCCTTTACATGGCCTCTGTTGGAGAATTCATCTTCATGGCTGTTTTGCATGTTGAATGCTGTTAAGATTTGGCTTTAGTATGCATTTATTGAGTGCGAGCTCTGTTTGTTTATGTGCGACACATGAGCGCCCTACGCTACTTGGCCCTGCTTTAAATTCATATCTAAGCTTATAATTACTTGGACCACGAGCAGGAATATGAGTCCAATCGTATGTGAAAGCCATTGGGAATTGGGACTTGTCAGAGATGCCGCGTCTCCCAAGGGAGGACTGTAATCTACTTTTTCCTTTGTCCCGATCTGTGGGGATTCATTTTTATGCCGGAGTCACCCCACACTGCAGATATGCCCCATATCACAAGCTCAAGTCCTTATATATTGTCCTCTGTGGAGCAGGAAAACAAACTGAAAGAGGGAACCTTTGAGTTCGGTGAGCTCCTCAAATCCCCTGTGGTAACGGCTGGATGGCTCCCTTGTGTCCCGTATTTGTCTTCATCCTACCTTTTGGCCTCCTGATTTCCCTGCTGTACTTGCGAGCTCATGCACATATTTTCAAGTATATGCATTGCTATGTTTTACCAAGGATTTAAGTATTTTTAGGAGGTAGATTTACAGAATGCATAGGCTGTAAGTTTGGAGGAAATTTTGTCAGCTGTAGTACAGAGAGTAAAACGCCATGAATGATTTAGTGACTTGAAAAGTGGTCAGTTTTGTGCAGCAGGTTCTATGAGTCCCTAGTTTGAGTTGGGTTTATCTGGGCCACTCTAAGTGGTTCTTAAGATGTGTCAATTCATCCCAAGAGCAGCAAGAGAGAGTGGACCTAAAGGAATAAGAATTTTCAAGGCATTTCTCCTATTATATTAACTATTATCCCATTAGCCAAAGCAAGTCACGTGGTCAAGTTAGTTTAAAAGACTCCACCTTTTTATGAGGACCTTCAGTGTCATTGAGAAAGTACCAGCAAGCAAAGAGGTGGTCAATTCACAGCTATAGTTGCTACATACCACAAAGAGAGAGAGGTTCCTTATTATTGACTTACGTGTAGTTTTCCTTTTAGGTGACATTTATGTCATCCTTTTTAATTACTTGAATAATCATTATTAGTCCCTTAGTAACCTTGAAAAAGTAATATATTATTCTAAAGTTAGTTGAAGCTCTACAAGGATAGGTGAACAACATTTTTCATTTTACCAAATATTTAATTAAAGAAATGTTTAAATATGTATGTATTTTACAAAACTTTTAATTGAAAAAATATTTGATTTTTAAATATTCATAAGATCCTGTTCTCAGCATTTGTTAGCTTAGAGATACGCAAAAACATAATAATGTTTAAATAAATAAATATATAATAAAATCTAATGAAAATAAGGGAAATAATAAACGCAAAATTCAGCATAGGAGTCAGTTATAAAAGGGCCAAAGAAGAAAATGTTGTAATTGGGGATAAATCCAAAGAGATTCCAAGTTCGTGTTAATATTCCTTCTCTTAAACTGGGAATCGGGCACCTGAAAGCCCATCGTGTAATTTATGATGAACTCTAACACTGAGGTATTGTACAAAAGTAGGAAAGTGACTTTGTTCTCAATACATGTTGCTAAATCAAATAGGCAGTCTTATTAAAAGTTATATTCTTGTCTTCTCACGTAAACCGCACACAAAAAAACAATTTCACTAGGATTGTTCAAAGAAAAGTAGTAGTGTTGCTGAAACAAAAGTAAAATAATATTTTATTGATTCATTAAAATAAACCCTAATGATCTATTTGCCTTCAGCAAGTTTTAGTGTTTAAATAATTTTTATAAATACAGTTTGTTTTATTTTTTTTTTAAGTATGTGATGGGTTTCCTGGTAGGATCATACTGTTGTAACACTTAGGCATTTTGCGGAGTTCCGAAAGGCAGTGTAGCAGGTTAGGCTGGAATGAGCGGACAGAACAGGGATTGGCAAGGGACGTTCAACAATCCTAAGAATGAATTCTATGGGAAAATGCAGTGTATTAAGTAATAGTAGTGTTATGAGCCTGTAAAATAAGAGAGTGCAGTGGTAAAGCTGAAAAAAAAAAAAGATCCGTTGGCCACACCTCAATACTTGGTGATTCCCACTGTGGCTTTGTCATTTCTGGAACCAAAACCCCTGATGACTTTAACAATGTGTATGTCATCCTCACCTGATCAGAGACTACATTTATTTTATTAAACTGAGTTCATTTCTCATTGCCGCTGACAAATGCCACCAAACTGGTGACTTAAAATAACACAAACATTCTCTGATGGTTTCCTAGACCAGACATCAGCACCTCTGTCCCACGTCAAGGTGGCGGCAGGTTAGTTCCTTCTGCTGTTCTAGCTGGAAGGTGTGTTTCCACACATTTCCCACCTTCTAGAGGCCACACATGTCCCTTGGTTGTGGCTCCTTCCTCCATGTTCAAGGCGCCTCTAAGTTCTGCTCCCATCCTCCATCAGCCTGTCTCTGGCTCTTATGTCTCTCCAGACTGTCTTATGAAGATTGTGGTGATGACATCAGCCTGCCCTGAACTCCAGGATAATCCTAGATAACATCTGAAGAACTACAATCACACATAAACTGTCCCTTATGCCATAGAAGTTTCCATCCACAGACCAGGGATTCGGGCAAGGACAAATTCGTGGCACTGGGAGCATAGCCAGCCTACCCACCAGCCATCAGTCTGCATGTTGTAAATGAGAAGCTAGGGACTATTTGGGAGACTAGGTTGGTTTTTGCTCCAGCACTACCCTTTGTCAATATCAGTGAATTTCAACATCCTGAATTCAGCACACTAAAAAGTTTAATGGAATATCTGTAAGTGACTTTAAAGCTTGTGAAGTAACTACTTTGGTATATGAATACAGGAATAATTCTACAACAACAAATAATACATATTTTTTCATCCTCACCCAACAACACGCTTATTAATTTTTGAGAGGGAAAGGAAGGGAGAGGGAGAAAGAGGGAGAGAAACATCAATTCAAGAGAGAAGCATTGATTGGTTCCCTCATATGAGCCCCAGCTGGGGTTGGAACCTGAAACCCAGGCATGTGTTCAGACTGGGAATTGAACCCACAACGTTCCAGTTTTCAGGACAATGCTCCAGCCAACTGAGCCACACCAGTCAGGACATTAAGAACTAATAATATTTTTTATGCAATTTCCCTTAAGTGCTTCCAGTTCATAGATTATCTGATTCCTTCTCTAACTGTCCCGAAATAGCTCAGAAGTAATAAAACAGAAAACATTAACAACAAAAAAAAAAATAAAAGATGATGGCAAAGAGAATGAAGGATCTGACCATGATGAGTCATGAAATTGGGTTATTTCATCTCATTAAGAGAGTGATTCCAGAAGGAAGCATCCGTAAACCCATTATTTAACTTACGCATTGACGTCATCATTCTATTTGGAAAGCGTGTGGGGGACCTGGAAAGAGAAATATAAGGAAAGAAAGTTACAATCAGTTTTTAAGATTCAATGTTTTTACTCATAAACCTATACCAAATTTGACTGTTCCCAAAGCTTCCTAATTATACTGGCCTTAATAGAAAAGTCTAACATGTCAGAACATAAGTTTCTAAAGTCATGAAAGAGAAAAACTTAGAAATAAATATAAAATAACTAAATGTTCTGGACATGTATTTGAATAATTATGACATCCTATTTCAAGATTTTGAAATAATTAAATAAAAGGAAAGCACTGTTGTTTAGGATTGGAAAACTCAATGTTATACAGATTTCTCTCTCTCAATTAACCTATACATTCAAAAAGACTTTAATTAAAATGACTATAGACTCTTTGAAAGTTGAGGAAAATATGTGCACAACTCACCTAAGCATTGAAAAAAGGGAAGAGGAGATTGGAGAAATGCTTCGATGTGACGGTGACATTTTCCAACCAGATATTTGCATGAATGTGGAGCTTGCTGTACGTTTGCAGAAATAGAATGATGGATCAAAGTAAAAAGAACTTCAAGCCAGACTCAGGACTATGTGATAATATATAATAAGGTGTCATTACAACCAGCAGAGGTATAGATTACCCAAACCTTCACTGCAATGAAGAGAAAAGCTACAGTCAACCTCATCTCTTACATGAAAATGCACTCCATCTACATCAAATATTTAAATTTCATTAAGTTACAAAATTATAACAAAAATGGATGTTTTTATAAATGTGTAAAGGAAATTCATTTTAATGCAAGGAAAAAGCCAAAACCAAAGAAAAATAATGTGCTTATATAAACATGTAGCTTCTTACAACATAAATATAGAAAGATATATACTTAGACATTTATAACAAAGTTCTTGTATCTAGAATATGCTTAGATAGTGTCAAAATTTTTAGATTTACTAACTTGCATATATATATTTTCATTTAAAGAGTAATCGACTAGATTAATCAATTATTTCTGAGTTGATTTCAGTTGTCCATTGAAGAATAACTGTATTAAATCTTCATGGCAAACCTCATCATGACAGTAATTAATATATTGGTAATGCATCATTGAGCTCGCCTGTCAGTGAAAAAATAATTAATTACCATAAAGTGTTGCATGTATTCATGGGCAGGAGAGTCTGGAGAATATTTCCTGGCGATGGAAAGGCAAGAGCAGCAAAGGATAAAACTCAAAGGGTAACAAGTGTCCTGCAGTAAACAACACTTGGGCACTCAATAGTATTTATTGAGTGAAATAAATTCAAGTTACTGGGATGTCCTGAGTTACAAGCTCAGAAAAAATTACCTATGAACAAGTGGAATTTAAAGAATTATAACACACATATGTCAAATAACATTTTGGAAGATAAATACTTTTAAAAACATTGTTGGTAATCCTACCTGATAAGAAGTTCGAGCCCGTTTTTTCCATTACTTTGAACTTGTAACAATGTTTGTTAGTCATCTATGCTAAGGGTACCTCGCAATTATCAAAACAAATTTAGCTTATTAATTAAACTGATTTTTTAACCACAGCTGCAAAATTAGGCAAAGATGAGCATGCCAAACATAAACAGGGTGAGTATCTATTACCATAAGATGTTTCAATAGAACTCGGGATTTTCAAACATAATAGGCCAGATGTGTAAGGTACCATTAAAAAGAAAAAGGAAAAACTTTTAACCTGCCATAAAAAGGAATAAGAAAAATCACAATTTGAATAAGAGAAAAGGGCAGCTGACACCAACATCATGATGAATTGGATGTTGCCATTTTTTGACAAGGACTTTCAAAGCAATGTCTGAGTTTCATAATACACTCTAAAAAAAACTGATCAACTATATAAAATATCAATTAAAAATCTCAGGTTTCTTACATACAGTTACTTAATTTAATCACTTAAAAACTAAACAATATTGGAATTCTTATCTGCCTCAAACACTGAATATTATATATTACCTTTTTCTTTGTTATAAAACTACCAAAAAAGTTAAATTGGTAAGATTTCTGGGATATTTCATCCCTAAAATTTTACAATCTAAATGTACTGCACAAAAAATTTAAATGTTGTGTTTTATTACTTCTCACGTACAAGACAATTAATTTAAGTATAGGACATTAAAATAAAGTTCTATAAGGAGTGATGTCTCTAATTAGTATTTACTAATAGATTAAATCAATGCTTCTGTGATGCTGACACTGTGGAAATGCTGTGTTTTTGTTTGGGGTAGAATAACACATGTCCTTGAATGTCTTTTCCTTGTACAAGTGCTATTTTTACCAATTATTTTCACATTTAATTTCATCTAATTATGCAAACATTTGGGTATGCTATCTCATTTTTCTTAACTGCTACACTAATCCCAGTTAATCCTATAAACATAACACAGTTCTTTCTCCATGGGTTTATTAACATGCCAAGATGTATCCGTTTAGTACATGGACCGGTAATTTTAACACCTACTATTTTCAGATTTGCTTGTTCTCATTAACTGGATGCAGCGCTGAGTTCTCAGAAATGCTGCAGTTCTCTTGCTTTGTTGCCTTGTTTCTCTGAACCTAAGTCACTTCCTTGGCCTTATTGCTCTTTCTCTGCTCACATAGAACCTTCCTGTGTAAGGGTGTATACCACATATAACCTACCTATGTGAGGTTACAGAGCAGTGGTTAGAAGCGTGGGCTCTTTAAACTTGGCTCGAATCCATACAATTAAATCCCAACTTTATCACTCCTTTATCTCACTATCTTTATGACCTTCAACAAGTTTATGAACTCCCTCGGTTTCCTCATACGTAAAAGGAGGGCAATAACCGTGGAGACGAAAGAGGTAAAGCATTTGGACCAGTGTCTAAGGACTAGGGGGTGGCCAACATATATTAGAAATTCTTCTCCTTCAGATTCAGTGATACCCCCTGATGGTAGCATATCAATCTGCAATGATAACCAGCATTCCATCTTCCTGGCTGAGGCAGTTCACGTGCAAAATGTCCGTATAAAATTCTTATGCTGCTCGTCCTATAGACTTGAGATTGCTATCATTAAAACATATATATGCTTGAAGTTTTAGAATTATGGTTTCAATGATCACCTCCGAAATAAAATTGCTGGCAGCATTATATGCACTGAAATACCCTTCACGTAAAGGAGAAATGAAGCCATTTTAAATCAGAGGAAATCTGAGAGATGCAACCTCAGCAAATGCACACTTAACAAACCCCTGTACATGGACCATGTACACGACTCCTCAAATCACCGAAAAGACAGACAAGCCAACATTAAAATGCATAAAAGACTTGAAGCAGCACATTACACATGGGAAACCCGACTGGCTGACGATGAATTCTGAGGAGGGTATTGGTGCAGAACTGACCCGAACAAGGCGGAGTGGCTGGAAGAAAGGCGGTGACGAACACCACAGTGTGGCAGCTGGCCAGCAGCGTCCCCGGCCCGGTTACCCGGCTTCCAGAAAACGCTGTGAGCGGCTCAGCCTTGGCTTGACACCCTTAGCTGGTCTCAAAGGCAAACTGCCACAGTTGTGCGTCTTCTTCTTCTTGTTCTTTTTCTTGTTCTTCTTCTTGTTCTTCTTCTTGTTCTTCTTCTTGTTCTTGTTCTTCTTCTTCTTCTTCTTCTTCTTCTTCTTCTTCTTCTTCTTCTTCTTCTTCTCCTTCTCTTTCTTATTATTATTAACATTTTCTCCCACTCTGAAAGCCTTAAACCTAATATATCAGATACAGTTTAGCACCTGAGTATTTTAATCTGTGAAGATTTCCACATGGAGGAAAAGCGGATCAAAAGTCATTGTGGGAATGAAGAACATGGTGATGATGTCATTTCTGAATCCCTAGAAAAAATTTAGGAAAGGGAAGTAGCTCTAAAAAGCTAGTTATGAAAGGAATGCTATTTTTCAAAAATCATCAGAGAAGTTATCAATAACTAGTGAAATTTAGGGACAGTTATTAAAAACATGTTAACGAAGAAGAAAAATTACCTTTGGACATTTAAAAAAATCTGTAATTAAAGAGAAAACTTTAAAATTTAACATCTTTTAAAGAGCATAAGTTTCATTAATTAGGCAAAGCCTTAATGTATGTTTTTAGAATAAGTTAACACATCTAATTTTATAAATATAGTAAAATTTATGCATATGAATTATTGTTACAACAACTATAAATTATTCAATCATTAATATTACCCTTTAGGTATGTTGGCACATGTCTGAAAATAGATGTGAATATTTAATGAAATATCAGAAGAATATATTTTTACCAATTTAAAAAAATTGTAATGATGCTTTGCATACTTAACTTTTTGTAACAAAAAACTAAAAATGATAAATAATATCATTGTTATATTTATATAATTGACTTAAAATTTCAAAAATATAGCACTTGATAAAATAGTTATGTTTAAAATTTATTAAAAACTATTAAAAGCCTTGAATATATGTTTTAAAATAAGATTACATGAGTAATAGATGAGAGATTTGATTAACAGCAAAACATTGGAAAATGGTGGTATCAGTGGCTGGAAATTTTAATGAGTCAGTCATATGAAGCAGGTGCTAAAATAGCAGACCTACTCTTCTTTGCATTACTTTAGAATAAACAACATCACAGACAATAATCACTTAGCAGCAATTCATGTTGCATAACACAACCCCGGGAGAAATTTGCTCATTAATAGAAAACATGCTAGTAAGCTTTGAAACGCTGAACTCCACGTAGGTCAGAGATCGCACTGACTACTCCACAGATTGGTGAAATTCAGTCTAAAAGATCACTCGGAAATTAATGCAAATACTAAGCAGTGAGAAATCCATTTCACGCAGACTTCATTCAAAATAACTCCAGACTTAACAAGACAAACTTCAAGAAAAGGTGTGAAAACTATTTAAATACTGAGCCCTTCCTTTTTTCCTCCCTTTCTTCCTTCCAAAAGTATGTATTGGTTGTCATTAACAGGAGTCATGCAAATAAGCGTACCAGGTGAAAACCAGAAATCTATGTTGTTTCAAAGTTACGAAAATTTCAGTTATAAATGAGGTACAGCTAAACAATAATGGACTAAGTTACCCATTGTTTCCTGAATTGCAAATGTTTATGTAAGTGTTAAACTCCTTTGGCTATTTATCTTTTGAGAGGTATTTGATAAGGAACTTAATGGCCTGAAGTAAAACCTCAAACTGACATTATATAGTTTGGTAAAAATTTTATTACTGCTCACATACCAAAGAATAATTATGTTTTAATTCCATGGTTTACCCAGAATTCATCTATCCAGCATGAGCTATATACTTTTTCTGCATTACGGATACAAATTTCATTTTCCATGATTACTTTGTGATAGATGTGCAGCCTTTCTAAAGTGTATTTTTTCCAACGTTCATTTAAAAAATGACTGTTTTCATCTGTTCCCAAGACCCCAAAGCAGGAAACAAAAGATTTACTATTAATTTTACGTTATATATTTCATGTTGCATAGACTTCCTACTTTGTAGTTGACTTGTTTTTTGCCACTTAAAATGTAATCTTCTTAAATGCAAATTTTGGTCAAAATAACTCTGGGAATTATTGTTTAGGGTTGAGCAAGAGGACTTCAGGGAGTCCTTATTGGCAGGGAGCAGGGATTTTGTGGTGGGTCTAGGGGGTGAGACAGGGTTGACTACCTGATTGATAAATCCCATTAAATAATGTTTATTAATGTAGTGGTCTTGCTCCTGGTGTATTAAAGGACAATTACCGTACAGGGTGGGCAAAATGGGTTTACAGTTGCAAGTACATGTAACAGAGTTATTGCAGCTATGGCAATAATCATAAGCTGCATGTCTCTTTCCAGAGGAACAACTGTTAGCCTGCCCTTGCCCATCTCTGTGTGCCCAGAGAACATACACCTTATTTCACTTCCATGCTGTGACACCAAGAATTATGGGGTTTTGTTTCTGAGATCCTTATTTTTCCAGAAGTCCATTTAATAAATGGCTTGGTTATTTATGTCTTTTTTTCTTTCTGTTCTTTGTATATTTTCATGGTAAATGTTGGTGCTAAGGTATTTGCAACATAACTTCATTATAACTTTGATCCCTTAGCATTTTAAAGAATTATATTAATGCACATGATTTAATAATCTCCAGATGC
This sequence comes from Furipterus horrens, assembly GCF_987537825.1. Taxonomy (NCBI): domain Eukaryota; kingdom Metazoa; phylum Chordata; class Mammalia; order Chiroptera; family Furipteridae; genus Furipterus; species Furipterus horrens. The sequence goes on along the minus strand of NW_028327185.1, from coordinate 4,819,161 downwards.
ATTTGAATTTTTCTGATAGAAAGATTGGGATCCCTGATACCTTATCTTTGGTAACCTCTTTTCTTCAGTTTTACTAAATCCCTTTTCTTAATCTTACTAAACAACTTCTATTTTTATCTCTCTTTTATACATCTTAAAATCATATATTATTTTGTTCTTAAATTGGATAGGTGTTTTTCTTTAAATATGTGAGATTAACCAATGCCCACACCATTTATTAATGTAATAGACATGTATAATATTGATTCTGTATTTTATACTATTATTATTTTAACTTATTTCTTTCATCTTATTTTCTAATAATATTAATTAATTAGAGAATAAGGCTTCCCTGAGTCTGCTCCTAGGCTTTTCTCTTCAGATATTAGAACATGGCTGTGCCTATGGGTGTGGATGCTAGCGCAGCCTGAGGATCAATGATAATCATTCACTTTTAAGATAAAACACCCCAGAATCTGCCTCTATGCTAATAGGGACAATCAAGTAACACAGATGTAACTGATTCACAGTATGATTAAGAGAAATGTAAGCCCTCTCGATACCGCTTTATCTGGTATTATTGTCAGTAATTCTTTTAATATACTAATTCCATTCTATACAGTAAGTGTGTTTTGAATTAAATTTGTATAAATAAGTATTAAATAACTTAAAATAATTTCTAAAAATATCAATGAGTTCGTTGTGCTCAAAAGTAAAAATGAAAAGCAATCTGAAAAAAAGCTTTCACTAAGCACCCACATGAATATATAACAGAAAGAGAATCAAAATAGCATGTCTGTCACCACGTTCATAAATCAGCTGGAAAACACATTTAATTTAATGCAGTTTTTTCTCTTTTTATAAAATTAATTCATCAACACTTCCTGAGATAACTTTAATTTTTTTTGTCCCTCTCATCTTATTCTCCTGGGAATATAATCATTTCACCAAGGATGACCTCTTGAAGTTGGTTTGGGTGCGTGTAGGAAGCAGATTTAAAAATGCTTGTCGAAATTCCAGTCAACCTCAGTCAGAAATATGTTGGTTAGCATCTTAGAAGGACCCCGACCGTTACTTCAGTAATTCCCTAAATTTTTTTCCCATCATTAGACTGTAACAGTAATGAAAGCCGTAGACCCTTTCGTGACCAATGGCTGTGCCTAATGCAAACTAGTATTCACATTGTGTGTGTGTAAATTAACATGTAGGCACTAGAACATCTAAAAGGAATCAGCTTCTGATTCCTGCGGCTAAGGGATGAAGGCTGAGGAGGGAGGATATTCTCCAAACAAACGCTCTTCACCACTTGAGTGGTCAGTTCCCTCTGGGCCATGACTCATCACGGGGAGACTTTCCTCCATGCGCTGTGCATCCCTATGATGACAGCTCCCAACACATTAACCTTGGCCCGTAGGTGCTGATGTGTGCTTGCACGAACATCCGTAATCGAGAGCCGACTGGCAGCACACGGTGAACTTGACAATGTATTCACAATAAGTAAATGCGTTGGATCCATTAGGAAGACTCTTACCTCATTCTTTTGAAGTACATGCTCCCACACCCTTTCCAGTATTTATCTACGTCTTCATGATAAATTATGTCAGAGAGGGTGTTGTTGAGCACTTTTTTCTCCAAGAGTAGACCTGTTTAATTCTTTTTTGTAAAATTGAAGTCTTTATCACAGTAACTTTATCATTTTCTGTTCTTTTTTATAAACAAAATTAGTAAAGAAAATCACCCTTCACTGTTGCCCTGCAAAATAGGATTTGTTTCTTCCTTAAGTCATTTAATGTAACCTCTTTCTTATCAACATTTTATTACCTCAGATTCTTTACCAGTCACATATATTTTTATTATTATAACTGAATCATGTGTATTATTGTCTGGTTAAGGTATTTTTTTTCCCAGAGAGAAGTAAACAGTGCTGTGATATCTCTGAATAAGACAAGGATCCTGATCTCATGAAGCTAACATTTATGTGTAGAATTATTCTCAGTAATACTCTATGAAGAAAATACAACACAGGGTAAAAGAAAAGTGTGATGGTCATTCATTTAATGATGTAGAGCTTTCTGGCAATGTGAGGAAGGAAACGGGAATGGGAGCCATGAATTATTAGAGGAAAGAGTTGAGCTTGCCTCTGAAGTAACAGAAGTAGGTTAGAGCCCAAGGTGAGAACTCAATGTGCATTAGAACAGATGGTCACCAGACCGCATCTCTGAGCGCATCACTGAACCTAGAAAATGAGCGTGTCCATAAGAAGAAGGGATCGATAGCAGGAAACTCTTCGATCTCAGCTGAAAGGCTGATTTGGCAACACACGGTCGTTTCTGACACGGACAATGTTATCTCGCTGGGAATTTAAGTCAGTCTTAGTTTCCAGCCTCTTTTGTTTTGCTTTTAATCATTTGTTTCTTTTTTAAAAAAAATTTATTTATTTGTTTGTTGTTTTTATTTATTTATTTTTAGAGAGAGGGGAAAGGAGAAAAAGAGAGAAAAATCATGGTGTGGTTGCCTCTCACTCATGCCCCCACCTGGGGACCTGACGTGCAACCCAGTCATGTGCCCTGACTGGGGATCGAACCAGCAACACTTGGCTCGCAGGCCGACACTCAATCCACTGAGCCACAGCAGCCGGGGCAATCATTTGTTTCTTTTAGTCCCTCAATGATTTGTGTTCACCTTCTGTTGATATTTTTTTTTCTACTTAAACCTGAGTTAAGCCTATCATCTGAGAACATCTTATCATGTTCGTGTGGCCTCTATTTTAAATTTAAGTATAGTGGATGTATATATTATATTAGTTTCAGCTATCCAGAATGGTGATTTGACACTTACATACCCTACCATGTGACCCTGGACTCTTAACTCAGGTATGTTAGAGCAAAATGAATTCCCAAACATTAAACAGTGGTAGTGGGATTTAGGACTTACTGATTCTTGGCTGACTGGATTTCACAATTGCCCCGTAGGACTCAGGTACGTTTGGTTCCCTGTATATCAGAAGCCATAGAAGTTATCCCAAAACAGAGAGAAGTTGGAAATGCTTGCTGAGGAGGCAGCCAGCATGGCCCGCCGCCCTCGCCCTCTTCTGCCCTCGTGGGGTGGGGAGGATGGAGGAGACACTCCCGCGTTGCCCTGCGGTTGGGGTGGGTTGGATCATGTGAGACTTTGAGAGTCGGGCCCCAGGGCTGTGTCACACACGTACTTGACATCACTATCTGTAGACATGTGTATTTTCTCTAGCTGTCCACAAAACTGCGTCCAAATTTCACTGGATATGAGAGGGTTTTTTTCATAATTTTTATGGTTGTAACTGTCCTTTCCTTTCCCTAAGGACTAAGTATTCTCTGATTTCCCTTTTATATTTTATGTAGTTTTTTTTTTAAAGGGACTCTGGGAAAAAGATCAGAAGTATATATTATTTTAATAATTTGCATTTATCTGGAGCTTTTTCTTCATTTTCTACTATACTCTAAAAACATTAATATTGAAATATCAGAATTATGCACTTCAACGTAATCAGCTTTGGCTCACTTTCTATATATGCTAATACTTTTTCTTCACTGTTGCCATTGTCCGTTCATTCATCAACACATGAAATTATACACCAGGCAAATGTGGATAAATGAAGTGAGCACCTCAATTAGCGTCAATGCTGTGAGCCTGTCAATTGTGAAGCTTTCTGCACCGCCAAGGAAGCCTCCCAGCACCTGCCTTCGCCCGGGCATCCCCTCCGACTGCGATCATTCTGTCTGAGGTGCACAATGATTTATTCTCCGCATTAAATAGCTATCACACAACAGAAGCAAGTTGCACTTTGGGAAACCACTTTGACGCTAAGCCAGAAAGAGCAAGCCCACAAAGCCAATTACAACAGGTTTTCGGGGCTTTGGCTTAGCCTTCCCCATGTAAGGTGGGTTGAAAGGACAGTATGTGAACATGAGCAGCGTGAGCTGGTTTCTTCCCCTGAAATTGTCCAAATGAATTATCAGTGATGTACCCTTTGGATTTAGTACATTTTCTCTTTTTCCTTCTGAAAATATCGTTATCTTTTACTTTAGGTAGATAGAAACACTAATGAGAGAGAATTAAAATTAACTTCTGATACTCATGTCTGAAATGATTGATCAAGCTAGACTAAAGCATATAAGCAAATGAGCATATAAGCAAATAACATTTACTGTACTTTATAAAAAAGTATTTTTTTCTTTTCCTGGTTCTTTATCATCTTTATAATCGTCTAACCTTCTTTAATTTCTTACTTACTTGGGCAACATACACTAATTACAAATATTATGTGTATTTGTAATTATACTGCCAATAAAAACATAAATGTGGCCTAATATCTGGGTGCACTGGGCTCATATTATATACAGAGAAATAATCAAGATAAATAGAAAATTTTCATTTCAGTGGCATGAGTGCAATATTAGATGTTTTTATGGCTCTTACCGGATGAGTGAGATGAAATCATATTTTTTAGTTTTGTGTTATTGTATTCTCAAACTTAAGCAACTAGAATATTTAATGGACACGCAATGACTAATTTTTCATTTAATTTATAAAATTACCTTATTTTGAACACTAATTGTTTTTCTATTCCCTTTCCTCTTCATTCAAGATCCCCAAATTAATAAAAAGAAACCTGAACCGAGGCAGGTATTCAAAGAATGTGCCTGAATTATCATAGCTCACACCTGCACAGACAAGACAAAACATAAATATTACAATTGCTCCTTACTTAAAGGACAAGGGCAAAAACTCAAAGGTTTGAAACTAATTTATTCTACCAGCAGTTCGTCTCGAATATAAAGCCAAAGAATGGTGCTGAACTTGGTGAACTACTGCCAATCACTTGTCTCGGCCTTCGTTTTAATACTTGTTTGTATTCATAGACTTTCCCAGGGAATCAAAACTCTTTCTGTGCTCCATTAAGAAAAAAAAAAAGTTTATATCCCCCAGGCGGAAAATGATTTTTCTTAAATTAAATATCCAGCTTATCTGAATTAATCAAATTAAAATCATGGAAGCTCTCCTATTTCATTTACTTTACATTGTTGTGGGAACATGTATTTGGAAATTTAAATAATTAATTAGAAATCTCTAGTGTTATGTTTTAATAATATATGGAAACTTCGAATTATCCTACAATGGTAGTTTTTAATATATTAGATTAATATTATCCTGTTTCTTCTCATCATGGGTATGACAGAGGAGAAAACACGCATATAAGAAGGGAATCCATAATTCCTCCATTCAGAACTAGCCCCTACTCCCTTTTCGTGGTTTTTCACATCAGGTAACCTGGTGTAAGTCCTCTAGCTTGGGTTGTGTTTGCCCTCGTCCAAAAATGATATTATTTAATAACCTCAAAATTATAGTTGCTTTGACGCTTATTTGAAAAACTACAAAACCGTTTCTCTTAACAACGGTGCTTGATATACGTAGTCTCTGTTAAAAAAAGAGATAGACCCGTAATAATGGTCTAATCTTTGCTTAAAATATCCTTCTATCTGTCCCGTGGTAGAAGGCAGATGGCATCTATTGTGTAATTGCTTATTTATTTTTTATTTTTTACCTAATACTCCTCAAAAGAATAAAAAGAAAGAGGATGATTGTCTTTGGCTAAGAATATGCCCTTAGATATGGTGTAATACCTTTGCTGCTTAGTCATTCCGTAATAATTCTGCAAGTTAACATTTGGGTGAACTTTCAGGTTAACAGAGAAATTTTGTGTCTAAAGTTAATGTTAAACTGTATGTTTTATTCTACGGAAAGCCAAAAGATTTTCAACCAAAAGAAAGGGTGACATTTCCATTTTGTTCCGTCTGCGAATAATGCCACACAAGCTAGAATTTTAGTCCATGTCAGTGAGTTACGCACAGAGTGATTTTAAATGTAGCATTTTATTACTGCAGAAAGAAAAAAAGTAGCATTTCCTTTCAAATAAGACTAACTAGATATGCAATGGGACTTTAGTTATGGAGCTGAATTTTCACACATATTTGTTTTTGTTGTTGTTGTTTTTGTACAAAACTTCCTTTCTGCACTTCATGTCTGCCGCAAACACCAGCTGTGCACACCCTGCAGGGCAGGCGCGGGAACAGCAGACCGAGACTTGGTTCTGTCTGCGTAAAAGGTTACTCCGCATCGCAATGCTTCCCACGACCTTAAGAATCCATAATTTAAACTCTGTTTCCAGGTCTATTTCATCCTTAAATACAAGTTAGGTAAATATAGTCTAGCAAGTTAAACATAGCGTATGCGGTATCATTTTATTTTCACTGCGTGGTTGTCATAGTCCCATAAGCTAAGATTAAATAAAAATATAAGTGTTTAAGACCTCATGTCAGTGCACAAGGTAGTTTTCCTATTATTAATTCTCTTTGTACAAAATAGATTTATCTTTGTCATTTCAACAACCTACGAATATTGAAAATACCAGTGAACACACTGTATTTCCCAGCTAGCACGCTCTACTGCAGATGGGAAGGCTCCGCCAAGCCCGCCTGTAAATATTCTCATATAACCCTTGCAGACAATTGGCTTTTTTATTGTCTGGTATCTTCTCTTTCAGAAATGTTTCCTGTCTATATTGTAACAAAGTCATTAGAAATATTATGAATCTTTTCTTATAATCCTGGAAACCATATGCCAGTAAGTTAACTTCCCATTATTGGTATTCATACTTTTTGCTTAATATTCTGTGGCTGAACTTCTAAGTAACATTTGCTTGTGATAAACTTCCCTCAGATTTTGAGCCAGTCCTTCTCTATCCCCCCACCCCCACACAGACACAATAAAGCGTGACACTCCTGTTTCCTGAAAGTTTTACTGTCACCCTTCAGTCTTGCTTCTTCACACTATATTTTCTTATCCAGCCAGACAAAAGCAATCACTTCCATACCGGTTCCCCAGACTCACATGCCTCACTCATTGATCATATAGTTCCTTGAAGCAATGTTTTTTTAAAATTATTTTCAGTGGCTTCATGGATATTGGAAAAATTATTTATCATATCAAAAATTATTCTGAGAATTTCTATTTATTTTTTCATATTCAAAATGTATATAATGTGAGTCAAAGGATGTCAATTAATGGAAATACAACTTTAGATTTACATTACATATATATTTTTTTTGGTGATTGACTATTTTAAAATAGAAGAATGTGATAATATTATGATATACAGTCCAAGGCAAAGAACATGCAATTACTGAGCATATATCATTTCTATAGTCAATATAACCACTCTCTTGAAATCAATTTAAATTTCAATTAAGAAAAGGAACAGTTTCCCTCAAAGATAATAGTGAAACAAATGAAAACATATTCAATATATTAACCGATATCTCAGGATGCAAAAATGTCTTACAAAGTGTTCATGGCAATGTTTTAAGTGATTAAAGATGTTAAGTTGACAACATTAGCAACAACAAATCTATTAACTTAGTATTTTAAAACTTCAATAGTATTTTCTTATCTGTCATCTGGCATAGCCTATGCCAGAATTAACTTCTTAACAATTGTACAAGACAGTCAAAGTCAGGGGTGCTCTGTTGCCCTGTTATACTTGTATGTTACCACTCTGTCACCCTGTGAACTATGAGCATTATACCTGTGCATCTGTCTCTGTGAGGCCAAGAGCAAAGAGAGAGGACCACTGCATACCCTGCTATACTACAGAGTTAAAGTTTAATTTAGTAAAGTTTATCATTGGCCAAATGCCAATAACTTGTCCTAAAGACCTTCGCCCCAAACAGTGTAATATGAATTTTATATATTTTTATATTATTGATCAAGCCCATACAAAAGTTCCAAATAAATACCCTGGCACATCAAACAGGAAGTAATAAGCACTCTTGGATTTTAATGCTATCTTGAGGAGCCATTTAAAATTCTTGTGGTTGGGGAAATCTAATAATAGCTAAGGAGAGATAAATCAAGGCAAATCTGTCGGCAAACAAAAAGTAAGACCCAATTTTATGTGACCCAGTCCTAAGACAACAGTGCAAACTTGGAAAAGCAACATTGTGTTGTCTGGCTAGTTAGCCTCTGGAGGTGATGCGTCAGACAGGCGCTCTCGAAGGGATGGACATGAGCGGACTTCCCAAGACAGTGGTGGGTCTACCGCCTAGACCACACTGACCTTGTATGAGTAGGTCACACTCCCACAGATGCGTCTGGCTATGTGCTTGTGGACTTGCTGAGGGGAACAGGAGGTATCTGTACGGCTCAGACACAACACCTGTTAGCAGTTGTCGCTTGAGGTTGACAGAACTCATAAGGGAAAGGCAGTCCCATGCAGCATCTGGCAGCACAAAAAATGCCCGTGGGTACCTGTCGGTGGAAGTGCTACAACCCATTGCTGATGTGCCCTTTGGCTTAGGGGAAGTTTTGCGATAAAGGAGTAAATACTCTGTGAGGTACTTTTGGGGACCTGCATTTGTTGGCACTCACTGCTGGCAGTGAATCCACAGTCTACTTGGCTCCTTCATTGAGGGCAGGTTCCATTTAGAGGGACCCTGGTAATATAGGAGGCGGGACTTTGACCGTGGCGTCCTGAGGGTTTCGCTGAAGGACAACTACTAGCTTTGTTTGGCAGTGCAGGTTTATCAACATTAACACATATTTCTGTTGCATGTATGAGTTTGTCTGTTTGTTTGTTTTGTATTACCGACATGTGGTCCAGGATTGAGGTTGAAAACAAGAATTTTATATTGGACCTTTGCCATATTCATTGGTTTCTTCAAATGTTACGATAAAAGGAGAAGATATTGAGAGAATAAATCAACCTCTTTAGAAAGTAAGAATCAAGAGTTCTGAGAGCTACCTTAAAATAATGATGAGGTTAACAGAATACATTCAATTTCTTTAACTAATATATATATATTAACACCAAGACCATTACTTACCATCTATGAGATGTCTGGCCTTTTCATCAGATCTTGGTTTCATTTCTAATCATCTTTAAAAACCATTAATTGTTTTTCCAGGTTTTTGAGATTTCAGATATGTTGTAATTATTTTCCCAGGTAAAGTGTTCTGTGACAGTGCTGTGCTCTCCTGAAACTGCAGACTTGATGGAGAGTAAGCAAGGGAAGGCCCGTGGCCATGGGAGAGACAGAGGACAAACATGCCAGCCTGTCTGCTTCCCATCTGGCCGCCGTGATGGTGACAGCAGATCTGTGAAGGCAAACGCTTTCCTGACAAGCTCTTTAATTAGAATCACAGTCATCTTCCCAGACATGGTCCTGAAAATAAATCGTCTACTATAAATAGGTGTAAATAAACAGTTAGTTTCTCCCCACATCTGAAGGAAGAGACCAAAGACAAAGAGTCTTAGAAATACGGTAATTTTCCAAATGGAAATGTGGGAGGAACAGCCCGTGGTATTAGGTAACAGAACACGTTGCTGGGATTGGAAGTGTAGGGTTTGTTTTTTCTTCTTTCCCACCTTGAAAGAAAGATTTATGTGGATGACGGAGTGAGAGTTTCTGTAACAAACCGTCATTAGAGGCAGGTATTCTAGTCACATGCCTCGATGTCAGTGACAAGTAAAGCTGGCTCAATTTTTTACAATTAAGTATAATATGGCACAAGGTAAGGCCATGTAAGACATCATAAATGGTTTTAAATGATACCTGTATATGGTGTAGAGTAACCTTGGAAAACACTTGAATCTCTTTCAAGGCCATTTCCTGCTCTATAAATTATAGACAATATTTTTTATAAGATATTTGTGAGAGTCCTAAAATGGGACATCACTTAAAATCATTTTCAAAGGATAGAAATAAAAAAAAAAACATATATATTTAAATATAGTGTGTACATCAGCTTTTTCTGTTATTGTCATTTTTATAAATTTTACTAATTTTTTTAAAGAGAGGAGAAGGGAGGGAGAAACGGAGGGAGAGAAACATACCTGCAATCCAGGTATGTGTCCTGCCCTGGAATTGAACCAGTGACCTTTCCCTTTGAGGAGGATGCCCAACCAATTAAGCCACATGGGCCGGGACCCAGCTTTGTTTCCTTTTTATAGGAAGGTATTCAACCTGGCTTGTCCCTGGCTTGTGGCAACATCACTCCAGGCTGATAAAGGGGGTCGTCTCTCTTTCAGACTGATGATATAAACTAAAACATAAACACACACACACACACACTCTCTCTCTCTCTCTCTCTGTCTGTCTCTCTCTCTGTCTCTCTCTCTCTCTCTGTCTCTCTCTCTCTCTGTCTCTCTCTCTCTCCCTCTCTCTCTCTCTCTCTCTCTCTCTCTCTGTCTCTCTCTCTCCCTGTCTCTCTCTCTCCCTTTCTCTCTCTCTCTCTCTCTCTCTCTCTCTCTCTCTCTCTCTCTCTCTCTCTGTATCTCTCTCTCTGTTGGCCACTTCAGTACACCTGAGCAAGGAGAGGGCGTGGATTACTAGGTGTAAACACTGTGTGTTTTATTTTCTATTGTGAAATAGAATCTGTGCGAACATTTAACCACAGGTTTCCCATTTCTTATTTTTCAGTGGGTAGAGCCTGAGTGTGTGTGTATCTATACATTGCGCATGGCAGGGGGGCTGTCAACGGTTCCCATTCCCCACAGGTACCTAGGGCTGACGGCGTGCCATTTCACCCTGAGGAAGTCAGTTCTGCTGTAGGAAATGCCCCCCCCCCCGAAAAAAACACACCTTGTTTATGAGGGAACCATGTGCCGCCTTTGGTATAATAAGGGGGTAATGTGTCCAAGGTAATTAAAAGGCTGAAGATAAAAAACACTGATATAAGAATGCTAAACAGGGGTGCATCTCTTTGCAGTGGGGAACTGAAGGCACAGAATTCAGAAGCAGTAGCAGCTTATTGGCAAGAAATGTTTTTTAAAAAAATACATATCTGGATTTTGAGAACTAACGGGAGAAGAGCAGGAGATGGAAGCTTTTCAAAATGCAGAATTGGATCAGTTATAAAAATTGACCAATTTTCACACTGGTTAACTGTCCTGCAAATCCGTAGGACTGAGGGGAATTTCCTTCTGTCTCAATGGTAGAGCCGTCTTTCTAAAGAGCCAGGGAGATACCTTTTAAAGTACACGCAATTGTAGATTTGATGATGCATGTCTAAATCACGTGAAATAGACACGGTACATGCTGCACAGGAGCCGTACACGTGGCTGACCTTCATCGAGACGATTACGTCACAGAGTTACAATAAGCTTTGCAGAAGTCACCGGAAATCTTAGGAATTTGTGCCTTCTGGTGGAAGTCTTATGTCCAAGAAAAAAGGACAAAATGTTTTTTTTTCCTTCCTATCTCAGGACTCCAAAATCAGTGTGTAGCAAGCTTACGTATTTCAAGAAACAGCAGTGACACATTCATATTTTAGGGGGGCCAGCAATCATGATCATAAGATTATAAAAACCTTCACCTCCCATATACCTAATCACACAATACAGGGACTTCATTATTACAATAGTGGAAACGTGGACGTGTTATGAGACAGGGATTTTTGTCTGAGGATTTTTAAGGACTGACAGAAAAGACACAGGCAGAATTGGAAGCCGTTGTCACCTACACAGCAATCTCTGCAGAAAGCGCAACTTCCCCGCCAGATTAACATAAATCCTCCAATTAGGGGCCTTTGCACCCAAGATCCCGTTACCCTACGGAACATGTCCAGCTTTCAACAAAAGCCGCACTGCGCACCGAAAGGCGGGGAGCAAATGCAGTCGGTCTGTGGAAAGAAAGCAATGTCTGTTCTTAACCTGATTTGATTCCGTGGCGATCGGGGCCAGTGCTCTCAGCGGGACCATCCTCAAGTTGAGCCTCTTCCATAAATGGAGACTGGGCGAAGGAAGGAAACCCCCACCTCTTGGCTGAAGTTACCCAGAACTGAACCTCAACAACACGTAGCTGGGTGCAAACCACAAATGGCAGATGCCCTGCGCCTCCCAGGATACGGTCCTCTGACTGGGCCCTGGACAGAGAGCCAGGGAGTTTGTCTCACTGAGATGGGGCGGAGGGAGGGTTGGGGGGCACAGGTCTTGGTTCCAGTGCAGTGGGATTCAAGTAGCATTTTAGGAGAGATGAAAAGACTCTAAAAGTAGATTGTGATGAATTATACATCACTCACAATGAGTGAACTTTAAGTGATGTAATTTAAACCTCAATAATGTCATTAAAACCTTATTTTTGCAATGTGCTGCTTCTGTGTGGCTCTAGATTTTACAAAGCATATAATCCCGAACAGGCAAATGACCACTGACAGTCTTCTAAGTCCGTTTTAAAGGAGTTGGTATTGTGCTTTTTTATATCCTCAGAAGCGATTTTCCAGTCTAACTATGAAAAAGCTTGAATCTCCAAAAGAAAATATTCACACTGCAGATAAATTCTACCCCGTGGTCTCTCCTTCTGTTCTTTTGCCCTCGTGCATCAGATTTAATAAACCAAAATTTTCAAAGAAAATAGCAAACTTCAAATTCCACTTCTTAAAAGTTTACTTTCCCTTGACTATATTCACTATTTTCAAACCTCCCCACATGACATTCAACTAAAAGAAAAGTAAATGCATCTGTCAGCAAAAGAATATTTTAGAGACTGGTGTTTCAGGGTAGTCTGGAGTTTAGTAGGCAGTCTTCATAACTTGGCTTCATGCATATATATTAAAATCTAGCTGATATTTATGTCATCTCATTTTTGTGGCCTTATGTCCATTTTATTAGAATAGAAAATTAACATTTTTATTCGTATGTGATTAGGAAAAGTGGCGGATCTGGGGAATTCTATGACAGTTTCCAGGTCGAGTTGTTGTCAATAGGAAGGATATGCTCATTGATTCTCAATACTCATGATAACCTTGCTGACCTAAATATGGGGTATTTTAATGTAAATTCCAGACATTGCAACATTGGCTCGTGTGGGAAAGGGGTAGGCAAGGACAAAAGTAAAAATAGAATGATAAGGAGATGATTATAATCATTTAGGTTAGCGATACTAAGAGCTGTCCATTTGGGAGGGTTGGGAGCGCTGGTAGACAAGTCCCTGGAGGTCTGGGCGTAGCCAGTAAGGGATGTCTCTAGGTCAAAGCACCCTCATGGGTGGGTCTGGGCCACTAGAAATAGATGGGAAAACACATGAATAAGCAACAATTTGGAAAGCCAGAGCAATCTTGAGAAAGAAGAACAAAGCTGAAGGCTTCTCTTGTATAAAGAACTAAAACCAAAGCAAAAGGCTAAGACCAGTTACTACAATCAGGGTGCCAAACAATGTTGGAACCTCTGCAAGGACGTCTGTATTTGAGCTGAGTGCTAACCTAGGGCTTCTTAGTTCCTTCTGACTTAGCTGGTCTGGAGCCAAGACAGTCTTTGAGAGCCTGGGGGTTGGGTGGACCTTACAGTGCCTAATAAAACCCCCAACTGTTAGCACTGAGAATAGGGAAGCTCCAAGAGATAGTGTTGGGCAGATGCTTTTAAAAATCCTTCTGAAAACAAGTATTAAGCTTTCCTCTCCATAATACTCTAAAATGGCACCTGGGATATAGCAAAAGTATTTTTTTAAAGAATGAATTACATTAACTTGAATTTTAAAAGTAGGTATCATTGAGGATAATCTTGCAAGAGTATCTTCTCTTTTATTGCAGGTCCTTTCTAATGCATTTTTTCTTTCTCATTTTATTAAATATGAGCCTGTAGTAAAATGCTCTTTGATCTTCCTTTCTTATTCTTTTGAACACCTCAATTCTACTTCATCCGCCCCGGAAGGTCCAGCCTCAAATTTTCTTAAATATTAAGCCAGGTGAAATTGACATTAATGCCAGAGAAACAAGCTTATCTCATTTATATTTAGTGTTTCTGTGCTTAAAGTCAAGAAAAAAAAATGTGTGTGAGTGAGAGCATCTTCTTTTTAGTTTTTCTAACACATGCACTGAAGCTGTTACAATACCTTTTCTTTTACACACTGATACACACATAGCCATATTGAGCATGCCTTTGACTTTTTAATTTAAAACCTTATTTCAATGTGTCTTAGTATTTTTAACTAGCCTGAAGAGTAAGTCTTGTCAAAACTAGTACTTTTAAATTCAGGATTTAATGTTATAGATAGTATAAACTTCCTACCATAGGGTGGGGATAGAAGGATGGTTAAAGAGTTTGCTGTTTTTTTAAGCATTACACCAAGGTAACATATAAAAACAATTATCCGTGAGATAGCATGCGTTCCTTTGCATATGAAGCTGCTAAAACATACAGCCCGTTTTAAATAAGGTCATTTGAATATGAACCTAAAGAAAGAGTTGGGTGTTATACTGGTTTCAAGTAACTTTAACAATTTTTCTTAAAAACATTACACAGTAAGCCATGGTCCTTGTTGCATTATTCTTGTAGCAAGACAGTTATTTTTCAAAGTAGATCAAGATGACTTACGTTTTTATGAGTTGATGATTTTGATAATTTTTTGGCTTTATTCATTATAATCAAAAGCTATTTTCATGTAGGTGAAAAGAAAAGGAAGAATCAGATAATTTTGTTGATTATCTTGTGGCTAGCATAAAATTAGAAAACTTTAATGTTGCCCCACATATAGGAATGCTTCATTGCTTTGTTACATTACACAGAATTTTAGAGCTTACAGGCTTTAGGTTTTCTTAACTCTAGAGCATTCTTCTTTATGAGTCAAATTTAGGGTATTGAAATTTCAACTAGGTTGAGAAAGTTGTCCCAAATCAGAGAGTTTGTTAATTATCTAATGATAGGAAATGAATTAATGAAGAGATTTTCATCTAAATATAGCCCTTAATCATTAGATATTGTGGTAAATGTGTGAGAAGAGGTGAACCATGTCTTTTGCGGCCAGCATAAAAGCCCTCTTCATAGGAGAATACCATTGTGAAAAAATGTACACACACACAACACACACACACACACACACACGCACAGTGGTTAAATTGCTATACAAGGCAGATAGGGAGGATCAGTAGGTTTTCAGGTTTTGTCGCTTTGAATTCAAACCGATAAAAGAAATCAGAGTTAAATCTAGAGTGGCAGAGAAAGGGAAACAAGAGCAAAGCCAGAGAGGGTATAAATCTGAACATCGGAGGCTTCTCTGAAGCCCAGGGGACTCTGCGTTGAGATGGTTAGAAAGAATTTCAAGAACATGAACACTGAGTCTTAAGTTTAAGTGCATGCCTGAGTAATTAATCCTGCCCCTATGCACACACGCACAAAATTACTCTATTAGAAAAACACATAGACTCAGGAGTGAGACATACAAGTGTGATGACTCGGGTGTCTTTGATTTTATAATCCAGGAACAAAGAGCAGCCAAGGTCACCCAGGGGCCTATGGTTCAGAATATAACTTCCCACCTCAAATCCTTTCTCCACTGTGAACACAAACCCATGGGGACTTTCACAGATTTCACCGTAGATGAACCAGCTCTGGCTCCTAAGTCTGAAAAAAAAGGAAACAACAACAAAAAAACACTTGGAAAAAAATTCAGGTTGTCAGATCACAGAGAAAATAATCTGGCAGGGCTCAGTGACAGTTAGGGACGAGACAGCCCCCCGTGGACAGCGCGAACTCTGCATATTTCTGAAACAGCAAGTCCTGACCCACCTGTAACCTATAAGGTGCTGGAAAGACTGCAAAAGTGCCACATGGACGGAAACTACATCCTAAGGGGAGGTTCGGCCATCCCTAAGTGGACTTCATATTTCTGTCTCCTGCTATGGGCTAGGAAAATGCATGCGTGAATATATATTTTCTGTATAAGTTGAAACAACTGCCTATTTAAAAATCATAGCACTTACACTGTTTTTATATATACACATATATAAATCTCTGTGTGTGTGTATATATATATATATATATATATATATATATATATATATATATATATATAGTGTGTATATATATATATACTTAGTGTGTATATATATATACACCCTGGCTGGTTTGGCTCAGTGGACTGAGCGTCATCGGCCTGCGAGCTAAGTGTCGCTGGTTCGATCTTCCAGTCAGGGCACATCAGAGAAGGAAAACTCTGACTCCAAAAAACCTCCGCTGCCTTGCGGCATACCTCTTCAGGGGAAAGGCTAAGGGAGTAAACCCCGACAGAAAATCCGGAGCCGGAGTCCCTAAGGCGGTTTGACGTTGTAGTCAACACCGGCAACTCCTGCGGCGCACCTGAAGCCAAGCTGTATTGACTCCGTCTTTCCCTTGGACCCTTCAGCTGCGAAGAGAGGGGGGGTCTGCTGCATGGGCAACAGCAGACCCTCCATATCACCCTGCCCAGGCTCTGTAGCTTCAGCTTCACTGGAGAGGACACTCCAGCGTCATCGCAAGATGTCGATTCAACACGGGAGGAGACAGATACCGTGTCACTCCCGAGTCGGACTGCACAGCCATTCTCGGCGGTGCAGATAGACTCTTAAGAAGCTACACCATCATCTCTCGAGACGGACGGCTGCCGATGACGATATATATATATATATAAACAGATATATGTGTGTGTGTGTGTGAAATATGAACCCCTAATCATTCTGACTTACTTATTCAGTGACGAAGAAATACATTTTATTAGGTAAGTTAGGTGCCACAAGGCATTGCCCCTAACTCAGGAAAACGACTGATTCTGCCCCATAACATGGTAAAGAGGAAGGAACAAATGAAATAGCAAAATATAAATGAGTTAAATGACCAAACAACCTCGATATCTCATGTTTTCAAGTTTGTTTTTCTTACTGGGTTCTTACCTCCGATGAGGCCCATGGTGACCTCTCTGAACCAGTCACCGGCTCATGCAGCAACCATGGGTACTCATGACTGATTTCAGTGTTTCACATTCTGATCTTCCTAAATATTGTGAAAAACACAAGAGGCGTAATTATTCTAATCATTCCTATTAATCATTAGCGGCTCTCTTTAGTCTCCATTCTCTACATGGCTATGGTGTATCCTTGATCAGAGATTGATTGTTCTTGAGCTTCAATGTAAAATATCTCATGGGGCTCACTTAATTAATGGTTAAATTAAACAACATTTATCTCTGGATGTACACTTAGCAAGTGAAATGACATCAGCCGTCCTCAATCAACAAGAATTAATAAGATACAACCATTAAGTATCTTAATTAGAAAACCTCCAAAGCAAATACCATATGAAAGTTGACGCTGACCCAACAACCTTGGAAAAGCAAACAGCTTAATGAAGTAGATAACTTTCACTTCAGGACTAAAAAATGTGTTTTTTTAGTACTAATATAAATAGTGCTTGGTATACTTAATTAATTTGATATGAAGTTATTTCAATAGGAAATACATTATTTAAATTTGCTTTATTTTTCAAATGAAGAACAGAACATCATTTTGGTGGGGAGCTACAGACCCTGTAGCATCTCAAAGACAGAAATTCTATGGTTTTGCTATAGCGCTAGGATTTTTCAAACTGCCTAGAAATGTTTTTTAAATGCACCATTAGTTATTGGTATGAAGGAACACTTGCTTTCCATTTTTTTCTAATTCATAACCAGCCTCTATCACACAATCGATTTTTGTGGGAGAAGTTCACTGCTGAGTAAGCTAACTTGGATGTAACGATACAGGTTAAACCCTGTTCTGCAGCTCAATCTAATTTGTAATACACACATTTCTGACTGCTTGGGAAATTCTAGGGTTTACATTTATCTTTTTAAGCCAAAGAGTGGCTGTGATATTTAAAATATTCTAGATGGCAAGCTAAGTAATTACTGTGTACGTTAACTGATAAATTGAAGCAAAACCACATTTTCTGCAGCCATGACGAATCATATGGGGCGATGTGAGATACAAATGGTTTGCAAATCACTCTAAAAGCTCGTTTTTTTAATAAATTTCTCCCTGATATGAGAGAAGCTGATACAAAACAAGTCAGCCTAACATCCTTTGCATTTCTCATGGTTAATCCCAGTAAATGACTTGACATAATTATGTTTCCAAGTAATTAATCTTTTAATTTTCCTTATTATGTAGAGAGATATAGCATATGAGAATAACATGTGAGAAAATAACATTTGAGGTTTAAGCAAATTAAAAATATTGATATCAAATAAAATTGCTTAATAATGTGTTTAACAATATATATTTTAATTGTTAATGGGGCATATTTAAATATTTTCTCTGTACAGCGAAATAAGAAAAAAGTCATAAATAAGCACAGTAAATATAAAGAAAACTGAACTTTGCAAAGTTAAGATTTTAAAAAGCATTTGTCATGAATGTGGGTGAATGCAAATATATTATAAATAGCTTATTTGTTTTTCATAGAATCTAAACCTTACTTTAAATAATTAATTTCATATGAAAATATTAATTATGTATATTTATGTCAGGGACAAAAATTATAAAGAAAAATTAGAGCTGTGATAGAGTCCATTAAGCTGACTTTTTTTCCCCTAAATATGAATGCACTTGCTTGAATTTTGCACCCCATATCTGCCTGTTTTTATGACACTCTCTTCAAGCACATTTCTCTTTATTTTTTTAATCTGCAGTTATAACACCTAACTATATAATATATATTTGAATTAGTTCAGTTTTAAAATTTTATTTCATTTTATATTATTTAAGCCATTCATATTGTATAAAATCATTCCCCTGAATTAATAATCATATTACATCTTCTTCTAATCTTACACTTGAACATTGTGTCCCTAAGGTTCACAAAACTTTAGGTATCCTTTCGCAGATATTATTGTCTTATCAAGCTATGAAACACAATTTTCAAATTTGCTTCATAGTGCAGAAAAGCAGGAAATTTGTTGTATTAAAATGTATGGATCATAATGACATTGTAGATCAATTATGTTTCTTGGTTAAGTTCAATAGTTATTGTCTCTGAAAACTAGATATTATCAGGAGTACTATATCAAGGAACTAGAGCTAGAGGAGGGATTGGAGTTTCAATTTTAGGATTAGACAGGAAGTTCCTGATATATGAGGAACAGGGGACAGGTAAGTTTGTAATGACACAATGTGGGCATATCACTTGGAGAGCAATGAATGACCTACATTTCTCACTGATGTCCTTGGGCTACTTGTACGGGCTGTAAAGTCCTGGGAGAGAGAGAGTCTGGTTGGTCAAGCAAGAACAGTACAGCTCACCTGTACCGAGGACATTGGGGAAGAAAAAAACATTCTGTAACATTAGTGAGTCCTTAAAAATGTGGATCCTATTTCTTTAGAACTTTAGAAATGGAAAATTGAATAGGATGAACTAAATATCAGTATTCTGCAGGAAATTGTTCAGCAAGGTCTATTGAGTATGTCACGATAGGTCTTGAGTATCTGTGCAATGCTTTTGTTTTTGTCTTTGTTTTTTAACTGTCATGGTAAGAGAAGACCTTTCCTGAAAGAGTTAACTGTACAATGAAGTTATGTGTGAACCAGCTTTCACGATGATGAAGATAAGCTATAGGAGTCACCCTGATATTTTCCTGCCCCAACATTTCTAAGACTTCCACCTGAATTCATAAAATAGTATGAAGCAATGGTGCCCCGGGAGGACGTGGAACGAGCCATTGGAGGATTAGCTATCCGGCCTATGGGGGCACCTCCCCTATGAGGAACTGCGTTCTGCTGACGCCACATACAGGAGTTTGGAAGTGGATTCTTTGGTCACAAAGAAGGTGCAGAAAAAAGCCAGCCCTGCCTGAAAACTTATCTGCAGCCTCCCGAGATACCCCGAGCCAGAGCCAGTCTGCTAACTTGTTCATGGATTTCTGACCCACCAAACACGAAAACGAAAATGATCTTTTTTTTGAGGCTGCTAAATGTTGTAGCGAGTTGCCTCTGAAAACCTTAGCGTCAGAAGTGAGTCGTGCAGGTGATCTTGGCAGGCGACCCCTGGGAACCAGAGTGGACAAGTGAAAGGTTACAAAACAGAAGAAAGGAAGGGGTGTGAAGCTGCTCATCACTAGGAGCGAGTAGGTCTCCAGCATGGGACTCCCAGAGGAGCCGTGTTGAGTACGTGTCAACTTTTCTGCTTGAGAAACAGAAAATACCATATTTTTCCCTCCATAAGACGCACCTGACCATAAGACGCATCTAGGTTTAGAGGAGGAAAACAAGAAAAAATATATTCTGAACCAAATGGTGCACTAAAATATTTAATAAAATATAATAGAATAATATTTCAACCATGTAAAGTGAACAGCAGTCAACAGCGGTATTAAGAACCATCATCACTGTCATTCACAAATGAGGAGAAACTTTAAGATTCAAGTACTCTTCTAGTTTTCTGGGAACCCCAAGAACTCATCATCGCTAGTGTCAGAATTTATGAAGCTCTGTTGCTCACAATCACTGATATCACTTTCTTCGCTGTCTTCATACTGACCCATCGCCCTGAGATTCAGCAGTGAAGTGGAACATTTAAGCATCCCCAGGGGTTTCGTGTGGGCCACTGCTTCCTCTTTTAATAGCTGTTGCCACCACTAACAGGTCAGGTCATACACATCACGGTCTGTGACACAATATTTGCTCCATAAGATGCACAGACATTTCCCCTCCCACTTTTTTGGGGGAAAAAAAGTGTATCGTATGGAACAAAAAATACAGTATATGTACACTAGCTCCCAACTGTCATTTTAGAAGGTTTACCCCATGGGAGGTTAACTGCCTCACATTTCCAGGTTTGCAGATACAGCAGACCATGAGAGTACGCATGTTCTATGCCATCCCATGTGGTTGTAGAAGACAGAAGAAAGAAATGGAGAAATATGCTCATCACAGCCAACAGAAGATGCTGTCGGTGGATGTTTACCATAGCAACCAGGAAACAGTTATCTTTAAAAGATGTGTCAGAGCACAAGGGTCAACCAGTACTATTTCAGCTGCCAAAAAAAACTAGACTTTTAAGATACAGAAAAAAATTGTATTTCTGAAATAGCCTCAGATGGTGATCAATGCTTTGAAGTGTTCAAGAAAATTTACACTGATTCTGATTACATTACTGTAATATTTTTCAAGAGAAATATTGAAGATTTTAACATTTTATAACAGTAATAAAGACAGAATACCTTTGTCTTCAGGGATGGGTGTTTCCAGCTTTATTGGCCGTTAGCACAAAAGCTGCTCTCAGACTAAAAAATCTCAGAAACATTGATGGCAAGACTTTTAATGTCTAACAGCTAATCACTTATGCTTAGAGGTTTATTCTGCCTTGGAATTCCTGAATGCCCTCATGTAAAGGGGAGAAGAGATATACTAGTCTATCTGAATGCGAACAAACGTTTACCAAAGCCAATTTGGGGCAATCTTCTATGTTCTGGGTAGGATATGGTGCATACCGTCAAAAGCAAATGAGGAAAATACAACGGAAAGAAAACTAGACAAATACAAAAATAATTGAAAAACATAACTACGTATTTAAACTTTAATATTATTATATGCCAAACATCACGATGACGTCTTATATTGACAGGAAATGCATATTCTTTCATCTGAAACATTTCACATTATATAATAGAGAACTTTTTGCTTAACGAACACCCAGTATTTTATCACGAGCTCCTGTGTTTTCAAATGACAAAGGACTAGAAAAAAAGTCTTTACAGAAGCACGCGTTAAATGTATGGACACCATAAAAGAATTCCACGCCGTAAAATACACAGGCCCAAAAAGGGGTGAAATTGCTGTTTGCAGGAATAAAATAGCAGCGTTTTATGGCTCGGGGAAGTTTTATGATCCCACCTAACGATGTTCTTTGTCTGGCTTGGGTACCAGCACTTCGGCGCCCACAGATTCCACATCTAATTGGCTAGTCCGCTCATGGGCGTGGGTTGCCTTCAGGTATTTTATGAACCTCAAGCTTATTAGATTTCCTTGTTGAAAATGCCGTTTCCTCAGATTGAAGGTGGCCGGCATCACCCCAGCGTGGACCATTTCTCTCAAGTTGTGCTTGTATTTAGTGACTGTGTCTATACATCACCCAAGAAAGTGGGACTTGGTGGCTCCATATATTTTCTATTTCATTTATGGCTCAAGAAGGAATCTTGAATGTCTGACTGTGCCTCATCCCAAGGTACACAGAGATAAGGAAACCCGCAGACAGGGGGATTTCAAGAGTTTCTTCAAAGTCTTCTTGCTCCCTATTAAATGCAGTTTGTCTGACTCCAAGGTACACTGGGTAAACTCACAGCTAAAATTAACATATGGAAGATCACACATCACCTGCGGTGACTAACCAAAAAAATGTGTGAAAATATAACTTCATCTTTATAAATCCCAGAATTAATTAAGATGGAAAGAGAATGTGGAACCAATTTATTTCAAAAATATTAAATTTTTATATGTAACAACCAAACACCAGAGGTGTTGAGTGATCCAGAAACACACAGCTGAGAGAAATTCTAGAATTATAATCTTAATATATTCACATACGTGTGTTGTTCTTTGTATTATGGCAATACAGGCCTTTTTAAATGAGTATATTTAATGGTAATATTAATTAATAAAATGCCCTGCATTTCTACATTTTTCTAATAGCATCTGTGATCACTGTACATCTAAATATAAATAACCTATTGTTCCATTACATATTCTAAACTAATGCTCCCACAAAGAAAAATGATTATCTATACTTTGATTCAATAAGAAATGCTAAATTTACCTTATAAAGTTGTTCCTCAAACAGAAAAATTGAAAGGCTTACTGACAGATTTTAACAAATTAAATATTAACTTTAAAAATATTTTTAAGTTGTCTACAGGCAACAGCCTGGTGATGACGAGAGGGAAATTAGGGTTGGGGTTAGGGTTGGGGGGGCAAATGATGATGGAAGGAGAGCTGACTTGGGGTGGTGAATACAATATACAGATGATGTGCTATAGAATTGTACACCTGAAACCCACATAATTTTATTAACCAGTATATCCCCAATAAATTCAATTAAAAATAAATGGAATATTTTTAAGTGTCTAAATTTTTAACTTAAAAGGGTTCTTCTTCAGTCTAAATCAGCAGGGTCTGAAGCATGGAATGCATTTTAAAATAAGTTTGTTGTCACTTTAATGTGGCAAAAAGTGTACTAGCAATTTTCACCAGATGAAAAAGATGAAGTTGATGTTATCATATTCAACATTGCTCGACACACCATGGGTTGTAACTAGAAAGCCCTGTGCTGGCGATCATCTCAGATCTCAAGTTGAGATCCAAGCACACAAAACACATATCAATAAGTTTCTCCCAGAGAGGAGAATTGATGTTATCCAAATAATGAAACAGAACTAGAATGTTATAACAGGGAAATATATTAATTTAAGTAATAAGCAGCAACAATGAGAGATATGGAAGGAACACGGAAAGTGTGAGCCTTGCCTCGTTTTTACTCTATGGACGGTTTAAATCATTTCAGGTTTATAATTTATTAGATTTTTTCAGGGGTCAGAAAACTGAGAAGCGTGCCTGGAATATCCAGTTACATATGTGAAAATAGCCTTTGGGTTCAAAATGTGGGGATTAAAGGGCTTAAGTCTCCCCTAAAGGTGTATTTTGGAGAAAAATCAGTACATTGAGTGATCGTTGGAATACTGGAGACAGTGAGACCCCTTCTACCCTCTTCGCCTGAAACAGCATGTAAAAGATCAAGAGAAATTCAACAGATTTAAAAAGAACTTCCGGGAAACTCATACTTCTGAACTGTGCCAAGTGCTGCGTCCTCCTACCTCCCTTGTCTCGCCTACCTGAAATTTCCGTATTTTAAGTAGGGAAAGCAGGGAGGTATCTTGGGGAGGTGTGAGGGGGGGCTTTCTGGAGGCCTGATCAGGGCGGGACCTAGCCCGGCATGGGGGCCAGAGCTTCAGCAGGGACAGGGTGTGCGCGCGAGGGTGACTGTCCAGGCCGCGGCGGGTGTCCTCGGGGTACGTCCGAGCCGGGTGGAGAGGGTGTCCCCACCGTGGGTGCCCACGCCTGGAGTATCAGGGCATCACCAAGCTGTAGGACAGAGGGGAGTGGGGAAGCTCCCAGGGAGGGTGGCCGCCCGCAGGTGAGTTGGGGAGCGCATCCTTCCAGGGGCGGATGTGTGACAGGCAGGGCAACGTGCGAGGTGCGGGCGCCCCGAGGACGTGGGAGCCCAGGTGTGTGCGTGGACGTCCGCCACAGGAGGGCAGCCTGGCACTGTCGTATTCTAAATGCAGCCCAGGGGGCTTCCGTGAGCGGCTGGCCAGCTCGGCAAGGGTGCGGGACCCCAGGGCTGAGCGAGGGCGCCCGGCAGAGCGGGGCTGTGGCGGGTGCAGGGAGGGAAGTCGGCCACGTGGAGGACGTGCTGGCTGTGCCGGCGAGAGATGAGTCTCATATGGATGGGGTGCTTTGAAAAAATACTAATAATTAAATGCGTTAAAATAAATATAAGGATAACGAGAGCCACACTTCTCACTGTCAGAGAAGGGAATTACAGATATGAAAACTAAAATGAACAGTATGGATTTGGATGGGAGTTGAAAGAATTAACACTTGTCCTCAATATAAAGGAATGCATGGTAAAATGCCTGCAACTGTAAAAACACGTATTTTTTTTTGTATATATATATATATATATATATATATATATGATATATGCACATATAAAGTGTATAAATGAAGTTATATATAAGTGAGTATATACAAATGTGCATTATATACATATATAGTATGTAAATAACTATGAATATATATTTATATGAGATCTGTCCAGAAGATATCCAGCCACGTAATATAAAATACGGAAACGTTTACTGAAGAAGATACAAGATACAAGAAACATGGCACATAGAACAATGACACCTCAGTCCCCTTCAAATGAGGCACTTTGGGACCTCACACAGTTCTCCCAATCGCCATAACCTGTCCCATCATATTTTCCTGAATCTCTTTGACAGTCTGAAATCTCTTCCCTTTCAAAGGTGATTTTAGTTTTGGGAAAAGCCAGAAGTTGCAGGGAGCTCAATCTGAGCTGCAGGGAGCTGAGTGACCTGTGTGATTTGATGTTTTACCAAAAATCTCAGCACAAGACATGATGCTTGAGTGGGCATGTTGTTGTGATGAAGCTGCCAATCACCAGGTGCCCATACCTGCAGCCTCTGAGTCACCCAGATAGTTTCTGTGGAGGAATGTTCAAGCTTAACACAAGATTTGACGCAGATTCGTTGTTCTACTCACTCAGTCATTTTGAATGCGACAGCCACACAGCGCACATGCTCACTCAACGGCATCTACTGCCCCCATTTTTTTTTTTTTCACTGTGTGGTTGCTTCTCACTCGCGTCCCCAACTGGGGACATGATGTGCAACCTAGTATTGTGCCCTGACTGGGAATCGAACCAGCAACACTTGGCTCTCAGGCCGACGCTCAATCCACTGAGCCACAGCAGCCAGGATCTACTGCCCCCATTGACTACCACAGTGATGTTGTCATTGTTCACTCATGTGCATTCCAGCCCACTCTCCTTGGCTGCCAGGGTACATGAATTTTGTGCAAACCTTTCTCATCATATTAACGATGGCTGGACTTTTTCCGGGCAGACTTTGTATATTTTCATGTTCTTTAGCTGTTTGCAAAGAGTCTGGTGGCAGTGAACGAGTATCAATGAGCATAGTTAGCGTCCTTCTCATCTGAATACCATTCTCCAACCGGAGAAGTCAAGGTCTCTAGGAAAGGGGGGGCTGATTTCAGATCAGGAGGCATGAACAGGATAGTTCATGGCATCTTATATCTTTTACCAGAAGCAAACTAATGCAAAAAATAAAAATAAAAAAAGAGAGAGAGAGAGGGAGCTCCCATTAGGCAACTCTGAGACAGCTGGGGAAACACATAATTAACAATAATAAGAAATTATAATCTGTTTGTCAGAACTCAAGAGAAAAATATCATGGAATTCTATAAAAGCCTGCCATGCAATGAATATAATTCATTAATAGCACATACTTGTAGACAGAAATCAATACTTGGAAGTATCAGTCTGTGTCAAAAGGCATTTTCAAAGATAAAATATGGAAAATATCTTTACAGATCAGCATTAACAGCATTTCTATCAATCTTGTGCACAAGGAATACTAACTTTGAACCCCAATCAAGTGAAATACTATTGGCCTCAAATAATTTATTTTCAGTGGATTTCTATTATTAGAAATAATTATTTTAATTTTGAGTTTTATCAGTAAAATTTGCAGAAACCTGTCTACATAAGTACTTAATGTGGCATCCCGTTTCTATATCTTAGCCATAAAATGCTCACCAACACCTGATCTAAACGAATCACTTATTTTGGAAGGTAATACACATTTTGCAAGATTAAATGCAGTGGTGCTAATATGTATCACAGGTTTGTTTCCTATGTGATGAAGAGAAAAGTAAGAGAATATGTCAAGGTACTGGAGTTTAATCAACTCATTATCACCATGCTTTACTGAGGTTGTAATAACCTATCAGGATCATCGTAATTGACTATAGCAGTTTAAGTCCCGTAAAATGGTCTTCCATGGAATAGCAGTGTATGTGAGGAGAGGATGGAGGAAGAAGGATGAGGAAGTGTAATTGAATGGAATTAGAGTTGTTGCTTTGGCACAACAAAGACTTAATGAGCCATTCAAAACCGCTACTCTGCCCGTAGCAGACAGTACTTATCAGATCATGCTGTGGGACTGGCTGTCTGACATGTCCTTGTGTAATATCAATTGTCTTTAGTAAGCCAGTCACTTCTCCTGACCATAAAACTTGTGGATTGGTGACACCATTTCCAATTATCACTCCCTTCATCACACCCCTGATAACATAGGCCCGACGTGAAACTATTTATAGACACTTTATGAAATTAACTCATCAAAATACTTCATATTAACTCAAAAATATGTCAAACTTTCCAAGTAATCCTCTAGTTTTTTTGTGGAATTGAGAAATAACATAGCTATGTGAGCATTCTGAACTTTGGGCTCCAGCCAACTTTGGATTTAATTCCAATTGTTCTTAATAAGATCTATAAATTTTTCTTTATAAAATAGAAACAAAAATTCCTTCTTTGTGATATTGTAGGTGTGATTAAACATAGTAAGACATGTTAAATGATCTGGCATAATGAGGATACTAATATTCCCATTCATATATGACATGTTAAGACATCTAGCATAATGAAGATACTAATATGTTCTTTTAAAAACCTTATGCTTATTATAGTTGGTTTTAGGCCCAGTTTCTTTTTATTTTATTTGCTGTCCCTTGACTTTTGTAAAATTTATGTCCATCTTCCTCTCTCGTTTTCAATTAAGTAGTTTCCTTTTTATGTCTTCAAATTGTTTTAATTCATAACGGCTCCTCTATATACATGATGTATATGGGATATTTTCTTAAGTCAAAATGTATAATATGACATATAAAAGTCTTGAAAGAAAAATGTGTAAATGCTGCCTTTCACCTTCACCCAATGAGAATGAGGTACAAGTATGAACAATTCATAATTAAAAATGAAAATTTAATGACGAGATTGCCTAAGGACAAAGACAAGTACGTAACTTGATAGATAAAAAATTTACTGTGTTATTTTTTAAAAAGCCCTTTTAACAATCAATTATGCGTATATAAGTGCCTCACATTATGTTAATTAAAAATATTGTATTACTGTTGTAGATATTAAATATTGTGTGAAAGACAGAAAATTACCTTCCTAGTCAATGTGAGGAAATCTCATGTGCCCAGGAAACCTTCCCTAACATGGGAAAATGGATGGTCTGGGGGCAAGGAAGAAGTTATCTCTCATAACATAATTTACCAGAATATATGTTAATCAAGGTTTAAATTATTGTTATTAAATAAATTAAGAAGAGGAAATTATTAAGTTTAAAAGCTCTTTTCTTAAAACAACTTCCAAAAATGCAATAGGGACCCAGAGAAGCCGTGATGTATGGGCAAGGATTAGTCAATTACACAGCTCGGGGTCCACAGTACGGGGCATTTTTAAAGGTTTCTTAAAAGAATAAGCAGAATAAGAAGCAGAAGCAGCAATAAGGGAGATAATGTCGTCTTGACAACCTAGAATATTTACTACTTTTTGCCAAACCAAAGTTTGCACATCTCTGCTATATAGCATTTATTTTGATTATAATATGAATGTGTGTTTCTCTCAATAATTCGTTCTTAGTTTCATTTTATATTTTGTAACTTAGAAAACATTGAAGTAGATAGTTTTTGTTCAGCTTCAATGAAAACCAATGATGCATGTAACCTACCATAGTAAGAAAAATGTTTCCTTATACCCTTATATTATCTTTATATATGATGTTTCATTTATATCTCATAATCGTTACCTGAATTATCATAAAAACTTATTATTGCTACCTAAATTATAGGGAAGTAAATTCTGTGTAATGAATTCTTGAACGCAAATTATTTGCCAAACGGAAACCAGTAACCTGAGAGTTTGCACCCAGACTCCGCTCCAGACAGAGCCTCACTGGGGAGGAGCCTGGGGCACACGCAAGAACGGGACGCCAAAGTCCCTTAGTCCTTGTCGTGGAAGCTCTAACACAGCGACCACACCACCGCTCCCAATCAGAACGCCCGCTGACTGTTCACTCTGGCCGAGGCCAGTTCTGAGAGATTTACACAGATCGTATAAGAGCTCCACACAGAGCGCCATGGTCACACAGAAGCTAGCGTTGACTGTCACAAGGGCCAGACAGCAAATGCAGAGAATGTCACATGGGGAGGTCCTTTTAGCATCCATCCAGAAGGCCTTCTGTTACTCGCTCCAATGGCCGGTGATGCTTACTGCAGAGAGGGGACAGTACGCTATTGTAATGTCCCTGGGTAATGCCAAATGGCCGTTTTCTTTTAAATTATTTTCTCTTGAAAGTCTTGTGACAAACGAGCTTTCAAAGAGTGGATTCACTGTCCGCTCGCTGGCATCAGTTCGCCAAACTCTATCACTCAGGTTCCTCTGGGCTCCTCATGCCCGTGGCAACTCGGAAGGAAGTTTGACAGGCAGGTCCTTGTCCCAGGCATTATGTTTCTTATAAACAGTTTAAACCGCAAAAGAATTGTAAAATCGTAATAATATATATAAATATTTCAGATTTAGGGAACATTCATTTTAATCATATTCTTAGTATAAATAGATATTCATCCTTAATATACTTCTCCACTGACATTTTCCCTGGAGCCAAATGTATTTCATAATGCCATAAATCCATAGGAAATGTTATATGATCGCCTGTATTCTTATATCAAACGGAGGGAGGAATATATTACCGGTGAAATACTACTCAATATGATACTTTTAAAGAGTCATTAGTCTGCAGAGCCCGGGTGTTCGTAGTCTGGTCGTACGGAATATCTGTCAGAAGTGCTCCTAAAAGGAACCCAGGCTGTTGGGACATGTTTCACAGATAAGATATTTTCTTTGCCCACTCATGTGTTGGAAAATCAGGAAATAACATTTTAAAATAAGGGCCTCTTTTTGGGAAAACTCTACTAAATAATTAGCTGTCTGTGCCGGTTAGTGTTACTCTCAATCAGGTCTGAAATCTAGCCTTCCCAATGCTGTTTTGTCATATTGAGGTTCAGACTCTGCCCTCCACAATCCATTTTGTCAGTGAGGTAGGGTGTGGGGAAGGCTCCACCTGGAGAGTGTTCTGGAAATCTGGGCAACGGGAAGAAAAGGTCATGCCCTTTGTTTGTGTGATCCCCTCCCTGCCAAAATGAACTCAGCAACAGCCCTTTGCCCTGGCAGAGGTCTTGAGGTCTGGGATCCAGGTCTTGTTGTTGTTACTGTTTTTCCTTCTCCCACAACAGCTTTAAAAACACCTGCCCTGGACTACTCTCTCCCAAATGTCCTGGCAATGGCCCCCCTCACTTCTGGGGTGCTGGCCCCAGCTGCATCATTCCCGCTTCAGAGGTGCTGATATAGGTGCCACAAAACCTCTCCTCCAACCTTTAGGTTCTCATGACCCGCCTCCTTCCCTTTGCCAAAGAATAACTAGAAGCACTGTTCGTGTGTTTTCCCGGATTTCTTTCTCTGTCTGCTTTTCAGTTTTGGGGTGACAACTGGTAGTTCTTTTCATTCCTCCTTGTTTGTAAATGAATGATGTAGTGTCTCTTTGCACTACTTTTAATTGAAGACTTCACCCTTCCTGTTGAGGAAATAAATCCTTTTTATGATAAAGGAAAACGAGAGCAAAAGGAAAAACATTCTTCTTAGTACCTTTTCCCTGTGTTCTATAATTTTAAAATGATCAATAAATAGGAAAGAAAAATGAAAAAAAAAAGTGACCCGGTGATGTACTTTTGACCTGGCTGTTCCCACTGGCAAATGGCAGGAGTGAGGAATTGGGGAAGGGAAACTGTTTTGAGGCAAAAAATAATAATAATGTGGCCATAGGTAGATACTGAGATTCGAAGGAGAAAACCAAATGGGACAGTCGGGTTGGGAAGTGGGGCTGTAACTTTCTTCTATACAGGTGCAGACACCTGTCCTTCCCTAATTTCTGGCTAGATCTCCTTAGAGACTCATTTTTTAAAAAGACAATGCTTTGTTTTTAAGGAGTAGGCATTAGTTTAAATGCTAATGATACAATTGGCATTTAGAGATATTAATTCCAAAGGATTAGGAAAAAACAGTTAAGGAACTTTTTAGGCAAGTTCTCTACCTTACACATTCATAGCTGTATCTCATTTACATTTTTGAGCTTCACTTAAAAATAACTGCATGCCGCATAATTTCAGATGGCCTTTCTCATCACAGTATGGTTATTTTAAAAATTCTATTTACATTAGCATAATTCTAACTGACATTTAAACTGTAGGTCTTTACATTTCTCATGTTATTAATTTTATCTCAGAATGATAGTGTATCGCTATCAGATACGGAAATAAATTCGACTAAATTTCAGGACAAAATACCAACCAGATATCAAGATATTTAAATTGAAGTGTGATAGATTTGATTTTGAGGTATCTGTTATTTAAAATACTTTGGATATGAATAGTCAAGTAAACTTTTACATACATGCACGTGCTCACACACACACACACACACATAAACATCTATGTTTTATCTAGTTTTTCTCATGACAAATCAAGGCAATTAAATGTGCAATATACGCAGATATATCAAATCAAAATTAGCTAACCATAGTCAAGCTAATTTGATATTTACTAATAAACATCAATAGCAATCAAAATAATTAATTTGATTTGTAATCTTGATACACGTGGAATCTGAAGGAATCTGAAAAAAAGTAGCATTATAGATTATAGGATTTGAATTTAAATGTGAAAATTAGGCCAATTCATGTGTTTGTTAGTTTTTAAATAATTTAAAATAAGGATGAATTAAATTAACAATGTAAGGCATTATCACCACTCACTTTCATACAATGTGTGAATATGTGAGCTTTTTAATTATAACACACTGTTAAAAATAATTCAGATTACAAAATTAGTCGCGTTGTGATTTAGCTGTCTATAACTCATATTTTATCAAAGTATCTTAATATATCATGGCTGGAAAGAAACATTTAAAATCATAGCACCCAATAATTTTTTTCTTCATCTTGAACCCTGTGACTGATATTTTAGCAATAAAACGGCACCCCAAAAGGCAGGAATCCTATGCCACTTAAAGAGTATCTGAATTATAAATTATATATGCTTATGTTTGGTAATTATTATCCAAATTCTTTTTCTAACCATACCTTAAGATAACCTAGACTTTCAACAGGGTTGCTTTTGTTTTCAACCTATCTTCCTATCTATCTACTTATCTATTACCTACCTACTGTTTCTTGTCCACCAATCCAAGATGACTTGTCCCGGCCAAAAGTCAATACCCTGGCTTTCCCGTCAGGCTCTTGAACTCTTGGACCATCTCCCACTAGAGGCAGGGATGACTTTCTCTCTAAGTCAGCTTCATTGTCTCCAAATGCACGCTATTGTAGCTTCTGCGTATAAGTGGGACCCTGCAGTCCTTGTCTTCCTGTGTATGGCTAATGTCACTTAGCCTAATGTAAATATTTTGAGATGTTCAGAAATGTAGCGCCACATGACCCTATTTCTGGATGTTTAGTTTCTTTCGTTTGTTTGTTGTTTTTGGCATCCTAGAAGGCATCGAGTTTTGGCAAGAATTTATATTACTTCATGATCACTTGAATTACTTTTGAGACCTGTTCTTAAGCTTTGTTATCGATACAAAAAAAAAAATAACACAGTGGAATAATCACTGCTAAGAGAGTCACGTAGAGTCAGGGAGCGACTAGGGAGGCGGGGCCCGAGCACACTTGTGCCTCAGGGCTCAGAGCCGCTCTTAGTTGGTGACACTGTTGCTAAACTTGAACAAAAACTATCACAAATTCGTCTAAAAAAACATATTCTTCTCTACATACATATTGAACATTTAATTCCTTTTCGGCATGTTGTCAGTTAACAGGATTTGCATTGACTTTTTCCAATTG
Source organism: Furipterus horrens (assembly GCF_987537825.1). NCBI lineage: Eukaryota > Metazoa > Chordata > Mammalia > Chiroptera > Furipteridae > Furipterus > Furipterus horrens. The sequence goes on along the minus strand of NW_028327185.1, from coordinate 4,786,750 downwards.
ATTTATAAGATTTTTTGTAGGTATTGTTCAAGTTTTGGCCTATATGTAGGTTTCTATTTTTTCTCTCTAATTCGCTTTCGATTTTGGTTTGTTGATATGCACACCTTTATAGATACTTTCTAACTTAAGTTTATACATTTTTCCTTTGTGGTTCACCCTTTGAATTATTTTCAATAAGGCTGCCTTGAATCTTAAAGTATATAAATATAATTAAAATGTCATTGCAGTAACTTCCCTTCATATTTAAGTATGTGACTTGCATGCTATTTATTTGGGGGCACAATATGTGGCCAGCTCTCCATCAACAGTCCATGGCTTCCATCCTGTCTCTCCACCAGGGACCATGTATCGTAGCCACGCCTGGCATCCAGGTGGAATTTTGTGACTATTCCTCACCAATGGAATATGCGTCAAAATTTGGTGTCGCTTCTGAGCCACACTATTGGGGGACTTTCCTTCTCGTTCTCTGCTTGGTTTGTTTGCTGGTATTGAGCCCTTCAGCATTCTGGAGCATGGCAGAGGTAAGGATGGGTAGAACCAGGAAGAAAGCTGCCCTCTGGGAGAAAGAATTGGACCAGCTGTTATTACATAGGTCATTATACTTTCATTGTATGTTTATTATAGCAGTTAGCAAAACTAATAATGACATTAATAAAATGGGGTTACATTATATTTTTCCAAGCAACTAGTAACTTGTTTCAATATCGTCCATCAAATGATTTATCCATCCGCTTAAGTAATAATGAGGTTATCATTTTTCCAAAATAGTAGCCACCTTCTCACATTATAATATTGATGCATCTGTCCCCAATTTTGAAATATCGCCTTTCCATATAATAAACTTTCTTCACAACAGAGTTTAGTTCATTAATGTTTAAAATATTCTATTTATCCTTCAGCTTCTATGTCGGATGCACACTATATTTAGCCTTACACTTACTGAATAGCCTTTACTATTTGTTGGGTTAAGTTAACTATATCATTTAATTATTTGGTTCTCTCTATTTCCTTATTATTCCAGGTGACTTAATAATTTTAGCAATTAAAAGCAGTATGTCCACTAAAATTGTGTTTAATTTATAAATAAGTTGGGTGGACATTTTTATATTTCAAATATTCTATTTCTTTTCCAGGTACAGATTACGTTTTCCATTTTAGGTCTTTTTGTATTTTCTTGTGTAGTAACCACTCATTTATAAAACTTCATGTGAAATATTAATAACTAGAGATAAAAGCCCTGAGGTTTGGGGAGAATTCAGAGTAATACGAATGGTACAGTAAGTTTGTCTAACACTAGAATCTTTGTTTGGATTAATACAGCTGGACAAGCAACACCAGGGCCTCATACCTGTGTTGGAGAAATTGTACCCTCATAAGGGTGCCCTCCTGGGCAATTGGAAAGAAAACAGGAATAAATTCCTGGAAAAACCAGGGCAGCGCGCCTCTGTGTCTTCCCCATGGGCAGAGGACTGGAAACACCACACGCTTCTGTTTTCTGTCACTGACTTTGCATCATAGCCAAAGGTGTAGGTATAACGTATGAAATTTTCTGATTTAAATTATATCAGGACACAGGAGTCTATCCAAAAATATCTTCCTTGTCCTTTTCTTTTTCTTTCCCAATATTAAAAGTAGGATTCCTTCCAAATTCCTTGTTTAACCTCAAGTTTTTATGTGTCAAAACTAAGTGTAAGATACATATACTTATGTGAGTTTCTAGTTTCGAACCCTCAGTATTTTAGGTTTGTTCAGATTTCCTCACCTGTATGTCCACCTTTACTCCTGCAAATATTCCAAAAGGAATTCAACTTCTTTCTCCTACAGATAGATATTTGCCTCCTGGTTGTTTGGTGACAGAATCATCAGTGTTTTATGTTATCAGACAGAACCTTTCAAATTGCTTCTGTTTCTATTTCCTTTCTTCATCTCAGCTTTCATGGCTAATCCTTCCAAACAATTCCACCTTCATTATCTTGTAAATTTTCCCCCCTTTCATCAGCTCTGTTTCCTTAGTTCAGACTTTATTTCCTTTCACTTGATCCCCTTTAATGAGTTCCAAATGGTCTCAACGACTCCAGGCTTTCCTTGCAAACCTTCTTTTCCCTCTGAAACATTATTATAATCCAGTAAAGTTTTAACTGATCCAAAAGACTGCATTCATTTTGGCTCCAACCTTTCTTGCCTGCAATATCCAAGATTAACCACATATTAATCAATACCTTGTGTCAAAGATGATCCAACTTTTTAATACTAGTGATAATACTAAACTCCCTTGGCCTGAAATATCTGACAATGTGAAATATTTTCAGTTTCTTTTTTTTTTTTCATAATTCGGGCTTAACAGATAAGTTTAATTTTAACCCCACTGACTACTAAGTATGTTCTCTATTTTAATTATTAAATACAAAACCATAATTTTATTAGAGATAAAAACAAAGATGGTTCTGATAAAGAAAAATTCTATCTCTTCCTCCTGGGCCAACAAGAATATATTTTCCCAGTCTCCCTTGAAGTTAACTGCCAAGTATCTGAGTCAGAACAATCAGCATATGTACCGAAATGATGTTTATCATTTCTCGAAGTGATATAAAATCTATGCAAGCCACTCTTGCTTTCTTCTCCTCTGCCATGTGACTCTGAATGCCATCTGTTCAAGATGGCATCACTACTGCATGGAGGAGGGTAGCTTGACCCGCATCAGATTTTTGTAAAAAGAACAAACCTTTCTTCCAGCAGAAAATAAATAGTGGAGCCCGCCTCTCCTCCTCTGCCTTGCTTCCGGCTGCCAAAGTCCCGGAATGCCAGTCCGCACGCCGAGCCTCCAATGATCGGGGAAGTGCAAATTAACTACCTTGTTACTTACTGTTTTTACAATATTTTGACACACTTTTAAAAGGCTTTAATATGAAAATATTTGAAACTTCACAATGTGGAAATACTGACTTAAATACAGGTTAAAGTTTTTTTTTTGGTGCACAAACTCTGATATTTTAGAAAATACATTTTACATCCATAACAGAAGCCTGCGTTGGGCTGTGTTATCACAGGATGTCTGTTAGGACCAGTGTTACATGAGGTAGAAACACCTTCATGTGACCGCATTTCCTCTCATGAAGCACGCTTTCTGCTCCTGTAAGTTTGACTTTGCACTGACCTCGAAATACTTTCCTCGGTGACTTTCCTGGTGAGAACCTTCAGCTAATTTTAAATGAAATTCTTCATAAAAGATAGTATGCCAGATTTAGCCAAAAAAAATTATGACGCATAAATTAATGTATGTTTGTGTTAATAGTGCTGCTCATCAAATGTGTCAAAAATTATTGTTAAATATCAAATATTCTGGAATATTTTGTTCACGAGACCTGTTTCCTGTCCTTTCCAGATGCTGTGGAAACACAGCTCTGCCCGTCGTGTTCTGCATTCAGATGTCTCAGTGAGAATTTCTTTCGTTATCACTCTGGGCAGCGTGTAGGGCTCTGGATTTGGTGTTCCAAGCCCATTGGTCCTGTGCAATAATCGAGATGAAATAGCTGACACTGTACTGATTCCTATTGCCTTTCATCTCTTCTGGCACACACACACACACACACACACACACTCACACACACAGACACACACACATTCGCACACACACACTCACACACACACAGACACACACATAGACACACAGAGACACACACACACAGACACACACACTCACACACACACAGATACACACAGACACACAGAGACACAGACACACAGAGACACAGACACACACAGACACACACATAGACACACACAGACACACACACTCACACACACACAGATACACACAGACACACAGAGACACACACACAGACACACACATAGACACACACAGACACACACACACAGACACACACACAGAGACACACACAGACACACACAGACACACACAGAGACACACAGACACACACAGAGACACACACACAAACAGACACACACAGAGACACACACACAGACACACACAGACACACACGCAGACACACACAGACACGCACACAGACACACACACACACTCACACACACTCACACACAGACACACACACACAGAGACACACACACAAACAGACACACACAGAGACACACACACAGACACACACAGACACACACGCAGACACACACAGACACACACACAGACACACACACACACTCACACACACTCACACACAGACACAGACACACACAGACACACACACAAACAGAGACACACACAGACACACACACACAGACACACTCACACGCACACGCACACAGACACACACACACAGACACACACACACACTCACACGCACACGCACACAGACACACACACAGACACGCACACAGACACACAGACACACACACAGACACACACACAGACACACACACAGACACACACACGCACATACACACACATGGACATACACAGACACACACACACTCACACACACTCACACACACTCACACACACTCACACAGACACACACACAGAGACACACATGCACACACATGCAGACATGCACACACACAGACATGCACAGACACACACACAGACACACACATGCTCACACACACTCACACAGACACACACACAGACACACACACTCACACACACACAGACACACACAGACACACAGACACACACACAGACACGCACACAGACACACACGCACACACACACTCACACGCACATGCACACGCACACAGACACACACAGACACACACTCACACATGGACACACACAGACACACACTCACACACAGACACACACACACGCTCACACACACACACTCACACAGACACACACACAGACAACACACAGACACACACACACTCACACACACACACACACACACAGTTCTGCTTGTTCACATCTTTTTTCCTAGCAGAGCACCTCAGGATTTTCCTCGCCTTCATTTTTGCTGTCCTGTTTAAGGTTTCATTTCTGAGATCTCGATGTAATTTTTGTGTCTATATTTCCAAAGCATCTCTGCTTGCTGTTCCTTATACAACATCCTTTGTCTTCTTCTGTATATAAAATACCTTCCGTGAGGCGACTAGTCGCAGGTGTGGATATGTTAGTTACTCCCTCTCGTCACCACCCTGGTTTCTACAGATTCCTTTTTCCTTCTATTTGTCAATTGGTTTCTGCTTCCCGGTAACTACCTAACCTCAACTATCTGACACATCTGAGCTGTCCAGTCCTATCTGCATGTGAGGAATGGAAGGCTGAAGGAATTGTCCCTGCCTCTGTTCGAAGTGTTTGGGCGAGGGAGCTCCCCTCCGGGCTGATGGGCCTGGCCTACCTTCCTGAGGGCCATTACTTAAGGTGACCTGTTTGTTTCTTCCAGGACAGCACTTAGGTTTCCCCTGGGGGAACCCTCCCATCTCCCACTGTGGGAGGCTGAAGCCTGTGTCATGCTAATGGGGGATAGGAAGGGCCTCAGGCCAGGATGGGGCATCTGGTTGATCTTCCATCCCTTCTCAGCCTGATCTCCGCTGTGTTAATGTCCCCGCCCTCCTGGACCGATTCCCTCCCAGGCCACACCATGGCAGTGAAAAGTACTTGTGTGCCAGCCTCGGCTGAACTCCCCGCTGCAGGAGTTCACTGTCTTTCGTCAATGGCCCTTTGCCTGTTTTCTTCCTGTCTCTCAAATGTTGCTGCTGCCATTTGCTGGTTCATTTCCATTGTCTTTATCTGCCTATGCATTAAATATTTCTTTATCGTGTAGTAGGGCTTTGTGAGAGGCAGATTGTGTACATTTTCACTCACCCTTTTGTGCGTAGGAGAGGTACATGACTCCCTTCTAAAACCTGTTAGGAAGGCAAAGCAGCACAGACTGCCATGCTGGAAAGGCACGCGGGGAGCATTGTGTGTGCGCTCGCTTGGGTTTTCTGGGTTCCCGCAATTACACAACATACGTATTTCCTTAAAGAAATGCTGTTTCTAAGGCATTAGCTGTATCCCAAGGTTAACCTGTTGGATGGGCCAATTGGCATTTGGTTTGTGCAGACCACTCAAAATAAGGCCCTAATATCTGACAGAAAATGCAAGTCTTCAGATGTGTTAAGAGCCAATGTTACCAGATATTACCAGTGAGGTTAGACCATGGTCCATGAGCCTAAGAGAGAATTCAGAGCCAAGAACTCCAGTTATAAGAGAAAGTTCATTTAGAAAGTCACAAGTAGAAGTGAGTCCATTGGGCTGAGTAGATTCAGGAAAACAGTTACAAAGGCAAAAGGAGGGCTCTTGGAGCTTGGAAGGAAGAATGCAAATGTATGGGCCCGAGGGAAGAAGAGGTGGGAAGGCCAGGGCATGCGCCAGAGAGAGAGAGAGAGAGAGAGAGAGAGAGAGAGAATATATACAGGTTTCACCTCTTCAGTGACCCCCAGCTCCATTTGAAGTGAGTCTCTTAACAATGCTTATCCCATTTTATTTTCTCTGTTATCAGTATGAACAACCAGAAGACAGTGTCTTTAATTTATAGATAATTTAAAGAAAATGGACTATTTTGCCTGAGAAGCATTATGGATTGCCCACAGAACGCAGGAGTTAATTTTCAGATGAATCCGGCTTCCACAGTTAATTACACTTGTCTGAGCAGAAACTGACTTGCTCACCTCCCAGATTCAAATCAGAAGTGCAGACAACATCCAATTAACTAAGAAATTTTAATCCACTTGCTGAACTTAATAAATGACTGTCTCATTAAACTGACAGCATAAATATGCCCTTTTGTTTACATGTTAAAAATATTCTATCCAGGGAGGAAGGTAGAGGAATTTATAAAATGTTGGAAGAGAGGGGTTGGATAGGAGATCATTTTGGCTTTGGAGAAGAGTATTATAAAAAGCATAGAAAGTTAAATTGAAGGAAAACATCATTTCAAAATTGGTTTTACAAAATTCTATTTTAGGGCCGACTGACTTGAATTCACATTAATTTTCCCATAGTTACATTATATTAAATTATATAGAGTTATCCAATCTTGGGTCAGAGAAGCAAAGGGTCACAGTTAAATGAGGTGCATTTTGCCCCTTACCTGTACCCTGGAAGAGATTTTACTTTTCCACCACAGACTTGCTATCAAATAGTCCCTTGTTTACAGAGAAGGAAATGGAGCCAGAAAATTTTTCTAAGTTGTGTTGTGATTTGTAGCCAATACTTGGTTCCAAATATTTTTCCCCAAACCCTGACTTGCTTATATTTCTCCAAGTTGCAATGTACCTGTTAGTGTCATGAAAAAAAATAATATAAATGGAGCCACTTTTACAAGGGCTTGGGATGCATCCCAGAGGAAAAGCCTTACAGGTCTGACACCGCGCGCCCTCGGGATACTGACACTGGGCAGAATCGCCTTTGGACTGGGCATAAAGCAGCATCGGATCCCACACAACTACATCATTTACATGTTGAGAAGCTTATTAAACCACAGAGTAGGTGTGACCCCTGGAGGAGAGACAATACAGATAAAAACAGAAGAGAAAGGATTTAAGTCCAACAGCAGCCCAAGTGGAGAAGTCAGGAAGATGGCGCAATCAGCTAAGGATGCTGAGGAGGGGAAACTAGGTATTTCAAGAAAAAGACATTGCCCCCTGTGCCCCGTGCCACTGATACAGACGGGGGCTAAGGAGTCACCACTGCATTTAGCACGACCGTGATAAAGCAGAACAATGTCAGCGGACTTCAGAGTCATGTTGCTATGTTCTTCGGCTGACAAAATCCAAGGGAATGAGCAATCAGTGATGCAGAGGAGGGGGGCATCGCCCCAAATCCCTTTTTAGTAGGAAAAAGGAAATATGTTGCTATGCAAAATTAAAGGGGAGCCGTTTCTATGGTCCCTGACAGGTTTCCATGGTAATAACGAACAAGCAAATATATGAATACCGATTCGTATAGACGAGTAAGTAGATAGAGCCAGGCGATGGGCAGAAAGATTTCCCCAGTAACACGGGGACAGGATCGTCCGCTTCAGGGTCAAGTTGGCGAATGCATGTGAGGAACAGAGGGACTGAGAAGAAACAGCAGGAAATCATTGTTGCCAAGGGAAGGGCAGTGAGTGGGTGAGGGAAAGAGGGTAACACTTCCATGCGCCTGGAGTGTTTTGGGGAGCCCGATGGCCGTCTTTGTGTGTTTTTTCCCAGCCATTTTCAACTGGGGGGGGGGCAGGTAGGGCGCAGGTAGAAAGCTGGGCTTTCCGAGGGTTTCCATTTAGCTAAGAGAGTGGAGCATAAAGAGAGGCAAGTACTAATTGATCGAGGGACTATGCAAGGATAATTATAAAGGCTGAACATGGAATCGAACGTGGGAAAGAAGATTAAGAGGAAAAAAAATTCCGAATTAGTGATACAATAGTATGATAAGTAGGTTTCTGCATATTATTTTGGATTTTATTTCAGATTTTCTTATATTGACTTAATTGCTAAGTAAATAATGTTTTTAATAAAAATCTTTCAGAAAGGATACCATGGCCATATATAAAATATACATTTACATTTAATTTAACAAATAATATGTATTTAGGTTTCTTAATTATATACAAATAATTATTGACATTCTATAAAATAGGGATAAACATAAAATATAATATTTAAGAACTTCTCAAAAGGCATTTAGTAATAATAAATTTAAGGACCAAGGCATCTTTGCAGCTATCTATAAATATCAGTAGCATTAGACACATTGTCATGTAGAGAGACAGCTTTGATACTTTTGACAAATTGTGATGTTTGGAACTCTTCCCAGACCCATTCTGCTTTGTGCATGCAGATTCCATCTGAATTAGTGATGGTATGACCTTTAGTTACATAATTGCAGCTGGATATGAATTAAGGCTCACTGTTCAAGGGAAGACTTGAAAATGTATATGAAAGTATGGCGTATGGCTAATGATCATTATTTATTCAACACCATTCATTTTGGATAGGAAGAGATGAGTAATACTGCTGAAACACACAGATTATCCCAGGGCTGGGCAGAAATATATCATCAGAAGTGTTAGGACCTCGTTCTGAAAGTCCTGCAGTGAAAATAACTGTCAGGCTTTTTCAGGGTGAGGTGAGGGGAGCAAAGGACACCTCAGTCCCACAGTGAAGGCCAGCTGCGGTCCTCCTCAAGGCCTCCTCTCTCTGTTTCCTTCCATCTCCTCTACATATGTTACAAATATTTAAAAAGAAAATGATAGCATCCTGACTCTTAAGGAGAAAAAATATATACATTAAAAATGAAACTGCAATATAATTCCAATTTAATCTATAAAATAAATTCAAGGCTACCTATAAAGCCATTCTCAATTTTAGGTTGTTCTATAGTTTGTATAAAAATATAGCTTCAGTTAATCAGATTTAGAATATAATTAATAGGCAGAAAAAAATGCCGTTAGGATAAAGTATATAATAAGAAGCCCTAGTCAAATGGCTTAGTTCAGTCCCATTACCAGTGTTATTTCCCAAAGGTCAATGTCTAGAATTATTTATATTTGATAAACATTTGTTAGTAAAATACTATGTGCAAAATAACAAGCTGGTGTTACATTTAGACATATAGTATAAGCCAGGGTTAACTTGTATACTTTAAATATAACCGGACCCCAATTATTATTTAAATGATATTATGTAACTATAACTCAATCCAAATAATATGACTTTTCCTTGATTTGTTGATTTTCTCTTTCTAACTGTCCTGAGCAACATCCCCAGACCAAGTTGTGGAGTGACTGTAGTTCTTAATGCCTTAATGTTTTATTTAGGTAAGAGCATATCAATATTATAGTTTTATATATAGTTTTTAAAAAGATAAATTATCTGAAACTTCAACTTTTACAAATAGGGGCTTCATAATACATCTTGAATATTTAATTTTTGTTAACACAAACAGCATGTATTATTAAAACATCTGTGGCTGCATGATAGCATGCACCTTGGGCAGTTTTCTATTCCTTTTTTTTCTAATTCATAATGTAACAGTTATATATTTCATTCTTCCTATACTCCTCCCTTGGGGAAAAATCAGTCGTAATTTCATAACCTCGGTTCTTATGAAGCGCTCTGACACAAGGAACAACTTTAGGCTTCAGGAAAGAGACATGTTTATAACAAAGTAAAACATCTCCTGATTCCGAGAGATTTGCTGCCACTTTTATTGAACTCCTGGGGGTTTTATTCCTAAAGTCTTTACTCTCAAGTGTATAAGCAAGGAAAGACCACAGCCCTTGAAGACTTGACTGTGTCTCTGTATGTGCGCGTCTGCTAAAGCCATGCACACTGCAAAGCGGCACCCTCTGGTGGCTTTCTCTCATTCCCTTCAGCTCAGTTCCTCCCGGGGACTCAGAAAGACGAGTTCAAAGCCTCTCTTTGACCACCCCCTCCTTTCTTTTGATCTCTTTTGAGTGACTTTATCTTTCTGAAGACATTCCCTATTGGATGGGGGATAATAATGCTGACAGGACAGTGTTGGCACTGGGTTAAATGAGATTACCGATCTGAATAATTGATTGAAGGGCCTGACCCAGTGCAAATTTCCAGTTATGTTTACAAGAATTCCCTCCAAATGGTTCCTTTTTCTGCTCATTACTTTTCCATTAAATCTTTCTATTTCGATGATAAATTTTTCTGAACTTCATCAATGTCACTCAGAAACAGAGGACTTTATGCGGTGTTTACCATCCTTAGCCAGCCTAATTTAAAAAATTAAACAAATAATTTTGGGACAAGATCTAGGGTAAAGGGAAGAATTGAAATCCCAGAGTTTTTCCAGCTTTTGTGGTCTCTTAGACAAAAGTCTGTCATAGCCACATAAAATCAATATAACTCTATCAACCTAGGTGAGAAAATTTAATTTCAGTGATTTTGTATTATCATTGGAAAACCAAAGGACTTACTAAACACAAGCAAGTATGTAGAAAAGTCAAGGTTAGCTCATTTCCACACTCACACAAATCATTCCTGCAAACCATTCTGGGGTTTTAAAAAAACCAGACCTTTAGATGAAACACACATCACATACCATTCATTCATACTGGGCGGGACACGGGGGCCAAGGCTTGGGTGGTTCTGGGAGGAGCCGATTTTCAATTATCAAATTGACTTCAGGCCCAGACCAAAAGAGTCACACTCTTACACTGACATGTGGTGACATGAAATCTCGAATAATGAGGTGGTCAGGACCTCATTTTTATGTTCCTGTGAAATAGCTCACAGAACAGCATGCTACTCCGATAATTATGCTGAGCAATAATTACCACATTGGGTTATTAAATCCTACAGGGTAAGAGGAACCCTTGTACGGGGCTGGAAAGGAACAGGTGATTTGGTCCCTGAGAAAAGCTTGATTTTATTTTTAATTTCATTATACACTTGCTGCTGACGGAGGCGGAAGGGTCCTCTCAGCTCACGGTGCACCGCAGGTTAGCTAAAGACGCGACATGGCACAATTATGTATCCCGCCGTCCATCCTAATACTACGACACAGAAGCAGGTTAGTGACAATGTGGCAGCACTGATTTTTTTACTATAATTGTCCTATGTTCTTGCTTCTAACATAGCGATGGTGGCAAACGCCACTCACTAGAGTTCAGCGTTCTCTCCAGATGTGCGCCTCTGTCTGGCAAAAGAGAGAAGGGCTACGGGAGAGATTTATGAATAGCATTCAAAAATAATTTTTTCTTTTATTAAAATATGTTTGCTGTCACTCAGTTACAGTGAATTCATGTCATTAATAAAACTAGAAGACTTGGAAAAACCAACAATGCAATGTTAATCCACCATAAATGTATTGAGAAAGTACTTGGTTCTTGCTGTACCCGGGGTCCTAAATTGACAGCATGTTTTCCAACCTTGTCCAGCATAAAATCCAACAGTAGCTGTGACACAAGACAAGTCACCTCACAAACGGAAGGTTCAATTCCTCTGTATGTTAAATATTCTATTACTGTGGGCAGTTTAAGCAATATGATAAGAAAAACCCTGCTCTGTTAGAAAACACAATATTTTTCATCTCTTCTCCCACCCTGTCCACCACATCATTCTTTTTCACCATGACCTTGGTTTCACCCAAGAGATGTCCAAAAGGGCCCTGAGGCAGTGCTCACTTGCAGTCCCCTGGGCCCCTGGCTGCAACATTTCACCCCGGTTTCTGGGTGTTCCAAATCTACCCAGCCCAAAGCAGGAAGACAACTGTTTATTCTGTTTTAACACAGGTATTAGGTGTATTGGTGGGACGGGGCACATCTAAGTGCATTCCTTCATTATTGGGTCTGTGCATTTGAGGGAACAGAAGATCTCTCATCAAACACCAGCTATTGTTTTAAGACTTGCTCATGTTGTATTCAGTAGATACCCAGCCCCTCAGAATGTTGTCTCCATGGTAGGGAAGGGCTTGCATCTCCATCAGACTACCCAAGCTTTGCGTCAGACTAGCTGATTCTGGGTGATGGAGTGCCTGCTAAAATCAGGAGTTTCCATTTTCTAGTTCATTGTCACATCTCTTCATCACAAAAAGACCCTGTGTGCATTATCACAGCAATAGATAAGGCACTAAGTTCACGACGGTGATGCTGGCAGGTCAATGGGTAGGGAGGACAAATCCCTGACTCAGATATGACTGTCCCTATAAGCACAACACACTGCTCCTTCCATGTCAGAAGGAATCTAATGGAATTAATCCAGCTGTCTGTAGACTGGCTGAGATCCATGTGCACATTGGCCAATCAGCTCCTAGAGATGGGGGAAAAGTCCCAGATCTGTAGTTGTTGCTGACTTCCATGGGACAGATATGCCCACCCTGGCCAACTCTGTGCTACCAACATGATGGTCTGGGGAAAAATGTGTGCAGTTGACCTTGAGGATCTGGTAGAAACTCCGGAACATCGGGCTGCTGATTTGCATTTTGTTAGTTCAAGGTGTGATGACAGCCATAGCAACGATGATGAGGGAAACACTTTTTTTTCTTGCATTCGTTTCTCTACTCCTCAAATACGTAAGCAACCAATTCCAGAATTCATTTTGAGGATTGATTTCCTGGAAGCAAAAAAAAAAAAAGTATTCAGAAGGATAAGTTAAGATGTAGATGATTTTACCTACTTGGGAATGTTTCAGTCTTGACTAATAAATTCAGCTACTTGAATGTAACCTTCGTTTGTTTTAGGCTATGCATGAAGTTATGAAGTGCCCTTCAGGAGTTCATAACACCTTATTATTCATCACACCTCCTAAGATTAAGAGAAAATTAAGACCCTAAAAGACCAAATTCAGTCTATTCGATTCACAGAGCCTTTCATTCCATACAAAAAGAAATACAAGCAAACAGTAATGAAAAGTTAGCCATCTTCCTTTCCGCGCCCTCTCTGCATTGGGGACCGCCAGCTGTGTTGTTACCTGAATGTGCGGGCTGTGAAGTGCGTGTTTAGTTTAGGAACAACAGACAGAGCTGTGGTGCCTGGCGTCAAGAATTGAGGCTCTTTAGGGACCTAAAAAGATGAAGTGAATTGTTAATTACTTTCCTGATGACAGAGGGCAGAGCTTGTGGTTGATAATAAGAGCTTTTCGTAGACTTTTCAGGACTTAATCCTGTTGGGTGAGATCTTGCCGAGACAAAGATTATTGGACCTAAGAAGGGACAGACATTTCTTACAGTGTTACAGAAGCAGATATATATACAACAGGAAGGGACTGAGAATTATCTAAATAGTCACATAGGGTTTACATGTATTATTAATATTTCACCAATTCATATTTAGAAGCAGTCTTGAAGTTCCTCGCTAAATATTATAAATAACACACTTCTGGGCAATTCTGAGTGTGAGAGGAAAAGTCGGTAACCTTCTGAGGTACTGCTTGTGTAGTTTGGAGCTGCTTGTGGGTTTAGGCTTTTCTGTAATAGAGTAAAATACAATTTCCATTCTCAGCTTTTTAAAATAGGGAAATGCAATCTTTGCAAGTTAAAAAAAAAAGGAAAAATATGAAAAAAATTATTGATTGCTTTTTAGTATGTAATCTCTTGATTAGTCTTTATGTAATTCTGTGCCATTGTATTACACGTGGTAATTTCAGATGTGAGTCACTTTCACAGCGGGAATAACATTAACTTGATTAGCATATTCTGTTGGAAAAAAGGATCTATAGAAGCAAGGACTACAAGGATGGAAATGTAACAGTGTGGTTTCTGAAACATTGGAAATTATATTGGAAAAAAGAAAACCACTCTTTTATACTAAAATTTAAAAAAACATTAAGGGTCAATTATGTATTTTATGTATATTTCATATATATAATTTGATATATTTTCAAGAATTAAGCCTGGGGTATAAGGAGCATGATTATTTGAGCCAGGAAAGGGATAAAAATGAGCATATATGTATATAAATTCGTCGGCGGCGGCGGCGGCAGCCGTCCGTCTCGAGAGACGATGGTGTAGCTTCTTAAGAGTCTATCTGCACCGCCGAGAATGGCTGTGCAGTCCGACTCGGGAGTGACATGGTATCTGTCTCCTCCCGTGTTGAATCGACATCTTGCGATGACGCTGAAGCTACAGAGCCTGGGCAGGGTGATATGGAGGGTCTGCTGTTGCCCATGCAGCAGACCCCCCCTCTCTTCGCAGCTGAAGGGTCCAAGGGAAAGACGGAGTCGATACAGCTTGGCTTCAGGTGCGCCGCAGGAGTTGCCGGTGTTGACTACAACGTCAAACCGCCTTAGGGACTCCGGCTCCGGATTTTCTGTCGGGGTTTACTCCCTTAGCCCTTCCCCTGAAGAGGTATGCCGCAAGGCAGCGGAGGTTTTTTGGATTATATACAGTGTGTGTATATAATCTGTATATGTATGTGTGTTTGTGCATATATATTTACTTTTATTAGTATTTCAGTGTAACACAGAGCAAAAATATTCGCCTACGACAGAGTACAAATACTCCAATTTGATTTCCAACAGTAAACAATTTGTTGTTTAAAAATATATGATACTGTTTCTAACTATAAGCTGCTTAGGAAATGAAAATCACACGAAGCAAACAAACCATTATTACAATGAGTTTTCCCGACAGCTGCGCCACTAAATTATTCTTTTATTTGTATTATGTGTTCCCATTTCTTTTTTATTTCCCATTCCTCTTCATTCATCTACATTCTTCCGCATTAAGGAAGTAATTGAACTAAAATGCTCAACAAATATTATGACGCTTTCTTCCAATCATCTACAGAATGACTTTTCTCTTTTTTCATACAATTTCTATGCTCAAAAATCTACTTGAAACATTCCAACTATGTATCCCAAAAGTTTAAGATTTTCTTCTCAATGTTTATGACTCAATTTTTGTTTTGCATTATGTCTTGTTGGTCACTTGACGTTATTAACCTAAATGTTGAGCAACTTCGATGAACATAATACTTTCCTAGGCGCCGGAATGGTTCGGTCCCTGGTTCAGTTAGGTCAATGACCTCACTGTTTCCAAGCGATCACATTATATTCAATGCTGAACTACAAGTCTTTAACCCAAATGGACAATATCTTTAAACTCCTAGGTAATGTACCAGATAAGAAAGCAGCATTTTGTGGAGGTAAGGAAGGGTCAAGAAAAATGTGTTCAATCTTGCAATTGTATGTAAATGTCACTAACCCAGGCTGTATGTCATGGGTGAGGAATCGCAGGTGTGAGAGACGAGAATAGGGCTAAGTCTATAACGAGTAATGAGTGGGAACCCAAAGGAAGGCAATTTTCAAAATTCAATTTTAGCCTCGCCTTTGTCTCTTAAATTATACCTCTATTGGCTTACAGATTTTAGAAAATTAGAATTATCTTGGATTACTTGCAATCTATTGATCAGTTTGAAGCACATCTTAAATTATATTCTCTATCCATAAAGTAGCCATTCACTGCTGATTGATGGATCTATCTTTCTGTGTTTTGCCAAATGGTCCCGAAGACTGACAGTTGTTCTTCGATGTGGCTTCAGGGATGATTATGCTTGATCATTATTTATTTCCACTTCAAGTCTATTAATAGAATTATTTGATTTTTGAAATAAGTACACTAGTCTATATATATATATATATATATATATATATATATATATATATATATATGCATTTAAGTCAGAGAAAATCACCGAAAACATCTAGGGACCGAAATCCACAGCTGCGTGCGCCAAAAGCAGATGAACTCCCATTGGAGCAGAAAACCAAACTTCTGGTGCCGCCCGCAGTCCTTTTCTTCCTAACATTGCCATGCTGAGCTGCAGCTGGCTGAGTGGGCAGCAGCGTTTCTGGAGAAACGGCAGGATGAGGGCAACGCAGTAGATTCAGGTGGAAGTCCAGAGGACAGCCGGTGTGCAGCAGGGAGTGAGCCGAGGCCACATTGTCCTCTGAGGGTGGAGATACAGGTGTCAGGTGGAAGCATTGACAATCCGTATTTTATCAGTCGTGCAGAAGAGAGGAAGTCCTCGTGGTGATGATAATGGGCCTGCTGCCTCTCTGGTCCTTAGTGACTGTAATCCATTGTAACTTACTTTGTAGAAGTAAAAAATAACGTGGTCAGGCTTGGTCGTGAGTGCTGCGGAGCGAGCCTTCATGAAACATGACTAAAATCTGATTGTGGTCCGTGGAGGACGGAAACCTGAAAATGACTGTAGATGAGTCTTCTGGGCGTATTTGCTTTGTGTTCTCTCGAACAGTGTCTCTCTCACGGAGGGAGAGCCAGGCTGGGTGGTGATGCTACCTGCACAATTTCCAAAAACTTTGGTTGACTTCTCTGAACCTGGTTTTGGGGAAAGAAAATAGACTTTGGAGCTGAATCATATCAGGATGTGAAGTTGTTACAGAACACTTGGACTGCTCCAATTGAAACAGAACCCACGGGCTATTTTGTTAGGGGCCTGATTGCCCGCCGCCAGAATTATAACTGTCAATACCAGAGTTCAGTGAAAAGAAAAAGAATTGTTTATTTAACAGTTATATAGATTTAGATTATTTGTGGATTTCTGATGTTAGGTCTTATTTTCCTTAAAACACCCACAAACATATAGTTCTGCCTCCCCCCTACCAAACCAGGCCAGTTTTAGAAAAGTTAGAGATACCATTTCCCTACTTCCTAGACACAGTTCAGCTTTACCGGTAGCTGCCAGTCATTCAATTCTGATTGGGGAGTTCTTGTCTGTGTTAAGGGGCTCGCCAGCTTTTAATCCAGAACTGCATGGATTCTCAGCCTCCTTGTAAGCTGCATGGAGTGCTCCCTTCTCAACGCTGTATGGTCAGTTCCCTCCTCAAAACCGCATAGTCAGACTCCTTCTTTTCAAAGCAGCATGGTGTGTGTGGTTCTCAAAACCACATGGTGTACCCCATTAAAATGTCTGCTACTTATTTTTAAATCTCTGACTGCGTCCTGTGACGCAGAGAGCATGGTAACCAGTTCTGACCATTCACAGAACCTCACGCAGGCTCTGTGTGCTCTTTCTACACCATCCGCTGGTCCAAGACCCCTCCCACCTCCCCAGGCCTTGGATGCATCAAGTCCATTTGCATAACAAAGACACTAGCCACCAGTCTCAGGCATGTGGAAGCATTTTTAAAGCTGCTTCCTTCTCCCCATCCCCCAGCTGCAAAGCTCTGGGGTTTTTTGGACACCCCCCCTTCTGTAACAAAGTGAGTCTGTTGACTTCCCTTATTGTCTTGTCTTAGACAAGTTTCGGAAAATCTCTAGGTACCATTTCCCTCATCTGACAAGAAATGGTACGATAGAACCTGGCTTTCAACTATTTTAGACGCGCAGATCACAAGCAGATCTGAGTGGTGGTTATTCATGACTGAGTGACCCATAAGGCATTATTTAAAATTTAGGACAGTTTAGAATGTGCCCAGTTACTCTGAGCTTGATATTATACTGGGCACATGGCATTCTCTTGTGCCCATCGCTTCTTAGTGCCATCGTTAGACACAAAAACTAGGGCAAGAGGAGAACTAAACAGCATGGAATACGCAGTAACTCTGAAGGAAATCTCTCCTTTTCTTCTGAATGTTGTTTGTTCACCTCATGAGGCGTGGGTAGTGGGTGGAGGTAGAACCTAGCTCTGGTATTAGAAGTAGGCCAATATGCTGAGTGTAAAACCCAAAGACCAACGCTCATGAGCAAATCACATTCCACACGGGAAGTGGAGACGAAAGTATGCCAACCAGGAGCCGAGACGTTGCCTATTCGCGCGTGCAGAGTGCTTCTTCGTGAGGGTTTTGTAGAAGGTGAACACTACGTGGGCCAGACCATGACAGAAAAATCGTATATTAAGTCTTAACGCTGTTAAGGAAGAAAAAGAAAAGGAAAAAAACGGTATAATAAAAAAATTGTATATCTATCACAAACTATGTCAGCGAGAGTAAAAAAAAATAGCAGGATGCATGGAGTCTGAGGAATGGAGAATCCAATTTGTCAGGAGAAACTTCTCATACCTGGCACTTTTTGACACAAAAAAATTGCATTAAGAACATTTTCCCTCTGAGTAAAGATCCCAGCATCTCTGACACGTAACACAGTGATCAAATATTGGATATGAAAGAGATTTTCATGATTAAACTAATACTTATAAAGTTATTACTTTCTCATAAAACACTATTTGTCAATTACTGAGTAATTCATCAACAGCAATATTTCAAAGCAAAGTATTTTAAACACAAAGCATTTTAACAGCAGTCAGGGTAGGTGATGAAATAACTGTGCTGTTTAGAATCTGGTTCTGTGAATTTGGTATTATGTCCTGTGACTTAAATATCAAAAAGATATATTAAATCATTTAATCTAATAATATATTTTAGTTACCACTATATAACTAATAATGGAGAAAATGAAGTGAATAAGCACAGCTAAGAGTCACGTGGAGTCCGGAGGCGACTAGGGAGGCGGGGCCCGTGCACAGCTTGTGCCTCGGGGCTCAGAGCCGCTCTTAGTTGGTGACCCTGTCGCTAAACTCAGCTCAAGGCTGAGCCCTGAACATCCTGCAACAAACGCTGTTCCGTGGACTTGTGAGGACTCTGCCTCCTTCTTGTAGTCCCCTCCCCCTGATTTGCATATCAGAACTAACCAATCCCTGGTCCCCTAGCCTGAATCCTTCATTTGCATAACATAATTATACTTTATAGTCCCAACTTTCTTTGATCTCTTGGGAGCACAGTTTGGATCATATCTCCATCTGCTTCCGCCAAATCACAGTCCTTTCACTCAAATAAACTTTTTTCTGATTTTTCTGTTAGCGCAAATCTCTTCTTTGGTTAACATTAAAATATGCACTGCAATTCTTGTGTAACAGAATGAACTCAAGCCTTGTATTGGGGAGAATTTTTGGGCACACCTGTCCACTGAGTCTGGTCAGCCCCTGTATGCTGCACATCATGGAGCTGCACATGCATGCACCATACTTGGTCCACTTGGAAGGACCCCTCAGCAATCAGAACCTCTGGGCTGGAAAGAGGCAGAAGATCACTCTCAGGAGCCCAGGTACGGGTTCATATTGTTCCTTAGATTGTTCTGAGAGAGAATTTTGTGTGTCTAAATAAGATATTTATATAACTCTATAAAAAACATAATTTTCTAATGACTTTGCTGTACACCTGAAACCAATACAGAGTAATATGGAATGTAAACAATAATTGAAAAAATAAAAAATAAAAATTAAAAAAAATATGCACTGCATAGAAATATATATATACACACACACACATATATTCATATCAACAAAGTTATAATGATTTTCAGGTTACGTGTATTTCCAGCCTTATTGAAGATGACTGACATAAACATGTATATATTGGAGGTATACAATGTGGTGTTTTGATATAAGTATACCTTGTGAACTGACTACCACAGCCAAGGTCATTAACGTATCTGTCACCTCACATACAGTTACTGTTTTGTGTGTGTGTGGTGAGAACAATTAAGCACTACTCTTTTAGCAAATTTCAAGTATACAATACATCACAGGAACTAATAAAACTCAATAGCAAAAAAGCAAATAATCTGATTAAAAATCAGCAATGGACCTGAATAGTCTCCAAAGGAAACATATGAATGACCAAAATGTATACTAAAAGGTGCTCAACATCACTAATTATCAGGGACTGTGAGTCAAAATCACTATGGGATGTCCCCTCACAACTTTTAGGATAATTATTAGGGAAAAAAAAAGATAAGTGTTGGGCAGGATGTGGAGAAAGGGGACCTTCTGTGCATTTTCTACAACAATGCCTATCAGTGCAATCAGTAGGAAAAACAGGGTACAGTTTCTAAAATTAAAAAAAATGACCCGCGATCTCACTTCTGGATATATGTCCAAAGGAAATGAAATCAGTATCTCAAAGAGATATAAGCACTTCCATGTTTACTGAGGCATTTATCCCCGGTAGCCAAGGTGTGGCAACAATCTAAGTTTTCCTAATGACTTCGTGTCCTGAGTGAATGGATAAAGGATTGTGACATACAGATAATGGGATGGTATTCAGCCACAAGAAAGAAGGAAATCCTGCCATTTGTGACAATGTGGATGAACTTGGAGGATATTAAGCTAACTGAAATAAGCCAGACACGGAGAAAAATATTGCATGATATCACACATGCACGGAATCAAAAGAAGTCGAAGTTGGAGAAAGAGGGGGTTGAATAGTGCTTGCCAGGGTAGGGGTGGGCGGAAATGGGGGGCTGCTGGGTAAAGAGTACGGCCTTTCAATTATAAGAAGAATAAATTGTACAGATCTAATATACGCCATGGTGACTGTGGTTATTAATAATATAGTGTACACTTGAAATTTGCTAAGAAAGTAGATCTTAAGTGGTCAAATTATTTTTAGACACATGAACAAAGAAAAATAAATAAAAACGAATGAGTGGCTAATTTTGTGACAAGAAGAAAGCCCTGAGCTACATATTCAGAATAAACACATAATAAAGAGAACGATGAATCAGCCTTCTTTTTACTGATATCTTGTCCATAGTATCTTGAGAAAAGACAGGACATTCTTAAAGCCATGTCAGAGAAGTCTTAATTTCATAGAGCAACAAATTCTGATATAAATCAAGCACATCTCTGATGAAGTTTTTAATGACTAAATTGAAATGTAATTATACTAAGACAGGCTAAGGCTGGTATCAGTGAAATGCCTATGTGTGTGTATGCCAAAAAGACCACATATAATTATGCAGAGAGAAATTACACTTTCAATTAATATACTTGATTCAAAAATAATTATGCCTTTAAAATTTTGCCTTATTTACAAAGATATGGTTAAAGAAGCTTGTAAAGACACTAACCCAGCCTCTCTGTAATGTTATAAATGATCAAATATGCCTCTTGTGCTAAAACTTCAGCCCAGTAATACAATGCAATTTTCTCAAGAGTTACTGTATGCAGTTTGGGGGAAAAAATATTTTAAATCTACTTTCTAGAGTCTATGATTTACTCCCTGAATCTTATTTGCTATAAATTTAGATTATAGTCAGCAGTCCTAAACTTTTAAAATTAGTTTAGGAAGATTATCATATTCCTAGTTATTAGAAGATTGTAATCTTCCAAGCATGAATTGAGCCAGAGTCTCAATCTAGATTGCTGTGTAAACAACATATCACCTACAGGCAAGCTTCCAAGGTGCTGCTTAGCATTCTGCCACCACACGAGGCCATGAAAAGAGGAACAAGAGACATTGTAATGATCTGGACACTGTGCCTAGAAGGGAGGGGTCTTAAGGTAATAATAAAGCGATAATTACATTTCAATGTGGTAAGTGTCATAAATGCAGCAAAGGGCTGAAGAAGGCAGATAGTGGATATGCCACCCACTTCCAGGTAAAAGGGAATGTCTCCCAGAAGAACTGGGATGCTAGAACAATTAATTCCCGCTAGTCAACAAGCCGTCAGATAGTAACCTTGGGGCAAGAAGAGTTGGTACACGTGATCACAGGAAATGTTCTGGGGTGTGGGGAAAACACTAACCCGGGATTAGAGTGACTGGCTGTACATTACTATCGTCGGCAGCCGTCCGTCTCGAGAGACGATGGTGTAGCTTCTTAAGAGTCTATCTGCACCGCCGAGAATGGCTGTGCAGTCCGACTCGGGAGTGACACGGTATCTGTCTCCTCCCGTGTTGAATCGACATCTTGCGATGACGCTGGAGTGTCCTCTCCAGTGAAGCTGAAGCTACAGAGCCCGGGCAGGGTGATATGGAGGGTCTGCTGTTGCCCATGCAGCAGACCCCCCCTCTCTTCGCAGCTGAAGGATCCAAGGGAAAGACGGAGTCGATACAGCTTGGCTTCAGGTGCGCCGCAGGAGTTGCCGGTGTTGACTACAACGTCAAACCGCCTTAGGGACTCCGGCTCCGGATTTTCTGTCGGGGTTTACTCCCTTAGCCTTTCCCCTGAAGAGGTGTGCCGCAAGGCAGCGGAGGTTTTTTGGAGTCAGAGTTTTCCTTCTCTGATGTGCCCTGACTGGAAGATCGAACCAGCGACACTTAGCTCGCAGGCCGACGCTCAATCCACTGAGCCAAACCAGCCAGGGCTCATTACTATACATTTACTAAAAAGCGCTAAACTATGCACTTAGGATGAGTAAATTAATATGTGGAAATCATACCTCAACAACACTGTTCTCAGGAATAAAAAGTAAAGTCTGGAAGAAAGGGATGGGAAAAGCATGGAAACGTTTTGATGGCGCAAAAGTTTACTAAGTTCCCTGTGGGCTGTTTCAAATCATTTTGAAGCTCACAAAACACCGTGTATGTTTTCTTTCACCAAAAATATAAACAATTTCAAATTTGTTGGGCAAATAGCTCTCACTATGGCAATAATTTGCAGAGCTTTTTGAAAAGCTGGACAAACTTAAATCATACCTTTAAGATAAGATGGCATTTTTTAAATAATGGGTGATAGAATGCCAAAAATATCTTGTCCCCGACAGAGTATATTTTTTAAATGATCATCTGGAAATGTTCCAATGTCATGTGATTTCCTTGCCTAAAAGGATGAGCGGACATTTCATTTAACTGGTAGTAGTTGTTAACACATTTTCTTTGGATTAAAAAAGTCCCAAATGTGTAATATCAGAGGTTATTTAACCAACTTACTACAAATGAAAAAACAATGACATACTTTTTACTGGCAGGGCTTTAAGACAGACACATCTGTTGTACTGATTTCCACAACGTCATTCATAGATGATTGCCTTGCACTTAACAAGGGTTCACCAGATGGATAAAGTCCAGCTGCTTTAGTCAAATGTGGCCCATAGGTAGAGAAGTATCTATTTTCTGATAGGAAACCAGAACTAGAAATAAATCAGTTGGCTTTGGAAATGTATTATAGGTAAGAAATAGAATTGGAGGGAGAGAATGTAGATATTTACTTTTTCAAGCAACTTTGCTAGAAAATCAGACGGGCAGAAAATATTTGCACAAAAGCATACCCGATGAACCACTGTAATCCAAAATAGACAGAGCACCCTGACAACTAAAGTATAAGAGAACAAACAACCCACTTAAAAATGGGCCGAACACCTCAACAGACACCTCCCCAAGAAGACGCTCAGGTGGCAAGCAACCTAGGCAAGGGTGCTCCATGCTCGGTCGTTAGGGAAACGCATATTAAAACAACCGCATCTGTTAAAATGACCGGAATCGGAACGCTGACGCCGCCAAAGGCTGGTGAAGACGGGGAGCAACGCAAGGCTCCCTACTTTCTGGTGGGAATGAAGCGCTACAGACATTTGCGACCCCCAGGCAAGCCCCGTGGTGTAGCTGCTGTTCCCGCCACCACGCAGCAGCAAAGGGGAAAATAGGACCAGATGAAAACCGACGCCAACTGCCCAGCCATCCCGTGGCATCCTCCTCCCAGTCATGCGTTTTGAAATGCCATCCTCTTAGTCATGCGTTTTAGTTCTTATATCATGATGCCTATTTTTGAGCATTTGAACAGTTGGCTTTCCGCATACATGCAGATCATTTGCAGAAATAACACATTGTCAGAGTGTATATATAGCTTAAGTAAGTGTATTCAAACAAATAAGTTTTAAGGTTTTGCTGGTAACACAATTTAAATATATATTATTTCAACAGTCACCTATGTGACATGTGGAGTTAATAATTTTATACATCTCGCGTCATTGTTTAAAAGTCATAAAAAAGACGATCTAAACTTGAAATGGTCAATTTGACTCGGTTCCATCCCTTTTATAACCTATTGCAAAGAAACAGTTCTAAGCCATCTGGCTGCTCAAAGAAAGTGAAAACCTGCGTTTTATTTTGTGTTCTTTCTGGATGGCAAGCTTTGCCTTTTGGTTAATGAAGCACGTTGCACACTTTCAAGCAATGGATAATTGCAAATTACTAGTCGCAGGTGCCCCAGCTATTTATTTATCCGTTTTTTTTAATACAAAAAAATACATTAAGAAAATCATTGATCTTTGAAAAGATCAGGTATTCTCTCACGTGAGTACATTATTATGACATTTTATGAGAGACAAAGGCTTCATTTTTAATTTGTCATTCATTTGAGCCAAAGTGTCCGTGATAATTTCCAAGAATAAGTATGATGATACACGCATAATGTCACGCTGGGCATAGAGTAGGGACTCAGATGAATAGAAGCTTCTATATTTAGGGTTATGATTTAAATAAAAAATCTATGGTAGATATTAAACAATAAACACACATGTTGCAATCTATTTTAAATACTTAGTTTTTGTTGGTTTCACAGTCTCACAAAAGCCATTGATTTTTTTTCTCCTACATAGAACATCAATATGATATGTAGTGAGATGTTTGAAGAGAAAATGTAATGACTATTACTTAATATCATTATATGTACGAACACCAAGAATATACACCTGTTGATATATTTCTCCATAAAGAATTGCTTCTCAAATAGTATCCTAAAAGTGTTATAATGGATGGACATAATTTTCTTGCAAGCCTAGAGTTATATTTGTTGTTTCTTTGATTTCACCTTTTGAAATATATTCTGGTTTCCCTTTTTATTCCCTGTCATTCTGCCTTTTTTTGTTGTTATTTATTTTTAGAAGTGAAAAATGATTGTTGAGTATGTGTAGGTATATATTTTTAAGTCGTCTTCAATTGAACATTGATAAGAGCTTTAAAAAAAATTGTCCAAGTGCTTTCATTTATTTAATTAAGTAATTATAATTATGAAAAATGGAGAAAATTTCAAACAAATCAACTCCTTATCACACCTTCCATTGTATTTTGTTATTATCTTTTTCTATTTTTGGTTTTCAAGAAGCTTGACCACTAAAGCTTTGGAAATAACTTTTCTCAGTTTAATTTCAGGCATACACGTGTTTGCTTCTTGTTTATCTGCATTAGTTTTCTATTGCCAATGAAGTACCACACACCTAGCGGCTAAAATAGCCCCTCTTTGTCACCTGACTGTTCTGTGGTCAGAAGTCTAAGCATGGCTTGAATAGGTCTTCTGGTTAGTTTCTCATTAGGTTACTATCTAGCTGTGTTCTTATTGGAGGCTGTACTGGGGAGGAACCCTTCTGCCTCTCACTGCGGTTGTTGGCAGAATCCATTTCCTTGCAGCTAGGGGACCCGTGACCAAGAGGCCCAGCCTCTGGCAGGCTGGACACTGGAGGCCTGTCAGCAACGAGAGGCTGCCCGCGTGTTCTGGCCACACCAGCTTTCCCATCATGGAAACTGAATTTATGCCATCAGTAGGGACAGTCTAGAGCCAGTCAGCCAGCAAGAGGGAGTCTTACCTAACATAACATAGTCCCAAAGGTGACATCCTGTCACCTTTGCCATATTCCATTGGATAGAAGCATGTCACAAGACCTGCCCTCCAAGGGGGTCAACACTGGGAGGCAGGGATCCTGGGTGGCTGCCTTTGCGTCTCCATTACGCTAAATATAAATACACAGAACTCCCAAAGGTGTTTTAAATGTATGGCCTTAGAAATACCAGAAACTATTAGAATGTGCTTATTACCCAGGACGTGAAGCCCGTCTAAGTGATATTGAGGTGGAGGGGACTTGCTACATTTTGAAATTCTAGCCCTGAGCTCACCAGTGTTTAACCACAATCATCCTACATCAGCTTTCTGTTAGCGACATCACACTAAAGTAATCCACTTTTGGTAAAGTAGTAGAATTTTAAACCTTTAAAATTATGCTTATTTGGGGTTTGGGAACATGTATCTCATAACATCCCTCTCAGTGATCATTTGTAAATGAATGGAGGAGCAACTCACTAAATGCATTTTTTCTAACCCAAAGGGCCTGCTCCTAGGACACACAGACATACATACTTCTCCCAACTATACATACAACTTAACACAATTTGTGGATTTTTATGATTATTAAAACAGGTATCCAAAAAGCTCTCATCGGGGTTTCCTAATACTACAAACCCGTTCAACTCTGAATACCCATGACAGTTGCAGGCTGAGGGGGGAAAGCCAAAGAACTTTTCAGTCTAAAACACGACATTGAAATGTGATCAGAAGGAGAAACAATAAACTTAAAAGGAAAATAATAATTGATTTACAATATAAGAACAAGGAACATTTCCTCAAGATCAGTCATGATGAAAAGATAAAAGAACCGAAGTCCTTTCTAAACTGCCCTCTGAGGAAAGGATTAGGGGATTATGGTGGTTCTTGCCGGGGGAGGAGGGGTCAGCGAAAACAGAACCAGCCCAGTGAGATGTGCTTGGGAAAAAAAGAGATAATACGAATAAAATGTGCCTCTTAATTCTCATGGAAGGCCACTGATTTCTTATTAAAATTCTGAAAGGTTTAAATGTTGGAATGTTTTAGGATCTCAAACTTGCATCGAACCGTCCTATTTCTATTTTTTTCCTCCTCATTTGCTAGCTTTCCAAATCATCACTGATTCGTCATAGGAAAGTTTGCCAATTAAAAAAAAAAAACACTTCTGAACAATGACTTTGAAATATATTTTCTATTGTTTATTGTGGCTCATTCAAGGCTAATAGTTACTGATACTTTGAAATATTAATGAATATTAATGTAACATAAATGAATATTTCATCTTAATGTCACAGAATATTTCATCTGTCTAAACACTACTTTTTTGTGGCTTATTCTATAAGGTAGTACTTCTTTGGCTGCTTGGTAGTTCTTTTGGATAGTTCATGTTTAAAATATGCCCCATTGAAAATGAAGTAAAAATTTGTATGTAAACAAATCTTTATAAACAATAAAAATCACATTTTATATAATTAGATATGAGCAGTTGATATTTATATCAGAGGAATAGTTTGAAGAGTATTTTCTTCATCTAGATTCTTACTGTAAGCAATGTTTTAAATCATTTTAATTAAATGAGTTTGTGATATTTGAACTTTAACAAAAATATTATATCTTGGTAAAGGGCATTTCGAAATTAAGATAATTTGCAATTATCAGATTGACAACAGACTTGGCAATAAGCATGGATTACAAGGGTAAATAATGTTTCTCTATAACCAAACTGATGCTTTAACTGCCCAGTAATCAAATTCACTAGGAGATTAAATGTGTGACTTTTTCTAACACAGGACTATATTACCGTTCTTTCTCTAGGAATAAAATACATGTAATTTTAAATTTTCAAATAAAATATAATGGATAAGGGCAAGAACTCTAAACATGGCAGCTGAGGTTGGACTTCGGGTCTCTCATCCTCTTGTGAATCCTGCATGAGTCACGGTTCCTGCCGTAGGCTCAGTTTTCTGAGCAGGGAGATGGGATGACAGACTTATGCATGTAAAGTACTTGCCAGAATTCCTGACACACAGTTCCAGGAGTCATTGTCATTATTGTCGTAGCCATTAATATTGTCGTCTTCACTAAATTTATGCTCAGAGACTCTGAGTTATTCCAGATGACAATCAAAATGACCAAGTAAAATACTTATTATTTCAGTATTCTAAAACAAATTAAAGCAAAAACAGGTGGTCTTTACTCCCTTCGGCAAAATGCATGTCACTTCAGCTTTTTTAGACATTCCAAAATGTATGTCATGATTCTCATATTGAAGGGAAGACAGTAAAAATATTTGGGGGGAAATTAAGGAGTTTTAATACTCTTATTTAAATAGGTACCTCTCAAACAGACATTTTACGACTATTAAACCATCTGACATTTTTATATGGCCAAACACACATAAGTTTCTCATCTAATAAACTGGTTGTGTCACAGTTATATGGTCTGTTCTTATATACCCAGTGTGGAATTATTTTAACAAAATAAAGAAAATAAGGGAAACCATGTAGAATTATGATTCACAGGATCATAGGTTTACACGGCAGAAAAGAACATCAAGATTTAACCGATGAAGAAAATCAGAGGGCGAGTTGGCATTTCTTCAAAGTAACCCCATTCTTAATGCTGAATCCTCTTAATCTTCCACAGCACATTCAGCGGGAGCTCCATATAAAGACATTTCAATTTAATTTAAATTGGCTGAAACAATCAGATGGCTTTTTCTCTCCTAAATGACTTGCTTTCGCAATGGATGTAAAAGCTATTAGCTTTTTTCCTTAAAGCAGGTATGAGGTATGAAGATCCGTCCCTTGAGATACACACTGATTATTAATAAAGAGCTTGGGAAAATTGAACATGACTTTCAGCCAACACGGTCCCATGGACTCTGTTAAGTGACAAGTGACATTAAGGGCCCTTGAGAAGCAGGTCTCTGGCAGGGGAAGGAGATGCATGTTAGTGTAAAGGGAATAAAAGTTTCATTTCATTCCTAACCTGGAGATTATAGTAAACTAAAGAGAGCTGGTTGTCTGAGAGAGATTGCCATGACATCCGATTTGGTTAAACTCCTGCCTCACCTGTCGGTCCCCTAAAGTATTCCATGATGGTTTTCCATTTGCTTCAGATTCTTTAAAAGCTGCTTCTGGTTTTAGCTGGGCTGCATTGAACACATTCATACGGGGCGAAGGAGCCGGCATCGCCTTTGCTATATGTGTCTGTGTGTGTGATAGGTGATTCTCAGGCAGTATTGGCTCTGGCTCTACTTCATCTCCAAAACACAGAAAACTGTGGTCCCCAGGACACAGGTATGTGGGCAGCATGAAGCTCGTGGTGCTCATGGCATTTGGATCAGCTATCTGGTATTGAGAAGTTAATGATAGATAAGTTATTATGGCATTTTCTAACTGGGTTTTATTAATCAATCACCTTCTCTAAGCTTCAGCAGTATTCTTTGAATTATTATATGTACTAAGAAAAGATATATTGTAAAAATATAAAGAGGAATGAAATAATCTGTTTAATGGGGAGGTCAGTGTCTGGAAAACTGTAGCTCATGGATCAAATCCAGCTGCCAACTGTTTTATAAATAAAGTTTTATTGGCACACAGGCACATGCAGTGATTCCTGCATCACCTACGGCTGTTTTCACAGTGTGACAGAGTTGCGTAGTTGTAGCAGAGATCATGTGGCCCAGAAAGCATAATATATTTAGTATATAAAACAATATATTTACAGGCAAAAGTTTGCCGAACTCTGCTATGAAGCATAATATATAGTCAATTTCAACATGCTAGTTTCCTTCCCCCATCCTAATAAATATCCTAATTTGTGGAAATACTAGTCATACTATTGACATATATAGATATAAAATAAAAATATATATTACATATATGTAATGCTCCTATGTTGGCAAAAGTATCGCTATTTACGTTAGAATTCTGTTTCAAGAATTATATTTTCTAGTATTATATGTTTATAAATTTTCAGTACTGGAATACTGTTCAGGGTTTGTCTGAATCCAAAATCAACATTCTAATGTTCTTTATATGACAATACATTGAATTAGAAAAGAAATATTTTTCAAAAATATTCATAGAGAATTTAAATGACTATTCTTCCATTAAATGATATTGAAGTAAATAACTATTACAATATTTGTCACAGATAAGTCTTATTCAAGAAAAGGAATTTGTTTCCTTCAGAAAGAACACACTGATTTAAACTTTCTGTCTTCTCCAGGTAAGAAAAGAAAGTTAAGAAATTGATTAAAGAAACCAGAACCCTATGAAAGCCTGTAGTTTACGATACCGATCTTACTTTGAGTCGTTCTGACCTCGTATACTCTATTTTATCACTTAGTATCACTTTTGTCTTATCTTGCAATCATTTTGTTGTTGTTTTGAAGTTCCCACTCTGTTAGTTTTCCAATATTTTGAAAAGCAAAACAGATATATAGGTCACCTTCCATCACCAAAGATACAAGTAGCATCAGCGGTATGCAGGCACTTCCTATAATTCATAACTGTGACTCAAGGTAACTCACTTTTATAAAGGTTTGCATGCTTTTAAAACCCAGAGCATAGGTTTACACACTACAGAAATAACAAAAGTGTATTTCTTGGTTTTAGCTTTTGCTATTGATTTTGGAAATAATCCATTAAGTATATGCATTCCTAGTACAACTACAAATCATTTGGAATTTTTGTTAAATGGCTTAAAAGTTTACAATATTGGAAATATCCAAGCATTGCTAACCTAATATAGATTCAAAAATGACCTAATATTATGGCTTTTTTTTTTTTTTGGCTTTTTCTAATATTGAAAACATTACTTTTTTACTTGTTCTATAAAATAACATGCTACTGATTTTTAGAAGGAAGATGTTGCTAGTTATATGCCTTTTTATGAATGCATTGTGAAAGTTTAGACATGGTGTTCTTACTGTTAAAAACAGATCAGTGCAGATAAGTGCCATAGTTGATTTTAACATTTAAAAGGAAGCAGCAGGCAGCTCTCGGTTACTGGTTTCCACACTTGGTGTTAATAGTCCCCGTAGCCTCCTCGCCTCCCAAACGTTCTCCGTCCCTTGTCCCTGCAGTAAAGAGAAGCCACAGAAGACAAACAAGAATCGAGTTTAGACTCATGATATTATGACGCTTGGATCAATGACTAGTACTCTAAAGATAGAAAAATCAACTTGATAGAACAGCTTTTCTAACAAGATTGCTCGTTGCTCCTGAAAATATATCATTTCTGATACATTAGGGATGCAATTAATAATAGCTGAAGGGTTAGTGTTTCAGAGAACCACTGCACAACCTCAAAACTCTGTAACATACGTGATTCAAGAGCGGAAGGCAAACTTGAGGAAGGTTATCAATCGATTAAGATTTATTCCAGTAGCTTTGGATGATATGGTAGCTATTTTTATTTAAGCCAAACTCTGCTGGCAGTGTTTTATCAACATGCACAGATGAGGCTGAAAAAGATTAAAAGTTCCAGTAGTCGTATCTAGGCAAAAAACCAATCTTGTTAATAGATAAAAATGATCTTGATGCTCACAGTTTTCATTTTTTCTGCCCATTTTCTCTTCTGTATAATTTTGCCTTTTCCATTTCAACAAATTTAGCAAATCAGCACATTTTCCCTTGTACTACGCCCTAAAACAAAAGGTTTTATATTTTCTATTTTCTTCTTCTTTTTTTTTTTGACATAATTTAAACATTTAATGCTGCTTTTCTGAGCAAGCAATTTGTCTATTTGTTTTGTTATTGTATGTTTGGCTTCTTTCCATTCTTAAATCTGGATTGTGAACATTGTGGAATGTCCCCCAATCGCTCTGTTTACATAGGATCATCAAGCACTCTTCTCTGTTATTCAATGCTATTATCTTCCTTAATTCAAAATTCTTGATTTTCAACTTTGTACTTGTCATTAGTTTATTATATGCTTTTCCCCAATGGATGGTGACTTCACAGCAAATGTAATAATGTCTGTTAAAGCCATCAATGAATATCAGTTATGAAAATCAGAAATGGTTTGCCTTATCAGTTTGCCTTAGTTATAACATAAATCACCATACATGTACATATGTGTATGTACATAAATGTGACACATGTGTGTTTGTATGCATGTGTGTTTAGTGTGTGATAAAGATGGCACCACCATCAATTAAGAAAGGTGTTTAGAAAACTGAAGTGAAACAAAAATGTAACTCTTCATTCCATTATTTACTAACCTAGTCAATTAGAAAGAAATATAGAAAAACATCCTCGGAAGCAAGGAATGGGAAGTACATTTGAAGCACGTCAAATGGAAACTGAAGCCAGAATCACTGTACGACATTAATTAGTATGATCACATCCAAGTCAAGACTTAGTTTAAATGAAGGAGGCAACAGACATTGTTTCCAGACTGAGGTCATATCAGGGAAGGATACTGCACTATCTAAATGTATTAGGGAAATAATGTTAGAAGATGAATAAGAATATGATTTTTTAAGAAAGAATATGATTTTATATTTCAATCTAATATGACAAAACTATGAAGCTGGGTAAAGTAAAATGTTGGTGGGGTTATGGGAAAAAATGGACAATTGTAATATTATTGATCTAAAATTCAGCTATTTGAGTAGATAAATAGTAGATCTTTTTAAAAACTGCTAGAGATGTCCAATAATGTAAATGTTTTATACCTATCAGTGAGTCTGTTAGCTCCCAGGAAAATTAACTGTCCATATAATCTGTGACCCGGTGTTTCTATTCCTGAGTAGGTACATGTATCAGAAAAATGGCCTATTGTTCTCTGGGTCCTCTGTACCGGGACATTCACTCCGTTGGTCTTAGTGAGCCAGGGTTGTCATCCGCATTCACTGTTTAGGTAAATATTGGTGCAGCCTACAGAGAAGAAAGGAGCAGCTAGAATTGACAGACTGTCTGGTAATGCAATCTCATAAAATGTGTAGACCAATATTTAAGAAATGGTACAAACCCCAGTTATCCGTACAATGATAAGCCAATAAACAGAATGTGGCATGTCCACGCAGTTGAATACTATACATGAATAAAGAAGAATGAGGGCTGGTAACACTCGGCAAAAGCCTTATGGTAAATGAAAAACCCAGACACACATAAGTATGTATTATAGGATTCCATAGGATATAGTTTAAAGATACGGCATATGGAAGGTAGAAGAGGAGTGAGGGACAGTCTGAACAGTGCCGAGAGGAATGGTCACACCTGTGCACTGTTACATCTCATGTCTGGGGAGGCTAGGAAGAAGGGAAGTACAAGGTATGTCCTGCAAAAGTCCAACCATTGTTAATATAACTAGAATGGCTTACATTACATCAATGTGACCTGGCAGCTAAGGAGAGTAGACTGGAATGCGCATGTATGAACAATGGTGACTTCACTGTACTAGTCAGTGGGGGTAGCAGACACCATTGAGTGAGCAAATGTACTGCGTGCCCGTCACATTCAAAATGACTGTGTGAGTAGAGCAACTGATCTGCAGCAGATTTTATGTTAAGCTTGAACACTCCTCCGCAGACGCTATTCGGATGATTCAGAGGCCGCAGCTACGGGTACCTGGTGATCGGCAGCTTCATCACGACAACATGCCCTCTCATGCAGCATGTCTGTGCAGAGGTTTTTGCAAAACATCACATCATCCAGGTGACTCAGCCCCCCTACAGCCCAGATTGGTGCCCTGTGACTTCTGGCTCTTCCCAAAACTAAAATCACCTTTGAAAGGGAAGAGATTTCAGATCATCGATGAGATTTATGAAAATATGATGGGGCAGCTGATGGTGATTGGGAGAACTGTGTGAGGTCCCAAGGTGCCTACTTTGAAGGGGACTGAGGCATCATTATTCCATGTACAACGTTTCTTGTACCTTATGTCTTCTTCAAAAAATGCCACTTTTTTCACAGCGCATGGCTGGATACTTTCTGGACAGACCTTGTATTTGTGATTCATCTCTGGGTCTTTGTTTGTTTGTTTGTTTGTTTGTTTGTTTGTTTGTTTGTTTTATTGTTGTTGTTTTTAATGGCACTCGTGGCCAGTTTCTATAGTTGCCATGAAACGTCATTTCACAAGTGCCAATACCAACATAACTCTGTAGTGGCGTAACCTCTCGACTATTTTGGGATCAGGATGTGAGATGTGATTTATTCTCAAGCTGAGACTTCTTGGCTGCCCTCCACCTGTTTCCAGACGACAGGGATGTGCCCAGTGAATGTGCACCGCTGTCAATTACCATGCTAAGTGCATTAGGGGGTGACATCACTTCTTCCTACCTGGTCCAAAGGGTTTTCTCGCTGTAGCTCTGCATGAAGGCTGGGGGTGATCCTAGCAGAAACTCACTCAGGGTGATAAATAGTTTACACATTGAACTATTTGTCTATGATTCATTGGACTCAGTGTACCTGCGAGCACAGCACCAGCATAGCTAATGGAGTGAACTTGTCTAAGGGAAACTTTCCTTACATTCATTTACTCTAGCCCACTTTCACCGCTTCTTAGCCTTTGTTTTTACTTGATGTATCATGCACTTATTTTCATTACTTTTTAGCATTTTTTGAGCCTATATTATCATTCTCTCTACTCGATATCATGTAAATTGGCTCCCTTTTATGTGTTATAGTGAAAGTTACAGTCTATCACCTCTCCTTGTCACCAGAATTATGTTAATTATAAATAATACCTAATATCAAATGCAAATCAGGGCATTACAAGGAAATAAAACTACAGAACCATATCCTATGTTGTATTCTAGGAGTTTCACAGTTTTGCATTTACAACTACGTTATGATTTGTTTTGGATCCATTTTTTTTCGTGGTGTAGCATGTATCAGCATTTCATTCCCATTTATTGCTAAATAATATCACATTGTATGGCTGTACCTGATAGGCATAAGATTTGTTTCTACTTTAGGCTACTATAAATAATATTGCTATAAATGTTAATATATAGACTTTTCACATATTCTTTTTTTTCTTCTATTAACGTTTGACCCCTTCACCCATTTTTCCCTCCCTGCACCCCCTACCTCTGGCACCACCAATCTGTTCTCTCTCTACGAATGTTTTAAAAAATTCCATAAATGAGTGATACCATGAGGTACTTGTCTTCCCCTGTCTGGTTGGCTATTTCGCTTAGCATTTCGTCCTCCATGTTTGTATGGGTTTTTGCAAATGGCAAGATTTCATGCTTTTGTTACGGCTGAATGATACTCATATTTAAGTGTATGTAACAACTTGCCTCCCATAGGTGAATTTTACACACTTCTGGATTTCTGCAGCTGCTACCCACAGCACACCTGTGGGTCACCTGGCTTTGGAGGCCAGGGGAGCTCGCGTTCCTGGTCCCATGGGACTGTAGCCAATGGAGAAAGTTCTTAAACAGTGACCCACCCGGGGCACACCCCCAGTAATTCTGTGAAGGAGGCAAGCAGCGTTCCACTTTGTGCCACTATGGATTGGCCTGTTTTCGGTGACTTATACGAATGGTGTCATGCAGTCTTGTCCCATGTCTGGCTCATTTCACTTAGCGCAGTTTCCTCCAGGTTCATCCATATGGTCACAAGTAGCAGGAGTTACTTCATTTTGATGCTAGAATAGTATTCCGTTCTATGTACAGACCACATGTTCTTTATCCACACAGGTCAGACACAGGTTGTTTTCATGCCTTGGCTATTGTGAATAAGCATGAAATGAACATGGAAGTGCAGATACCTCTTCAAGACCCTGATTTCAATTTTTTTGGAGAAGTGCTCAGAAGTGGGATTGCTGGATCATACGGTAGTTTTATTTGTTGTGTTTTATGATGAACCTTCATATTCTTTTTCATAACGACTGGACCGACTTAAATCCCTACTAACTAACAGTGTCCAAGGACCCGCTTACCCATATCCTCACCCACATTTGTTTGTTTTTATATAATTCATTCTAAAAGGTGTGGGGTGATGCCATATTGTGGTTTTATTTTGCAGTTCCCTAATGATTAGTGATATTGAGACTCTTTTCATATATGTATTGACAACTTTGTCTTTTTGAAAAGATATTAATTTCTTTTGTCCATTTATTTAAATTAAGTCATTTGATTTTTACTATTGAGCTATAGAAATTCTTTATATTTTTTTTATATTAACCTTTTATTGAATATATTTTGCAGATATTTTTTCCAATTCTATAGATTGCCTTTTCATTTTGTTAATTGTTTACTTTCCCATGCAGAAGCTTTTTAACTCAATATAATTGCATTTGCCTATTTTTGCTTTCATTTTCTGTGTTTTTGGTGTCATGTCCATGAAATCACACTGCCAAGGCTAACATCTAGAAGCATTTTCCCTGTTTTGTCTTCTAGGAGTTTTATAGTGTCAGATACTATGTTTAAATCTTTACTCCATTAGTGACTATATTTTTTTATCGTGTTTCTTTTCCCTTTCCTGGCATTAATTGAATTGTTGCCAAGTCTGGGTAAAGGTCATTTCAGTCCTTGTATAACATATTGTAACATGTTGTAGAACTTATACCCACAGGCTTTCTAAATTAAGTGATACTCAAAGGTAAATATTTTGTGATATATAGGGTGGATATTAAATTTCATGTCTGCAACACAAGCTTACTAACAGAGATTAGTATGTAGTCCCATTTTTAAAAATTTAAGAAAGCCAGGAAATGCCAACATCACTTGGTCCTTCCCCATTCCCGTAACTTGAGAGCACCTACGGTTTTATGAACATTTAATTTAGGATGGTAATAAAACTGTTTAATAGCAAATCCTAACTTTAGTAGAAATAAATGCAAGACCAGCCATCTTCAATGGAAAGAGTCCACCCTTGAACAGCCTACAGTATCAGTGGTCTAGGCTCCCATTCACATACAGAAAACATCCTTTCAGCACTCTTTAAAGACTTGATAGAGCAGCAAATACTGGAAAAATTTATGTTTAGGTTTATTTTGTTAAATAGTGGAGAGGTTTTATAAATATACCTGTATGCCAGGAGTGAGCAATATTTGGTCAGACTTTCAATTTGATGCTTCAGATCTTGCCATAGATTTTTTTTTCACGATGTTCTGTTAAGTGATAGAGAAATGAATCTTTTTAAGCATATGATGATATGTTATAAACAGTAATTAAGTTAAAATAAATTTCTATAAATTAGCAAGATCTTTGGGTAGTAACAAAATAGTGTAATAGAAATCAGAAATATAACTTCATCCATCTTTCTTATTTTCTCTCTATTCCACCTGTGAGGCTATTTGAGGGGGAGAGGGGTAAAAAAAGACAAGGGAAAATGTCACCATTTGTGTGGTGACGTGACAGATATCACAAGGCAAGACCGATGGACAACCAAAATAGCAGAAAGCAATATTCCAAGAGCAATGCCACACTTTCAGTTCCTTTCAAGAATATGGGGCAGAGCTGTATCTCCCACAGACTTTGAAGACTTTATCTTGATGTCTTCCACTTCTTCTGGGAACCGGAAAGCAGTTATTTGCTAGAAATAAGGCTGTGTGTCACAGATGTAGAGATTTTAGGGTTCTGTTATTAATTAGGGCACTTTCATTACATACAAAAGGGAAGACCATTAGTGGAAAATATACTTACACAGGACATGAAAAGAAGAATTATGAAAATTAAAACCTGTTCCCTAAAATGGCATTGCTGATTGTTATGACTGCTCATATTTGTCTGGAAGTGTATGCAGGATTCATGCTAAGAACACAGAGAATAGAGATAGGATTGTTTCTGAGAGGAAACTGGCTAGATAAGACAACAAATATGGATACAAACTTAGGAAAAGTGGGGTGGGATTGATTAATCACAGGGTAAAGGTGAAATCTAGACAGGAAAATTAAATTAACTTACACCCCTTTAATTTTAAATTAGACGTATTTATGTATATGTTAACATTGTTTTCCAGTGATCACAAAACAGGACATTACATCATGTATGCTAATTTATGTAAATTAGTAACTCAGACTATGATGCTGAGAGAGGTAGAAAAAAAGTTATTAAGTTAGTCTTTTATGGCATTGCATATTTTTGGACTGTTTACAATGTGGGTTTTTTTGCCTTTGTAAAAGGATGCCTACAAATTTAGAAGAAACAAAGAAAGGAGAAATCACACCAAGTGTATATTGTGGTTTCATATGAAAGTCTCAGGATCTAAATATTTTCTTCCACCTACTTATTTCAGGAACTCCACATCCAAGGTGCATCCACCGTCTTTATACCAAAGCAGAGATGTAAGTTGTCTGAAATAGGAAGGTTGATTGCTTCTTGGAGCTGTTCCTCCCTAGGAGAGACGCCCTTTGAAAATATTCTGTATTAGCAAATATATTTCATCACACAGCATTCCAACGTATTTTAAAATGGGTAAGCAGGAAAACAGTTTTATGAAGTAAATTTCTTGAAATTATTGTAATCCCCAAGGCATATTTCACACTCTGGTTAAAAGCACCGCGATTTAATATGAAATACTTAGAAAATATATCATTGTTGAGAAGTAAGGGCAAGAGAGTTAAAGGTTTAAGAAATGTATTTTTTGTGAGACAGTATTTATGGTGAAAGTTTAATTGTTTACATGACTTGAGCTACCTAAATAGCCCTTCCTAGTAAGGTGACAACATATGGATGGTCCTTTTGTTCTAAGAATCCACTTACTTGCTTTCCCATGCCATTACTGATTAAATTTAACACTCAAGGTTTTACTTTGCACCGTAGGTAGCTATTTTGTGTCAGGTACTAACTTCAGAACTGAAAAGCTATGTGATTCAGGACAATCCATTTAACTGCCTTATATGTCATTTCCTTAGAGGGTAATAAGGATTTAATTAAATCTTTTCATTAAAATGTGTGTGTGTGTGTGTGTGTGTGTGTGTGTGTGTATGTGTATACTGACACACATAGTCTAAAATTTAAAAAGTCTAAATCACAATTGGGTTTTGTGAGTTCAAGTTCATCTACCTCCCTTTACCATAACTTGTCTATTATTTTCTTCATTTTACATGAACAGAGTTATGAATAGATCCTTAGAGGCCATAACTGTATCCCAAAATTTCACCCAGTGTGCTTAAAACATAGTCTCAAAACTTCAATTTGTGCCCATAAATCTTAGGCTTAGGAACTAGTAACTCAAAAGTGATATAAATACCACCAAAAACTCCATGTCAGACTAGGTGGGAGTTCATACAACCAATATAAATAAAAGATACGCATTACGCTCACAGTAATAGAGTGGTGTTGTTAAAGTAACAGGCAATAGGTCTCCTAAAGACTCAGTGATTGAAAGGCACTGGGAAGTGAAGGGAAGTGTGGAAAACGGTGACTGAGAGAGATGATGGGGGACGAGGGGGACGGAAGGAAAGAGCAGTATCAGAGAGGCACAGCGATAGGCCGTGTTGATTTAAAATGGATAGGACATCTTCTCAATAAGTTTACAGAAGCCCTGAGTTTATGATTGCAAAGACTGATCCAACAGTTGAATAGACTATACCTGCCCCCCCCAAATGATGATTTTTATTGTATCTTCTACCATTCCTTTAAAGAATAAGAAATCTAAAGAATAAAGATGGGGGAAAAAAAACAGGGTAGGTTTGAGGGGAAAGGAACAGGAGAGGGAAAAAGAAGAAATATTCACAACTTATTTTAATTGAAAACCAGTGATATGTAAATAGGCAAGTCTGAGAGATGGCTGCGTGAGAGCAAGGGGAATAAGATTTGTCCAAGAACATAAGCTGGTGTATTTATAGAGGGTGCATTTAATATATTCCCCAAAGTGCACACTCTACTTGCTCAAGATATGGTACATGTTTCAAGACCAGTTCTAGAACATCTCTGAAAGACAGTTTGAAGTATTGCCTTTATTAATGTTCTGTGAGACTTGAAGAGCTTATATAGACACTTAGGAATTGGAGTTGTTTGTCCTAAAGGAAGAGCAGATGCTCTGGCGTATGTCCAGATGAGTACTTTGAACTAGAAATTCAAATCTCCTTCTGGAAAACTTTTGGTTCTAACATATGGTAGACAATGAATCCTAAAAAACGTTGGCTCTGGACGTGACAGAAAAAATGGGATTAGGATTAGTTAAGATTTATTTACAGGGAGTAATCAAACTGAGCATAGAAACAAATAGAATTGGCTATATTCCTCTGATTTTCAAATGATTGGCAAAAAGTCATTCAATTTTTCCAAAAAAGAGTCTTTAAATTATCTGAAATTTACATGCGATATAATTTTTCTAAACACTTTTTCTGTTTTGGTTAAATCACATGGAACATTCTGCCTACAACATCATTAACAGTTCTGAAAAGTATGTAAATTTGTAGTCCCCGAACTTCAGAAAGAAATGCTCAAAATTGTATAATTTTAATTTTTCTCCTTTATCATAAAAATGATGGACTCAAAGTATAACAATATCCACATTTAAATGATATCAAGCAAAATCATATCCTATCTCTGTTGCTGATGATAATTACATATAAAAATACTTCTTCATTTTTGTAGAATTACATTTATATAATTTAAAAGTTTAAAATAAGAAGTGCAGATCTGTCAGCTATTATTTTAAACAAGCACAAGCTTATATAGAACATTTATGCATTTAAACAAGATGTGAGGCATGGTCTGGTTTTTATTTTCCTTCTTGGAGCTATGTCATATATACATGGCAAAAACAGTAATTTCCAATCATTCTTTTCTCTATTTGAATACAATTTTTTTCATTTTCTTTCTTTTTTGCTTACTTGCTATTTTTTTCATATGTTCTATTTTCCCTGGACAGTAAACATGTTTTGAAAAAGCACCAGGGACCCAGAATGTGTTTCCCACACCCTCTGCAGAACGAGATTACCTTTAACACAGCAGTTTCAACAATGGATGACAGATAATAGTTCCATTCCACATATACTTAGGAGGTGAAATCAGGGGTAAAATGTGAGTAGCCAGCACTGTATTTATCTGAGAAAGAGCTCCCTGTACCAATGACTGCTGCGGCAGGGACCATAACGGGCTTAAATTACCCAGATTTCTAATGCTCCCAGAGTTAATCTTCTGGGGGTACAGTTGATGCTTTAGTTTTTTTTCTCTACAAAGCATTAAACATTTCCCATCCTGTTTTCAACCAAGGATCAAGGAGAAGTGTATAAAACTCCCTTAAGTAGATCTGGCTCTCCTAATAGATTACTGTAATAAAGAATAATGCAGT
Organism: Furipterus horrens; assembly: GCF_987537825.1. Taxonomy (NCBI): domain Eukaryota; kingdom Metazoa; phylum Chordata; class Mammalia; order Chiroptera; family Furipteridae; genus Furipterus; species Furipterus horrens. The sequence continues at coordinate 4,745,795 of NW_028327185.1, read as the reverse complement.
CATTAATGTTCGGTACGTTTTAAGCCAGAGACTTGCCTTCACGACACCATTTCTCGAGCTCAGGCTTCTCAGCATTTAAAGAGGGGATATGCAGTGTTCCTTGGTGTAGAAACGAAGAATTGCATTGAAAGTTGCTTTTGTGTGACTGTAAGTGTTATCCTGGCCACAACCGCAGGCAAAGGTGTGTTTCTCTTTTATGGACCCATTGCTCACTCTGCTGAATTCTTACTTATTTTGAGGAAATATGTCAAGGTGCTGACTGGTTTGGCTCAGTGGATTGAGCGTCGGCCTGCGAGCTAAGTGTCGCTGGTTCGATCTTCCAGTCAGGGCACATCAGAGAAGGAAAACTCTGACTCCAAAAAACCTCCGCTGCCTTGCGGCATACCTCTTCAGGGGAAAGGCTAAGGGAGTAAACCCCGACAGAAAATCCGGAGCCGGAGTCCCTAAGGCGGTTTGACGTTGTAGTCAACACCGGCAACTCCTGCGGCGCACCTGAAGCCAAGCTGTATTGACTCCGTCTTTCCCTTGGACCCTTCAGCTGCGAAGAGAGGGGGGGTCTGCTGCATGGGCAACAGCAGACCCTCCATATCACCCTGCCCAGGCTCTGTAGCTTCAGCTTCACTAGAGAGGACACTCCAGCGTCATCGCAAGATGTCGATTCAACGCGGGAGGAGACAGATACCGTGTCACTCCCGAGTCGGACTGCACAGCCATTCTCGGCGGTGCAGATAGACTCTTAAGAAGCTACACCATCGTCTCTCGAGACGGACGGCTGCCGACGATGTCAAGGTGATTCTCACATCTCTGATGTCCCTTGAAAAATCACTTTTTCTTAGATGTATTGGATCCATCCCTACTGTTTTTTTTCCTGCTCCTCAGCAGGTTACTGCCTTTGAATGATCCTTGGCTACATAGTAAACATAGGAATGTGTTCACAGTAGTTCACTTTCTTAACAACTTGCTTTTTTTCAGGTATAATAAGGTACATTAAAGTGTCATAAAGTTTAACTATACGTGCTAAATATTATTTTTCAAACGCTTTACAATTGGGCTGGGATGCGGAAAATGTGTGTTGAAGAAACACATGTAGATGGGAATCTAAACTCTGTCGCTCAGTATCTGTGTGGCCTTGGGTGAACACATGAAGCTCTCTGGGACACAGTTTCTTCATTGATAAGAAGGAAATGACAACGTCAGGTCTTCAGAGCCGTGGTGGAGGCGAAGTCCCTTGGCACTCGGTATTGTTCAGTTTTCTGTTTCTGCTTCTAAGTCAGTATCTCCTTAACAAATAAAACCTTACCGTCCTGACACACTGAGTCTGAAAAAGTTCTCCGTGCCATGCTGAACTAAAAATTCATTCTCATTGTCTTTTAGTTTAATTATATATCTTGAGATTACAAAAAATGTTTTGGGATAATGTTAATGAGTTTTCACACAAGATAAATGATGCAGAAGACAAGCTATTCACTATCTAAATCAGACCAGCCCATGCCCTGTGAAGCTGCTTCAAGGATATTAGTGAAAGATGTTCAAAAGATTTTGATGTTTTAAAAAAGTTAATTAAAATTACACTGCATGAATCAGTGTTAGAATTACTAAGTAAAAAACTAACTGAAACCTACATAGCCTGATTATGTTATTGTATTATTCCTGTAACAGAAATACATTTTATGAAAAATTTGGTTAAAATTTTAAGAAAAATAAAGTAGTTTTGGCAGAGTTGTGGAGAGGAATCATACTTTCAACCATACCACACAACCAAGATAAAGCATATTCAAGCTGCTTAAAAAAATGATAAAAAGAAAATCTGGAAGGCAGGAAAAAGGGGGACAACTTTTATTAGACAAACATAAGCTGAAAGAATTTACTGCCAACAAATCAGAGTTAAGATATGTTAAAGGATCCTTTTATATAAAATCAACTTGACACTGATATTGATTATTCTGACAACTAGTAGTCTAAAAGCTCAGAGATGAATTAGAAGTTATTTAATGAAAACCCAGGAACGTGATATTCTATGATTTTAAAAAATTGACTTCAATGCAAAGCGTCTTGTTTAGAACCTAAAATTGAAAAGATGCACACAACTTATTCTCTCTATATATTAAAATAAATGTGGTGACAATGATCTATATGATGTCATGATGATGGATGCCTGTCACTGTACATTTGTCCAAACGCATGGAATATACAACAGGTGCATCCCAATGTATACGGTGGACTTTGAGTGCTTATGATGTGTCCAGGTGGATTTGTCAGTTGCTAGAAATGTACCCCTCTGGTAGTAGATGTTGATAATGAGGGAGACTATGCATGTGTTTTATACATATGAACATGTGTATTTTATACATGATATGTATGTATGCATATGGTATATATGTGTATGTATGTATACACATACAGACTTTTTGTACAGAGACAGAACGCTGTCTAGTGAGTGGGTCTTACTAGGTGAAATAAGTTGGACGTTAGTAGTAATCGTAAGCTAGTTCTTTGCTTTCAGACATCTCTTGTATTTTCATACATACAGACCCGAGATGCCCCCCGGAGAGCTGTGCTCTGACAGTACCAAGGAAGCATGGGAACAAAATTCTCTGGTGAGCGAAGCAATGGCAGTGTCTCCGTAACAGGGATTTGGTGACGGGTAAGACTGAAGGCTGGCAGCAGCGTTCACTGCTGTCGTTTATGTAAAACAGTAGCAAAGTAACCTGAAGTGGCTTGGGAAAAAACCTAGTCAACAGACTCATATGCCATAAAAGTTTACATATGGATGAAACCAGACTGTTTGAGGAAAATGCCTGTTAGGACCTCACTTTTAGAAAGAAAATAGCCTAACTGGGACTGAAGTCGGGAAACGGGGTGTATAGCGTTTACTTGGGGTAAGTGGGCAGTTGCAAGTCCGAAGCACAGCTGGGTTAGTACACACACACAAAGCCATTGTTTAAGATGTGTTAGTTTTTACCTCTTATAAGATTTAAGTTGTGCAAGATGATCTGGAATTGAGCAATTTCAGGCCAGACCAAAAAAAAAAAAAATGGTGTTTATTACTGATAGTTCTTGAACTGAATATGAATCCACTAATTCGTAAAGCCTTGGTGCACCCCAAACAGCAGCAGGGTAACTGGCCATTTAACACTTGATATTAAGTGATCTATAGCACCAGGAAATTTCCTTCCACGTGTAACTAAGGCTATCATGAGCTTCAACAGTTTTGCTAATTGATTATAGAATTATAGGTTCATAGAAATTTATAGCTAAAGATGCCTCCCTGATTTCTTAAAGATGCTAAGGCCTACAGAATTCAAAATCAGGTAAAATCATAAAGTCACACAGCAAGTCGGAAGAACTAAAATACATAGCTTTTGGCCTCTGTTCCAGGGCAATAAGATAATAGGTTGCTTTGTGTGACTTTTAAGGTCACTGTTATTTCGAGTGTGCTCCCAGGAATGGGATTGTGGGGTCATGCGGGTAGGTGCTCATTCAGTTTTAGTAGATAACATAAAAGAATATTCCGAAACAGATGTACGTACTGTCACCGCTGGCCATGACGTGATAGCTCTGGTTACTCTGGCTTTGGCCGTGGCTTAGGTGAATTGTCTGCCTTTTCTGTTTTCCTCATCCTGGTGGTGACATATCATAGAATATTGTGCTTCACATCGTCTTCCTCTGCTAGTTAATGATTTAAATAGTTACTGGCCATGCTGGTTACTTATTTTGTGAACTCTCTACATCATTTGTTCATTCTTCCATCAGTACCTGTCCTTTTCCTTGTTGCTTTCTAGATATTCTTTACATTTTTAATATTTGCCTTTTGTCAAACGTATGATAACATTTGCTTTTAGTGCTGTCATGGGCATTCTCTTCCTTCCAGGATATATATTGATAGGGCATTGGGAATATTATTAGCTACGACAATGTGCTCAAGGTATTAAGGATGAGAGGTTTTAATTTCTGGTACACATTCTGTAAGTTAACATGGTATCGCAAAGTCCAAAGACAAAGATACTGTACGCCACTTACTAGCCATAGGCTTTGCTAAGACATCTTAAAAACGAGGTTCACTTAATATGTCCAGTATGTCATATGATAACGCTTTGTTCTTCACTGAAAATGATTTGTCTCCCCCTTTAAGTATCATAGTGACAACTCTCTGTTTCAGAGGAAGATTTATCGGGATGCATGTATTCTCGGACCTCTTACCGACATGGACCCTTTTCAAAGCCCTACAAACCTGTCCCTCCTCATGGAGTTGATCTAACACAGCAGGAGAGATAGTGAGAGCAATGAGTCATCAAGCAACTGGTGACGCTTTCCAGGGCTTTCTAATGAGGGAAAGTGTAAGAAGCAATGGCCATAATTCATTCTAGTAACATACATTAATAAAGTTCTAGTCAGCTAAATTACAAGGATGATTACATTTTGCCTAATGCATAAACTTCCAGAATATCAGGAATTATGATATTTTTCTACACTAAGAAATTTGGACAAATCATGTGCCTTGAATGGAAAAAGTGTATTTGAAGTGTGCAACATTTCAGACTATGTCTATTAAGAGAAATTAAATTAATCAGACTCTTTGTAATTAAATATTCAACCGAATTTTTCTAATCAGTTGCATATATCTTAAAACAGTTTGCCATTGGAAATAATTGTAACCTGGATTAATTACCAGTATTAAATAATCCCTTACAAATGAAAGTAAAACCCTTAAGAAGCAATATTTTAACTAAATTTGCACTGTTTGTGAGTAGGAAAAAAATCCATCTAGCTTTCTTCGTAGAACATAAGAATTCTCTCCATGAATTGCTTAATGTGACAGATTATAAAGGAAATTTCACAGCCAACACTCGAGGCTGTAAAGTTTTATTGTCTCTGGCTATAATATACCACATTCTCTACTTGGTACTTTAAATTTTAGATCTTCTTGTGCTACAGAATGTTACACTGAAGCAATAAACATTTGCACATGGATTGCACAGATCTAAGCTCCTTGTGGTTGGCCATTTTTTCCCCTGTCTTATTTTCTATAGCGTGGGTAAAACTTTTGTGTCTTCTTCCCGAAGGTCCGCTGGTCCTGTGTCTTCATGACCTTTCTTCTCCTCCATGGCTTCTTCCTTTCCAACCCCACAGCTCCCCCCACGATTCAGCTCCTTCCCAACTCACAGTTTGATGGTAGAAACCGCCCCCTAACTGGTGGCTCTATCCACGTTTCTTTCATCTAGAATGTATAATATTGACTGTATTTCCTTGATGCTTTCATTTCCTCTGCCCTTAAGAACAGAACACAAGGGTTAGCAGTAACACTTGCAGAGTTCTTCCTACAGAGAGACACGTGGCCTCCTCTCCAATCAGATTTCCTCTTGTCTTTCAAAAAGTATCTTCCAATGTTGCTATCAATACACTTAGTCACTCACTGTCTCTGGTATGTTTTAGTAATTCTAAGATTTTCACTTATAAAAATGTTCATTAATTCACCACTCAGGATTTTCTTCTTTCATTGCATTTTTTTAAGTTCTGACTAATACCTCACCTTCTACTTGACCTCTGCCCAGATCACCCAACGTCTGGGAGAAGCTTTCCTCTGTAACTCCTGTAGTAGATTCACAGATAAAAATGATAGCCTACCTTATATCCTAGAGTCTATGCAATTCAAAAGATTTCAAATAATTCATTAAAATAATAAAATAAATATTCTTAAAATTTTTGTTTTGGCTTATAGACAGTTTGCAATGGATGGAAAGTGGCATTTGGCTGAAGGAGTGGGCAAACAGATGAGATGGATTTTTCTGCCTTCCTCTCCCTGGTTGGTTAGTAGAAGTCAGAATTAATATCAAATCTTATAAATAAGCAAAAGTGAGAAAAGGCAAAAAGATAAATCTCAGTTATATACTTAATATGTTCCAAAGGTTAAGCAGAAAAACCTAAACCCACACACAAATCTGAACGACAGAGTGAAATTGCAGGCAATGCTAGAGACTGGGAATGAGATAGGATGGATTAAACGAGGTCAGGTGCCGGGGTCACTAGGACGCGGGCACTCGTGTGATATGAGGTTGTCACTTCCCCAGACCGAGGTCACTGTAGACTCAGTACCAATGAGCAGTCCTCGTTGGGTGCGTTTCTCCAGGCAGAAAAAACAGATGTGAGAAGAACATACATATGTGAATATTAGCCTAAAAATAATTACTGATATAAAAACACATATAACTAAACTTACATCATATCTTTTTCAAATTAAATATTTGATATGATTATTTCCAGAAAACTTCCCTGCCAATATCTGTTTTCTTTTGACAGGACAGAAAACTACAAACTGAAAAAAAGCCTCCAAGCCTATGTTGAAAGCAAAATGAATTCTGGACTTAATATAATTGCAACCTGTTCCTCCAACATACTCAGAAAGAGGAGTGATTTATAAAGAACAATTCAGATGTGTATAACGTCATATAACACACACAGACATTTGTGTGTGTTAAGTAACAGAATGCTTGATATGCACAAAATATCGCGAACAGTACCTCATTCCCCCCAAATAGTTTACACATAATTATTTAAATACAATTATGAGAATTCTATTTCTTGGGGTAATATTATTTTTTTGAAAATAAAAATACTTCCTTAATAACAATGGAAGGGCAGGGAATCCTTTGCCAAGAAAAAGAACCATAACTGGTGATAATTATAAGAAGGCAGACAGTTAAAGCCTCTGGATATTGACTCGAGAACATACAACAAATGGAGATAAATATGTTGAAGAGAAGAAGGAATCTTCTAAAAATTGATACGAATATCACAAGATGATAGCTCCCACGGTTTTGTGTTATTCTTACCAAAAAATTGGACTCCTTTTTTAAACAATTGTTTTCCATCTTTTTTTTTCCCCCTCAAATTTAAAAACACCTGGGTACAGCAGAGACAGACAGGAAGGGCAGGAGAGAGGGCCACATGCCAGGGTGTGTCTTGGCTGCTACCCCTTCGGAATTTAATTGTTTTAAACCTCAAAGGAAGACTGCTACTGTCTCAAAGGCCCTCCAAGGTCACGGCCTGCAGATGAGCTCACTGCAGCAACATGGCTGGGATAGTGGACACTGAGCCATTTGCCATCCCGGTGATACCAGATCAGGGTCGCCGGCTGGCTGGTGCTCGGCTGGGCCTGCCGGCCATGCTCTGCATGAAGCAGGCGTAGGCGGTGTACGCGGTGTGTGCCCAGTGACCCGGACCTGCGGCTCAGGGCGGCAGCATGGAGGGACTTGCTGCAAACCTTACGGTGACCCCTCTCTCCCATGAGGCTCCCAAAGGCCTGCGCTTCCAAGGAAGTGAGGCCTGATTGCAAATCTCACTGTAGACCTCGAGGACCCCATTGTTGGTGGCCGCCTTCAGTTTCTCTGTGATCCCAGTGGCCCCCCATTTTCTCGCTTGGAGGTCCTCCTACTCCGCGGTGCTGGTGAAGTTCCCTGGGCGTCCTTGACCCCAGCTTCAGCCTTGCACATGAGCGTGGCTTGTGGCTGCCTGACGCCAAGGCATGGCTTCTTCTTCAATGGGTTTCCGGCAGCTGGAAGTCCCTTAGACAAGCATGGCCATGAAGACGACACCCTCGAAAGCAAGTCGGGACCAGACCACATGAAAGCAAGGAGGTTGACTCCCATAAGGTGTTCTTACGTTGAAATGAAGGCACCAAGACTAGTCAACACAAAAACGACATAACTGATCTCTGCACGCTCACATCGTTTCTTCCCTACCCGTGCAAACTATTAAACCTCTCACCCACATATATTATGCATATAAGCCCATGTTAAATAAAACATATAGGTGCAAGTCTTCGAAGAAGAGTAAAATTATGTAATAAGTATTGTATTTACTTAAATACTAGTACAAGCTGTATGCCTATGTGTAATGGGTATTTTTAATATACTATAGTACAATGTTTTCCATACCTAACCAGCTCATGCTACTCTATATAAAGTTACTTTGTAAGTAGTGATGACATATCATTGAAGGTGATAGAAAACATTAGAATTTGTAAATATCAAATGGACAGAAATATTAGTATTATTATAATAAGTAAATGTCACATAGATCATAGAATGAATATCTGTGTTGACTGTGTTCTTGGAGAGACTATTGCTGTTCTACTTAAGAAATATAAATATATCACTAGAACCATATTCTTTTCTATGAAAAAAAATAGAATGCATTACTTACATGTTTTGGGGGTTATTTATCTCTTACATATATTAATAATGTTTTTCTCTAAAGTAATGGATTAAAAATCAGAGAACATACTTCATAACAAAACCCCTCTGTTATTAGCTTCTGAGCAAACCACATATGGTAACCCAGTGGAAGGATTTTTCTAATTCTATCCATCTGCTTTATGCACCCCTAACTTCCCCCTGAACTCATATTTCTTCTTGAGTATTAAACTCAAATCTACTATTTAGAATATTTGTTACTCGTGTAAAGTAATTAGAAGTCATTAATTTGATAAACACTATAAATAGTTAAGATGCTAAATTGAGGATTATTATGTACCATTAATTTATTCTATTTTATGATTTTTGCATAAATATAATAAAGGTTGGAATGAAGAAAGCATTAAGTGCAGCTATGCATTAAATGCAAAGATTTTTATGGCTATTTCTATTCCAAGTGGGAAATATTAAATGCATCTATACCACCTGTGCATAAAAAGGAGTTTTAATAATTAAAGTGAATTACTTTTCCATTTGCAAGTGATTTATTTTTTGTCTTCTAAAATATATGGGGATAACTGACTAAATGATGAAAATACAATCCCAGCTTCATATGCCAAGCTATGGGAATGTTATGTTTTTAGGGGGATCATGAACAAATATTTTTTTAATTTATGCTCTAGGTATAAGTTTATGATCTAGTTTATGCTCTATTTGAATGATAGTAGTTATAGGTTTATGAGATCTAATTTTTTAAGAAAAATATAATTCAGATCAATATTTTCCTTCAATGTTTTTATGTATTTTCAATGTACAGATTAAAGAGTGTTGATAAACCAAACATCTGAGTCACCTAGACAATTCAGATGCTGAGACCCTATAATATGCTGTGACGTGCGTAATCAGGATTAGATGAGCTCATGAGGGGGAAGCCCTGACTCATGGGGTTAGTGCCCATGTAAGAGTCAGGAGGGAGCTGGCCTCTTCTCTCTGCTCTCTGCCATGTGGGGATACCAGCAGGGCTGGCACCCTGGTCCCAGACTTGCAGCTTCAGGGGGTGTGAGGAACGCAGTTCCGCTGTTCATAAACCACCAAGTTGACAGTGTTTTTATAGCAGTCTAAACAAAGACAGGGACTTTTTAAAATGATACTCTTCTAAAGTCCTCTAGTAAAGGGTTAATAAGTCATCCCATTTAAAGCATTTCCTCAGTCATTATTTATCTTAAAAATGTATCTTCCAGGCTCTGCCATTTATTGTGTGACCTTGGACAAATCAATGTTCCCTGTTCCTAAGTCATCTTCCTTAGACAATGTTTCAGACCAACGGTTGAATTAAGAGCTTCGATTATGGGACCTGGCTACTGCAGGGTAGCCTATGAATTCACAAGTAACTTTATTACCTTGAATGTGTGTGTGTGTGTGTGTGTGTGTGTGTGTGATGCCAGAAACTCCTTAACTTAGGCAGTTCGTGGGAACTTGCCTTACACACATTTAAACCCATCAACAAAATAGAAACAGACTCATGGCTGAAAGAGGGGTCTGGGGTAGGGGGACTGTGTGAATAATTGAAGGGATTAATAGGCAGATAACAGTGTGGTTGTCACCAGAGGGAAAGGGGGGCAGGGGGAGGCAGGAGAGGGTAAATGGCGGGTAAATGGTGATGCACAAAGATATGACCTGTTCACAATGCAATATACAGATGCAATATAGAGATGATGTATTATAGAATTGTACACCTGAAACCTACATAATTTTATTAACCTGTGCCCCCCAATTCATTCAGTGAAAAGATTTGTCTTCTATAGGGCAAGATTGCATACTATCTTGTGTTTTTGCTGAGTTTATTTTTAGTTCCTTGAAATGTCCTTGTGATTTCAGCTGACATTTTTTCTAAATCATAGAAAAATGGTATGACAATGAATGCATGCTCAAGTAACCAAAAGCATACTTAAAGGGCCATTTTTAAAACTATAGGAATATAAGTACTTCTGTGTAAAGTGAGCTTTTATTGGAGCACGTTTAACTACTGGCATTTCTTACGGAGAGTTTTCAGTCACTGAGGCCCTTTATTTAGCTAGCTATTTGCACGAAGTGCATTGTGCATTTAGAATCAGTAGGGTTTTCTTCAAACCTGATATCAGGCGATACAAATTACACAGGATGCTCAGCTTTCAATGTGTCAATCATGGTAATACAGAAAAACAAAATCCTTCAAAACTGAGACCACAGTGCAATGCTCGAAGTGTTACCAGTGAGAACAGGTTTGTTCCTTTTATCGTCTCTCCGCTCTCCTCATTGCTTCCCTAAGCACTGGGACCCGAAATTAAGGAAAGTTTTCAAATATACAGACGATGGGTTGTTGGATCACTTATGATAGTAACTGACAGGCAGATAAACGAAAAGGTAAAAGAATATTCCTTTTCATAGGAATATTCTTGTAGTGTAATGTTGGAGTTTCCAAATTGTAAGAACATTATTGCTGTGATCAAGACTCTTCATCATTTTAAATGCATAATGACAACTCCAGCTGGAGAGCCGGGCTATTCGGACTGAGCCAATTGGTTTCCATGGATCTCAATAGTGCCAGCACTGTTGTTCTTCAAGTCTTAACTCAGGCCACCAGTCAGGATACTGCTGTGTTAAAGCCAGCTGAGGAGCAGTTGAAACAGTGGGAAACACAGCCAGGTTTTTATTCAGTGTTGCTGGTAAGTTGCTTAAAAATAGTTATTATTTTTAATAAAATGAGACACTATTCTATTGTTTTAAAAACCTACTTGTGTTGGTGGTTTACTTAGTGAAACTGATCCAAATGTTTGGCTGCCATTGCACTGCCATTTACTAATTCGAGGCATGGCACTTGGAGGACATTTAAGAGATGTTTATTGTCGGGTGAGTATACCCAAGCAGGGTATTGGTAGTATCTGCTTAGAAGGTTACACTGCCAGTTTTCTATTTTAGCCTGTAAATGCTGCCCTCAAGACTGTAAAGGAGGAAAGAGGAAGGACATCTCTAAAATCAGAGAAGGAAAACTCTGACTCCAAAAAACCTCCGCTGCCTTGCGGCATACCTCTTCAGGGGAAAGGCTAAGGGAGTAAACCCCGACAGAAGATCCGGAGCCGGAGTCCCTAAGGCGGTTTGACGTTGTAGTCAACACCGGCAACTCCTGCGGCGCACCTGAAGCCAAGCTGTATTGACTTTGTCTTTCCCTTGGACCCTTCAGCTGCGAAGAGAGGGGGGGTCTGCTGCATGGGCAACAGCAGACCCTCCATATCACCCTGCCCAGGCTCTGTAGCTTCAGTTTCACCTGAGAGGACACTCCAGCGTCATCGCAAGATGTCGACTCAACACGGGAGGAGACAGATACCGGTTATAAGCTCATCCGATTGGCGAAGGAAACGAGCGCCAGGGGTCTCCTCTGACGGTGGGAGAGGTCATCGCACCTCACTGGACAGCTACCGTCTCGCCATGGCTCGCCGGCCCCACTGGGTGCGTGGGGATCAGAGAGGCGCCTCTCGAAAAGTGGGCCACAAAACACCCGCACCAGTTAATTCCAAGCAAACAACAAGAAAGAAGCCTCCGGCTCTTCGCCTCGCTAGCTGGAACATCAGGACCATGTGCCCCGGACTTACTGCAGACCTTCCGTGGATCAAGGGTGCCAGGAAAACCGCTGTCATCGATAGGGAACTGGCACGACTACACATCGACATTGCGGCTCTACAGGAGACCCGGTTGGCCGACAACGGAACTATCAGAGAAACCAACTACACCTTCTACTGGCAAGGGAAGTCTCCGGACCAACCAAGACAGCACGGTGTTGGGTTCGCTGTGAAGAACACGCTTGTTAACTCCATAGAGCCACCCACAGGAGGCACAGAGAGATTACTTACCCTCCGATTGTCAACAACTTTCGGCCCAGTCAGCATTCTTAGCGCGTACGCCCCAACCCTCTGCGCCACCATCGAAGAGAAAGAACAGTTCTACCATGCACTGGACGAAGCGTTATCCAAGATCCCCAGAAGTAACGCTCTTTATCTCCTTGGAGACTTCAACGCAAGAGTAGGAGCCGACCACATGGCCTGGCCCACCTGCCTCGGAAACTTTGGGAGAGGAAAGATCAATGAGAATGGTCAGCGACTGCTTGAGCTTTCGTGTCACCACGGCCTGTGCGTGACAAACACATTCTTCAAGTGCAAAGAGATCCACCAGGTGTCATGGAGGCACCCCCGCTCCCGTCATTGGCACCAGCTTGACCTCGTCATCACCAGAAGAACGGATATTGGCAGCACCCTCCTCACCCGCAGCTACCACAGTGCAGACTGCGACACGGACCATGCCCTCGTGGTAAGCAAGGGGCGCATAACGCCGAAGAGGTTGCACCACTCCAAGATGAAGGGTCGCCCACGCATCAACACCAGTTGTGCCAGCAACCCAGTTAAGACCCAGCAATTCATCAACAAGATGGAAGATGCACTCGGCGAGGGAGTGGCGGCAGATGACATTATCGAATCCAATTGGCCACGTCTCCGCGACGCCATATACAACTCCGTCATTATTGCTTACGGGAAGAAAGAGCGGAAGAACGCTGACTGGTACGAGGCTCACTGGGAAGAAATGGAACCCGTGATCGAGGCTAAGAGGAAGGCCCTACTGGCTTACAAGGTCACGCCCACTCCCAGTACACTTCAAGCTCTACGGGCTGCCAGGAACAAAGTCCAGAAGACCGCCCGCCACTGTGCCAACACCTATTGGCTAAACCTGTGCAGAAGCATCCAGGAAGCCGCCGATATAGGCAACGCACGAGGAATGTATGAGGGTATCAAGAAGGCAACAGGCCCAATCCCCTCCAAGATCGCCCCCCTTAAGTCCAAGACAGGTGAGGTCATCACTGACCAGGAACAGCAAATGCGGCGGTGGACCGAGCACTACCTTGAGCTGTACGCGACGAGGAACACCGTAACAGACACTGCTCTTAATGCCATCCCAGACCTACCAGTCATGGAGGAGCTAGACACCCCACCTACTGCGGCAGAGCTCGGCAAAGCCATCGACCGCCTCGCTTGCGGGAAAGCACCAGGAAGCGACGGAATCCCTCCAGAAATCCTAAAGAGCGGGAAACCAGTCCTGCTACAGCCGCTCCACCATCTACTCTGTCTCTGCTGGAAGGAGGGTTACATGCCCCAGGATATGAGAGACGCCAACATTATCACCATGTACAAGAACAAAGGAGACCGCAGCGACTGCAACAACTACCGGGGCATCTCTCTCCTCAGCGTCGTCGGCAAAGTATTCGCCCGGGTCGCTCTTGCCCGCCTGCAGACCCTTGCTTCCCGCGTCTACCCAGAGTCCCAGTGTGGCTTCAGAGCTGGCCGATCAACAGTGGACATGATCTTCTCCCTACGCCAGCTGCAGGAGAAGTGTCACGAGCAGCATAAACCACTCTACCTCGCCTTTATCGACCTCACGAAGGCGTTTGATCTGGTCAGTCGAAGCGGACTCTTCAGCTTGCTACGGAAGATTGGCTGTCCACCACATCTGCTTGCTGTGGTCATGTCCTTTCACGACAACATGCACAGCACGGTGTCCTACAATGGCGCAACCTCTGAGGCCTTCCCAGTCAGCAGCGGAGTAAAGCAGGGCTGCGTCCTTGCGCCTACGCTGTTCGGAATCTTCTTCTCCATGCTCCTCCAATACGCCTTTAAGGACTGCAACGAGGGTGTCTTCATTCACACCAGATCCGATGGCAAGCTCTACAACCTGGCCCGTCTACGAGCCAAGACCAAAGTCAAAGAGGTGCTCATCCGTGAGATGCTCTTCGCCGACGACGCAGCTTTGACATCACACTCCGAAGAGGGACTCCAGCAGCTAGTCACTTGCCTTTCCCACGCATGCAAGGAGTTCGGACTAGCCATCAGCCTGACGAAGACGAATGTTATGGCTCAAGGCACGGGGACTCCCCCATGCATCACCATCGACGGATACACCCTGGAGGTTCTCAACGACTTCACTTACCTCGGGTCCACCGTCTCGAGCTCTCTGTCAGTCGACTTGGAGGTCAACCGGAGAATCGCCAGGGCAGCCGCAGTTATGGCCAAACTGAACCAGCGAGCGTGGAACAATTCCAGCCTCACTGAGAAAACCAGACTGCGCATCTACCAAGCCTGCGTACTCAGCACTCTCCTCTATGGCAGCGAGACGTGGACCACCTACGCAAGGCACGAAAGGAAACTCAACAGCTTCCACATGAGGTGCCTGCGACGCGTCCTGCATGTCGCCTGGCAGGATAAGGTCCCCAACACCGAGGTGCTGAAGCGAGCCAATATGAGCAGTTTGCATGCAGTTCTTAGCGAGAGACGCCTCAGGTGGCTCGGCCATGTCAAAAGAATGGATGCAGGCCGTATCCCCAAAGACCTCCTCTACGGCGAGCTAGCAGAAGGCAAGAGGATGACAGGGCGCCCAAAACTGCGGTTCAAAGACATCTGCAAAAAGGACATGACGCAATGCTCCATCAATCTCAACACATGGGAAGTTCAAGCAGACGACCGCCTAGCCTGGAGGCTCGCGGTCAGGCAAGGTACGTCACGCGCGGAGGCTGCGCGCAACGAGGAGGCGGCCCAGGAAAGATCGAGGCGGAAGCAGCGTCAACAGCAGCAACAACGGCCATCTGCCTTCACCTGTACCAAGTGCGGCAGGGACTGTCACTCCCGAGTCGGACTGCACAGCCATTCTCGGCGGTGCAGATAGACTCTCAAGAAGCTACGCCATCGTCTCTCGAGACGGACGGCTGCCGACGACGACAACTATTTTTTTAGAACAGAGTTGGGAAAGAGAACTTCAGAGCATTTTCTCATTTTTAATTTAGCTTTTAAAGTTTTGCAAGTTGAATATTTTAAAAAATGGACCCTAAATAAGTTTGGATAGTAATGCAATATTGTCTGATACCTTTACAGAAATGTGATTAGCTGTCCCTTTAAGTTGGTCTTAATAAATTATCTCATGCAAAGCAGATGTAGTTTTCAATCATTCTAAATTTAATGTATGTCTCCTGAAGTGTGTATATTATGTCTTCAAAAGCATTCAATTTCATGTCAATGAAAGTATTTAAGTGCATAAATTAAAGCGCTCCTTGTACATAAGCATTCTAAACTACTCCGAGTAGTAAAATTCGAATGTGAATGGCACACCTTTGAAAAGTAGCTGTGTCATTAATCTGGACTCAGTCACTGACAGATTCATTTGTTCAAGAGACCAGCTGTTGGGAGCGCAATTTTCATAAAGTTAAGAAATCAATGTTATCACCCTATGCAGTGTTAGCTTTGATGGAGGGGAAAAAATGGTAATAAAACTAAAGCCTAGTAGTTCCTAGGGATGACATTCACACACCCTTAACCCTTGACACAAATAATTCTGAAATTAAAGGTGTTTATGCTCAGAGATAGTTTTTCCCCTTCCAATATGTGTTCTGAAAGGTCTTGACTTCCGGTTTGGAGAAAAGTACTATCAGAAAAACATAATATAAAAGAAAAAAAATGAGCTAGTAAATACCATTTTTCTAGTATGAGTACCTGTAATGCAATTAAAATCAATTCAGCAATAATGTATAAATAAAATTCTGCATTATGGATCAGCGTCCGATGAGAAGATGGTGGGAGAGCAGTATGCGTGGTACAGAGGGCTGTAGCCTCTGTATGGGGCCTGGGCCAGAAACCAGGGGCCCCTAAACCTTAACTGGCTGGCACGTGTGCCCCACACACCACGCTGCGGGTCCCACACTCCGGGGGGTTTAGAAGGAGAACGGGAATGCAATGTCCTCTTTGACGCGGAGGAAGCCTGCTTGCTCTGTGCAGCCCCAAATTCTTATCAGTAGAGCGTGGGAACAAAATGTTTCAGTAAGAAGTGGGATCCGGACTTCTATGGCGTGCCTTGGCGCCTCCCAATCTTGCTGCCTGTCTCCCCGCGCTGATTTATGTTTCCCTTTGTCGTTACTCCCAACCATTTGGTGGGGGTCTGCATTCTCACCCCGTGCGCTTCTGCATGTAGCAACTCAGTAAAAACCCTGACAGAGACAGGAGTGATCGGTGATCTCCTGCGAGAGGCACTCACCCTTCTCTCTCCTCAGACAGTTCATTTCTGGGTCAGTTCTCGCATCCACGCCGAGGGAGCTGCAGGAGGGGAACTTTTCAGAAGATAATATAATTACCATATAAAGTTAGGTTGTTGATACAAAGTAGCTACCAACTCAAAGGATTTGAGTTTATATAAAGTGTAAATCTACTCATGTAACTTAATTTATGTAAACAAATTATTTAAATTAAATAAAAATAACAGGTTATTTTGATCTCCAAATGAGTCAACATAAAATTATTTATAATCTATTCTTATAGGAAATTAACACAAATAATAACACAAGATCACGTGTATTGGCTAGTCTTAATACCTTCCTTAAAAAAAAAAAAAAGAGAAAACAACCTAATCCAATGACCAATTAACCAATTGTACCCATATAATTCATAAGAAGTATAAATATACATGCACATATATATGTCAAAAGGTCTAAAATTAGGTTATTTAGTTCAAACAGGTAGGGAAACTATGACCATAGAAATAAGATATAACTAGAATAATGGAATTACTTCACTAGCTTAAAAGAAAGCTCTACAAGCTTTATTTGATTAAAAATAAATTCTTTAAGAAAGAAAAGGCTATTATAATAGGTTTCATGTTGAATAACAAAAGAACATCTTCAAATTAGGTTTTTAAATTGCTGTTTTTTATAAATTCTCCACTATATTAAATTGAAAGATGTTCACACCCTTCCTTTATGAGGAGATACAAAAGGTCAATGTTGTCCTTTTTTTTTAATGACAGTGAGCTTACCTTGTGCACCTGTCCATTGTCCATATATCCTCCATCTCAAAGAAACGAAACTTCATCGATGAGACCGCTGAGCAGTGCTGGCCAACTGGGCATGACCATCTAAACACTCACACATGGTCTCTTTCTGAGCACAGGTTTCAGAGTCTCTCCTGCAGCGGGAGGTTTCAGGAAAACCATCACAGAGGGAGAAAAAGCTCAGCGTTGGTGCCTAATCATAAATATCCTTTCACATCCCCCAACCCTTCGCTTCAGCCCTGCAATTGTGCAGCCCTAATTTCTGGAAGAACCCTGTGATGGTGAAATAAAACCAACAAGCCAAGAAAAAACAGAGCTGCAAGTCACTGCACCTTGTTTTCCTGGAGACTGGGCTCCGTTTCCTCCCCTTGAATCCGAGCAGCATTGCTTCTGCTTTGATCACTAGAAATACGACTTTCTGAGTCCCGAGCATCCTCTTCATTTCACTAAAATGTAAAACTCAGGAGAGAAGGCGGATTTCCTGTCTTGCCTCACAGCTACGTATCCAGTAAGAAGAACAGCAACGTCGATATTTTAGGATGAATATCAGTTTCTTGAATAAACAGATGAGTAAGTCAATGTATAAGGATTGTATGATCTCTGGGGCTCCCAATGAGAAAGCCTTCTCTCTCATATAAGGGGAAGATGTGTGCCTTCCTCATGTGTGACTCTCACAAAATATCTTCGTGAAGATACTGACGTGAAGCCAGGAGGAATGCTTATTATAACGCTGCGCTCTTTTCATAAACATTATTAAATCAAAATGTATAGTGTAGCAATGCTACTCTGTATAAAAACACATGTGAAGAGACACTGACCAGTTTTACATTTTTAATGTGTATTTTCCATTACCATTTAGTCCCCTTATGTGCCCCTCCCCCCACCGACAGTCAGCACCCTGGTCATGCCCGTGAGTCCTTCTTTCGGCTTCGTCCTTCCCCCCTGCCCCCCTCTAGTTTGCCATCCTGCTGTCTGTCTATGGGTCTGTCTCTGTTTTTCTTGTTAGTTCAGTTTGTCCATTCGTTTTACATTTTGTTCAAGTTCATTTAATTCGAATACAGGAATTAGAAAATATCTACCTCTGGCTGTGATTGTTTTGTCTACCAGGTGTCAGGGGCTCCGCTGAGCCCAGAGGGAGCTTCCCCGCCGGGGGTGTCGGAAGAGCAAGTCACAAACCGCTGCAAGGGGACAAGGAAGAGACGGACAGGGGAGAGTGGCCCTCTGTCCCATTTTCCTCCACGGAGGGAGCCCCATGGAGGGGCAGGTGGGCCTGCCTACATCATGTCCCTTCCTTAAGGCGCCTTGAACAAAAGCTCCCGGCAGTTCCACGGACCCTGCGGTGGGACAGGAGTGCGGAACGGAAAAGCGTGGGGCGCTTACTCAGAGCTGGGAAAAGTGTCCTCACGAGGAAACCTCTGTCCCCCCGAGGCCTCCGCTGAGACCGAGGCGATGCATTTATTGTCAGTACGCTAAGCACGCGATCTGCCAGAATTCCTGAAGGGAGGTGCCTGCAGCCTGAAGGACATCCATGAGGGTATCATTCTTTTTCATTTAATTTGATTTTTTTTTCAATTATAGCTTACATTCAATATTACTTTATATTAGTTGTTGGTATGCGGCATAGTCGTTAGACAGTCATATACTGCCCAACTATCCCGTCTGATATTTCCGGTCCGCACCTGACGCCACCACCGTTATTACAACATTGTTGACTGTATCCCATGTGCTGTGCTCATGTCCCCATATCTGGTGACTCCCAATGCGCACTTCTCCCTCCCTTCACTTCTTCACCCAGTGTGATCGCACCACTCTTAACTCTGAAAGTCAGCTCACATTTATTGAACAGACGCTCATACCGAGCTTCCCAAGTATTATTTCCTCTTCTTACCTAATTGAGTCCTCACTGCAGCCCCATGGGTGGGTCACATGTCAGTCTTAATTTTCGAACCGGCGAAGTGCAGCTCAGAGCGGTCAGGGCCCTCACCCCGAAGTATCCGCTATGAGAGGGCTGAAGCCAATTCATCTCGTGTTTGTCAGTATTCAGTAACATTTTATCACTGCAGATCCGCTCAGGGCACAGACCCTCGGAATGATAAATAATCCATGACAATGTAAATAGCTGCTGTGCACATATTTCTCTCACTTTTTTGCAGCTTTTTTTTTTCTGCCATCAAGAGACCTCTTTTGAACTGACAGGAAATAGCAGGCATCCAGTTCAGAGCGGTCCACTTTGTCATGATAAGAAAATGATAGATCTGCTATTTTATTGTTGCTGCTGGTTCAACCATTTCCTGCTGCAATTTTAATACAGACTTTTGGTTGAGCTTCGAGTATTTATTTCCATTATATGGCCATAACTCTATCCTATAGTTAAATGCATTTTGGAACTGCATTTATTATTATGAGATAGCATCCTTAAAGAGACAAGGGTGTCCCTTCAGGTGTTAAGATAACTGATGGTAATATCTTGTATGTTTTCCTTCTTGTACCTTGGTATTGGTTAAAGTACGAGCTAGAAACAGGAGAAATGAGCAATACATTGTTTCTGTCCTCCTGTAGCTTAACATGTAGGTGGGTAAATGGATAATCAAGCCAGGAATTAGAAAAAAGCATGAATAAGAAAATAATGATGGAATGCTATTGAAAGGCATAGGCTAGAACCTAACCTGTAACTAGGAAACAGATTGTCCATGCACACTGACCCATCTGCCTACCCCCTTGGGGCCATTACCAGTTAGACCACCAGGGAAAGAAGGGTTTTTATTGGCAATACGGCCACAACACAATTACTGGGCCAATAAAGCATGCTCGTTTTTAAATTATGTATTAATCCTATGAACTAAAAAGATAAATAAACATTAAGGGTTCTTTGAACCTGAGGAGGGTTTCTAAGCATGGACATTCTGGACATGACCAAATATCAAGAATCATTTGCTGTAGACCACGTATGCTCATGGACATCATGAACAGGACTGAACTTCAAGGGCATGTTGGTGAGGACCAAATGTCTCCATGGCCATCTGGACGGGATCAAATGTCCCGCCATGAGGGCTAACACATCTGTCTTCACATCATGCAGTCAATCTGCTTACAAATACTATTTTGATTCTTTCTTTAAAATATGTCAAGAACATTGCTATTTTTAATCAGTTCTACTACCAGATGTCTGCCCTTGGTCATTGTCACCTTGCCCTTAGGTCCTGTAACAGGTCTCTACCATTTTATCTCCTTCCACCTACCTCTTCCTGCTCTTGTTTATTTTGAATACAATCTAGATTGATCTTTTATTGAACGGGAGTTCGAGGACTGTGAAAATTCTCTTATACAACTACCACGGTACCTCAACACAATCATAAATGAAGCCAAAATCCTTACAACTGCCTAGAACTTCTTATATTATAGTTCCCACTAAGCCATGCCATTAATTCCTTGACCTCGCCCCCTAGTCACTACCCCTGATTTCTAACTGCAATCTAATCACACAGGCTCCCATACTTCTCTGATTTTGATTTGGTATTTCTGACACACTATATAAGATTTAAATATGTTTTAGGTTTACTGTTAATTGTCTACTTCCTCCAACTAATATACCTTACAGAGTTAGAGGGTTTTTTTTCTTTTCTATCAGACTCTGATATGTTCCAAAGACAAAGGTACCTGGCATAGAAGAGGTGCGGAATGAATACTTCTGAGAAAATGAATGGTTT
Organism: Furipterus horrens; assembly: GCF_987537825.1. Taxonomy (NCBI): domain Eukaryota; kingdom Metazoa; phylum Chordata; class Mammalia; order Chiroptera; family Furipteridae; genus Furipterus; species Furipterus horrens. Next base: position 4,725,007 of record NW_028327185.1, on the reverse strand, counting down.
ATTGGATACAAGATTGTTCAATGAATTTAATGATATGAGGAAGGAGTCCAGTAAATGTTTTTTCAAAATAACCTTGTTTTAAAATTTGATCATAGTTATTTTTTCTCTCAAAGACTGCTGGCTTTTTACTGCAATTATAAACAGTCTGAAAACCTCAGTGGCTGAACATCATGAAGGTTTAGTTTTTGCTCACCGCGCGTGTTCTAATAGCATTAGAAACAGGACGTTTGGGTGTTCTGTAAGTAAATGTTCTCCATGTGGGAGCCAGGCTGCTGGAACTTCTAGCATCTGGAACATCACGATGTCAGGGAGAAGAGAGGACAGATTCTTAGTCGTGTGTTTCAAGGAGCTCTGACTGGAAGGGACATTTTATTGGCTTTAAAAGGTCATGTAAATTCAAGGAAATGGAACAAAACATTGTTGTTACCATGAGACCAGAAAGCTCTTATACATAAAATGTAATTTATGAAATAATTCCATTGAGTTTGACTTCCTTTTGCATATTGTTATTGAGCTTAACTTTATATGAATGTACTAGATAGAAAAGATAAAATATTTATAATCTTTATGTTTTTACTTCAAAGGCTTGCACACTAAAAATAATTGCTAGACCAAAGATTCTAAATCTCTAAATTATAAAAATGTAAGTATTTATATGAAAATATTTTCCATAATATAAAATTTAAATGTAAAGTACTAATTAAAAATGAGACACAAAAGAAGTATATCCAAACAAAATGTTACTGCCTTTTCAGAGTACAAAAATACAATAATTCAAAACTAGAAATTAATAACTTGAAATATAACACAAAACTTTTAGAAGAATTGAGGTTTAATGATCAGTTTAATGGATTTATTCTTTTTTTTTAGTTTTTATGTGTGGAGGGAAATACATTTTGAAATAGACTCTTGGATTCTAAATCATACATTGAATAATTTAGAAAGTAGCTTTTAGTACTCATCATAAAAACAGTTTATTTTAAAAGTACTGTTCTAATTTTTTATTTAAGCAAATTCAAGTAAACATTATTGGGTAAGAATAATATGTAAAAGTTTCTGAATTCGAAATGATACTTGACTTTTCAAACGATCTTAATGTGTAGACAAAGCTAAATGAGTCAGAAATGTCCTTGAGTAATGTCTGTTGTCCTTCCTCTTTGTCTGTTCCCTGCCGGGCAGAAGTCAGTGTGTGTGGCGACTTTGCAGACAGCTGGTCAGCACCAGATAATGCCTCCGGCTGTGTCAACAGGAAAGGGGACCGAAGACGGTACCTGGGAACTAAAACCAGGGGCAGACTGATCTATTCTTTTATGTATTAGCATACATAGTGGACGCCAGCCAAGCAAGTCGGAGGGACTCAAAGTCCAGCGCGTGCACACACAAAAAGCAGATGCTCATAAACCCTACCGGAATATAAATCTCAGGGTATTCAGAGCTGAGACCCGTTAATTACTGCCTTAATCTCTCCAGGCTGTGCTGACAAACGAAATACCATACTGGGTGGCTTGTGAACGACAGGGTTTTATTTCTAACATTCTGGAGGCTGAGAAGTCCCAGAGCAAGATACTGAGAGATTCACTATATGATGATGGTCCTTTGCCTCATTCATAGATGGCTGTCTTTGCTCTGTGTACTCCCTTGGTGGCAGACCAAGGATTTGTCTCAGGTCTTTTTTAAAGGGTACAAATCTCGTGCTTGAGGGCTCAACCAAAAGCCTCACCTCCAAACACCATCACCCTGAGGGTTAGTTTTCAACATATGAACTGGGGGGGTGGGGGGGGCAGGGCACAAGCATTCAGTCTACAGCAATTCTCAAATATAAGATGGACAAAAAAATTAAAATTTTAGTATGCTTAATATAAAATACAATCGAGAACAAACCTATCTTGTTAAATTGAACAAAGAAACTGATAAACTGACATAATTCCTGCTCAAAGAAATAGAGGACTTGTGATTAATATTCTCTCCTCTGAAGAGTCATCTGGGAGAGTCTTTATTGTTGGCCCTTTCTGGGATATTAGAGATCTGAGATTATTACTGGACAGTATTATTATTAGGGACATTTCAGTGACTTTCATGACAACCCCCTCACCCCCATTTCTTGTCAAGGCACATGTGGCAGATTGTCCTGATAGTCCCAGATGATTTCTGCCTCCATGTCCCGGTGGCCATGTGTAGTGTTCTGATGTCTAGACTATGGCTTTCAACATTAGCAAGTGTGACCCCAGCAAAGGTGAGTGAAGTTCTCATGTAACGTGACTTCCTTCTCTTCTTCCTGGGGATTCTTTTGTTACCCTGTGTCAAATCCTGGGCTAGCTTCCTGGCAAATCAGGAACAGCGTGGGAGGGCCTGTCATGCCAGCCATTTAGGCCCCATGGGGACCCAAGGGGGCCGAGCCGCCAACACCTGGAGCCAAGGTAAGTTAATCTAGTTGAACCAATTGCAGTATGAACCATGGAATTGAGAACAGAAAAAAAAGGCCGTTGTTTTAGGTAACAAAGCTGGGGCGATTTATTATGAAGTATTAGGTGATCAAATTATGGAGCTCATTTCATAAGCTATATCTGTTGCCTTAAATTTTTTTTTCTTATTACCTCTTAATCATCTTTCAATATTTGACCTAATCATTCTTGTTTTCAAGAAGATTTTCTTGAATGCCCAGGTGAAGTCTGGTTCTCCTTTTCCATTCTCACATAGAACACTCAGTATAAAGTTACGTAATAGCTTCTTACACTATATTCAATACATCAATAACTGATAACCATGGTGAAATTAATCACTAAAAACTGCAATATTAAACTTATAAAGGTTTATTTTTTATCCTCATGTGAGGATATGTTTTAGTTATTTTAGAGAGAAAGGAAGGGGGAGAGAGAGAGAGAGAGAGAGAGACTGATGTGAAAGAGAAACATTGATAGGTTGCCTCCCCTACACACCCCAACAGGGGTCCCACCACCGAGGTATGCACAGGATGACGCTCCAAAATGCAGACCCACCTGGCTAGGGCCTCACTATCACTTTTAAGAGACCTTTATCCCTGAATGAAATAGACATGGAGGTGACCATCCCATTGTAACAATTGTGGCCCTTGTAAATCTCCTGACGCTGAAGCCGCGTTCTGAACCTTTCCTCCCTATTCTAGCCACCTGGGGAAGGGTTTACAAATACAGGTGTCCACAGTTCAGTTTCTAATTCGATTGTTAAATAGCAGGCACTGACATTTTTAAAAGCTTCTCGAATAATTTGGTTGGGCAGGTAGTGCTGAGAATCACTGCTTATAACAACAAAGGATGACAGAGTTTTGTGGTCATTTCAGCTATAAATCACAGCCACTAATTCTAAGATTGTGATTATTGTTACATGCATCATATTCACGGTAATCCATGTTTTACAGGAGGACACAAGACATAACATTGTACGCAAGGTGGTTAAGTGGTAGAGCTCATACTTATGCCCAGCTCTCACTAAATGTATGCTGATATTTGTATTAACCATGCATTGGAACCATAGTTTTTTTTATAATCTAAGGTGCTGTAGCATACTCCTAATAACTTATCACCATGCAGAAGTACTTATTAATATCTCATTGAAGACAGGCGTGACTGTCAGATTATGAAAGAATTTGGAACCCCTGTGACTTCCTCCCACGCCTCCCTTAAAGGTGGCTCTCTCCCCCTTAATTCCCATGATCTTCAACCCTAGCATATGTAAATATTATAAAAGGAGTAGCATATGTATTATAAGTATGGTATAGAACCATTATAAAAGGAGACATGCTAAGAGTGTTAGAGAATTAAAGGGAGTGCTGGAGTTTCTTTTCTTCTTTTTTAAACTAAAGAGTTAAATGAGGCCACTCCTGAATGCATTAGAATGGAGTTTCACTTCATTCTTAACAAGCTGTGTTGACTGTCTATGGAGAGCAAAGGAGAACCACCCACTTTGTGATTGCCTGCTCTTTGGCAAACAGCGTACTCAGTGTCTCATACACATTAATTCACTTAACCGTGGGTCACAGAAGCAACTTCTACAAAATATGGACAAGCTTTTGGCTGCTCTGTTTAATACATTACATCTTTCCATTTATTTAATCGAAATTGTGTAAATAAATGAGAGTTATCATGAAAATTAAATGTTATGTTCTAACTAATTCATTTTGAAATAATTTAACAGGCATTGGATTTTACACTAATTGCTTTATGAGATTAATGAATTTACATAGTTATTTAAGTCTCATTACTTGGCAGAATATAGAAAAAAGAAGCTAATGTACTAGAGCAAGAACTTCATTTGGCCTAAAGGAAGTAGAAAAAAATTGCTGCCTTAAAGCAAGAAACTATTTTTTATAAAGAACTGATCATTAAATCCATTTTTTTTATTTCAGGAGAAAATGCGACCAAGATCCAAACTGGAATGAAATAAAGCCATACATACAATGTATTTTCCTATTTCAATATAAATCATCAATATTAAGTGGGGTAGACTATTCTATCCCTGGGCAGCAAGTTCCAGATAGAGAAAACGGAGACCGAGAACTTGACACAAGTTACCTCAAGTACAGACGTACCCCACTTTACAAAGGCTGAAGGCTTGCAATAATGGCAGGAAGAAAGGAGTTGAATTTAGGATACCATTTAAAGGTAATACCATTTTTCTGGTGGCTGAGTTATTTCAGGCATATGGCTCACTTGGTTTAATAAAAGGACTGCTTAGATTGAAGTGGTAAGTAATATGCTACAGGAATGAATCTTAAATAGTGGCAATAAAGAAGATTATTCAAAGCTTTGCTAGAGCCACCACTCTTGGAATGGGTTTAGCCAAGATGGGAGCAGGGTGGCAGCCAGGCACTGTATTCAATTGCATCCACAGCAATACAAAAATAAAAATGGCATGGCCTTTGCGTTATCTTTTGGTTTTGTTTTTCTGGACATAGTGCTTTGTCTGTGTCAGCACGCAGGTGAACAGTCTGCAAGGTCGCCTAATGAAGCCTCCCTAGGAGTCCAATAAAATTCATGTTGTCCTTCGTGGCATGAAGAAACAAAGATGTGATGTAACATCTGGGTGATGTTTTGCAATTTCTACGGTAGCACAAGTAGCAGCTCCCATCTTCACCTTTGTCTTCCCTTTGTGGGTGTGACACAGTTTTATCTGCATGACAACATCAGAGAATGCCTGCTTCCCCAATCTTCCACACTAACTGGTAAGTTATTTTCTTTTATTAACTTTTAATTAGCACCTCCTTGACCCATGGGTGACATTTTGTCTCAAGTTACAACATGCCAAGTCACTTCAAAACTATTCAGAGGTCTTGGTGGACACGTACTGATGTTGCCAAACTGCCTGACCTCAAGGTCACTGAGTTTCCATTCCGAAAGCCCCAGGGGTGATTCAGGGTGGTCTTGTGATGAGAACCAGATGTGTTGGCTCTCAGAGCAAAAATGGAGAGAACCTGGCTATTTCTGTAATTTTTGGCTGTTGATGATACTCAAAACTCACATCCTCCCAACCATGGACTACAGGCCCACAGGGAAGCAAGTGCCTGGCATTTGACATGATGAAGTATATATTTCAAGGTTGCAAATGGCTCAATGAGTTATTTCAAGAAGTTACATTGTTAAAAGTTTGTACTCACATAGTAGATCGTGTCTAGCTTGAGATGTTTATAAAATAAATATTATCAATTAAGAAAATCATTTAAATATGTTATCAAGAACTGCCCTCCCCCCACACACAAAACAAGGAAACAAGGGGATGTAAAATCCAAACTATTTATAGTTTATAAAGCAGCATTGATTTCATGTCGCTATATTCATGGGTTTATGAAGGATTTCGTTTACCTTCTGGAGGAAAAGTGACCTGCCGTTTCATTCTTTCTTGAAATCTCCATATCCCCTGTGCACATGTACAGATTGTTTATCTTTTTATGTAAAATGTGTAACATCAAATGAACAGTTTTACCTGTTCTGTTTTCTGGTTCTTTTCTTGGGACCATTAGCATACAGGTTAATCCTTAGAGGAAGGATGGGTTCATGTTACCTACGTAACCACCTTTTGTTTAATATCAAGAACTATATTAAAATATTAAGCTTGTAGATGTATTCATTCACTCAGACATTTCTTTTTCCTCCTCTGAATAGCGCCTGTTAGACGTTTTCATTTATAAGTCACTTTTATATTCCTAAGCAACCCCTAAACTTTGAATTATTACCCATCACGGTAGAAGTGTTTAGAAAACTACAGTAATTTCCCCAAGCTCATACACGTAGTAAGTGGCATTGTTTTCTAGTTCCAAGTTTTATCACTATTCTCATCATTCCATGAATTAAATTGGCATGTTTTTTAAATCTATGAATATAATTAAAGGCTAAATATCTCTTGACTACTAAGCCAAGGAAAAGGCAATGTTTATAGAAAAATCAATGGACAGATCTAACGAGTAGAATTAACTCCACGTTTCGTTTTGTTATGTGAAGTAAAATATCGGACGATGAAATTGAGCAGCTCACTCTTACTTAGCCTTACTACCAGGGAGCTGTGGGAACGCTTGGGACTTTCTTTGCCGAGGTAATTATAAATGATAGTGCATTTATTCCCACTGATTGGCATGTTTTATCCTTGACAGTTGAACAATTTAAGGACAGAGAATATCATTGATTAGCTGTCATCTCATCTTTTTTTCCCATGGAAGACTGAACCATGTCTGCATTGCAAATGAACTAATGTTAGTCAAAGGGATCACATCATAAAAGGGCTTTTAAGAAAATACTAAATGAAAAAGCATTAATAATTAGGTACATTGATCCATTAACAATGAGGGGGAAAATTTTAACAAAATTATTACATGTCAACAAGAAGCTTTAAGAGGACAGATAATGAATATATGGGGACTCAGAAATTCAAGCATGTCCGGGTAAATTATGTCACTATCATTATCAAATTATAGCACAAATGACTGACAAAGGAAAATACTTTGCCATAGGTTTATTGATTATGAGATAAATTCTGTATTTGAAACTGGAAAATAACATTTTGCATCTTATTAGGATGAGATTACAAAAGAAAGGTAATTGTTAATTATATAATGCATATATGGTCATGCATTTTGCATATGGCATTCACTAAATTAATAGTTTTTGATTCAAAGTCATTAATTCTCAGTGTCAATTCATTGAAGTATAGTTAAATGATTTTATTAACTAATGTATTATAATAAAATAATTGTATTTTTAAAGTCACTTACTTATTGAAAACATATTTCAGGATTATATTTTGTTTAGTTTCTAACGTAGACATTTTAAATTATTTCTTAAAAATAAAACAGATACAGATAGGCTGCTTGCCAGAATGTTCCTTAAATTAAACTGAGACCATCCCCATTAAATATGCTTTAGGTCATATTTATTACAATGGCCTGTTCATACGGTGCTAAATGAACACCCAATCTCTATTTTTCCATTCCACGATATCTTAAGCTGGATTTACTAAATTCTGATCTCAGAATGAGAACTCACGTGTAGGTAAGTTATGATAAAACGCAGTCATAATGATGCTATGAAGGTGGTGTGTGGAGCGAGACGGTGCAGACTTGCAACAAGGGTGCCAGTCCAGCCAAAGCCCCATCCAGAGCCTGACATCAGCAGAAGACGAGGATACGGCTCCGGAGAATAAATTATATCTCAAAGTTTAGGAAAGGGAGCTTAGGAGAAGTAGAAGAGGGGAAAGGGGGATCAATGGTGATGGAGACCTGACTTGGGGGGGCGAATACACAATGCCGTATACAGATGATGTGTTACAGAACCGTACAGCTGAAAACTATATAATTTTATTAACCAATGTCACCCCCATAAATTCACTTAAAACATTTGTCCTGTCCTTAGAGTAGACAGCTGGGTTTTTATAGCCAATCAGTAACTGGCTTGAGTACATTTCATGGACTGTACATGTCTGGGCGATTTCATTTCTCTCTGAATACAAGCAGCACAGTTCCAGTAGCCCAAGGCCATCTTCAGAAAATTAGTGTGGCTTTTAGATGCAAAGCACAGAGAAGATGGGGTTCCGTGCGTAGAAACTACAGCAGGGATTCGAACCATCGACTTTGATATCGCCCAGATTCGAGAGCAACGTGCAGCCTTTGCCACATAGCTTCATACCAAGAAGAAGTGCTCTCGGTAATGATGAGAATGGGGTTAGCTCTCTGAGCGCATCCTCCGCTGTTATCCACGAAAAAGCACCGGGACGGACTCGGAACCTTTATTCCGTGATTGTGAGGCGACTGTCATTTCCCGTTTCATCAGAAATGCTGCACAAAACGACGACTCGGTGCTAGATAGGAATTTGCGTATATAGCTCTATAGATATGTTGCTTTATTATAAGGATTAGATTTTATACAATTGTGCAGAATGATGAATCTGTTTACAGATAACTGTGGCTCTTGCGTTTGGTGCTGAGCAGGAGGCAGCAGAGCAGGAAAGATTGGCGGGGGGCAAAAGAAATAATGGGACCCACGGGAATGAGCGGGGACCCATTTTGGTCACTCGCTGCAAATTCAGTGGTGTGTGACCTACGGGAGAACTGGGCACCTTTTGTGATGAGACTAAACATCTCTCTGTCCCAGGAGTAAAAGAAGATAGTGGAGAACACCCAGCAGGCGCTGTGGGAGCTATGGGCCCAGCTGCCGGTCATCTCAGGGAGCCACGCCGGGACTCAATGGGGAACACGTGAGAGCTGCTGCGGCACCTGGCCTTGCACTGAACTTGCCGGTGTAAGAAGAAAATCCACAGCGTTTCTGAAACAGGTCTCCCTGAGCTTTAGAAAAAGAATACTTTGCCTGAGAATCTCTTTTTTCCCATGGAAGGTGAACTATGTTTGCATTTCAAATGAACCAATGTTAGGCAAAGGAATCACCTAGCAAAAGGGCTTCTAACAAAATACTCAATGAAAAAGCATTCATAATTAAGCACATTGACCTGTGAATAATGGGGGGAAAAATCTTAACAAAATTAGTATACCTGGTCAAAACCTAGTGGCCTGACACTAGGCTCATCCATTAAGCCTACACTGACTCAGATTTCTCTGTTGTTAAATAAACAGATTGGATCGGATGAGGCCTTCTGAATACAATCCATGACATATTTTACAGAGGAGTTTTCAGAATGAGGGACATAGGTTTTGGTGATTCTGAAATATGTTAAATTTGGCAAGTAATTCAAACCTCTATGAGACTTGATTTGTAAACACCGAAACGGGGATAATAAAACAGGTAATAAAATAATAAACACATGTTAAGTTTATTTTTTAATGGATTATCTCATTTAGTCCTCATAGTAGCCTTAACATGGATGCATGGTTAGTATAATTTTGAAAATGAGGTTTGAGGAATATCTAATGTCCAACATATTGAAAGTCCTAACTAATATTAAATTAACCTTCTCTCTGGCTCAAAGTAATTCTTTCACCAAAATATTGGATCCGATGTTTACCTAATAGGATTGAATCAAGTAAAAGTACTTTAGAACTATAATTCATTACTCAGACTTAAAAATGATGATTTATGCAGAACAGTTGAATCCAAGGTACTAAGTCTATATATAATATTTTCACCTTTCAGTTTTATGATAAAATAATGTCAGAATTCCTAAATAATTAAAGAGAACCAATGTATGAATATATTCTGTATATTAAGATAATACAGTAAGCATAATAGACCACGTGCTACTTTTCAGACATCTTTCTACTTTTAAGGTTGTTTTAAGATCATACTTCACAAGTAAATTATAACTTAAGGTAAATGAAAAGTCAAAATATGGATCATATGAGGGGTTTTGTAAAACTTGCAAGTGCTTCAAAAAGAATTTATACTTTGGGAATTTTAAACGGTACTCACACGATATGTTCTGTAAATGTCACCTGCTGTTAGAGATGTGATAGTGAATAAAATGATCAAATAACCTAAATGAAAAATATCAGCTTCACATCAGCAATAGAAAGTAGTCAATCAGAACACCAGATGGAGCATTAACTGCAATTCAATTTTCTATATTAAAATGACTCCTAGGTGCAATTGAAAAAGATACACCATTAAAAAAAAAAAAAAAAAAAAAAAACACTGACCTTATTTAGCCAGTAAGAAAAAAAAAAAAAAAGATTTGTCAATTCAAACTGAATGATTGTTGTACATAAGGCATCAGTTTTGTCACAGGAGATATTTATGAGTGTGATTCTAGTCACGCTGTCCTGCTCTTGGGGAAAAAGACATGGTGCTGTCCTGGTAAATCTGTGGTTCGTTCTTTCCCAATTCAAACAGACAAGACATTTTTATATAAAACACATTTTGTTCCCTTACCTATGCCATTTGAATTGTGTAGTGATTAAGTGAGGTTAGAAGTAGAATTTAAAGAAAAAAAAATAAACTAGTAAGTGTGACAGACGATTTGGAATCACGGTGATCAGAAGATTCGGGTTGACCCAGCAACGCGGTGTTTTTATTGCCCATCAGCTCGGGATTAATTGAACTGCTGGTGTGTCCAATTGCAGTGCTGGTGCCGGCAAACTGGGACTGCGACTCTTATATAAAATTAATGGAAGTATGAATTGAACAGCGTGTCCTAGGGCAGTTTGGAAGTAATGATCGTATTTTAACATGTTCATTTACTTTGGATCAGCAATTCCAGTTCTGGGAAGCAATCTGTCAGAAGTATGTTTAATTACCTATGGAGATATATGTACAGAGGTGTTCACTGGAACATTATTTATAGTGGGTAAAGATCAGAAAAATGTGCTATCCCAGCAGTGGTAAATGTTTTAAAATAAAAAACAGAAAATAACTTAAGAAAAAAGAAAAATAGAGAGAGCAAAAACATTAGTGTAGCCACTATGACCAAAAATATGTAACTTTTTCACCTCCAAAGTTGCTTAGAATACTTAATAAATGAATTCATTGTGAATTCATTAAATAATGTGTGTAATTAGAAATGCAAAATGCATCCATATAGAAATAAAAGGACAAGTGGCAATATAAACAAATATAATTGATTCACTGTTTTTGGTATACTTACTAATATAGGTAATTGAGTAGGAGGTTATGTATACATATGTTCAAAACACAAGTCAAGTCACATGTATAAATTAATAAGTACCTGGACACTGTTGTTTTAGATTATTTTATTTGCATTTTTCCATTCCATTGACCACTGAGCAAAATACTACTTTGAATAGAGACATACTAACAGAATTTGAATAGGTACTTATTGTTGAATATTTTGTGTTTCTAACTTAAAGATATAAAGCTTAAGTTTATAATGACAGTGTACAGATATGTATCTATAAATCTGTTAGCATATCAGGTTTCTCATATTTTGGAGTCATGGAAGAGCACTGATGCAGTAACGTTTATGAATGCATTTTAAAGTTCTGACAGAGTTATCACCGGTGCGTCTCCCAAAAAGACTGCAACATTTGCAGATGGTGTTTGGTGGTAGGTTTTTCTATTGAGTTTTGTGTTTTTTCGCTTTTTGCTATTTTGATGCATATAGAATAAAACCAATTTAAGTTTACTTTTATGACTACTGATGGCAATAAATCAAGCTTCAAATGTTTATGTATTTATCTGTGGAGTTGTTCATTCACCCATCCATTAATATTATTCACTTAGTTGATAATGAATCCTTGCCTTTCTGCCCATTTCTCAAGAACTGAGTTTTGCAGGTTAATTTGAATATTATAATGTTAAAGAAACAGGAAACAAGGTACAGCTAGTAAGACAAAATTTTGGATAGTTAAAAAAAAACTAATATTTGATGAACTCTTTGCCATACTTGGAGATTTAGTTCACTTGAGCTAAATAAACGTATTCACTTCTGGTTCCTTGTATGCATTTACGTTCTCCAGGTGCTACAAACCAAGCATTATCCGTGGTGTGGTACAAGAGCAAACCGAATAAGCAAAAACCCTGCTCTCACGGAGCTAACAGTAGCAGGAGGGGCCAAACCTAAACAAACAGTTAAAGGTTATTAAATTTTAGAAAGCCAGGTGTGATATGGAGACGAGTAAGACAAGATACGGGGGGTTTGCACAGGGAGAAAATGTCCCACTAAGGTGCGGTTTGAATAAAAACCTAAGGCGAATGAAGGAGAAAGCCACCTCGGCGTCTGTGGGAAGGTGATGAAGGGGTCATAAAGGGGACTGGATGTCCAGTTGGCTCATAGGCGACAGGTCAATAGGGGCCATTCACTGTCTCCCCTGTCCTTGGAGTGTGCGCCCCTCCCCCAGCCCACCCCCACCGCCTCTTCCCACACCAGGCGCTGATTTAAGGGCTCAACCTGGAAACAATTAAGTGTTACTGAGACCCTCGGGCCTGAGCACGTGCCTGAACCCAGCCAGGCCCTACACAAACCTGAGATCACGGCAGGTGGACTGGACTTGTGCCCTGCAGCCTGCAAGGGAAGCGTCATAAGTTCCCCATTTTTCACTAAAACTACTACCTACCAATCTGGAGTGGTCTTCCTAAATTCTCCAGTCTCTCCTGGACCTCCGTGCGCAGGGGCCACTTTGCAAAGCGACGCAAGAGCCCTTTAGGCTCAGGAAGCTGTCACAGCCCGTGGATGGGAGCCTGCCTGGCGTCCCCCAGTTTGGGCAGAAAGGGCGAGGAATTGAGTGGACTCGAGGCGAGACCAGGTGTGGCCCTGGGGACACAGGAGTTCCCACGTCCCCAGCGGCCCCAGGAACAGCGCAGTTGTGACTTGCGCGGGAGCCCGGGCCTTTCCCAAACCCCGCCCTCGGCTCTCCACCCGCAGTTCCGTGTCCGCGGATTCCACCAACCGCGGTGGAGACAGTGTCCCTGCGTCGCCAGCCGCAGAGCGCCAGCCCGGGGTTTCCAGCGCGCGCGTCCGCAAGTTTTCGCTCCCTGGTCAGTTTCATGCGCTCTCTGAGTGAGGACGCCTGGAGAGCGACAAATTACACGGGGATTGTCACCTGCGAGAGAGGTGGTGCCGCTCACCTGCGCTCGGCGAGGGTCAGGTGCACTCTGAGCGAGGTAAGAAGCCATTGCAGAATGTGCAGGACAGGAGCGCAATGTCCTCAAACCGGTGACAGGACAACTATGGTCCAGGTGGCGGGGAGACTGGGTAGAAATGTTCCAGGTGGGACGGGATGGTGACCCGCTTCAGGGCTGGCTGGGGGTCGCGAGAAATGGCTCAGAATGTGTGTGGAAGGCAGAACCCCCACATTTGAGAGGTGGGAGCCGAGAGGCAGTCAGGAACGAGGGTTTTTCGAAGGGTCGCGCCCTAAGCAGCTAGAAGAAGAATATTTAGTGACGAGAGGGTGTCTGTGGAAGGAAGGGAGTTTTATAAGGAGGATGTTTGAGGTTTCTGTGTCAGGACGTTCTAATATGGACGTTCCTGATAGTCCTCCACGTGGAGACGTTGATTAGACGCGTGTGCATGCGGTTCGGACGTTTGGAGCACACGTTTATGCTTCATGTGGAACTGTTGGAGGTGTTCGCGTATGGGTGACATTTAAAACCTCGAGAAAGGCTGAAATTGCCAACGCGTAGTAGAGAAACAGTTCTGAGAACGATGCCATGTTTTATTAGTGTATGGAGAGAGGGAACGATGCGTCAGCCCAGAAACCGGAGCAGCAACTCGTTGGCTAGGAGGCGACGCAGGGCCGGCCATTTGCCATTATGTACCGATCATTCAGGCCCGCGGGGACAGGGCTGGTTATCCAAGTTCATCCTCCTTGGCTGCTCCGGGCCAGTGGGATCCGGGCTCTTCAAGACCCTTTGGCGGTTCTCTGTCCAGCTTTGACCATGGAGGGCGCTAGCGGGGCGCAACAGGTGGAAAGGTTTTGCGCTCTGGTTGGGCCGCGCTGTTTGCTCGTCTGCAGCACCAGGCTCCCGCAGCGACCCGGTGACAGGCCGCTCCCCAGTACCTCCTTTCGTTCCGTGGTCATTCCCCGTAAATGGCTGTTCTCAGCGCCCGAGAGAGCCTCATTCCAGACGATTCCAGAAAGTAGGGTTCCAGCCAGTTCTGCTCACAGCCACTTCCCTGCAACTCAGCGAGCTAAGGTCCTGCCCTCTCCAAAAGATAAAGAATTCGGGCCTGAGAGGTGGTGGCGGAGGGCACCTAAGGCCTCCATCTCGGCCCTTCTGCCATTCCTATATTCTTAATAGCCAGGCCCTTCTTATTTCAACCCCTGTTACATTTAATAGATTTTCTTTTTCTCTTTTGTTTTCTTTGGCTCCCCCCCCCCCGTTTCAATGTATTTTTATTACCATTTATCCCCCTTATACTCCAGCAAACCCGCGATCACCACATGCATTCTCTGAAAGTTTACTCCTATAGCTGAGGTCTGACAACTCACAGAAGAGTATGATAGGTTTTTTATGAAATTCTTGAAATGTCTACAAATATACGTCCTGAAGTAAGATTGCAAGCTCTATTACAAATGTCTGTATCTATCATCTACCTATCTGTAAAAGAATGAGTAAGAACTATGAGTACAGAAATATGTTTATGCATTTTAACTATATTTTTCAAGATTTCATCTAGGAGAGTATATATTTCTCTTGAGGTTTCAGAGAAATCTTACAAGTATAAAGTTATCTTGCATATATTCTCCTTATTTATTACATTCATTTATTTCTTCTGCCCTAGTTTTTTTGCCTCTGACAAATAACAGTGAAATCCCCAAAACATTATGGCATAGTCAAGAAAGAGCAACATTTGCTTACCACTGCAGAACCTGATGCTAAAACATCATGTATCGTTCTTTCTCTCTTTTATAAAATTTTAACTAAGTAGGGTTTATAAACAGGAGGAAATCACAGGTGTTGAAGCTATGAGATTACAAATTAATGCAGAGGGAGAAGAGGACCATGCACTGACCTCTGAGAAGTCAGGGCGTGAAATTCCAAGTTTCAGTAAGAGATTAGTTTTTTCCCTTCTGAGTTAATAGACTCGCTTCTGTTACTTTCATGCAGCTCCGAAAGTTGGCATTCAGAGCTTTAGTATTTGAGGAGCAGCCAATAATGTGCATCTTTGGAAGGTCTCCTAATATAACTGACATTATCAGGCTTCAGTTTAATCCAGAGGGGATTAGAGATCAGGTGCTGTTAGTTGACATTTGGCTAGGAAACATATCTCCACGTGTAATTCTACCATCTCCCCTGCGCTCCGTGAGGGTACAAAGACATCTATCACTATATGGAATGACAGACACTGAGGATCAGTGTTCTACTCAGTTATTAATTTAGCTAAAACGTAGTGCAGGGGTGCAAAACTCGGGAAAAATTGGGATAGATACTTCTAATACACAGCTAAAGAACAGTTGGCATTTCCTGTTAAGCCTGGACCCAAACCTTTGGATTTTATTCCTTTATTCCTGTTGTGCAGTATGCAGACTTACAGCAGGGACTGTGATTGCTGGATTCTCATTGTGGGACAAGCAGTGAAGTGATGTTGGGAATAGAAGAAATGAAGAAAGATAGAAGGAAATGAAAAGTTGAGAAAGAGAGATGGAGAGAGGGAGAGAGAGAGGGGTGGGGGAAGGAGAGGGAGAGAGAGAATATGGTGGAAGAGGGCAGACAAGACTCAGCTCACAGATTCAGCAACGTGAATTGAAATAAAAATAACTGATTTGGGCCTAGCTAATTGTCTGAACTCCAAACAATTCTATCAGCAGATTCTCCTAGAAGTGAAAAAATGTCAAGGAACAGAGTTGAGCTGATATTTTATGTAGACTTGTCTGCGAGTTCCTGGGTTTTTTTTTTTTTTTTTTTTGCAATGTAGATACTATACGGCCTGGCTATTAGTTGAGAATCGATACATACTTTTTAAATGAATGCTGAGCTGTGTTTCTGCTTTATATGTCATCTAATTTAGTGTCTAATAACTCAGAGAAGGAGACATTACCTCCAAGCCACAGAGGAGTCATCTAAAACTCATACACAGAGCATCCTAAAGAGCTGTCAAACAGTAGAGGCAGAGCTCAGACTCAGATCTGTCAGAGCCCGAAGCTGAGGACGGCTTTCTTGTTTCTGTTACTATTTGATCTGCCACTCGTGTGCACACTTGAAAAATACCTAGCCTGTGTTTATATATGTAATCGGACCAACTAGGCTACTGGGAGACAATAAAGGTAGTCACATTGATTTTGCTTAAAATTGAATGGAAGCAAAAGGAGACTTTGAAGTGACTCGAAAATCATAATTCTAATTGTGTTTCACAATGTAATATATTTTTAAAACAGCATTTCTGGCATTTTATTGTTTTTGTTGCTTAGGTAGAATCCGGGTAGGTGGAATTTTGTAAAATTTTCAACAGCGATGATTTATGTGTGTTTCAATTCCTTTGCCTCATGCAACTGTATTGAGTCAAGATAGAAAACTGATGTTGATTACATTAAATATTCAGAAAGTTTATCTATACTTATAAGAAATTTTACCACTATAGTGGGCAGAAGTTTAAAACTTACCTGTCTGAAAAAGAATGTGAAATATAGGCATTTCCATTAAGGAAAATTTAAAATATCAACCCTTTTTTTTCTTTCAATTCAACCCTTTTTTTTTTTCAATTCAACTCATTTGCCAAAAATCTGAACATCCATGCATTGAATTGCCCCTGATACAATTAATTTTAGAAAACGAACAACAACAGAAAAACAAAAACGAAAATCCTAGTGAGCAGAAGTTCAGTAATGATCCCAATGAACACATTCCTCCCAGACCATTCAGCTTCTTTCATCAGGCAGGAAAGAAACACCCCATAACCCTGTTTTACATAGATTTGCTTTCCAGAGAACATATTAATGCATTATTGCCTTTCTCCTTCAAATGGATTTGGGGGCAGGCAAGATAATCGTGAGGTCTGAGGGCGCCCCATTGATGACGTAGGACCGTCAGCTTTCACTGCAGAAACCGTTCCTGTGCCTTGTGAAATCACTGCTGCCTCTAACGCACCGCCTGCTCCTCTTGACCCTACCTGTTCCATCTCTGGAAATGTACTCACTCGGCTGCAGTTCTTTCCTTTGAGATTTAAAGCATCCCAGCATGACCTGCTTATGTTTCCACGGACTAGAAATGCTGGTAATGATCACAATGATAGCAACATCATTACTATCACAGTCATTGAAAATATAATAGACACCCTACTCTAGTTCTGAAGATTTCTTCCAGCCTGCCGGGAGCTTGTAAAGGTGCACCATTGTTTGCAATAAAACCCTGAATGGAGCTCAATTTCAGCTCTGCAGTGAAATCTTGATATAATGATCATCTGTTAGCTTGTATATAATTTTTTTAATTCTACAAGATATAGGATTTTGAAGATTAGAGCACTAGATTTACATGGCTTTATTCTGGCCGTGTCTATTTTAATATATTTTGCTATGTTCTGCAAGTTATAATGTTATAACTTTTTGTGGCATGCAGGTGGCTTTTTCCAATTCCAGGCTTAAATTAAACCCAAAATGACAGCATGCTCTTCTATGTTTTTTATGACATTGATTTTCATACCTCATGAATATTTCTCATTTCCTAATGTACATTTTTGTAAGGCAATTATATTGAAATGTTCCTAGTCAAAATATTTTAAAACACATTGAATTATTTTTAAAAAACTGCTTCATCAATGTACACTTACTCCAAAAGTTCAAGTCCCAGCTTTATGTTGATAAACTTAGCAAAGGAGCAGGTACACCTGTGAATAAGATCTTTTTCTTGAGAAACACTGGAAAGTTTATATTTTCCTGTCAGTTTGAAAGACATTTACAGAGGCATTAAATTTTATCTTCCACATAAACCAGAGTACAAGGGGTTTTGCCCTATGGTTAAGGGGACGGGCTCTGAAGCCGATTGTCTATGTTCAAATTCTTTTGCTCCCATTTGTATCCGTGATGCTTTCAGCTCATCTCTTAATTTCTTCATGCCTCATACTTTCACATTCTTTATCAAGGAAAAAATGAAAGGAGGATGGAAGGGAGGGAGGGAAGGAGGGAGAGATGGCGGGGGGGAGGAATTCAATGTTTATCTAATAAGACTAATGTGAAATCAAAATGGATCATCCTTAGAATTCTGCTTTCTTCAAAGTGTACTCTGTATAAATTTATGCTACTGCTAATACTACTACCACAAGGCAGAGGTGACCATTGCATTTTACAAATGAGTAATTTTATGGACATTGAATTATAACGCGTTTAAAGTCAAATAGTTAATCCATTGCTAGAAATATATTAAGATCCACCTTCCACTTTATGTAAAGTCAGCTTTTAGGGAGAAAGATTTGTCTGTGTTTTATGAGATACTGAGATTGACAGCTCATTTCAGTGACTTACTAAACTAGTAATATCTCCATATCCTCCAGAGAAGGAAAACTCTGACTCCAAAAAACCTCCGCTGCCTTGCGGCATACCTCTTCAGGGGAAAGGCTAAGGGAGTAAAACCCGACAGAAAATCCGGAGCCGGAGTCCCTAAGGCGGTTTGATGTTGTTGTCAACACCGGCAACTCCTGCGGCGCACCTGAAGCCAAGCTGTATTGACTCCGTCTTTCCCTTGGACCCTTCAGCTGCGAAGAGAGGGGGGGGTCTACTGCATGGGCAACAGCAGACCCTCCATATCACCCTGCCCAGGCTCTGTAGCTTCAGTTTCACTGGAGAGGACACTCCGGCGACATCGCAAGATGTCGATTCAACACGGGAGGAGACAGATACCGTGTCACTCCCGAGTCAGACTGCACAGCCATTCTCGGCGGTGCAGATAGACTCTTAAGAAGCTACACCATCGTCTCTCGAGACGGACGGCTGCCGACGACGAATATCTCCATATCATTGATCTCTTAATTTACGTAATATCAGGAAATACAAAAAGCAGTAGCGTCGGGTTTATGTTAGATTATGAACTAAAACTTGGATTTTAAATATGTCTTTTACTACTTTGTACCTACCACTTTCTGATGAGTGGTAATGGGCAAGAGATTTAACTTCTCCAAATCTGGGTTCCTCATCTGAAAAGTGAGAATAATAAAAACATTCTTCATGGTTTATTCACAAATTCATTTGCCTTCCAGAAATAGATTCATAATTGAATATTGAAATACACATGAGAATATTTATTATAGCATTATTTATAATAGTTTCAAGTACCATTGAATATATGGCCCTATCTCTTTTGATAAGAAATAAATACAAGTTATTTTACTATTTAAAAGCTCTAGTAAACCAGAAAGAATAATTATCTACAAAAGAAAAATCAACACAAAAAATTATTTATTTTAAAATGAGAGACAGGAAAAAATGCTCACTTTTATAGATAGAAGATAGATATATATGTAGAAAGACATAAAAATACAATAGTGGAAATGGTAGGGATTTCTACAAGGTAGTGGGTAGTCAAGGTCAAACCCATCTTTAAGATGCAGTCAATGAAGTGTTTAGGAATGTACAGGAATTTTTTTTATAGAAAAAGAAATACGAATTTGTTTTTGAAGCTTGAGTAGAAATTCCCAAAGCAGAAAAATGGAGAAAATCCAATTATGGCTGAGAGAAATAACAATTTTATTCAGGGATATTCAATCTCTTTTATCTTGTTGGAAAAAAAGCTTGGTTAGTGTTTTTAATCTCATATTCTTTAAATATTAGCTTCAGTTAATCTCTGCAAATGAGATGCCATTCTGATACTATTAAAAATGTGAATCACAGAAAAGGAGCGAATGTGAGGAGATCATCTGAATAAAAATAGCCTGCTTTTCACACATATGTGCATGATTTAATTCTCCTTTCTACCTCTTTCCTTAAACATTAATATTATCTAAATATTTAAAAATGCCTTTCTTGATGTCCAAAAGTTCGACACTATAAATAATTGGGAACGTCTATTCCCGCTTCGTGCTTTATTACACAAAGGATTTCAAGGGTCCTCGGGAAGCCCTGGAGTCGTGAGCTGTTTGGTCCAAGCTCAGTTACAACATCTCCTTCTGTCGTCCTCTTTCTCGGCTTCCGTTCCCACTGTGCCCGTGCTGAATCCTCACTGATAAAATATATCGCATTGTTTGCTGTACATCAGGGTATCCATCAGCCTTCACTCCGCTCCCATCCGGCAGGCCCCGAATATAGCAGAATTCCAATTTCTCTCTGCAGTTGCCTCCCGTGTTTGCGGGAACTGACCTCCCACTCACTCGTCCCCCCGACCAGCTCCGTCTCCTCATTTCTCAATTCCAGGAAGGATGCTGTGCACCTCTGGGAGCGTCCCTGAAGTGCACTAGCTGAGGCCACCGCCGATTTATGCTGTTCCATTCACGAGGAACTCCGTGTCCTTTCCTATACTTTCCTAATAGCAAAGACGGGACAGTTTTGTGTCCTCATATAGGGTTTTAAGCAAGGATAGGAGATTGGGAGTCGGAATAATATGCGATAGAAATGCAATCCCATTACCTAAGAGTGGTGTGTCTCTGGACATCTGTCTGCCTCTAGGAATTAAAAATAAAATATATTGGAATGTGAATGAAGTAGCACAGTGAAGGTTTTCTCAACACTTGCAGAGTGTGTGTGTGTGTGTGTGTGTACACATATAATGTCTGAAGGGAGGGGCCAGAGCCATTGGGGTGCAAAGCCCTGTGTGAAACCCCGCTGCTCATATAGATATGTTTTCCCTCATCACACAGCTTGGGATTGTATCAAATTTAGAGAAGGGCTAGGATGCAAATCTAGGACTTCTGAATCCAGAGCCAGTATTTGTCATCAATTTTCTTAACTTAAGTCTAATGTGCCTTCAGTACAACATCTGTAATCTTTTTTATCCTGAGAAACTTAAAGCAGGTGTATACTGTTTAATAAATTTAACATGTTTGCCAAACATGTATTTCCCTTTACCTTCGTTGAGACAATTAAGAATAAATAATTATTTAAAGTAAGTTATTCAGGACATACTTATATTACAGTGATCTATATGGACCTGTAGAATCAAATATGCCCTAAGATTAAACTATAATTTACCCGAGGGTGCACTTTATGAATTTATATAGTTGTGTTTCATGTTTGAGTTCGGAGCTTACAATTAGCTTCTATTATTACATCAACATGAGACTTGGTCCCTGCGCCCTTTCAGAACAATTCTATGTCTACCTTTTCAAAATTAATTATTTCAATTATATTGGATAGAAGGCAGAATAAAGTACATCAATTAATTGATTATTTGAAATAAAATTAATGTGATTTAATTGGCTCTCTTAGTCTAATGTTTTAAATAAACAACTAGAAGACATGACATGTTTTTCTGTCTATGCATTTATGCCTACCTTTTTGAGTTTCCATTGGAACACTACAAATTTTTAAAAAGGAAAGTAAATAAACCATGCAAATTCATTTGAACTCAATTTTATAATTGTTTTCAATCTTCTATAATTGATGTAGCTTCTTTTAAAAAATATAGATGGGAAGAATGTTTGTATTTTA
The DNA here is from genome assembly GCF_987537825.1 of Furipterus horrens. Classification (NCBI taxonomy): domain Eukaryota; kingdom Metazoa; phylum Chordata; class Mammalia; order Chiroptera; family Furipteridae; genus Furipterus; species Furipterus horrens. The sequence continues at coordinate 4,703,571 of NW_028327185.1, read as the reverse complement.
TTCATAATTAGTTGGAATTGAGGTGGATTTACCTGCTATAGTTGGTTGTCAGTATCTTATCCAAAAGCAATGGGGGAAGAAAAAAACTGCCTTCACTGAATTGTAATTTTTGAACAGTTGTATGTTTTGTGATCCTTTTTATATACGTTTTAAAAACAGAGAGGATTTAGGAGTTTCCCTTTGGAGGCAGTGAGTACGAGTGGACATGGGCCATTTCTGAATTAGATTTAGGCTCAGGGTTATGTTTAGGTTTACTCTGTCCTTGACTGATAGCGTTTTAAAATCAATCACAGTTCTGTTAAGCTGAATAGAAATTAATTGACCTCCACAATTATCGTACTTCTTTTGTATCTATGTTGCCCTTTTAAAAAGTGTTAAACTATATATAAAAGATTAGCACCGTTCGATGCATAGGATATATTGGTAAATGGTTGGTTGCTTCCCGCTTATATATTATGAAGATGTGGGAAGGACAGACTGAGACAGTCTCTTTGGCCCGAGTTCCACCACTTTTTAGAAGCACAATTGGTTTCATTTCCCTGTACTTTTGTGTCTAAAAAAAATGTAATTTACCGATATGCTATATTCCAGGAAGATTGTCTGTAAGGAAAACTTGTAAAAAACATTAAAGTAGAGAACACTCACTTTGTAACTTAGAAATGACATTTCAGAGTCCCAGGGGAATTACACAGAACCCGCTCTATAGAGCTCACTGGAGATGAGATATCTGGCCTGAAACAGATTGGTTTTGAAATTCTTTGTGATGGATTTTCAGGTTTTAAGAGATATGTTGTGTTTTCAGCAACTGCCTCTTCAACATTGTGTGGTCAAAGTTCAAGAGCGACATAAATAAATAACCTGTGCTAATTTAAAATAAAGCTTGTAAATTTTATTAACAATGTAGAATTTACATGATTCTTCCCTGAAAAATGCATATGTATATGTGGAATTGCTGGTTTCCTCCATTTGTGTACACATATATGATAAAAATATATGGATTAAGATTTTAGATTTTAGTAAAGCTAAATTATGAAGTTATAAAAACATATAACTTAAATATGTTCCATGATTCTATTCATAAAAATGAAAGTCTTTGCTATATTAATTCCAGTTAAAGTAAGTGTACATAATTTCATCATTATTTAGTTTATAAATGACATTTTATTTAATTTTGGTACCACAAATAAATATTATTGGTTTTCTCACTGATATGTTTTTGAACTGAATTTTTAAAATATTTGCGAGGGCTCTAGGAATGTGCATAGTTATATTTTGTGGGGGCACATTTATTTAATTTAGGTTTTTAAGTAATTAATGATGATAGGGAAAATATAGGAGTTTTTACATACCCACTTCCATTGTCTTTGTTGGGGCTTGGGTGTGGGTATATAGTTTTATTACATAAATATAGAATATGTTATATATCATCAAATTTGAAAATCCTCAGTGCCACGCAGACTGTACAGATATTTGTATTTACGCGTTTTGTAAGACACACAAATCAGCTGGGACTGGCTTACATTAAATAACTGTAAAAAGTGAGCTCTCTTATAATTATATATTTTGTTTTACAAAGCACTAACAATTTTAATTACAAATATTCAAGACTGACCCAATTTTACACTAATCCTCCTGATACTTAACTTATGAATTGGCAATGTGCTTTATTTTATGTTGTTTAAATGTCACACAATCTGATTTAACTGTGTGTAAAAATTGGTCCCTCTTGGCAGTGAAAAGTTGACTATTAGTGTGAAAAATGTTCTTAATTCCTTCAGGATTTCTGCTTTATGATATTTACCAATCATGAATGCTCATTTAAAAATATTCATCAACATGAGGACCTTTCATTATAAATGATTTCCAAGAGAGATTAGAGAAAATATAAATAGTAAAGTACTTAATCGTAATACATGAAAAATATTAAACACTACCCTACAAACAAAGCCAATAAGAATTAGAGCATGCTACTAAGCCTAACAGAATGATTATTTTGAGTCAATTCTGGTAGATATTTTTTAATCCATTCACATTTATTCTAGAACGCTATATAGAGATAATGGTAGGGACTTAATTTACTATAATAATTGAAATTGGCATGATAAATATAAAGCATTCTATTAAACTTGACATAATAACTAACGCTGCAGATTATATCAATTTATTATTTCTAAAAGTCTCCTTGTGGGGATACTATATATCATTTCCTTATGACATTTAACTGCTAATGGCATCATTATACAATAATTTTCACCTGTATTTTGTAGAGTATGTATTTTAAAGTTCTGACAATCTACTAATTTCCTGAAACGGTTCCCCTCTTGGTTTCCTTGCTTTCTCTTAGACCACCCCTTCCATCAAAATCATATACAGATTCCCAAGTCATTTTACCTCTCACTTCAGAGTGTATCTGTTGTGGTTCCATTAGGCATGTCTTTTGTTTCCACACTAGACATATTTATCAAGTTTATTAGAACATTTCATTTAAACTGTTCTAAGAGAGTCCTGTCTGATCTCCCTTCTTTAATTTTTTATGTCCTAAAATAACTTCTCCAACAGCAATCACAGCTCTCTTATTAAAATGCAAATAACTCCGTTTGCCCTATCAAATAGGGCAATTTGCCCTCCAATAGATCAGTGGGTCTTTTTCTCCTTAAGACGTGTCTTGATGATATAAATTATTATCTTCTTATACATTAAATATTTGCAGCACCCCACCACCACCACCACCACCACCACCACTCTAAAGCAGGGCCTGCCTAACGCAGCCCCACCCAGGTCCTCTCTTCCAGGCTGTACTGTACTTAAGACTATGGGCATGGACCTAGGCACCTGCCCAGGTGTGAACCCCGTATCTCCACCCTGAAATACAAACTCCATGAGAGAAAGAACCTGAACTGGTTCGCTCCCTGTCTGCTCCTCAGCCTCTCGACCAATGTTGGCCTTGTAATAAGACTATAAAAATGTCATAGAATGCATGCATGAATAATGATGAAGATATTCTTTACAAAGTTTAATCCTAATTTGAATGGTATAGATTTTTAAACTATATTAATATATCATAGCCCACCTGGCTGGTTTAGCTCAGTGGATTGAGCGTCAGCCTGCGAGCTAAGTGTCGCTGGTTCGATCTTCCAGTCAGGGTACATCAGAGAAGGAAAACTCTGACTCCAAAAAACCTCCGCTGCCTTGCGGCATACCTCTTCAGGGGAAAGGCTAAGGGAGTAAACCCCGACAGAAAATCCGGAGCCGGAGTCCCTAAGGCGGTTTGACGTTGTAGTCAACACCGGCAACTCCTGCGGCGCACCTGAAGCCAAGCTGTATCGACTCCGTCTTTCCCTTGGACCCTTCAGCTGCGAAGAGAGGGGGGGTCTGCTGCATGGGCAACAGCAGACCCTCCATATTACCCTGCCCAGGCTCTGTAGCTTCAGCGTCATCGCATGATGTCGATTCAACACGGGAGGAGACAGATACCGTGTCACTCCCGAGTCGGACTGCACAGCCATTCTCGGCGGTGCAGATAGACTCTTAAGAAGCTACACCATCGTCTCTCGAGACAGACGGCTGCCGACGACCTGATTATTTTCATGTCTTTGAAGCATGCTTATTAAATAAATGTATTAGAAAATTATATTACAAATGTACCAATAATACAGATTTTATTAAAATTAAAGTTTCTGGAGTTTCCCTTGGAAGTTATATTTAATTTTAAAAAATTTAATAGCATTTATTCTGTAACAATATATTACAAAATACAGGATTTAAAAGAAACTGAAAAGGTAAGTTTAACAATAGTTTGATGCATCATTTTTTTAACAACGCAAGACCCTTTAATGACCTATTAGGCTATATATAACCTTCACTTTTGCTAATATTAAAATATTTTTCATTTATTTGTATTGAGCTAGAATTGACATATTCATTTCAGGAGTACAACATAATCATTCGATACGTGTATATATTGCAAAATGATCACCACAGTAAGTCTGGTTAGTATCAATCACCTCACATAGTTACAACATAGTTTTCGTGACACTGAATCCTCAAATACTGGAATTTAACAAAATTTTATTGCACGTTGCAGGCAGAATATTGTTTTTCTTTTTCTTTAGGGGAACTGTATTTCCTTCCAATTTTGCCTGCGCACTGGCAGCCTGGTGGCATTCTGTAGAGTTATAGCCTCCACAGATGCAAACAGCTTTCCCAGTGACCACAGGTGGCACTTCTATCAAATTTCGCAGTGACATAACAAAGGTCATAAGTCTTCAACTCTGCACTCATTGTTCCCCTGTGGCCCAATGCCAAAATAACTCATTGGTGACTTGTATTTTAGGTTTTGTATGAGCAGCACTTCGATATCTAGATGAAAGGCTGCGCTGCTATTGCAAAGAAATCACAAAATAGTTATTTCAATGACAGCAATTTAATTGTGCTTTTGGGCCAAAGTCCAATGAGGGGCTGATGGTGGTGGTAGAGGGGGTGGGTCTAGGGCAGGAGAAAACTTTACAACAACCTTGGTCATGCCACCACAATTAATAGAAACGACTTTATTGGAATCGTCGGCAGCCGTCCGTCTCGAGAGACCATGGTGTAGCTTCTTAAGAGTCTATCTGCACCGCCGAGAATGGCTGTGCAGTCCGACTCGGGAGTGACATGGTATCTGTCTCCTCCCGTGTTGAATCGACATCTTGCGATGACGCTGGAGTGTCCTCTCCAGTGAAGCTGAAGCTACAGAGCCTGAGCAGGGTGATATGGAGGGTCTGCTGTTGCCCATGCAGCAGACCCCCCCTCTCTTCGCAGCTGAAGGGTCCAAGGGAAAGACGGAGTCGATACAGCTTGGCTTCAGGTGCGCCGCAGGAGTTGCCGGTGTTGACTACAACGTCAAACCGCCTTAGGGACTCCGGCTCCGGATTTTCTGTCGGGGTTTACTCCCTTAGCCTTTCCCCTGAAGAGGTATGCCGCAGGCAGCGGAGGTTTTTTGGAGTCAGAGTTTTCCTTCTCTGATGTGCCCTGACTGGAAGATCGAACCAGCGACACTTAGCTCGCAGGCCGACGCTCAATCCACTGAGCTAAACCAGCCAGGGCAGGTCAGATTTATATAATTCAGACAATAAAAATGCAGACAGAGATGGTCCAATCAATGAACTTTTGATTATTAAGAGACTTACTTGGATATCATTTATGTAAAATTGCTATTAAAACTCTTGGCTTACAGTGAGGGAACTATTTATCGGAAATTGACTATCTATAAGCTGCTTCAAATTTCTTAATTTCTTGGTAGGTACATGTGTCTATGGGAATAATGATGACCAACAGGAAAACTGGAAATAATTCTGTCCCAGCTATGGAGAGACATTTAAGGACTATACTCAAAACTGCACTTTGCTCTGCTCCTGATGCATTGAACATGGAAGATAGACACTGAGACGATGAGGTGACAAAGTAGTCCAGGCGTTTCTGGTCACCGATGTACCACATGAGCCAGGTGTGCTCTGGAGAGGCATCAGAAATATAGCAGAATGTGCATTAGTGTAACATAACTCTTTGTTGATACTTAAGCATTTCTGTGTACACCCACATATGCATGCATGTTCTAATATATGCGTTAGTAAAGGAGGCAAGTATGGCAGTTAAAATATGTCCTACTCATTGAGTGGTCAATATGTAGATAATGAGAGAAGTGATAATAGAGGCTAAAGAGTTAGAACGAGATGGGATAGGAGGGCTGTCACCTGTGAATATTTAGAAGGTAGGCTATTTGCAATGAGTTGGTGCCTTCAGGGAAAGAGATTGGAAGCAGAAACTTAGCAGTTTATCCTCCTGACCATCCTGTCCCTTAGCAGTGAAAATTCTGCAGTGGCCTGTGCCCTGATTCTTGGCCTCTCACCTTTAGCTGAGGTTTGGCAAGTGTCTTAAGAGAAAATAAGAGCAACAAAAGGCCAATTCACTGATCTGAAATTCTCTCCTCCTAGGAACATGGACCATATGTTTTATTTGTCTGACACACACAAATGTTTATGTGCATGCCTGTGCATTGTGTGTGTGTCTGACTTTCCTCGGTTGTTCAGTGCTGGAACAGCGGTATACTGAAAGCCCATCCATCTTAGGAAAACTAGAAGTCTACAAGTTAAAATATTTTAGAATACTGGAACCAATCAAAACATTAAATAATTAATTAATATAATTAATCATGACCTTAACAACATGTTTCCTGTTCTTTTCCTACAAGTAGTCTCTCGGTAACGCCACAACCACTTTGAGTTCACCAGTCTGGAACACTACGTACATTTATTCTTTTTTTTTGTTTGTTTTTTCTTTATTTTCTTTTTTTTTCTTTTTTTTTTTCATACATTTATTCTTTTATGAATCTCCCACCCGAAGAAACCAAAGCCCCATGAATTTGTGCTGCCCACACTGTTAGTGAGCAGAAGAGAGGATGTGTCCAAACCATCTAAAAATGCCCCAAATTCTAGTATGTTTATGAGAATGGAAGAAAGCAGTTGAAATTTATTATCGTAGAAGGAGTGGTTTCGACCATTTCTAGTTAAAAACATTCTGGTAAGTTCCATAAGTCAGAGGAACATGCCAAAAGTTCAAAGGTGTAACACAAGAATGTCGAATGGTAATTTCATACCAAATAAAAGTAAATATGATAGTGTATGTTTAAAATCTGTGAATATTAATAAGGACGTAAAATATTCATTGGTGATTATGTAATTTTGGCAGATGGTTTAAAATGCACATGTATATGTGTAAGTAAAATTCACCAGATAAATATTAATAGATCTAACAAAAATATGAAGGCCTAATTAAGAGCACTGATCATCACAATAACTAATTAAAAAATGTTTGAGCATATGTGCCAAGATGATAAATTAACCACATTCCAAAGAATCAAATCTGTATGGGTTCAATCCCTCATCTCCATGCAGATGAAGCATCTAGATAACATATTAATTATCATGAGATTCTGATTAGGTAAAAAGAAACATCCAATAAGACTGAGATGCAAGATCCATATATCATATTGACAGAATAATGAGTTTGGCAATGTTGGTCATGTGAACAGGAATGTGTATATCATTCCCCTAAAATAAATGAAGTTTAAAGTATTAAATATGTGTGAAAGTCACAAAGTTGTACAGCCCCCAGACTAAACAACTGTAACAAACACTTGCTCAGGGTCGGAAAACTTTGGAATAAAAATTGGTTCCTTGACCTGATGTGAGTGAATTGGCTGATCTCCTGATTTTGCAGGAAAGGCTGTTATGAGATTACAGTTCCCTTATCGTAAGATTGCTAGAACACTTAGAAGGCTTGTAAGGTATAATTATTTTTTTTGTGAACTCCTTATGGTTTTCTGTACAAAGGATTATATGTATGGGAGGTAGCTCTCTGAGCTTTTTCCTGATGTGGAGCCACCATGAACTGGGGCAGGAATAATCAAGACCCCAGTTTTCTCAGTACGAGAACACCCTCCATTTGCAGGGTCTGGGGTCTGGGCAGAAAACAAGAATTCTCGCATCTTGACAACATTCACCAAGGACTTAGCCTTACTAAGAAGCCCAAATGCCATCTCCTGACAGAATTCCTTCTCACTGGACGCAAATTTGCCTTTGATCGTTTAAGACCATCAACTGATTTGGATGAGGCCCACTCACATTATGGAGGGCAATCTGCTTTCCTCAGAATCACCAGTTTAATGCTATTCTCATTCAAAAAGCCCTCAAAATAATGTTTGACCAATATCTGAGTGCAGTGTCCCCAACAACTGGACATCTAACATTAACTATCACAACCGCCAAAGCAGAATCACTTTCTTATATAAAGATATAAATATAAATTTTAAAATGTTATGCTTCTCTTCCAAATTGAGCACCAGTCCTAAAATCTATTAAAACAACAGGAAGAAAGAAAAATAAAAATCTCTTGGCCAAACGTAAATAGCTGACATATTTTATTTGACCTCACCATTTTGATTCACTGATTTCTCATGGTCAACATATAAAATTAAGAGATTTTTAGGTAGATATCTGGATAAGTTGTTTCTCTGAGAAATATCATCTGTCACGGCTTGGCAGCAAATGACCCCCTGCTTTAGATTGTCATAGTGTTTTATTTGCCACATTCCCCACGGCTCTCCGGCAATGTTAATATTGAGGTTAAGGTCAGTTGCTCATTATTATCTTACTTGTACTGTTTCTTTTCTTACACAGCAGTCCCTCTCTATAACGCGGTTCACTTATCACGGCCTCACTTATCGCGGGATTTTAAAAAATATATTTAATTATTTATCGCAGGTTTTTTGCTATATTGCAGGATTTTGCGGTCCTGTACAGTAAATACTAAAATAAATGTAAGGTTCCTACTTCGCGGATTTTCGCGGGGGGTCTAGAACGTAATACCGTGATACGTGAGGGATCACTGTACTTATCTGATTTAGGTTAAATGACTATTCCATGGGGGCATTTCAGCAACTTGCACTATTTAGAAAACAAAATCTTAGCGGTATTGGAATTAATTTATTTTAGAAAAACACGAGTTAATAAATTCTTATTTGGTTTATTGTCATGCTTTCTGAGACCAAAGGAAACCCTTTTAATTTGGAAAACTTTCCTCTGAAGCTACTTGAAATATTATTTTATTTATAATACTCTTGTAGAACATCACCAGTCTTTCCACTCTGATCGAACCTTTAATAGCAGCCAGGGTCAACGGAAATGATCAATTAAAAACAGAGCATCAGCTGCTCTTCAACGTCAAGGCTCATTTAATGTAACTGATCGCTATGAAAGCAAACAATGAACAATTAAAAAGAGATCCTGTCCATATAATGCATACCAAGGGTTTTAATTGTCTTCATTAGGGCTGCGCGAGCAAGCCAAGATGTGTCGTGGTTGTGGAAAGTAATGATCCAAGATGCAAATATATCAACGTGGGAGACAAATAGCCCCTGAAGCCGTCTCTGATTTGTCACCTGGAATTAGAAGCACCTTTCCATGACATAAAATTGTCAAACCTTTGATTCAGTTATTAAATGTGCAGATGATTAAAGTACAGGCTGGCCAGAGAAATCCAATTAACAGCGGAGATTAGTCTCTGAAGTGAGCGAGGGCATTGCCCGTAGTGTGGCGCCCTGCAGGGCTTCACAGCGAGCGACGTTGTGGTGCCGAAGGAAATGGCAGGCGGTGGCCATTGTAGGATAAGCCGTGTCCGTTAAGACTAAATGTTGCAAAACTAGACAAACCGGAGTTTTCAGTCTCTGGACTATTGACATCTGTCTGGGAGAGAGAGAGAGAGAGAGAGAGAGAGAGAAGCTGCCCTGTTCACTGTAGAGTGTTCAATCATAAATGCCCAAGGTACTGTCAATATCCTCTACAGGGAAACAGCAGCTCTAGGTGTGAAACATAGTTTAATATCACATCTTCTTAAATATTAGAACACAAATCCTATGAGCATTTAAAAATAGGAAATATAAACATGCACGAATAAACCTATTTAAATAAAGAAAATATGAATTGAAAGAAATCATTTGAAATTTAAGGTCTGAGAACAGGGACCAGAACATACACATCTGGAAGTATGACGGCAACCTTAATCTACTCGATTTTATTGCGTAACGACGTGGGAACATCCTAATGCTAGACATTAAGGTACATAAGAGTAATAAGGCAAGCTTTTGTTTGCGATTGATCTGGGTCTTATTTATTTATAATTAATTTATATCATTTGTCATGTTGATATTGAGAAATGTCTAATGATTTTTCAGCCTTCCTAAGATTAAATGGACAATATATTGTAATATCTTATTGTAACTGAAGAAAATAATTCTGAGGAAGGAGAGCTCTATTTAGTCAGGTTTTGGATTATAAGAATTTTATATGGCACATTAGAAAATTGTAATTTGCACTGAATTAATCACATATTATTTTGGGCAGAGTTAGTCTATCAGACCAAATGTGATTGCTTCCCCATAGGGAAGAGTCATCTGTTTAAAGAAAGGAAAAGAAGAGATGTTGGTTGCATTCAACAATATTGCTTTTATCTCATTTGAGATGGAAATAATCACTATGAATGTGAACTCACATTTTCAGTAAATATGGGGTATGACCAAAATACTCATTCATGATAGAAATTTGGAGAATTACAGCGAGATTCCCCTATAGCTAACGAGGATATGTTTCTTTTATATACATGTTCAATTTAGTAATTTTGACTTATGAATGCCATGGAACACTGCAACAAGACCCTAAATTCCCCTAGAACCCGTGAAAACACGCAGCTTCCATTTGAAAGAACTTAGAGGTTGTGCAATACTAGAGAGCTTAGTTTCCAGTGACACCAGAAAGTAGAGAGAACAGTTTGAGATGAGCCTTAGGAAGAAGGGTATTTGTTTACTATTGATTTGGGTTGGAGAATTCAGAGAAATAGAAAGTTTAGGATAGTTCTAGGATTAATCAAGAAAGAGAAAAGATAGCAATTTGAGAATAGACAGTCAAAGGAAATGGATAATAAAGGAGTCCATACAATGGGTAATTAACAAAAATGACAAGCATCGGTGGCTAATGAACTTTGATGGTCTGAAAATGTCAAGTAGAAATAGGCGGTGGTTTAATTGGAACGGCAGGCTACGTCTCCCAGTTGTGTAGGAGGGTCAAGCGTGTAATCCCTGCCAGTTCTACAGACACTGAAGTTCGTCAGAGAGTTTTTGCTACAAACAAATCAGAACAGCAAAACCTTAAAGTCACAGTCAACAGGTTCCCCAGAGAAATGACGCCAGTGGGCCATGTGTGTGTGCGTGCAGTTTTTTCTCTTCTTATAAAGCCTTTGAGTTTTCAAAATTTTCTAAAAGGAGCATTTATTATTTGTAAGAAAAAAAATAATTCAAAAACAAGTTCAAACATAAACCAAGGGAAAACAGATTTATCTCTATATTTAAAATAGTTAAAAGTAGCATTGTCCATATCACCTTCTTGACTGTGCCTTTCTTGTTCATTGTTAGGGGACAAAATGTGTCCCCCCAAATTCATATGTTGGAGTCCTAACCACCTAACACCTCAAAATGCGACTGCATTTGGCAACACAAATAAGTAGGCTCATGTCCTTCATCCCTTTTCTATTCAAACCAGGCAATTCTAAACATTTGCATTCTTTGGTGATCGGGACGTAAAGTGAAATAATAGTCTTAGTTAAGTGGGGAATCAATTAGTTATAGATCGTTTCTTCTCTCTTTACATCTGAAACATCTTTTCATCACCTCGTTTAGCTTGTTTCTATTTATCGAGAAGGAAGAAGCGATGACAAGGACCGTCCGCGTGCTCTGGCCACCACCTGGATCTTTCTGGATGCACCTGTTTCCATGCTCTGTTCCTCGGCTTATTCGTGACCAGGACTGTTAGTATGACCATTCCTTCCATGTGCTCAGTAGATCTCATTTCTTCTCGCCGCAGCCTCCTCAGCCATGTGCATATCTTTGCAGCAAGTCTCAGAATGAGGGTACGTCTGTGGGTTCAGTTGACCTTTATCACTTCCTGCCCCCCACCAGCTACACAGAGCTTTCCCTAGAACAGGTGTTTACCTCCAAGTTGTTGTTTCCAACAGCTAATATGCGAAGTTAATGCTCTCCCTTTGGGAAACGTTTGTCCCTCTGCGCCGCTATGTACTTCTTAGTTCTTCTGATGCAGAGTTGGATTGCTCAACGCCTTGGTCCCCTTTGCTGCTTCCTTATAGTCTCCTCACATCTCAGAGTGGGAATGATGCAAGGCGTCTGTTCTAGCGACACTTTCTCTGTTAGTGACTCATGACACCCTACGGGCTTAAAAGCCACATTTATGTTAATTTCTTCATTAAAATCCCAACTGCAATACATAAATGCCCCCTTAACATCTCCACATGCATTCATCTCAAACCTCAGAGGTCTAAACCAAAACCATGTTCTCCCAATCCAAAAAGAGTTCCTCCTCCAGCTTTCCTCAATGGTTAACTATTTCTCACACTGTTGTTCTGCAACAAAGAACAATAAACTAACAGAAAAAGAAAACCAAGATTTCTGAAAATCTGAACTCTGTCTATACCCTTAGTAAATTCATTGGATTCATAAATATTTCCCTACATATTATTTCCTTAAGCCGTCTTATTTGTTATTAGCATTTTATGTGTCATGCCCTAAACATTTGCTCGGCTACATTTTATAAAAAATTGTCATAGGGAGGTTTTTATTAATGTTAAATACACTGGCAAATATTTATATTAATACTGAAAAATTTAATTTTGAGAGTATTTGATATACTTGAAAAACTTGATTTGAAAGATATTAATATTAAACAATTCACCCATTTACGTAAAAAAAAAAAAAAAAAGAAAAAGAAAGCCAAGAAAACCTTTTTAATTAAAAATTATTATAAAATCCCTGATAAATAGATATTATTTCTTCAGATGCAAAGTGACGTCACAAGATATTTTATAAGCAGGAATTTGGGCCAGAATAAGGAGGGAGCCCTCTCAAAGATGATGATCCTAAAGTAGGACACATGCGGAAGTGATATCAGCCGGGTAGCAAAGGACCATGTCCTCTTACAGGGCTGGAATAAAATGCAAGTCCTTCCTACTTCACTGGTTTTGTGATGGCCAGCTCCAATAATAGACACATAAAACTTTTGTACATCGTGAAAATCTTTCCAGCTATTTATCCCTCTACTCTCTCAGGCAGATAGCATGCCACACAAAAGGTCTCCACTCTTTAAGGTTTGGCTTCTCTTAGCAGGAGTCTTACTTTTTCATCCAGTTGTTTCTCCAACACTAAGATTTTTTTTGGCTGAATAGATCTGATTCTTTAAGACACTTCAGAGAGCGACTTACCTGGGGAGAATCAACTCTACACCATAGTACTGGGAGATGAACAGGGAAAAGGAATATAGTCCCATAATAACCACCAATCCTTTAGATGCTGCATTTGGGGGGGGGGGTGGAGTTTGCTTTTATATTTGGTCTGCAGATCTTTTCTACCATCACAAGACCTGTTTTTATTCTCCTCAAAATGCCAGTTTCATATTTCTTCCTTAGTTGAAGGATTACCAGTGTCCCACTTTCGCTAAATTATGCAATTATAATTCAGAATCCATTTACCTCCCCGTAATTGGAGTACAGCCATCACTGTGGGAATAAAAGCAAGGCTCACAGTTCAGAGAAAGAAAAAAGCGTCTCATACAGCTTGTGTAAAAAGGATGGAACGCTACTTGGCCTCTGTGACACTGAGCATCAATGTAGAATTTTAATTGCAGTTTGGTTGCCTTTGCAACAAAAAAGCATGTTCTGAACATTTCGAAGGGAACTAATTCTGAGAACCAAATTAAGGCTCCCATAGTATGATCTAAGTTGCCATTGCTAATCTTTCATGTCCCCAAAAAGCAATCTGCAGGTACTACTGTGTAGTTATGTAGTATACGTACCTACTGCTATCACAGGTAACATGTAAATCAATTCAACTTCATTGAGAGCCTGTCTTTATTATAATTTGTGACAACAAACAACACTAATAAGTGTTGAATGACCTCCTTTTATCTTCATGCTTCTTTCTAAAGCTGAGGGATGCTCCTGTGCTGGTTAATGTCACTACCGCGGTCCCGGGGCTAACAGTTCAAAACTGGAATGAATTAGTATCTTAGAAAGGGTTCTTACTTATAACTCATGTCTTCAACAGAAGAGATGTGTGTGTGTTTGGGGGGCATCTTGAAAGCCATATTTAAACGAAGATGAACCTTTTTCAGCCAGTGGCTCATTAAAAATAAACTACTTTGGAATTCATAGAGACAGGTAACAAACCAAATCCTCCCATTGTTTCTCCATAAATATTTCTCCTCAAGACTACTTCCTAAAAGTAAGATAATCATCAGTTTCTACAAAGATTATCTATCAACTCCGACACCATTTTCCTATCTGATTCTTAGATCCATATTTTTTGTTTGTTTGTTTGTTCTTTTTATTCACTCGATTGGAGTGACATTGGTTAATGAAATTATACAGGTTTGGGGTGTACAAATCGGTGATACGTTAGATGTATATTGTACTGTGGGTTCCCCACCCCAGGCCACGTCTCCTTCTACCACCATTTATCCGCCCTTCCCTTCTACTGCCTCCCCCAAGTCCCTTCCCCTCTGTTCATGGGCACTGTTTTCTGATTGTTGAACAATGACTTGGGAAGCGTAACTTACTATAAGCTTTTCAACAAAGATTGGTAACAAAGAAGGATAAATTAGGAGAACTTCCCAAAGAACATTACATAAAATCTCAGACATCTTTTTAAAAAATGTTTTTAAAAATGCATTGCATCTTTAGCGATATGGTGTATTTGTGACACTTCTTTAAGTATCGGATGACTTTAACAATATCCACTTTTAAAATTCATATTTTTAAAAAATATTGGATTATTACAATTCTTTTGTTCATAAACATTTTGGTGTCTCTTGTATGCTATAATTATCTGTAAAATATATTTTCTGTGTTTAGAAAGGATTAAACGATCTTGCCTTTCTAAATGAGAGAATTTTACCCGACTTCTTGCATCACAAATAATTTTAAGGCCACGAGTTTTTGTGAAGCCAAGGTAAAATAGGAACAGTAACAGCCGATCCGGTCCCCCACTCTTCCGTCGCCTCATCAGTGTGTGCTGTGGCTCAGCGTTTATATCTGTGGTGGATAAATCATATTGGTGGATAAATTATATTTTGCACAAAAGGGGGTTATTTTTTAAGAACCCTCCCCGTTTCGTACTCTGATAGTTATTTTATTTAATAATATTTTGCAAAGAGCTCGCATAAATCGACAGATCCCAGATGTGTTCAGCATGGCGGTTCTAGAGTAGGTACACCCTACTGCAAATATTCCATCCAGGAAAGCGCTCTCACGTGTAAATAGCAGTACTATCGATCATGAGGTATATCGATAGCACATTTTTAAGGGAGTTTTACCAGCCCGCCTTCTGTGTTTTTGGTCTGTTTCCAGCGTAAAAGAGAAAACACATATGAGGTCCACTAGTAACTCTTTCTTTAAGTGATAGTTTCTTAGAAATGTTGTTGGTTTTGTTGTATGCTTGCCTTTTATAATTTCAAGTGTATAAAATTTTGAGTTACCTCCATTGTAACATTATTCTTGTTCTGTTTAATTCCAGTCCGAGAATTGATTCTGTGCTCATTTCTAACTGTTATTTTAAATTGTTAATATTTGGGGGCCTTCATAAGGTACTTTTAATTTCGAAATATGTATAAGATATCCACGTATATATGTATGTGTGTTATACATGCAAAGGTCCCCAATGCACTTAGACAGAATGCTGCCCCTGGCACGTGAGCTTCATGTTCACATTTGGTTCCTTTGTCCCCAAACCATCTTGAGAACAATACAAAGTGCCCTCTGACCTTATCAGGGACGTCTGACAAAGTTGCTCACACATTGTTGATAAGGAAGGTTTAATCTATTTTGACCCTGGAATATAAGCAAATCTCCTTCAGAAGAAGGAAGGAGCCTTGACCTCGAATATCTCACATGTACATAAATCCTGTCACCCACATGGAAACACTGCCTATAATGTTTAAGATGGTTAAGGCTTGGACGTGTAACAATGCCAGGGACATGGAAAATGATCCCCTAGTAGAGACAGAGGAGTATGATATGTCTTGTGGAAAAGTGACATGGTGTCCTTCCCTGTCCCCTTTGGGACTGTCTATGACCCTGACAGTGACACTTACAAATGCAGCAGTGTGCTTGAAGACAATGATCAGACGATTTTTCCTTTCCTTTCGGAGCATATATTGGAAATCAGTTTCATCCTCATCTTCATATTAAATGATTTTAGAATCATAAAAAGTATAATAAGGGTACTCAGAGGTCAGTAAAAAGAAAATCTCCATCCTGTATCCAGAAATTTCATTGATTGAGAAACTTATTCAATGAAACTGCTGAGAAAATCACTGACTTTGACACAGAGAGGAAGTACTTCACCATCCAAAATTATAATTGGAAATTAATGTGCTGCCTTTCTATGAATTTACTTACCTTATGTAGCTTCTGTGTTTTACCAGTAAAACTTATTTGTCTCTGTCATAAATAATTCCCATAACAACAGAATTTATGTTGCACATATAGTATATGTTCTCCAGACTATAATTCTAGCATGTTCTTTAAAAAAAAAAGGCAATAAAATATTAAAGTACAATATGCAAATACATCCAGTCATACACATCTATGGTATCCCTTAGCAACAATGTGGTTGTATTTCCTGAAATACAAATCCCAGATGTTATTAAGTACAAGCCACGTTTCTGACTTGGTGAAAAGAAATCTGAGACCTAAGCTCTAGCACACACATAACATGGTTGATATCTCTTAAGTGAGAAATAAAAAGTATAATGAACTCTAATTAAAGTGGTTTCCTATTTTTGCTTTTAAGTTACCCCAAAGCTAGTGTGAATGCAACACAATTTTGTGTTAACAACACAAGTTTACTTTGTTATGGTCCTGGAGGTTAGAAGTTTGAAATGAATCTAGTGGGGTAAAAGCTAAGTGTTGGCCCTAAGGGTGGATCTGTTTCCCTGTCTTTTCCAGCTTCCAAAGACTGCCTCAGCCACTGTGGCACATGGTCCCTTTCTCTTTCTTCAAAGCCAGCAGTGACTGGCTAGGTCTTTCTCACACCACAGGACTCTGACCGTCCTATTCTGTAGTCAAATCTCTCTCTGCTTTTCTCTTATAAGAACCTTGGTAATTAAATTTAGGGGCACCTGGCTAGTTCAGAATTATTTAATAATATACGCAAAATCTCTTTTACCAAGTAAGTGAACATATTCATTGTTTCCAGTGATTAAGACATTGACATTTAGGTAAAAAAAAAAAAAAAAAAAAAAAATTTAGCCAATCACATAAGATTAAGTAATTTTCCCTCATCCTGGGGGTGGGCGGGAAATAGACAGTACTTGGTCAAAATGTATCATGCACCTGTCATGTTGCTGGATTTGATATGCTGTAGAATCAAAGTAAGGGTGTTTGCACATGTGTTTATGATGGACACCAGTCTATGGCTTCTTTTATTTTAATGATGCTGTCTCAGTATCAGAATAATGCTGTCCTTATAAAATGAGGTAGAAAATACTCCATTCTTTTCTGATTTCTTGAATAATTTATATATAAAAGGTATTATTTCTTCATATATATTTGCTCCAATTCAGTGCTGTATAAAAAGTGTAACACGGTTGACCCTGCAAAGGCAGGTTTGAACTGTGAGGGTCCACTTATACGTGAGTTTTTAAAAATACATACCTGTACTGTTTTTGATCCGTAGTTGGGAGTTCATGGATACGTAGGGCCCACGTTATGCATTTGATCCATTCCGGTTTCTATGAGGGATTTGAGAACCCATGGATTTGTGTGTCCACGGCGGTCCTAGAACCAGCACCCTGTAGATAACAGGACAACTGAGGTTTGGGGAAATTCAAATGTACGTGAAATGTATGACTGCCCATGGGGTTGGCACCTCTAACCCCCTCATTATTCAAGTGTCAACTTTACAGCATGACCAAGTATAATTTATACCAGAGCTACACAGTTCATTCCATATTCAAAATTAAGTTAATCATTGAAAGTCATTTTATTAAGAGATTAAACATGGACAACGGGGTGGGGACTGACTGTGGGAGAAGGGGTGGGCTGGGTCGGGGGGGAGAAATGGGGGGAAAAGTGGGACACCCGTAAGAGAAAAACAATAAATAAATAAATAAATAAGTAAAAGAGGGAAAAATCACTTGACAATCTCAA
The DNA here is from genome assembly GCF_987537825.1 of Furipterus horrens. Taxonomy (NCBI): domain Eukaryota; kingdom Metazoa; phylum Chordata; class Mammalia; order Chiroptera; family Furipteridae; genus Furipterus; species Furipterus horrens. The sequence goes on along the minus strand of NW_028327185.1, from coordinate 4,685,769 downwards.
CACCTATGCATAATAAAAAAAGAAACTTAGGAAATTGGAAATAAAAAATACTTTCCACATAAGGGGATAAACATATTGTTGTACATTATGCAATTGAATAAATCTTCTATTTTTGACAACACTGATTATTTTCCAAGGCATTATGTTGAGTGTAAAAATAGTGACATTTCATAATTCTATTTATGTCAAGTTGATGGGTAAGCAAGATCTGATAGAAATAAGAACAGCGTTCACCTCTGGATGATAAAAACTCACTTAAAGGGAGTACGAGAAAACTTTCTGAGGGGAGGGATATGTTTTATATGTTGAATATATCTTTGGTGGCAGACTTGTTTAGATTAGTCAAAACTAATCAAATTTTACACATAACAGTCTGTACCTTCCCCTGTAACTGTGGAAAATAAATAAGCATTGAGCTAGAGTTAAATAAAAAATAAAACTATCTGTGTGAAATGATTTTCTATTTACCAGGATGTTTGGAAGTAGCAGAGATTCAATTTTGAATTCCTTTTGTAGCATGAGTTAATATTTCTTATGTGTGCATTTATCTTGTGTGCATTTATTAGTGAGCTGCTTAAAATGTAATTAAAGGATAAAGTAAATCTATTTTATATGGATCACCGATAACACTTTTTATCATAGAGATATTAAGGAAGGAGAATAGCTCCAATAAGAACATCTTGTTCCCATTCTGCCCAAATACACAGTTATGCTGTAAATAGATTTCCACAGAAACACCTACTGCCTATCAAAGTTTGAGCAAAGAAAATCTCAAATGTCCTTTTTCTTATTATCCAACTGAAACTTTGTGATTGAAAAGTCTTCTTTCATCATCGGTTTCAATATTCTGTTAATTTACCCAATTTCTCTGAGTCTTCGCCAAAAGTCTTTGTTTTTGGAGAAGACTCCCCAGTGTTCAGTTCTTTCGAACCTCACTTTTCACTCTTTTAAATGCATCCTCAAATCTTTAAAAAAGCCTTTTAACTACAGCATTAATAAACCCGGAAGAATATTACAATAGAAGAACTATAGCCCTAAACTGGATTATGCTGAATGATGCTAAGGGGATTTCCACATCCACCTGCTGTTTTCCCTGGTGCTGTCTCATCTGTTTTGTTGTTAGTCAGTCAGTTCAATAAGAACATCGTTATGTTTATGACTCATCTAATCTTGGTTGTTTATTCATGATATATTGTATGGATTAATGAAAATTCAATACATTCTACCTAATAATATGTGATAGAATATCACTGACTGTTACAGGCACATTATTATCCATCCAATTTTACCAATTAGAAACTTGAAAATAACATAAATGTCTCACTCACCGGTCCCTATATACGTTTAGCCACAAAATTTGCTTAATTCTATATTCTCGATCTTTTTGATGGCCATTATCTCATTTCTTTGTACTGCAGATCCAACCATCTCTACTTAGTGTTTACTTTCCACTGGTTGAACCATGAATTTTCACACCTCTTCAGTATCCTTCCCCTTTACACAAATTTTCCTATGTCCCCAAAGCCTTCCGTGGCGGTTTCTTATTTTTGTTTTCTTTATGTAATCATTCCTGCTAAGTTGCTCAAACAATAATTAAGAACTAATAATCTTGAAGAGTGAGCAAGGACTGTGACATGATCTACTTCTGTAATGACAGTAGCTATGCAAATAGTCTGCGGGTAATTAACAGATGCTGATAATGTGTAGGAAGGCCCGGCATGTCAGGTTCCTGGGAGTTATAATTGTTTGTTACTGCAAAAGCCTCAGACCGATAACTTACTAATTGAAGAAAGGGAAGTAATCCAGTCATTTGTACACTATGTGAACATTTAAAAATACAGTTTCTGTGGGGCTGGCTTCATCTGAAAAACTTCACACACAGAGCTGTAAAATATAGATGTGTAAAACATGAAGTGTTCATGGACTTGAGAAATGAATAGACCACCTACTGTGCTATTCCATATCAAAAGTGCTCTGTTTTTTTCCTTTATAATTAATAATGAATATAATACTTTTAATTGCAATTAAATAATTGCCATTTCATGTTTGCATAGATACAGTGTTTTGGGTCCATTTTTTGATATAAAAATACAAAATATGTATTTCAAGCTCTGTTTAGTCTATCAATACAATGCAAGTGTATGAAGCAATTCAGGGAAGAGGGAGGGAGGGAAGGAAAGAAGGAAGGAAGGAAGGCAGGCCAAATGTGTACCCCTACGGAGGGGATAAAACACACAACTACCTATGCATCACACGCCCAGTCTCGAATTCTTGCTCTTCACGTGGTCATTCTCTCTGGATGACGGGGGATTCGGTCAAACAGCAACTGAAAATCGGTGGTCTGCGTCAGTCTCTGAGAGTTTGTCTTGCTTCCTCTAGGACAGTGTTTCTCCAACTGATCTACCCATTCAAGTTGCTTGGTAAGCTCTTCAAAAAATGAATTATAGTTGTCCATCACACATCCGGAACAAATAAATCACCAATACTATGCGTGATGCTATATTGATAGTTGGAAAATGTCCTCCCTCCCCTTCTTCCTGCCCGTTAGAGACACATCGCAAATGCTGATGCCTCTGAAGCGGCTTTACATCAAACACTTTGATTTTTGTCCCCAAAGGCCTAATTATAACACTTGAAGTTTAATTCTTAGCTCAAGCACTACATCAGTCTTATGCAAAGCTGGATAATTATGAGGAAACATTCTTTTATCCATGTGCTGTTGGTCCATGGGAAACTGTTTCTGATCTGTGGGTTTTAAAACAAAGCATTCACATGATCTAATATTATTTTCTCTTTCCAACCCCAAAGGGAAGGAATTCATGATACAGTCTGTCCAAACTCCTTTTGATCAGACTGATGATGATGTTGACTTTTTCTCATCTTTTAGAGTATAAAATAATCACACATAGCTCTTTAAGAATTTACCAAAAATCATTCTTCATTTAGAACAGGAATGATGTTAGTCATAATCACCAACAGTAAACATATATTTAATTATAGAAAATTTTAAGGATTTTTAAAGTAAAATATCTCCAAATTGTTACTAATGACTATTAATACAATACATCTGGTATTTTACTTTATCAAATAATTGAAACTACCAATTACATTCATGTGGGGATCTTAAGATTCTTACAAACCCTGTTTATTTGTCATGATTTTTGTAAATATCATTTTTGTCCAAATTCTAATTATTTTTTATGTTCTCCCACCTATTAAGGAAACACAATGGACAGTCTTCTGCATGCTGGGTTCTGGAGTTATGCTAGAGCTCTCTCACGAGGATAGCTTTCTCCTGGCAAGTTCAGCTTTGTCAGGCAAAATAATGTTTCCTAACTTGGGAAGAGCATTAAAAAGAACTTGTCAGTGTGTGCTGACAAGATGGGGTAGAGTGCCTGAGAAGGGCTAGGGGTGTTGGGAAGGCTGACCAGTGGGGACATCCTTGAGGGACAGATCCCCTTTTTTATATTCAAAGCACTTTTCTAATGTAGACTATCAACTCCATTTCATAGGCATGGGAGCCGGGTATAAATGGAGCCAGACAAATTGCCAAATATCCCAGGGAATGCACAAAACTCTGATTTACACCAAAGTCTTTATTCTAAAACAGCTTTTGCTCATGTTTTGCCTCCTTGCTTCTAAGTTGGCTAGGGATGCTGAGAAAAGCCAAGATGGCTTCACACAGCGTACGCTTGTCAGCTGAAAATACACATTTCTCATCCATCCTTTACTCTCCTAAATTGGACTTACTGGAAAAAGGGATAGAGGCTCTGTTGCCTGTGAAATTTCATTTTCACTTGGGCCTAAGCTGAAAGATCACGGAGTATGGTCTAATTGCCAGAGTGACAGAGCAGAGGCGGTGAGAAATGTGATTAGTATAATTTCATCAAGCGATTTTAAGTGGTCAAATATTTTGGCAATTATCAAAGCAATTTCCAATGCTGGCCTAAGTGCCCTTTTATGAAAACATATCTGAGCCACAACTTAGAGGGGATATTCATTTCTGGGAGAGGCTACCTGGGGAAAATTTCATTAGGAGCTAACTTCCAGGTAGAAATACCATGAAATAAACCTCCATCTGAAATAGTCTCTTTTAAGTCTATCACTATATAAAATCTGCATATATAACTACCAAAGACTATGGCTTTTTAAGATTCATTATCATTGATAAGATTGAAGAAGAGTTCTCAGAGGATAAGACATTTATCTATAGGTTTTATTTTTATTGTGTAAAATATCTCGTGCATAGAAAATTAAAAGAGGGGCATTTATTAAAATGCTGGGTGAAGGAAACTCTGATTGGTGAAATGCTTTTAGGTTCTTCTTTATATTTTTTCTGTATTGCTCAAAACCTTGTTTGTCCATTTTTCTTTTGTTGTTGTTGGTAATTAATTCACAAGTATAACAAGAGCTACAAAAATGTCCCAAGCTGCATGATCTCCAAACTGTAACAAGCCAGATCAGACCCCATGGGTGTTTTAGTAGAGATATTTTATTTTCATACAACCATGGTCAAGTTTTTCCTTCTCTCTAAAAACCTGTTTTTCTCCGTTAAGCTAGGTGCTTTTTGACCATCCATACATGCACACTGATCATTTGCATGTTCCCGGGAAAGCTTTCCCAGACATATTCTTCTCCCAAATCCTCCCCGACGCCTCATCATAGTAATCATGCTGGCTCCAATGTCGGCCCCTGCAACTCCACCTAGAATAACCTGCCATCCCCTGCATCTCAGCAAGATCAGCATCTGCAGTCACCAAGTCTGGCTGCACACGTTCCTTACCCTCTCGGACTCACCCCTTCTGTGCGTGCGCACGCGTGTGTCTGTGCCTAGTATCTTTCTTAACGTCCTTAAAATTATTCAGAGACCAAGGTGTTCGATCTATAAAAAGTAAAAGAGTTAAGTGGAGTTTAACGTAGAACATCATAAAGGCACAATACAAGAACTCTAATAAATGTAGCTGCTGAAAACCATGGTATAATATTCACTACGACTAGTGTTGATGTTAAACTATGTCACGTCAATCCAGGAGAAAAGGTAGATGAACAGTCTGGAAATATTAAGATACATTGTGAAGTATTTCGCTGGATGGTTTCTCAGTTTTCTAACTCTTTATCTTCATATTAAGAGAGAAAGCAATGTGAGAACACCTTAAAATTTATACATGTAAATATCAATCTAATACATTGACTTGTTTGAAGGTCGTTAGCATTTTTCTCGTGTTTCCCAGTAGATAAGATTTCTCTGAAGTGCGAGGCTTTTCAGCTTGGTACTCCAGCTACAACACCTGGCTTATTAATGGAAAACAATCTTTCGAAATCTTTTTTATACTTAGTCTGTAAAATCTGTCAGGACAAAGAAGTTATTATGGAGGTAAAGCATTAAAAAAGCAATTAGGAAGTGACATGTTATAAATAAAAATGCAAGCTTTTATGAGAATGTCAAATTTAATATTCATATAATTTGCCAGCTTAGAAAACGTTGCCAGATTATGATATCCAGTTCCTTTCTTTTTGATGAAGCTAAATATTGTGAATTACCGGAGATGAATATGCATATATATGAATATATATATATGTTTTTATATTTTTATACATATGTTTCTAACCCTTAATTCTTGTTACCAAATTAAAGGCCACACTGTTTATTCCGTACATGCCCTAACGGTGGACATTCACACAGCTCACATCCTAATCTAAACATCGCATATTTCCAGAAAACAGGATTTAGTGCAATCAGACCTCTAATACCGATCATGTAGACTTGTCATATTATGGTTTAGACATTGTATGCTTTAATTTTAGACTCCGAAATAATGTAAAACCTTCTTAAAGGTGATCTTAGTCCATTTTCCTATGAAATATTTTAATCTGGAAAGAACATATATCTTTGACTTACATAACAGCACTCCCTGCAAACCTTCCCAAATATGATACAGTGTCTTAGTTGCCTTTTGTTTTGGCCTAGATGAGTGTTTAACACAAACATGCTGTTTGGGTTTGCAAGATATTAATACAATTTATTTTATGTTCATTCACTCTAACCAAGCCACTTCCCAACCTTTGGCAAACAACTGAGGTGGTAGTACTATCCTGGAGCTCAGTAAGTTTTTGAGTTGTTTGAGCATAAATCCATGACTAGGTTGAGACTGTTCTCCCTAGACCCAGAGGTGCCTCTGGCTGTCCTGAGATCCAGGGGTCTCATTCAAGGTGTGGTGGGTATAACTTTAGAGTAGACTCAGGAGCAGGAAGATCCTAAAATGTTCGATGTTTATTACCTGCCCACATACGTGACAACTGTTTAGTGTTTGCCTGTTTTTATCAATTCCTGAGTTCTGATTTTAGTGGACCCAAACACAATGGCTTAATGACATTTGTCTATAGCAGTATCTTATGAATAGTTTCATAAGGTATATTTTTAAATTATAAATGTTATGTAAGAATTGGCAAATAAATTAAGGTATTTTAAAATCTAATTATATGAAATAAATATTTTCTTACTGATTTCTTATTGAAGTATAAACATGGCTCATGAATGGCACTTGTATACTCAGCATTTCTGAACTTTAAAGAAAATGCTGATGTGTAGCAAAATTCCTAGCTACACTTTGTGTTTGCTCTAAGGTCATTTAGGTTTCAATGATTAAAAATGCTCAGAGAGGCACTTCATATTAATCTTGGGAGGAGCAGAGTTTGACTGACCTCTGCTGAAATTAAATATAATTGAAAAAGCTGCATCATTCTTAAAAAAACAGCTTTATAAAAAATGCTCATCTTCCAATTATTTTTCATCTCATTACTTTTATATGTATTTCTCATTTCCATTTAATAGATTATGTCCCCCCCAAAAAGAGAACATTGATAAATGTATTCAAAATGAAAGTAGTTTCATAACAATAACAAGAAAACAGAATGGCCTCAACCCATGTAATTCCTTCTCTAAGGTTTAAAATCATTTTTCTAATCTGCAAAATATCCCAGAAAACATTGCCTTATTTTACTGTTGAGGTTATTATAGCAAGGTCACTGAGCAAGAAGGAGCAGGGTTGTATTTTAATATATTCTAATATATACTTTTCCACCCTAGTTATATTTTCAATAAAGTCAGAATCTAGTAAAAATATATCCAGATTATGTGTTTAAAAAGAAATATATATATTTTTAACTTTTGCTAGCTATTAACTAAAGCACAATGAAGCTGAGACTAGACTCCAGGATGTCCTAACATAGTCAAAGAAAAACCGTGATGCGGTAGCAGAAATGCCTGCCAACTCAGACTACTAGCTTGTTTCCAGACTTTCTTGGAAGCATTAATATAAAGTGATTTTTTCATGCTACTTCATTCATGTATTTTATTAAGCTCCGTAGAGAGAAAATTCTAACATGATCCTGATGCTCTGAAGGTTAAAATCTCTAATGTCTGCATCTGGAAGCTGTCGGGGAACAGGTGCTAAACGTTTTCATATTTTACTTTGACAGAAATATGGACTATGCAGTGTTGTTATTGTAGTTGCCGGTTTGCACAGGCTGGTTGAACATTTTGATTGCATGTTTCATGTGGGGACATTTATGAGAAAATATGTGTGACAACTGAGTTCAGACAAATAAAATTTCTGTGAACTATTAACAGCTGCGTTTGATGAAAAAATCAGTCAATACCTGGGGTTGGGTGAACCAACTAGAATGTCAACCCTTAGTAATGAAAGGATTTGATAAGCCATCCGGTTTATGTTTTCTGTACCCTCACTAAGAAACCTTTGCCTATCCCAAGACACAAAGAAACGAGTTCTGTCTTTTCTCCTAGAAGCTTTATTATTTTAGTTTTACGTTTAAGTCTTAATTGATTTTTAAGTACGGTAAAGGATTATGTTTGGGGTCAGGTTATTAAGCCAACGTACGGGTATCAAATGTTATTCCTGTATCATTTCTTAAAGACATTGTTTTATTACTGGTTCAGAAAATTATCTGACTATACGTTTGCATTTATAATATTTTTATATTGCTCTATTATCTTTACTGTTTCCTTGGGCTGCATGTCTACCCTTACATCATTCTCACACTCTTTTGTTAGGGTAGCTTTACATTGCCTTTCTCTTAGTTTTCTATTGCTGCATAGCAAATTACCACAATTCAGTGGCTTAAAATAGCACCCGTTTATTATCCCCCGGGCTGCGTGTTGGAAGCCTGGCACTACCCGGTTGGTTTCTCTGGATTTTACAAAGCGGAAACCAGGTGTCAGTCCATTGCTTTCTCAGCTGGCGCTCCAGGGCCTCTTTCAAGTTTATGCCCCTCATTTGCTGAATTAGGTTTCTTTCCACTCTGGGATCCCTTGTGGGCTATTGACAGGAGCTTCTTCTCAGCCTTTGGTGGCTTCTCTCGTTCTTAAATGGTGCCCCATTTTCATCTTAAAAGTAAACAATGGCGCGTTGGACCCTTCCTGTGGTTCAGTCTCTGAAACAAATAGTTGGTTCTTTGAAACCGTCAAGAACATGGATAAAACGTTCCTCAATCTGATCCACCAAAAAATAGAGAAAACACAGATATTCACTAGAGAGTCCCAAGAAGCCCTCCAAACAAACTCTCAAATGATGTAAGATCGTATTTTTAAGAATTTGGCAGTCTCCTCTAGTCTTTTGAAATTCAGCTACACTAATACTTTGATTTGCAGTCTGGCGTACTATTTAAAATGAAACTCAGAACTTTAAAAGTTGGGCTTTTGTCAGTGAAAAGTGATTAGTTTACATCTAACTCATTTTAATTTTTTTTTTTTTTTGTTAAACCCTCTGGAGAATACAATTCTTTTATATTCTAACCAATCTATTCAAGAGAATAAAGGGAATAAGGGAATCAAAGAAGTTGGAAGGCTGTAATTCCAGAAGAAGCATTGTTATTGGGGTCCACTTATTTTTTGCAGATTCACTGAAGTATTTGAACACACACAAGCACACACACATACGCACACATGCACACATACATACACATGAGATTGCAAAGACATGTCAGGGAGTAGTTCCCAGTATTTTCTCTAGAACTTATCTTGTGTCAATGGCCTGTAAATCTCTTCCATGTAAATGTACATATATCTTCCTCATATGACTTTTTTTTACTATTTTACTCTATGGTTCTCCTTTGATGTATGTATTTATTTGTATTTATACTATATGCCAGTTTGATCACAATGCCATTAATTTCCGTCTTTCTCTTGTTAATCCTGTGCTCATTTTTCTCTCCTGCCACCTCTATATTTACAAGCATTTTTTTTTTTTGGTCTTATTCCCTCTAGCCTCTGGCTCCTCTAAATTATGTTCTTATTCTTATTTCTCTTCATTGTGGCTCAGTTCTAACTGGTTAGCTACTTTGAATACACACACACATACACATACACAGGGAGGGAGGGAGAAAAAAGGAATATTGGATACATACATATTTCAGCCATAATTTGTTGTAGTATTTTTTGTCTTAGAATATTTGCTAAACACTATAATGAATAAAATAAATTTATCTTCTCATCCATTATCGTAGATGCAGCATTTGTAGTCATTTAACTGTATCTTGTCCACTAGCCCTGTAAGTATGTGCCTTTATACTCTGAAGTATTAAAAATAAGAAAAAGAAAATGATGAATTGTAACAAAGCATCGATTTAAGTAACTTCATGTAAGAGTAGATAGCTATTTTGTTGGTGTTTCTCTGTAAACAAGTAATTAATTTTCGCAATAATCTTGTTGTGACCCATAGAATAAATGGGTGTGTGGGAACCAAAATTACTGCTCGTCGGTCATAATAAAATTCTTTGCTTTAGTGCAGCTTGGGCCACTTAAGCATTAGAAACTACTTCCTTGAAGTGCCCTATCATAATATTCCATAATCAAAGGGGCCTCCTTTTGGAATGCTGAGCTGACAGGGAAAGGCAAGACATGAGAGGGAGGGCAGATGATGACCGGATTTTCCTCTCACTGCTCTTATTACAAAGCACATTGTTAGCTGAACGTCTGGGTGCCGTTGATGACATTTTTTTCCAAGCTCTTGAACATAAAATATCTCTCTGGTAATTCCTAAGATATATTTTTAAATGCAATGACCTCTTAAAAGATCATTGTAAAAATCATTCTTAAAAAAAAATCATTCTTAATTAGGTTTAAGAAATCTATTTAAGTATCTGTGTAAATTGAATTTTACATAATGTCATTTTGAATGCATGGTCAGATAAGCCTTAGGGAAAATATATATTTATAATATTCCTAAGCAACACATATAACCACTAAGTATTAAAATTGATTTTTATAAAAAGAAAACATAGTTATTATTCCAAGAATCTTAGAAGTTAATTTATGAACTAATCATTATGAGTAATGGCTTTATGATTTGACATAACTATAATTAGCAAAAGCATAATTGTCATTGTCATTTTAAAATGATAGGCAATGAAGGGAGAATCCCCTTATGAAGAGCATAGAATTACAACATTAAATTACAACATTAAATTGTATGATACTTAAATATGGTTATATTCAGGAGCTCAGTTTGTTTCTCAAGAGCTCTCTAGATCACCAAGGTAACCCAGGGGACAAAGGCCAAGATGACTCAGCTAATTCAGCATCTTTGGTGGAGGTCTTGGCTTCTTGCACAGTGAGGACATTCATGGCAGGATGGAAGTGATATTGGAAATGATAAGAGGAGTCTACCTTTCACTCCCAAAGAGCAAATGCTTGTCCTTGGAGTTAAATTGAATTATTACATATATCCAGAAAAAGTCCAGCCATTTTTAGTATAATTAAAACAGTTTGTCAGACATTGATCTGACCTGGCAGCCAAGGAATGTGAACTGGAATGTGCATACATGAACAATGACGACTTCACTGTACTAGTCAGTGGGGGCGGTAGGTGCCATTGACTGAGTATGTGTGCTGTGTGGCCGTCACATTAAAATGACTGAATGAGTAGAGCAATAAATCTGCATCAAATCTTGCCTTAAGCTTGAACGTTACTCCACGGAAAAAAAATCAGACGATTCAGAGGCCGCAGCTACGGGCACCTGGTGATTGGCAGTTTCACCATGGCAACATGGCCGCTCATGCATCACGTCTTGTGCTGAGTTTTTTCATAAAACATCAAATTACCCAGATGACTCAGCCCCACTACAGCCCAGGTTTGGCACCCTGCAGCTTCTGACTTTTCCCAAAACTAAAATCACCTTTGAACAGGAAGAGATTTCAGACCATGGATGAGGTTCAAGAAAATATGATGGGGCAGCTCATGGCGATTGGGAGAACTGTGTGAGGTCCCAAGGTGCCTACTTTGAAGGGGACTGAAGTGTCATTGTCCTGTGTACAAAATTTCTAGTATTTTCTTCAATTAATGTCTCTGTTTTTCATATTGCAGAGCTGGATACATTCTGGACATACCTTGTATTTTTTGTGGCCCATAGTTATTTGACATTTTCCGTCACTATTTAACACTACCTGTTAATATGTATCTGCACATATGTACATGCCCAAAATAATCCTTGGAGATATTGCTGTTTTCACTATATTTCATAGAAGAAACTGATAATGTGAGATGTTAGAAGGTTCTGATTTTCCTAGTATACTTTAATTTCATAAATTTATATACTGTAATGAGGGATATCAGGAAGTTCTGATTTTACTGGTATACTTTAATTCTATAAAAGCTCAGTGACAAAAAATTCTACCATTTCTTGGTATTCTTTTTTTTTCTTTTACTGTATCTTTCTTTTAATTAGAGTTGACTTTTTATTATATTTAACCATATTTTACCTTTAAATAAAAACCCTGCATGGCTCCATTAGACGTATAGACAAGTGCACATCCTCCTTATGTTAGTGGGTGCGGCAGCATGCAACTCCGCCTTGCAGTGCAGATGCATGTTTATCCAAGTCAGGCTTCCAGCCAGTAGACAGTATCAATTCACTTTGTAAGTATAATGCTGTTTTCTAAATAACTACTAGGTCACCCAAAATGTTCAAACAAAATGTACCTCAACACCAGAGTCACAAATATTTAATTAATGCTTAATTAATGCCAGGCTCCATGCTTGTGACTCAAAACAAAGACAAAAGTGAGAAATGAATATTTACATTGGAGTTTATTCCTTTCAGGAGCGTATCATTTAGTATTAGACCAAATATGATGACAAATATAAGATTAGCATTAGAAGATATAAATTATAGAAACCGAATGGAAGAAAAAAAACAAACTATATAAAGTACGTAATACTCTCCAGAAGATTTATTTTCCAATAACAAACCTTTCATAGGTAGAAGTTGTTCAAATAAGCATTCCATCGTATCTACGAATTGGTAATAATAAGAGATGTGTTAAATATGTGATCACACACTCATTAACGCTATTACATAAAATTTAGGTGGAAATAAGACAGAGTATGCTACAAAAATTAATTTGGTCAAACATAAAAGACATATTTAGAGGCTTAACTAAATAATACTTGGTTTTTCTATATGAAACCTGACCACTCTCCCTTTTTCTCATATATGTAAGTGCCTCACAACATGAAGTGACCAGCTCGCTATCAACGACTGAATATAACAGCCACGTAATAAACAAGGTGGAGGGAAGGGAGAGACATCGCCTGTTAGGAGAATGATAAATTCTGTTATGAACTCACAGGGCGACTCCAGTTGCTGAAATACCTACATGCCACACAGACCAAAGTAGGTCAGTTCAAATGAGGTGCCATTGCCATCCTGAACCTGGGTCATCGCGGGCGAACATGTCGTCCCCGCTGGACACGATGGCCTCTGTGTGCCCCGACTCTCAGCTGCCCCGCGATGAGTCACAGGGCATGTAGACACTGGCGCTGGCTGGGGCGGCTTTACGGTGGCTCTGCAGTGCTGCCTCTTCGGCCCCTCACGGGGTGAAGCAGGCCCACGGGCATCACTGAGAGCCGTGAGGTCGGCAAGGGCAGGATGGCGACCAGAGAAACCGCGGGGCACAGCCAGAAGCTGAATTGATGAGCGTGCGTTTTCAAAATGCTGGGATTAGTTGGGTGAACGCGTTCCCTTTGAGATATAATCATTTCACTTTTTGTAAGTAAGTAACAGCAACAAAAACCACCTGAACTGTCAGGTGGTGTGAGTCTAATTTTCTACCACAGTCCACCACATTCCACACTGACATCCTATCTTGGATACACTAGGGAGGTTTTCTGGAGAGAGTCAAGCCCAAACAATATAGAAAAATAAATAAATACTGGAAAAAATATAGAAATTCAATACAGAAAAAGTAGAAGTTCAATATAGAAGAAAATCCTCTGAAGACATCCTAGATTAAGCAAGGGCAGTGGGAGTTCGAAATCTAGTTCATAACCAATATTATTAATGTAAAGTGTAAAAAGTTATTGCACACTATAGAACAAATGAAAAATAATCACCTTACTGTATTCCCCCTTTCCTCTGCTCATCTGAGTTCTTGGCATGTAAAATCATGTTGTCAAACGACTGCATATGTGACCTTAAGACCTGGGGAACTCACCTGGGGTGGTCTCAGCTTCCACAGGCTAGGAAAGGCCCAGGTCAGTTACCAGGGGTCCTCGAGGAACAGAAATGAAAAGCCAGTCAGTAGCAGAGGGCTGCTCTGAGCTCCATCTAAGTTTAAGGGATAAAGATGCCAATGAAAATATGAACAATGATCAACTTCCATGAAGATGTCCAAAGAAAGAATGAAGTCGTTCACAAGGCTGCCCACTCACTCCAATTTCACCTACTCAACGCCCACTCACGGAGTGTGTCGCTGACCGGGATTACAGCAGGTTTGGCAACTGATCAAGAGGATCATTTCTTGTGTGTGTTTTTCCACTTGCTTTTCTGAGCCTAAACGATGTCTTTGCTATTAGTTACCCATGAGGTTGAAATGTCCTCGCCTGAGCCAACTCGTCCTTGGGGTTTTCTTGTTTTACCGCCTCGCTCTTTGATTTCATTATGTACTGAAGAAACTATTCTCTCTCCAGCATGCATCCCAACAGGGATGATTTTTCCTGAAATGTCATTTTTCTTCCTATACCTTATGAAATTGGGTTGGAGCTCTATTCAGTGGAATCTGCCATTTCTCGTTTTCCTCCATGCATGTGGGTTTACGAACCAGAGGACCGTTTTCTCTGCTGTCTGGTATTGACTCCAAGTAATCAGTCAGCTACTAGTGATGATCTGTCCTCTCTCCTTTGCAAGTGATAATATTTGCCTCTGCCATCGCTCTCAAACGTAAGGCTGAATTGCCATTTCAGGTGCTCTAAACATTTCTCTATGGCATTACGGACCGAGTATAAATTTAGTTTTCATGGAAATATATTTGACATACAACACTGTATACATTTAAGATATTTAACATATTGACTTGATATTTATATATTATAATATGATCACCATTGTAACAATGCAGAGCACCTCTAACATGTTACATAATTATTATTTATTTTTAGTGGTTGGAATAATGGCATTCTAGTCCCTTAGCAAGTCTGAGGATTATAAAGCAATACTGTTGTCTATATTCACTATATCGTGCATTACAATTCACTACTCATTGTAAGTTTGTAGCCTTAAATGACAAACTCCTACCCCATCCCCCAGCCCCTGGTAACCACCATTTTACTTTCTGTTTTTACGAGTTTGGCTTTTTCAGGTTTTGCATATACGTGATATCATACAGTCTTTGTCTTTCTCTGATTTTTCTCACACAGTATAATTCCTCAAGGTCCACCCATGTTATCACAAATGGCAAGATGTCCTAGTTCCTCGTGGTTGAATGACATATGCATGATACCATATTTTAGATTTCTAATTCCTAATTGTAGCTATCTGTGTCTATCTTTTCTCATATCTTTTCTTATTTTTTTGTAGCAACTGTATCACACCTTTATAGAGACACCAAGTCACATAGCCTCTTTGTAGATTCAATGATCTTCCATTGCAACGCTAGAATCCCTTTTGCTCATGTGTAATCAAATTTGTGGAAAAAACTAGTCGATTTCTACTCATTTCCTGTTTGAATCTAGGATGTATTAGCTCAGTTGCAAACGATCCATTGCTGACCTATGTCATTCACTCCCATTCTCTCCCTGTCAGAGTTATAGCGGTTGTTACAAACTGTTTCATGTTCTACAACCGCTGTGTTCGATGGTCTCGCCTGATGTTCTGAAATAACATAGGCCTGCAAAACTAAGTTAAGTTCAATTGTTTATTCTCAATGTCAGCATTTCTCTGTATCTTCCTCTTTCTTTACTCTCATGATGGAACCGTTTTTGCCTTTCTTTCTAAGGCTGTACTCTCAGGATAGAAAGCCGTAATGGGCAGGGAAGTTGTTAAAATCAGGGTTTTGCTTTCAGTCCTGTTATGTCTAGTATTTTGAACAACTCACATTACTTTCTGGGACATTACATACTTAGTTTAATAAATGTTATCACTCTCATGTGATTCCCATATTTAGTACTGTTACTTTATTGTTTGGGAAAAATGTGTTATACTCTAAATAACTTGTATTTTTAAGCCTTTTAAGTAAAGAGAACTTTATAGCTATAGAAGTAATAAGTACAAGGATATCATCTTTAAAGCATTATTTGCATTTATCTCTTTTGTGCTTAGGAACATCATCAATTTTTGAGGACTATAAAAAGATCATTAAGTTATCTGACTCAATTCAATTGTATAAACAATGCCATTCAAATAAATGTGTTAGACAGTGAAATATTACACTGTAAAACCTATGCAACATACATTATTTAGACAGTGAATATCTCACACTGCTGGTAAATCTTTACCACTTTATTCCAAAAATTATTTTTGTATAAATAGATTCATTCCATAGTTGTTTGAAAATTATAAAATTGAGTATCTGGCATACAGATTTCTCTCTTCTTGGCTATATAATATTAATGTGAAAATGAACTCCACATTAGTTTTTAGTCAGTATTTGTATTCAATATTCGTGTTGACTTGAGGACTCTGAATGACACCCTCAAAATACCTAATTCTTACCTAATTTCCTTTTTTCTCAGCAGGTATGCCTATTCCATACCCAATAAAGAGGATTGATCACAGCAAAGCAAAATATGATAACAGTAAGTACAACAAAATACATTGGTTTTTATGAGCATTTAAGGACATTAATATAAATACTATTTAAGTGATGAATAATTATTTTGTGAATAATGATGATCACTGAATTGTGAGCAATGGCAAAGCCTCTAAAGAATTAACCCTGCTCCTCATGTATGAAGTCGCTCTAAAGTCAGAAGCTAAATCCTGACAAATCCTTCCCTGCTCTAATGTTGGTTATAGGTTACTTCTTGAAATACCCCCAGATTTTCATTCCCTCTCTTATTCTACTAAATCAAACATCAAATTCTTGTCAGTATGCCATCAACTCATTCTTAATACATGTTCCTGTTTTGATCAGCCTCCCTCAGATGGAAACTCAACCCACATATCCACAGATATGAACTCCAATTCATGGTCTTAGCAAAAAATACCCTGCTTCCTGGTCTATTCATTAGATTCATCTCTTAGCAAACTGTTTCCCCCCCAACCGCCCCTCCTCCAGAAGACAGGTCACTTATTATCTCGGAGTCTTCAAACTGAAAATCTCCCATAGTCCACATTTTATCCTCCTTCCAGTATGTGGAACCATCGTTATTGTAAAATATTGATTTTTACATGGACTGTAAAGTGCTGTTAACATGTCCTCTCCTGTAGAATCAATATTTCACAATTTACTACCCCAAGAGGCTGAAATTCCTTAGCATAGTTCAGCAAAGTTTAAAAGACCCTTCACAATCCGATGTATTCTTAGCAAAATGGCATTGTACTCACTTTGCAATGAACATCTCCTTAAATTTCTGCTGATTTTGGTTCTCCCTGACACTTTTATTTCAAAACATTTTTTTCTTTTTTTAAAACAAAAAACAAAACAAAAAAACCTCTCCTAGTCAGTTTGTATAATTTTATCCAAAATCATGAGTTTGAAAGCTTTCTGGATTAGTAAAAGTTCTTCAGAAATAAGACACTTATTGTTTAAGACAATTATTTTAAAGTAAGTCTTTCTCTACTCGCTGAATTTTTCATATATGTTGCCTCAAGCAATATAATTATTGACTTGATTAAAGTCATCATTCATTCAACAACTAAAATTACAAGGTAAGTATTTTTTTAAGTCAGTTTATGGTTCATATTTGTTGACTTCCCAACGAGAATTTATCTACATTATCTTCCTCTCTTTTTTATGACTTTTTGGTTTTTAACTGAGCATTTTATAGCACTATTTTCTCTTCTTCCTTAACATGGTACATTTCTTTTAATTTTTTAATGATTGCTATACCACTTCCAAGATTCTGCAGATACCTTGTAACAGAGTGTTCCCAATTTCTTCCTTATCTCCTTATATCTTTGTTGTCATTCATTTTATTTATTCATATACCATAATCACCCAATACTTGTCCCTAGTATTTTTAACAGTTATCTATTACATTCTTATTATGAACCCTAAGAAAAAATATTTTGTTTTCCTTTTTCATCTGAGAATATTTTATTTATCCTTGACTCTTGAAGAATAATTTGCTTAATACAAAATTTTATGTTGGAAGCATTTTTTCTCAACACTTCAAGCATTTCAGTCCACTCTTCTCTTGTTCGTGTGGTTACCAATCAAGCATTCATTGTAATTATTATTTTTTTAATGTTTCTTGATAGTTAAGGTCCTTTCCCTCTGGCTTTTCTCAAGATTTTCTTTTTGTCTTTGACTTTCCACAGTTTACCCTGTGACTTCACTTCTCTGATGGGTCTTTAAAAAAATCATTGATTTTCAATTTGTTCATATTTCCTCTTGAGAGGATGGAGTGATGGCTTCCAAGTATTTTATAGTCAGAGCCAAAGCCCTCCTTGCATACATGATAGGTCTTATAAAATCATTTTTTTCTAAGAATACAGCAGATACAACTATAGAGTAATAATGCTATAGAAAATAATATTTGATTTACCATGACTTCATTAAGAACTTTCATGTGAACATGGTCACTCAGCATGGCCTAAACATTTACATAATATTTTGTTCACTATTCAGGTCTCTTCTATATGAAAAGGGAAGAGATGAGTAATAAAACATTACCTTTTTACTTAATGTAAATCTGATGTCACAGCAGTGTTGCTGGTCACCAGGAAGAAGAGTTAGGTGTCAGGCAGCAGTGAGGACGAGCAAGAACTTGACGGCACTTCGCGTTTTTCTCTAATCAGCGGCAGACGGAGGGGGGCTCCATCCCCTGGGCCGTAACTGCCCCTGCCTCTCCCCTTTAGTCACTGGGACCTGCAGAGCATGCAGACGCTGGGTCGCTGTCACTCTCCGGATCTCCGAGGCATTTCTCTTTTGGCCAATCCTGCCTTGGAATCAGAGAGGGCAAGGGCTTCTAGGAAACAGAATTCTTCCTTAGCCAAATCGACACAGGCCCCACCACGCCAGTGACTGTCCACAGTCTGGGCTTTTGTGCTGGCTTTCCATCTTGTCGCTGCCCCGCAGATGGGACATGTTTGGCAGCAGGTGTGTATAGCACTTGAGCGGAGCAGTGAAACGGGGACGAGATTGTTTAGACGACACGGGCACTAGGTTCTTCAGACTTGAATGAAGTGTCCATGAACTCGGTAGAATAAACAGACCGTTCTGATGTATTTTTCTGCCTTCTAGAGACACCACCTCCTCAATCCTCCTTGAGGAGTTAGTTTATATGATGGTAAAGACCTCATAAGACTCTGACAAAGACTCCACATCTCTGGTGCCCAACAACATTTCTGTTTGATCATAGGCGTGATGTTTTATGGCCATCGGTTAAAAGAAAGAGCTTTGGAATGTCGGACTATTGTTAGAATATTGGGATGTTATTCTGGACATCTCCTGTTTCCAGCTATTTCGAGAATTATCTGCTGGTATAATAGTACCGGTCTCCTTCGAGTCCATAACTCACTCATTTCTAGCGAAGGAATCATAATTTACGTGATTGTTTTGGAACAAGGACTCGGGAACCCACTCAACCACTCCATCATAATTGTCTTAGGAAGCAGTTGTCCACAGGAAACATGACTGACTCTGAGGCCCCATGTTGTTTTACATTGCCACCTGTAGCTGGACCAATCTATCTAATTCTGGTGTTTGAAACACAAAGACCACGTCGTCCGATAAAATTGTGTTAACCATATGCCTGTCTGCCTCTCTATCCATTGCCTCAGAATGTGGGCAGGAAAATGGCTGCTATCCATTAGTCCTCTTACATTCAAGCTGACAAATTTTGTTACTTAAGGGCAAATTTTGTCCTAAGTGACAGAACATTTTTCTTGAAGGAAGGTATCATACCAATGGCTCCTGCTAGGTTGCTATACCAAGAACCTCCAAAATACACTGCATTAAACATGACAGAAACTATTTTACCCAGAATGCAGTGCAAATGATTCAGGGCCAATATTCAAAGCACGTGGTTCCCAGACACCTTCCTCTCCATCCTGAGGCTTTGTCCAGTATAGGATCGAAGATGTCTTACTTCTGCATTCTAGCCTGTGTGTAGAGTAGCTGGAAGGGAGGAGGAATGTAAGGAGAAAACCCAAAATTAGTCCCCTCTTCTCTCCCTGCGCTATTTGTCCAGCCTAATCACACTGCCGCATTGCTGAAGAAGAGGCCTTACCACAGTACTCATTTTCTTAGCTTGATTTATTTTTAGTGCCTAAGAAGAGGCAGATTGATGTAGGGAAAGAATTGGCCAGACCCAACACAATGACCGACCTGGATTTCTGGCGTCATCTGACTTGGTACTAAAAGGGTCACATAATTTTGCTCTGCTCCGCTCTGTAAATGAGTAGTAGAAGCTAGGTCAGCGCTCATGCTCTGTCACTGGAGGCTGGCCAAACAACACGCTGCTTTTTACCCAACCTGGCTTCTCTGTGTCTGGCCGAGTCTGCTGCAGGCAGCAATGCTCTACGTCCATAACTTCTAGGCCGTCACCAGCGCTAGTCAGTTCACCAGTGGGTGCTAACATCCAGATTTGGGAGCACATCTTTTCGTTGAGTTTGATTCCAATCTCCAATCTTCAATCCATTTTTAAGAAAAGGTACCTCTGTTTTAGTGGCTAACTAACAGGTTTATTTTCTGAATTTTTTCAGAAGCTATGGCAGAGAGAGATATAATAAGTACCACTCCAGACGCAATATATATGAATTTATTTGATCCTGAAAAAAGGCACAGTGAGTTAGAGGAAGCACTGTATCTCCCAGAAGAAATTAACATCAGGAGAGTTAATTATAAGGAAAAAGTGTTTCAGGTATTACATCAAATCGGAAAGTACACACTTTGGGGAATGCAAGTGCAACTTTGATTAATTACTTATTTGCTCAAAACAGTACAGAGAAAGCTAACTGGGAATATTTTTAAGGCATAGGGACTTTATGGGAATAAATACAAGTTATTAGTGGTGCGGCAAGGAAACATGACTTTGGTGGAGACCTTATCAGTTTTGACTCAGATCATCCACTTCTTAGTTATGTGAACTTGGAACTTGGAAAAGGTACTTAAGCCCCCGGAACTCATTTTCCTATTCAAGATAGGTGTTGTGATATGGCTTCATAAGATTATTGGGAGAATTATAAGAGGCGATTTGAAAACACCCACTCCAGGATTTAACATATCACCACACTCAATAAATTTAATTTTCTCCTATTCACACAAACCCGAAGCACATTTGAATACAATTAAGGATCTGCTTGCTTTATTTCATAGTAGAAAACCCTTGGATTTAAATTTTAAAATTATGGACATATATCAATGTTTATTTTTTAGTTACTTTCCAGTAGTAGAAATGCAGTAAATATTCATTTGACCAAGGACTTGAGGATTTTACGCTAAAGATATAAAAGTGCAGATGAAAAGACAGAGCCCTCACTGTGAATCTATAGTCAATTCATGGCAAAGTGAATAGATGCATTCGAAATAAAATGCAATCATTGATTAGAGATGATTATTGAAATCTACCTAAAGGATGCCAGGCTAGCATCACAGCAGACTTGCACTTGACCTTAGACTTCGAAGGTGAATTTGTATGGTCTGAAATAAAGAGCTTTATTACTTTTGCCCTGATATGAATGGTAGAAATCTCGCAAAGGGCTCACTAATCTACTGATTATAAGGTCAAAATTAATCATCCAATTTTGTACTGAGTATTGGATTTTCTTCTAAATAACCTGAGAATATTAATTTTGAAGCTGCGTAATACGAAGCAGAACATTATTATGAAAATGGCATTTCAATTGAGTGTGTCTGCGGCACATTTGCATAGCATTTTCCCTGCTGTGAGCCAAGTTTATCTAGATGTACAGTATTAGCTTTACCAGGGATAGCGATCTATCAGGGTCCTATGTCCAGTGACTAAATTTTTCCCATTCACATGAATGGAATAGGCTGGACCGTGGCAAAATCTTGTAATGACTCTGTTATTTGTCCTGAGTGAATACTGAATACCGGAGGGGCTCCCTGAAAGACTCCACTCAAAGAGAATGGCATTGCTTCAGTTAAAGGCCACGACTCTACTGTACTATATAGAATACTATACTGTTCTATGTATTATACAATACTATATAATACTATGCTATACTATACTGTGCTATATACTATACTATATATAATGATATAGTAGATGTGAATATTGCTTTATATCAACTTAATATTAAAATGAACTATTGGAAATACCAGGTTTTGATTTTATCTATAAATTAAATTTTCAGGAGACCTGAAGGACATACTATTAAACTCATGGTTACAAGACACAAATGCACTTATACACACACACATACACACAGGGTGCACATGCCATTGAAACAAAAAGAATTACAAATTAGCAAGAACAGAGTTGTCTCTATTACGTTAAAAGGAGCAATGCCACCAATTTAATTTGAGCTGTTCAAAATATGAATTGGGAGTTATCTTCTCAGGCTCATAAAATTCACTCTGACTCAGCAGCATTTTTATGCCCTTGTGAGTTAAAAAAAGAAGGCTTTTGAGATCTAAGTGAAATATTTGTTTTAAGATGCCAGTGGTGTGTGTGTGTGTGTGTGTGTGAATCACTCGTCTTCAGAGGCTGTACCAATCTATGCTCCAGCTAATGTACAAGAGTTAAGGCTGCATCACTTCCCCCTCACCTTGGTATTTCCAGTCACTTTAATTTTATCTATTCAGGGGTCTGTGTTATGTTATCAAGGGTGATATCAAGTCTTAAATAGTCACAGGATTTTTTTTTGTTCAGTCTCATTTATTTATTTATTTTGGTTCTTTGTTTTTGTTTTTAAAAAAGGACAATACTCTTAACAACCAGTCTGATTCTATTCTATTGGCTTCTTGTCTGTTTTGTATTTTGGTAATCACCCCACAGTTTACTTGATGAAATAATTTTCATATTAGCTGTGGTTGGTGTTTCTGAAAGATTTTAATTATCTATTTTTAGAGAGAAAGGAAGGGAGGGAGAAACAGAGGGAGAGAAACATCAAAGTATGGTTGCCTCTCACTTGCCCCCATATGGGGACCTGGCCTGCAAGCCAGGCATGTGCCCTGACCAAGAATCGAACCAGCAACCCTTTGGTTCACGGGCCATTGTTCAATCCTCTGAGCCACACCAGCCAGGGCTTGTGATTATTGATTTTTAGAACCCTTCCACCTTTCTCTTTGTACTTAAAGGGAGCTCCGTTAGGGCACTGTCTTCTCAGTTGAGGCATACCCTTCATCTAACCTTTGCCCCCAGTCAAAACAAATAGTTCGCTTTGTGCCAGCCTTATTCTGGTGTTTATCTAATGCAGTATGATGGTTGACATGTTTAATTGGGATTCTGTTGCTTAAAGACTTCCTCTATCATGCGTACAGTGGTTGTAGCTCAGCAAAACTTTATTTTTCCAATATCACACCATCCCTTTCATTGCTGCTTCTAAAGCTACTAATAAATATATACAAGTAAATACATATTTATATAGATAAATATATTCATACATCACCCCTTTAAAAAAAGAAACAGAAAAAAAAACTGACAAGTTAGCAAGCAATTTGGTTGGGTCTTTACAAAGAAAATATTTTTGAAATGGCTAATAAGCATAGGAAAAAAATCTCTCAATCTCCTTAAAACCCAGGGGGTAACAAATCAAAGCACAGTGAGTGATCAGTTACCATTATGCACATAGCGTCGACAGTAACAGGAAGAAGACAGCCATGCTAAGCGTTATTAACATGGCTGAATACCCAACAGGGACCCACCTGCAGCTGATCTCAGGGGCTCACTCCCTCTTTGTTCACTGCACCCCAGCAGTGGGTCCTGCCAGTTCTAGCAGCCTTGCTTCCCCAGCATTCTCAGCTTCTTCTCAGCTCA
Organism: Furipterus horrens; assembly: GCF_987537825.1. NCBI lineage: Eukaryota > Metazoa > Chordata > Mammalia > Chiroptera > Furipteridae > Furipterus > Furipterus horrens. The sequence continues at coordinate 4,662,367 of NW_028327185.1, read as the reverse complement.
GAGTCTCGTGGGCTCTGCTTGGTTCCCCTCCACTGGCTAAGCGTCCCGGACTTCTGTCACGCCATTAAGTTGGCACAAACGTAGAGGTCACCTCCTTTATTTAACGTCACGTAGGGTTAAGAGTGTAGAATAAATGTAAGGTTCCTACTTCGTGGGGGCATCTGGAATGTAATACCCGCGATAAGTGAGGGAGTACTGTACTGCTCTAGGGGTCAGATAAGCAAGTGACACAGTTCAGGGAAGACATCAATAGAAGTCGCTAAGCACAGGCATTAAGACAACCAAATATTTCCCTGTCGAGCACAATGGGATTAGGTAGAACTTTCCATGCACAAACGAGGATGACTCATCTATGTGACCAGCTTCTGCTGTGATCTGTGCACATACAGTGCAGAACATTTTCATCAACTGGCCCTGACTGTCCAGAGGGAAGAACGCTGCCTGCAGCCCTGGGGCTGAGGAGCTCCAAATGCTGGGCTTCCCTTCCTAGAGCATCTAAGTTCAGTCGGAGCTTCGTGAAACAAGAATAATAAATGGTACCACTTCCACGTTATAGAAACTTGCAAAATGAACTTATCTTGTAATATCTTGCTTTCCATTTTTTAGTCCTATTGGGATGATTGTTATTAAGTATTAATTGGTGAAGGTGGAATTATTGGAAATTTGGAACATTTCTTATCCACTGAAGCCATGTGAATAGGTTTTCACTTATTGTATCTTGGTTTCTGTATCAGGTTAGCCTGACTGACTAATTTATCTGAGGATAGTGACAGGCACATGGTGACATTCTTTTAATATCTATGCTCTCTTGATAGTCTGCCGTCTGTAACATCAAAGATAATCCTCTCTTCTCCTGTACGGGCCTTGATTCAGTCCATTATTTAACTTTTATTGTACTTGAAAAAAATTAAAGGCGTTCTAATTCTACTGCTTTTACTACTGCAAATATAATATGTGATTAGAAAAATGCCTTCTTATTAATATTTCTGCTTTTGTCCTTTTTGTAAAAAGACCAGAAAATTTATACATTTTTAAGTAAAGTAAGAACTTTATATGAAATATAAGGTAATCTATAGATTTACAGTAACTGTAAGAAAGACACGAGCTGTCAAATGTGTTTGATAATTTAGCGATCCTTGGCTCAAAAATTCACCTTTCATCATAAAGTCATAACTGACATTTAATCAGCATCCTTCTATCACTTTAATTGCATGAAAAATAATTATTTAAATAAATCCGTGATAGTCAGGGCTGGTAACCAGCCTGAATACAGCAATGTGGGTAACTAACACTGTAGGAGACCTTGACAGCCACACCTGATATAGTCGCTCATTCTATTTAGCTGTTGCCCCTATGCGATAGCTTGTTATGTCTTTTTATTTTTAATCAGAAACAAATTAGGTTGTTATAATTTGGTCTTATCTCTATCTTCAGAGTCAGCAGTACAGGTGTCTTGAAAAGTCAAATGTCTGATATCCTCTTACAAGCTCAATCATTTTATAAAAAACACACCGAGGCGGAGTGGTCGGGTGATGTACTGCATGTCATAAAACTCAAGAGTTTGCCTGTCCCAATATGGATATTTGACATGTCACTGAGTAACTCAGTACAAAAATTTTAGAAGCATGATGGAGAGTTGTGTTAGTTATGAATATTTATCATGGCTCTTCCTGGGTTTTTATACCCAAGAAAACAATATATATCCTACACAGGAGAAGTCTGAACACAAGAATATAAATTCGGTATAACAAGGGCTTTCTCAGTAACTCCATATTTTTAATTGAGAAAAGGAAGACTTGTGCCGGTTACGGTTTATTGCCTCTGACGTGGAAAGACACATGTTTTATGCACTGTGACCCTGGATCGGGGCCCTTAAAATGTTTTCCTTGGCCGGCTGTCCCTGAAGCCTCATTAGCGGAAGGCTCGAAGGCGACGTTGCAAGGAGGGAAACTTTGCTCCGGGTGCAGGTGTGTTCCCCCCGCAGCCCCGACCCCCGAACCCTCCCGTGGCTGCCCCAGCTCCTGGGCATGTCCGTCTCCCTTAGGAGGACGGGATGCTCCTTCGTGCGCTCTGCCTGTAGCTGTTAGATTCCTCTTTGCTTGCTCCTAGCCAAGCCCCTGCTTACTCAGTCCCCGTCATGTTTAATTTTTCTATTTTATTTTATTTTAAACCTCCCCGATTTACATCATCACGTGGTTTCCCTCCTCTCACGGGATCAGGATATTGTGTTTTATAAACAATAGGGAGGTGTTATTAGCACGAGTTCACGCACACTGCACCCCTCGGGTTTCGGTAGTTTCATCTAGAATGTGTACCACGCCTTCACAGGTTGCCCGTCCTGAAATATGTTGCCTACGGTATGTATTTCCTCAAGAGAAACCTCAAGGTCTCTGCTCATGAGTTTGTCCTTTACGGCTTTCCCTGAGTATCTGTATCCGTTCCGGGGTGGCTTCGGTGGCCAGGACGGCTCCTGACTCCGTCGGGGTGCCCTTCCTCCTCTGCGCCGTCTGCTCGGGCGCACGTGTCGTGAGTTATCTTTGTCTGCAGGGCGGCAGCAGCAGCTTAGAGATCCGTGGGTCAGCAGTTCCACGCTCCTGTGGCCTCCCAGTCTGCTGCACTTAACTTTTCTTCAAGAGTCTAGGGATCTCCAGTGAACCATTTTCCCCCTGGAATTTGCCACCGTGGGAAAGCTGACTCGGGGTGGCGAAAGCCACGGCAGGGGGTCTGCACTCATGTCTTCCAGGGGCCTCCTGCCTCCGGCCTCTGCATTGTGTTTGCTCAGCAAAGTGGACGGTCCGGGGTTGTAGATCAGGGTAGAGGGAAATCAGTAGGAATTGACCCGTGGTCTCTCCACACTACACAATATATGTTTTTGGGTACACATATGGATATACATGTGCATGCATAGCTGTATCTTCCTATCCAAATCAATGTAGGCAGAGATTTCTATCACCTGATAACATCGTCAGCACCCTGTGCCAACAACTCTACAACTTATATAATTTATAAAGGATCTTTACTAATATCTAGGTAATAAAGAGATATGTTTGTTAAAATATACTTCCATGAGCTTTTTAAAATTTGACTTATTAGATATCTTGGTCCAGTTAATTTCCTCCAAAATATCCTATATTTACCAATATTTCTGGGTCATTTACTTAATATAGTACACGTATTAGAATATTTAAAACGTGTGTTTTGTATTTTAGTATATGAAAATATGTGTGAGTAAGTAACTTTAGCCGTGTATTGTTGATCAGAGTTATCTGCAAAATGCCCTAGACAAGCAAGACGAATAAAAACCAATGTAGCCGGTAGGGTAAAAATAAAGAACTTGAACAAAATCTTGCAAAACAGGCCGTTGCTCATTACTTACACTGTATCTACCTGTTGTGATTTAATAGGATGGGGTGCGTGTGGGGGATGGGAAGTTGGGGACAGCCAGGTGGCAAGAGGAGGGATATGGACAAAGTAGGACGGATCTATGGTTAATTGTAAAAAGGGTGTGATGTTATTCATATCTAGCTGGCTTTGGCTTCTTTTCTTCTGAACATTATTAATTCGCCTCCAGCCTGGCTTTCAATTCTACTGGTAATTAGAATATTTTGAGGCATGGTAGGATAATAAGTCAATCAGATAAAGAATCTGAAACTGAGTCCTTTTTTTTTCTGAAATAAAGTGTGCTATTTCTCCCCAGGATTAATGCATGTGACTTGGGACATCGAGATAATTTATCCAAGTGAAAAATTAGGGACTGAATGAACCACGCAGTATGTTTATGCCACTTAATGTGTGACAAACTCTAAGGCAGAGCTGCCTCTGTGATTTTGCAACTCATGTTCCCTCTTCATCTTGTTTCTGGCCAAGGCGTCGATGCTTCTGAGCTTGGTCAGAACTGTGCCGTCATATTTCCTATGCAAAATTTTCAAACAAAAAGATCAGCATTAAAGAATATAAATTAACTGCTTTCTTTGGAAGAGTAAAATGATCACAGCAGAGATGCAGATTTCTTTCTCTTTGGAGGATCTGGCGTTTGCATAAAGACTTTTTAAATGAGTATTTTTCTCACTGACATTAATCTTACAAATGCAAATTAAAACAGCAAGAAGGAAGGAGAAGTTCAAATGTGATGCTACGAATGTGGTGAATTCCTTACTAAATTGTACTAATTCTGAGGAAGATTGAACTGTATACCCAAAGGGTTGAGCCCTATGCTATTAAAAGATCATTTTATCATGCATTATCAAATATATCACTTAAAGTAAGGAAAACAGAAAGCTTGTCTTCTTTGGTTTAAATCTGAATAGGATGTTCTACAAAAGAGTGTTTTTATGCTAAATCAGGGTACCTATTTAAAAAGATAGACTAGACTGACAAATTACACTGAACAGAAAATGTTACCTTTTCTATAATTATAGGCATCATTTACTTTTCAATACTTTGAAGCACAGAGGGAAAAAAAATAAGATTTTTGGCAGTCAAAATCATGACTATGGGTGAAGTTCATTTATAAAATCAGCATTATTTATTGAATGCCTATTTCATGACTAACTATATACTAAGAAGGAGTAACCTGGCCATGCATGTTTCTTAAACTTCTAAATTTCATGTTTCCATCATATATAGGAGATTCTTTTTACCCTTCCTTAGACAAAATTAGAAATAAGTTTACTCTTGCGCATTAATTTCAAGTTCCACAACACGGTGTTTCTAACTTTTCGAATACTCCTCATCAACCATCAGAGTCTTGTGGGGATGGAGTAACACAGTCAGATGGCTCCCCTAGAAGTGGAGTTGGTACCAAGTGGCCCAGAGCACCCACCGTAAATCACATTGTTAGACTAAATAGTGTGTTCCTAAGCCCCTAGGTAAGCAGACACTTTTACCCAACTGGACATTCCAAGGGCTTAAAGGTCACCTCCCAAGATTCAAGTATGAAGACCAGACCTCTCTTTTGGCAAGTGAACAATCTAATGCACAGTGATCATGTTATCTTGTTGTGTTTTGTTTAGAAACTCTCCATTGCATGAAGGGGTGAAGGGTTTAGTATATGATAGGGTATCTGAGTCTCTAAAAATGGAGAAAAACTTGCCCCGATATCCCATAAGCAAAAGTAGAACCAAGTACGGTACAATTAATTGTAACTCAGTGAGAGCTGCCCCTGATTGACTTGGAGTGGTTTGTACTGAGAAGTAATAAGAGTAATTGAAGCAAACAGGAGCGAGGGGTGGGCAGGCAATTTAGGGCCAGCCCTAAAGCCATTTGGACCGAGCTGATGAGTTTTAAGAAAACGTGGTTTCCTCAGCACAGCAGCAGCAAGAGGGAAGACGAATTTGCAGGAGGCAATTATTTCTGTTGGATTTAGAAGAGACAGATAATTCCCGTTTCAGGCAGGAAGACCTCTGACGGGCCTGCCGCAGTAATTCTGAAATGAGACAATAATGATCGGAATTAGTGGTATGTAAGCATATACGTGGAAAGATATATTGACAATAAATCTTTTCCAAGCTTTATTGAGGTATAATTGATAAAATAGTAAAATACTTAAAGCATACCACATGTGATATATGTACACATTGTTAAAGGATTTCCCACATATTAATTTTTTTCATTTTGATGAGCACAATTAAGTCCTACTCTCTTAGCAAATTTCAATATATAATTACAGTATTATCACATATAGCTGCATGCTACACATTATGTCATCAGAATTTATTGATCTTATAACTGACAGTTTGTACTCTTCTTAACAATCTCTTTTTATGTCCCACACCCCCTACAATAAACCTTGACTGATGAGTGAGTCAGTTCCTTTAGACAATATATTGCCTTTAGTAAGGTGATTGTATTTATAAAAGAAATGAGGAAGTTCTTCCTCCGTTTATTATTTTGGGATTTTATCCTTTCCCACCCTCTGCTTGTATAGAAGCTCGCATCTCTAGAGATGTAATTTCAGGGCCCTTGGCATGGACATAGTGTATACAGTTAAACAAGGCTGCATTATTATCCAATGTCTTCATTTATGTGTGAGTCTGAGAGCCTCCTCACTTCTTAAAAGGGTTAACATTAAAATTAAAATGGGAGCATTATACACCTGAATTATTCCCAAATATTTTCAAATTAATTCCCTGCCTTGTAAAACTGTCAAGCCAGTATAAACATTCTGAAAGCAAGGACAATTGATGAATAATTTTGAGTAATATCATCATAAAAGCTATCTTTATTTGTATTAAATTAAACAGACCAGACATCATATGCCTGGAATTGTATAAAAGAAACTGAATCTGTTTAATGGTTATTTACCTGTTATTTGTAAAGCCCAGTCTTGTCATTTATTATTCGGTTGTGATAGGCAAGCTTCTGACCTTTATATTGAAAGCATTTTACAAAGGCTGGCAAGAAAGAACAAATCTACTAAAAATGGCTCTTAAAACTGTACAGCTTACATTAGTCTTCAAATTCTATTGATTTCATATTTAGAAAATTTATGTTATCCACCTATCTTTGACATTAATTTATGGACTCCAAAAAGTAAGCAAAAGATAACTAGTTCTCAGGTGGTTTTACAAAATTACAGAAACCTTTACCCAAAATGATTTCAGCTATTACATAATTAGAGATTATCAAGCAGAGAAACATTGGGCCCTGTTCCTCATGATACAAAGAGTGGAATTATTGGTCCTAGGCTGAGTTACTTTCTTTTTTAAACAACAAATATTTAGTGAGCAACTATTTTGATCATAACTGTCTTGTATTTACCAAATGTGATACTAGCATGTCCAAATTATAACATATTTTAATACATTCTCTAAGATCTTACCCAGGGAGAAGTGAAGTATTCACAAAAGGCAAATACATAACATACTCCAAGAAGCAGAGAGCACGAGCAAGACCTTTGGTGGAAGGGAAATTTAGGGCAGGGGCTGGAAAAAGGAGCAGAATTTGATGAGGCAGAAAAAAGAAAAAAATTGAAAATGTTGTCTTAACAAGAGATCCTACCCGTCCCTACACCCATGAATTTATTCACTTTTTTTTTTCTCAGAGCATAGAATAACAGAAACAGGAGCTATATTTCATAATTTAGGTTTTGGATATCTAGTGGAAATACTCCCAGGCCTTAAACTTTATCCTTTTAAACTTTGAATGCATTGAACTTGATGTGACTTCTCTAAAAATAAAGTCAGGATTTTACAACCTCTTTTGAGCTTTTATTCAGTTTCCTTTGATTAATCTTCATTTAAACTAGCTTCCTTGCTATTTCCTCCATATTGTAAATACAAGTGTGCACACACACGCACACACATACACACATGCACATGAATGCACACATGAACGCACATACGTGCACATACATGCATGCGCACACATGCACTGAGTCCTTTTTAATCAAGAGCAGTACATAAACTGAAGACAGACCTAAAATTAATATATTTTCCTTACTAGTTTTATGTTAACATTCCAGAGCCTGATTACTCCATTTTTATACAACAGTCCCATTATTATTTATCATTCAATTCTTGAGATTAACTTGAATCCTATGCAAACGCTGATGCAGAAGTCAGTACATACTTGGATACTGTAATTGAAGTAGTGAGCCATGTTTCTCACTTGATGAGGGTAGTTAAAAGAAACAGTTTATTTTATGTTTTAATTTTCTTTGTATCAAGTGTGTGTTATTAAATAACCAGTCTCCTCGCACATGTTATTTTCTGTCTTTGAGTAAAGTTTTAATAACATATTCAAGGATTAATGCTCTGTTTTCCAAAAAAGTATTAACCTCTCTAAATATATTAAATGTTGGGGAGTTGAATTCTTATTTCTGGGTCATGAACTACCTGATTTCTGCAGAAAAGAGCTCCCAGGGGCTTTGGACAGTCAAAGACTTGCCTTGCCCACTTATATCATCATGTAGTCCCCAAATAACAGCAACAGCCAAATGTCACATTCTCATCTCGATCCCTTGGTGGTTGATAAACACACCTTAATTTTTCTTTTCCATGAATGCTTACTAATACTTCTTCAGAAGATGCATTATGGCATAACTCTGTAACACACCTCTAACCACTACACAAAATGGAGGAGGTGATAAGGTTTATAAAATTCTATTGCTTGTGCCATCCCAGTAGTGAATAACTATGCTACAAGGAAATGCTAATATTTCCGACTCCTAAGCCAAGGTCCCTGATCTACCTATGGGAGGTCAGCAACAGCCCGGATTTTGGGACAGTTGCATTCTTTCTGAAGAAAGGTTCTGTGTCAAATTTACTAAGTTTAGATTGAAAGGAAATAGAGTATCAGAAGTATAAAAGTCCTAAGATTTGGAATCATACGTCTCTTTTGGGACCTCTTCCCGTCACTCCCTTCATTGCTGTGAATCAGACTTTTATTGAGCATGATTCTGCCCGATCTCTGTCCTGAAGGAGGGGCCCAACCTCCCCCTTCAGGACAAACATTTACTGATAGATTAGGGACTATGGACACACTGACTGCATCCTGCTCACTTAATTCTCTTAATTGGGAATCCTCACCCCAATCCTGGCTTCGGTCTCTTCCTGGCACGTGCTTTGTCTGAGCTGTTCTTACCTCTATCCTCAATGCAACGTAGGAAGCATTCTCCGTGCTGGTCACTGCTTTTATTGTTCCAGAATGAACAGTTGACCAGCAGTTCCCTCTAAGGAAGAATGGTCTGGATTTAATTCACCAGTGGTTATTTTAGTAAAGAAGAACTGAAATTGTTTTATCATGTCTTCTGCCCGTATGCAAACATGTTCATAACCTTGTACCAACTTTTATTTGTGTATGCATTTTGTTTTCTTTTTCTATGGCACAATGATGTAGATTACCAAGGTCTAGCATCTTTGTAGTCTATTGAATTGCTCCTGTCCTTGGCCTTCTCTTGGGAGAACACCGTGTGACCCGACAGTTATGAAAAGTGTAACCAAATGTTAGAGATTACACAGAGAACAGACCTGAATATTTCTTCTCAGTTAAATAAATCAAGGGAAGCCATGCTTGGAAAATTGATGTCTCTATGGAGCCAGAAAAGCATAAGCTTTCTATAGCAAATATCGGTTTATTTTAACCATTGCCTACCAGAGTTTTCTGGGGAAAATAAGCATATTTCATGTAGCAATTTCCAATGCAGCCCACTTTCTTTTGGTTTTGCAATTGCTTTTAAGTCAAAAATTCTCTGTTTAACATGAAAAAAAAAAAACAACTAAGTAGAACCAGTTCCATATGTTAATTATTATATAGGTTTTGCTATGTGTTAAAAAAGCAAATTAATATCCCCTGATCAAACTGCAGTCTAAAAATTATGAAATGGCATCAGTAATTTACAATAGGAAAGAAGTAAAATTTGCATTTTTTATTATATTAAAAATTAATTTAGAGGATTTAGGTACCAGGAGCTTTCATTTTTGTCTTCATCGTTTATCACGCTATACAGAATGTAGCATGTTTTCATGTTTAAATGTCAGAGTCTGGAAAAATATCTAAGAAAATGAAGACTACATTTTTATAGATTAAAACAATAATTAGAATTAGTCTTGCTAGTAATATAGAACTAGGATATAAAATAATTTTTCTTTTTATCAGAAAAATAAATTTATGGTTTACTGGAAAGCAGCAGTTCATTGTTTATAACTATGTATTAAACATGAACAGAACAGTAGGGCTTAAAAGAGGAAGCAAAAGAAGAATCATTGCTATTGTTTATTGGCAAGGTACAACCTCCTAAGTCTTTTAATTTAAACCCTTGGGGATTGTTTTTACTCATTTGAAAATGCAGAAATTGAAATACATTATCTTTAAGACCGTATCAAGCTTATCCTTCTTTATGAGAGAATTAGGTAATATGTAGATTCCATTTACTAATGAGATTACAAACTCCCTGATACTTAGTAATCAAATTTGAAGAGGTACCAACAAAAGCGGAAGAGTAATAGGAAGATATCAGCATCTCAGCTTCATGCCTTCTGTCTTCCAATAAGATATTGTATAAGGCCATATACTCTGTTGGGTAGATTGTATATTATGGCAATATCCAGCATATAGCAAATACTATTGCAGTTTTCATTCCTCTCAATATTAGTATTTTGATTATTAAACATGTTATTTATAAAAGAAAAAATTGCTATTAACAATAAAAGCTAGATAAAAAGTTGACCTCTTACCTTATTAAAATATTGAAAAAAAATCTCTGTTCTTCAATGGCATTCATATATGACACTTTTTAGGTTACAAATGGAAGATATAGTATACTTCTTGAAATACATCTTTTCCTCTTCCAAAGATACAAAAATGTCATGTCTGATGGTAGCTTTTAATTGTTTTGATAAATGACAAATAGTAATTGAACTAAGGCTCATACTAATTTCATTTAAATTACTATATAAATATAAAAATACTTTTCTCTAAATATTTTAAAATACTGGTCTTTAATGGTATTTTATTAATAACTAAACTTTTCTGTTGTACTAGTCCAATCATTTATTCAATTTTCATAAAATATTTATTATATATTTCAAAGAAAGTCAAGTAATTACTGAGGCATAAAACTGTTTTGTAAAGATTATAATAATTATTTAAAGAATTTCTAATTATTATTTTTACTACCAGATCATGAGAAACTTAAAAAGCACAAATTTTCACATTCAATAATCCTTTATCTCTTTGTGTAGAAGCCTCCTTCTGTGACTTACATTTTAATGAAGTTAGTAACAAAGTACCTATGGCCATTCCTAATGATTAGCTGTCACAAACTTATTTAAGAAATTAGAAGACAAAAGTGAGTTTGAACAGTACCACGTGAGCACAGAAAAGTGTGTAATGTGTAGGTTTAATAATCTGCCGGACCTTCCTCCATGCTACTGTTTATATCCTTCCAGTGTATGACTAATTCCTATGTATAATAAAGCCTTGGTTCCTGAGTTAGTGGTCACATATATGTCAACTGCCAAAGGGGGGGGGGGACCTTGAAGGAAGGACTTTGACTATTGTATCACAGGTATGCATAATAATTTTGATTTTAAAATTATGAGTGGGGAAGAGAAATAGTCTAATAGTATAATGTCCACTGATTATCATCAAGATATACTTTTCATAAAATATAACGATGTCTCTAGATGGAGAGGGAACACTGTATATTTTTACTGCAATTTCTTGTACACCAGTTCATTACAAGGCTTTTTGCATAATGAAATTGTATTGCACTTTTGCTCAAAATTGCTTTTTCATTGAGTTTGAGTGATGATGAAGATGGAAGCCATTCTTTATAGCTTTGTACCACTTTGTTCTCTGTATTCCAAGTCACACTCTCCCCTGTCACTGGAATGAGCATGTGTCATTGCAGTAGGTGACTCTATTGTTCTATAAGTAGGATCGTCTTCTATGTCCCACCAAAAGCATTCCATTTTCATTATCACTAATCTGTCCATGATGCATTGCTTCCATTATTCAAACTTGGTTTCTTTAAGGGCGTTGTTCTATTGTTCTTGAACATTTTGAGTTAAAGACAAACATTCACAGTTCAAAGAAGATCATATTTGAAAGGATAAAATACCCAGTGCAATAACAGATAACCATCAATAATTTTGATGTTTTCACGAGTATGGTGAAATAATATATTATGATGTCTGTGAAAATGCCTAATTATATTTCATTGTATTTGCCAGATAACTAAATAAATTGTATTTACTAGGTCATAGTCTTACTTCAAAGCTGATTTGTTAACTCTACAGTAAGACCACATACTACTATAGTGGCACTCGTTTCTGAAAAGGAGCGAGGTCTTTCTGCATACCCATGAAAATACACTGTTTCACTGGAATAATGTCAACTTAAGTGCGACTTCCTACTCTGTATATATTATACCGTCTGCATGACTCATCTCCTGACCAACAAAGCACCATGTTTCATAATACAACTGAAAGTGTGAGAGTTAATATTCTGATCTAGTAAAAATTAATAAAATTCGACCACATACCTATTTAAGGCTCTATTTAGGCTATTTCACTGACCCTTTTCTTTCTAATGACTCTATAAGGAAAACAATCTGAAATCAACATAGAGGTAATAAAAATATCCTGAAAAATCACAATAAAAAAATAGGAATCCCTTCTGCAAAATGCCTATTGGGGTAAAACTGGCAAATCACTCTAATTTTTATATCATGTATTGTTTCCCTATAAACTACTTGCCAGAGTAACACTCACAAGGCACTGCAGTTGACCATTTTAATATCTTCAAGGAACTCCATTTGTATTTCTTACAGCCAGCCACTCGCTAGAGAAAAGCATGACAAATAGAACCACGTTGTCATTTCCCACTGTCCTCCTCGCTTCTACATGCACCCAGACTAATAAACCCCAACCCTCCTCAAGAAGTAAATAAGATTGCGCCGCTGTGCTGGTTCCTGGAGGATCGGAGGGTGAGAACATTTCTCCTGCCTTTAGATTATTAAATAGGAATTCTCAAACCCATCTGCTACTAGCAACACCGTCACATTCTGCACCACCTTGAAGTTTTAAAAAAACAGAAAACAGTTTGAATTCTATTTTGATGGTATTTCATCCTTAGTACAGAACAGAGCACCATGGATTATATTGTTGATGTTATTCTTTAAAGGAGGAAAGCAAATTTATTGCGGCATAAAGCACATGACTAAGGTATGTTCTAAGAGTCTAACCTGCAAGGTGAGCCTCGCTGAAGGGGCTGCAGTTCAACTTTCTGTAACCTTTCTCAGGTCAAATATTCCAGGAAGGGCAGATAGAGCCGTTCCCACGAACGGCAACGAGTTAGGAGAAGAAGCAGCTGAACTGCTTTAGTCTCCGGCCCCTAAACCTGGCCAAATGAACCAAACACACGATTGTGTTAGCTGCTCATATATAAGAAAACTGGAGAGAATTATGATCTTCTAAAAGATTAGTTAACACTCTGAGAAGCATTGTCTCACGTTTAGATGACAACTCTGTATATTGAAATGACAAAAATATAGATATCATTTCAGAAAAGATCAGTACCTTTTGATGAGCAACCTCTGAGGTGGATGGGGCTGGGTCATAGGTATAATATAAAACATATGGTTTTGAAAGAAATTATTGCTACCCAGAAATATACCACTTGATTTATCATCATAGACAAAAATAAAGTTCCTCAGTTAATTGGGACTGAATGATGATAAAGATTGACATTAACCATCATAGGCAGAGTCTGTAGTAATATTTTGATACTAAGTCAAAATTAAATTATACTAGAAACAATAGACTGTATAATAAATTGAACCCAAAACATGTTGTTCTTTGGTTTCTGTGATCACTGGTCCCCCCCCCTTTTTTTTTGCATAGAAAGCGCCTTAATAAATATTCTTATTAATCCGTATTGGAATTAGCAAATTTTATACATAAAAAAGTATTTCACAATTATAAATGCAAAATATCTACTGAAGAAGCATTATCTCATGTTTGAATTGGTTGTCCAGTAATACATATAGAAATGTGTGTGTAAATACAAAACTGTCTACTGCTTTTGAAAAAATAGTTCAGCTCGTATCTCTACAGTGCTTTGCAATCTGTATAGTAGCGCTAGGGACACATTACCACTTAAATCAGTGTGAAAATCAGACTCAGAAAGACTAAGTAACGTGCCCAAAGAGTCGCAATCAGTAAAATACCTACAATTTGACCCATCACCTGATTTATAGCCCCATGTTTTTCTTTAATAAGTAAAACAATGAAGTCAAGACAATAATATCATATTGGTACATAAAAATACTGCAGACCTACCAAAACTATGTACAAATGATTTTAAGTGTGTAGGTATTTATGTCTTAGCGGAGTTTACAAGAGCTATAGTCATGTGAAAGAAAAATGAATATAACATTTTTTTTTTATTTAGAGACACAGCGTCTCCAGGGCTGAAACTTTAGTCTAGAAAAAGCTCAAAATCAAATCCAATTAAGTCACATTTATGAAATTATTTTGCATATTAAAAACCCTCTGCAAATCAAACACATTTGAATTCTCTATATCATTTAAATTTTAGAGATCTCATTTATAGCCTTTAGTAAAATTTATGCTGTGAAACACACAGATATATTGTCATACAAAAACATACTTATCCAAACATTTTAACAGATCAAAATTTCCCCCTTAAGGCATAAAAAAGTAATTCTTTAAACTAAAACAAAATGTAAAAAGCTTCAGAATATTTAATCAGGTATGCTCTCTTGTATTAGGAGACTTAGAGGCCGTATTTCTAAAGAGACTTCTGTTTGTTTTATGTCTTTGTAGTTAAATATGTGTAATGAGCCATGACATTAGGGAGACACAGAGCTCAATATACTTGAGAGCTTATCTAGTTGTTTATTTTTGAAACCCTATTGATAAAATTGTAAGTTCCCTTATTGGTATTAAAAATTAACCTGTTGATTTTTCTGCCAAACCTGAGCTTATCATTCATTCAAATAAAAATCAATGTTTAGTGTATATTCTTTTTTTGTCTTTCAGAAGTCAGTAAATACACGTGAGAATTAGTTTTTAGCTTTGGTTTTATTTAAGGTTATTTATTTAATTAAGGTTATTTATCCCGGGAGCCGTAACCTTAAGCACAGGAGATTGTGTGCTCTAAACTGAGTATTTTTTGGTGCCTTTGTTAAAAGACACTATATATTATTCAGTTCAGGTGCTTTAGGAGAATCTCATAGACGTTATCCTTTGAAAATAGTAACTATAAGTAGTCATGGTAAGAAGTTGGTCGAGTAAGTTTTATTGGAAACTAATGGAATCTCCCAATAAAAGGAAAGGTTTAGGGGTTACCAGAAAGCCATGTTTGCTTTGTGCCCTGGAAGACTTCCTAACCACGCAAATGGTTTACATGAGTAAGATCATGCACTTGCTGAATTAGGGTGAGGCGAACTCTGTAAAAGAAATGAATCATCTGCTATGAAAATATGTATACAAAGCTGAAAAATATCAACGCAAAACTTTCTTACATGAATTCAAGTATCAGTAGCCTTTAGTGCCCTTCACTTCTATTTTATTTTAGGTTTGCTTAAAATTCTTTCTGACGTGATCTATGAGGTATCCAACATACAGATATATAGCTCTACCTCCTGGAATATCAATTGTTTATATCATTTTACATATGACTTAAAATATAATTGAGAACTGCAACATTATATAAATATATCTTATACATGAAGAGAAATAAAATATTCCTAAAATGAATGACAGCCTTAGATTTATTTCTTTGTAAATGAAAAGAAATATTTTATAGTATTTTTCTTATAATATCTGTGAAACTTGAGCAAGTACAGATATTATTGACTACATGACTAGAAAATCTTATGTTTTGCAAAATATTCATAAACCTTTACAAAAAATGATAGAGATTATATATTATTTTTATTCTAATTATTCTATTTTAGTACAAGACTAGGTCCACATTCAGTGCTCAGATTATTACTTCACCTTTAGTCATTAGATAAAATTTATAAATCCTAATTCTTTTACATTTTGGGAGAATAACTTGTTTTCAATATCGGAGATTAGTTATGTAAACTCTACTTTTTTAAAAGAAGTATTTGATAGAAGTAATTCATAGTATAACACATCATTAATATTTTAATAGAGCTTCAATTGAAAAATAAAAGTCATTATATTTTTAAATACTGTTTTAATAAGCATGACTAATTGACAAGCTTGCCGTTTAGCAATTATAATAGTAACAACAATATTCTTCAGAAAATTCTATTTTGGACATTCAACTATATAATTATTTCTATAATTTAATAGGTTTTACTACCTTCCCCTGACCTGAAATAGGAACTCATTAATGAGAAGTTTGTAGTGATTAATTAGAAACCTGTTGAAAAATATCTTTTGAAGTTAGCTAAATTAGGCTTTTCATTTTTCCCCCAGAGAGAATTTTACACTAATTGCCTTTTTTTCCTGTTCAATCGCAGTTTGTGTTTTGGGGAAGTTACTATTCTTGCCTTATTGTCAATCAAGTTCATAGATGGTATGAAATAGTAGAGTTTAATTTAATTTTATTTTTCCTTTATGTGAAATAGACCAACTCAATTGGAATGTTATATGAACTTGGCAGAATACCTAAGGCCAGCACTCCAAAGCAGTTCCGTGTGACATTCATTGAAACAGCGCGTTTAGAGAGGAAAGTGAAAAAGCCAAAGAGACGATGTGACCAGCACATCAAACCGATCAGTCATTCAACAATCAGCCTCTCTCAACTCTTTCTGTTTAGATCCATACAACTACTAATTGGAGGAATTTCAACTGTTTGATTTTCCATCACTAGTCTTAAATAATTATACCAAAATTTAGACCCCTTTCAAAATGTTTTCAAGCCCTTATTTATTCAGTTATTTTTTTGAAGCTGTGGCATGTTGGTAGACTCAGTAACCTAAAAGTGGATTTTGTACTTTGCTTGATGTGAACCAACAAGTGTTGCATGCCTTGGTCAGTATATAATAGCATTTCAGCAATGAAAACAATGATTATAAATAACGGCCCCCAAACCTCCAATGTGTGTAGAATTTTTTTTCTGGATACAAAACCATGCAGATAAAAGACAAACACACCAGATTTGGTAGCATTACAGATACAGAGAGCCAGTCTTCTATCTCCCTCACACAAATTAAGTAAATGGTCAACCACTGAACCTACTAGATCTCATGCAGTTTCAACTTATTTGCCCTCCTTCGTCAGTTGGTGTTAACCTCGCTCAAAGTAAAACCGAAGACCTTTGCAATGACCCAAAAGACCCTTTACAGTATGATGTACATAGTCCACATCCCATTCCCTCGCTGCCCTCACCTTTTAAGACTTTTCCCCTCATTTGTTTCATTCCAAGCTCTGCTTCTTCATTTTCAGACCTGACATACCTTCTGCCTTCTGCTCATTTTCTATGAACGGAATGTTCTTTCTGCTGGTAGTTGCGTGGCTCACCAATTTACCTCCACGGTTTTGCTCAGATGCGCTCAGAGGGGCGCCTTCCCTCACTATATAACCAAAGGTTTCAGCTCACCTCTCTAAGCTCTCCCAGTCTCTCTTCTCTGTCGATTTTCCTCCCTCGAACCATCTGGCATGTTAGATATCTTACATGCACATTGCTCGTTGTCTCTTCATCCATGAAAATACAAATGCCATAAGACTAGGGGCTTTTAATTTTTGTATTTACCCTCTAATGCCGAAACCAAAACTGTGGCACCTGACGTTGCGACACAGATAGATTATTCTGACATTGTTGTTTTACTAGTGCTCTTTCCATTAGAGACACTGCAAGATTTCTCTGAATGAAAGAGTACATGATGACTTAGTTATATTCATGACACTGTATCTTCTTTGGCACTTAGAGTGATATTTTTAGTATAACAAAAGGATTTTGAAATCCTGTTGGAATAGATTATTGACATTCTTTCATGGACTACTTACTACTAAATAGAAAACCCAAGTTTTGAAACTAATTAACTTTATTTATTTGTTTTTATCCTTAAAGGGCATTGCAGAATTAAAAATGCCTCATTAATTTGCTTAGTAAATGTCTACTTAACACCCTAAGAAGTCAAGAAGCATTTGTTCTATCTAAAGCCTGAATTTAAGCATTTTAAAGAATCATTAATTTTTTATATATGCTAACATAGTTGCACTTCCTTGGGACGGTCCTGAAACCTTGAAGAATATTATTCAAATTGGTAGATTAAACATTATTTAAAATAAACCTAAAGCATCTAGGAATCCTCATGAACCTAAACATGGAACACCACTTGCCATAACCACATGTTCTGATCAGTAAGCATGGATATGTACCACCCCTGAAATCTTCTGCCAGTTAATCTTCTGACCAAAAGCACTTTGACAGATATATCATGCTAATATATTACCCAGAAGGCTAATGGATTCTCGGGGATGCCAGGTGAAAAGAATACTGAGAATAACCTTGAGAGGAAGAGGGCCCAGGAGAAAAGGGACTCAGGCTGTGATCTGGGGTGCTTGCTTGAAAGAGCCGTCTGTAACACCCATAGCAGAGGGGCTTAGGAATGGTGAATTGGACAGAAGGTAAGCCCGAGAACCTTGCTGTATTTACCCCATGTCCAATGACATTGTTATCACATGCTGTTTTTTACAAGAATAGTGGAGACTGTCAGTACTGACACTATTTAGGCAGGGGACGTGTTGCACCGGGGAGAGCGAAAAATTGGTTGTGTCATGAGGACACATTTACCTGGGAGAAGAAAACAAAAATAAACCCTGGGTCTGGATATTTATGACCACCAACAATAAAACAATTGAACTTTGACACGATGTGAACAAAACAAACTTGAAAAACATGGACTTGGTCTGCGTGACTTTAAGACATCTGTGTAAGTGGATTCATTAACTTAAGGGAGAGGTAAATGGCTAACATTTTTGTAATAAAGAAAAAAATTATGAACCAACTAATCAACTTCAAACTGGAGACTGGACCTCTTTTTCCATTTATTTGAAAGGAAAGGCAGGTATGGGACTAGGGTTAAAAGGAAGTTGAATTAATCGCAATTTATTCCTTAAGAAATGGGATCCATGCGCTAAATGCCTATAATTAATGCTAAGTGCAAGACAAAGACCAACAGAACCTTTCTCTAATGCTACATGAGCATTTAAGTTAATTTTCCTCCAGAAATCACCTCTGACCATATGAAACTAAAATCCTTTCATTTAGGAAATCCCCATCTTGTTAACAATGTGAGGATGTAAATTTAAAATACTTGCCACTGGGAAAACTTTACCACAAGAAAATGGTTAAATTTCCCTGAGCAGGAAATATTTCCCTCCAAGGAAAGTACCTATTAATGGCAGACTATGATTAATTAATTGGTTCTGGGAACTATTACACCATATTAGTCACTTTCATGTTAGTGTCCCCAAGAGTGGCAAATAAAGAAGACAGTGATTGCATGACTACTTGTCCAGCCATTTCCTGCCAAGACGTTTTGCTGATGCGTGGTTTCTGTGTGATTTCCTACGGTGTACTTTTTGCCCGATTTAGTTCAAGCTTTGTTAGCTTAGTGCTTAGAAATGGCTTGTGTTCTAGCAGGAAATCTTTTCCTCTCATTACTTCTGTGTGATATTATAGACAGAAATGTCCCTTGGGGGCGTGGCAATTGATGCCAGCAGGGCGATTGATGGTGACATGGTAGCACTATTGCCAATGGGGTGTTGCCAAAGGGTAAGCTTCTTCAATGTCAATTTCAACCCGGCAGTGACTTCTGTTTCGTCTCTAGCCATGAAATTGCTGTCAAAGAGGTATTCAAAACTCAGGCACAGTTTTGCTTTTCATTATTACTGTATTTGCAATTTGATTGGTGTGATATATTTTTCTTGCATGAATGAACATCAATTAAAGGAGACGGACATTACAGAAAATTTATTCAACTAGAAAGGCTCACCGTTTTTTACATGTCAAACATATGAATTCATATTGCCATGATATTTTGGAAAGATAAAAATGTAGTTTCAGTCATGGTACTTTAAATGCAATAAAATTATTTTCTTAAAATATTAAAGGGTAGCTTTCATTATTATCATATGCTCATGAATTATGTAAGCTTAGCGACTTTCCTAAGAATAAGCATGTCATATATGTCACTCATATTATTTAATTCATACTTCTTAATGACGTATGAGCAGACCAGGCATGGCTATGTAAGGTAACTGACCTGCAGAAATACAAATAACTTTCAATATGTAAGTTTCTGGAGGAAGAAAAAAAAAAAAGATACCTAACAGGAAAGTTAATATGTATTTGAAACTCATCAGTGCTCTGAAACTGATTTCTCTTGAACTTCTTTGCTATTTTTTTTTTTTTTTTTACTTTTCTCAAAACCATGTTTACTGTTCTGAAAATAAATGAAAGGCATTGACATCTGGCACCATTGGCCCATGCCTGCTGGTGGATTGAACACATAATAAATGAGTTGGAAGTGCTTGTCAATTTTATTTAAACTTCCTAGTTTCAACAAAGTGTCAAAATTTGTGATAGTCATTACCCTTTCACACATTTAAAATAAAAACGCTCAAAATATTTAAAAAGTTAGACTTTATGTATGTTATAATACAAAACTTGCTACATTTAAACAACAAAAAAAGATTCTTCGGTTACTTGTAACAGATGCTAAGGGAGCACTTAGAAAAGGACATTGGTTTTCAGAAGGGAGAAGACTTTGCTAAACATGCAATCTGACATTTTCTTGATAAGTTTACCATGCTCACTTTAAAAAATGTGATGATAATTTCACGTAACTCTTTTGAATACTATTTCTCACAAAATGGAAAATCATGGACTGAGATATTATTCAATTTTTTGCATACAGAGCTATATGCATAATTTATGCAAAGACTATTGATTATTGTTTTAATGCCAACCAGGAGAAAAATCTCTTCCTGGCATGCAGTGAAACCAAAGAGTTATTTAGCAAACTCAATGGATATTTTTCCCAATGATTTTGATAATGATGTACAAGGATGTTATTAAACTTGGGGATAAATAATATTCAGTAATAGAGCGTAGGCTCTATCTGAAGTGTTTAATATATCCCAAAGGGGATGGGTGAAAGATCACAGTGTTTGTTGTACTTTCTATAGTTAACATAAAAATGGGACAAGAGACAGACTATCGGAAGTAAAGAGGCAGATGGAAGGAGGGTCAAAATCAGCAAAAATTGACAATAAGTATGTTGTCTGAACAGACATATGAGAACCAGGAAACATTGCTGTATTTACAGGAAAAAAAGAACCCACAAGGAGATAAGATTTGCCAGGAAGGGATCAACATCAGTAACTCAGTCCAGTTCGCATGGAGCGTTACCGTCTGGAGTATGAGAAGCTGGGAGGTCTTTTATGCACACTTTGGTATTGGACGTCCGGGATAAGGGCTTCCTGGGTGTGGCTTGATTCCTGAGACTACAACCAGTATTTCCTTAATTAAGCGGTTTCACGCATTCGTAAATAGCCACATTTCCATTATAATTTGCAGTCCGTGGGTTGGACAGGCCTTATGGTGCATAACTACGTCTCTTAAGTCGACAATTTTTATACCTAAATTCATTGAAGGGTGAATGCCCTGGGTCATTTTGTGCTCAGACGTTCACTCAGAGCCCGAGGAAATAATGTGACGAGTGAAATAGAAATTTGGTGAGCCCAGCAAGGACACTGCGACTCTTGCAAAAAAAAAAAATTACTGTAGTGCCGCTCTATATCACGGTTCACTTATTGCGGTCTCGCTGTATTGAGGAAGTTTTTAAAATATTATACTTAATTATTTATCACAGACTTTTCGCTATATCACGGGATTGTGCGGTACCATGTACGTATGTTATTGAAGTTACGTAAGTCTAAGAGTGTAGAATAAATGTAAGGTTCCTACTTCGCGGGGAGGGGGTGGGGGGAGTCTGGAACGTAATACCCGTGATAAGTGAGGGAGTACTATATACAATTTCACCATTTAGATCAAAACCTGCCCATGTCAGTCACATGGGTATTTATGTTAAATTATTAACTTTTAGAATAACAGCCTAATAAATACATTTTGAAATACTCCATAGTTAATAAGTATCCATAGATGTTGTGATTTACTTACGGGTGACACAGTCAAATAGATGGTATAACTGTACTAAAATGTATGACTAAGCCACGGCTTGTTTATGGCAGTATGCGAATGAATTAATTTCTCTGTCTCAGTTTTTACATAGCAAATCCAGCAGATATGGTGAAATAAGTTAATTTTTTGTAATCCATCTCATCACAGTTCTACTTTATCATTCTTTTTAAAGACCCAAATGCTGGCTTTCATGATCCTCTTACATCTTTGTTTTATATTTAACTTCTGATCTTAAAAATGTTAATATCTGTCTCCTACTTTCATGTGGGTTTATTCTCAGATTCATTTTGCAAGCATTTGAGTTTTGCGTACAATTATTTTATTTTCTTCGTCTTTTTTCTAATACAAGAATTTAACATTACAAATTTCTCTTTAACACAGGGTATCACACAGTTTTGTTGTTTTTTATGTAGTGGTTCATTTCCATTAGTTCTAAGTAGGCTTTTAATTCATATTATGCTTTCTTCTTTGACCTTTTAATTATTTTATGTGTTTTTATGTTTCAAATATAGGAGCTGCCATTTTTTGTATTAATTTTTTCTTTAACTGAATTACATTCTGAGAAATAGTTTATATATATACATCATTTGAACATTTTAGATTGTGGTCTATTAATGATAGGAAATTCACATATGTATTGATAGCAATGACTGTATGTCTGGAACTGTTCCTAACAGCTTACGTATAGCTCATTTCATCGTGTTCAGCATTATGAGAACACAGTCTTCACACCTCTGGCATATATTCCAGTACAAGTTGCTAAAAGTGAGATGAAATCGGGGAGGTGACTGGCTTTAAAATAACATCTAACAGTTCCAAGGCTGAATAGTAATAAGGTTTCTTAGCCTTTTTGCTCTTTATTAAAATTAAAACAAGTCTGCAGATTCTTCTTGTATAAAGAAGGGTCAGAAATGTATGCAGAACAGGTATCTCCTGCTGAGAAAATATCCATCTCGGCTGTACTAATTTTCCCCATCACTAAGAGCGGGAGAGGGGACCATAAATCAAAATCAGCATCCTCTCACGTGGAAGGACACGCTCCAGTGAAACTGACATGGACTGAAAACGTGGCTGCACGGAGAGCATCTCAGCCTCTAATAAACCCCGAGAAAAAAAAAATAAATGAAAAGGAAAGTAGAACAGTAAGAGGACTGAATAGCTGTACCAACATTCATCGTAGCGGCCACTTACTGTGCGAAATGCCTTCTCCTCCCTCCCCCAAATCCTGGCTGCGGCCTCCTATTGGCTGAACTGAGCTGGGTCCCAAAGTTTCCAGGGGACATAGTGTTTCAGTCTCTAAGGGTCCAGAGCAGGTGACGGGAGGAGAAGACACAGGCTCGTATACAAAGACCAAACCCATGTGATGGACAGAGAGTCTCATTTTAGTCAGTGAGCAGTCGGTAGTTACCAAAGGCGGCTACGGACGAGTTGTCCGCTATAAAGAAAATGCATTCTTTAAAGGGAATAAAACTAAGTTCTGATTCCAGTAAGGGAGTTGTAACTAGAACTATCCCATTGGGAAGTTGAATGTAATGTCTTACCTTTGTAATTAAATAGTATGTGTTTTCTTATGCTCATTAAAACAGTTTTTGGTGTATCTGATACCCGGTGTCAAAGTGCATAAATTGGTCAAAATAAACCAAACTTGAAATATAGTATGAATATGTTTAATACACTAGATAGTGCAAAGTACTTACTTATAAAATAAGATTTTAAGATAAATTATGTTAAATTAAAATTACTCTCCTGAATCTAGTTATTAAAATAAATACATATATCACTTAAGAGAGAATTACCAACTTAAACTATAATTCTCATGAATTCATTCTTTGGTAGATAGTTTGCATCTATAATTGTGAAATACCCTTTTTTGTGTATAAAATTTGCTAATTCCAGTATGGGGTTAATAAGAATATTTATTAAGGTGCTTTATTTGCAAAAAAAAAAAAAAAGAAAGAAAAACAGTGACCACAGAAACCGAAGAACAATACATTTTTTGTTTAATGTTATACATCCTATTGCTTCTAGTGTAATTTCATTTTGACTTAGTATCAACATATTACTACAGATCCTGTCTACAATGGTTAATCTAAATCTTTAATATCATCCGGGCTCAATCATCTGAGGAACTTTATTTTTGTCTATGATGATAAATCAAGTGGTATATTTCCAGGTAGCAATAATTTTTATCAAAACCATGTTTTATATTATACCTATGACCCAGTCCCCTCCTCCTCGGAGGTTACTCATCAACATTTATTGATCTTTTCTGAAATGATATGATGTAATTTTTGTCATTTAAATATAGAGATGTCATCTAAGCGAGGTGTCTTTTGATGTACGAAAAAGCCTTAAAAAAGTTTACTGCATTGCATTTTGTGCTAAAACTGCAGAATGATTTAGTACCTTCCCACTACTGTCCTGTCAAGTTCGTGTTATCATTTTATGTAAGTAAATTTGAAACTGATCCCTTAAATGTCAAAATCATAGATGTA
Organism: Furipterus horrens; assembly: GCF_987537825.1. Taxonomy (NCBI): domain Eukaryota; kingdom Metazoa; phylum Chordata; class Mammalia; order Chiroptera; family Furipteridae; genus Furipterus; species Furipterus horrens. The sequence goes on along the minus strand of NW_028327185.1, from coordinate 4,638,215 downwards.
CGAAAGGTACTAAGAGTATTTTTTTTCCTTAAGCAATAAAAAATCAAATTGTTGAGCAGCTGTGCTACAAGAATATCTTAAGAGGATCACTGTTTCATGAGGGTCATCTCCAAGTGCCTGCCCAAGCCTTCCCACCCTCTCTAGGCAATCACCAACCTCCCATTCCCTTATTCCCCACATTTGTCTGAAAACCTCAATTCTGACCACGTCTGAAGTTTGTGTTAATCCTTGGGGACTGGCTGTTTCAGTAGCTGAGGCTTCACGGCACCTTCTTCACGCCCCTGCCATCCATCCTGAGCTTCATAACCAATCTCATTTTTTCCCTAAAACCACATCTTTCTAACAGTCTTCCCCTCAAAATCTTCACACAACCCTCAGTGCCAAGGAAAATCTTGCCTACCTCAACCTTGAATGCTGGGCATTAGAGGGGAGCGCCGTCCCTAGCTTACCTTCCCTTATTCTCCCACACAGAGAATGTACTTCAGTGCAGCTATGCTATTTTAAACATAAATCTTACATTGCAATTTCCACTACTCCTCTTGTACCACATCATTACCCTTTAATGTAAAACTGCTTTTTCCCCACGTTTTTTCCGTCCCTCAATCCTACCCGTGCCTTCAGGCTCTAGCTAGCTTAAATCTTGCTTATTCCAAAAGCCCATTCTTAAGCACTTCAGACAAAAGTGTTACTGTTTCTACTCTAAATGCCCGTGTAATTCAACATCTGTCGACACTTATGAATGTATTACTCACTAGTCCATAAAGCTGTGAAAGGCACTTTATATGTTTAATTTTCTAGATTGATTTTAGAGACCTCTTTGTACCATCCTGTCTTTCAGAGGGTGGCTTCCTGACATTGAGTATCTATTTGATGAATGAAGATGCTGCTTTTCCTAACCAGAAAAGTGGGAAATGATAGAGAAATTATTCAAGAGAGTTCATTCATGGGATTACAAATGCTTAGTTGCTCTCCTAGATGGATCCTACCTTTTCTTGTGCTTTCCTTCAGTGATGGAATGGTTTAACATTTACTGAGCATAGAAGATGTGTTTGGCACTACATGCAGCTCAATAGAAGAGCATGATTTCTATGCAATGATCTTAATATGTTCACAATAAAAAATGGGACCAAAAAGGATATGAATGCTCAGGCCAAAGTGAACCAGCCAGAGGTTGGTTGTTTGTTTGTTTTCAATAATAGGCAATTAGGACTACAAAATAAAGGTATGCATAGGAAGGAAATATAATTCACGCTTATTGGAAAGCTTCTAACCTAAAAGACAAAGTTAGCATATTGAGTGAGGTGTTTAAGAAGGGAATCATGAGTGCACAGAGATTTGGGAATGGCTATGATTATAGTTTTGCATACTACATAGTGAATTGAATGAAAACAAAGAAATTCTGTATCTGAGAAAGTAGAACTCAGTCTATGGCAGCTAGAGAGGGTCATGAGACCTCACGTGTACCCTCCAGCCTAACAATGCAAATTTTATAAAAATGAAGTCGTACTGGAAAGCACTGAATCAATCACCTTAATATATTATAGCGGGTGTTTTGTCTTTTTAAATCAGGTGTCTTACCCTTTCAAACTTTTCTCACTTTGAATATGTTTCAACACTCTTAATTTATTCATTTACACCCCCTTAGCAAGTTTTATGACCTATAAAGCATATAATATAATGAGCAGAGACAAAAATACAGCTTGTTGTCTATAGCACAGTAAGTAAAAAAATCCTTTCAAATATAAATCATCCTTGAAAATATTAAGGCAATTTGAAATTAAGACCAACAGGCAGCACTTTTCATTGGTAATCCTATTAGTGAAGATTTACAGTTCTCTAAAAAATGACCATTACCACTATTGTTAATTATGCCCAGCTTAATACACAGTTACTCTTTCTTCTTTTCATTTAGAGTTTAAGGAACAGAAGATGATCAGATTCACTTTAATGATTATAAGTAAAATGTTTATGTGACTATTTGCTTTAACTTTGCTGCTAGTTCAGAAAAACAGACTGTGAGTTATTATAAATATGAATAATGCACCCTACAGGTGTTTCTTAGGGAGGATATTTGAGAAAAGCTTTGGTAGACTTACATTTACCAAGTTTTTAATGATACATATTTGATGGCATATTTTGAAATGTGCTAACACATGGTCAAAACAACTGAGATGTTTTATAATGTAATTAACACTAAATAGAAATAAAACTTAGGGGAAAAAGTTTCTAAGATTTATGTCTGTATATCACATACATCACTTATTAGATTTCAAATACAGCATTTATGTATTAAAAATACATTTGATAATAAACATTTTAGTGGTTTTTAATAAAAATACAAAATTTGATTACGTGAACTACAATATAAAAAAATCCAAATGGGAATTTAAAATGACCTCATTTTTGATAGTTGAGAAAACTTATGGTGTTTAAGAACTGTTGAACATATTACAGGTACCACAACAGAGATATTATTTTAAAGATGGAATTGTAGCTGAATTACTTGCAAGTACTTTTTTAAAAAGCTGCCTGACTCCAAATAAAGAGACCTTATTTACATGAAAATGAAAATGTTTATGATAAATCAAAATGTCTATTTGTGTTTTATCTTTTGCCTTTCACACTTCTCACAGACCGCATATGTGTGGCGTCCTTCTGGAACGCGAGGCATATGCCCGTGCCGTGCTATTTGGCAAAAGCAGAAGGGAAGAGAGGGAGTAGGCTCAGTCGTGGAGTAATCATGCAGACCTCTGTCCTCTCTGCTTCATGGTTTGCAACTAGTTTCTGGTGGCCTCAATCAACAAAGGTCCTCTGGTTTTCGGAGGCCACTTTTCGTCCTCTGCAAGACGCTGGGTTCTGACAGTCTTGATTTAAAGATGAGAATATTAAGGTTTTCTGGGTGGGCGTCTCAGACCGTGAAGAACAAATTAATAAATAAAATGTTTTGGGCATTTTTAAGAAAACAAAATACTATGATTTACTATAATAAATATTATGGATTTAGTGTGACTATTTTGATAAATTCTTAGTTGTTCCAAAACATGCAATTGCAGATGCTAAATATTTCTGAGACTTTACATATGTTTAAATTAAAAAGGTGTTATAGTTAGATTGCATGTATATTATATATATATATATATATATATAAATGACTTGTGAAAATGAAATTGACATGCAAAAGTATGATCTCAGAGGATTCTGGGAAGATGGCAGAACAGGAAACACCAGAAATGTGTTTTTGGAGAGGCCTGCGTGAGGTGTACTGAGCTGGTCGGGGAGGGGGCACAAAAGACCCAGTCCTCCAAATATATCAAGTGTTACCTCAAATCACCATGACAGCCACAGAAGGGACAAGCTATAATTAGCAATTACATTCCTTCTATTGTACATTCATATTTAGTTCTGTTCACTAGAAAATCCGTTTCTCTGTCTCTTCCTGTTTCACTTTGGTTCCACGAGACAGGCAACAATGCATATTTTAGTAGAGGTTGGTTGATTGTGAAATGGTTCCCATAGATCAGAGTTTGATTTCTGGTGTGGGCAATTCAGTGAATCATTTATTATATCGCATGCAGGTGTTCATTAGGGAAGCATCATAATCTAGAGGAAGGAACAGCTATTCTCTCAAGATCATTCAAGTGCAAAATTGCATTAGGGACAATGATAAGGGATTAAGTGACCATGAGTGCTGTCTTTATGCCTTATGTTCTAAGCAATAGAAATGACCCTCATAGTCCCTGTGTTCCCAGCGATAATGTGGAGTCCGTTCAAAACTGACCCAGGATACTCGCATTTCCCGAGGGTATCACCCAGCATGGCAGGTCCATACGACGCTCTTGATACTCGTCCACAGTGTTTCTCTTCCTAGTCATCATCTTCTTTAAGTTCCAAGATTATTACTTCGAAGCCCCTCTTACCCTCAAATATCTAATCCCTTAGCTCTATCTTTGCTCTTAGCTTATGACCTCATCTCCTACTTTGTATAGAAATGCAAAATCCATAAACTAGTAACAGCTTTAATCCCCAAATCTTTAAGTCTATCCATTCTTACTTAGATATTGCCATCTTTGTTTATAGACGAAACAACAAAATGTCCCTCTTCGGATGCTACACATTCTTTCCCTCCTTTCCAGAGCCATTTCTTACAAGGATTGTCACTTGGATCCAAAGCTCCCCGAGGGTGGGAACTTTGTCTTCACTGTTCCCTCTTGTGGCCCAGCTCCTGGAACGTCGCAGAAAGCATGGCACACCTTCAATAAAGGTGAGTGAATGAGGAACGTGGGCCTGGCGCCCGGGAGAAAGGGCAGCTCAGGGGTAAAACTAAACCTCAGAAGCCCAGGGAGGAAGCACCCTCCCTAGCAAAGGGTCAGCATTCAGTGGCAGCAGGTTACAGGAGATTCTCGATTCGGAACCTGACACACAGGTCACGGGCTTTGGCGCAGGTTTATTTCTCTGCATGTATGTCAGCAGAGGTGGTGACATTGCACATGTCCCACTTGATGTGACTGATGGCAGGTGAGTTCACACACGTGCTGGGGCAAAGGTAAATAAATGGGGGTGCACGTTCCAGCCTCGGCGTTATAAGCCCTGATATCAAATCCGTTGCCCATAATAATAACAAAGTGTAGGCACACTGCCCTCCTACTGCTATCATTGCACTCAATGCTTTCCACTCCTTGATATAGATTTCAAACTTGGTTCTGTCTTTTCTTTTAATTTTATATATTGATTTGAGGGTGGGGGGAGAAACATCGATTTGTGTTCTACTTTCTGAGGCACTCATTGGTTGCTTCTTGTATGTGCCCTGACTCAGGACAGAACCCACAACCTTGACTTTTCAGGATGATGCTCTAACCAACCGAGCTACCCGGCCAGGTACTCAAACTCTGTTCTTAATTTCAAAATAGAATAGATATGGGTATCTAATACTTCCTCATGACCTGTTTCTGTGGTCTGTTATCACTACCTATCTTTCGACAAGGAGCTTCCACACAAACATGAACAGTTTACAAATGTTCTCCCAACCCAGCTATGTGAAAGAGAGGTGGACTTCTGGTTCCTCTTGGCTATTTAAAGGGTGTTTAAATGATTTTAGAAGTTGTGTTCAAATCAGCTGATTACCTGCATCATCAGTCACCCGTTGCTTGTCTTCAGGGTTTTAGAATTCCAGTTTGTCAAGATTAAAATAATGAAAGGAAGCTTGAACCTACAATTAATTATAAGGGATTGAAAAAATACAATATTTAGTGTTAGCATAACTTTGTCCAATTTACCTCAGTGGTTTCTATTTTCATACTGTCACAATTTCAGAGGACTTTAAGGATCTGATGCCAGACTTTCATCCTTTAGCTGGAATTCTTTTTCAGTTGCAAACATTAGTAGATACTTAGTTTTGAAAGACTTACATTGGAAAAGATGGTGACAAGAGCTGTCAGGAAACCCTGTGCAGTATTATGTAGTAAACACTAGATTGATATCATAAAGTTGTATGAGAAAATATCTGACTAACACCAGGAAGCAGATGGCGAAGTTGGGATACAAACACCAGACCGGCCATGAAGACATTGTAACAGCTTGATGTAAGCGCGCCTCTGCTATTGGCAGCGACGGAGCGGAGCTGAAACAGCCATTTTAATGCTCGTTGGACGCTTTCCTCCACAAATCCTTGCCATCGTTCCCTGGAAAGAAATTTTCTGTAGCAACCCTATAAAGGAGGTAGACGTATGACTTCCTGTGATGTTGATGCTGAAACTTTTAGGACTTTATACTCAGGAAAACACGTTGAACTTTCAATGAAATGACAATATGGTAACTTGGTAAGTGAAGACAGCCAACGTGAATAATTTTTAGTGGCTCTTAACGCTCTCTTTACTTATAACACACTCTAAAATAAGCCGGAGGAGAAACATCAGATCTCTTGCCTTGTACTATGGGGACTGATTCTTTAAAAAAAAATTGAATTTGTTGAGGTGACATCAGTTAATAAAGCTATATAAGTTTCAGGTGTGCAATTCTATAATATGTCATCTCTATATTGTATAGTATATTCAGTCTCTAAAGTCTGGTCTCCTTCCATCACCACTGATAGACCCTTTACCCTCTTCTAACTGCACCCACCTCCCTTTCCTTCTGGGAATCACCACGCTGTTGTTTGTGTCTGAGTTTGGATTTTTTGTCTGTTTGTTTCTGCTTAATCCCTTCACCTCTTTCCACCCAGCCCTGCGAGTCCCCCACCCCTTTGATCGCTGTCAGTCTGTTCTCTGTCTCCATGAGTCTGTTTCTGTTTCACCTGTTAGTTTATTTTGTTCATTAGATTCCACCTGCAAGGGAAATCATGTGGTATTTGTCTTTCTCCGAATGGCTTATTTCACTTAGCATGACGCTCTACATGTTCATTCATGCTGTTGTAAAGGTCAGATTTCTTTCTTTTTTATGGACGAGTATTACTTTATGTAAAAGTACAACAGCTTTCTTATCCACTCATCTACTGATGGGCACCAGGGCCACTTCCAGATCTTGGCAATTGTAAATAAATGCAATGAACATAGGGGTGCATATATTATTTCTAATTAGTGCCCTGGCTGGTTTGGCTCAGTGGATTGAGCGTCGGCCTGCGAGCTAAGTGTCGCTGGTTCGATCTTCCAGTCAGGGCACATCAGAGAAGGAAAACTCTGACTCCAAAAAACCTCCGCTGCCTTGCGGCATACCTCTTCAGGGGAAAGGCTAAGGGAGTAAACCCCGACAGAAAATCCGGAGCCGGAGTCCCTAAGGCGGTTTGACGTTGTAGTCAACACCGGCAACTCCTGCGGCGCACCTGAAACCAAGCTGTATCGACTCCGTCTTTCCCTTGGACCCTTCAGCTGCGAAGAGAGGGGGGGTCTGCTGCATGGGCAACAGCAGACCCTCCATATCACCCTGCCCAGGCTCTGTAGCTTCAGTGTCATCGCAAGATGTCGATTCAACACGGGAGGAGACAGATACTGTGTCACTCCCGAGTCGGACTGCACAGCCATTCTCGGCGGTGCAGATAGACTCTTAAGAAGCTACACCATCGTCTCTCGAGACGGACGGCTGCCGACCTAGTGCCCTGGGTGTCTTCAGATACATTCCCAGAAGTGGGATCACTGGGTCAAAAGGCAGTTTCATTTTTAGTTTTTTGAGGAAATTCCATACTGTTTCCCACAGTGGCTGCACCAGTCTGCATTCCCACCAACAGTGCAGTAGGGTTCCCTTTTCTCCGCATCCTCGCCAGCACTTGTCTGTTGATTTATTGATGATGGCCATTCTGACAGGTGTGAGGTGACATCTCATTGTGGCTTTAATTTGCGTCTGTCTGATGACCAGTGATGTTGAGCATCTTTTTGTATGTCTGTTGTACTGTGGGGACAGATTCTGAGCCTTCTCCTGTCTGTGCATTGTCATCCACGCTTGGGTATATGACTGAGTCCATGACGGCCACGGTCCTGAGAGAGAAGGGGCAAGAACGTGGTCAGTCATTGCCTTTGAGACTCTGGTGCAACACTAACTCACGGGACGGTCCAGAGTACAATTGACACAACAGGCTGTACATCCTCTGGTTCATGAATTAAGGCCAAGAACATTGCTCTGCTTTGTAAGGCTGTTCTTTTTTTTAGTTATTTATTATAATGAGAAGACAAGGCATTGTCATCAGTATATTAAAATAAAAACCAATGGTGATATCACCTCACAGAAAACATATTAAGCCATTTTTCCTACTACCTGATGTTCCTGTAACTTAGAGTCTACATGTAACGCTCACTGCACTGCGCGGTTTGATATTTAATGATGCACATAGTGAAACCACCCCTACTTCCCTGAGGGAAATAATTTTAGGGAAAAAACAGATAAGAGAAATTATCAAGGGCATATGGACATACAAGGCGAGCCAATAAAATTTCCATGCACAAGTAGGTACTCAAGGAGAAAAATTAGGTTAATTATTCTGTAATATAATGTGCACATTTTTTTCTATGAACAGTTTGTGTTTTAATGAGAAGGGACGTTATTTACGACAGGCGTTAGACGGTAGTTGGATCTGTTCTTTAAACGGTCTCCATAGCTTTCTTCATTTTGCACAAGCCGTTTTGTTCAGCTAAGTGTTTCCTCCTTTCCCCCCTCTCTGTATTCTAATACTTTAATTCAATTACACGTGCTGTTAATATTGCTTATCAAGTTTAGTATTTTTAGAATTAAGATTCAAATGTTTCCAAAAAATGGTAATTAGTGAAAAATAATCTTAACTATTTTGGACATTTTTAATTTTAATAAACAAAATTTTAGTAGGTTTTCACATAAAATAATTTATATTTGGGAATTAGCATTTAGAGTTTATTAAAAGAAATGGTCCTTCTCAGAATTTATTATGCTTATGTGGGTTTCAGAAAAAGATGTTTTATAATATGAGAAATTTCTTTACATTTTTAAATATGCAAAGGCAAATGAAATGGTGCTAAATTATTTAAGGAATAATGTTACGTGACTGCAATCTTATCTTACCGTGCTTTTATACCTGCCTCGGAGCTGGGGTGGCACAATTTCTGAGTATTCCTGGAAGTTAACCCTTACATTTGATGGAGAAAATAAGACCGTTAGGTAAAATCCAGCTTACTGTCCGTCCTGTCTTCCACGGGGCATTCGGAGGTGTGGAGTGCAATGGATTTTCCCCTTTCTGCACCCAAAACATTTACTTTAATTTTCAGTTCCTGTTTGAGTACACTATTATCCCTAGGTGGGTTGGCTTCTATTTCAAATTTTGAAGCAATTTTCATTTAACATAGGGATATAGTCTATGTTCTCATATCTTTTAACTATTCTATTTCTTGAATTTAATTATAAATGTCTTACTTTCATTGATGCTCATTAATCCAAGTGGCAATTGTTTTTTTCTAGTTCATATATTTCTTTCTCAAATAGGTCCCCATGACCCATGAAAAATATTACTGTTGGCACTCAAAGGCTAGCAATCTCTACATAATGAGCCTGTGGCCTCATTAATTTATTTAAGAAATTAAGCTAATTACCCATATATTTATGTTGTTATCCATGTATTATTTCTGCTAACATGAATGACATTAATAAGGGAGTAAAAATGTCTTTCCTAAAATGGTTCTGCTATTTCAGTGTAGTTTGAGATTTGATCCAGGTGGTCGGACTTAACTTCTTGTATTACAGTTAACACATTGATGGCACTTAGCAGGTTATAGAAATTCAGGTGAATTTTTAAAAGTGAAGATAGCTGTGAGCATCTCCACAAACTGCTGTGAGAACTTCAGTAAATGTAAAATAGTAAGATTTTGGCAGCCAGGACAGGTCTGCTGCTACCATCCACCAGCATGAAAACTGTGAATGGCCTGACATTTAGAAAGCTAACCCGAAACACACACAAAACTTCCGGGTTCACCGACAAAGCAGGTGGTCATAACTTATCTCTATAAGGCTGTGACTTACATCACTCTTTATAAATATTTTGAGAGAACTCAAGAAATAAAAGGTAATATAAATTTATTTTCCCTCCATATTGTAAGCCACCCAACTTGGAAACTTGGGAACTTGGTAGTCAGGATAAGCTATGTTATGGTGAAGTAACACAATAAAAATAAATTAAATTTTAAAAAATAACATGTTCCTTCTTTTAGGCCTTTCCTTACTGAGTAACATTGTTAGCCATGCCTCCTGTGGTAAGCCACATGCTTGACCTCACAATTCTGAAATAATATCTTGACTTTCTTTATTATTTAAAATATTACTTTACTGTTACTCTTCTGACTTTACTGGACTGAAAAAAGTTTCTTTCCCTTAGTCCAGAGCAGTCAAGTTGCGGTGAAGGATGTATAGGCATTTGATCTCAAAGAAACTTAACTACTTTCTACAACTTTTAAATACGCAATGAGTGAATTAAGCAATCTTTTCATTCTCTTTTGGACACGTTGGCAGATGTGATGATCACCTAATTTCTGTTAATGTCATCATCTGTCTAAGAACCTCCGAAAGTTCTCACAATCATCATCCTTAAATATCCATAATGATGATTTAATGTTGGTTTCTTCATTTTTTTGTTCCTTGAATTCCATCCCTGACACTGACGCTAGCACTTAGCAGATGTACAAAAATTATTTGCTAAATAAAGGGAAAAAAGCTCAAATATGTGATATGTACAACAGATATTGAAAAGAATACATCACAATTTCACTTTTAATGCTAGTTTATTATAGAATATTCATTATCTTTAAAAGACAATGTAGTCTTCAGATTTCTACAATCACTTTGTAGCATTTTTACACATATAAAACACTACTTGTAAACATTCAATACAGTAAAAGAAATATCCTTTATAATGGTTAAATCCTAAGATTCATTACATAAAGTTTAAATAATATATAGTCAAATGTCCCCTTGAAAGAATTTAGAAGGCCCATAAGATACTGTATTTATATAGAAAATTTGATAATCAGTCCCTTAGTGTCTGGTATCCCTCAAGTATTAGGACTGATTGCTGTTTACTGGTTGAACATCAAATGTTGATGTTTTTCCTTTAAGGACATGTTTTACAATAAATGCATATATCCTAGCACTTGAATCATATTCAATGATAAGCACATGAGACATAAGACCACCTGAAGGAAATACAGAATAATAGTTCTCATCTATATTCACTCAAGGGCATATGTTTATTGGTAAAATGAAGTCATAAAATCTGTATTATGTAAATTTTTCTCTCTCTGTCCCCTATCTTTTGTAATTTATATAACACATATAATCAAATTCTTTACAATTTAGAAATGAACAATATAACACTCCATTGCATATGCAATGCAATATGCAGCATAAAATTGATGTTAAGTTTTAAAATGTCTATGGCAATAGTGCTGGAGTAAAATGTGCCATCGCAGTGATTATTGAATGGTAATGATATATGTATGGCATTTTCTCCCCAATTTTATGAATTTCTAAATTTTCTATACATAACACAGATTACTTATAGCATTTAATCCCAAATCCGTTGGCAATAATACATTTAAAAATACTCAATATGTACTCATAAGAATGTTTAAAGTATTTCTGATAATTTTTTGTGGAGTGTAGGGACATTCAGAATCTACTTAAGCATTTATCATACTTTGTGATGATAATTCTCACTTCTTTTTTCACGTGGGCAATTTGTATGGAGAGCAGCGGTTTTCAACCTTTTTCATCTTATCGCACAAATAAACTAATTATTGAAGTTCAATAGCACAACAAATATGTGTGTGTATATATATATATTTTTTCCCATCTGAGAAAAAAATAGGTATAATTTTGGTTCATTCACACCAGACAGCTATTGTTGTGTGTCCTGTTGTCATTTTTGTTATCTGACAACATAAGGGATGAGTGGTCAGCACCCCTGACTAAATAGTCAGGCGTTTCAGCTCACCGGTTGGAAATTGCTGATGTAGAACCATCTTGTAAATGATGATGAAAATTAAAACTGAGCATGAAAACAGTTTTTGGATTTGGATCATCAGAAAAAATAGTGGAGGTCATGACAGAAAAGCCAGGGAGGAAAGAGTTGGAGGCAGGGATACGTCTAATATAAATAGAGATGGCGTGAGAAGAGGCATCGTGACTAATCTAATTTGATCAAAGTATTTTTGTAAACAAGGAATTAAATTTTGTTAAACGGAGAATGTTGTCTGCACAACTGTGAACTTCAAACATAGACATGCTGATCACGGGAGCCATTAAAACATTCCAGAATGTCATGATACGATAAATGTCAGGTTTAGAGGTTTATTTTGTCCGTGAAATTTAAGATAAATTATACTTTGCTTTTCTTTTTTTACCCTTAACCCTACTGAACAAAGTTGGGGACTCCACAATCTTCCCATGATGTGTCTTCGTAATAAAATTTACATCATGACCCATTCTCTCAAACTAAGGACAAGATCTGAAGCTGAGCAAATCAGTCCCGGCAACCTACGTAATTAGTCAGGTGGAGAAGTTGCCTGCCCACTAGAGGTAGTATGTAAATGTATTACTGGTTCAACTAAAGTAATTCCCAAATCTCACCCATGAGACTGATCTCAAAGCACAATGAAAAGAGAAACACAGAAGCCATGCAAGATAAAAGTTTATCTGGTCACTTGAAACATAAAATATTATAGCAAAAAAAGTCGGCATAAAGATAAGAGAAACCAGAGGCAAAGAATGCATTTATTATATTTTTGGGTGCAGCATTGATTAGAAGACTCTTTAATGTTTAGTGATGAATGACTTTAACCAAGTAAACAATCATAATTAAGATTGATGCATAATCTATTAGTATTTGACAACACTTTTCACTATGATAATAATGTTTTCTTGGCTCCCAAATTATCTTCACCTAGGTCTCTTTGGTCTTCAGTCTACCAGTAAGATTGTTCTATGAAAATTAATTGTCCTTGTTATCATGTGTCATTAGGGGTTAAGCAAACACTTACTGAAGCTTATCACACATGCGACAATATAATTAACAAAGATAAAAAAGAATATCACCCATACCTTGAGGAGCTTATTTTCTATTGAGAGCGATATGCAAACAAATAACAGCTGGAGTGTAATTGGTAAGTGTAATATCAAAGCAGATATAGATTTATTCAGTGGGGTTGGAGTGGCGTGAGCAGAGAATTTGGGGGAGCAGAGGGATGGGAGAGCTTGGGAAAACAAGCAATCAGGGAGGTCATGGTGGGGACGCAGACTGTGAAAGGCGTTGGTATCTTAGAGTTTTAAGCATAGACGTAATCATGTAAAAATGACTTTATAGAAACATTGTGGCTTCTTTATAAAAAAAATTATGGCAATGTAAGACAGAAGTGGGAAAATGATTGAAAGGCTATTGCTATTATCTTAGAAAAGATGTTCCTGGCTTAGAACAAGTTTTTGCTGGTGGATTTGATGGGATACGTGAAAGAAAGAGTAGAGTCAACTGTAACCTCAAGCTTGATTAGAGTTGACTGTTAAGTTTTTGGACTCAGTGACAATAATTCATTTGTGGGCATTTCTTTCCCATCACCAAACACCAGTCCCTGCCCACCCCATTCTTGTGCTCATTGCTTGTGTGCTTCCTTCTTCATACAGTGCGTTCTCCTGCATGGATTTCTATAAAGTATGTGTTAACTTTGATATTTAATCTTTTATATTTATAATGAGAAATCTGTTATACATTATGTCAATATACAACAGTATAGAATAATTTTATAAAAATAGTTACTTTTCATTTAATGCTAGATTGTTAAGATTAATGCATATTTTTCTGTTGCTGTTATTTGTATATTTGGACTGATATATAACAACTTGCCGTGAGAGGACGGTAACAGATTAGTTACCCATTCTTTAACAGTGAGTATGTGGATTATTACTTGCAACTGTGATCTAGATCTCATTGGATATACATACTATGGGTCTTTTAATATAGGTCTCCTATTTTGTTTCATTTTTTTCTTAGCACTAACCCACAATAGTGAATTTCTGGGTGTTTGGTGTCTGAATGTTCAGGTTAAGGAGGCATCGTCAGTTTTCCAAAGATGCTTTACCAACTTACTTGCCCATCAGTGACTCATAAGAGACCATATGGAACCACATCGTTTCCAACAATCTATGGGAGTGGTTTTTGCAATGTGCCAAGTAAATGCACGGTAGGTTTCCTGGGGAAATAGCAAGAACTACTATGAATCTTCATTTCACAGACCTCATAATTACAGAATAGCCATAGTCTATCCTGGATCAAGCTTTGGTCCTTGCCCTTGTTTCCAGCTAGTCTCTGCTTCGTAAACCAGTTTGCGATTAAAGATCTGAGTCATGGGTCAGTGAGGGAGGGAGAGGGTAAAGGGGGTCAAATATATCCTGACAGGAGGAGTCTAGACTTCTGGTGCTGAGCGCACAATAGAGTATACAGATATCATATTATAAAGTTGTGCACCTGAAACTTATATGACGTTATCAACCAATATTATCCCAATGTTACCCCGTCAGCCTTCCATTTTAGATTTATAAATATTGTACAAGTTATAGCACAAGGGTGATGGGCACAGATGTTCATATTATCTGGAATAGTCATTTTATTTATAACATTATGAAAAGAATTATTAAGGTGTTGGTGACCTTAGATATTATTTCCCACTGGATCCACACCTTGACTTTTGAAAAATTGGCAAGTGAGGGGGATAGAGAAAAAACACTGTTATTATTCTTGGGGGATTTAGCTAGAGATACAGGAATGAACTAGAGAATGATGGCGCACAAGTCACTTTGATTTGAGGTATCACCCTCGTCGCTTCTGTCATATACTTTTACTATCATTATGAATTACCCGGCTTGCAGCCAGATGTGACTATTAAGTGTAGGTCAGTATTCGTTGTCATTTACAAGGTTAGATAACTTGTCTCTCTTAGTTTTTTCTGTTTCGTTTCTCACTATCCTTTTTCTCATAGGAGTCTGTATTCTGCAAACACAAGAGTTTTATGAGGGAAATGGAAAGGTGCACCAGGTTTCTTGGATCTAGCCAACATGCCCATAAAATCAGGAGGAAAGCGATGTGCAGACAAAGTCATGCACCAAGGATACTGATAGGGGTCACATTGACATATTTTGCCAGTAAATTCTGACAGAAAGCAGCAGTACTTTTTCTAAATTGCCATAATAAATTGTTAAGCTCTTTTAAAAGCGGGGAGGTGTTTTGAGTGCAGAGGGGATGTGTAACCCAGAACTTTATAACTCGAGAAAATTAGCTATAAATTTCAGGTATGGAAAGAACATCAGGAGAAAAGTGTGCCTTTTTTCTCACTTTATAAACTATACTTTCAAAATATTTGTTATTTATAAATCTTTATTAAAATAATATATAATCACTAAGCATATAACCTGATAAAGGGCAGTAGTATAGTCAAAATATTTCTTTATGTAAGATGGTATATTTAATAAATATGGTTTATTTTTTGTTCTAAGCTGTCTCAAAATACTGTAATAGGTAAGAGAATACTATAAATGTCCCCACAATTAAAGCTTATAATGACTACCCTTTAAAAAAATTAAACATAACCTTAACGTGGTTTCTATATAACAAAGACTATTATAGGAAGAGATAATATACATAAATTAATTTAAGTTTCTGTTTGTGAAATAGGATCTAATATATCTCAATAAGTTTCATTAATCATTTGTGTTATGCCATTCTAAAGGGATGCTTTGTTTAATTGACTATGTGTGGGTCATTAATTTACCTCATGCAATGGATAATGAAATTAGAACACATGATACTTATAGATCAGGAATGGAAGTGCTAACTAAGGAAACTGACTTTCTGAATATCAAGCTACCTATTCTTAGAGCAGTACATAGAACTTATAACCTGATGCCCATTTTTCAACGAAGTATGCCATTCTCACATTTTGCATGATAGGTTGAATAATTTAATATTTTGTAGTCTATGGTGACAATGTTAACTAGATATTAAGGTGAACAATTCTCAGTATATACAAATACTGAATCATTTTGCCGTACATGTAAAATTAATATAGCATTTTTTTTTAAATTAAGAATTAAAGAATATCCAAAACATAAAACAAAAAAACTAAAAATGAGCTAATAAGAGGCATATATAAGTCACTGTCCGTATCAATTAAGAAATCTAGACAGGTATATAACGGCTTAATTCTCCCTGGGAAAGATCTCCTGTGCTCTTGACTTTTCTTGGTTCTATGACGTGCTTTTCTTTACATAAAATGTATCCAAGTGGTTTCAGTTATATAGCTTTTGTCTGGATCATCTGGACCAACTAGGAGAAAGAGTTAAAATTAACAAATTAAAAATAGAGGGGCGTGGTTTAAAACAAATATTATAAGAAAGCTCAGTGACATAAAGGAAAATACGCTTGGAACACATGGAAAGATAAAAAATCATATTATAAAAACTTAATCAAAATATATTAAACAATAACTGAATAGGTTTAACAGGAGAATGGAGTAGACATAAAAGTAAACCGTGAACTTCAGAATAGTTCCTAGATAATGGAAGACAAAGAATAGAAAGAAAAAGATGAAAAAGAACCGAGTTTAGGGCAATATCAGACCTGCTGGCCAGTCGCTGCCAAAGGCCGTGGGAGAGCCAAGTACTGGGACGGAGGCACCCGCAAAGCTCCTTGGAGAAGGGACTGTATTCAGAGCATAAAACGCGCAGCGATTGCAGAACACAGCTTCTCCCCAGAGCAACTGCGCTTTGCCTCCCTCTCTGCGCCCCGCGCCCCGCGCCCAGGGCAGTCAACACCGTCTTCTCCCTTCATCTGCACAAACACGTCTCGGGGTGCGCACGGCTGCCGAGAGGCTGCAGACGAGGAACCCGAAATTCCTCTGGTTAAGCAGCGTGTTCCGCGCGGTGCGATTATTAAACGGCAGAGCTGCCGTCGGGCCCGGGCTGGTTTGACCTCCGCGCGCCCCTCGCCACCTCATTATCCGGTGTCACGCTCCGTAAAGCGTGATAGGATATGACAGGATGTATGTGTCCCTTCAGCTGGCTAATTCAGAATTATATGAAGCAGGTGTTCCTGGTGTTATCATAATCTTACAGAGAATAAAACCAAGACAGACGGAGGATACTGAAAACAACGCTGCTTGTTGAACCATAGGTAAGACTTTAAGGAACCCTTAAACTGCTGTGTTCTTGTTGTGTGAGTTAATTTTGTGCTTTTTTTCTCCTTGTTTTTGTTTTGCTTTGTTTTTGCACACTGTTCTCTGCTAAGATATATTTTAGGGTAAAAATGAATGACAAGTCAAAAGTTGAGAGATAGGAAGTTTCGGAGCCTGTGCGCTGACATTGGTTTTACAAAAAGGAGCGTTGAGAAGCCTCTGTGAATTGTTTGATTTATCTAGCTAATAATAACTTCAGCCCAGATATATGACAGTCAGTACAGTAGTCACTAGTCACATGTGGCTACTCACATGTAAATGGAAATTAATTATGACGACATAAAATTAAAAATGTGGGTGCTCAGCCATCGCACCGGTCTCAAAGGCTACATGTGGGCCGTGGCTAGCATATTTCACAGCCTGGATAAAGAACATCTCTGGCATCAGAAAACATTCTATTGGAAAGCGCTAGTCTAGACACTTAGGCTTACTACCAATGCCAAATTGGATTAAGTGGCTACCAAAAGCTCATCTTCACACTTGCTGTTAGACAAACACACATGTCGTCAATGCCCTGCTGATATGAGAATTGAGAACAAAATACATGTTTCTGATGTAGGATAAAGACACATTTGAGTCAATGGCTATAAATACATAAATCTAAATTCTTGGATTTGGTCATTTGGGCCTTCATTTTGACAGAAAATGAAAAAGAGTTTCCTATTTCTAATGTGCCCATTAAAGATGTTTAAATGAGCGCTGACTGGGTAGCACATTTGGTTAGAATGTCATCCAGATACACTAAATTGGGGGTTCGATCCCCGGTCAGGGCACATACAATCAACCAGTGAATGCACCAATAAGTGAAACAACAGCAAATACATCTCTCTCGCCCTCTCTCTGTCTCTCTCTCTCTGTCTGTCTCTCTCTCTCTCTCAGTAAGAGTCTCTTTTTATGATGATTCATAAATATATTGGAAACCAGATTCTAGTATTCTAGTATGAAACATTTTAATATCAGAAAATATTTCTAGAATTTTCTATGGTTTTGTATAACCATACTCCTTGGACAGTGCATGTAATTGTGGTGTTTTTATACTTATTTTATGGTGAAACTTTGTAACTATAGCTAGCTATCGGTGCCTGTAAACATATGACCATTGGGGAGCTTTTGCTTGAATATAAATCACAGTCAAAAGTATTACACAACATAATTATGTGGTCACATACATTTGAGAACACATCATTTTCAATAGATGAATGCAAATTCTCAGTATCCATATAGCATAATTTATTTATGTGCTTGGAAGAACTGTTTTATGCATTTTAGTTTTTAAAAAAAACCTAAAACGGTGCCTGTTCCCACTCGCTTTGTTTCCAAATTACCTCAGCTAACTTATTTGTGGAATATTTTTAACAGCAGAAGCTTTAAAACAGCTTTTAAGGCAAGCTGTAAATAAAAAGCTTCTCAATATTCTGGTTAAAAGGCAATATCACAATAGCAATAGAAAAAAATGGGCTGCAGTACATTAACTGGGGTGAATGCAAGATTTGTTGCTTAAAAAATGAGATACCCTTATATTTTTTAGTCACTAGTGAACTTATGTTTTCATGTTTTTGAAATTTGTTAAATGGGGAATTTTCTAAATTAAAAGGCAAAAAACCAAACTCAATAATGCAAACTATAAGACATCAATAACAATACCAAAAATAGATATGAATCATTCCGTTGGTCAGGTCTAAAGAATCTCAAGGTGCCTCCAAGCCTGGAACTAACCCTTTAGCTGAAAAATACTTGATTTTCCCACTTTGTGTAATTTGCCTTTATCCATAGGATTTGGTAATGGCATAATGGAGATACATTTAAAAAGAGGAGTCAAATTATTATAATAAATAACTTTACATAAAACATGTAACTAAATGAATAACTTCAATATGTGAGCATGTGGGGCCAGTGGAAACAGCAGGGGGAAGTATATTTAAGTATTCCATGTAAATCCTTGGAAACACGAGTGAAATGGGTCTCTCTAGTGATGAGTGTGGCCATTGAAACGTGAGACTCAGTGGTGGAATGCTGGTTATGCTAATGGTTTTTCTGATCCATACTAAGCTCCTCTGTTGCAGGCCTTCCAGAAGAGGACATTCGTCCGTGCGCCATCTCCACACTCAATGATAAGAAGGACAATTGCAATTCACCCGCAAACAAAAGGATAAGAATTATAAAAGGAAGCTAGTGCTCTGCCTCCATAGATTTACGCATAAAATAAATGAACATAACAAAGCTTTACAAGTGAAAAATCAATCATTTAGAAGCAAGTAAAACTTTCAGTTAATGTAGCTAAAAGGACAGCCTATTTTCTACCTTATCGGTATTCTTGTTCTAGGACAGGCTGGCCATTGTGTAAAAGTCTCAGAGTGTCTTTCTGAAATAACTACATCTTGATTTAGAGCCCTGGCTAATATCAGGAATTCATTAGTCTTTTTTTTTTTTAATGAATTTGTCAATGTTCACATTAAGAAATAAATCTTTATCAATAGGTCCTATGAAAGGCTTCACTTCCTTCCAGGAATTTCTGCAAAATGCTGGCTCTCCGGTTTATCTATTAATGAGAATTTCCCCATGATGCCACACATCCCGTGGCTCTAACCTAAAAGCTCCGACCTCCCCACGTTCTCCACGCCTCATGCTTCATCCTGCCTTGAGCTGAGACAGCAGACAGCACCCACTTCTGATCAGCATCTGAGCCCAAAATTCATTGCTTCTTCTCAGTGACAAGATATATCAAGGACAACACTATTAAATATCACACAGGAATGGGAAAACCAGAGAGTTGTTCTCAGCCTCCTTGCCAGCCAATACATAGCCGACGCGATGATGTACCTAAAGTAGAAAAAGATAAAGACATATGAAAGCATGTATCCTTTAAAACCAGTAAGAGGTTATACAATGTACTCCATAAATCCTTGCATATTAACTCATTTACCTTTGGCATTCTTATTAGGATTTATTTTTAAGACCATTCAACCAAAGGAGAAACTGAGACCCAAAATGCATTAGCTTTCTTGCCCTCACTTTGCCTGTATGCGGTATATCTGGTGTGCAAATCTAGTACAGCCTCACACTCTAGGCCATGTTTTAACATATGTCATCACTGTCTTTTAAATCCGAGTGTTTCATATGATTTACTTATTTTTGTACTCACGTTTATTGTACACAATAATTGTACACCTACTATGTGCCTAATAGTAGATCATACTAAGTTTCCAGCATATAAAAGCAGTCTCTGTGGTTTCCTCTTATTAGTAGACTGATCAAGACATGAACAGAAGCATGGATGGATACTGAGCAAAGATAAAAACCCAAGGAGGAGGTAACGCAGCTGGTCCAGGATAGTGATGTAGAGTATTGCTGGTGGTGAGATATAGTCAAATACTTATCAATACGTATGTATCAATAGGACTTACTGAAGGAGACTATCTGGTAATGAGAAAATTAGTATTGAGAATGACTCACAGGTATTAGGGCTGCGATACTGGGATGATGAACATGTCATTTACTGAGGTAGGGAAGAATAGGAGGAACAGATATGCAAAAGTGGAGATCATTTCCAAAATGACACTTTCTTTATTCAAAAATGCTACGCTTAGGAAAGTCAGTTTAATTGGAGTGTTTCCCTTGTGTGATACTGATGCTAAACAAATGCTTTAGATGGGTTGGTACCCTAATCAACCCTAAGTGGTAGGATTTAAGCAGACTGTTTGTTAGGTAGCATTTATGATGATCTACTTTCACTGAAGTAAATATGTCTGATATTATTCAGATATTTCTCTTTGCCTTCAGAATCCTTTCACTGCGCAATAATATTCCATATGCATGACATTTTAATGCTCTCTTTTCATGGAAATTGATGAAATGTACACTCAAAAAGGATGTATCAAAACCAAGCAGTTTAGAATTACTGTGTTTAGAAAGATAAATGAGCAATGATCCTTACTTGTTTGTGTTTCAAGATCAATACAAAAAAGCCCTAAAATTTGAGTTTCATTTATAGACATCCACGTCACAGCACATACAAGGAAGCCATTGTGAGGGTACATTTGAAGGATGATTTTTCAAAAATAATGACAGAGAAAAGAAGAAGTGGCAGGTAGACAGCAAAACTGACTGTCGCCATAATGTTATTTTTATCAGCAGTGTAAATAAAAACTCACTTAATATTCACTTATTTTTTTGACATCCTGCCACCAACAGATTGAGCTGAATTTCTTGCACCAACTAAGTGAGATGAAATCATTCCTGTCACTCCGCTTGGCAAAGGCATAGCCCATGCCTGTATGGCTCTTGCAGGTTGAAAACATAAGAAAAAGGCTTGTTTGAATGAGCTTCAGTGAGAGATTTGTGATTGGCTGATTTTGAATGAGGATGACTGCTTCGTTTTTTGGCTCTCAGATAACCCTTAGATCCCAGACAGCTTCCAACACCAGTTCTTCCCTGGTGGTGACCAGATGATAGAGCCGGTCGCGGGGTCCTGTGTGTAGTGGGAGGTTCCAGGTAGCAAATTGGCAGGGGGCACACTTGGTAGCCTGTTAGGTCTCCATGGGTCCCCGAAATGTCCTTGTCAACATATATAGTCTGTATATGAATCTTGGAAGAGTATGCATTTACTGTTGACATTAGTTATTTTAAAGATAATGGCACTTTTTTTTTTTTTTTACATACGTTTCTTTCTTTTCCCCCCTCTTAGCGTGCTGTATTTTCTAGTGTGCCATAATAAATGGCCATAATCTGGGTGGCCCGGGACAATGAAAATTTATTTTATTACAGTTCAAGAGGCCGCAGTCCAACATTGAGGTGCCAACATGCTTGGCCCCCCTGGAGGACCAAGGCAAAATCTGTGACATGCCCCTCTCTTAGCTTCTGACGGCTTCCACTGATCCTTGGTGTTTCTTGACTTCAGGCAGCCTGACTCCAAACTCTACCTCTTAGGGAAGAAAGTCTGTGAATACACTCCGAAGATTTAACATTTGGCTCCAAATTATCGTGAATTGGCATTCCTTGTGTAGTGAAGTACATGTTATTTTAACAAAGATGTGATAAACTAGGATGTCAATAAATAGATCATTTTTAATTAATTCAATTCCACTCAAGTAATTTACTCACACAAATTTAGGTGTCCTTGATTTCAGAAGAAATCGTACATCGCTTTGGCCACTTAGTCCTTTAGTGTAACTCCGTGCTTGGAGTCAGAAGACTTTGTAGACAATGCCATCCTGCAGGGGTTGCATTTTACGTTGATATAGCATGTATATTAATAGAAATCTTGCTTCCTTATTTTGCTATCGTGGAACTTCGTAGAGATTTACATGTAATGACATGTACAGGTGAACTTGACATATATTACCAATTTATGGATGACAACATTTATTGCATATGCTTTTAAATAATAATAAATTAAAACTTGAGGACATACATGCATTTCATACTACTTTACACTAGCTCAGTTTTTAAATCTTGTTTTATACTGTAGTTTCGAATCCTTGAATACTGACTTATATCTTACTTATTTTTGTGATGACAGTGATGCAGGAAACTATATTGCATTGCCAAGCAAATGTTTGTACCAGCGCCCAAGAGAAACACAGATATTAAGCAAATGCTGTATCTTACGCTAGCTACCAAATTGAAAACTTTGTTTACACTTGGAAAAGAAAATGAAGATATAAAGCATCGAATAGAAATGATTCTCTTCATTCCTGAAAAGGGGTTTGTTTCCAGCTCACATTTCTTTATGCTGTTGGGGAATCGGTTAAAAACATGTCTGAGCAGCCCCTGTGAGTCAGGTACCCAAGTTAATATACTTACTGCTTATTGGCAAAGTTCATCTCACCCGTTACACAGAGGGACACAGATAATTTTATACCCTTCATCTTTTGAACCGAATGTGGAACATTTGCATGCCCTTCTTAAATGTAATCATCAGTGCTGCTCTTAAATAAATATTATCAACTGAATATTTTGCTAGACTTCATCACCATGAAACTACCTCTGGATATGTTATAAATATTTAATACATTGCACACTCACTTTGCGTCCCAGTTTACTAGTTTTTAAGCAGTTTCTTAATATGAAGTGCCACGTGGTAGTTTCGGTTAAAAATTAAAAGCACTTGGAGATTAGAGGCTTTCGCTTTGTTTCATCCTGTGTTTGCCATTAAGTGGTTAAAAGTTCTAGAAGGATAAATACGCATGGCCACATTGATGAGAAGGCAAAGGAAACCCTAATTGCTAGCCCCCGTTACAAGCTACGGCTATTTAACATATCACATGGGGGAACTTTGGGAGCATTAGACAGGAGGGTGTGATTCAAGTAATTCTTAGTCACTGAGCATCTATATGTGAAATTTAACAATATGTACTCCAGCGATGAGCACAGTCACGAGGCTTGGGGTGGCATTTTAAAACAAATTATATCCTTTTGTCCTCCGTAGGCAAAAGAAAATAAAAAGAAAGAAAAAAGAAGGAAGGACTAAAAGAAAAAGAAAGAAAGAAAGAAAGAAAGAAAGAAAGAAAGGAAGGAAGGAAGGAAGGAAGGAAGGAAGGAAGAGAGATTACATATGATAATAGTTTGAAGACACAGTGCTTTCTTATTAAAAAATAAGGGAATTTCTGAAATAAATGAACGGAAACCAACTGAATTTAGCTTTTCAAAAACATGCTATGTTATTGTGGAAGAAATGTCACAGAAAAATGGTCAGAGGAAAACTGAATCAGCACGAAATGAGATGTTTTGGGGGTTATTGAACACTATTCATTTTCATGGAAATAGGACAAGGTTATTTAGCACAGGTGTTTCCGTAATTGTGATGCATTAGCAGAATTAGCCGTGTTCAATGGCCCTCAGACCTGCCCTGCCACCTGTACAGGAAATGGCCTGCTGTGACTGCCGAGAGATGTGATGGGAAGCATGTTCGGCAGAATTAAGTCTAAAACCTACTTATGGTCCTATTGCCTTATTTTGTTAGCAAACACCTTTCTTCCAACACTGTTATTCCGGAGGAAAAACACACATAGGAAATTAAGCGCGATGGGATCAACTGACCCAAGTTGGAGAAAGGAAATATTTGGGAAAAACAAAGCAATCAAGCATATCCCAAAGTTGAAGAGTTTTCTAATATTGCAGCTATGATCAAAAGGCTGCTTGTGCTTTAATCTCAGAGGATTCTAGATACAAATTCAAGGGCCTTGAACCCAGCCAGCTAAAGGCGACTCTCTGAGAGGATCCAGTGTTAATATTCACATTTAACTTTTCCAACCACTGATCGGATGATTAAGATGCATAGACAATATGTGACTTTTTAGGCCAAGGTGGCATTCTTTAAATATCAGTGTACGGTGCTTGCATTTGCAGAGGATATAAATATTAGATGATACAGAGAATATTCCTTAATAATCGGCAGAGATCAAATGTACTTTCTTATGCTAAAGAAATGTGGAGGGTACCATGAAATCATGAATATTTTACTCAAACTTGTTTCCAAACCACTGAATTTAAAGGCTGGGTTGCTAGTCACCAGAGTTTGTTGCTTTGGGATTGACAGCCTTGACTGAATGTTTAAAAATCAAGTGAATCCATAATTACATAGTATAAACTACTATTTTCATATGTTTTGTTAGAAATTAAACACATACTCAAACAATATTCTTAGGTCAAATAGTTGACTGGATGACTAAAACATTTCTTTCTAATAAACTGTTTTGTCTTTAAGAAGAATTTTCCAATAGACCTTTTAAAAGTAACATATGCCATAATTCACATAAGTTATGAAACTGAGAATTATAATTTGATTTGTCATAGACAAAGCCCAAATGATTACCGAATCTATTTTAATGTCAAATTAGTTCAATGGTACCAGCAGTTATATGTTATATTAGAACTTAGATCTGTGGAATGAGTGTGTATGTGTGAATATGTGTGGTCTTTTATTTATTTATTTTATTGTCAAGCCCAGAACTGGTCATTGACAAATAGTGTATTTATTCTAATTCCTTTTGTTGGGACCATATGGAAATTTCATCCTACTTCCACTTCTGGAAAAATCTAGAATAACCTCCCATAGTAAGAGAGTTACTCTATGATTCTTCTTACTAGAAAGTAATGCCTTATGGGCAGACACATAGTCTGTTTTGTTCCTGCTTAATATTGTGCCTGCAACCGATGCAGTCTAGTATGTAGTAAGCACTAATTAAATGATAAACTGAATTAATGAATACATGACATAGTTACTTTCTAGATGAGAAAATTGAGACTCAGATATGTTAAGTAATTTAAAGAAGTATAGCATAAAAGTTAGGAATTTAAACTCTTCAGAGAGAAACTCTGGGTTTAAATCAAGATTTTCTTGCTTCCTCTCTATGGAATGAGGTATATTTCTTAAATACTCCCTTGTTTTTCTTACCTGTAAAATGGAGGTCATAATGTTTTGATAACCATCTGCTTAGATTACGTGAAATCATTCATGTCATGTGCCTAGCAGAGTGCTTGAGACTAACAATTTACCACATTTAGTAGTTTTTATAGTTACCTGCAGACCCAGGATCATCATTCTGGGGGGGGCGGGGGGGTTAAGTTGCTAAATTCATAAACTAAGACTGATTATAATATAAACTTATTAGTAGCTTCTTAAAGTTCATAAGAATTGACCCTAAAATCACCTAGACCAAAGAATGGCTGAGGAGACTGACCCAAGGAAGTGCTGTGATGTGGGTGGAGTGACCACACACCAGCAACAACGTCCCTTCTTTGATTGGATCGTGGCATCATAGATGAGAAAAGATAGAAAAGGCAGATAAACAGACAGGCAGACAGACAAACAGGCATACAGATACATACATGGGTAGATATGCATAGGTCTAAAAATCCATATATAGACAGGTAGATTTTTAAATATACTGCTACATGCAAATACATTTATTTATGGTTGAAACAATGACACTATTGTTTTTCTTTATAAAATTTATGTATATTTAACTAATGCTCTTATGCTTAAAACTCAAAATTTTAAATTTCATACCTAGTTTTTAGAAATTGAGGAAAATATTTATTCTATAATGTTAAAGTTTCCCAAGCAATTTACCTTTGGAAGTAATTTTGTGAGCCTTTTAAATGTAAATGATACTTAATTTTAGTAGTAGACCCTTGAATGCAATGGCTTCTATAGTTCTATATTTTAGAAGTAAATAGAAATACATTGATTGATAGTTCTAGAGAAAAATGTCTATAAAAATGTTTGTAACAGGAAAACATTACTGATGTTTACTATTAAACAAGGAAAATTAAACAAAGATCTTATATAAATATCTCATTAATTCAGATTGCAACACATCCAATTGTAAAAATAAATTTATCTATATAAAGAGATATTTACAAAAAATTAATTAAAGAGTGATTATATTCTATATGAAATAATTCCTCCAAAAAAAGAAATAGGAGGATTCATTTAATTCAAGTCCTCCTTTTGTTTTAAATTGGTTATTTAACGACAAGTAAATCCTAACCAAAAGACTAGGGTGAAAATCCTGAAATATAGTTAGATGTCACTTACCCTTGTAAAAATAAACACAACTAAAACTATATCATAAGTTCGTGGTAAAAATGTACTGGAGTTTCCAAAGATCAGTATTAACTTGGGGAAATCCCAAACATGGGGGCATAAATATCGACCTGTTTTATTTTCCTAGTATTGATCTCCTGATTCTGCCATGTAGAATCTGCTCTTATTGGCCTTTAATAGCAAATGGACCTTGTTCCATAAGTTAATTTTAATAGAATTGTCTTATTTCATGTTTAAAAAAATTTTAGTTGAATGTTAAATAATTTCAAAAATTACAAGTCAGTCAAGGACTAGTCTATATCTCAAAGAACAAGATAACTACATTTGATATATGAACAGACCATGCCTAAAAATGTTGTAATTCTCTGTAAAAATTAAGCTAGAGATCTTTCTCTCAATAAAGCTAAAAAGAATAAATTTTTTTAAAAAACAAGAATGAAAAAAGAAATATAACCCCTTTGGTTACTGACTAGATTTTGATTACCTAGGTATTTGATAGGCTATGTTGATAGACATTTGATTGTTGATTGGACGTGAAATGAAGTGTGCAGAAAGGCGAAAGCGTAGATACGCAGGGAACTGAGTCAGCACATACTTCATGTATTCATACCTACTTTGCAGTAGTTACAGGCTCAAGGCCCTTGGCTTTGCCATGTAATTTCCCATATGTCTTAGTTACTGACACTAGATCTCTGTACAGCAGGGATGGGATGAGAGTTTAAGGGATATTGAACTTGGTGGCTTTTTCCAATGAATGTCAATTGTAGAGACACCTGTGGCCGAACGCTTAGCACCAATCCCCTGGGGAAATGGGAGATTAAATCACTCCAGTTCGAGACTTGTCTACTACCCATGGCATCAAAGTCTTACAAGCTCAAAGGACTTTTATATAAGTTCAGTATTTCCTCCAACATTTAATGCGATACTAAATACCTCTTCTAAATACGTTGCTGCAGTATTAAATATAAAGCATTAAACACTAAGCTTTGTGAGATAATCCATCGCATACAGACTGAAGAAAAATTTTGCCAGATTTAACTTAGATCCATAGGGGGAAAAAATTAAGTATGTGGCTACATGTAAAAAAATAATATCAAATCAGGGTTACTGACTGTAAGATAAATTATAACACTACTTAATGGGGAAATACTAGATGTAAATATAACACATATAATAATGATGACCAAAGTATCAGGAGCAAAGGAAACGTACTTAACTCTCTCAGCTTCCATTCATCTGAACATGTATTTATTTCATCCTCGTTATTTCAAGAATCATTTCACAGGCTGTATAGTTTGAGATAAGAGCTCTGTGGGAATGGATGTGTTTTCTCTCAGCACTTTATACAGATCATTCCTTTGTTTTCTTCCTCTTTGCTGCTTTCCTTGAACTTCCATATTTACCTATGTATCATACTTGTGTATCTTTCTTCTGTGTCTTCTTTCAAGATTTCTTTTTTAACTTTGGTTCTTAGTATACGATCTATATTATACAAAACTCCAACTTATGCTGCATCTGGGTTTCCACCTTAATTCTGTTATGAAACCTTACCTGTTTTAACCAAGAAACAATAATAATATATCCAAAATGTACAAAGTCAATTAATGTCTTACAGTTAAGGCAGACACCTAATTGAATGACTGAATTTTCCTCAGGGTGAAAATGCTAAGAATTATTTGCTTTGCTCATTCTAGAAAAGAAATAATATACTACTTTCTTTTTTAAAAAATAAATTTATTTTATGTATTTTTAGAGAGAGAGGAAGGGAGGGACAAAGAGAGGGAGAGAAACATCCGTGTGTGGTTGCCTCTTGCACGCCCCCAGCTGGGGACCTGGCCCGCAACCCAGGCATGTGCCCTGACTGGGACTCAAACCAGTGACCCTTTGGTTCACAGGCCAGCGCTCAGTCCACTGAGCCATCCCAATCAGGGCCATAATATTCTACTTTCTAGTTTTGTTTAAGAAATCAAGAGAGTACAATTTTAAAATGTAAATTTTCAATAATCATAGTATCTGTAGTTATCTATTATTACTCAGATACTCAATAATAAAAGGCTATTTTACTTTATTGTCATTTTTTAAACTTTAAAAAATCTTTATTGAAGATTTTTCCATTACAATTTAGCCATTTATATGCCCCTCCCCGCAGCAGTCACCACACTGCTGTCCCTGTCCATGAGTCCCTTTTCCTTTTTGCTCAGTCCCTCCACCCTGTAACCTCCCCCCCACCCCCTTGAGCTGTCAGCCTGCTCTCCGTCTGTGAGTCTGTCCCCATTGTCCTTGTTAGTTCAGTTTGTTCATTAAATTCCCCATATGAGTGAGATCCTACGGTATTTGTCTTTTTCTGACCGGCTTGTTTCACTTAGCGTGATGTTCCCCAGGCCCACCCATATTGTCACAAAGGGTAAACTTTTCTTCTTTTTTATGGCTGAGTAGTATTCCATTGAATAAGTGCCCCATAGATGTTTTATCCACGCATCTACTGATGGGCACTTGGGCTGTTTCCATGTCTTGGTGTTTGTGAATAATGCTGCCAAGAACATAAGGGAGCTTAGTTCTTTTGAAATGGTGTTAAACTTCATAACACTTTGAAGATGCCTGTACAATATCAGTTTAAGCAAACAGTCCTAATTATGAGCAATACTTTAAAGTTCTTAAGCAACCCAATGCATTGGCTTGCTGTACCAGAAAAAAATCTACCAGGACAATCATTTTCTAGAATTTAAGTAATAAATGGGAAAAAAGAGACTCTTACAGAGATATTTTATCGCAGTGAAGTGGCTGTTTATGATATATGTAAAATTTTGAAGGAGTTCTAGAAAATTAACTTCATGAGATTAAGTACAATTATATTGATTGTCACAATTGTCTCTCAATGTTTTTCCCTTTTTGGAAAAAATCACTTCTGTAACAAAATTTAACAACAAAGCATTTTGTTAGAATAAGCCTTGGTTTTATATATTTTATTTCCAAGGCAGATTGTGTTTTTGTGTGCATGTCTATATATAAGGAATAGATAACTGATTTATTAAGGCGCACTGAGCAATAACTGTCAAATATGCCTTCCAAAATTAATTTAATTAAATGCTTGACTCCTTAATTTCATAACTTGTGGTTTTGAGTGGATATGAAACTCATCCAATACTCTTAATTGAAGAGTCATATCTAGCCACTCCAAGGATAATTTGGACTGAACAAATCTATTATATTTGACTTAAAATTAAATATAATCTAATATGGCAGGAATTTTTTTAAGTATACTTTATCTTGCACAATAATCTAAATCAATACTATGAATAATATTTCTACAGGTGATATTATGGGTTTTGTATCTATATAAGTTAGGAGAAAATTAACGTGGAGCTATTCATAGGCATTAAATTTATAATTGGAATTGAACACTGCAAGGTAATCAGTAGTTCTATCATTTTAATTACCCATATCAATAATTAAATTGCCAAATTTATTCTGTGTAATGTGATCCTTAAAAAAAACACATATGAAACATTTATCTGATTCAAAGCATCATCTTCTCTGAAAATAACCTGGTATTTTAAATGAAACTTTTATTCTCCAAAATTGTAGAATTTCTATTGAGAGAAATGGAAATTGTTTAATGTTTTAATGTTCAAACATTGGTAATTTTGAATTATTAGGAACTTCCATTATTATTAATATTTTTGCATATGGAATATTTTAATTTTGTTCATTAATTCATGCATTAACAAATATTTATTGACTATCCATTGCATATTGATAAAAAAGAGTATTGATTTGAGAGAGAGAGAAAAAGGGAGAGAGAAAGAAAGAAACATCAGTCAGTTGCCTGTCACACACCCCCCATCTTGGGATCAAACCTGCAGCCTAGGTATGTGCCCTGACAGAGAATCATATCCACAATCCTTTGGTTATAGGGCAATACTCCAACCAATGGAGCCCCACCAGCCAGGGCTTGTGTGGCTTCTAGAATTTTGTTTTAGTACAAGGTCAGGAACATGGGTATTTTTCTTGGTTTTCTTGCTAACTGCATATCCATGCTGTTTTTTGGATGAAATTCTCTATATGTTAATATCTCTTTAACATGGTGACTATTTGATTTCTATTTTATCATTTTTTGTTAAATATAATTGGAATTTTGTACCTTTTACACCACTTGGCCTGGACTGGATATTTATAGCTTTATACTGGATCTATAATTGTTTATATTTTTAATGGTAGTTTTAAATTGAAGTAATAATGTGTTCTTTTCTGTTTTTACTAGAGAATAAAACATAAAACACATGAACTCTTTTTGCAATTTGATGGTCACCAAGGTATCGATGCTAATATATGAAATTTATAGAATCTCCTTGTTGATTTTGTACAATCTGATTTTAAAAGGAATTCACACTGAATGCTGATGTTGCAAATGAATGAGATCATATTTGAAGCTGAGATTGCTTTTTGTTCTGGTTTAGATCTTCAATAACGTGGTAAATTAACTAACTGTATTGTCGCACAGATCAGCAAATAATGTAATAAGTAACAGCCACTGACTTTGTTCAGTGACGCGCAGCGTTGTTCTAACGGCTCTACGTCCCCTAACTGGTTTAAGCTCCACCCCGATCCCTTAAATTAAATCCTATATGTATCTCCTTCCTACAGATAAGGAGATTTAAGTTTTTGTCAGTTAAGTACTGGTTCCAAGCCGGTAAGGGAAGAGAACTGAGAAGTAAGCCACTAAACTCCGTTCCTCTGGAACTGGTAGGAAGGATGCCTTCCGTGACTGCCGGTGGCTGGTCGCAGGCTGTCATTTATGGGTCTGGGCCCTGGGTGCTGTGAGCGCACCCCGAGGTGCGCTTTTAGCGACCTTTTCCCCGTTTGTGATATAATTTATACCTTGCATATGCCGTCCTAGTCATTTGACAATATTGTTCTCGACTGGAAATAAAACATGCACTTTAAATTCCCTGAGATTGGGATGGTCCGTTAGTGATCATACGTTTTGGGTCATTGATTGCTGATGAGCAATATTATAACTTTATAATGGAATTAGCACCATGTTTATAGCAAACCACCGCTTGCTAAAGTCAACTGCTCTATGTACCAACCAATGAAAAAAATTGAAAGCCTGATGTTCAACTGTTGAATAGAATAAAATGTATTAGGATTTGTTAAACAGCAACAACAAAAGAAAAAAGAGACAAAAACAGGGTTTAATGAGAGCCCTAATCTTTACAGATTGGCTAATGCAGACTCCAAAATGCAGCTTTGCTGCAATTGCTTCTGCTCTCTTGATACAAAGTATTAAACGTAGTAAGTTTCCCTCTACTACATGGAAAATAATAAGATGTAAATTTTACAGTTATTTTTTATTTGATGTTTACAGAACGTTTTAGCATTGACAAGTTGAAGTTTATTTCAAATAAATTTGGAATTAGAGCTGATTTACTAGAGCCGTATATTGTGAATTACATAGGCAATATATTTCAAAATATGGATATATATTGCCATTGCAATATAGAAACAGATTGCTTATTTTACCATGGCAGGATTATTTTGCTTTAGGGAAGGAATATTAAATTCCTCGAATATTTGTTGAGCTCATTTCTAGACATTGAAGAAAGTGCTTGTCCCAGGTGTTTTAAACTGAAATGATATAAAAGATTGCACTTCCTTGCATGAGCTACTGCTGCTACATGAGAACCTGTTCTGAGCCCTGGCTTCACACTCTGCACTTCAAGGGAATAATCTGCCAGCTCATGACTAGTACACACACACACACACACACACACACACACACGACAATATTCTTTTAGGAATTGAACACTTACCATGTGATTCAGCAAAGAACCTGTTCATATTAATAACTAATGAGGGATTTCCCGAATACATTTTATATCACTCATGTTATTTGATAACTAACATTCATGTCAAAAGTACGCTCATTTATCGATAATGTGAGGAACTTCTTTATTTTTACTTGTAGTTTGATTTCGTGAAATCATGGTGGAATTGCCAGCATAAGTTGCCACAGATACCAGAGGTCAGCAAAAAATCAATAGGAAGCATTCTGTGAAAATCAATGGGCTATGTGGAATTGTAAGAGGGTATTGTATTTTTATTATTATTTGTAAAGTGTGTCCTATATATCTTTTATATCCAGACCAAAAATATAATAAACTCATACATTATTTTCATAGAGTTCTTGTTAAGCATATTACTGAAAATAACTCACTCGGTAAAGGCTGCCATATTGAGAAGAAATACATAGTTTAGGAAGTCTTAATGAAAATATCGAAAGGGTATAAATACAGAAACATTACAAGATTCTCTCATGAACCGGTAATTAGTTAGTGGAAAAAATAAAGACTGGCAAATAAAGAAGTTTAATAGCAAGAAGAGTTTGCTGTCTGCCTTTTTACTGTCTTGTGATGGGCAACTCTCTAAAAGGCCACCAAGGATCCCTGCTGCCTGCCCCCAATGTGACCTCAGCTCAGAGGCTTGTTTCTGATGAACCCACAGAGCAGCCGTGAGAGGGCGGCACCTTTGAGACGCGGGGACAGAAGGCTGACTTCCACTTGCTTCCGCCCTTCATCTCTGGCTCTCTGCGCCCACCTGCCCTGATACAGCAAGTTGCTAAGGATGATGGGAATGGCCGTGGAAGCATGCCAGTCCCCAAGCAAGGGGTCCCACGCGGGCCCGACCCTGGTCTACACCTTGATGTCAGCCCACGAGAAGTCCTAGCGACAGGTACCAGCAACTTCTCCCCCAGATTCCGGACCTACAGACACTTGGAAATAATCACTTCTGTTGTTAAAAGCCGCTAGATTTTGGGATACGTTGTTAAGCAGTAAATAAACAACTAGCAAAAGCATCACACAAATAAAGTAGAAATTCATGCCCATTTAAACTGCATTTAAATGCAAAATAAGCGCCAATCTCACATCCTTAATTGGTTCCTCCACAAACTACTTTAGTCTTAACCTGGTTCTTTCAAATTGCTTTTTGAATATTTAAAACCTTAGTATTAAAGTGCTTTGTAGCTAAGATAATTCTGGTGTTACTTCCACATCAGCACTGAGGTAGTATGAAAATATTAAATCTTAAATGTCTGTTTAGGAGACTGAACCAAACGAAGGAGTAAAGTCATTATGTTGGTACATAGTTTGGAAGTGACTTCTAACAGTTTCAACTTGCGCTCTCTCTTAAACGCTAGATTTATGATGTTTGTTTCACATGGATCATAGTATCCATTCAAATTCCGTATTATTTTAAGAGGAAACAGCCAAAATAATATTTATCTCAGTAGTTTGTTAATATACCAAGTTGCTGATTTCTTTTCTTTTTAATATTTATTTGTTCATTTCTTTATTTATTTTTAGAGAGAGGGGAAAGGAGAGAGGGAGGGAGAGAAATATCACTGTGTGGTTGTCTCTCACTCACGCCCCCAACTGGGGACCTGGCGTGCAACCCAGGCATGTGCCCTGACTGGGAATCAAACCAGCGACACTTGGCTCGCAGGCCGATGCTCAATCCACTGAGCCACAGCAG
This sequence comes from Furipterus horrens, assembly GCF_987537825.1. Taxonomy (NCBI): domain Eukaryota; kingdom Metazoa; phylum Chordata; class Mammalia; order Chiroptera; family Furipteridae; genus Furipterus; species Furipterus horrens. The sequence goes on along the minus strand of NW_028327185.1, from coordinate 4,604,414 downwards.
CCAGGGCCTGATTTCTTTTACAAATATCTTGGATGAGGGTGCCACATTAATAATTATCATAAATATAGTCGTGATATATTTTCTGACATAATATTTTTATGATGTAGAAGGTTGAGGTCATAATATAACCAGGAATTTAAGTTATGGTTTTAACTGGACGGAGTTTTCATATTGTCCATTTTTTCCTTAAATTTGAATGTGTGTACAATTTCCATCTGCACAGCAGTTTCTAGTGATCAGAGTGGCACATGGCAAAGCTAACTAATGCTCTCCCTCTAATATGGTTATAGAATCTCAACTATTACCTCAAATGAAAAAAATATTTCACTTCAAATATTTTTTTGAAAAGCAAGGGACATGTGCATTCCATGTACATTTGACAGCTCTGAAACTCCAATAAGGAACTTAGGAAGAAATAATCTGAGTTGTGTGTCCTGTGACAGTTTCTATGTATTTGGACATTTCATGCACATATTTACTTAAGTATAATATATACTTAAATGTGTTTTTACCTTGATTAAAGTTATTTGATTGCTTTTTATTTTCTTTAGATATTTGTCATTTATCATCCAATCTTTACCCACAATCTTTTTCCATTGGCTTATTCTGCTCTCCCCGACCTGCTCTTAATACTCATTTATTGTGGTTTATCACTTCTGTTTTAGAAAGAACGTAGCTAAAATATAATCTGTTGTGCTCATAGTCTTATTTTCAGTGAGCTCATATCTTACCATGTTACTAAGTTTCATTGGTTAGCAAGAGAGGCGGCTGGAAAGTAATTATTTATAACGGATAGACATGCTACAGTAAACATCCAGGGTTTATTAACAAAATTGATGATCTAATGAAGTCAATCAGCTTGATTAAGGAGAAAGAAAGAACACTTCTAATACAATTAGTTACTTTTTGTATGCCAAACATGTTTTGTTGAGATAGATCTCCCAGGAAGCCTCTATGTCTTATTAGACATCTGCTGTAATAGCTAAATGCTTTTACAGTAATATTCAAATATCTCTAAATGATGTTTTCCTAACCTATGAAATCCATTACTTTGAAAACAATGTTGTTATTATGGTCATAAATATTTCTAGAAAGCCTTGTATTTGAAGGATAATGACTTTGCCTAGGTGGAATTCTAATGCTGGTATACCTCCATTGCAAAGTTAATGAAACCTAAAATGGGGTGTTCTTGAACATTCCTTGAATTCCAGCAAGTTGTGTAATTTGTGTTTATTCATGTGCTGGAGGCTGTTTTTGAAAAAAGAAATTGTTATTATTCCAAAGGTATATTTTAAGAGAATTTTTCCATCAGTCAGTGACTACAAGCAGAATATAATAAACAGAAGTAATGTTAAGTGCTTTAATGAATAATGAAGTAAAACTTTTAAAACAGCATTTCAGTATATGGAATTAAGAAAGTAGGCCTTAAAAAAAAAAAAAAAAAGAAAGAAAGAAAGTAGGCCTTCATTAGGGAAAATGTAATTACTAGGAGAACGTTATGACCAAATTTTCTAGACTACTGTATGCTACTTTTTTAGCAATGGCTTTTTTCCATTTAAGACCATGAAACAAAAAGTCACAACTAAGTTTATATTATGTGAGCAACATACTTTTCTCATCGACAACTGCTTTATTTTCTCCAACTGTTCCCTCTAAGTAAATAAAGTGCATCATGTTCTTGATTTATGGAGGCACATTCTCTTGAAAATCATGAAGATATTAATTAGATATTAACATTTATATTAAATACTAAATATTTGTTAAATATTAATGAAATATGTTTTTATACCCAAGGTCAGAGTGTATGTGTACTTTTTTATGTATTTTATCTTTGTCTCTCGTGTAATTTGCTCTTTCATATGCTTTTGACTCTTGTTCACCAAACGGAATTAATTAAAGAACACTGTATAATAATTGCTTTTATGAGAAGTATATTTCTAGACTAAGTCTTCTCTGTCTTTTCTGGTCTGGGAATCTGTGTAGCAATACAAGCAGGACTTTGATTTAGTTTGAATGACCTAATATCAGCCTATTTCCTTCATATAACAGAAAGAAAAAATTTTAATGTTGTAAGTTGAGTTCTAACCTACACACTAGATGCCCTCCCTCAACAGCAACAAAATTGTGTTTATTCATTTAGAAAAAAGATCATGAAAACAGGACTATTGATATATGCCTCAGTTTAGTGCTATTAAGAATTAAAAATTTCAATTTCAATGCCTTAATCACTTCTCATTGAGTGTAAAAAAGAAGAAAGCATATCCTCTAGTAATAATTATTTATGGACTAAGTGTATTTAAAAAGTATTAAACTACTGTAAGTTGAAAAAAAACAGAGCTGTGGAAATTTCTATGTAGGTTGTACCTTCAATGTACTTGCATTTCAAGGCAAAACATCAGAATTACGTAGCAGGCCTTTAAAATAGCAGCCAATCCTTATTAATTTCCTCTGGTATTTATTGTCACTGTATTAACTCATTTGGTATTAATGCACCTGCCATAACTCGTTCTCTGGGATTTCCACCGTGACTTCAGCAGTGATTAATTGCACAATTATTTTAAAGGGTTCCCTATTTTCTCGATGCCTCCTACCTGACACAGGAGGTTGAGCTGCATTTCTGCAGGTAGAGACTAAAGCGGGTACATTTGTCTTTTCTTCATGGAGTCAAAATTAATCCCTGGGTTTAGATCTCATGTTGCTACTGGAACTCATTTTTTGCTATTTTCCTTCATAATCTCAATATGCCAACCGGATAAAAATAGCATCTTTTCAGGATTAATCATCTAATATAGGTGGCTCTATTTTTAATGTGGATGGGAGTTGGGACATGAAATCGATGATTTTTAACAAAGGCAATCAAAACATGAGTTCTCAACTAAAAAAAGGGGGGTGGGCAGCTGGGAACCTGAGAGAATGGTGGCTGGACAGACAGGAGGAAGTGTTCCCGGCCTGCAACGGCCCCCCAGAAGCCACAGCATTGACAGGCCTTCTGACTTTCAGGGGGCGTGAAGTGGGCACCGCGAGATGCTCTTCTTGAGATGACAGAGACTAGAAGTAAAAACGACAGGCTCACTTGTGGAACGTCACGCCCACAGGACATATAAACTATTGCAATTGTATGGGACACTTACATGTGTGCACATGAAGAGTTTGAAGTAGCATATCCTATTTTCTCCTATCTTAATTGTTTATTTTTCCTGTTTATTTGCTTCTCTACTAGTGTTTTTTTTTTTTCCTCTAAAAAATTTTACATTAATTCAGCCAATTCTGATTCCCAGGGAAAATGAGTGAAAATAGGGTGTATGTAAATGTACTCCCCTCTCTCTCACGCTGTTATCTTTCCTCTCCCACTGACCCTCACCCGAGCAATTACACACATGAAGGAACACCTATTACACACAAGGGAACCCTGCTTCTCCACTGCTCAATGTCCTTCCTCAGCCTTTGGTTATCTAATTTCCAAACCAAACTTTACAACATATTCCAATTCTTCAAGGAGAGCAGCTCCTACATTGAAAAATTCTGAATTTTTATTTGCCGTGCGTTCTATTAGATGCAGTGTTAATGTACTGCCCTATAAGTCAGGGTGTGTTTGGTGACTTGGGGTCAGTGGGCAGCCACTATTGTAGAAGCAGATCGTTTAGCGGAGCATTCCGTTCTAGTGTATAGGGGCAGTATACAAATATTGCCTTTCAGTTAGTGTTTCCATGTCTCATTTATTTATTTTAAAACTAAATTTCAAAAATAGACTTACAATTTGCAGCACTCAAGATAAATGTACTTTTTAAAAATTGTTGTTTTATTACAGTTGTTCCATTTTTTCGCCATTGCTCTCCCCTGCCCCGCCCTCCGCCCCCCTCCCCCACAGTCATTCCCAACCTGTTATCCGGTCCATAGGTCGCTTATACTGGTTCCTTGACCAGACCCTTCCCCCTCTTTTCCCCCTTCTCCTAACCCCACCCCCCTTCTGGTCACTGTCAGTCCATTCCTTGTTTCCCTGCCTCCGGTTCTATTTTGCTCATTTGTTTGTTTTGTTCATTAGGTTCCCGTATTAGGTGAGATCACACGGTGTTTGTCTTTCACCGCCTGGCTTTTTTCACTAAGCACAATTCTCTCCAGTTCTTACACTGGAAATTAAAGATGTGAGAGACAATCTAATGGAAAAACATAGGAGAGAAAACCACTGCGAAACTTAGGACTGAATCATACAATGGGCCCTCTTCTGTTCTAATGACATGAAAATAGCAAAAATGTGTAAAGCAACCGCAGCCAAACATAATAAGAGATGTTTAAGGCCTGGAAAGACGGAGAAACCTCTGCGAAATGACTCTCAGTTGTTGCAATAAGTGGCAGCTCTGGCCAAAATACTAAAGCCATCTGAGATACATTAAAAAAACAGTTTCAAATAATTAAATAGAGAACAAAGAGATAAAAATGTAAGTAAAACAGAATTATATGAAAATAAGACTCAGAAAATGGGCAAAAAATTATGAGAAACTGCTAGGAGATGAAGTAAAATCAAATGATGGTATAAATCTGAAGATAGAATGAAAGAAATTAAAGATATAGTTATATAAAATGTGTCCAAATGAGCACAGAAAAATAGATATGAAAAACAGGAAAATATATGAAGCTAAATGAATAAAGAGCCAATAAATATCTGATGAAATGTATCAATGATAAACTTCACTGAAAGAACCATTACACGAGAAATTTGTATACTAGAAAATTTTGGAAGGTCTGAAAAGTAAGATATCGTGATTAGCAAATGCTAATAAATAGGCTGATGCATCCCAAAGGATATTAGATCTTACCATTTTTTAAATTGAACCTAATATCCTAAATAAAAATAAAAGGCAGGATGAAGGTTATCTTTGGTTTATCTGTATTTCAAGAATCTTCCTAGTTTTGTTTACAAAGTACTAAACAACTTTTTATTCTCTATTTAGTTTCAGTCTTCCATTTTGTCCGAGGACACAGCTGTCCTGGTATTCGAACGCAGCCGGTCCCGGGGCCCACGGGTACCAAAACCCACGCATGCTCTTTCACGTGCCTTGTATAAATAAAATGGCACAGAATTTGCATATAACCTACACACATCTTCTCATACACTTTGAATCATCTCGAGTTTACTTATAATACCTGACACGATGAAAATGCAATAGAAATAGTTGCTGGATTTTATTGTGAAAGGATAGTGAAAAAAACATCTGTACAAACAAGCATGGCGGGCCTAACGCCATAGTGTAACATCTGCAACAAGATAACATCCCTGCCCCTCGGATATTTACAATCCCAAATTGGTTCAATTCACTTCTTGAAAAAAGTCAAATAGTTTCAAGTTTCATTTGCAAAATTGTTAGCCTAAACCTACTTCACACTGTTCTTTATTTAAAGCCACAGGCTGTTGAAGACACACATTGGGTGTACCCTGAATCTTTATTCCCAGCCATCCCCAGAGACACATACACTCCTGCCCCACTACTTGAACTCTGAGATGCAGTTATTATCCTAGGACAAATTTTCAGAATTAGAATCTGCCTACAGCCAAGACCACTTGTGAAAATAATAACTCTTTTATTAAAAGAATAGGTAAACATAGTGTTGAAAAGAACATAAACAAGGCAATTTGGGAGTATGTAAAGAGATGGCAAAATTTTTTGATTAACGATAATAGTTATTAAAATTTTATTACATGTTTTGCGACATTCTCAGTGCATTACATGTATTGACTCATCTAAGGTTTCTTGAGAAACGAGTGACATAATATTCTTCTCATTTTAGAGATGACTAAATGCGGAGATCAGAAAACTTGCCCCAATTCACACAGCGAGAGACCCCTGGCGTCCGGCGATGCACCCCGTCAGTGACACACTCCGGAGACCAAGGTAAGAAACATGACTGTTACAAACGAGAATTTGAATGACCAGATGTGCAATCCTGTGAATGGCGGGCCTTTAAAGTGCTCTTATTGCTGGTAGAATTTCTGTTACTTTGAGAATAATCAGGCTTACCTCTATAATGTATTCTAAAGCTGAATGTTATGTTTGCGCTTTTTATTATCAAAGTTGAGGAATGGACATTAAGGAGAGCGTTGGCAGAAAACAAAATGAACTATCTTATCTAGAGGTGCATTGGTGCATTGAGATGTAATCTGCACAGAGAAAAATATTTCATTTGCGTAGACAAGCTTATCTGTGTTCTCAGTGTAAAGCCAATTGAAACTTGCCAGGGTTTCTGCTTTCCTGTGCTTTGTATTATTTTCAATTGATTGGAAAAATGTTAATATTATGGAAGTGGCTAAAATTATTAAGGGAAGAATGTTACTTGAATCAAAATTTATTATTTCTTTTGTCTGGGATAGTTAAGATAATATTAAAACTTCACAGCTCAAATGTACTCTTATAGTTAATTATTTGCTATAAAATATGTATTCTAAAATTATTAAACTTTAAAAAATTAATTTATTCAATATATACATTTCAATTTTATTCCTTAAATATTTCTCTGTTGATAGTGGCAGAACATGAAGTATGCTTATTAAATATACACTTACTTCATCTTTACAAGTGTCTGAAAATACCTCCCCTCCCTTGTGTCGGGAACTTCTCAAGTTGTGGAAATAGAGACGTAACTTCCTTGCTCAATATAATTCATATTCTGGGGGAGAGAAAGTGAGAAATTGTTGTAGTAAATGAAGTGAAAGGATAGATACCTGGCACCCTGAGAGCAGAGATGAGTATGTAGCCAAATTTCAAGGGTGGAGAGGAAAAGAGGAAGGAGAATACATATACAAGACTATCCTTGCGGACTGGGAGAGGAGAGCTATCCCTTACTAATATTAGGTGATTAAAAAAAAAAAAAAAAAAAAAAAAAAGACAAAGACAGGAACCATAGAATTAAGCATTTGCTCCAAACAGTCAAGACTGAACTCATCCAACCAGGCCAAAGAACAAAAGGTTTCATCTAGTCACCTGGTCTTGCCTTGAAAAGGTTAAAATGAATGTAAGTTCTTAAGAAGTGCCTCTTTCTAAATCCTGGAAGGTTTTGCATTTGGCTGCATCTTCAGCAGAGTATCTTCTGCTAATTAGCTGCACATTAGCACCTGTGGCTCAACCCTGGCGTGATCTCTACGACATATGGATGGAAGAGGTTTGGGATCTCTAAAACAAATTCCAAGGAATATTTTTATGAGCCAATTTTTTTGTTTTATTACTGCAATGTTGAGTAGTCTGCAGTTAATAGCTTCACTGGCTATGTTTTAGAAAATAATTAAATTTACACATAGAAAGCATCACATACCTTTAAATCCTATTATTTTTATAGTCTTCCATGACATTAATATTCTTTAATGGTCTTCATTAAAAGAATAATTTCAATATGTAAAACAACCACATTAACATTTTTTATAATGCAATTATAAAATGAGAGATGTAAAAAATCTACAAGCTTTCATTGAAGATATTTTGTTTTATCTGCCAAAATGCCATTTTTAAGTGCTTTTGATATTTAAACATGGAAAAATAAAACTTAAAATGTTTTGTTTCATATATTTATGAAATGTTTTTTGCTTTGTAAGAGAACATATGCTCCCTAGGAATCCACTCCACCCCCGCTAGCCACTAACACCAACGGGTAGAGCCTAATCTGATTATAATCCATTTTGAGGAGTTCTAGACCTGCTGAGGGACCAAAGAGACTATACCCAGAGAAACTGCAGGACGTAGACAGTGTGTACTGAGGAAACCGGGTTCTGGGGTGCTGGAGAAAGAAGAGTTTATCGGTATGGGAGCACACTCTCATAGTAGTGGGTATAGCGTGCTTTCCAGGTCTCCAAAAATGGACGCAGTTATACTACATGACTGCATCATGGATGTCTGGATAAAATAATAGCTCATCCTCGGTGCAGGACAAGTGCTAGAAGGACAAAGACAGACAGAAGCACACGGATCAAATGGTTCATCGCAGAAGGAGCTGGTATAGAAGGGACGCGTCATGCAGGGCGGGAAGACCAGTCATTGTCGTCTGTGTCACAGAAGGGCCCCGCACATACCTGGTTTACCAAAGTGCTCAGTAACGCGCTCATTAGAGAGGCCCCGGCGTTGTCGGAAGTTGGGTGCTGGCTGTTCTCCGTGGGCCCCGGGGTGGCTTGAGGAGATGCTTTCGGAGAACTGGTTTCCCTGGTAACAATGGAGATGGGAGGGTTTTGAAACAAAATCCAGGCGGTGGTGGTGAACCATCCAAAAGAAGGTGGATGGGATTGTCGTACTGAGCGACAGGGTCAGTGATTTCTGTCCCCTCGTGATGCATATGGGGAACTTTAACTCTCAGTGACAATGTCATGGTGGATAACGACCAAAAACAAGGGAGGACTCGGGAGATAAAAGAAGGGCAGTGCAGACAGGTCAAGAAAAAAGCTCAAAATAAGACGGACATTGTACTTGATATATATCCAAGTTTACCATTGATGTACAGTAATAAAACCACGGAAAGGGAAAACAAATATTTCATCTTGAATTAATAAAGTTAATGTAAAAATCAAGTGCTATCAATAAGAAATGCGTAGATAAATAGAGATGGAACGATACCGTTTGAAAATAAATGTATGTTAAAATAAATAAATAAATAAATGGATGTTAATGATATAATACAATGGCATAAACAGAAAATTATACCTCAATGTTATACAAATAAATTTTAAATGCATGCAAAGCAGTACTACAAATATAAAGAAGGTCCCATCTTTCTATTGTACATCCTATAGATTTCAAAAAAATGAATAAAGTCGTGTGTCCACCATTATATTGTCATTCAGAGTAGTTTCACTCCCCTGCGTTCCACCTACCAAGCCATGTTGTTTTAATCTGCAAAGAACAAAAACAGTGTGAATTGATTTTCCTAAGTGAGGACTCCTCCAAATCCAGTGGAAATATAAATTTTGGCTCACAAGTGAGTGTGCATTTCATAATGTGATTTTAACACATTACAAATTAATTATGTTTGATTTATTCTTGTTGTATTCATGGCGTAGGCTCTGTGTTACATCCTCTAGCTGGTTTGGCAGTTTATTCTGTCTTGATCTCTAACTCACAGGCCTGTTTTGCTAGTTTATATGAAATGCTCTTATTTTACCTCAACCAAAGTAAATGGTTGCTCTGTGGTGGGAAAATTATGCTTTTGTATTAATCTGTTCAGTTTTCTCTTGGTTCATTGATTTCATTTTGATAATTTGTCATGCACAATCAATAGACAACTAGTTAATATAACTGAGTAAGCTTTATTGCTTTGACTTTTCTCTTGACTCCCTTCCCAGTCTCCTTTTAAATTTTCATGAACTCTATTTATTTTATTTTTATTTAAGTTCCAAAAATATATTTTTATAAGCCTTTAAATTATTTCAGTGGCATATTTTGTCTTTGAATTTTATACAAGTTTTACATACATTTAGTATTTTCTGGATACTATTTTATTTCAAGCTTGAGAATAAATATGAAATGTTTTATTTTTCTGAGATATTTAATAAAAACAAACAAAGTTAATATAATCAGACAGATTAGTAAATAGAATGCTTTCCCATAAAAAATGGTGACTTTTATTTCACCACAAAGATCATAGCTTATGTAATGAATAGTATATAATGAAAATGTCCCAAGCTCTATGTCAACTTGGATGAACCACAATGTTCAGGTTTTTAGTCAGACGTCATCCTGGCTATTGCTGCAAAGCTGTTATTTAGATGAGCTGAATTAAACATTTAAATCGGTAGACTTTGAGTGAAGCAGATCACTCTCCACAATATGGCGGACCTCATCCAATCAGTTGAAAATCTTAACAGAACAAAGACTGACCTCCCCACAAGAAAGAAGTAGTTCTGGCAACAGACTGCCTTTGGGTTCAGACAGCAACTTGAACCACATCCTGTTGGTTCTAGTTCTCTTGAGAACTCTAATAAATGTTCTTGAAGGTAATTATCAGGCACATAGTTTTTTGGAACAAATTGGGTTGCACCAATACTTGCCATACTTTTCTTAAAATTATATTTATTTTTTATTGAAAATTATATTCATCACTTATCTGTCTAGTGGTAGTGTATTTGTGGTAAAGATTAAAAATACTAAATCATAAACATTGAGCCAATAGTGATAATCTAAATGTGGGTGGGAGTGAGAAAGAATTGTGTGCTGCTAATTCATTAATTTAAGACACTACTGTTTTTATTTTACTTATACATTTGGAAACTTTTCCCCCCATCCTGCAGTTGCCTACCGAGTACACTTCATTGTGGCTCAAATCCCATAACTTAGTCCAGAAGACTTCTGCCCCCGTAATGCAATGACTAGATGACCAAGGGTATAAATCATCTTGTTTAAACAACGAAATGATTCTGTGAAAGCGCATAAGGATCCCCTTCCCTTTCCTTTATTAACCTAAATGTCCAATTAAATGGAATTTTTCTTATCCGAGTTATTAGTCTAACATTCCCCCAGTATTCTGTGTACTGGAGACATTTAACATGGTCTTCTGTAAAAATAAGTTACATAAAAGAAATAGATTGACTCTAAATTCTATTTTACTTTCTATTTTTCAACTGAGCTGGCATAGTTAACAGTAATAATTTGGTGTGTGCAACATGACTCTATTAAATCTATTTTAAGATACTGTAATCTCTCATTATTACATCTGAATTACCATACTGCTTTATTTGTAAGTAGCTCTGGGTCATTACACACCCTCAAAATGTGATAAATCAGATTAAAATAGTGAAGGTATTAGAAGAAATAAAAAAATTAAATTCCACTCATAATTAAGGATGTAGCATAGGAAAACTTAATTTAGAAAAAGATGAGCATACTACCTTGGGGAAATTTTGAAAAGGTCATACAAAGACTGATTATTAAAAAAAAAAAAAAAACTCTTTTACAATTCCTATGTTTTTCTCCATGATACTTTAATGATCAAAGATTTAGGGAGAACCAAGAGAAAATAGTACATATAGAGTTTTTCTCATAATAGTTTTAATACCACATCTATAATTTACAAAAATATTGTATATAATTTTTGTTTGAAACAATATGCTGAAAGCTGGATCAATAATTTTAAATGTCCATATGATCACATTATTATTTTACTTTTATAAAGCATGAGAAAAATAATGACAGTCACACGTCCTAGCTTAAGGAATAGCAGTCACACCCTAGAAATACAACAAAATGTCATGTAATTTCCTAAAAAGCTAGGTCGGTGAAATATACTACAGTGAATATTTATTAAAATTTATTTTGAAATGAATGTTATTACATTCATTATTTCAGGAGCTCAGTTATCTTATTGAGCCTCTAAGCCAAAGCCAGATGACTGAAAATTGTGATTTCACGCTGCTTCCCACAACATTGTTTAAGAGCCAGCTGACCCTACATGTTGGACATCATGTGTTCTTGGCGCTGCCAAGAGCCTGCTCACTTGGCGGGCCCTGAAGAGCCTCGGAAAATATAGGTAGATAGATGGTAGGTAGGCAGGTAGGTAGACAGATACGTAGACAGATAGATAATAGATATATTCTTTTCTGAACACTACACTTTTTTCTATTTGAATATAATCAAAATAACATGGCATGTATTTTAAAACTAGTTTAAATTCACATCTTAATTCAAATTCATATATCTGTTTTTTTTTAAATTTTTCAATTACCATTTGCATTCAAGATTATTTTGATGAAAGGTTGTACACTTTTACCTTCTGCTACATACATATTTATAACTAGGCAACTCCCTTATGAGAAAGACAAGACAGACTAAATTAACGTTTCAAAATACATTTATCCACCTGAATGAAGGGTATGAAACACAAAAACTGCTACTTTTCTGTGGGTTTATAATGGAGAGTTATTTTAAGGTGGGCTAAAAACTGACTGAAATGTCTTTGCATTTTGTATTTTCATCATAATACATCCAAATCATTACAACTTCATATTTTCATATTTAAATAGAAGACCTGGACTTTGGGGTTGTGCAGAAATTATCTATATGGTGCATTCCACAGGCTGAGTGCCCAGGAAAGATGGAGTTTAATTTGTCCTTGTTCCTCCATCAGAAAATAATTAAATATCAATAGAGAGGTGCTGAAGTGTAGCCATGTTTTTGAACTAGAGTTTCATTAATTCCCCTTTCTTCTTATATTAAATGTGATTTCAAATTCAAAGTAATTATATTTGGACAAGGTTCTTTGGTTTAAAAGTGAAGTTGATTGTAGGAAACTTAGCCTCTCAAGTACTTGAAAGCAGTAAACAATTACAGCCCACCACATATGTGTCTCTATTCCTAAGGAAGTCACCATGGCCTACGTTTAGTTATACATATGTTTCCACATTAATAAAGGATTTATAACCTATTCGTTATGAGGGTTATTTTTAAGGAAATAAAAATGCATTATTATTATCTAATTGGTAATCCTTTTACACAATTTAAATTTTAATTTTTGTTAATAAATAGAAAACGTTTTATTTTTTAATGTGAGTTATTTTACAAGGGGTGTGTGGCACATACATAAATGAGTAAATGAATAGCTTTTTAAAAAAAAATGTTAATGGGCTCGTAATGTTAATAGGCCAGGAAGTAGATAGAACTAGTCAGTGAGAGATGTTGGCTTATTCTCATGAAGAGTCCTTTTGTGTCTGCTAGTTGCTTAAAAAATAAAGGGCTGACACCAAGTTGGAATAAGTCGATGTCAATTCTTGGTACTTCCTCAGAGGGAAGCTGATATGAATATGGAGCAGACAAAATCAAGGTCTTGATCAGGACTCAGAGAGGACAGGGAGGGTAAGCGAGGCATCTACCAGGGAGCTTTTTCCAACCTCTGGAATAATGCTCCCTGTCGGTCTTTCTGAACGAATGGAGTCATGGGGCTCTGTCGAGGTGACCTCAACAAAGTCTTCAAGCACTTTAAACGTATTCTTTTATTCCAGTGTGTCACATGAGAGCCACAATTGCGTCCCGCTCATAATGAATGCTATTATCAATGAGGCTCTTAGATACCTACTTACCTTCCCACATGTCCTCTTACAACGTGGGAGCTAAGTGACACTAAATTGTAAATTTAAATAAATAAATATTAACTGGACACCAGGCTCTGTAGTGAAAGCAAAGTTGAGACATATTAATTTTTTAAAAATCAATTGTATTCCTGTGTGTCAACAGCAAACTATTAGAAATAAGATTTTGAAAATAATTCAACTTGCCATGGCCCCCAAACCAACGACGCAGGAATGAATCTGACAATAAATATGAGGGTTCTGCGCCAAAACAACAGGAAGTGTTGGTGTAAATGAAAGCAGGCCTGTATATTTAGGTGGAAAGAAGCTTTTTCACATGGATTCGAACACTCAATCTTATAAAATTGTTAATGATTTCATAAGGTTCATTTTTTAGAATTCGCAAGCTGATTCTAGAATATGTATAAAAATATGAAGAATCAAGAATAGTCAGAACCATGTGAAGGATAAACAGGGGGACTTAACTACCAGATATCAAAAAATAGTATTAATCTATAATAAATAAAACAGTTTGCTATAAGCAAGGAATAAATAAACGAATCAATAGATTAAAATATAAAGTCATCGAAAGACTCAAACATGGACATAAGCTGATGTGTGGCAAATGTGACACTGTAGTTCCTTAGAGAAAAATCCACCTTCTTGATCAGTCTGGCTGAGTGCTGGACTGTCAATTTGGAAAACTGGTGCTTCGACCCCTTCCTTACACTGTAGACTAAAAACCTACCCCTATGCAAAGCAAATTGGCCTTTGAAGAAGAATCATTTTGTTTTGAATCTTCTCTACAGAAAATTCCCATAAATAAAAGCGATTTCATAAATGTAGTCATGATAGACCGCCTTTCTGCTATTAAAAACATGGAAGCAATGGCGAGGTCTCACCGCTGGGTGATGGTAGAGCCGGTTCCAACCAGCTGGACGTCACACTGGCCTCTCTGCTCTTGAAGTGTCATTGTTTAATGCTTAGCACGTCACTGGGTGAGGACAAATATGTTTTGGCCTAGCACACATCTGCATTATTAAACAGCAATTAAAGTTAAGAGTCTTTATACTGTTCCTTTGGAAAATGCATCGTTAAGGTTAATTTTTTTACGTGGCCATATATATAGATGATAACAGTCAAAATAATACATGAAAGGAAGAAAACTGAAGGGAAATGACACATGTTAATATCAAAGGACAGGATTTTAATATTCTTATGTTTTCCCATATTCATTAATTCTTCAGAAAATTATTTTAATATGAAATTCAAAAATATAACAAAATTCATTTACTTGTTATATTTTACTCACAATTGTTACAAAAATTGAGACTCTTAGCAGTATTCTTATTTATAATGAAAAAAGTTAAGACCTAGTAACTCCAAAGCTTATATCAGTTAATGCTTGCTTCTTAGTCTAAGATACTATAAATCAATAATCAACCTTCTTCATTCCAAATGTCCAACATCACTGCATTATTTGCAGTCATGATAAGTATAGATTTCACTTGGAAAATTAACAGTTTATTTTAAGACAGTTAATAAAGAAAGGGTTAATATCTTGCTATGTCATCAAATGTGAAAGATATGTATACAACAGTAAATTACTAAAGAGGATTAACTCCATTAATTACAACAGTTTGTGAACATTTCTGTAGAGATCCAGTATGATTTATATTTCAAATGTGAATTAAAAACCATAAAGCCAAACCAAAGTATCAGCACAGAAACCTAGGAGACCCAACACCCAACAGCCAAGCAAGCGAGCAAGCCTTTCTCATTTGGGGATAAGACCCCTCCATGGCGGTACCGCTGCAGTTTCCTGTGTTCCAGAACATACCATGATACCTGTTGGAACTCTAGGTAACTGCACACCCGATCGGATAAAATGTGCTATTTCTTTAGTTTCTGCTTTAAAAATAACATTTTGGCTTATTTGGTGAGTCATACAATACTATTTTTATTTTCAATCAACTCTACAATAAATCTGAGCAGTTCTCCATTTTGAAAGTGCATAGGAGACTTTATATTTTATTTTAATATATTCCTTTGCAGGGCAATGTGGAGAATTGTAACTGATTATATTTCTACTGGGCAGCTTTTACTTTAATAAAGCTGAAACTCCGCTTCCCTACAGAGTCTGTCAGCCACTCGCTTTTGTCACTGTTCAGTAATTTTCTGTAAGCATTGTGGGCTCATGGGAATTTCCAGTGTAGAGAACGATATGACATTTGGTAGTGGTAACACAAAAATTAAACTTACTTTGAGGTAAGCTGTTACCAGTGAAATTTAAAACCAAATTGTCATTAAGTATTTTAAAAGTAATCTCAACTTAAAAAATATATATTTTGAAAAATTTAGTAAAGAACATATTTAAGATTTGATTTTACTTAAATGTGAAGTGCTATATATTTTCTTTTGAAATATATGCTCTATTTCAAGGAAAAATACTTGTAGAATCAAAATGATAAACATCTTACTGATCTCATTAAAGGTAATATAAATACTACTTTTTATGTATCAGATTCTTTTGGTATTTATATTTGTCATACCTTAAGGATTTAATACATATTTCTTAGATGATCATTATTGTAACAGACAAAATATTTCAAATTATAAGCACCCATGGATGTTCAGATTTGGTCTTGAACATTCTTGTTATTTTGTAAATATTTATAAATTTTATAAAATGCAATCAATTCATTTCTGGAATTTTTAACATAAATATTTTAAGCTTGTATGATGTATTTAGTATCATTTCATATTGTAATTAAAATCATTAATTTTCAGAAGAGTTTAAAATATTGAGATATATTTGGGGAAACCACTATCATTTTCATTATGGGTTAGAATGTGGTCAGTTCATTTTCTCTTCAGGTATTTATCTAGCACTTGTAAGGTTAGTAAAATATCCAATTTTTATTTAGGCATTATGCCAAATAATGAGTAAAGTCAAAGCAGAACAATAATTATGATTAAATAGTATCCTGAATATAGTCTTTTATTTCCTAAAAGACTCTGTTGCAATATCTAACTAATATAATTTTACATTCTTTTGGATGATGTAGGCAACTTATATTTTATTACTAGGAGCTTATTTGAACTTTTAAAATGACATATTGAACAGAACCGCTAACATTTTGCCAACTTGACTCTGAAGCATGCATTTGCATTGTCTTGGAAGATTAAATGCACTCATGAAAAACATTGAGTATTGACAAACTACTATTATTGATTTTTTTCCTGGTTATTTTTTTTTGTGTGTGTGTGATCTGATACTTCTGGTTACTTTTAAGAAAAGTAGGTTGTTGTTTTTAATTAGGTGACAATCATGAAAATTGGCTCTCATGCATTTTATGAGTAAGTGTGCTTCTCTGAATACAAATCGTAGTTACTTACGGTAAGATTCAGTACACTCTTATATTTAAAATTATTTCCATTGAGAACATAAAGGGATTATGATGCCGGATCACCCAGCCAAAACATGAAACTACCCTTTATATTTACAGTGCTATACCTTGTACAAAACAAACAGAAAACTGAAATAAATTGTACCTTTGACTATTTTCTTTGTCTTCTCAAAGAGTATGGCTTCCAAGATTATTTTCTATTTTTCTAAACAAATTTTATTTCTTATGTTCTCAATGACCTACATATAACCTTTTGAAAAATACATGCAGGACCTGCAGTTTAATATGTAAACAAGTAATTAATAGCTTAGTTAATAATCATGCATCATATTCACATAGTCAAAAATACACATTCTGTGTATCATTGCTTCCAAGAAATTACTTTTGGGAATTACTTTTTCTATTTACTATGAAAATTATTGCCTTGGGGGAAAGAATATTACATGTAACTTTTATGTGTGAATCTTTTCAACTGTAATTATTTGAATGAATAACTAAACATGATTCTGCCTGTGGGGTAACACATACCAATTTTTTTCACAGGTCACCTAATTATAAGCAGATCATCCACCCACCTTAGCTCTAATTCTTTTGCATTTTAAAAATAATTTCAGATACTAGAGAAATATGTGATACCTTTATTAGGCCCTTGTGGGAATACATGTGTTATAATTATCTCAGTTATTTCCCTGTTTCTTAATTCCTTTGTCATTAGAGTATCAACAATAAATGAGTTATTAGCTATTGCAAGCATACGGGGGAAAATAAGTAAAACATTTTAATGCAAAGAACAAACAAAGGAACAAACTGAACTGTCCATTTTTTTTCTATAAATGAATCTACATGGTAGACGGGTATTTCAAGACATCATCATGCCATTTTAAGGTATCAGCTCCATATTTCACAGATAAGACAGAGACATGACTCTATTTACCTCAAAGAGACATGAACTGCTGTTGAAAGTTGTGCCATGGTAGACCTGCAACTCTCTTTAAATATACAAAATAAGACAACATCACAAAACGGTAAGCAAAGGCAGCTGAAGCTGTCATCAAGAGAATATTTTCCTCATTTATTTTCATGTCACAATCTTATTTAACTTTAGTGCCTCTTAGAAACAGTGATCTAAATAGTTCAGACTCTCTTAGATGCAAGTTTAATTAAAAGTTCAATTTATTATAAGGTTATTACCATATGAAATCCAAGAGCAGAAATTCCTGGAACAAGACTCTTAGTATTTTTTTTTTCTTCTCTCTGTGGGTATGGCGGGTTTTAGTCTTTGTAACTTTAAAAAAAAAAATCATCTTTGAGCATCGATACCACTTGGGAAGAAAATTGCCCAAGGACAAGTCAGAAGTCCTCATGTCAGGTTTCAAGTCATTAGAAACAATTTGATTGGGTTAGGCTCAAAATCTTGGGAAATAAACTAATTAACCTGAATTCTATCAAGTGCGGTCTCTGGACCTTTCGAGGAGGACCAGGACAGGAAGTGCTATCTCTTGTGCGGAGGCGGCGGTTTCTGCCTAAGTCGTGGGCCTGGGGAGCGGTTACCACAATATTAGAGGATGCTGGTGTGTGTTCTTGCATTGTTATTCCTTGACTTGATTTCCAGTGACTTCCTCGCAGGTAACTTTGCCACTCACTGTCTTGCCCACACTCTGAAACCTTGAATATCCGTTGCTTCGGCAATTACCAGACCAAACATCCCTTTGCGTATATAATCTGTGGCTTTCCTTTATTCTTTTCTGGCTTTACTTCCCACCTTACAGCTTAGCTTCCATGGGCTAATACTACAAACACTCCATTCCAAACATATTCTACACTCACGTGTCTCGTCATACCACGTGACAAAGCCTGAACTATGGGAAAATGCAACCATTAGTTTTCATCACCTAGTACCATAGCAACTAAATATTGTTGTATGCAAATTGCACAGACTTATTGATCATCCATGCCTATACATCTATAGTGCCCGCCAGTAACAGACAATTACCCTGACCTGCTTGTCTTACGGAATTCCTCCCCTAAGATATTTCTCCGGTTCTTAAAATTTACCACATTGTATTTTTTCTGCTTAGATTGGCTCCTTTAGCATACATACATGCATACATACAAGGCACATAAACTGTATACCATATATATTTAAATGTGTATGTGCATACACAAGGATTGAACATATCCTAATTGTCTTCTACTACTCATCTGCATCTCAGTGTATTTGCGTAATGAAAGAATAATAGAGAACTTAAGGGAAACTCTAAAATGATCTCTGTATTGCAGCCTAAAATAGATTTTTCTATAAACAAGGAAACAAGAACCTTGAGCCAAGTGAAATGATTCAGAGGAGAACTGTAACCAGCATTTCTGCTTCCTGCTTGAGGGGCCCTATTATAGATTAATATATAAATCAATACTAAGTACCCATGCCTCAAATACATGGGTAGTGATATATAATTTCTACTTAAAATATTAACAATTTTCATTAAAAGTGAAAATGTTTTGACGGTTTCTTCCCAGCGTTTTCATTTTATACAGGACATGTGTGTATACATGTGTGTCAAAGGTTGGCCATAGAAAGGGTCTTAAAGTAAACATTTTTCTCATGTAACATTCTCTTAATAGTTTTACTTTGTAAGGAGTCGTCCCCTCTTCCCGTGCTCATGGTGACCAGGAAAGATCACCGTGCGGCACGGGGATCCGTTCGCTGGTGTGGACAGGAGCCTTGAGACTTAGCATTTCCAGTTTCGGTCCTGCTGTTCCGCTGAACAAGGTTTACTGAGCTTGGGGACGGTAGGGGACGGGCATGTCCTGCCTGTGGACTGCGAACGAAGGCCAAGAGCTGAGTAAACAAGAGGAACAAAAGTGGACACTCTTCTGAAAGGGAAAAAAAGATGTTGAAATAGGATTTTCTGGGCCCCTGCGTTGTCCGAGGCCGGGAGCCTTTCCACTCCAGAAGCGAATTTGGCGCGTAAAGAAGGAAAACAGTCTTTCTCCCTGGGTCTCCACGGCGGTCCCTGAATGGGCAGCAATTCAAACCCTGTCTCTGCTTCTGATGGTCTGAATAACCTTGGAAAACATCCTCAGCCTCCCTAGGTCTTTTTTAATGAATAATCTGCAAAATGAGATTTGTTTTTCAATGAGAGTCTGTCAGGTGATTGCTCTAAAGATGTTTAAAAAGCATGTGTTGCAGTGGGTTTAGCACGATCCTCGTCAGTAAGCAAGTGCTCAGTAAAAGCCGATTTTGCCTGGAGACGTAACTGTAGGGCTTGGCTTCCTTGCTACCTGCGCGTCCTTGAGCTGCTCCTTTGTCTCCTGCTCTTTTCCAGCGCCTCCTAAGGAGCGAGGTTAATACCCAAACCTTCCCCATAGAGCCCCCCCAAGAATTCAAGGCTTTGCTCAGAAAGTGGACGTCACCGATTGTTGCTTTCATGAGAACCCCCGGCACTGACTCCGCCAGGTCCTTGCCCCGGCCTTGGGGGGGCTAGGGGGGGGCTGCCCATGGCTCCCCGCTCCTCCCCGCCCTCGCGCGCCCACAGCTGGGGCCGGACGCGTCCGAGGGTGCGGGGTAAGCAGGGGATTCCTGCTCCTGCGTCCGTCGCATCCCTGAGTTTGCTTCACAGCGGTCATCACGACACGTAACGGCTTTATTTATGTTTCTACTTTTCCCCTCCTCTGAATGATGTCTTCTTCACTCGGAACAATGGCTGAAAGATGGCAGTAATCACGATTGTCTGTTGCATGAATAGATTTTTTTTCTAAATCATTGACAGTTAAGCAAGCTGGTCTGCCCAGATGACCCGGAGAGTCTCAAATGCGCAGCTGAAGCTGAAGGTTGGTGACTACTTACCTAACTAAGTCCTTGTTCATAGACAAGCAAGACACTCTATCACTGTGTAAGGAAATCAAAACACCCTGTTGCAATATCACACAGAACAAGTTTACAGTCTCAGTAAAAATGACTTATAATTTAGACCAAAGGCGATTTTAATTAGGTTGCTAACCAGATCAAATTATTCAAAGGGACTAATTATGTAAAATATTTCTATAACTATATTTTTTTCTACCTTCTTCATGCTGACGGCACTATTGTTCTTTCCTTCTTTTTATTTTGATGAATACAGCATAGCATAAAAAATGAGGGATGGAAGCAAGTAATTGACACCGGTTCTTTCTCTCTCCCTTGGTGGACGGTCAGAAAAACGGTCCTGTCACGGCTGGGCTGAAATTGTGACTCATGGCAGGGAAAAGAATCCGAAGTTTAGCGGAGGGAGCGTAAGGAAAGGAAGTTTCAGGCTGTCAGAATCTGCAGCTACGGTTCAGCTTGCAGATGGCACTAATTTTAGCTGCTGCTGCCACCACTTGGCCCCAGACATTTGCAAGAATGCAGAAGAGAGCTTTGGATAAAATTCACTGGATTTGGTGACTTTATTCCGGAAAAGTTTTACTCTCTCTCACATCTCTTGTGTTTGGCAAAAAGGGAGTAATTCGTTGTCCAACGCCTTAGCATAAAGCTCCACCTTTGTCTCTTTATTTTATTTTCTCTGATGCCTGAAAGGCTGTCACTTTCTTGAGACCTGAAGTTCAGATTCAAGTTTATTAAGCCTAATGGGTCAAGTAAAAAAAAAAGAAATCAGATTTATTCTTCCATTTTCATATAACTTTTATGCTTGAAAAGGGCATCTCTCAATTTCTTTTTCACTATTTATATTAAGTTGTGCCTCTCATCATGGTGTTATCTGACATCTCACTATGTTCAGTTTGCTCTAATGAGTCAAAGTTTAATATGAATTCTTCCAAATATACCCCCATAATGTATTCTTTTTTAATGTAGTTATATTTAATCTGCTAGCATTTGGTCTAGCACTTTTGCATCTGGATTCATCAGAGATATTGGCCTGTAGCTTTTTGTGTGTGTGTTATTCTTGCCAGGTTTTGGTATCAGAGTTATGTTGGCCTCATAAAATGTTAGGAAGCATTACCTGCTCTTCAATTTTTTTTTTTTTTGGAAGGTTTTGAGAAGGATAGGTACCAAATCTTCTTTGAATGTTTCGTAGAGCTTACTAGTGAAGCCATCTGGTCCTAGACTTTTATTTCTTGAAAGGTGTTGGTTGTTTCAATGTCCTCGCTGTTGATGAGTCTTTTTAGATTTTCCAGATCTTGATGATTCAGTCTAGGAAGGTTATATATTTCTAGGAACTCATCCATTTCATTGAATATGGCAGCATCCAGTTTTCATAGTACTCTTAGAGGACACTTTGTATTTCTGGGGTGCCTGTGGTAACTTCTCCTCTTCCATGTCTAATTTTGTTTGAGTCTTCTGTCCTTTTCCCTTAGTGAGTCTGGCCAGGGTTTTGTCAATTATATTAATCTTTACAAAGAACCAGCTCTTTATTTTACTAATTTGTTGTATAATGTTTTTGTTCTTTTATTCAATTCTGCTCTAATTTTATTACCCCAAACCATATACACATTTACTGCGATCCCCATCAAGATCCCAATGACATTTTTAAAGAAATGGAACAAAATATCATCAGATTTCGATGGAGCCACAGAAGACCCTGAATAGTCAATGCTAGAAATGGTATTTAATAAGACTGACTTGGATGAATCCAGCACATCACTATTTGTCTGATACCGGATGTGATATAATTACCCTCTTGTGGGAACAATGGGAAATAGATCATATGGAGTTTACACGTGTTAGGCTATACCAAGAAACCAGAAGCCAAAAGGAAGTTAGAGGTTTTGAAATACCTCCTCATATAATCTTAATAATTCTTGCAATTAGGTTTGCTACATCTTGGGTGAGTCTAGAACAGTCCAGAAAAAGATCAGATGTGATCAATAGCATTTATGGCTGTGAATGTGCTGGAATATATAGGCTGGTAGCCATTCACTTGCGATGCGTCTCATCCAAAATAAAAATAAGAACATAATAAACTGTGAGCTGAATAGGATGCATTGTGGGGTGGCTCCCCTATCTGCCACATTTTACAGATATATATGACTTGTTTCTTACCTGTGACTTACCTGTCACAGGCAAATGGAAACTCTCTAAAATGCCCTTGAAACGCCCCAACCTTTACCCCCAGGGGACCCTGCCAGAGGATTATGGTTCAGTTCTTAGTAATTCCAGTGTCACTGCCTATATTTCAGTAGCACTGGCTTCAGTCGTCAGAGTTCTTCCCCAGTGAAATTGTTGTAGTAAAATTAGCATCAGCATCAGCGCGCGAGTGAGCGTCTCTGTCTCCGTTAAACAGACCGCAGCGTCTGGGGACCACGATGCCCCTATTTCAGGCCCGTATTTCTCAGCAATAGTGAGGAGGTGCGAAGAGATATTATATGGAGGAAGAGGGTCGGTAAGTACAGGTAATGATGGAGATTTAAATGCAAGGTGCACTGTAAGTCAAAGATTAATCACCAGCTACCAGGGATAACTATCGTTTATTTGTTATTACATTTTTTTTCTCAGTGGGGTTACTTGTCTTCAAGAGCACTGTTCACATTTTACCATTTGATCAAAGACTGGTGTCATCGCGATCAAAATAGGAAGGTCCTCATGATTCCAATTAGTCTGAATCTTTTTATATTATTAGGAAGCTTGTTAACGTCATTCCAAAGGGGCTTTTTCATCTTATTTTATTTTTAATTTCTTTTATTATTGTTCTATTGGAAACAGCTTACTATTGCTTTTTAAAATATTATTTATAAAATTAAGTTATTCACATGGCTTTTCCATTGACATCTATTGTATCTTTATGTAATGGGAGCAAGGAACACTTAATAAATCAAATTACCCAATTTCTATTACATTGCTACCCCAGATGAACGAAAGCCAAATCAGTTTTTGGGTTTTTTTTTTATGTGCCCTGTCTTAATCGTCCTAAGAAATTAGTGGTTGAGTAATTATCTTCAGATTTCTGCTTTGTAACTTTTGATCTCATATGACATAGTAGAATAGCTAGTTTTTAAATATTTTTCCTAGAACCACAGTTCTTTATTCTTAATTAAAAAAATAGCAACATGCACAGTGTTGGTCCTGGTCATTGTAGTTTACTGCGTCTGTAGAAGTCATACAGAAACTAGAAGAAAAAGAAGAAGAAGAGATGAGACCCAAAGGTAGTAGAAGGAAAGAAATACTCATGATTAGAGCATAAGGAAAGCAAGTCCAAAACAGAAAAATAATAGAAAAAAAATAACAAAAGTATGAGATGGTTTCCTGAAAGAATATCCAATTAAAACACACTCTTAGCCAGACTAGGAAAGAAAAGGAAGATTCAAATAAATAGAACTAGATTTAAGAAAGGAGATATTATCATTAAAAGCCTCAAAATAAAAAAAATCATAAGGGACGATCATGAACAATTATTTGCTGACAAATTTGGTGACTTAGAAGAAATGGATTGATTCCTGAAAACATGCAAACTTCCAAGACTGAATCAAGAAGAAATTTTTAAAAGGGAAACAAAAACCTGGCAGGTCAGTAGCAAATAAGGAGATTGAATCAATACTAAAAAATCAACCAAATACAAAACCAGATGGCCTCCTGGGCGAATCCAATTCTTATGATAATTTTTCTCCCATTTACTGTTCCCAAAGTTGAAACCAGGATTTCTTACATGATGGACAGTTGTCCTGTTCTGACTTTATCCTCTTCCTTCATGAATTCCCTCTCTACCTTTCTGCTCTACTTTTCAGGGTATTTTTATGACTTTATCTTGTAAACTCAATTTATTACTGTTGTTATAACTTTATTTCAGTGAACCTTTTTAGCTTTAAGAGCTATCTCTCCTTTTATTACTGCTTCTCTTTGAATGTGCCATAACTTTTCCACTTTTTGAAGATAACATTTAATACATTAAAAAATAGTTTATATGATCTCCTTGAATATATATATTTTATGGTAAGGCATTTACTCTGTTTCTTCTTATTTTGTGTTTTAATGTGCTGATAAATTTTTAAAAACTTTTATACATGTTGGTAATGTTTTAGAAAACATTGCTGATTATTTCTATTCTACAGCTTTTTAAATTGAGAATAATGCTTCTTTTCAGAGTGAGCATTCAGAATTCACTGGTTCTCATGGCTAGAAATGACATGGCGAGGAGGGTTTATTTTCTTCTGAATTCCAGGACCTATACTCCTACTTCTGCTTTTTCTGTTCCCTATGCAAAGGCATTGGCTTGTCCCCTCCAGGCTCTGTGTGTAGGCTGGGGGATCAATTGTCTGTGGAGACAAAGCAAATGCCTATTAAGCCACACCCACTTCACCGCTACTGCTTTCTCATCCACTGGTTCTGGGCTCGAAGGCCAAGGTCGTCCACGATGCATGAACTTCCTCCTTTTCTGCCTGGTCTCCTTGCGCTTTCTTTTGCCAACTCAGCTTTATAACTTTTATCTTCCCCAGATCTGGAAATCCTCGTCCTGACTCTGCTACTGTTGGGTTCTATCGTTTCTATTTCTTTATATCATTTTAATGAAATTTTAAGAGAGAGCAGATGCAAGTTCGTGTGTTAGGCGCGATGTCTTGAAACACGAGCTCCATAAAGATTTGTGAAATTTAATTTTTATCTAACAAAACTAACTGCAACTCTAACATTTTAATAACTGTTTAAATAACATAACATAAAATATAAAAACGTATATTCTACACATTTTATTTTTATATTGTAGATTTTATTTTACCTTTAGGATGGTATAGCTTTTCCAAAGAAACAAAAAAGGCGGTACCATACCAAACCAACATGAGAGAATGCTGTACTTCTTTCCCTTTCTTTGCCCAATAAAATATTGCATGCATTACACCCCAGAAACCTATAATTAATCCATGAGCAAGTTTATCCTATAAGGAGGTGAGTGGGAAGTGGGTAAAGGAATAAAAGAGGCAACACGAAACTGAAATATGAAACAACTTTATTCTTTGTCAATATTTTTTTAATGAAACGGTGTTGTTAAAAT
The DNA here is from genome assembly GCF_987537825.1 of Furipterus horrens. Lineage (NCBI taxonomy): Eukaryota > Metazoa > Chordata > Mammalia > Chiroptera > Furipteridae > Furipterus > Furipterus horrens. The sequence goes on along the minus strand of NW_028327185.1, from coordinate 4,579,020 downwards.
AAGGTTTAAAAAATAAAGAGCTGGGCATTTTGATGAGGGAGTTGAAAACACCCAAACGCCCAGACGTTATCATTCTCAAAGCCTATCCTTTTAGAAAGCCCACCAGTGACATTATTTTGCAAATATTTAATTTAGCACGTGGACTCCCTCATCTGTAGTGTCTCAAGGAGTAAATAAGTATTTACAGACATTCACAAAAAAATAAATGTTCCAAAGCCTCCAACTCTCCTGAATTCTCTATTATTACGAAACAAGCGGGGCAAATCCAGGGGCGATTCTCACACTCCCAGTCGTGAAAGAGCAGGAGGCAGGCAAATGTAGGTTTTCCTGGGGCTATTATTGTGCAGATAATGAGCGCCTTCCGGTACCAGCTTGTATTTTATACTAGTTTCCCTTTTAAAAGCGCAGGGTGGGGTGTTGAGGACTGAAGATTTATCTACTCTTGGCTGAATGCATACGTGATTTAGCTTTTAGTTTCCTTTCAAGCTCTTTAACCTGCTCTTGTTTACCGAAAATCGGACATTATGTTCTATTTTGAGCCTTTCTTTTATGAATGGCATATGATTCAGTCTTCGTGAATAATAAAAACTCGTTAAAGTAAGCATTAACTGCAGAGAGACAAGTGTTTTTCTGACACTCTGCTCTGCCAAGGACCATTGGCCCACTTCTCCAGCTTCGTTTTCAATGCTCATACCCAACGATCTCTATTTTTCCACAGAACTATTTCATGCGTACAGTAGCTACATAATATAACAACTCTTCCCATTTTTTTTTTTTTTACTTACCCTTCAGCAATTGGAAAGGATAACTGCTAATATTCCAGGAGAATAGGCAATTAATATAACACTTGAGTTCCCATCCTCTTTCCAACCCTAAACACACACACACACACACACACACACACACACACACACACACACACAAAACATCATATTGAATACAAGAAATCAGGGGAAAGTCAAGAGGGTGGGCTTTTAGAAGGGCTCAGCTTATGGGTCTCTGGGTTCAAAATAAAGGCAATGGGGAATTTATCCCCTACAGGAAACAAATAATGAATAGTCTCCAAAGGAGGCAGAATTCAGATATCACGAGCTATATAGAATTTCTGGTTTTAACCAGGAGCCATAAAAAGAGCTTGGAGAAAAGATGTCTACATCTCTGGTCTAAATGAACCAACAGGTTTAGAAGAGGAGAAACGGTCTCGTACAAAGCAGAGTTGAAGGACACCACCCACCTCGTCGCTGCCCGTTCCATTATATTCTTATTATTAACCCTTACAGATGTCCAAACTCCCAAAGGAAGATGAGATTCTAGCCTGGTCAGCTTTGAAAAGCAGTAAGTTGGAGTGGTGGTTAATCTTCTAGATACCAAGTTTTATTTTAATGTGTGGTTTTGACATTGCCTTAAACAATGAGATAGGATGACATCCTAGAAACAAATCAAACATGTATAGAAACAAAATATTTGAAGAAAGCGAGAGAACATTGCATAGTTCATGATTAATAAATAGTTCTACAACAACTGATAATTTACATATCCAAAAATGAAATTAGGCTTGTATTTCACACCACATTTCAAAAAAACATGCCCAGTTAAAAATATAATATGGGAAATAAAAGATTTTAAAAATAAAAATTTGGGAAATTCTCAGTCTATCCATATTGCAAAAATAATGAGAAAGCATGCTCTGTAGAAAACACCAAATTAGTAGCTGGACAACCTTTGGGAAAAAGGCATAGAATTAGAACCAAAGATCCCATCTCATCTCGACAGCAGCCAGGAATAGCGACAGTGGTGTCCAGAGAAGGTCTGTGGAAGAGCCACTGGACATTGGCGTGGATGTCCTCGAATTGCACAAGAACCTGACAGGTTTCAAGAATTTTATACCAAGAGAAATCTCGCCAGCCTTGACCAGAAGGGACAGAGATGGGATGAAATGAAGAAGGAACAATTCTGAGGGCAGAGACTTGGGAGCTGACGGTGCCTTCTGTGGCTACAGGGCAGGGCTGCCACCAAAGCAGATCCTGGTGACAGTGAGTTTGCGCTAGGCCAGCACAGCCCAAGACGATCTTCTGATTTGATTTTGATGAAAAATGCAGAAATAGTGAAGTCTCCTTCAAGGTTTAGGGAGGAAATCTAATGGAAATTGACCTGGACCTAGATTTTATTTTTGGAAATAGCAAGGTTATTTCTTCCAAAGTATTTAAACTATTATGCAACCGAGTACAATATATTTTCCCTAAAATTAATTAAAGATAACTATATATATATATATATAACTTATATTGAAGAATGGGAGTTAAATATTAAAACATTAGCAGTTGTTGGAAAACTAATTTTCCAGTTTTCTTTGACTTTTTAGAATAAAAATATTTTTATTTTGTTGAGAAAAATATTTGTATTTATAAGTGACTTATATCATATCATATCATAACATATTAATAAAGTTTTTTGTGTGTCAGGTCCATTAGAGTATTAGTGTAGAAACAGCAATGACCTTATACGAAAAACCTGATTTCTGGATTTATTGCTACCTCTTAATACTTGGACTTTGGACAAGCCATTAACCTCTCTAAGGCTATTTCCTGCCCTGCATACCTCACCAAGTAGTTGTAAAAATCAAGTGAGGTTATTTATTAAGGTTCTGTAATTTTCAGTATAAATGTCAGGGATGATTACCACAAACATAATTTTAATACAGTTCTCAGTTTCACATATACATGTAATATGCATTTTTATTTGCAGATATTTTAAAGTTTTTAAACTGTCAAGGATCTCACAAAATATATTAATACCAAGTCATAATAAAGTAACTCATTTATATAGGATTCTTTAAAAATACCCCATAAACCATGAGTGTTTATATTGAAGTAAAATATTATACTGCGCATGTGTATCTTCGAGTGTTATCTTTGCAATCTATTAACATTTGGGGAGTTCAAACATTCTTTTTTTCTTTACTGTTATTTGTTTTGATTTAATTTGATTGAATTATAAAGAGATTGATTCATAATTTACCTTCGGAAAGGACACATTCTGGTTTCCATTGCACCAGACGGAAGCTTGAGCCCGACTTTCTACCCGAAAGGAACTAATGTAAAATGTCGGATTTCCCTTTTCAGAAGTTCTGAGCGTTAAGTGAGAAAAACACCAGGCTCCTCTGGTTACCACGTAGCGCTATGTGGCTACCTCTGTGGCGTGGGCGCACAGAAAACTTCCAGCCACACTTTTATTTCCCAGGAACTGATATTTAGTCTGGACTTTTTGTCTTAGTTTTTATGTTAATTCCGAAAAAGGAAAAGAAAGGATCTCTAACTCTAAAAACTGAAAATTCAAACAAATTCATCTTGTATACAATATAACACCAAGGAGAGTTCTCTGACCATAGTATAAGGTCCATAAATACTTAATGAATAATTACGCAATCATGAGACTGAATCACTGCAAGGCAGTAAAAAGTATACATCAACCTAAAATGTATCTTAAGCTCTTACTTACTCACTTCCTTTAGCAGAACATATTTTATATCTATGAGGGTAGATCATGACATGTTATTTATGAAAGAGTTTTGATTTGATATTTTTCTAAGGTTCAACTAATTGAGTAGGGGAAATAATGTTACTTTAGCCTTTTCTTAGGTCTGAATAAAAATGTCTGGCAACATATTACAAACTATTGATACTGTGGTCTTGAGTACTACTGTGAATGACCCGCCCACTGGTAATTTAGACTTTGACCACGTATTTAAGACAGCAGACTAGCTTCTCACTATGATTAAAATATCTAGCTAAATCTACTTTTCTATTCATTATGCTGATAAGTTTTACAATCAGATAAAAACTAGAATGCTTTTTTGTTTTTCTTATTGGCATAATAATTCAGTTTTCTAAAAAAAAAATACAACAAACCCACTCTCTGCTATTTAATAACTCAGTTGACCTTGAAGATCTCTTCTCTCTGAAAGTGATATATATTTATGCATGCTTTGTGAAAATGGACATTCTTCATTAATAAAATTAATCACAAAAGTGCATTAATGCAATAACAAAGTTGACCTGATTTTTAAAAATATGGAATACTTCTGAGTAAATGTCCCAAGAAATGTGAATCAATTGAACATACTCCCCTTCTTGGCAAGCATTTTAATAATACAATTTTCTCCTTTGCTCCATTCAAAGCTCCACTTCTCTTGCTGTGAAATTATACTTTTGGCTCACTGAAGTGTTTATGAATCAGCGTTACCGTCAGGGAATTTATCTACACTACCATTACCTTTAACTATAGACAGTTTCTGTGAGCAGAAAAATAGTAGGTGAATGTAAATCAAGTTTCAAATATAAATTATTAATCCTAATCTACTGCTTTTCCTCCCGAGTCCTTGATGGCTTCACGAGTGATAAAGTAACCATATATCTCTGCATACTGGCCCAGAATAAATGCGACGTTTATTTAAGATTTCTAAATACATGACGGATGAGGGTAGGAGTAGCGATCCTTCGGTTCTGAGTATCTGAGTATAGAATAACTGGCTTTTGTTCACCTGAAAAAGAGCACATTCATTTCTCAAAGAAAATAAAACCCTGAAGTACATTTTATGTGAGTAGAAATTGAATAAAAACTAGAGATTTATATATATTAATAACATAATTGCTTGCTTAGTGTCAGACGTATTTTCCTTAATGCTCTGATCATAATGATTCATGCCTTTACCAGAATTATGTATGTGAAGACTTTGTTTTCAGACAAACTCAGCTTTGGAAAAGGATGATGATTCAGCTTTCCACTAGATCTGTCATAGAAGTCTGCCGAGCCGTGTCATTTTAATAAAAAAAAAAAAAGCATTTGCCTTCCTAAATTCCCCACTTGCCATTGGCTTTGCTCTCCCTTTTCCTTCATGTCGGAATTTATTGGCATGTGCTGGTTAGTTGGCATGTCGTAGTTTTCAATACAATCACAGTTTGCCCCAAACTGAAATGACCCTTTTATTCTACCTCCTTACAAGAAAGAGGGGTTCCTTTAAAATGCTCATAGATTTATTATAATGAATGTCAGTGCAATGAAACCTGTTATTTAAGGATGAAATTAATTAGATTATTTGCAGGTGAATTTGTTGAAGCGCTATTGTACATATTATATTGAGACCCCACACTCAGAATCACCCTTTGAACTGCTCAGATATAATATACTATCTTATTTCCATTCTTTTTGGCTGGAGGGAGTTTATTGAGAACATAGTAAGGGCTAGGCACCAAATACTTGTCTTTAACTGTATTAGTTATTTTTATTCTACTTACTTTCCTCTTTGTATTTTTTCTCAAATTTTCTGGAAAGTTTAGTTTCATGTCACCAAACTCCAAGCTATTATTTTTACAGTGTTGAATTCATTAAACGTGCTAATATATTTTTATCAATATTTGTTCTCAACATTATTTCTAGGTACCGACTTTTCCCCAGGGGCTCACATTTCTTCTTGGTGAATATCTTTTAATAAAACTGTAATGAAAGTCTGTACAGACAAAATTATATTACTATTTTTATGGCCAGAGAGAAATGTATTTTTCTCTTAATTATGAATTATGGTTTAATTGGCAAATTATATTTGCTCATCAAATTTAATATTTCATGGAACTGCATCTTTGCTTATGAGACACTTGTCCTCGATGTAGTGGGTATCCCACAGCAGCTAGTGTATTTGTTGTATAGACTGGCTTTGTTAGCTTTTACTATTTTTCTTTGTGGGCTGGGTTTGATTGTTAGTAGTGTAGACAGAGCCTCATTTTTATTATTCTTGTTCCATATTTTCACTTCTGATCTGAGGGCTTACTTTTTCCATAGGCACATCTTCAACTTAATTTTGCCTTTTCAAGTGGTCTTTATTCCATTTAAAATTTATATTATTATGTGGTGTGATGGAGGTATTTCATTCAAGGCCTTTACATTTTGTTGCCCCAATTGACCCCAACTGTTCCCAGACATTTCTGAAGACCCATGTTTTCTTTTCCTATTCTGCAATAATTAAGTTTTTGTATGTGTACATATCTATTTCTGTGTTTCTGCCCCATGTTATTTACCCATCTGTCCTTCTGTCTGCCAATTCCACGCTGTCTTAATTGTTATCACTATAATGTTGTCTATGGTCATTCCCTCCAGTTGGTTATTCCTCTTACTGAGTTTCTGAGACATCCTCATCCACTTGCTCTTATTCAATAAAATCAGTTTGTTAGTTTTCAGAAAGACTGTTAGGATTTTGATGAGACTTGTGTTGCATTTCCGGGTCAATTTTGAGAAGCAGCATGTAATTCTAACCTTCTTTCTTTTGCTCCTTTAGTTTCTCTTCTACTTTGTCTCTTAGGGACGTTTGATAGGAAGGAAGCCATTGATCATTCAAAAAATACATATTGTACTTCTGTTATGCACAGGCAGTACACCAGACCCCAGGGAGAATACAGTGACCAATTAGACTTTCCTCTTGCAGCTAATGGGACATAAACTTCATGACAGAGAGAGGGAGAGGATAAGAGAGATGGATATAAATTAAAACTGAGATAAGCTATTTTAAGGAATAGTGTTTTATCAAGGGACTCGTTATTCTGGGGGCAATATGTCTTCTCTGATAAAATGATATTTAATCTGAGCAATGGTTTCAAAGACAAATAAAATATGATGAGCTTTCTGTTGATAAAGGCCTTGGATTTCTTAGAGGAAAGACTCCCCTTTCCCCCCAGTTCATCTTTGTAACCCTAAAAGTTGCTAAAATATACTCCCTGATTCTGGCAATACTTTGTATGGAATTTTGTTTTCATTAAGATTATGAGTTTCATCTTGTTCTGTCTCCACAGATATTTTAGTAGGATGGTTGGAAAGACTGCCCCGGTGGCTACTTTTCATATGCTATTAAAAACCAGAAATCCTGAATTATTTACTAAGGAAAAAAAAAAATCCAGTACTACTGCATACCTGCACTGCCTTGTTATTTGGTATATTTAGAAATGTGTCATTTGTTAGTGTGTGATCGATTCATGGACACATTGACAATCCTGTGGTAAAGAGAATCAATGGTAACCCAATTCGTCAACTCTTTTAGTGTTTGTTTTAAATTAATACTAATGATTCCAACTATGTTGATGATATTAGTCAGGATTCTGACTAGCATTTCTTGTCTAGCATGAGAGAAGCACTGTGTTTTTCCCATTACTTACTAATTTAATCCATCATGTAACACTTTGCAATAGCAGAGACAAGGTTTCAACCAATACCGTGTTTGGGATTTGCGATCCTTATTAGGTTGCTTTGCCTTCTGCAGTCAGAGAGCTCCTTGAGGCAGAAATCAGGCCATGTTTTATTTGCATCTCTGTTTCAGAATTACAGGTATACGGCCAGTGTGTTTTCTAGGCAGGCAACTTGCATACCACAGAGTCTGGTTCAAAATTGCTCACCCAGAAATCCCTTTATCTTCGTCCGGAGTATTTTAATTGGGGAAGTTTGGAAAAAGCAGAGGGAGAGGAATCATTGTTAGTAAGTGGGACTTGCCATGGAAAAGTGTGCAAGGAATACGGGGGCGGTAAAAGATGAGGAAGTAATAAACAACAAGATTGTGAGAAGAAGCTAGCTGGTACCTCCGGTATTTTTGTATATTCCTCGTATGATGTAGAACCAGAGCTGGATGGTGCACAGGAATTTGCGTATGTGCGTGCGTGCGTGTGTGTGCATGTGCATGTGTGTGTGTGTGTGTGATGCTTTTTGCCTTAACCACCTTGGATTTTCCACTTAAGTGAAGGGAATAAGTACATTTCCTTGCAATTTTCCTGTGCTGTATAAAGTACCAGATAAAGATAAAACATACTGATCAAATAATTCCAGCTGGGCATTTTTATATTTTAATAGCTATGATGGCATGCATAAAGCAGGAAACATTTCAAAACGGACAAACACAGTTTGAAATCTATGTTGATTCCTTGAGATGAGTTAGGTGACACCGTGAGTGAACTGGCTGGGATGATGAACAGTGTCACTTCTATTCCCCTTTATATTTGGATTAAGCATAACTTTGTATCTAGAATCTTCTCTGTTATTCACTTGCTACAGTTTCTTGGGGCAAAAGTCACTGCCTGCTCCCAGTTATGTATTATCACGGTGTTTGGCTTTGGAAAACATTATTTGTTCTTTAAGAGTAAGTCGGTAAGCTCTTCCACTTATACAAACTGGTAGTGTCTTTCCAAAATATTTCATGAACTGTTAGGAGCTTCTAATGGGAAAAATAAATGTTATATTGTTTTATACAAAAGAAAACAGGCTATAAACTTGTAGACAAGGTTGCTGCGTATTTGGCCTCCTCCCGACTGTGCTTAAAGGGACAGGAAGTTGGTACTCAGGTGTGCTGCCTTGTGAATTCCTTGAGCCTAACAAAGCTGTTTCCCAAAATGATTCAAAAGGTTTATCCAGCCCTCATTCAAGATGCCATCCCCCATCTCTAGCGCAGAAGTTTAACAATTCTCCTTGTGGATGTACAATAGAAAAAAATAAAGAATTTTTCTCTATATCTGTATGTATATGTAGACTTTCCTTGGTGTTCTCCCACCACATGGAAGTTACATACGTGGTAATCACAAGCAGAAGTCAAGGTTAACACGCATGCGGTCGCGTTGCTCTGTGGCAGGATACTCTGATGTTGTCCTCAGTAAGAACAGTTGCTCAAGGGCCTCAGGAATATTGAATATTTACATTGTATTTCAAGACTAAAAGAAGCAGATATAAGATATAGAAAGAGATTAGCCTTGAATAAATTGTACAATCTTTTGATAAAGTTATTTAGAAGGGCACATTTGCCTTGATTTCAATGTTTTTCTACTTCAAGATCAGAAGTTTTGCCCACAGGATACACTGCCTCTTCACCTCGCCCACGCTTCTGAGTTGTTCATTCTTATAACTGCCTAATTAGACTTCAGAAAATATTTGCTTGAACATGACTGTTTGATCATAAACCTAGTGTTTTTCAACTGTTTAAAAGTCAATCCACAGCATGATCCATGTTGTCATTGATAAGGAAAAGATAAACACTCATCATTTCTTTGCACCAGGGCAACCTTTCTGCGTGACTTTCCTCAGTAAACAATGGAGAAAAATCATACAGCAGCCTGTCATGCATTATTGTCCTTGTGACCTCCTGAAGGGTAGTTGAAGTCCTCTAACACTCAGAAGGATATTCATAAGGGGAAGGACAGAGAATCAAGAACCATTTCTCACGAGATTCTCTGAACAATTTAAGGGTAAAATAATATTCCTTTCTTAAGATTTTTAAATTTCAAGTGACAACAAAAGGTAATACCCAAGTCAAATCTATACAAGATGAGGCAGGGCAGATGGAGGCCTGGAATATTACCATAAATCTCAGATGACTCAGCTTACCTTTCTTTTAAAAGTATGTCACCCCAAGAAGTGTAATAAAAATAATAACATTTAAAAATAAAATAATCATTTAAAAATGAAGGAGACATACCATACACATATATTGAATAGAAATAACTGCAGTCAGCATTCTAAACAGTGGGCATGCCCAGTCAAGCCAAGGTTCTGGACCCAAAGGCATCGCTATGAGGCTGACCTACAGTGGGTTGGGGGGGGGGGGGGCGCAGGCTGGGAACTGTTATGTTTATTGAGCCCCGCGGGTGCTCAGATCCTCACCGCAGGGGAACTGAGTGAGAGAGGAGGAGAAGTGAAGAAGAATACCACCAAAGGAGAGGGCCACGAGCAGAATATATCAGGCAATGAATCAATGCCTGAGCAGAAACCGTAAATGGGGAATAAATAAAGAGGAAAGAGTGTGCGTGATTAGAAGAAAAAAAGAGAGTAGCTGGGAGGGGAAGACACAGGTATATCCGAGGGGAAAGGAAGTACATTTCTGTCACTGGAAGTCACTGTGACCTGAATGATTTCCCAATTCTCCTTCAGACAGCTCTTTTTCATGTCCCCAGGCAAGTGTCATGGCAGAGATCTCCTCTTTTGTCAATTTCATTGCCCACACCCTGAAACTTATTTTATGAGGACGATGCAAACACCCTGCAATAGTGCAGGAGCGTCCACAAATTAAAAAATAATAATAATAAAGATAATTAGCATATGCCAAATCTATGCCAGGTGTTCTCAACTGGGGGTGATTGTCCCTCCAGAGGACATTTGGCCATGTTTGAAGACATAAGTTTTGGCTGTAACCAAAGGAAGTAGGGAGTTGTTACTGGCATTAATGAGTAGAGGCCAGGGATAATGCTCAGGACACTACCCGCCCCATCTCCACCCCCAAAAATAATTATTCACCCCAAATTTGAGCTGAATAATCTCCTAACTGGCACAGTAGTGATATTAGGAAGGGATTACATCGAGCCTTGCTGTAACCCCAGGTACTGTGCTATGTTATTAACATGCATCAGCTGTAACGCCAGACACTGTGCTATGTTATTAACATGCATCACTTTATGAAACGTCAGTCCAAGCCTATTTGGAAAGATAGCGTTACTCCTTTTACAGATGAGGAAGCTGATGGTTGGTCACTTGTCTAAGGAAACAAAGAGCTAGTGAATGTCAGAGATGGGAGTGAGAAACCAGAACAATCTTACCACAAAGCTTGTGCGCTTCTCAATATCATCACTGCTTCTTCCCATGTGAAGATATAACGTTCAACTGTCATGAGCATATTAATTCTCATTCATTCATCATGGCATTAATTATCCTACACTTAAATCGATTCCCATTATAATCAGATCCTCCTGTAAGCAGATGAACTGCATTTGTCTAAATATCCAGAATATTTTTTTAACATGATAAAGTCTGCTTTTAAAAAAAGAAATTCCACTTAACATGGGGTGGGTAACTGTGGTATTTTTTTCACATACTGAAGCCAGTGAAATGGAACTATGTTACAAAACATGTTTTTGTTGCTGTTATCACCCAAGGACATATATTGAAAATGATTTCCTCTTATAAGTTGTATATTCAAGAACAATTTTAAAAACTCTTCTAAGAACAAGTCAGCATGAATTTTTCCATCCTCATATATTATCCCTACAGCTGATTATTTGAAATCGCAATCTCAGTAGAATTTCAAGTTTAGTAAAATCATTTTCTCCCACCGTGTTGCAAAATTCTTCCATGTTTACAGTGTAAAAATCAGTGGATTCAAAATTAGAAACACAGTGTTGCCTGTTACTTTTCTAGAGGCTGTTATGAAAACATAATTTGTCGTCCCCTCAGAAACTGGTTAAACCAAAGCCAAGTAATCTAACAATAACAAAGTATCTATTACAGCGTGTGTCCTGCAAATAAAAAAAAGAGGAATAAGAAGAAGCTACCGCTTCTTGTATTGCTGATTGTTACTCAGAATTGAGAGTTAGACCCTGACCTTATAGATTTGCTGGGGTGAATGGATCAAAGGGGAATATAAACCTTTACTTACATTAGACAAAACACTTAAAAAATAAGCAAAACAAACTGTTCACACACACACACATAAAACTGGACTTTTATAGGCATGGAGCACACACTTCCCACAAATATGACTTAGAAGATATACAGAAATGTTTTTTTAGTATAACAGAAAAATGAAACCCTTTCTCCCTCTCCCCACCAAAAAACATTGATGATCTGTCTTATGAATGTAAACCTTGATTATGTCTTTAATATGAAGTGTATGGTGATCTCTGTAAGTCTGAACTATTTTCAGAGCATGATGCATTATGCCATGAGTTATTAACCAATAGTTCGTTCAATGAACTATCATGAATTTGATTGGCTATCTCATCACTGAGCAGGGACAATAGAGGGTAAAGGTCAGGCAGAGCCAATGTCTGTAGTCTTGCTACCATTACTCTTGTTTCTAGACTGTTCTAGAATGAGCTAGCTAATGGAAGAACAGCACATTAGGAAATCTACCTTCTCCCTGGGAAAGTTTGAACAGATAGGCAATACGCTATGGCAACTATATCATTTCTCTTCCTTAATTCTTGCAGACCTGAGTAATATCTATGATGAAAAATAGCCATTCAAGTTCTTTTTTTCCAGAAAGCACCACTGAACAAACATGGGAGAACAACTCATTTGTTTCTTACGTTTTTACTTTTAAAGCCTAATTCTGATATCGACTTTTTTTCCTGTCTGACTGTTGGCTTTCCTGCCTTTCCCCCTGACTTGTATTCCTTCCCAAATAGTTTTATTCTAAAAGTTATTCGGTGGGATCAAGAAAGGTGGGAGCCCACCTGCACTTGAGTGGGCATCTCAGCACAGGAGTGAAGAGACCGTGCGGAGTGAGGAAGGTTCAGGTAGAGCAAAACAGCACAGTGCCAGATTGACAGATCTTCCCCAAGGCCACATTGAGGGTAACCTGATCAGAAAAACAGATACGAATAGAAATGGATTATTATAGACAGAGACATAAAATCAGACCCTATGATTTGTTTTTTCCCAAATAGCTAAAGGAATAAATGTTCAGAGGGCAAAACCTTTTCTTAAATGTCATGCCATGGAAGACTGTAGGGGAACTGATGGACTCAGATAATCACCACCATTCAAAAGCCATCGCAGTAATAGTTAATGCATCCAAGAAACAGAAATAGATGCTGAACTAGCTGGTGGAAATTCTATGAGGAACAGAATAGCCTCAGTTACCTTGCTGCAAAATCTGTATAAAGACTAAGAGATTATTGTGCCATGGAGAGAGCTGGCAGGGGCATGTTTTGTCAAAGTGCCAAGTTTAACATCATATGCAGTGGGACAAACCGAAACTGTGTGCCACCGGATAGAGTGGGATAAGAAGAGCACAGTGTCGCTTCTGCGATGTTCCTCCCAAAACCCTGTAACCTCAATTTAAAGATGAGGACACATTGGATAAACATATTCTAAGAGACACCCTGTAAAACAGTTGGTCTATGATATCCAAAATGTTAAGGCCAGGAAAGTCAACTGCTCCAGAGAGATATAAATAAATACATAAATATTTAAAACTAAATGTTCATGATGAGTAAGTGTAAGAGGTGATACTGGCCTTGTCACTTTTTCTATAAAGGACTTGGAAAGAATTGATCCCATTTACTATAAAGGACTTGGAGGGACTTGGCAAAACCCAGATGAAGTCTCCCGAATAGACAGTAGTAATATATCAGTGCTAGTGACCTTATTTAATAGCTGCATTGTGACTGTACAAGGGAAGGTTGTGTTTGTCCCTGATACATACGAAGTATTCAGGTGTGAGGGACCTCATCTAGGCTAGTTACTCTTAAGCGGTTCAAGAACCAAAAGCCTTTTGTGAGATTCTTGTAATAGCCAACGCCAAGGGTTGTATCCAATTAAAACACAAATTATTTGAGAATTATAATTCCATATAGATTTTCTGCTAATACAGTAACTCTGAAAAATGCAAAAGACTATTTTTTCCTACAAACTTCACTTGCAAGTCCAGGAGAACAAAGTTATTTAAAAATGATTGTCCAATAATTGTGTCTTGAAGCGCCTATGCATAGTTGCAGGAAGCTTCTAAAGAGTTCTTACTTAAAAATAATGTTTAAAATGTGTGTTTCTAAATTACTTTTAATATTATATCTACCAATTACTGGTACTTATTGCTTTATGGCTTCTGAAATTAATTTATTTTCCCATTACTTTTTTCTTCTCTTGGCTGAAATCCGTGTTTCCATATGTCTGTAGGCTGATTAAAGTGAAGTAAAGCCCGCTGAAATCTATTTCAGATCATCTCTCTGCTGCCTTGTACGGCACGCTTTAAGGGGGTAAATTTGCTTACATAAGTGTGAATGGAGCTTGAATTGTAGAAAAAAAGATAAATTTTTTAAAAAGCGCCTTTTCTAGTTAAGTGAAAAATAATTGGCAAAATACTAAATAATTTAAATTGCTGGACATCTCAGCTAAAAGTTTGAATGACTTAAATTGTAAACTATCCAACTTTTAGCACCTGTATGACCTTAACAATTCTGGATTGGGTCCCAGAAGAAGGCTTTAGAACCACTGATAGAAATATAATATTGTCTGTGTGGTACACAGCCTTCCTACCAGAGTTACTTTAAATGTGTTTTTGAGATTCAGTCCTGTGTTTGTGCAAACTGGAAACCTGCCATCAATCCTGCCTGTCTCTGAAGAAGTGTCTGCCCCACATCATATTGGGAAACTCTATTGCAGGGAGCTAACTCACAGCTACCCGTTCACATCGTTGTATCAAATGACTCGCTCTGTGTGCAATGTGACAAATACATGATTAATTCTCTTTCTGTATAAAAACTTCTCCGCTTGTGTGACTCTGAAAGGAAAGGTGCCTTTGAGGATGAATGGGCAGAGTTACATAGAGACAAACAGTCTTGAGGGCAACAGGTTAACCCACTCAATCAGGAAAAGCAGAGCTTCCCTGGCGATATTCCAAGAGGCAAAGATTCAAAAAATAAGGACACTTACAATTTTTGTGTTCAATCCTAGAAAAGGTCAGTGTTTGCTTTTTTTTTATTGTAATATTTGTAGGTGTAAGTGATCTGGAGAAGTAATTGTTATCTTACTATAAATTTTATATAATTATCTTCAAATACAGAAGAAAGCCTAGACCACATTTAGGGACAGTTTTCTTACCTGTGCTGAAACTATTTCACCACACAATAGCCCCCTGAAATGTTTTTAAAATGTGATATGACCATAAAACATAATTCCATTGTTTGCAAAGTCTACAATTTTATTATTATTTTTTATTGTTGTTCAATTAGTTGCCCCAATTTTTCCTCCTTTGCTCCCCATTACCCTGCCCATCCCTCCTCTCCCACAGTCAGTCCCCACCCTGTTGTCCATGTCTATGGGCTCTTTATACTTGTTCCTTGACTAGACCCTTCACCCCCATTTGTTGGATATGTTTTTTCATCTTCCAGCCCCTCTTTCAGCTATTCTTTCTAAAACTTTTTCACTTCTGAAAGTGTGACAATGTCCTATAATTACCGCCCTGGTCTTCTTTGATTTCAAACTCACTCCACATACATTAGTGGCAATATGATAGGTTGTCGTCAAATATAACTATAATAACTTGTATCATGCTCACTGGAATAAGGTTCTGATGCTCCTTAATGAATAAGTGGAACTCATCACCTTCCTGCCCCTTCTCAACCTAGAGTGGCCTGTCACGTGCTTCAGCCAGTAGAACATGGACCATGGCCCCTGGCTGATTCTAGGGCTGGGCCTCAGCAGGTGTTGCAGTTCCCCCCTTCAGCCCTTTAGAACTATGAGACCGCCTTACTGTGAAGAGATCAGTCTAGCCTGTCAGTGAGCGAGGCTAAGGAGGAAACCCAAGTGGCCAAGCTGGCAGCTGGCACCCCCTGGCTGGAGGTGAAGGAGACCCCTTGAAGTCTCAGGCCCAGTCATGATGTCTGAGACTGAAGATACAGAAGACAGCCAGGGAGCGTGGGCCATGAACTGCCTCGCCAACCCACAGAGTCATGAGAAACTACCGCTCGTTGCTACTTTAAGTCATTGAACATCGGGGAGGGAATCAAAGTAGCAACAATAACTGAAATCCGGGCCGTTTCTGAGGAGGGAAAGAGAACCCTCCAATGGACAGATGTCAACATCGTCAGACTGTTTTCCTCTCCCTACTTTCCCACCAGAAATCAAACCCTGCTTTGTACTACAAACCCTGGGGAGAAATGACATTCCCTGTGCTGGGAGTGTTTTCCCTCTCTCCTCTCTTTAACCAATTTCTACTTACCCCTCAAATCACCTTCATCTAGGGGGCTTTAAAGACCTTACCCCAATCTTGCCAAATAGCCCCGTTCCATTCTCCCTCATCATCCTATGAATGTTGCTCTGACTCTTTCTGAATCTCTTGCCTACCTCGCTCTACTAGACCATGAGGTCTGGGAAGGTGTCACATGATGACTAGTGTTCTGCCACCAGCACTCAGTAAGTGTCCATTTAACAAGTGCCTAAAATGCTCACTTGTGGGG
Source organism: Furipterus horrens (assembly GCF_987537825.1). Lineage (NCBI taxonomy): Eukaryota > Metazoa > Chordata > Mammalia > Chiroptera > Furipteridae > Furipterus > Furipterus horrens. The sequence continues at coordinate 4,563,049 of NW_028327185.1, read as the reverse complement.
AAACTGTTGTTTAATGAAATGTAGATGGTAGGCCTCGTAACCCTTATGTGCACGCAGTCACCTAATTACTCCATTTTATAGTCTTGTAAGAATAAAGGAGGAAACTCCACCTAGCACAGTGTCTTGTTCTGTAAGCAGTTTATGGTTGCTTTTATTTTCTGTTTCACTACTCAGTTTAAAATAATAACAATAAAACTGCTTTACCTATGCTTTAAATAAATGAAGAAGTCAAGGACATTGAGTGAGATTAAGCCAAGGCCGGCCCTCGCACCCAAAACATGTGGGATCATATATGAGTTTCTTCTAAGAATGGGGCCAAAAATATGGCTTCGAGGTTTTGTACACTAAATCTGTAGAGGGTACATTATCCCAAATGGACCTGGGGTGACATAATAATTAACATATTCAACTACAAATAAGGGAGAAAAAAGAGTGGCAAATTTTCAAGGAATGTTTCTTTTAATGTTCTTCAATTTACTCTGATTCGGTCAGGGCCAAAGCACAAGGCAGTTAAGGCGATCTTATGGGGCTTTTCTAATTGTTTAATTTAATTGAAAAATAGATTTTAGAGTTACTTAACAAGTGTATGGACCACAGACCCTTTAGGCTAGGCTCTAAAAATAGCTTCCTTACTTTGGATTTTCACTACCGTTGAGAGACAGCAGATTTTTTGGAGGACATATATTTGGATTGTGCGTATTTTGCCCTGTCATTCAATTTATGCTGTGACATCACATTAGGGGAGAGACATTGGGAAATAATTAGTGTGTGTTCATGGAGGTTGGCCACGGTCATAAAGGATCAGGAAGTCCCGAGGGGACTGGAGCATGTAACCCAGGGAATAACATGCAGGAAATACGATATATCCCTTAAATAGCTGACCAACCTTAGAATAGTAGTTTTGCGTGATCCCGGAAGGTAGAATGTGCAGTTATAATTTCAAGTTATAAGAATTATATTTTAGCGTGACATATGAAAGACATTTCTGATACTTTATGCAAATATGATGATTTTAGAGTACCTCAGTGGTTTACAGACTCTGACATTCAGAGAGGTATGTGTTGAAACAAAACCTTCACCAGTGAAGGCAGAATGGACAAGCGTGGTGTGTGTGTGTGTGTGTGTGTGTGTGTGTGTGTGTGTGTGAGAGAGAGAGAGAGAGAGAAAGAGAGAGAGGGAGCGTATGATAGCCCGTCAATACTCACTAGCTATATTTTCTCAGAAATGACTGGTGTTATGTTCATCTTAATGTTTTTTTAAATAAATTCCTGTGCCAGCTTTGCATGGTGGCAGTCCCATAGTAGTCAGTGAGATTTATCTGAGGCGTGATTGTTACTAGTTGAAAAAGAAAAGAGGCCATGCTTAGTGTATTTTTGATGGCTTGATTTATTTTCCTTTCGTGGGTTTAAAACATTAATCTTGAAGCCTGTACTAGATAACAGTCTAATGGTAAAGTTCATGAGGGACTTCAAGTCACCATAGTTAGAATAATTAATTTATGGGGTCACCTTTAATTCAGAAGCATTGATTCTCTGACTCAAAAGTCACAACCAGTGGATTTGAGCGGCAGTGATTGTTTATTCTATCATGATCCTAGATTTGTACTTTCAAAATCTTCCAGATGAGGCTTTTGCTTTGTCATCTTACTGTGTGTCTCTGTTTTGGACTTAATAGACTCCAAACTCCATATCATAGATTTCACAGCCAGTGGTGTGGAAACAAAGCAGTATAAATGGAATCAGAATATTTTTTCTTACAATTGAAGATAACGTTCACAGTGGTCACATATAACTTACACCTCCAAAAAGGAATTTTTATTTCATATTTTCTAACGTAAGGAAATAGTTGGAGCATAAGATGGATGTGTTCAGATTTTTCTACATCTGAGAGTAAATGAGCATCTTAATCGCATGCAGCATTTTGGATTTTAAACAGATGGCTGTGTAAACATTGCCATCCACAATAAATAATGTAGAGGTAGCAAAAATGTCCAGACAGTATTTGGTATTAATGTCATTTTCATTGTCATTCAATTTTGTTCATGTTTTCTACTACATTGTTCAGTTTCCATCAGCTAACATTTATTTTTTACAGAAACCATTATATAACTGCTTAATATTTAACACACAATAGGATTGAAATATAAAGTTCATTGAGTTTCTAATCTATTTGTGGCTCTTTGAGTCTAAGAACTTGACCAAACAAAAGGTACTCATATTCATAACTAGTGCAAGACTGAAATGTATTAGACATCTGTGTTCTAAGAGTAAAGAGAAAGATAGCAGAACAAAGCAAAACCCATGTACATGTAAGAGGGAAAGCTCTAGTGGCACTTAAACAATAGTAATATGCTTGCTTTTGGAAAATATTTAGAATAATGCATCATCTAAATGATGTGAAATATGTGACATGCGTATTGCGTTCCTGCTTCTCATGTCCCCAAACAACACCATGTGTCCTCCAAGACACTCTTCCTCCGGAACCTGGATGTGGCTCAGCACACGCCTCACATTGGTATTGCCCATACCCGGCCACTGCCCGTCTGTGAGAACTGGCATTCGAGTTAACATCAATTTGCCTTTCTATTTGCTCTTCCAAGTGGGTCGGTGGAAGCTGGGACTTTGTGCTGGGCCGCTGACATGAATTTAGGGAACAGCCAAAGCTTGGATGGCAAAGTTGCAGGTAACTACCACCGTGGACGTCTAGAACCTACAATAATCCAATAGCTTAAGCGACGTCTAATTTACGAAGGTGAAGGATATTTTGTTTTTGTTGCTCTGCCTACTGTCTCCCAGTATTGAAAGAAAATCCAGACCATCTAAGCCGTGGAATGTGAAGATTGTTTAGGTTGTCCCTAAAAAAGCAGCTTACCTCTGGTAGGTTTTGTGAAAGAGAGAAAACAAAGAGCTTAGAATATTCTTTCACAGACACCACTGTGAATCAGACTAACTATGTCCTTCCTCATGGGTCTTACATTTCAGTTGGGAAACAGAACACACGAAAACCAACAGAGAAAGAGAAAGTTGTATATCGGTGAGACTGCTCTAATCCAAATTCAACACAATCATGGCCAACAGAGCAGAGGTGGGCGGTGTGAACGTTCTCTCTGAATGGTAAACAAAAGGAGGCGGCATATCATATAAATGCCAATGTCATTGTTACTCATTAGGACTTCTGTTTCCTGCTTCAGTGTTACTATTATCATGGCGTAACTGCTTTCATGGAAAGAGGTGATCGAAGCAAAATCCAGGGAGAGAACATAATACCTGCAAAAGGTAGGAGGCAGGAATAGTTCAGTTGATGCTTTTGCACAGTAAGTGAATGAAATTACTCAGTTTTCAGCTGCCTGAAATGCACACAGAATGGTTACTTCGGACGGGACAAATCCATGACCAAATGGAGTACACGTTGATGTTTGCTTTTCTCAATGTCGCTAACAAATCATTACCAGTAGGGGTAGATATTGGTTCAGTTAGTATTACTCATCTGACTCTACTGTCTATCATCTCTCTTCCTCTCCCCCTCCCCCTCTCCCCCCCCCCCCCATTGGGACAAAAAGTTTACTCTTTTTGCTGAATGGCAGCAGTTCAGACTTGGTTCAGGGTTATTAAGCATCTCTGGATTGTGTAATATTTTCAACAAACAAAATAAAAACATTGGAAAATGCATAATGACTGTAATTATGGTCTGAAACAGCGGTCAGCAAACTACTGTTCACAGGTCAAAACCGGTCTGCTGCCTGTTTTGTGCATGAAGCCTAATTGGAACCCAGCCATGACCATTCATTCGCGTGCTCTCTACGGCTGTCCTGCTGCTGGGACATGGTTGAGCAGTTCAGCAGAGACCATATGGCCTGCCACTCTGAAACATCCACTCTGCAGCCCCGCGCAGAAAACGTTTCCAATCACCTTGTGCAAAGTACTTCGGTGATGTTGGAGGACATTTAAAACACCTGCAGGCTTCATCAAAGCCTTCAGCGATCATTTCAGCTTTTGAATCGCACCGGTTCTTATTTTCATGTACTTCTATTCTCTCAGCTTCATTTGAGCCAATTCAATTAATTCTATTTGCAGTTCTGGAGAAATAAGAGTCTTTTAAATTTTATTCTACACAAATATTCCACGTGGTTTGTAGGCCAAAGTGGTACTCGCTTCCTTCACCAAGTGGGTCCGGTTCTTTCTTTGCTTTTTTTTATTTTGAAGTCTTCCTTTAGGTTAGGAATACTTCTTCTTCCCCATCCTTTCTCTGGAATATGTTTATGAAATATTACCCCAGTTCACAACATAGAATGCCTCTATGGGTTATATTTCTTCTGTCAACACACAGAAGAAACCTTGGCTAAGTAAGAGGTTGCCCTGTTCTCCCAGCTGGAGGATCCGCATCTAACTGAATTCAGTGAGGTCCATCCATTCATGATCAGGGATTGTTGTACAGCTCAGATTCGCAATCTGGGAGTGATTTGTTTCATCAGCTAATTTCCGAGAACCCGGCGAGAACTACAAATCTTTGTTATTTTCTCTTTGGAGCGTTACATGAAAGGCTTCTGGGAAGACTGGCACTTAGAGACAGGTGTCAGAACTGGGATTCAACCTTGACTTCTCTCTGCCCTTCAACTCACTGTTTCCAAACGCATGGCAACTGGAAAGGTAGAAAACAGGAGTCAGAATCCCACATTTAAGTCCCAAATCATAACATTTGCAAGTGGGATAACCTGGCCAAATCATTTACTCTTCCTTAGGCAATAACTATAGGCAAGTCTTCAAAATTAGAAATATCTTAATCTCATGACTATGACCTTGACAATATATTTTTTTGTAAATTGTACCTATAATGAACATATATAATGGAAGTTCAATATACAGCGTCTCATTTATTAATGTGTAGACTAGAAGCCAGAGTTAGTAAGTATATACCTTTAAATATTGATGACAGTATTCAATAGTTCTGCTGGGAAAGAAATACATCGCATCGTTTTCATATGTTCTCTGTTGATGAATCTTCCCATTTGGTCACAAGAAGAGTTTTAGTTCTTAAGTTTATTTTATAAAGCATGCTGAAAAGTACATTAAATGTTTTTATTAATTTTACAATTTAATTCCATGGTCATAAGAATGTTGAAAGAGTACTTAAATGGCTAGAGTGAGCCACAATTTATCAAGTATTAATTGAAATATGCAACTTGATAATATGATAGGGAGATTTACACAGTAAGCTTGTAATAAGGCCTGCGTCACTGACTCCTTTAGAAGCGATTATGATTTGCATGGATTATGGTACTGCAGAATGGGAAGTGTGCAAGCCAGAAAGCAGTCTGAAAATGTAGATTAAAATAGAACTTTGTTATATAAGAAGCCAAGTGTCAAATGAGATTGGTAACTTTGAAATGTAAATTCACAGAGGTCCCTACCAGGGGTATGATCTACAGTAATCCTATCAACATTCCAGTATTTAAAATAATAGAATTATTATATTGTACCTTTTTTTCATTAGTCCTCTTAGCTGAAGAACTGTGTGTAACCTTTTCATATTACAGAGGAATGGATTTATGGCATGATTACAGCTGTTTTTAAATCAAGCATTTCACTTTAATATTTGTAGTGAAAAAAAAAAATCCTTTCTCTTGATAGATTTCTCAACCTGTTCTACCTACAAAATGAATCATAGACATTCTGACATCGGAGGCCTCCTAAAAGTAATCCAGAGCATTTGAAAAATGTTAGCATAATGTCACCAATGTTTCTGCTTCCTATTAATAACAAAAGCTATGTAATGATTGTGGGTTTAAGCCCTAGACTACAACTTGTAAATGGAGCGTGATCCCTCATAAATTACACTGCCTCTTTTTATGCCGCTGGGGTTAAGAAATCCCCAGTACCTCCCTTAATAAATCTTTATCTTCTGGGGCTTTCATATGTCATGAAGCTGTGTTTGAGCACAGCTTCAAAGGTTATAGTTTGGGAAAATATTTCTTTTAAGAACATCCAGAACAAGATTGCAAATAGATCACTTCATATTTATGGCCTCACTCTTCACCAATGGCTCTATTGAAATTAAATGTTGAAAATAGTATCTAAGTATATGTTTTCAGAAGTTGTGAAAGGACTGCAGCGTCACCTGACTTACACAGAATACGCCAGGAACATGAGCATGGGCCAGAGCACAGAGCTTTGTTCTCCTCACAGCACAAACAACAAGCCAAAATCTCCTTGTCTGTTTAGACCCAGCAACCTGGAGAGCAATATTGTGAGAAACAAATGGGAAAAGTGCTCCAGCCTCCTGGTGGGCTCACTCCCTAGGGGAGGGCGGGGAACATGTGCCTTTCCTCCATTTATAAAGAGGGAAGGGATCATTTTCTCCCCTCCCCTTCTGAGAGCGTTTCCTTAGAGAGGAAAACAGTGCCCTAACTTGGCTGCCTATCTGGGAAGGGGCACTTTGCCTCTTAGAGAAATTTATCGGTTGGAAGCCATTGCTGGACCATGAGACTGCAGACCTCATCCTCGTGTTTGGGAAAAGTCAAATATTTCTAGAAGTAAATGCAAACATGCTCTGTTGTTATAAGGTGCGCATCTGCAATACACAGGAGACTGAGGCTTTAGTAGGAACACTGACGTAGCCAAGGAAGGTTTATTTTACTCCAATCTATAAACCACAAACTTTTGTCTGAATTATTATTTTGTAATACCTAAAATCTTTCTCAAATTATGGAGTAAGCCTCAATATTTTTGTCAATGAAATTTGATTATTTGAAATATATTGTTCTATACATAGGATATGGAAATTATGTATGCTGATTAATTTTTCTTGGTTTAAAATTATATAGTCTACAATGAGTTTTTAGAGGAGAATTTTTATCCTGATCAGTGACAAAAATAAATTTTAATTTTATCACCATTCATTTAGACATGAGCTAAAATTAAACTTAGGTAATACATAGTTACATTCAAGTTGACTAACCCTTTAGTTTTTTATTTGAGTTAACAACTTTATTGAGGTATGAGTCATATTTAAATAACTGCATATATATCACATGTACAATTTGATAATTTTGCACATATTTGAACACCCATGATACCATGTCAATCTCAAGGTAATAGATATTTCCATAGTTCCCAGAATTTCCCTTTTCTTTGGTGGCAAGAATGCATAACCCAAAATTCACTCTCTTAACCAATTTGGCAGTGTACTTTTATACATGCTGGACTAGGGATTTTCTGTGTAACATATTGGTATAGTTAAAGACATAATATGGTGTACTTTAATTTTAATAGTTTATTTTGTTATACTTTGGAAGAAATTTATTTAGTTATTTAAATAATGATATGTTTGTATGCAGACCATTTTCACCTAAAGAGTTCTTTAGGCAAAGATAAAACAATGCTCAAAATTAGTGGTAGAAGTGGATATGTTATTTAAACAAACAAAGATAGACAATAGCATCATCTTATTCTAATGCCCCCATTATGGTTCATATGCATCGTCATACTATATTAATATTTAAACCTTGCAAGGCATGTTCATTATCGTCTATATAGTTAAGAACCTGTTTTACAACAACAGGTAGTGGAGACGGCATATTTCTGGGGTCAAAATTATGGTGTTGGGGTTCTGATTTACCAGGCCACTTATTCTACATTAATTTGCACTGGGCAGAGGCAGCAGATAATTATTAGCTTGATTCTTAGCTGTTGTTTGAGAGTCATTATTGACAAGATGGCTGGCAGGCACTTTCTACAAGCTGCATATGACAGCTACTAAATCTCTCATTACAGCAGCAATTGCATATTCTACAACTAAGAACCCTGTGCATTTCAAACACGAGTCGTGTTGCCTGTAAAAGAAATACAGTGATTTATATTAATTTTGGGAGAATGGTATATTTTAGCAAATTAAGGTATAAATGGCAATATCAGGTGCAAAAGCATTAAAGTTTAATATTTTGTGAAATAACATTTTACGCCCTAACGCACCCCGATTCTGGCTATGGTACTAAAATTCTCTCCCGCCTTGTGGCGCTCTATCCTTTTCATTAGATGTTACACACTAGATGGAAATATATATCCTGGCCACTGGCCTGATACTGGTCTATTGTGGGTAGTGTTTCAAAGGGTTCTATTGGATGTCAAGACTGACTGACTTACATCTTAGGTTGGAATCTCGTTGGGTTATTTTTATATGATATTGATCAAACATATGATTTCTTCTGCTAGAGAAGAAATCAGAGTGCCCAGGCAGTTCACTGAGGTTGCCTGACTTGTTATTTTAAGGATTTGATCTGCGGTTGTACTTTTCTGTTCAGAAGTTCTTTGACAAACACCTGGGAATCATGTCAAAATATTTAAGGACTATGAGAAAAGAGAAAGATAAAGATTTGAACTTTGTATTTCTAGCTGCTTTTTTCCTCTTAACCTTGGTGAATACAATTCAAAGAAATAAGATCAGTTTAACTTAATAAAGATGCTGTTTTTTGAGATTATAAATATAATAAATATTCATTGTAAAAATTTTTAAATTCATCATAGTAAATTTAGAAAACACAAGAAACCCCCCCAAAAAATTGACCTAACATACCTTAACTACTTAAAAATATTTCATGTAACAATTTCACATTATTTTGTCAAAAGCATCACTTTATTCAATATTAATATATGGTTGTATAAAAATTGATATAACTAAACATTATTCTACATTATTCTTCCTACACTGTTTTATATCATTACTAGGTATTTTTATTATCTTATATTTTGCTATTCAAATAACACTGAAGTGTGCATTCTTATTTAACTAATTACCTGAATCTTAATTTATTTGTTGCCCCAAATACCTGGATATCGTCCCTGTAGGGGTCTGTATTTTGTAAGAAAGTTTGATATGTAGTGGTACCTTGGTCCTTGTTGTTAATTCATTCCAACGAGTAGTGATCAAGCCACAATTGATGAAGCCTTTTGTCTTGTGGGGTGATGTCATGACTCATACCAGTTCTAGCAAATGTGACAAATGGCAAGCAGGCACGAAGAACTGAGAAACTGTTTCTCATCAAAATGCGACCAGTACCAGGTTTGACTTGTTCTGTAGCCAACAAGTACTGGAGTGCAACTGTATGTTGTAACAATGGAGAGTAATAGTTTATTCCATGAGTCAGTTAAATAAGCAATGGTAAAAATATTCTGTATTTGTTCTCTAATAATTTCTGTAATAGTATCCTTTTATTTATACTTAAGGATTTGAATATGATAGCAAGAGAGTAATGGTGTAATTTCTTTCAAACCAAATATCATTAGTTTGATTTCTAGTGGGGGAAAACATTTCCAAATTAAAAAGATAGGCACTGCTGTCTTCAGGAGATTAGCACCCTATTTTTAAAAATAAAGATGAAATAGCAGCTATTGTTGCTTGCATTTTTAAGAACACTATTTAAAGAAGGATTCAAAATGAAATATTAAGTATCAGAAAGACATAATTTTCTTACCAAGTGAGTAGATGCTACTTTATGCCAATAATTTAATGTGAAATCCATCTCAAACACTAAAGCAAGTAAAATGAACATATCATTATTATCCAAATACTATTAAGACTTAAATAATTTAGTAAATAAACAAGCTATTTGCATGATTTTTGCTTAAATACTTTCTACATATAAACAAATACAAATTTTAAAATAGACTATCTTTTCTAAAAAAGAAAAATTTTAATTTCTCATTCCGAAGATATAAAATGATTATTAATTATTTTTTCACTTTCTCAACATAGAAAAAGCAATTAGAGATAACTGGGTAACAAGATCTTAAAAATAATTTTAACTGAAAGCTCATTCCATACAAGGAAATTCAGGGACTCTGGGAATCATTGTGTTTGAAGACATGAAAACGCGTAAGAGATAAGGTTAAAGTAACTTCGCATCCTGATACCTTTGGCAAAACCTCTAACAGATGTTAGCAGGCTTGCCGGTTCCAATTAGAATTTTTTAAACACACTTGAAGAAGATAACCCCTTTTGTTTTTAATTAGTTAGAGAGCCATTATTTTGGTTGAGTTGGTTTGTTTTGTAAAACGTTAAAGGCAAGCCATTTTGTGTTATGGGCTAGATTATTCCTGTGCTGTTAGTAGTTCTGTTCTAGTTTTAATGACCTAAAAGATGTTTTCTGCCCAGACGCCTGTTCCCTTAGTAACTCGTAGCTCCCTGCGCCGCCTCACCCAGCCCAAACCAACCCCTATCCTTGCCCCCCGAAAACAATGCTTCATCATTTTGCTTTATACCATAGCCTTTGTATTTCTTATAGCCTGTGTCTTCAAATACCAGTTTCATTTCTATGAGAAATGTGCTCCTGTCTAATTTTAGCCAATTCTCACCTTTTTTAATCTTCCCGAGAGAAGCTCTCTTGGAGGTGAAAAATGTTAGTTTCCCAATGATTGCTCCTGAATGCATTTGTTGTTATATATAGAATTAGTTACTTAAACAGGGATTAAATTTGCATTGTTATCTCTCAAGTTCTGTGGAAGAATAGGAGTCTAACTTTGGTGGGTGTCCCATGCCCAAACTACTTCTTGTCATAAAGGCCTGAGAAGCTTATGTTTCCTTTGGAGTAAGCCAATTAGCTACATCCCATCCTATTCCCCACGGTATTTAAGGTGAGCAGCGTGTGACTAATAGTGCTAAGCCCTCCTCGGTGAGACCTAGTTATTGTTTATTATAAGGGCACGTCTATAACGGGCTCTGTCCGCTCAGCTGTGCCAAGGGTGAGATGCCTTTCTGTCTTTGCTGTCTCTCAGTTCCCTGCCTGGGATGCTCATCCCATGCTGGGTTGATGCTTTTTCAGTACTAGCACATTTCTGGTGCTTTTCTACTTTTGCGGAGGGGTTGACTGGGTTGGGAGAGGCATTTTTAATTATATTTCCCCAGCGGCATTGAATATTGATGCTGACTATGCTCAACCTTTTCTCGGGCGTGTTCTTCCAAAAAGCAGAAATTGGTAAGAAACACCTCCACCCTTTTGTGTTCCTGGAATGGGTTGATCCAGAAGAAACACTGTGACTTCTCACTTGTTCTGAAATAAGGCCTATCTCTGTGTTGCCTCATTACTAACTCATGGATAGCTCACGTGTTTAGCCATCTCTATGGCAACCAAGGCACTTTTCCTTTCCTTGGACACATTGTTAATTAAAGAATATTCTCCCCACTGCAACAGCCTCAATAAAACCACCCCCTTTAATGGTTCAGCGCATTTTGTATTTAACAACACTTGGCTTTCACCAACCCGTTGGACGGTTGTGTTTTGTTAATGTTGTTATTGTTGTCATTTTGTCAATCATTTTTCTTTGGCTTCCTGAGTATTGTCACCAGGACTGGCATGGCCATTTCTGTCTTTCCCCTTCAGATGTAACCATATTAAATATTGAATTTTGATTCAATAGAGCTTAATGACCATCTTCGTACAATACCTAATCAGCAAGTTTAAAGGTGAACTCGTCATCCTGACTCTTGTTTCCATCCTGATTGTGTCTTTCTGTTGAGGAAATAAAGACCACTCTAAGCAGAACAAGGAAAATCCCTTGATTCACAGCTTGCCTGGGGAAGGGCCAGTCACATCCCTTGCGATGGACACGGAGTGAGGCATGTAGCAAGTGGGACAGTTTTACACAGAACAAATAAAAGAACTCCCTTAAGCCCTGGCTGGAGGCTGTTGGCTTTGGAAAGCTGGTGGAAAGGTAACCACGGGTGTTTCACTTGATTTTTTTCAGAGAAGTATGTTTGGCTTTCTCCAAGTTTGTCCTAAGCTGGAAGAAAATATAGGAAATCTGCCAGTTATTGATCATTTGCAGACAAATTGGGGCCAAGGACTACAGGCTTTCTGATTTGGCTTCCAGCACTGGCGGCTGAAGGTTGCAGGTCCAAGTTCTGTTTTTATATACAATCTGGCCATTGCATGCTTGTATAAGGCCTCTCCTTGTCAACGCCACTGCCAATCTTTCTGTCACCCAGGCATCACTCAGGCTTCAGACTGTAGTCACCTAAATGTTTTTGGTTATCTTCTTCATCTTCATCTTGTGATTTTTGCTCTTTTCAATCGTATTCATCTTTATTAATTACGTAATTCTGAACAACAAATCTCCATACTCTTCGCACGGCGACACCTTTGACTTAGTTCTCACAGTCACTCTGCCTTCACCCTGCTTTCTAGACCTGCTGCTACATCAATAAAATGTGCTTTTGATTAAGTTCCCCCTCCCGGCGGCAGAGTTGTGAGTTCTGCGCCGATCCAGCCTGGCTCTCTTCCTCGCACATATCATAAAATCAGTAAATGGCGTTTATTAAATAAATAGCAGCAAAGAAAATGAATTAACCCTGTACGATCGCCCTTTTGCTCTTTGCCCAAAACAGTCCATTTGCTATAGCCAAAGATTTCATTTGACAAAATGTGACTTAATAGACATTTTAATTTTTCAAATTACAGAAAGTCTTCTTGAGATTTGCCTTTTACCCTAGTTACTGATAATTACATATTTAGAAGTAACTAATTCTAGATACAGAAAATATTGTATCTAAATAGTCAAGTAACCCTGGCGGCTAATAATTACAACAGTGGCAGCCACCATAGTGTCCCATTGCTCAGACTCCTGGAGTCGCAGCTGCCTGTCAATCATCCCACATCCCTAGTGAGAGCAGAGTCACATGACCATCAGGGCAGAGAAAGGGCTGCTGCCAAGGGGACTCTGTAGTGATGCCCCCCAGAGCAGACATGACCTTCACCCAGCGAAATTTCATTTAACAAATTACGTTTGTGGTGCATTGGATACTATCAAAAGCTCTCTCTCTCTCTCTCTCTCTCTCTCTCTCTCTCTCTCTCTCTCTCTCTCTCTCTCTCTCTCTCTCTCCTTCCCTCCCTCCCTCCCTCCTCCCTTCCCCCTTCTCTTCCTCTCTTCCTTAAATTTAATAGTGCACCTCCAAAATAGATGGTAAGTGGGAGACCGTACTCAGCCATTTTACAAATTGTATCACCTTTCGTTTTTTATTTTGGCCCAGAAGTAAAATTTGCTCATTAAAAATATGTTCAAATAATACCATTCTTAGAGAATAATTAAATAGTTGCATGTAAATCAAGTAGGAAAAACCATAGGCTACAATAATTTCACTACTCTTTTCTATAAATGACTAAGTGAGGTAAGCCAGAGGGAATTCTCCTCTTGGATGTTATGTTTAATAAGAACAGAAAGCATTTCCTTCTCATCTTGCATCCTATTAACACCGAAAATAAGTAAAATATACTTTTTGAAAATAGTGCATCCAGCAACAAATAACTTTTAATTAAACTTAATTGAATATAACTTGCTGTGCTGTGAATCTCTGAGTGATACACCTTAAAGCCCAAAGCCATCACGGACAAAGCCCAGTAACATAAATGGCAGTAGTTTTATAATTCTAAACAGGTACCAAAGCCCCTGTATGGTTTAATCCTGGTATATCATTTTGCATGAGTGGTAGAAGGTGATTTGCATGACTGTATGGACTCAGCATATATGTGACCATTTCTGGAAGTAATTCCTGGCTCTATACCCCACTACGCAAGAACAGGGTGGTGTCCCTCCTGTCCCATGACATGGGGCCTCTATTATGTGTGTAAATTCATCATTCTCCCTTAGCTGTCTGCAGTCCTTTGAATAAAAGGACTTAATTTTTTGTAGTTGTTTAATACTATTTTATGTAGCTTATAGAAAGCATTAAATAATTGAAAATAAGAGTAGTGAATATTTAACATATAAAGGGACAAAGAATGAAGGCAATCAATCATATTACTTATGACAATTTGCAAAAATAGTTAATTAGTATGAAATTATTAGATATATAGAATTTTGTCCTAGTCTCTTGGTCTCTAGGACTCTTTTGCATTTATGTAACTCATTTCTATAACTAGTAGAGTTAAGTGACAACAGTATTCAACAGGATTCTGAGTATGAACTTTCTAAAGAAAATAGAAGAAAAAACATAGTTTTGTTATCCTTGTTTTCAAACTGGGAATGTTAACTTTAATATTGTACATAGACTAAAATCTACCCCCAGAAAACCATAGAATGAATCATATCCAAAAACAACAGAGAAATGAATCCGTCAAATGTAGCCATGCCACAGTTTTTATGTTATGATGGTTTTGTAATTCGGGTCCAAAATACTTTCTAAAGAACAAGAAATCCGTTATATTGATGAGTTTACTATTCTTTATGTTCTATCCTTTCCAGTTGTGAGGGAGAAATATATTGTCCTCTGTAATCCAATGGTTATAATTATTATTTTTTAACAAGGTTACTTTATTTTTATTTTTTTATTTTATTTATCTGTTTTTAGAGAGAGAGAGGAAAGGAGAGAGGGAGAGAAACATCGCTGTGTGGTTGCCTCTCACTCGCGCCCCCAACTGGGGACCTGACATGCAACCGAGTCATGTGCCCTGACTGGGAATCGAACCAGCGACGCTTGGCTCGCAGGCCGACGCCCAATCCACTGAGCCACAGCAGGCAGGGCCTCCAGTGGTTATTCATGTCTTCAAAATATAGGTTGAATTAACTAATTTTCTAGATGCCACGACTAGATATAGTATCTTCCACATCATGTGACGTATCTGGCAGCTTCCATCACGTCAGCTCCATGAGTCAGAAATCAGAAAGCCGTTCATTTCAAGGAGGGAAAAGGAAGTGAGTATATACAATGACAGATTTCCATTTTCCTCTTGAATTTTTGGGAAAATCTAGGGTTGTGAAAAGTGAAAAGATGCAGACTTGGCATTTGTGGGTTAAGTGAAATAACATTTCAAACAAGGTATTGGAAGCGCAAGCCATTGCCATTGGGACTTTCAGAAACCAGAGAGCAAAGGAAGACGAGAGAACCGTGTCTCTCCACAGGTTCACAGCTCTGCCTGTGGGAGGACTTGTGCCTGCGTGGAAGGGTGCAGCGCCACGTGGTGTGCCGACATGGGCAGAGGAAGCCGCTACCTGCCTCTACATCATTCTAGTCTGATCACAGAGAACGCAGACGTGGAACTATGCCGATAGTTATGTGTCGGGCGGGTGCAGTTTACAGCGATACAGAGGCCTGTAAACAGCACTTACATTAACCTTCCCTTCTGCGTGGGTAGGAAAGAACACTCGAGATAGATCCCTGTAAAGGCAGTATCAGACGGAGACTTGAAAGGGTTGCGCTGTGCTAGGAAGGAGCGGCAGAGGGGAGGTCAGTGTGCTTCAGGTCTTGAGTCAAGCGCACACGGCCCCACGTTAGAGAGAGCACGGTTCTTTCAGGGAAGTTAAAACAGTCTGCGAAGGAAAAGATATTTAAATAGAAGGCAATGATAGCAAGGCTCTATATAGAATTTCCTTCTTATATCCTCCATCAAGGAGCAATTGGAATTTGAAATTGAAAACACAGTATCTTTTACATTAGCACCAAAAAAAAAGAAAGAAAGAAAGAAATTGTTAGTTATGAATCTAATAAAATATGTACAAGATCTACTTGAGGGAAAACAAAATTCTGATGATAGAGGTCAAAGAAGACCTAATTGAATGGAGAAATATTCTACACAGATGATTAGCAACACTACGTAGTCTCAAGTAGTCAGTTCGTCCCAAATTGATCTGTAGGTTTAACACAATCCCAATCAAAATCCCAGAGAACTATTCTGTGGCTATCAAAAAGATGATTCTGAACTTGAAATGAAAAGACAAAAGCCTCAGAGCAGCCCAAGCGACATTGAAGAAGCATCAAGTTGGAGGACTTATTATACTACCTGACTCCAAGACTTTGTATATAAAAAGCCACAGTAATCAAGACAGTGTGATATTGGCAGAAGAACAGATAAATCAATCAATGGAACAAAATAAGTAGCCCAGAAAAAGACCTTCACTAATATCATCAATTGATCTTGGAGAGTAATTAGTAGATTTTCTAACGAATATGGGTAATAGTTAATGCACTCAAAATTGAGCATTCTATCAGCTGTGAGGACAATCATGATGCATGAAAACACACATTTATTTCTCTACAGTCAAAACTAATTTATTAAAAAATAAAGAGCAGTTATAAAATAAATGACTACTGCTACCTCTTCATTGTGCATTGTGCTCTTTAATTTTAGCATTTTAATTTAAATTTCATCTTCAACTATGTGAACACACACCTACAAATATGCCAGATTATATTATAAACACAACAACCTATAGCTTTACTTTTTCAAAACTATATTCAGGGAAGGACAAATGAACAAAAGAAGTTGGTACCATTTTCATTTCCTTAAAGCAGATTTTGGTATTTTAAAAATATTCTTCACAGTTGAAATAATGTTATCCAGATACATAATGGTTCTTTGAGTGTTTGACAATAAAATGATGTGTATTTTTTCATTTTAATAAGAACTAGCTGATGGATAGCCATAATTTAAATATGTCTTATGACCTTATACTTAATTGGTAGGTATGAGAGGCGGTACAACACTACCTATTATAACCGTAAGAAAATACATGTTGAAAAGTGTTTCAATCTAAAATACTAGCGATCAATTTCTGTCTTATGTATCCAACTAAATGGAGTACAGAAAGGACATTGATTTCAGAAAATGTTTGAATTTGCCCCCCAAAAGGTGAAAAATAATCTCAGCACATAGATGTAAATGTGGAGGCACAGAGGATCATATTTTCAATTTTAAAATGAATGCGAGGAAAGCAGGGTATTACGTTTTCAAAATATGTTGGCTCTTGCACACTTGGCTGGATTCTAGCACACAGCTCGGTTTTGCTATTTTATGAGTTTCTCGTATTCATACTGCTTAGCACCAACACCCAGAAGCCACCCACCAAACAAGCCACATTTTATCTGACATAACTCTGTCGTTCAAGTCCATCAAGTGGGCTAAGTAGTGCTTTAGAGGTTCTCAGATGTTTTCATTAAAATATTGAGACCACCTGGCTGCTGTGGCTCAGTGGATTGAGCGTCGGCCTGCGAGCCAAGTGTCGCTGGTTCGATTCCCAGTGAGGGCACATTACTAGGTTGCACGTCAGGTCCCCAGTTGGAGGCACGAGTGAGAGGCAACCACACAGTAAAAAAAAGAAAAAAAAATATTGTGACCAAGTTGGCTTTAAACGCTAAAGGTTTAACGTGATAAAAAAAAGAGGACCGTGTAATTCGCTCACGACAGACATCTCTATCAGACCTGTCAGTTGTCAGACAGGAGGTGGTGAGGCCCTGGAAGAAAAATTGTCATAATAAGTGAAAGTAGAAATGCCAGATCCTTCTGTGAGCATATCCTCATTTTGTACCAAAAAACTGTGAGCCAGACTCTCTTTTGAGTTTGACCTCTTTATTTAATTCTAGTATAATATTTTCCCTCTTATTGTCGTCATTTGTGTATTTTAAAAGCGTAAATGAAAGAAAGGTAAGTGTGCACAGGGCTACTTCCTTTGGCCGAGGATTGCAGCCAGTTAGCAAGATTTCCATCAGTTGCCTCCTGGGAATAAGATGCAAAAACATGTTTTCTCCAATATAAAGATATCAGATAAATCTCTGGACCTGAATCCTGGGAGGATTGTTGGAAACATATTTCAGTCTGAACTCCAAAAGTAATAAACAAAGGTTTATGTGAAAAAAACAAAGAAACAAATAAAAGTAAAAATGAAGCGTTGTGGCCTTCATTCTTATGTTAACCAGATTGGCCTATACAGAAATTCAGATCTAAAGGAAATCACACTTGTCACGTAGGTTTAACATCCCATCCCTATTGAGATCTTTTTTGTGTCATTATCTGTTTTTTAATATTTCTTGATTTTATAAAGATAATTCAGATGTTGACAAAAACAGCAATAACTTTTTACCCTGGCACTATTTATATTACAGCAGTCTGTTAGTTTTTTCTTATGTTTGAAATCTGGACATATTTAATAAAAGACACAAAACTTTCTATAGTTTGCATTGCATAAAACCTGAACATATTTAATGAAAGACACAAAACTTTCTATAGTTCGCATTGCATAATTTTTACCACCTTTTAAAAACTACAGTTGGAGTCACTGAGCTCTGAGGTATTACTTCAAATCATTTAAATCTAATTACAAAATGAAATTCAAAAATATTGAAGTACGCAAAATAGTTCCTCCTAAAATGCTATCAAAGTACATTAAAATGATGAAAACATATTTTTAAAAGTATCTTTCAAACTGCCAAAGGCATTTTTACTTACAAATTATCTTTGTACTTCAAGCAGTACTCTCTACCCAAAATATCATGTTTTCCAGCGACACATATAATTTATCTTTTCTTTCTTTTTTTCTGTCACTTTAGTCATTATTATGATGATTGATGGTGTTTACATATTTTAATGGTTTTAAACTCTTCTCTGGATTCTACTTTGAAGTTTCCAGAAGCATGCAGATAACGTCTTCTCTAACTGTCTCTATGGCACCTCAAAATCAACATATATAGAGTATTTTCTTCTTTCAAATTCGAAATGGCTAATAACTACTCATTTTTTCTTAAAATATCTCTGAGAATGACTCATTATTCTTCATTATTCACCAGTCTGGCTAGTTCTCATTTTATTCCACTCATAATACCTCTACTATTTATTCCAAACATACTGTTTTAATGTTTAGTATCTCCCCTTTCTAGGGCATGCTGTATTTCTAGATCAATTTTCCGAAATTGTTGTTCATCATCTCATTCTCTTGGTTGAGCAGATACAACAGATTCTTCCTGCCTTTGTGAACAAATTAATGAATTATTCAACAATTACCATAAAATTAGTCTCAGTGTTCCTATCAGTACTCATCTTCTACCTAACTTAATGCTAATGACTCATGCCCTAAAGACTATTCTAATTTTCATCATGCTTAAATTCTTTTCATATTAGAGACTTGGAATAGTGTAATATTAATACCTGGACTTCAGCTGAGCCCTACGTGAGGGTCTCTGGGGTCTTCTGGGGTCAAGAGTTGACTTGTAAAAATATCACCTAAATGGGTTGATTGAAATTTTTACTTTTGAAGTATTATGGACAAGTTTACAATCGTTTAGTAATCTTACTATGATTTTTAAATACTAACTTTATAATTTTTACCAAGACTCCCTAGAGTTTTATTTAAATTCATGAAAAATATATGTTTATTTTAAGTAACATTTGTCATCTGACCAACATTAAATATATACCCCTATCTACAAATAATGCTGGCATAACACTTTGTGAGCATTTTGGGGTCACAGAGTACTCAGAGTAACGAAAACAAGATATTTCTGTTTTCTCTACATTGTTATTCTTTGATAGATTCAATTAATACGATGAGCCTCCTAATACCCACGCACCCATATTTTGGACATCCTATACACCCCAGAGTAAGGAAGGGACCTCAGGCACATGTAAGAAGGGGACACTGGCTTATGCACACATCAGCTTTTATTTCTAACACAAATGCTTTGATGAAACCTTTAACCAGGTAGCAATTATACACCTACAATTTTTCTTCTATTCGGTGGTTTAATTTTTATCTCTCTGTCTTTTCCAGCCTTCCTCATCTTTTTAATGGTCAGCTCATATTACATCGATGGCTAATAGTTTCCTATCTCTTCACTGAAATGTCTCAAAATTCACACATTCATGGCAGAATTTTCCTCTGTAGCCTTTCTGGAGCGCGAGACATGCTTATTTCAAGTAACTCTGAAGCTGAAATATTCACCCTGGCTTCTAAAGACTGGTTGCTTCTTATTTTTATATAAGAATGCCTTTTCTCTCTGTGAGCTTCTCTTCAGGATACCTTTAATTATTCTTCACACTCGGCAACGGGCGCTGTGAAGTACATGTGGATTTGTTTTCTGATGTGAACTTTGGGGAGATGAGAGCTGCCTTCGCATTGTTAGAATATGAAGGTGTTTCTTTCCTCCATGAACATTCTTTCAGCCTTGCATTTATTCCTAACTTCACATCGGCCTAACGTTTTATGACTTAAAAAAAACTTCAGGTCCAGTACCTGGAGCAGTACTGGCACAATGCTAATTTTATCATTTTGAGAAAATCACTGTGATCGCTTGAAACTTCTCCCTGCTCTGAATAATTTCCAGAAGTGAATTAATTGCTAGAGGAGTCTTTGGGCAACTACATAATGGATGAGGATAATTAAGCTTAAGTATTGCTTAGATATTTACTAAATAATTATTGTAAATATCAAAAAGGCCTAAATCAACACAAAGCCAGACCATTTAGAGTCTTCATATTCTATTGCTAGTATCCAAACATCTTTTTTGTCTTTACCCCTTAAAAAATAACCCTCTTCAGTTATCAGCAATATTAACACTGAAAATAGACTAAACGTGCACTTTCGTCAGACATCGATGAAATGAATAATCTTATTTTTCTACTCCAATCACCCTATGCAGTAGAAACTACTATTATTCCCAACTTACACTAGGCAGCAGAGGTCTCGATAGGCAAAGTAATTTGCCTAGCACCAAAAAGACACTCTTGCCCACTTCAATGAAAAATGTATGAAGGTAAAGTTTTTGTTGGCTTGGTTCAGTAATGAACTCCCAAAATGTACCACGGAACTGAAACACAAGGGAATACAACACATAGTTGTTGTTTTTTCCTGTGCCAGATAGTCTTCATTTGTTCTCCCAGATCCACCATTTTCACTTTCCCTGTGCCCTGGGCAGGGGTAGAGGTGACTTTGTGAACGGCCTTAATTCCCTTGTTCTCCAGCTTCCTGTTGGACTCAGCTAATAGGACCTCTGCAACAGAGCTAGGCCACCATGAACCTGTTTTAGCACTTGGTTCATGTGACACCACAGACACAGTGGTGTCTCAAGTATCTGTCACAGCCAGCAAGGTCATGCAGAGCCATTGGCAGGACTCTGCAAGGGAACAAAGGGCACGTCTTTAGTGATTGAAGCAAAGCTGTGCTGTCCTCTGAAATACATATTCTTCTCTTATGAAACAGCCCATACTTGGGAGCCTTACTAGAAATGGAAAGCTTGGCCCTGAGCCAGCAAGTGACTATGGGACCTGAGACGCTCAGCGTGAACTGTGTGCTGTCTAATCCAATACACTGTGACTTGGGCAGCCTACCCAGCATCATTCCATCACCAAACGGAAGTGGTATACACGTCGTTGGGCTTAAAGGGATTCTGAAGGTGTGAGTTACCTGTCAGGTGGTACGGGTGCCCATGATCCCTGTTCGGGCGCTAGTGACTACACTCTCTGGACCAGCGCCTGGGGACTCATAAGGTGTTCCCTGAAAAGGGGTGATTGGGAAAGAAAAGTAGCAGGTCTGATGGTCGGCTGGTTCTGCACATAAGCTGAAACTACTCCAGAGTAGATGGCTGTAGTATTCCAGCCCTGTTCACGGTCACACAAGAAGAAGAGACAGAGACTTAAGCTGTGCACCTGGCTGTTCATTTTGCTTAGAAAAAGATTACTGTAAATGAATTGATACTGAGTGTCATCAGACATCTGAAGGGAAAAGTTAGCCAGTTGATGCAAAGGGGGTGCAGGAGAGAGGTATATGTTAGGCTTCACTGAACGAACATAGGCTGTGGCCATGTCTGGGTTCCATGTAAATCCTCACCGTGGAGCAACCACCGAAGAGTAAAATTTTAATAATCATGCAGGTGAGATGAAATTCCCTGTGGATGTCACCTGATCTTTTCTTGTCCTAGGGACTCACAGACAGAGGAGGCATGATGTCAGGGATGCAGATTTTTGAGGATTCATCAGCGGGATGAGGGGACCCCTTGCCCACATCCTCATAGAGGCTCAGTGCCTTCTGGCCCATCACATTGCCATCAGTGGGAACATGTTTTGTGTTCATGTCTTCCACCCACAACTGTAACATCTTCTCCATCTACCTAAGCCCTTATCACACATTGCGGCCATAGCATTAACAAAATTGCCTTTTTAAAACATGTGCAATTCCTTTTTTTATAGTAGATCACAAAAAAATTATCATACTCTAAGCTCCGCAAGCCAGAGGGACTTTATTCATCCCAGTGATTTCCCTGTCTATTCAACAATTGTTCACTGAATGTTCGCTCTTTATTCTTTTTTTCTCAACATATATTTACTGGGTGCCTCACTATCCAAACAACCCTTCATTAGACTGTGGATCTGGGGCAAACAAAAGACAAAGGACCTGGGTCCCCCGGTACCTTCATTCTAATGAGTGATTTTAGGGGAGAAAACCAATAAATTAAAAAAACCCAAATACTCAAGGGAATTTCAGAAAGAGGTAGTTATTTTGCAGTCAATGATACAAGAACATGAAAGGAAAGCTGGGAAGACAGTTTGTAAAGGAAAGTCCTTTTCAAGATGCTATTTGAAATAAAACATGGATATTGGGAAGGAGCCAGGATGTAAAATCCTTCCAGGATGAGGGAACAAGAAGAAATTGGCCTGAGCCACGCACTGTAGGGATAATTATTTTTTATTCCCATTTTTATGTTTTTCATCCCAGACTTCATAATTCTTACTGAGTCTCATTATAGTTCCCTAACTGATCCTTTTGCTTTCACTCTCTCTTGTGAGCAGTTCAGCATTTATTCATGTGACAGACTTATCTTTTTGAAGCACAGATTATAGCACTTAACATCCTTGTTCAAATATTCTCTTTACTTTCTCCCAGCTTATAGGATCACATCCAAACTCCGTAGACTACATTGTCATAGTAATCCTTTGTTCTCATGACAATCTGCATTTTCAGCCATCTTTTCAGCATAACTGTTTATACGCATCTGCCTCGGCCAACATGACATATTCATTTTTGCTTATGTTCCCTCATATCTGAGATTCTGCTCATGTTGTTTCCTGAACCTAAATTTCTGTCTACTTGACATGCATGCATGCCCCAGGTGTTCCCATATTACAACAGCTAATCAAAATTCTGAACCTACTCTGAGATTCCCACAAATTGGTAAATTGTTTGAAATTGCTACCCCATGGCTTCCATAAGCAGAGATATACAATGAACTGGAGAAGTGATTTTTAAAAAGACACTTTAGCAGCTACATATGTTACAGGGGACATTCACTAAGTTTTCTTTTTTTTCTAATCACTGCATGATTTCTCTCTTTATGAATAATTCATTTCATAGGCTGGAACTTTAAAACTCACTCTTGATGGTCCTTCGAAAATAGAGCAAAGGCATTTGACCTTTGTCTTCATCAATCAAGGGAAGCAACATTTGATTTTATGTGCTTGTGGTGTAGTTTCTGAGGTCTCTTACGTATTTTGTCAGTTTGACACCCTTCAACCACTGCAAGCTTAGGGAAATGCATATTGTTTCACATATTCTCCTACTGATGTTACACAGTGAAACGTAAAAAAACACACACATCCGTACTCTTCCCTTTTGTGCAAACTGTCTTAATGACATATACTATCTTCAGGAACTATGGAGAAGCGTACAACATTTTTATATTGTACTACTTTGTTTAATTAGAATTGACTCTGAATGAAGTACAATTTTGCCCCCAGTGAATCTGCCTTGAACTTTCTCCACCTAGATGGATTTCTCAGCTCTGTTGCCAAGCAACGGAGCTTCCATTGCTACTTTGCCTCTGCACGGAGAAGAGTCAGCCGTACCCCATACTTGCTTTGCATTTTTTAAGCATAAATAATTTTTCTCCTCTTTCTCAAGCAGCAGGGTCCTTTAGTTCTGTGCTATTGACAGATCTGCCCCATAAGCTGTTTACATTTACTATCTTGTACCCCACAATTTTTCTCTTCTGACAGCTTAGGAACTTGGCATCTATCTTCTCATTGGCTTCTCGGATTTGCAGAGCTGTAATTGTGTCTTCATTTAATAAATAAGATATGAGCAGCATTTGTCATGGAGGTAAAATTAAAAAGACAAGATCGTTAATTCAGGAAATTCCATATTATAGTTCCTCTTCAGGGGGCTAAGGGTATAGCAATGACCAAAACAGACAAAAATACCTACCCTCATTAAGGGTACACTCTATCTACTCAGAGAAAAATAATAGATACAGGGCGGGGCAAAGTAGGTTTACAGTTGTTTGTATGGAAATAATACAATGATTAATAAATAACAATGCAAGTATAAACTGTATTTTGTATACTCACAACTATAAACCTACTTTTCCCCCCACCCTGTATATGAACAAATAAGAAAGTAATGCATATAGCTGGAGTTGGTGAGTTATAAGCAGAAGATTAATCTAAGTCTTTATGTAACATATAATATATATGTATGTCATACATATTTCACATATAGTTTGATGGCATGTTTAAGAGGAATAATAAAGGCCTTAACTACAAAATGAGTTAGAAGACCTTGGACTTGAAAATGAAGTATTGTCAGTGTCATAAGACATCTGCCATTGATGCTGGGAAGAGAGATGTGGGACTCAGGATAGGCAGGAAGGGGGTTGCAATTTTGTAGAGGGTGGCCGGATTAAGTCTCAGAGAACATGACATTTAAATAATGATTTATAATAATTGATAATTGAGGAAATTAATGGCACGGGTGGTAAAAAGCTTCCTGATAGAAAATTAAACTAGAGAAACAAGACAGAAATTGTTGCTGCAGAGCAGAATGCTTGACCTTGACATTGACATTGACATGGACATTGACTTTGACATTGACGTTATGGATGTCAAAGATGTTGGTAATAACAAAGCATAAGATTGTCTGTGGGAATGGATTAAGTAGAATGATGAATATGATCACTGGAAAGACAGGAGATCAAGAAACTGAGTAACAAAGTAATTAGATGAATTATATACACCGATTTGTAAGTAATCAGAAGTTATGGCAATATTAATATCCTACTTCACGACAGGTGCCAAATCTTCAATGAGCGATGGATAATGAGCTGGATGTTAGTGGTGGTCGTGAGTGACAGTACAGAAGAGAGTAGAGAAGGGACAAGGATCTTGCCAGGGGTGGGCTACTCAGTTATGTGTTCCTGGGGATATGGTGGCAGCAGGATTCACAGTGGATGACATAATGCGGTGTCAGGAAGTGTATGATTCACAGGATTTAGTAAGGAGAGATGAAAATATTCTGAAAATAACAATGAGGGGCATGAGTCTTACCAGTCCTACCTCCAGGACTGTAATTTACAGAATGCATGAAAGAAAACAGCCATCACTCCAGGGCTCTGGCTGAGCAGGAGGCTAAGGGAGACCCAAGTTGCGTTTGCACCAAGACAGTGAGAACGGGGTGAGAGTCGAGAATTAGACTCTGGGTGTTTGTTGAGGGCGAACCACGAGTCCCTAAAGGTGCAATGGGGAATTTTCAGAAGTCGAACCTCAGCTTACCTCAGATGACAGGAGCAGCTGGCAGGAAAAAAAAGATGCATCTTAAGAGAAAATCAAATCTGCATGATGAGGGATGATATAGAATGTCCAGTCTACTGACTAGAGTTGGTGTATTGTGGAATCAAGGTGATTAGGTTTAATCATCTCAAAGAAGATTCAGAGTTACATACACAAATGCATTTATTACATTTGCAGATATATCATACATATCCATTTATTTCTACAAACCGACAAGCACAGATACACACAATCACAGAAAATAAGCATTGCAATGTTCAGACTACAGGCTAAAGATGGGCTATTGATATTAATTATCATGTGTGTGACTAGCAAGTCACTTGCAAATAACATCCCCCTGGAGTTCCATCAACACTGTCACATGAGTCACTCCAGCAATCAAAGTCTGTTGTTATACCCATGTTTCAGAAGGCCAAGAAGCAAATTCCCTTAGACCCTAGGGAGAGGAAGATGCTTAATATCATCCTGCTACACTAAGGAGGCCAAAAATTAAAATGCATTTATCTTTTCTGTAACATTTTTAAGATTTACATCCTAATAGGCTGATTTACTCATTAATAGAAATAATAGAAATTAGAAGAAAAACAGGAAAACCCATCACAACACGCTCTCACGTTTACATAGCTTTTTAATGAGTTTTACGCACCTGCTAATCCCATCTTATTGAGCAAACATTGAATCTATGTGTTTTAATTCTTATATTGAAAAGGAAGAGGACCATTTCATAAAAGACTCTTGTATTCCTTAATTAAATTATAAATTTCAGTGGAGGTTCATTGTATGACTCATTGGCCTTTATCTCTCCTGCTTTCTAACTTAAATTGGGCCCACATAAACATTCCTAAAAACCCACACTGGTAATTTGTTTGTTAAAATGCAGTTTGGACTAGGGTTTTATAAATATCTTTATCTCCTTTGAAACACGAAGCAATTCGAGTGTTTCAAAAATTCAGAATAACTGACAGTTTCAATAAGAATTTTCTTATTCATGTACATGAGCGAAGACTTATTTTTATTTCAAAACAGTAAGCACTTTATAGAGTGAGCATCTTATAAAAGCTCCTAAAAGCTATCAAATTGTTCCAAGATTCTGAACAGAAGGAGCTAGGCCAGAAGGATCTCTCTGCGTTTTTCCATTACCATTTAGTGCCCTGTAACCCCTCCCTGCCAGCAATCACCACACTGTGGTCCACGTCCATGAGCCCATCGAGGTCTTTCTAATGGGTAATTGAAGTCTCAACTTGCAGAAAAATAAGTGATATAAGAGCTTTCGTTTCTGGAGGAGAAAGAGCAAAAGCAAAACCCTCAGAGAACTGGAGAAGAGCTTCAGAGTCCGAGTGCTCAGCGGCAGGGGTCCCGTCTCTGAGAGTTCCCTCGTCCCTGTCAGTCGTTGGAGGCTTTTAAGCACCAAGTCCGGTGGGTGAGAACAGATTTGCCTGTGAGGAGCAGATTTCGAGTTGTCAGCATCCGTGGTGAATACAGAGGCTCAGCTCAGGGGTCTCCCAGGAAGGGTGCGTGTGTCTGGTTCAGGAGAGGAGTGTTTCTCTGTCTCTGGCCTGCGTGTCCTTCCCTGGCAAGTGCTGAGTCCTCTCAGAACTAGAATCCCTTGGGCTGCCAGGTGGGCTGTCCGCCTGCCGTCACCCACACGGATGGAGAGCGGCTTTCTTACCGGTGACCTGTGGCTAAATTAGGACAATGAAGTGTAATTAAAACGGGGACCTGGTAAGCAAATTCTACTTTCATACCGTTGTTACATTACATTCCCTTTCTTTCCATGTCTGTTAGAAATAACAAAAGACAGATGCTGTGTGGAGATAATGTTGATAGGAATCTCAGAAATTAATATATGGAAAACACGCAACTGAATTTATTTAACATTTATTGAGCCCTGGCCGTGTGGCTCAGTTGGCTGGGGCATCGTTCCTTGAACCAAAGGGTTGCCGGTTCAGTTCCCGGTTAGGGCACATGACTAGGTTACAGGTTCCATCCCTGGTTTGGGGGGCAACCCGTTGATCGATCTCTCTGTCTCTCTGTCTCTCTGTCTCTCTCTCTCTCTCTCTCTCTCTCCCTTTAAAATCAATTAGTAAATAAATAATCTAAAAAATAAAGTTTATTGAAATAATTTTTCTTTACCAAGGTAGAATTGCTTGTAAATATGGAAATTCAGCTTCTCAACTCAACAAAGAACATGAGAGGTTATTTAATTTGGGGGAAACAGAGTTTGAATTAGATGTACAGAAAGCAGGGTTTGAATGAAAGCTTCTCAGTAAAAGAGAGCATTCGACAACCCCCAACGGACGGATTTTAGGGGGCCTGCTGAGGGGGAGGTTCAGTGCAGTGCTGGCCTTGAGCGCTTTTACGACTCCCCGCGCGTGTACACGTGTCAGAGCCTACAAGAAGGGCAGGACCTACAGGGCGCTGAGACTTCAGTCCCTCCCTTTATTTCTCTTTAGCCAGATCCGAGGGAGGGTCAGTATAGCTCAGATCCACACAGTGTCGCAATTCTACTCAGAGAAATCTCATACAGCGTCCGAATCCGGCAAACAGCCCAGAGAACAGGTCGGACAGCGACCCTGGGACTCTCACGTTCCTGGGTGTGAACGTGAGGAGGGTGGCAGCGTGGGACAGCGCTGTTCGCCAAGAAGGGGGACATGCAGGGCTTGTTACCACACCTGCTTCCCATGTACACCTCTGAGCGACTCAAGAGACGAGCCACGTACACAGAATTGCAAAGAACAGAAAGTAGACTTCCAGAGCAGCGAATACTAAAATAGCAAGATAAATCCAGCCATGTTTAGTTGCTCTAAGCTCAACAGAAGTTGTTTTGCTGCTTTGCTTTGTTTTGCTTTTGAGACCATGAAAATTTAAAGTTCATAACGATTCTCTTAAGACAAGTGAGCACTCATTTTATCTACTAAGAAAACAGCCATAGAGAGTTTAAGGACTTGTCTATGTTCATACGGTTCTAATGATCTAAGTAAGAACTGAAAGTAAAGAAAAATTTTAAATCAGGAAAAAATTAAATATCAACTATTATAGGTTTTATTGTTTAAATGCCTGAATAATATACATGGTGAAAAGCTGTGTATCTTACATTAATGCCCAACGACTTACATAGCTTGCTATGTTTTTCTTCCACTAATAATGATGATGTTAATAATAACATGGGTTTTTATGGCATTTTAGTTTTTTACAAGTTATTTTACATGTTTAATATGTGAACACAACAAACTTAGCAGACCTACTATTATCAGTTTTATTCATTTGGGAAATTAAGCTTTCAAATCAGGATTAATAATATGATATTTATTCCCTTTCAGAATTTATATATAAAATGCATATATTAATTATAGATCAAATTATTATAAGCTTATAGGCATATTAATTACATATAAAACACATATTTACTGGGCTTCGAAGTTACATAATCATGTGTTTATATAAAGAATAAATTGATTATATTTTTTAGATTAGTGATATGAAATTTAAAAATCAGAACTTAGAAAATTTTTAGCTTTTTTTTTGGTATTATTTATTTGGCACCAAATATATCACCAGAAATACCACTATTTTTATGAAGTTTTAAAGTGTGTTGTTAGAAAAATGCTCAAAGATACATACATGGAAAGAAAATACATCTTTGTCTTTTTTAGAAAATATATGGTACAAAGAGAAAAGGCCTAACGGACCATATTTTATGTACTATGTAGTCATCTTTTAATGAAAAAACATATGTATAACTGCATGTAAACTCGAATAGTTCCCACTTGACTTAAATAATTTATTTTAATGTTAGTTGAGAAGTTCAAAACACAGATCTTGGTATAAATTTCATATGCCAAACTAACATAAGGTGGCAAATTCTCAGCTTTTATTGCTACAAATATGTCAAAATAAAACAAAAATATAATGTCATGGGACATATTTATCTATTTATATTTAAAAAGTATTGGTTAAGGACCTGCTATGTAACAGAAGTCAGGTACAGAAGAAAATTTATACAAAGTCCATATGCCCATAGAATTTACATTGTCGTCGTCGTCGGCAGCCGTCCGTCTCGAGAGACGATGGTGTAGCTTCTTAAGAGTCTCTGCACTGCCGAGAATGGCTGTGCAGTCCGACTCGGGAGTGACATGGTATCTGTCTCCTCCCGTGTTGAATCGACATCTTGTGATGACGCTGAAGCTACAGAGCCTGGGCAGGGTAATATGGAGGGTCTGCTGTTGCCCATGCAGCAGACCCCCCCTCTCTTCGCAGCTGAAGGGTCCAAGGGAAAGACGGAGTCGATACAGCTTGGGTTCAGGTGCGCCGCAGGAGTTGCCGGTGTTGACTACAACGTCAAACCGCCTTAGGGACTCCGGCTCCGGATTTTCTGTCGGGGTTTACTCCCTTAGCCTTTCCCCTGAAGAGGTATGCCGCAAGGCAGCGGAGGTTTTTTGGAGTCAGAGTTTTCCTTCTCTGAATTTACATTGTAATGTAGGGGAAAAGATTAAAATAAAATCTATGTCTATATATTTGTATATATCTATATCTGTATACTCTAGTACTTAAAAAGTCAGGGTAAAGAGGCTCTTTTTTCTTAAAATATTAGATATATAAAGTACATAAATTATATATAAAGCTATTTAAGTGGCAGTTATGTATATATTATGCCCATATATAAATAAATATAATACTATTCAGTGTAGTATTATTTTTAATAGCAAAAATTGATAAACATTCAAATATCCATCAGTAGTGACTAACAGGTTAAATATCAGAGAAATAGAAAATAGCACATCTATAAAAATATAATGAATGTTTGTGATGAGCAAAGTGGAAAACTATATAGTGTTATTCATGAAAAGGCAATGAGAAGATTATTTTATGTCACATGCTATCAGTTATTAAAACTAGTTCATAAATGACTGTCTAGATTTTTAGAAAACCTCACAGGAAAGAATAAATAGTTATCTGCTTGCAAGGCAGAGGATGAAATATTGTCAGAGACATTCCACTGTATATGACTTTCGCTACTTTTTGCTCTGTGAATCATGAGAATTTTCCATCTATATAGAAAATTAAATCAAAAGGTGGTTTTATTGAGATCTTCCAATGGCATTGAATTTGTGGGGTGGTCTCAGAGACCAGAGGCTCTAGCAGGGCAGTGCTTCCTTTGAAATATGAGGAACACAGCAGAGCAGTAGGGAGGTTAAGGAGAGATCTACATGCCCAGGAACATTCGTAAGGTTGTCAAAGGACTCGGCAAGTGTTCTTCCTTGGTCGGAACCAGCGCCGATGTCTGTTTAGTACACACCAGTTTGTTTGAACGCAGCTACACTCGTTCCCTTACATGTCACGTGTAGCTGCTTCCTCAGCCTGACGCCGAGCCGAGGGCCACCCGACTGCCTACAAAGACGCCCTCAGCAGCCCTGCCCTTTACAGAAAACCCGCGCTGGTTCCTAGGAGAGATCATCAGATATTTCTAATGGACAGCCTGTGTGATATTCAATAATGACGAGAGTGAATAATGATTCCACTACTTTTAACCGAGGCAACTGGCAAATGGAATCACCGCTTGTTGCCAAAAAAGCAGTCCCTTTGCCCTGACTGGTGTGGCTCCTCTGGTGAGCGTCACCCCACAAAGAAAGCCAAGGTCATTGGTTTGTTTCTCGTCAGGGCACATGCCTGGGTTGGGGACCCATCCCAGGTCGGGGCGCATGGGAGAGGCAAGCCATTGATGTATCTCTCACACATCTATGTTCCCGTCCCTCTCTTTCTCCCTCTCTTCCCCTCCCTCTAAGAATAAATATGTAAATGAATTTCTTTTTAAACTTTTTTTTAAAAAAAGAATCACCTATAGTGGAGTTCACATGGGGTACAGAGACCATAGCATTCACAGGGGTATTGTTGAATTCCTTGAGTGTGTCTTCATGACCACATGAGTCCCCAGGTCTCCATCCGAGAAGCAGCCGAGTAGTAGGACAGAAAGCGAGTCTAGGTTCTGAAATAACCCTTAGAGCAAATCATTCAAACGTTCTGATTCTCAATTTCCTCCTTAAAAATAGGTTTTTCTCAGTAATCACTATAATTCCAACACAAAGTCTGTGAAATAGTGGGTGAAATTTTACTATATGCATTTAAAATCAAGAGTTGTGCTTTTAAGGACTTTAAACTTAGTGAAGGATGCAGAAGGACCTAGTTAGGATGACAGGTTCCCTGCCCTCTGAAGGTCACAGAGTAAAAATAACTTTTTAAACTTTGTCAAGTTGTACTCAAATAAAGACACTTGAAAATTTAAAATCTTGTTTATTGAATTGTATGATGTTAAGCTTCAAGAATACTTACATTTTAAAACTTAATAATGGAAAAAATACATCGCAGAGACCCCTCCATCAAACTACTATCGCGCCTCCACTTTGCATTTTAGTTTGACAATTTATCGTAAGCACAGAGGACTTCGATGGCGAGCAATTTCAGAGCGTGTAATTGGTGGAGAACATAAGGTGTTTCTTTGCGAGTTTAACACTTTCCTGGGATGTTTAACTTAAATTCCGTGAGAGTGTAAAAAACAACATTTCTCAGTGTTCCTGGTCTTTCCCCTCTTTTCCTTAGACACTTGCAATTTCTTTAAAGACTTTCACCCTTAAAAGAGATATAAGTAGATATAAAGGCTGAGAATCAGTGTCAGCATTTCTAATTGCCAGTCTGTTTCAGACTTAATGAAAATTGTAGGCCTTTTTAGGCCTTTCCAAATTATTAAATGCTTTTAAATATTACTTGACCTACTTTTTTAAAGCGCTAGCTATCATTTCTTTAAACTACTGCTATTTTTACAACTATTTTCAACGCGTTCCCCCCCACCCCCGCACTCTCTCGTTCCTTACACCACTATTTACAAATGCTCTTACAAATGCAGAATCTCACTTATCGTGGGTATTATGTTCCAGACCCCTCCCCCCATCCCCGCGAAGTAGGAACCTTACATTTATTCTACACTCTTAAATCTACGTAACTTTAACAACACACATAAACAGTACCGCACAATCCCGCATTATAAAGAGGGACCGCTGTATATCCAATTTCCATGAGTGTATAGGTGTTTTCCTGTTAAGGCTCCGTAAGATCTAAATCTTCATCTCCCCCCCAAATACCATCACACTTGGCACTATTCCCAGCGCAACTCCATTTCCATTATCTGCGACATGTGCCCCTTTTGTTTTCTATACTTGATCCAGTTACACTCCCAGATGAGTCAGCAACCAGAATTGCCTGCAGTTTTGTGGATTTGAAATTCAAATTGCCAAATCTTATTATTCAAAAGTAAGTTGCACGGAACAAATTTATAAAAATATGTACAAGTGTGTGTAGTTGTTATTTGTCTTTCTCACCCAGATTCCTTTATCCCGTGACGCCTTCTTACCATTAATTTTTTTTTTCATTTTATCTACTTCCAGATTTACTATTTATAAGTACATGGTGAGATTCTCTTTTGGCATAGGTAAATCATTTATACTTACAATTATGCAAAGATAACATCAGAATATTTAATAAAACTTTAGAGAGCAACAAAAGGGGGTGGTATATAAAAAGGCACCCTTGAAAGATGAATTTATAAGCAAGCCATTAAAGGAAGGACTATACAGTCTCTCCTACCTGTTGCCACAGAGAACAGAAATATTACACCTGTTATGATTTAATAAGTAGGTTTGGTCTCACAAATAAATATCTTGAAGTACAATTATACTTCACTTTAAAAACAAAAAAAATATTTTTCTGTGAATAACTAAAAATATCAACTAATCATTTTTCTTATGAATTTATTATAAAATTAAACAGGAAATCATATTTCTGTTTTAGAAAACCAACAAAAGTAGATAAAGATAACTCAATTTTCCTTTTCCTGTTTTTTCTATCCCATTCCACCCAAACTTGGCCTTTTACTCGCCCCCCCCCCCTCAGATTACCAGTGCACCCCTTCAGGTATTTTACCATGAATTTACATGTATAATTTTCATACATGTATCTAGTTATATTCGATAAAATCTGTTCTGCAACTGGCTTTTATTTTTACACTGAACAATATGTTTCCTGGTGAGAAGAATAAGGCAATTACTCTTGAGATAAAACTCAAGATAATTTCCCAATTGTGGGCAAGCGTCCAGTGTTCTGAGCACGTTTAAGGCAGGCGAGGCTAAGCTATGATGTTGCATAGGTAAGGTGCATTGAATACATTTGCAACTTATATTTTTAACTTACAATGGATTTATTGGGACATAACTCTATTGGAAGTTAACAAGCATATGTACATTTTAACATTAACATTTTACTTTTATATTTTATATAATGTAGATACCAAGAGAAACCTATTATATAGTTGTATTATATACATATACATAAAATTGAAGTGTACAATTAAACAAAATGCAACATTTTAGACAGCTGTTAAAACCAGTTCAATTTAAATTTGGAAATTAGCATAATGTTTAGTTTTACATTTTTCAAGAAATAAGGCCAAAAGAATTATTTTAAAAAGTCAGTCAGATTGTATCATCAATTTATAATAATACTGTCAAATGGAAGAGTTCTAGTTAAGAATCGTCCAAATAAATCTCACTGACCTATATCACCTCCAATGTGGAGGCTTATGCTAAGGAAACTGTAAGAAAACAGATACTTGTTAAATTTTTACTATGTTTAAGGCACTGTGCTGAACAACAGCGATATCCATGTGACAAGATCATGCCTAATAAGATGCTTTGTATGGCACATTTAAAGCTGAAACGACCCCCGGGCATGCACATACACTGCCCACAGGAGAGTAAAGCAGTCTAAATTTTTATTATCCCAAGTGAGCAAGCCGTATCAAGAACCGTTCTATCTCTAATAATTCATTCTTTCTCGGTAGTTAGAGATATAAACAAAAACTTGTCCAAAATAATTTAATTCATCTTAAGGAATACAGATATAAATGAATATTCAATAGTGAGAAAATAATTTCATAAGTTGCATGTGTTTCTAAGATTGGATAGCCGGCAGATATTAAATACATGCTCTCAAAGGTAGAAACAGTATAGTAAAATGTTAACATAATAATCTGTGAAACAAACACAAGATGAAAATATACAAACAGCATAATTCCAAATAAATATTTTTATTAAATGGTAGAAATAGTAGTACGGGGATGCATAAATCACTAGACAGAGGAAGAAACCATTACAAATACTGTGTTGTGTCTCTGATTCATGGACTTTCATAAGACTTTTCCTCTATACTTCCCTGGGATATTAAAAAAAGTCACAAGTATTTTATATCAAATTCTTAATCAGAATATAAAATTAAAGACATTTCTCTGAGCATGCACCCTCTCTGCCCTACCTCACTGAAGACACGACATATTCCCACTCTATAGCCCTGGTATTTAATGCCTACATTGCATTCTTGCCTCAGAAAGAATCATAAATAGATCATTGTTTTATTTCTTTTAGTCACCTGTAATCTCATGAAAGACAGGAACTATTATCTTGATGTTTTTTACTATAAATAAATAGCCACACCTGGTCACAGAAAAAAAATTTTATTAAATTGTTCCAAGAATAATATTAGGCTACTTTCAGTACTTTAAATATGGATACATATATATGTGCACAAAAATGTGCAAAATAATTTTTAATATTATTAGATTTAATATTATTAGATTCTGTTTCTTTTTAATTGTACACACCTGTTAAAATAACTGCGCATGTCCTTATTGGTTAACTAATGCACTAACATTTTCTTTTCAGTTGTTAGTCATTTATTTTTGATGTCGAAAAAGACGTCTCAATTCAGTGCAATTTACCCTAATTGTTTTCCCCAGCACTAAGTTATCTGGAACTTTGAAAGCCTTTTTATGTGAGTTTAGAGAGATAACTACATCAAACTGAACCTTTTGATGAAACTTCAATCCCATGTTGAGATGGCTGTTTCACGCATTGTAGACAGACCCTTGCGCCACAGAATGGTGTGGGAAGCTTATCTCATATTAATGACTTGTTTGAAAATCAAAGGAACATCATTGTATTTAATATTGCCTTTGAAATGATCCTTTAAACTCTACTTTTTGAGCGAAGTAACGTGTTTCTGTTGAGTTGTGATTTTTTTTTAAAAAACATTTCTCAGCAATCAAGTCTTCAAATAGATTATAGTCTCAAAAATGTTTAAGTAAGTACAAATAGGTTACTCATAATGTATTGATTTTGTGAGTTTAAAATTTAATTTACAGCAATGACATTCCCCCGTGTTTTTCTTCACAACCTGCATCGCAGAGGAAATATGGAACTAGCCCTCCTTTGCAGGAGAACAGGAAGAGGCCAAGGGAAGGCTCAGACCACTCCAGATGGCAAGAGGCAGGCAGGCTTAATACAACAGACAACTTACTTAGGAGGCTAGTCTTGGGAGGCTGCAAGATGAGTAGATTTTGGCTGCCCAGGCCAATCTTAGAGGTCTATCTATATAGAGGCCATATGTGCACTCAGTCACGTACCTAGTTCAGATGGACTCAGAACCAGATTTCTATCTCAAGACTGTATCCTTGGAGAAGCCTGAGAATGGGGAAGGCAAGCAGAATGCACATTCCGAGGACAGGGAGAGGGCGAGAAGCTTCAGGCGCACAGGCACATCATCTCTTTCTGATGACCTTCTCCAACATTCTAGCCCTGGTGACCAACTGACAATCTCACGCGCCTCTCCCATGCCTGCAGTGTCCCCTGAGGGATCAACAAGGCGTCTCACTAACATGAAGGTGAATTTTTTGGCAGTTCTCTGGCTGCATCGGTGGCAGTTGCCCCAGCAACGTTATAGGCATGTGTGAGAGAAAACACACATTAAGACATTAATTTCTAAAATTAGTAGCAAGATTCTTCACCAAGTACCCCGTGGTCCAAACCATTGATTTATTACATACTCCAGGTGGGGAGTCGTGTAATTTAATAAAGATGACACATCAGTTGGCTCATCACACATAAACACGACACTCTGGATAATGGAATGGGTGTCTCCTTGTGAGTCAGTAAAAATATCCAAGGCTATGAGAAGAGCTCTTCTCATTAGTGACATTTGAGTGTCTAGTGAGGACAGGCTTTGCCAGCTATAATTTAAGGCTTGCTGCATGAACTTAGTAAGGGCCTTTGTGTGCTCTGTGACATCCTCCAGGCCAAGGGAGGGAACAAAGATTGTGGCCAAAAGGTCAACCCGTGGAAAACAGAATGTGCCCACCTAGCCTTGAGGAGAACAAGGTTGGAAATTGTTCCTGTGGAGGGTTTTCATTTTCTGCACCCCGGGAAAACCGAGTGGGAGGCAGTCCAACCACCCACATGGAAGCTAGAGCCAAAGATGTGTGCCACACAACAACCAGGTCCCCTTTGGGGCACCCAGAAAATACCTGGTGCCAAACAAGTGGCTGTCTTTTAATAGGACAGAATGACTCTATACTTCCAGTGATATCCGTCCTGTATTCCCGGTCTCATTGGGCTCATTCTGTTTAGCGTGATTTTTCTGTTTCAAACATAGGGGTGGGGAGGTGCTCCAAGTTCACATGCAGGGTGAGCTGCATAAAGCCACAGCCATGGAGAGATCAAACAGTGATATTGTTAGGGCCTTTCTGATCAGCACTTTGACTGGCTGCCTGTGGTTTGATTGACAGAAAAGGAAGGCCCCAGCCCAGGCTTACTGACAGTGTGGGCCACAGGCCGGGTCTCTGGATCAATAATGGACACAGTGGATGAATGAAGAGCACTAGCACTGGCTTGTCCCTGTCCCCGCTCAGGGCCTCCCAGTACCCACCAGGCAATCCCGATGAGCCAGAGAAGAGTCGCTGTCCACAGACCCACTCTGGGACGGGTTTTTCTTTGTTGAACAAATGAGTAGCCCCAGTGTGGGAAGGTGCCTCCATGAGGGGCCCATCCCACAACTAGACACCATGAGCCACAGGAACCTAAGGTGAAGACACAGGTATTCCATAGGAGCTTGTCCGGGGAGGTCTTCCCTTCTGGAAGGATGGCACCTGTGGCTCGATCCTGAGATGTTGATGTGGCCGCAGCTTTGGGAAGCTGACCAGGTTGTGCTGGGCATGTTGGCAGGGCGAGGCAGCACCAGGAGGCACGAGGCGATAGATCTGGGGTGGGATAGGCAAGGCTAGGTCCTTTACCTCCTTCCCTCTTCCGATGGTACATTCCATTCCAGGGATTGTGCTTTCAGCATGTCAGCTGGTAGCAGGACAGGGGGATTGCAGGGGCGCAGGAGTGGTTTCCCTTCATCCAGGGGGAAAAGACTAGCCTTTGCAGTCAGAAAACTCATGGCAGGTTGCAGTAGATGGTGTCTTTCCCAGGTGTGATGGGGCTTGGTGTTCTCAGAAGCACAGCACATTGGTTCACAGTGAGCGTGACCAGTGACAGCTATTTCCAGTCACTTCCATGCCTCATGCCTCAGCAGGGGTCCCCAAGCTGGCATATGGGGCAAGAGGCCCTACTGGTTGATCATATAAATGTATTACAACTTGCAACAGTTATTTATTAGAAAGTGATATTAGTATTTTCTTCAGAGCATACATAGTAACACTGTGGGGATCACTAATGTGAATAAATTGTCATGTGATTAATAAATGCCCTGACCAGTTGGGCATTGTCCTGTAAACTGAAATGTCACTGGTTTGATTCCCAGTGAGGGCACATACCCATGTTGTGAATTCCATTCCAGTCGGGGCACATGTGAGAGGCAACCAATCGATGTTTCTCTCCCTCTCTTTCTCCCTCCCTTCTCCTTGCTCTATAAGTAAATAAATTAAGTCTTTTTAAAAAGAGATTAAGGTGTATTATGATTCACATATATTTCTCTAAATATCTTGGTTAGAATGGGGCAGAATTAAGACAAAAGGGTTCAATTAGCTGAGTCCAAATAGCCTTGAGATGGCAAAATTGTACCCTAGTAGGATTCTAGAGACCCAGATCCTGTCACTAACCATCTATGATATCTGAAAGTTCAGTTAACATCTATAACTCATCTTCCTTTATAAACTGCTGTTGTTTACCACTCTAAAATTATTTCCTTGGGCTCTCTCACTAACACTTGTCTACCTTCATGTTCTTTATCTCAAAGACTGTTTATTCTATTCTAGAAAACAATATGACAGCACTTAAAACCAATGAATGCTTTTCTACTATATAGGGTTTTTTTTCTTCTGTGATTCTCCCATTTGCTGTATGTTTAAACCAGTTCCCTTCCGCATCACCTGGCGAACTAGCCTGTCTCTGTTACCTTGTTATTTCAGAGGTCTTTGAACCTTACTTAAGTTTTTATTTATCTTCTGAAAGAAGAAAAGACTGGAAAGAACCCAAATTAACAGGGTCTGTCCAGCTCCGCCTGAATGCCACTCACTGTGTAAACACAGAAATTGTCAGATGAAGCGGAGAAATACAGAACCTGCCCTTCCCTGCTGAGCAGATTCTTAGAAACACTGAAAGTCTTGAAAGAAAAATGAATCGAGTCTACTTTGAAATAAGCATGATGTTCCCTGCTGTGAGAAATCACACTTGCAAGGGACATGAACATCAAAAACAGATTTGCAAACCAGGAACAGGAAACCATGCAATGCTGGCTACAGATTGTACCTCCAAAAAAAAAAAAAAAAAAATTAGCACTTAGAAGAATTTAAGACATGAAGTTTAGCAAATAGGACAATAACAACACATCCTAAGGGTTACAGAGTATCCTGCTTAGTGAGACAAGCCAGGTGGCAAAAGGCAAGCACCATATGATCTCACCCAATACAGGAACCTAATGAACAAAACACACAAATGAGGAATATTGAACCAGAGGCACGTAAACAAGGAACAGACTGACAGTGACCAGAGGGGAAGGGGGAGGGGGAGAAGGGGGGGAGAGAAGGGGAAGGGTCTAGTCAAGGAACTAGCACAAATGACCCATGGACATGGACCACAGGGCGGGGACTGACTGGGGGGAGGGGGCGGTAGGCGGGGCAGGGGAGAGCAATGGGGGGAAAATGGGACAAGCGTCATAGAACAAGAAGTTAATAATTGAAAGAAAAATAGTTGTTTGAAGTAAACAAACTTCTGTGTTAACAGGTGTACCCCTGTAAAATGTGGGTGCCCAAAGTGTAGCAGGTGCAAACCCACTGAGATGAACCACAGGAAGACCTGGTTCGGGCATCCTGGCCTTTCAACCCCCGCCCTCTGCTTCCTCAGGGGAGGGTCAGATACGAGTGTCTGCAGCAGGAACATTTTTCTCCTGCTTTTTAAGAACCTGTTTTTGTTTATATGTTGTCCAGAGCATTTGTATTCATTTAGGTGACAGCCATTTCATAAAACGTTGTCTGCCCAGCATTCCATGTACCTTGTATTAATATTACACCCACACATGCCGACAAATGCGAGATAAAAAATACGTGCCCAGAATAACTTGAAACCCAAGCACCGCATAGTGGCTTCCAAGCAACAATTACCACATTAGAAGAGGAATAAGTATAACGATGTGTTTATTTTCATCAGAAATCTTCTGAAAACACAGAGGGAGTGATATTATTATTGTGTTTTTATTTTTTCACACACGCATCAGACTTCAGTGTAAAGGATACGCTAACACGGGAAGAAATAAAATCGAAACACAAGTGCTTAGGTTGTTATTTGTAATAGCGAAGCCGTGGGACATTCAGTTCACTTTGTGCTTCATCTGAGAAATGATGCAAATGTTGCACCTTAGAATCAATGATTAGAGATGTTAAACTTGTAAAAAACAAATTTAGATGATGAAATATATAATTATGCTTTATATTTAGGACAGAAACTAGCAAGTAGAGGACTTCCTTTTCCACTTTTATTTCACTGTGCTGGTTCTTCAGGGTCGTGGAAATAAAATGATAAGAAGTAAGGTTCACTAGAAAATACTTCAGCTAGATGTGAAGAACCCTCTCCCCATCACAGCCAACTCCGAATTCAAATGGAATCGGATTCAGTGCTTTATGTAGGGTAGGCATGGGAGTCGATGAGTTCTCTGCATTGTTAGCCATTTTCCAGCCAGTTTAACAAAGAACTGCTCCTCTTCCCATGGATTCGAATCTCATCCCTGATGCAATATCCTCGGAGAGCAGTCTTCCTGTCTGTATAACTGTGTTTGGCAATGGATTTCGAAGTCAACAATCTGATTGCAAGCATTTTACCAGGCTGCACCTCTTGCAGATCCTTTTTCTGAATCTCATGCTCTAGACAGACCAGGAAACTTATTACAAAGAAGAAAACTATCCTCTTTACTTTCCTTTCTCCATAAAGTCATGGCTGCTGGAAGAAGCTTTCCATATCTCTATTTCAGCTTGAAGAAATCCTAGCCCTCC
This sequence comes from Furipterus horrens, assembly GCF_987537825.1. Lineage (NCBI taxonomy): Eukaryota > Metazoa > Chordata > Mammalia > Chiroptera > Furipteridae > Furipterus > Furipterus horrens. The sequence goes on along the minus strand of NW_028327185.1, from coordinate 4,522,379 downwards.
TTTGAACTGCCGCTGAAATGCCACCTCTTTTCCCAGTCACTCTCTAGACACATTGCCATTCCCTTTCATGATGCTAGATTCTCGTAGGCAGTCACCATGCTTTGCTTGTCATTAGTCTGAGGTTAAGAAAATCATGTTCTAGACACACTTGCGTTCTGACTACCGCTTATTAAGTGCAAGATCTTGAGAAGATGATTTTCCTTGTCATGTCCAAACACAGAAGGGCGCAGTTCATGGTCCCTGCTTCACAGAGGTGCTGTACAGAATAAGTAAAATAACCCCCATAGAGCTTGCACCTACTGCCTGAAAATGGTAAGCTTTCAAAATCAGCTGTTCCTCTCCTTGCCTGTCTTCACTTCTTGTCATTATTTAGATTATTTACATGATGGGCTTTGCATGAAGCCAGAGGCAACAGGAATGACGTGCAAAATTCTCAGATACCAATTCCTTAATATTTCTTGAGCATGTCCATCTTGTAAAATAACCATAAACTTTAAAAAGGGCAACGTTTCTCTAGTCTTAGCTGATGTTTATATGACTTCTGCTAGTCATGTAGCTTTACTAATGCTAATGGTCTCACTGCTAAGACACTTACCCAGTAAATTACAACCCATGCTCAATTATTTACCAAGGAAAAATACACAGTCATGTGGGTTAAAATTCACTTGAAACATATTGATCTCTTCTCTACATATTGTAATTGGCTTTCTGTTTATATGCTAAAATAAGTGCATTCAGAAAATGAATTATAAAATTATGTTCCATATTCAGAAAAAAAATGTTGATCAACAAGGCTTCTTTTTGGGTGAAAATAGTACTGTGATTGGCTGAATTTTCACTCTCAAGTAATGGTGTATTTTTTCCCTAAAACCATACTGAATTAATGGCGTAGTTTAGTTACAGGCAAATAAACTGCCTTCTTTCGCTTTCATGAAATCCTCCGTTAGCTATTTTTCCCACAAAACAATACGTTGCATATGTCTTATTAATTTTCAAACAAAAATATGTTGTTTTGCAAAATCCCATCATGGTTTTTTTTTTTTTTTTTTGGTTCTCCAGTGTGGGTTAAAAGAAAATAAAAACCCTTAGACCACCTTGCCAGACCCAGGTAACATAATTCCTATGACTAAAGAGTACAGATAATTTGCCTGTTTTCCCAGAGAATCGGGCAGGCAGCCAAACCTCACAATCCAAATTAGTTCCCAATTTAGCGTTCGATGTCATTTCCCAAGGACTAGAATGAAAAATGAGACGTTGGACATGTTAACTCTGAGGAAAATGATCACTTCACCTTGTATAGGGCATCTTTAAGGGATGAAATCAGAGGAGATAAATCACCTCGCCCGGTGACAGATCTGCCTGTCATCTGGGCGAGAGATATCCCACCGTGAGAGGGCAGGCACTGTCTGAGCTTCCCTCGGGTTAAGACCAGATATATTTTATGCCTCGAAATAATTATAGAAATCTGGAAATGGAGGTGATATATGCAGGACACACTTCCCAAGTTGATTTTTCCGAATGACATTTTAAGTATGGATAAAAATACAAATGAAAATGCACACACATTTGTGAACTATGTATATCCTTGAAAAAGTTACTGAGTAATGAAAACAATTACTCTGTGTTTCCCATGAGCAGACTTTGGAATGATCTGTGATGATCAATACAAGTAAATCCACGCGCATGCCCAAACACGAGACATGGGGTGTTTTGTTCCCCAAGTTTTTCCTTCAGAAAGCAGGAAATTAGCCTGCTTTTAGGTAGCCACAAGGTAGGTCACATTGTAGTAAAATCTCACCCATAATTTATTTTGAAATCTAAAGTCCTTTGGGGAAAAGGTACATTAACCGAAAATGGTATCACTCCAAATCAGACTTTGGATACATATAAAGGTGACCTTAGAGAAATACAAAGGCAAAGATACTTTTATATCCAGGTTTTTGTATCTAGTCCTGTACTATGGCACCAACTGAGAGTTTGGGTTCCTGTTTTAAGCGAGTATAGTTAAAAGTAATAAAGTGTTAATGAAGAATTTGAATACGTGCCTTCAGAATTAATAATTAGCACCAATGTCCGGTGAATGGGTCTTTGCGGTTTGAGATAAAATGCTTAATTGTTATGATACTTCTAATAAAATATTTATTTTCTTGTAAAACCCTATTCTAATTTGCCCCCCCCCCCCAAATTATTTTGCAATCATCTTGCAAAATAGGGACTCAATTACATTTCCGGTTACTTGATATTTATAAAAATACATTATGAATGAAATAATTACTGCTCCTATGCAAAATGTTATGTAATTCTTTAAAAATTACATAAGCTCTAACAATGGACAATACAATTAAGAAGTTAAAATAATTCAAGGTAATCATGTGGTTTTCCTGTTCTGAGACAATCAAACATAGGATAAGGCTCTCTGTTTGCAGTTTTATTAAATCTCTTCTTTAGCTCAGAGTAATAACGAATCAGGGTTCCTTGTTCACTCATTTATTCCTCATTAATTTGCTGAGCATGTTCCCTGTGCCAGGGTCTTGACCTGGACACCAGATATGCAGCGGTTAACGAAGCAGACGTGCCAGCCCAGAGCTTGAATTTTGTGGGCCACAGACTCCATTCCCATCATTCATTGCTTGGGACGCTTGTAACCACAATAAGTTAGTGCCATATGAGGCAGACAGACAAAAGTACAGCTTGGGACCAGATCAGCAGGAAAAAGGCAACTAATAAGAGAGACTCAGAAGCTAACCCTCAAATTCAGATCATCTTGTTTGAAGTTGGTGATAGTCCGTCCTGTGTGGATGGTCTGTCTCATCTTGGCTCTTTGTTATGACAGCAAAGCCTAGAGCAAGGGATAAGGATCCAGGATAGAGAAGACTCCCCTTAGAATAAAAATGAAAGCTATGTTCTTTATTTTTAAGTAGTTTTATAACTCTATATATTCATAGTAAATCTCAACTGCTATTACAAATTTTGAAGAGGTCTTTTTTGGATGCAGAAACACTGCTATAAAATTTCCACTTAGCAGCAAGATAATGAATCTATAGCATGATGAAGCCTTTTATGAACATTAGAGCAAAGGTAATTATTAGCAGAAATAAGCGATTAGTAGGACGTAGGCTGCATTTGTATAGATACCAGCAGAAAAATGGGTGCTGGTCTTCTCAGCAGCGACTTTAGTAAATGGGACTAGTGTTAACATAATGCAAATAGGTTCTTGCTTTAAGAGTGCTTTTCGTACATAAGTTTAAGCAAAAAATGCTATAGCTTTGCATCACTTGTCAAGTAATATTTCACTGGCAATTTTTCCCCTGGACTTGGGAAACACTCCATTCTGATTGGAAGTCCATCTGTCTAGTAGCGTGATCTAAAAATGGAGATTTGATTTTTGTACAGTTTTGTTTGAATTATATCTTTGGTTTCCCCAAATCTCAGGAGAAATGATCAATACTTGCTTTCTTCAGCACCTGTCAGTGTGACCCCTGCATACCTATCATGCCACCTGCATCTTTTGGTGATGTTAGAGAACCAATTCTCTCTCTAGTCCTACTATGTGTTGCAACTATATTGCTGCAGGGATTCATGCTTTAGCCTCTGCTCTTCCCTAGGCTTGTAAAGCTTACTCCCCATTTCTTATTAACCTGTCTTCAATTCCCTATATTATAATTTCAGCTGACATTTTATTCTCTTCAAGATTAGCACTCTGCCTTCTGCACAAGCGGTCTGCCATTTCCATGACTAAGAGAAATGATTGAGCTCCCCTCTGATCCTCTGCGTAATCTTAGTTTTCTGTCACGAGTACACTTTCTGTAAAGTAGTTGTCTATCCACTCATCTGTCTCTAGGATTAGGTGACATCCCATAAACTTAGTGACTTTTGGCAGATGTGTATTTAACAAGGACTTTCTGGAATTTGAGTAACTTACTAGAAATCAGTAACATCAATGACAGCAATTGAGAAGTAAGATAGGCTGAATTCTTTGGAGAAGAAAAATTTCCAAGTTGGCAGTCAGCTAGACTATCAACTGAAGTGTGATTTGAATGTTCTCAACTCTTCGCTTTTTCAGGAGAATGAAATTGAGTATAAGTCATGCATTTTACATTTTATAGGATTACTTAGTGTTTTGAGCAGCAGAAAGGCTGGCTTTCTGCATGCCACCGTTGCTCGGGACTGGGTTTTGCAGACAAGTCGCACGGCGCTGCAGGTGGAGCAGTAAAGGGCTAGGTACCTTTTAGCCACCTTACAGAAGTTAATTTTAATTTAATTCCAATCTAGGGAACACTAAAATGCCCCAATTAGCGTGGCATTGAGTAATTAAGAATATGAATATTTTTAATATAAAAAGCACCAGGATCCATTTTACAAAAGTTGTTTAAATATAATAGCAATCAACATCAAAATCGATTATCATATAAAAGGCATGCAGAGTATAGTAATGAACAATAAAACATAATCATAACATAATGGCTATATACATGTAAGACTACAATGCTTTAAAATTAGAAACATAAATTTATTTCTTACTATAATCTTCAATTAACATATTCCACAATATTGTCACTGACTTACCTTTTACTTTTTGTTGGGAAAAAATATTCAGCCATATAATATTTAATGACAGCTATTCAATAAACATTAAAACAGAAAAACATATTGACTTAATTCTCTTTTGATGAAGTCTTAACATTGAACAAATGTAGCACATCTTTTACAGATGGAAAATGAAAAAGAAAAAAAATTGCTTTCAATTATGGAATAAAATTCATAATCCTGGGATCAAACTACGTTATGTTTCAGAGCCTGAGCAATAATTTGGTTTGTTAAAAACATAGGAAAATATAGAGGAAACCCCATAACTCTACTGCTTGATATTTTAAGGGTTAGCGTTTCACTCTTCACCTTCAAAAAAGCCATGTTTTGTTAGCTGGCTTGCTTGTTGATATGTCTTTTAATGTTCTCTAATGTACTGTAGCCAGGTTGTTACAATTTCCTTTAGCATCTGGTAATCACATATTTGATCACGAAGGTCATTTTGCCACTGCCAGCTCTTATTACCTCCACTTCTTTTCTGCTCACGTCTCTGAGTCTATATTCCTTCGTGGACTGCTGCAATTCAAGCAACAACCTAATGGCTCTCCTGTGATGCGGGCCAGCCAGCCCACACATGAAATGGCTCTTGAAATCAGATAAATATTTGTTAAAATTATTAATCCAGACAATTGCGTTTTGTTACTTAAATGCTGATCAGTAACCTGCATTCTTTAGCTAAACACTATATTAAATCAAAATACAGTCCACTGTCCCTCTCACTGAGAGCGCCTTCCTCTGCATTCAAAACACTAAAATTTCATTGTCAAAAGGTCTTGCCAAATAAAAAGCCCAGGCTTTATAGTCCTTAAATTGTACATGCTGGATAGATGTAACCTGCAGAGAATTTTCTCTTTATATCTGGGCAGAGGGCTCTCCGGATACTTCAGAAAAGACTTGATTCTACTGGTATTTTTCTCTGACAACTCTTTTACATGACTTGCATGACAAATTTCAACTTCTTTTCTTTCCTCTCATTATAGATTTTTATGTAAAATACAGACCTAAACATTCTCTTATAGTTTGCTTGTAGGCATGACTCCTTTTTAATTAAGTATTTTATAATTAAGTATTTTATAATTAAGTACGTTTAGCTAGGGCATTTTATATTTCCAGGAACAGAAATCAACTTGAACTAACTTAAGAAAAACAGGATTTTTTGTTTGTTTGTTTGTTTAAGTACAAAGATGTTTCCTATTGGACAGAAAGCAGCTGGACCCGAGGAAGGACAGCAGACAAAATAAAAGCTATCAGAAACATAAAACATGGGTGTTTTCTTTGGTTTGGGGGTTTTAACATTTTCGAATGCTTTTGAATTGGCTTCCTTTGGCTTTTCTAGCACACCAGCATTCCCTGATGTTCGTTTCCCATAAGGAAAATATAGCCTCCCAGTTCTAGGCCAGTAGAAGGACTTTCTTTTCTCCTTCCCCCTTGGTACCAATCCTAAATTTCCAGAGCAGGTTCTCTGAGTGACGGAGAAAGGGTCAAGGGCTTCCCCACAAAACCAGCCTCAATGGGGCCGCATTTCACATCCACCAAATATCCCTCAGGTTTGATGCAAACCTGTGCTCACAGCATTGATTTACCCCTCGACCAGAAGTAGGCAGGAGAACTGGGGTCCCGTTTCCTGGGCTGAGTTAATTCTCACAGGATGAGAGAACATTGGAAGTCAGTGCATTCATCAAAGGAAGAAACAGAGAAAAGGGGACCGCTGGGAAGAGAGCAGCGTGTAGGTTAGAGACGACTTTGTTATGCACGCATTCGCGTCCTGGCTCACCTGCTTTATAGTTGCACGGTCTGTGTGTGCCATTTAATTTCCTTCAGCCTCACTTCCTCAAATGAATAACATTGTGTTGTGGGTCAGGTAGTGTGATGCTTTCTGACCTCATTCTTTATTTTTTGTAAATTTGAGCTCCATCCTTCATGTTCAACATGGTTACCTGAGAAAGTTCCCATCTTGTTCTGAGACGTTAGGCCCTAAGATAAAACCGTATTGATTTGCAGCAACAGGGTACAGAAGTAGGTGAGGAAAGATAAAATGGCATGGGGTGACTTTCTAGAAATATACGATCTAAATGGGGTGAAATGGAGGCATGCTACACAGAATCACACATAAAATGGGTGCAAAAGAGAGGAATAGTTTCTGAAGTTACATACAACAGTATGTTGAGGTTACTCAGTGAAAAAGTGCAGCTTATGCTAATTATATAAAAGGAAGAAGAACAATTGCATTACAAATAACTTTATAGCCCTGGCTGGTGTGTCTCAGTGGATTGAGCACTGGCCTATGAGCCAAAGGGTCACCAGTTCAAATCCCAGTCAGGGCACAGGCCTGGGTTGTGGGCCAGATTTACAGTTGGGGGTGCACAAGAGGCAACCACACATTGATGATGTTTCTCTCCCTCTATTTTTTCCTCCTTTCTCCTCTCCCTAAACATAAATAAATAATCTTTTTTTTTTCTTTTTTAAGGAAACAACTTTGTAATCTAAATGCCTTGGTTTTATTTTAAAATTTAGTTAGAATTATATAAGACCCATACAATGTATAAGATGTAATGCATATAAAGCAACAAGTTATTCTTATGGTCTGGGAATGTTTTTAAGTTAAAAAACCTAGTATCTCCTAAGGAGAGAAAAACATGTTATTGCATTTTTTGTTCAAGATTAAACTCTATCCTACCTGTGCAGAATGACAAAGTATGTTAAAGTATGAAGATAAATAGAGTTAGTGCATATAAACATTATTTGGAAGATGTCGAGGTCCCCCTGGGAAAGTGTCAAAGCTTGGAGCCCTGCATAGGCCAGGTGAAGGAAACAGAGCCTGTAAGACCTGACCGGAAAACCGGGAAAGATGGGTGCATGTGTGCCTTGATGCTACAGCCAGTGGGCCCCATGGGGATCGGGCGAGAAGAAAATGCTTTAAGTCCTCTGAAGCTTGCCCTGCTCTTTTACCTTGCTTGGTCGCTTTATCATACCAGCAGCAGAGGTTTGAAGTTTAACTCAGAATGAACTCACCTTCCCTATTTTACAGCCATCTGAAGTCTTTGTGTCTGACACACCCTGACCTGAGGGAGATCTCAACATTCCTTCAGTTGTTATCCATGAACAATATCTGTTTTCTGTAACCAGCACTGTTTAACATTGATTGATGAGCTTTACATGCATGCCATATGCCCTTAAGCTAAGTGCACTCAATAAAAGACCCTGGAGGAAGGCGATTGTCTCTCAGACATTGGCTGGCCTTCTCTCCCCTGGCACAAGCTGCCTGGGAAGTCTTCATTTCATCTGCAATGACGGGGGATCTCTGTGTGTTGGGGGTCCCCAACAGGAGGACATTTTACAAACCAAAGAACATCTTTTATCTTAAGAAGTTAAAGTCATGCGGTGAGCCACACGTGAAAAATTCTAAACATTGGCCATGGGAACAAATGGTCAGTGTCCCTTTTGAAGATCCATGACAACATTCATTGTAAGCAGACAAATGTGTCAAGAGTATTCCTATTCTGCGAGCATTATGTTTTTCCAGAAATAATAATTAACAAGCACCAAGCTATGTGTTTACAACTGCTCATTTATTTTGGTGTTTTACAAAGACAATATTAGAATAAAAGAAGCTTTAGGCACTTGTATTGTAACCACCAGTGTCTCCTGAGATGTGATTATGTACAGGTTACAACATCCTGACAGTGATTTCGATGCATTACAGCAGGGCATGAATTCTTGAGAATCAGCTGAAATTCTCTTATATTTAGATTGCATTTTCTCACTGTCCCAAAGGGCTTCATAAACACTGACACAGCCATGAATTAGTTGATATGAATGGCATGCTGTCATCGTTATACAGAGAAATATACAGCGCTGAGTGAAAAATAATTTCAGAAACTTTTCAAGTGCTTTCTGCTGTTGTAACAGTAATTCCTGCAAATTACCTAGTAGACTATGTAAAATAATGTTTCTGCCTACAGATCTAGTAAACTGTGTATTCTTTGAGGAAAGTTGAAACTTTGTCTTCTGAAAATTTGTCTTAAGATAGTCCGACTTTCTGGAGGTTTGTAGATCTCCAAACTCCCTACACTAACTCCAGAGGAAGGAAACCAAGGGCTCTTGCCCTTTTGATAAGTTGTGAATGTACCAGTGATCACTGTATTTATATCTAATTCACTGGAGTAATCAGCTCACACTATTCTAAATTTATACACAGGAAGAACAGACACTAACTTGTTATGGATAGGGAAATCGTGCATATTAACAACCCTCATAAGGTTATCAATAATAGAGAAGTTAAAACTTATCAAGAGCTTAGTGCCTGGCACTTAGTAAGTGTAACACAAGTTGTTGACAATTGGATAGATTTAATACATGAAATTTGTAAATATCTTCAAAATTGTTTCATTGCCTCCACAAAGCATTGTGTACTTTTATTTTATATTTTGCATAGGGCTTTCTCTTTGTTCTGCCTTGCCTAAATAACCATCGCTGTGTTAGACATGATTGAACTGATTCTCTAAATGTATTGTTCAGGTTTTTTAAATAATAGGATGGTATTCCGAGGACTTTCCCATGTTGTATGTTACTCAACTTGCTTAAATCCTCAGCCAGGTGGGAAGAGTTATAAACAACTTCTAGTCTGGGTCCTCACTTTCCACTCTGCAGTTACTTCTCTTTGTGTCCAAAGGCAAATTAACATCTCAGACCCCCTGTTTGTTCGTGTATAAACTGAGGGGGTTGGAATATGAAGGTAACTTTTATTTCTTGATCAATTCTGAAAATGATCAACTTGCTTAAAACATTTTAAAGGTCTCCTTTTTTGATTAGTTTATAATTCACAATATAAGGCCTTCTTACATTATGAACAGACAGAATTAATTCAAGAAATCATTACTTATTACATAAATAATAAGAAACCCAAAAAGTGTTAAAAATTATTCTGAACTTTCTGGGATATATGATATTTTAAAGAGATCACCTCTGTGTTTCCTTTTAAATTAAAATTAAAATATTTCGGACTAGCCTGACCTTTTCTTAATTAAGATGTTGACATATTCCATAGTCTAGAGCCCTTCTCATGATGCTAGGATATGGATATCTCAAAGCACCAGGAAGGAACTGTAAATCCCAGAGAATGAAAAACAAAGTGATGTTGCAAACACCAATGGTACTGTGAAGTGCATCAGGACATGCAATGAAAATGCATGCAGACTTTTTAACATCCTTTTCAATTACAGGGCACATCATTTAATATGTTCACTAAGTGTCACTCAATTATAAATAATGAAAAGCAAAAAGTACTTATTGTGGATATTTCAGGACACCCTTCTTTTAAGCTGCTAAGCATTTAAATATAAGGTTGGTGCAAAAATAATGTCTGATTTCGAAGTCTATTTTAAAAATGAAGAAGCCCATCATTATGAAAATATTTATTTGTTAACATAACCTACTTTGCTTTCTACAACCTCATGCCATCTGTCAACTAACTTATAAATGGCACGCTTGTGAAATTCTTTAGGTTTTGAAGCAAAACATAAATCCAACTCATTTTCAACCTCTTCTCTTGATGTCAACCTGAGACCATCAGAACGGTTCTGTGGTCCCCGAGAAAAGTGACAATCAGAAGGAGCAAGGTCAGGAGAATATGGAGGATGAAGCAATACTTCCCAACCAAGCTCTTTCAAGAAATTTTTGGTGAGCCGAGCTGTGTGAGGACGAGCATTACCGTGATGGAAGACGACACCCTTTCTGCTGACTAAGGAGGGTCGCTTTTGGTTCAAAGCTGCTTTCAGACGACGAAGTTGTTCACAGTAAAGATGAGCAGTAATTGTCTGATTGTTGTCTGACAGTCCATCATGGACAGTTCCTTCCATATCCCACCACACACTCAACATGACCTTCTTGGATGAAGTCCTCCTCTTGGTTGTTGACCTCTTCTTCCTCCTTGACTGACTCATGATCAGCAGCATTTAATGTTATGGGAAAGGACCCACTTCTCAGCACCTGTAACAAGCCTTCCGAAAAATGGTGCCTGAAGGTGTCGCTAAAGCAACGATTCACAACAAGCAACACGCTGTTGCAGATCCTCTGGAGACAGTTCATTTGCGACCCATTTTCCAACCACTGAAACCTTCCCGATCCTTCTCAGTTGGCGCAGCGCGGCTGTATGGGCTCCGTTACATTGTTCTGCACGTTCCCTAGAGGTAACGGTGGGGTTTTCTGTGACAACTGCTTCTAACACTTTGGAATCGAGTTTTTTGGGGCGACCCTCTTTTGGCTCATTTTTCAAACTGAAGTCCCCACTTCGGAAATGGGAAAATCACATCCTGCAACTTCTTTCAGTCACTGCATCGTCCCCATAAGCGCTCTGAATAGACTTTGCTGCTGTACTTGCATTGGCACCTTTATGGAATTCATAGAGTAAAACATTTCTAATGTGGTCTTCAGATGGGACGAACATGGGTGCAAATATTGCAGACAATTATGAACAATACTTCGATAATCTGAAAAAATAAGGTATAAAGTAGTCACTGTGACATCAAAAAATAAGAAGAGGCACAGATTTAATAAATACTATCTAAAACTTTCTTTTAAAAGAGTCAAACATTACTTTTGCACCAACCTGATATTTTGGTTTAAACAAAGTTTTAAAACGTATAAGATACTGTAGAATTTTTCAACAGCACAAGAACGAAAATCAGCCACACCCCACGGGTGACAGTGCCTAGTATACTATGTCAATAGTTAAGCAAATGATTAACTCTTGTGTTGCCTGTATACTGAGACTACGACTTTTCTTCATATTCAAATAATTCTCCAACGTTTTAATTGAGCTTCATGAACTTTTATAACGAAGCACTTCCTAGACGGTACTGTGACGTAAGATTACGCTGCAAATGTCGGGGGTACTGGGAACGTAATCCTCTGCACTGGCAGGTGCGCAGAGGCAGCATTTGCTACTTTTTATACAATGATTTATTGTCCATCCGCCCATCAGTACTTAGCCCCGGTATCCCGTTCGCCAACTACCCCCTGGTAGGACTCCGAAGCCCCCGTTGTGAGTTACGATGGCATGTGGCCTCTCTCTCACGGCCTGTGTAATTACCGAGACCATGTGTGTACTCAGTGTCTGAGCAGGCGGGGCTGAGCGCCACTCACCCCTCTGATGAATGCCCAGTGATCTATCTGATTGGTCAGCTGGCGGGAGGAAAATCTAGGGTGCCCTCACTCACATGCCTTGGCTGTGGGTTGGGTCTCCCAGAGCAAAGGACCCCATGGCTCCTCATCCTGCAGGCTGGCCTTGATTTTCTCACAGTCCCCAAATCGCTCCCATCCCACCGTGCATAACAATAATGCTCAGTATCAAACTGCAGACAAAAATAATTGTATTAGTCAACATTCTTAATTCTTTTTAATTTGAAAGGTTCTTAGTGTTTAAGTAGATAAATGTGCTCGAATGTTGCTACAAGTTAATGCTATCACTGCGTTTGATGAAAATTCTTCATAATTTATGAAAGCTGTTCTTTGAAAATGTAAATATAGCTTCTGATAATTATTTTCAGACACTAGAATGCAGAAAAAATATCATGAATGTTATACAAACAGAGGCATTTAACAAATGTATGAAAGGAAACACTTTAACACTACTTTTATTTATGTATATTTTTCCTTGTTTGGAGTCTAATTATGTTCATATTTGTTTTGACATTTATAATATGTATCTGGTCCGTCTAGATTTTCTATGAAATTTGTGAGCTCTTGCGAGAGGTGCCAGAGTTTAAGAAGAGAGACAAAAATTATTTTATAAAGTTTCCAGCATAAAAAATTAAACAGTGTATTCTTTAGGTCTAGAGATCCCAAGTGGTAAAAACCATAGCAGCTTATATTTTACTTGCAAGAAATGCCTCCATTGCTTCAAATTTAATATGTTATTTTACTGAATCTTTCAAAAGTAGAGCAGAGACTGAAACCTCAAAGAAGAACATGAAACTTGTGAACTGTTAACAAAACTGTGATCATAATATGCAAGGTGCTATGTGTTTCTTTGCTTAAGAATCTATAAATATTTATGAGCTATTGGAGGTGTATCCATTCCATCAGACTGGTCCCATTTGAACAGGCTACACAAATGCTTGTTTCTTTTTATTCAAAACATGAATAATCTTGTACAATAAAGTATTTTTACATAAATAATACAAGACAAAATTGCCAGTATCTCCAGGGTGAATTATCAACTTCTTTATTACAATTGAGTTTTAAATTTGAAATATCATAAAAGCAAAAGCTGTTAAATACAAATAAAATAGTTCATACTTTTGTGTATTTTAGTAAATTAGTTTTACTTGGAATATATTAGAGTTAATTTTCTTCTATTTGAAGGAAGAAATAAGCATTAAGAATAAAATTCCATCATGCACTGTAAATAACCTCATATAAATATAAATTTTCACCCATTCTATTTAATAAAATATTGGTTTTGGAATTTTAAATATGAACAAGTAAAATCAAATTGTAAAATTGTACGACTTAATTTATGTGATACAGAAGTTCTCTCTCAGAATATTCTAGTGTTAAGTAAACCTATGTTGCCGTGGCCAGATTCCAGTACATTTATAGGGAATACACTAGAATGAATGTTTTGGCACATAAACTATATATGTGTATATATATGCATATGAATACATATGTATATATATAATGTCATATCATAACTTTAAATATAAATATGGAATGTCTTAATGTGCATTTAATAATATTGACATCAATATTTTTCCTTCATATACTTGTAACCTGTTCACAGAGTTTAGGTTCAGTGAAATTACAGTGAAAATTCTGGAATTTGGATATTGGCAGAAATTCTGGAATTGTTGGCAGAAAAGTTGTGTTTCCCATTTTAAAAAAAGTTTTTTGACTTCTCTGTATATTTACCATTGCGCACAAAGGGTGTAACATCATTTCTCCTTCCCTCACTGATACAATTATATGTGTGTCTCCTTTTCCAAGATACATCTTGGTACACATCACAGATAGTGGGCTGGCAGATCGATGGACAGACAGGTTGATGTATTAGAACAGGTTAGAATGACTAGTTTAATAAGTCAAAGTTACTAATATTTAAGTTAAATGGGGATTGTTATTTAAAAAACAAATGATTATAATTCTATTTTATCATTAACATACTATATTTTGAGATTTTTTGGGAAGAAATATAGATATTTTCACATTTATTCTCATTAGCCTTTCCCATCCTCTGCCGTAACCTTAGCTTTAAGACCTGTGTAGTTTGGTAAAGACCCTGAAAACAGAGATTTGTTCAAACTAAAAGCGGTGTTTCATATCATTATCAGGCATTGAAAATACGAAATATAATTGCTATCCCCAGCAATATAGGTTCTGGCATTTGGCAGTAGCTGAAGATAATTTTGGAATCATTTCAGCTCTATGGACAGTGATTACACAGGAATCTTGATGGCCTTGGTTTGAGACAGTCCACCTTCGTCAGGGTCACGGTGCCACTGACCTAGACATAAAGGACCTTAGAAATTCTAGCACCGTAGAGTCAAAGAATACCACCTGGAAGACTCACAGGAATAGATGTGGCACATTGTTAAAGCAGATCTCTCTCTCTCTCTCTCTCTCTCTCTCCAGGACTGTGGCATTTGGCCTTTTTTTTTGTACCTGAGTAGTGGCGTCAATATTTACCAGCTGCTATTTATATGTTAGTTCACAAATTACTTACTACAGAAATCATGCAGCAGACATCACTCCCCAGGGTTATGTTATATTCTGATATACAGCGGTCCCTCTCCATATCGCGGTTCACTTATTGCGGCCTCACTGTATCGCGGGATTTTTAAAAATATTATATTCAATTATTTATCACAGATTTTTTGCTATATCCTGGGATTTTGAGGTACTGTATACGTATCTTGTTAAAGTTATGTAGGTTTAAGAGTGTGGAATATGTTTGAGAACATAAGTAGTGTTTATAAAAGTGTGGAAAAGGTTAAAAGGGAGTGGGAAAGGTTAATAAGGGGCTGGGAACAGTTTATAAGTGTGTGGGAAGGGTTTATAAGTTTTAAAATATATATAAATGCTAAAATAAATTTAAGGTTCCTATTTCACGGATTTTCACTATCACGGGGAGGTCTAGAACGTAATACCTGCGATAAGTGAGGGAATACTGTATTGCTTTATTTTCTATTTTTCCAACTAGAATCTACGCCTCCTACATGCAATGGTTTTTATCCTGTTGCATCCTCATCCACGAATAAAATGTTGCCCAGCACATAGTAGGTCCCAGTCTATGTCAGACCAATCGATGAATACAAGAATGAAGTCACACGTGACTGTGCCCCTCTCCCTGAAATGTTCACAGCCACCCTGAGTCGGCCACGCTGCGAGGGAGCCAGGCTGCTCAGAGGGACTAGCTCTCAGGCCACTGCAGCCCAGCAGCTAGACGGAGCTGTGAGTGGAAGAGCCAGCGGACGATTCCACACCCAGTGCTGGAGACGCCGCCAGCCCTCTGCTTTTCAGAAATCATGCCACAAAAAAACAGCCATTTGTGCCATCACGCGCCTGAATTCCTGAGCCACAAAATCTGTGAGGATAAGAAAATGTCGTTTGAAGCCACTGAGTTTTTTGGGTAGTTTGCAGTCAGTAACAGTAACTGGTCTCTAATGTGGTGGACATTTTAATGCTGGTATTTTAAATGGATTTTCTTTTCAAGACCTACCACATTAAAAAAAAAAAAAAAAAAAAAAAAAAAAGAAACATTGCCAAGACTCAAATTTAAATATAGGTAGAAATAGTTGGATTTCCAGATGTTGACATCTCTACGCGCATGTGGTTAAGCTTGAGTTAGAAATGCAGGAATCATTTTCCTAGTCTGTGGCATCTCACTCGGCGACAACAGCTGTTGGCTTTAACAAAGAAGGTTCTGTGCCTTTAACAGCAAAAATAATACTGGTTTATTAAAAATGCATCTTTGCTTTGTTCATGCTTTCAGATGACAGGTACAAAAGACATAGCTCATTACTTAAAACTCAGAGATTAAAAATATGGTTGCACATGCCATCCTGAACTGTTTCAGATGACTGTGGTGAGCATTCACGCACCACAGATAACAGAACAAAAATGGAGATCACAAAGCGGTCCATAGGGCAGACTTTAACTTTCAAGGAGTATTTTCACATTTACCTTTTCATAGTCAAGAATGTCCGTGGCGACATTGACTTCCAGAAGGCTGAGGCAAAGATCCTCCACAGGCCACGTTGCTGCTTCTACTGCTCCCCATCACTCATGGTGGCATGGTGCTGGCTTCACTGATGATTGATCACATTACAAAATGGAATACATTTGCTATGATTTGAATCCATGAAGTAGCATTTGCTATGCACTGATATCAATAATCTTATAGTACATGGGTAAATCAGAAAATCTCTATGTAACATGAATAGGAACACAGCTCGTAACTCATTCGTTTAATTCTGCTAAATATGGCATTGCCTTTAGCTTCTGCCTATACACACACCTTCAACTTTTTGTGCTGTAGTTGTCATGTACCCTTCCGGGCCAGGGACTGAATCAAGGTCCTGCTGCCCAGTGCCGTTCATGCCAATAGAAAGAGAATGAGTTTGGTAAAGCAGAGCAGAAACTTTATTCTTCGATGAAGGAATGCAGAAGGGTGAGGCCATGGTCTAAAGGCAGCTGCTCCCCAACTGGGAGGAGCCTCTGTACTCGGCGTCTGGGCCGTGGTGATGAAATTCTTTTAAGCAACTACTCTTTCTGGCCCTTTGGCTCAAGGCCCTTTCTACACACGGTGCCGCCTCATCATCTTGACCTTTGTGTGCACTTGGCCCCTTGCTCTTTGTGATCAGCCCCTGGTCTTTGTGGTTGGGAATCCTTGTCAGTTCCTGAAAGCAAACATAGCTCACGCCATAGTTTAGATACTGAGAAACTTCAAGGTCTATCAGCTGACGGCCTGGTGACATGGTATTTTATTTCTAGTGAGTCTTGATTATTTATTTTACTCACCGGAATTGGGGCTCTGAACATTTTTGGCTCTTTATCAGAACTCACATTCAGTTTCAACAGATGAAGACTTCAAAAACAAGAACTACTGAAAATCATTTGGAAACGGTTCTTTTCTTCTTTTTTAAATTTCAGGCTTGAACATTAATAGGAACGTTTACATAGAGCTTCTCAAGCAAAAGTTTCGAAGGGAAAGTTACCATATTTTTAAACAAGAGCGGTTATCGTAATTTACACTACCACATCGTTGATGGTATCAGCGTCCCAGGTTACATTTCTGCTGTCGGCCTTGGAAGCAGTCGTCTAATAATCAAACGACTGTGATCTCTGCAATTTTCTTTGCTTTACTTTGATTTTTGACATCTAGCAGAGATCAATGATCTTAATCACTTCAAATACGGCACATGCCTCAGCCTTACAGGGAGGGAATTAGAATTCGGGCAGTAGTATTACCATGGGCAGTAGAAATGGCCTCAGCATCAGCACTGATAATTCTAACAATCTCATCAATAGTGTTGGGTCGACACACAAATCATTTTACCCAGAGCTAAAGAACTCGCAGTACTCATATGTCGAGGGAGGGATGCTCTTAAAGTCATGTTCAGTATTTATGAGATAATGACATTAGCATTTAAATCAAATACAAAAAGATTACAGGAAAAGAAGAATTTGGCATTACATATATATTTCTTATTTTTAGTCAAAATCACGGAAGAATTTCCTCAAAGGAGTTTCTTTGCTACCACTTTGCAGAAGGCAATACTACAGAGAAGCCAAATAATACCCTTCAGACTGAGTTTTATTTGATGTGCCAAACTCTGAAATACCTTTAAAATTATAGCTACAATAGCGGCTTGGCGTTTAGTGTTATTTTACTTCTCTATTCTTCCTCACGTTTTCAAATAGCTTTATAGAGTAGCATTCAAAACCCATTGAACAGAGAGATGAAAATGTATAGAGATTTAGAGAGAAGGAAAGGTAGGCTCCGCTGACAGCAGGTAGAGACCAGGATAGATCGAAACCGGTCAGACAGGACTGAACAAGGGACAAAGAAGTAATAGCTGGAGAATAACACAGTGATCTGGAGAAAGTACTAGCAGTCCTATGATGGCTCGAATTTTTACTAAAAAGCGTTTAAACTGAATTGAATATTGGCATGTTAAGAAATTTTAACACAGGAAAATAGTTGAAAAGTTTTTTTTCAATGTCATTGTAGGGCCCCCAATATTTAGAGGGACAGACAGGACTGTCCTCTTCCTTCCTCCTGCTGTTTGCCTTCGGGCTTTTTCCTTGCTCATTAGTACCTTCACCAGAGAGTGGGCAGGTGAGGAAAAGGGCCGAAACAGAGAGTCAATCAATTACAATCCTCATTAGGGACCCTGGGAAAAAAAATAAAATAAAAGGTGGGGCGGAGTCCGAAGCTAACAGACAGCAAGGGGGGTTACCCCGGTATTCTCTTGTCCAAATCATTCTGCTCCCTGAATATCAGAGATAATTGCATGTTGACTATATTAGCATACATTTCCATAGCAATTACTAGCATGTTTGCAGAAGGGAAACAAAGCAAAAGGGGGCAGTAATTATCCCGGTCAGTGGTTCTCAGATCTGAGCTTGCACTGGAATTACCTGCAAAGCTTTTTTCTAAAAAAAAGCAGATTGTTGGGCTCCAGAGGATTTCTGTTTGAGCAGGTGTGGGGTGGGGTCCCAAAATGTGAGTTTCTCGGAAGTCCCCAGGTCAGGCTGATGAGGATGCTGGTCCACAGATAAACTTCAAAGGTCGTCAGCCTAGATAATTCAGAAAATGTCGCACAGGAAACATGATTGATTTTAGTTTTTCCCTCCTGTGGGGCTTATGAATCCTTATATGATTTTTTAGAATTCAAGCAACCGTGCTCTCCTTTTGGACCTACCCTAATTTCAGATACAGAGAGAGGACGGGTTGCTATCCACATTGTACAATAATATCATAAAATGCAATGCTAAAAATAGATGTAATATAGAAATGTTTGCTTTCAAGTTCAAACATCCTGTTTATCTATCTCCAACTGTTAATTCACCACTTATCTTGAGACTATGTATTTTTTTTTCTCCTCTTCTTTGTTTTAAATTATGAACCAACTGTTTCCTAGGAAATGCTGATTTCTTTTTTTTTTTTTAAATACTGTATTTATCAGTGTCCTAAAACTTTCATTTAAAGCTCTATATTCTCTTGCTTTATTAACCTATTGAATATTTTTGTCTATTTTGTACATTTTCAGAGCCCATCATTTTTTTTACTTTTAAAATGGATTATAATTTATGCCAATGTTCTTGAGAGAGTTTATTTAAAAAGTCATAGACTTTTAAATAATTTTATTATTTAACACAATTTTAAATGGACAAAATATAGTAAACAATCACTGAACAATCAAATACCCCCCTAAAAGAGGGGTGAATAATTTTACAACAGAATGTGGATAATTTCTAAAATATTAGATAGAACCATATGAAATCACATATTCACCTGTTTCTGACCTAAAGAAATATAAATTGTAAATACCTATTTGATTTATTTTTCATAGAAGTTTTTATTTAAATCATGTTTTCACTGGTATATTTCTTTTATTAATATTTCATATATTTCTTGACTATTATCATAACTTTAAAAAACTTATTAGAATTATTTTTTATATATTGTACTTCTCTGAGTATTTTATATATAATGAAATACTTATCTTAAAATATTTTTCCTGAGTAGTAAAATGTAATAGAACTATAACTTGAATGATATCTGGCCTATTTTATAATCTAATTTAATGAAGATTAAATGCATATAAACAAACTTTTTCAAAACCCCACCTTTCCAGCAGAATATTGCAATGGGATTTTGTTGAGCCTACGAGGTAGGCAGAAATCAAAAAGCATTAGAGAAGAGGTCGGAGGTTGCTTTTTGGTGGGTAGGGAGGAAACTCTTGTTTCCTCGTTTGTGAAGAACGGCCTTTGAATGAGCACACGTGAGCTTTCCTGAGGCGTCTTGTCGTTTGCCCTGCGCCCGTCTGGACTCTGGCTTGTCTTTCTCCTGAAGGACTGATCGTGGCTTCCGCTTGTAGTACCACAGGGGCCAGTAGGTTTGCGCGTGAGCTGTGGAGAGCCCAGAAAACTGACAATTAGTCAAAAATTGGCATGTTCTCGCTGCCTAATTTTCCAGGGAGTTTCTTCTATATAGAGTGTTTGATAATGCTGAAAACAGCATCTGTTCCCGTTTTTGCTTTGTTTGCGGCTTTGCTGAGAGTCTATTGTTGGTTCTTTGTCACCATGTTGAGGTTTATTGGGGGCAACAGCTGGCTCTTTCATTACGCTGCTTTCCCTACATGGGACTGAAATGCTCCTTGGATTACAATCACAGGTGCAATTACACATACCTGAAAATTCTCACATAGACATGACACAAGGGTCTAATGCATATAATGGGGAGGGGGGTTAGATTTTAAATAAAACCCTGAATATTAAGGACAGATACTGTTTGAGTAAAATTTCTCAATAAGTGCACATACTTTCTATTGAAATACTACATATTCTATAAATTATATTGACTTGTATCATCCATTAGCCCTGTACCTTCTGTGATACACACCCCTTGACCCTACAAGAAGTGTGGGATGGGTACAGCAAGTTTTCACAAACTATGTACCTGTGAGGAGGAGGGGCAGAATTAAAAGCTACACGTTGGAGTTCTATGTTGCTTTTGCATGAAACGTACATTTACTGAATTAAAGAACTACGGGAAGATATTTTGACTGGCCCTACTCGCAAAAGTTTAGCTAGAATTTCAACTGCTTGGGCATTCCCCACCTGTTCATAACACATCTGTCAAAGCACTGGAATCTATACTTATATTTTATTTCAGAAAGCTATGAACTAAGAATCAAGCGTCTTTATTGGCATGGAAATTTTGAAATAAAAAATGTTTCTTGAATTTAAAATAAATGTGTTTTGAGGCTGAGTGAGGTCAGTGAGTGGAGCGCTGAACTAGCGTCGTCTAGAGGACAAAGCTGGATCTTCCCCAGTCTGTCCCAGGATGGCTGCTTCTGAAATCCAGAGGCCACTCCCAGGTGCAGAGCTGGTATGGGTGGTGTAGGAAGTCCTACAGAAAGTAAACGAAAAACCCTGGCCAGACTCAAAGGCCGAAAACACCTAGACTATTTGGGATGCATGAAACTTTATTTACCCTGATAAACACAAGATAAAAATGTTTTCAATAAATGTAACTCTAACTTCGTATTTCAAGGAGCATTTCTGTTGTAATCAGGAATAGACCCCTTTTCATCAGGTATACTGAGCAATGTAGGAGGTGACCGAGCAAAGCGTTAAAGAAACGGAAACGCATGAGAATTAGAGGCAATTAATCATCATTTGCAGAAGATGTGATTGTTTACATGGGAAAGGAAGAATATACCCACAGATTTTCAGTATTAAAGGTAATAAGATAAAATACCGAGGTGACTGAAAATAAAATCACTATGCAAAAAATAAAAAATAAAATTCAGTGTTTACCAAAAAAAAATCAGAAGTATACATATCAAAAATATAAATCCCTAGAAATTACTGTAACAAAAGACGCTCAAAACCTGTGCGCAGAAAATTATAAACCTACTGAAGAATCATTAAAGCTCTAGAACAGTGAGCTAGAACGAATAGATATCATAAAGATATCATTTCTTCCCTATGGAGTCAAATGGGTCAATAGACTCGATGAGTCTAAAATTTATATAGAAAAGCAAAGAACTTTAAATAGGTTAAGCCTTCCTGAGGAAGAAAAATGTAGAAGAGAAGCCTTTACTACCTCCTGAGTTTTATTTTAAGTTATAGTAATTCCAACAGGGTAAAGAGCGCCCAAGGAGAGGCGAGTTGACATGTGGAACAAAACAGTGAACGTAGAAATAGTTCCACTCAAATACGCTGCTTTGATTTAGGGCAGAGATGGCAAAGTGGGCGGCAAAACTGTGTCATCCATATGGAAAGAGACATGAAATTGAATTCCTCCATCACAACATATCCATAATTCAAACGCTGGTAACTTAAAACTTGAAATGTCATAGACAAAGCTTTGTAGTGTTGGGAGAAAATATAGATAAATATATTATTGAATTGAGAAGTGCTCACTTTCTTAAACAGGATGCAAAATTGTTCATTCATAAAGGAAAAAAGTTTAAATGTAGCTATATAAGTTCAAAACTTTTGTTTTTTAAAAGCTATATTAAAAACTAAAAAAAAATCAAGCTGCACATGTACTTATAAAACATTAGTATAAAAATATAAAGAATATGTAACAAGAAAATGATGGTTTATTAATAGTTCCCTACATAACAAACCACCCCAGAACTTGGTGGATGGAAACAAAAACCATATTTTTCACGATTGCGGTTTAGAATGTGCTCCGTTGGGCTTGAGTCTCTGGGCTACATGCTGTTGACTTGGTCCAAAAGACAAGGGCAGAAACATCCCTTTGTCTGACCACGTGACCACGTGTCTGCCCCTGCACTGGGGTAGCTGGATTTGTGACTGACTGGACCGGTCTCCTTTTAACCTCTTACCTCCCAGCCCCGCTCTCTGTGTGGCTCTTGCATTCAGCTTATGTCAGGCATCGGCTCAGGCAGAGCATCTCTTCTCTTTCCCTCCATTTGTCAGAGCAAATCCCAGATTGGAGGAGAGGGCACACAGACGCGAACTTTTGCTGGGAGAGATGGAAAGCGCCTTTGATGGAGGGAAGACACTACAGTTTTATTTACCTATTGGTCCATTCGTGGACACCAAGTTCATTTCTAGGTTCTGTTGTTACAAACGACGTCATCATGTGCATTCCCACGCTCGCCTGCTGGTCCACAGCAGCAACAGGGCGCCGTGCGTGTCCGACGGAAGTGTGATTATTGGGTTGGGGGCGGGGGCAGGGATCCTGAACTTCACTAGAAAATGCGGAATTGTTACCAGAAGTCGTATCAATTAACACGCTCATGGCCAAAGTCTAAGAGTTCTTGATGCAAAACCCCTCTAATATTTCATATCGTCAGATTTTATGTTATTTTATTTTATTTTATTTTTTGCCAATTAAATGAGTGTGAAATGGAATCTCAACATGGTTTTGTTGTTGTTGTTTGGTTGGTTGATTGGGTTGATTTTTTGTTTGTTTTTTGCTCTGTTCAATGATGCCTTTACAGCTTTGTTTTGTTTTCTGCTGAGACTGCCTATTTATGATAGTTATTCTTTTTTTATTTTGGATTACATGGTAGATTGTTTTTAAAAGGCAGCCCTCTATAACCCATTAATGATGCTTTTGATAGCTTCCATTCTGAATACAAATATATTGCAGTCAACATTTTAAAAAACACATTAAAGTACTTACGTATTATCTGGAAGAATCCCTCTATAAAAATGCCACAGAAATAGCCCTGACTGATCATCTTAATGCAATATCCTGTTTCTGGTGATATTTTGTCCCATTGTAGGGATTTCGTTTCAAAAGGTGCGTGCGCCTGGAAGGCTTTTCTAACCATTAAAATATGAAGAACTTTTTGACGGCTCACTAGTTAATTTTCTGTGTTTCCACAGGTTTCTTAGAGCAGAGACTTTAACTCTTTTCTTTTTCTTTTTTTTAGCTCTCCTTGTTCAATTCCATTATTCCATCTTCTCTTTCAGCAAATGTACAGGGAAAACGTAGTGTTCGGAGCAAAATGCTGAAAGCATTTGGATGGTTAGACGTTTTAATTATGAAGATTCTCATTTCATGTCTTTGTCATAAAAGAAGACAGTTACTGGGGCAGATAGGGCCACCTGAGCATGGAGAAGCTAGATGATCGCACATGCACGTGCCAACATCGCGCATATAACTAAATGTAGACGCCGTATTCCATCCACAATTATGTTTCGTTGGTTTTATTTGTCATTTCCAGAAAGTCCCAAGTGATCACTAAAAAGCAGTCCATCAATTCCTCAGTACAACATGATTCATTACTGTAGAATATAATCATTTCCCAAAAGGAATGATTACTTCGCAAAGCGACAGTGCCCTGTCTTCTCGGAGCGCACGGTCATTCAAGGCTGGAAATGCCGTTCCGTCCCACGGCAGAGTGGTTTGAGCCCGTTTTAACAAACCGCCCAGACACACGCGTGACAGGGCCGAGGAAAATGCCCCGGAAATGTGTGCAGCAGGATGCTCTGCTCTTCTTGGCCTGGCTCTGCGATGGTAAATGAGTCCCAGAAGAGGTATTCCTCTCTCTCTTCTCCCCCATTTAACTGAGCGTGGGACTGGTACCGCTTAAAGAGCACAGAGCAATCAGTGATATGTTCCCTCATAGGATGAAACACAGATGGAATCTAAGGGCATAAAAACAATCACCACATTGACAAAGATGTTAATGGACCTTCTTTGTAAAAACCTTTAGGGATTATTTTTAAATTTGGAAGGGATATTTTTTTTAAACAAGAGTCCTCACTAAAGTAGAACAATGATGTAAAAAAAAGAGTTAGGGCCTTGGTGGTGTAGTGGTTAGCATAGCTTCCTTCCAAGCAGTTGACCCGGGGTTCGATTCCCAGCCAATACAGCCTAGTTACTGTACTTTTAACTTTTCTGTCCTCCTTTGACTCTCCATCTAAAGTTTATTAGTAAAATAATCAAACTAAAATTTCAATCACTTTGGAAAAAAAAAAAAGAAGCAGAACTAGAATATGAAATGTATAGAAAATTCCCAAAGCTGAAAATAAGTCCTAGAAGCAACTTCTCTTAAGAAGCATCAGTTTTTTAAAGTATATACACTATCCCCATTTATTTTTAAATTCCTACTTATTTTCTATCAGTTTCTCTGTCTCACAAAAAATGTGGGAAGTCAAAGAAAATACTTAATACAGATTTAATATTTTTAAATTTATAAACAGTAAGTCCAGGAACAATTGAAATAACCAAAGACATGTTTTTCTTTATGTTGAATGCATGCAAAATATCACTTTAATTATCACAAAATTCTGCTGAAAGTAATGTTCTGAAAAGATAAGTGCCCTTCTTCAGCATAAATGAGCTCAACGTTAACAATCGTATGCTCTCCTTATATTAAGCAAGCACTGTTTCAGACAAGACTGTCAGACTTTCTGGGCAGAAGGCAGATTGGGTTTTGCAGGTAAGCAAACCCAGAGGCAGGATCTTCAGTTTCCTTTTCACGTTTTTCAATTAACACTTACCCTTTGGATCAGCTTGCTTCTCCCCAAGGTAATGCCACGGGCAGATAAATGATGAACTGGCTTCCCCAGACTACCTCAAAAGTACTGAACTATTTTAATTGTAGATCCATGTGGGGAGATGATTGATGTGGAAAAGGAACCAGAGTTGCTCACCATCTCACTTTATAGAATCCCCTTCCATTTATCATTCGCTATATAAAAGCCCTCCAGATTAGTCTTGTTTAAAGATTATTTGCATTTAAATTGTGAAGATATAGTGGAGCACTTGTATTTATGATTGAGGTTAAAAGCGAAAGTCCTCAGTGGCTTAATCTTTTTTTTTTTTTTTTAATATTCCTTAAAGCAACCCAGAGCATTGACTATGCTACAATATTTGGTGGAAACTCCTTCAGCGATGGGGATACTGGAGAGTCAACATTGTAAAAGAGAAAAAAGTGTCTTGATTTCCTGTTAGGTTAGAGCCAAAATTATATTCAAGTAGAATAATAGTCCTTGATGTGAGCTACTCCCCACAAACAAAAACGAAGCTTTTTATTTCTGAAATTACAATTGTATAAGCCAATTTTTTCTCAAGTATCATGCGGAGTTAATTGACTTCTGGCAACCTACATTATGCTGTTTCCTTACAGTTCAATTTAAAATTGTAAAGCAGAGAAATTTCGGAATGCTAGAATGAAAACAGTGGGCATGAAATAAGACTATAATGTAACATTTCAGCCACTCTAAATAGATGGTACACCATGCAGGTTGGAGCTGCGCAGAGAAAGCACAATTATCTATATTCTTCCATTCATTTCACAGGGTTCACGGGGCCATTCGTATCGAGTGAGCAATCATACTTTTGAGTTTTTCCCAGGAAAGATACCTTATTGGAGTAGCCCTTGAAAGCCTTTTATTTTAAAAGTTCTAAGATCAGTATGAAATAACCTTTGTAGAATTCTTCAGAAAGGACCATGTTTATGATAGTTTTAATATGATAAAGGATCTGGTTTTATATTTAAAAACTGTTCAATAAACAAGACTATTTGGTTAAGGCCTAAATTGGTCCGAAGGTTAAGACTGTATATATCTAAAGTGAATTTGATAATGGACAATGGTATTTACTTTTCCAGGTTCACGCTGGCTTACTCGTCTTTATGTGAAACTTATGTATCTAAAATTTAATGATTTGATTTTACAATCATGCATGCAGTTGATCATGTTTGATAGATTCTGCTAGAGAATTATGTGTTATACTATTTTAAGTATACTAATTATTTCAGGTGGAACTGAAAACAGTGAGAATTAACAGTCAGGTGAGTGCCTTTGAATGCCTTTGAAAGTACAGGAAACACATGGTTATGCTGAATAAATAGTTAGGAAAATATATATTTTCCATAAATTATTGCTTTATGTGTATTTACTAACTTTAGTAAATTCCCCTCTAAGCAAACATATCTGGTTCTAAACATTGCAAATGTATATTTCATACCATAGAGAAACAATGCTATTGGTATTTGGGCAGTCATTCAATTTGCTAGATGTTAATTCAAGATAATAACAATTATTTCACTAATTCAGAAATATGTATTATTAAATCAATGCCTCCATTTCTAAATACATGGGAACTATTTTATAGTCAATTTTAAATAGCAATTCAATTTGAGATAAAATTCTTTGGTATAGATAATTGTTGTTTTCTAAATAATAAGTATGTAGGGAAATTTCTTCTTCTAAGATTTCCCAGGTCAACCCATAGCTCTGGAATTACATTTGGAAGTAAAGCATACATGTCATTAAAATTGATCCATTAAAAGGATGATAAACTGACAGATATATATTTTTCCCACCTTAAAATTTATGTTGCATATGTGCTATTTTGTATATTCTTTTCATGCACTCTACCCTGTATTTGAAGGACACTTTCTGAAAGAGTCAACAGGGAAAATACAGAATGTCCCAACTTCTCACTTTTCCCCCAAAGAACCCCAAGCAAGGTCGTCTTGAAGTCCACCCTGGGGATTTTGCTTTTCAGTCTAGCTGTGTTCGATTCCAGCCTTTACCTTCCCCCCAAGTTTACTTCTTGACTAGAACCACACCTCCATTGATTCCTAGCACAGATACTAAAATACCCACAGTAACATACATGTCTTTAGCGTGGTTATCAGAAATGGGCTTGCAGAAGAGAAGTGGACAGAGGTCCTTCTCATCATTCACGCTCGCGTGGATTCTAACCACATGAAATGTCTGACCCGACCAGTGGGGGCGGGAGTTGGGGGGTGCCCCCAGCACCTCAGGCTGTCCCACCCATGGGCGAGCCACATACAATGTTATCAGGAGCAGTCTTACCCCACCTACCCGCCTAGGCGTGTAACTTCGACCCACGCATCTAGCTTTCTTTTCTTTTACATGTGGAAACTCAAGGATCATTCATTTTAGTATAATGAGGAAAAGGAAATAAGACTGACAGGTTATGTCTTTTTTTTTTTTTTGTCCATCTCATTTTCTTTTCTAATAATAGAAAAACATCTCAGCCCTGACTGGGGTGGCCTAGTGGGTTGGGTGTCCTTCTGCAAATCGATAGAAAAACATCTCATTGTGTTGAATCTGTTGCCTTAAAGACTTCTTTTATAAAATGTATTTATTGTTTTTCTATTACAGTTGTCCCCCTTTTTCCACCATTGCTCCCCACCTACTCAGCCCACTCCTTCTCCCACCGTCAATGCCCGCCCTGTTGTACATGTCCATGGGTCATTATACTAGTTCTTGATCATGAAATTGCCTTGTAACAAAATCATGTGTAAACTGTAAAGCAACTTGCGCACCCGTAAGACTGCCGAGATGACGACTTTATTTGTGGGGCGTGTGGCATTCGGGAGTAGGCATCCCGCCCCAGCTTGAGCCCACTCCTCCAGTAGCTGTTATGTGAAATATTACATTTACCATTCCTTGAGGGTTTTTATGATTTTATCACGAAGCAGTGTATGATGAAGTTTGGCATGATTTTGAACTTGGCCCCCTCAGAGTCACAGACCTGAGATTAAAATTTTTGATCCATGGTGTAGAAAATGATCCATTTTTTTCATGCTGAATGTTAATATATAAATATACCATCATTTATTTCCCATTCACCTCTCCATAAATATTTGGGAAATATCCCTTTTTTTCCATTATAAATTGTATTCCTATAGGTATCCTTAAAAATATCTGCTGGAGTGCATGTCAAAATAGCATCATGGCATCTATAGAAATTTCAAACCAAACAACATTTTTCCTTTACTGTATAATGCCAAACTAATTTCTAAAATATTTTGCCAATATAGACTCTGACTTGTTTCCGATTCGCTTTTTTAATCTGACGTGTGTAAAATGTATCACATATTGGCTTTAGTTAACATTTCCCCGACTAGGCTACTTCTTGCGTAATGGATGCTATGAAGAAACCCAGCTCAAGATTCTTCATTAACCACTTAACGCCCCCTTGGTTACCTCATTCGTCATCATTAAACTTGTTTCCCTGGTGACGGCAGCTGCGAGTCCCTTACCTGGTAACCCATAGCCCGGTGGCCCTTGGCCTGCGACTTGCTCCTGGTTTCAGTTAATCATGGTTTTTCTTTCTGTTCGTGGGTCAGGGCGGCTTGAAGCATCATTTCCCGTCTTCTCCTCTGCTGAACAGTTTCCTGTGGCCCGTAACGCAAAAAACACCCCTCCCACCTGAGTGACCACTCAAGTGCCAGACCTTTTTTATTTCACTCTGAGTGCGTGACTGCTCCCTTTAATCCTACTCAATGCGCCCT
Organism: Furipterus horrens; assembly: GCF_987537825.1. Taxonomy (NCBI): domain Eukaryota; kingdom Metazoa; phylum Chordata; class Mammalia; order Chiroptera; family Furipteridae; genus Furipterus; species Furipterus horrens. The sequence goes on along the minus strand of NW_028327185.1, from coordinate 4,493,790 downwards.
GAGCAGGGAAATACCTAAAAGAGAATGTATGGCCCCAGGCTTCAAACGCCATCCCTCCGTGTGCTTGGAAATGGCTTCAAAATTGATGTTCACTGAAATTTTAGATCAAAAATTGAGCATAGATACAGCCAAGGTCATGAGTCGCCAGCTCACAATGATTTCTGTAAAAGCTCCCCTAGGGAGAGGAGCCCTGCTGTGCTTTGGGTCTCAGATGATGAATTAACAGGAGAAGCCAAATTAAAATATTGTGGAATATGGGCCCCTGATCCGGCCAAAAAAGTTTTCAGGCATGGCCTCACTAATTAAGCCACTGAAGGGAGACGACAGGGAGGTCAGACACGTTTAAAGAGTGTCTAGAACTGAACAACTGTGCTCAGCGGAGCGGCACAGAGCAAAGGGACCGATTAGAGCAATCATTTATGTAGTTTCCAATAAAAAGCCAAACCGTTTTGACTGGGTTCTCTAGAAAGTTCTCAGCATCCGTGACCCTAGACTATTTCCTTCTTTTACAGACATTTGATAAGCATTTAGCTCTCATTGGCCTCGCACGTCCCATTGCCAATGCTAGCAAAGCAGATGTGGTAATGTCATCGGTCCTTCCGGGTCGGGGACCCAAATCAGGGGCCTTCTGCCCAGTGCCGCTGGCGCCAATAAAAAGAGACTGCGTTCAGTGAAGCAGAGCGGAAACTTCCTTCTTCGATCAGGGGACAAAGAAGGTGAGCTCCTGCCCCGGTGAGCCGTCTCCCAGCTGGGCGGAGCCTCGGGGCGGACGGGATGATTCAGGTGCGCTTTGTCATTGTGGTGGCTCGGCCCCTGGCTCATAGCTGCTTTGGCACACGACGCTCCTCTGGCATCTCGGTCTCTGCACTTGGCGCCCTGGTCTTTGCAGGTCAGAAACCCCTTTCAGTTCCTGGAAGAAAGCACAGCTCTTGAAAGAGTTTAGATATTGAGAAACCTCAGGGTCTTTTGTATGATGCCCAGTGACAGCAATATACAGTATATAAAACCGTTAGACCGAACCTTTTCTGTACGTGTATTCTTGAGTTTTAATGAACTCACATTGATGTATATATATACAAGGCCCAAATTTATTGAAAATTTTAATGAGATGAGAAAGAAGTGTAAGTCCCGAGATTTCAAATAAGTATAATTTGTGGAAAAAGGAAAGGGAAATTAGGTACTAGTATACAATTGCTTTCTAATTATTGCACTATTTCCTACTTCAACATCCCACTACAGATAACAAAATCGTGTTTTTTTTTAAATACCATATTGTATGAGCTTTCATTATTCTTCCCATATTTTTCCCTTGGAGTGTATTTGACAGCTTCTTAAGAAACGTGTCCTTTGACTCATTGTGAGAACTTATCCAGGACATATTTGTCTGACCCATGAACTGTGAAAAAGCATGTTTGACTTTTTTAATCCAGGTTTGAGTTATGGGTCAGGCAGGGACAAGATTGAGGCAAGCCCCCAAATCCCACAATGCAGAGCGTGTGTAACAGAAACAAGCCGAGAGGATCATGAACTTCAAGGCCTCTCGCGTTCTGTTCTCCTGTATCAAGTGAGGAAAACTGTGAGTGTAACACGCTAACACACCCGCGTGAGGGCGTTGCTATTAGAGTAAGTTAGTCCCCTCACAGAATCTGCTAGCCATTTCTGGATGCTGAAGAAATAATGTAACTTTGTACATTTCTTTTACCCTCGTAGGAGAAGCAAAGGAGGACATAGGATTCCAGCTGTCACACCGATTCAGTCAATGAGAGGCGAAGCATAGAACCCCTTTAAAGGGTATAAGATGAATGCAAAATATTGACAAGTACCAGTCTATTTTTTTAAGCAGAATAAACATAGTCGCCAATATGACGGTGCTTCATGAGGGAACACACCTTTGCCTAAGATTTGAATCCAATCAAGGATGTTTCTACCCTCGCATGCACATAAGCACCCAGGGACCCCACTGCCTACTGTCCACCTTCCAGACTCCCCCACACGGCCACCCTGGCCCCTCGGGAGCCTCTCTCCAGCATCATCACGCGCCAGGCTGCTGCCGCCTTTGCCCTCGCCTCCCAGCACGTGGCGTTCCCGACTATTGCTGAGCAGCCCCAGCCAGAGCCGAACTCCCCTCTTGTGGCATCAGTTACCACAGTCGATGGCGGCCCTGCGACATTAAATGGAAAGCTCCAGAAACACACAATTCGTAAGTGTCCAACCGAATGCTCCTGAGTTCCCCACTAGTCACTCAGTAGCCCCCTTGGTTATATGATTCACCCACGGGATTGCAGTGCTTGTGCCTAAGTAATTCCAGTCTTGCCTGGTAATGGCTCCGAAGCCATTTCTGTAGCTTGTATTACAGTATATTGTTGTAAGTGTTCTGTTTTATTAGTAATTGTCGTTCATCTCTCACTATGCCTAATTTATGAGTTAAACTGTATCAATGATAAGTATGTAAATATAGGGAAAAAACATAGTATGTATAGGGTTTGGTACTACCCCCAGTTTCAGGCTTCCACTGAGGCACTTGGAACACGTCCGCTGCGGGTCAGGGGGGCTACTGTGAGTGCCCCCCTCATGCCCAGCTCACATGCTGCCCTTCGGGATGAAGCTTTTCTGACCACGCAGACAGCATTTAGGCTTTCCCTGGCGGACTTTATTCTCCATGCATATGAGTGCGTGGAGAACAGGGTACTGAAGTCTCTGTTGCTTACTGTCTCTTTCTCTTTTCACTGGACTCGGCCCCTTCAGGCCAGTGTGTTTCAGAAGATGTTTTATTCCCAATGCCCATGACAGCCTGATTTAAAAAAAAAAAAATGTTTGTGGGCTAAACTGACTGTCCTGTATCACCATAAACAGCATTCCCTTTTCTTTCAGGAAATAGCATTATGACTACTCTTCAATACAGTGGGTAAAGCAGTGCCCATGTAAATAAAACTTACTTACAAAATAAGTCAAAATGCTCTGTTGGAATGACAGGGATTTTTAGAGCATCTGATACCTTCCAGAAATCTTTGCTAAGGAATATGTCATGTTGACATTCACTTTGACTTCAAGGCACTTAAAACCCTGCAAAGGAAACAGCTGTGCAGCTTTCTATAAAGCAAAATGGAATAATCCTTTATGCGTCAAGCTCTTTGAAAATTAACAATAATGAGAATATTATCAGTATATAAGCTTCAGATTAAAATGATTGTTTTGGGTGACATTTGAGATGAGATTTAAGGACCACTGACTTTTGGTGCATACAATATGTTTCATGAGCACTGGGGTATATTAGGAATTTAGCTTGGCTTATCCCCTTAGAATTTCAAATGCCGAAGTAATCTTTTGTACTTAATTTATTAGATAGTGTCAAGCTAGTAAACTTTCTGGACTAGAAAATAAGATGATTAGGCATACACAATTTAGTGTAATTAGAACGAGCTGCTACATGCAGAGGATTGCAATAACATTTTTTAAAATGTCAGGAGGCAAGGCAAGGGCGAGTGTACAGTGACAGCCGTCCGAAGTTGGGTCGCAAGCGAAGCGATGACAACGCACTGGGAAAGGAGACGGATACGGGACAGGCGCATGTAAATGACTTGTCAGCCCGCTCCTTCACACAGGGCAACGGAGGAATTAGAGGTCCATCTGTGCATCTGAGTCGGGATCACTGGAAAAAGGATGGGCGAATAATGCACAGAGAAATTAGGGGAAATGCTGCTCTGGAAAGAAAATGATGTGAACGGAGTAAGTGGTCAGAGAGTTGTGATGGTGGGAAGTATGCTACAGTGAGAACAGTAATAGTACTAACTCCTCTTTTTTTTTTCAGATTTAATGTGTTTTATTGATTAAATTATTACATTTGTGCCAATTTCCCTTCCCTCTGCTCCCCTCCATCCGGTGGCCCCCCTCCCTCCAGTTGTCCCCCCCTTTTAGATTATGTCCATTAGTTGTGCATACAGTTCCTCCCAACCTCTCTCCGTCTATTCCATTCCCTCCTACCTTGATCCCCAATTCCTATATCATCTCCCTCCCTTTCCCCATTCCCCCTCCCTGTTGACCTCCCCCCAATATGCTTCCCGTACCCACAGTTCCTCTTCCCCTCTCATTGCCTATTTAGTTTGCCTTGTACTAACTCCTCTTTATGTTGCTGAATGTTGCTGCAACGCGGAAAAAGGGTTACTTATTAAAGCTCAGAGGTCTATGTAATGCAGCGGTTCTCAACCTGTGGGTCACGACCCCTTTGGGGGTCGAACGACCCTTTCACAGGGGCCGCCTAAGACCATTGGAAAACACATATATGATTACATATTGTTTTTGTGATTAATCACTATGCTTTCATTATGTTCAATTTGTAACCATGAAAATACACCCTGCATATCAGATATTTACATTACAATTCATAACAGTAGCAAAATTACAGTTATGAAGTAGCAACTACAATAATTTTGTGGTTGGGGATCACCCCAACATGAGGAACTGTATTAAAGGGTCACGGCATTAGGAAGGGTGAGAACCACTGATGTAATACATTCAAAGCTACACTGCCATGCCCTGGCTGAGTGGCTCAGTTGGTTGGAGCATCATCCCATACATCAAAAGGTCACATGTTCGATCCCCAGTCAGGGCACATACCTAGATTGCAGGATCGGTCTCTGGTCAGGGCGCATTCAGGAGGCAACCAATTGATGTTTCTCTCTCACAACAGTGTTCCTCTCTCTCTCTGTCTCTCTCTCTGTCTCTCTGTCTCTCTCTCTGTCTCTCTCTCTCTCTCTCTCTCTCTCTCTCTCTCTCTCTCTCTCTCTCTGTCTCTCTCTCTCTCTCTCTCTCTCTGTGTCTCTCTCTCTGTCTCTCTCTCTCTCTCCCCCTCCCTCCCTCCCCTCCCCCCTTCTTCCCTCTCTAAAATCAATAAACATGCTCTATGATGGGGATTAATAAAAACATGCACAGGGGTCACGGAGCCCTTTTACTGAGCAATGCACTCAAACAATGCTAAATGTCTTGAAGTTCCATTGGAACAGTAAATTGTTGCATTCAGATAGCAGATTGCAGAGGCAAAATCACTTCAATTTTCTGTCATGATGAAACTTTGAATGCCTCTCTACCCATCTACTTGGCAAATCATTTCAGAGAATGGAAAATATTAGCACAGTTTTCCTAATGAAAAGTCCAAGAATTAAATTTGAATAATAATTCTAAATGGACTTCAGCGTTGCAACTCTGAAATAATTGTAGAACTTGTGTTTTCTCAGGCATCTGCTCGCTTCCATGGTCTGCATTTGGTACTCCACAGAGCTCGGGGCATGTACTGCATCTAAAATGGCACCTAATTAGAGAATAAGCCTGAGGTTGCTTCCTGTGAATCAGTTGCTTCTTTCTTTGAAGATGCTACAGGCCCTAGGACAGAAAGCATAGATCCCATGGCATGTCCCATGGTTTTGGCAGTGATTTCAGAGAAGGCCATGTTTTCTTTGAGTAAGTTTTCACAGTCCTTGTAGGTCTTTCAGCTTCAAAAGATGCATCGGATTAACTTCAGGGAAGAGGCAGAAAACCGTATTTATGAGTGTTTATGACTTCTTTTCCTCAATGAGAGTGTGATTCTTTCCATTGCATGTATATCACTCTTTGAGTCTTAAGTAGATAAAGATCTCAGCTATCTACCCCTGCATTGAAAGGGAGTCTCTTGATGAATACAATGCTGAGTTTCCTCACCAAAGAAAGAAGGGGTCTTTGTAAAAGAAATTTTTAAAGGTCTAAAGAATATCCTTCATAAAAAGGTTTAAAAAAACAATCAAAGAACACATTGAAGCTGAAAGGAAAAAGAAAAGGACTTGGTTTGTATAACACTAATACTTCCTTGTGTGTTTGTACCTGACTTTATCCTAATAATTCAGCTGTATTGCTGTCCTCAGGCAGGTCATTAGATTCTTGTTTTTTTTTTTGTATAATATCCAACTTTCAGGCAATGAAGCCATCAGAATGGGATAGAAGAAAACAATGAATTGCATTTTTATTCTTCCAAGTATTAGAATAAATTTCATAAGGAGACACAATCATTTTTAAAAGATTTCTAAGTCTAGTAAAGGACTTGTACACAAATGTACAAGAGGGAAAAATAAATCTCATTTAGTATTGCTTAGGACAAGTAACCTACTTCAAACAGCATCATGTAATTGCATTTATATTATAGCTGGTATTGATTGATACTCTTATTTTGCTAAAATAAAGAATTATACCAATGGGAAGAAGATACAGATAAACATTATAGCCTGTGCCTAATGCACATAAAATACACTAGAAATGTTAATACACAGGGCTAAGTAGAAATAACTTTCTTTTTACCATAATTTAAATTTTTATTAATTCTAACTTCGTACATGCTGTGAAGACCCCAATCTACACACCTTACTCTCACTGAATGTAAGAATTTCAATCTCCTGCCTAGAATATCGCTGTAAATGTTACTGAGCTAACTTGATTGTCTTTTTATGTTTTTTAATGGGTTCGATGGGTTCGCTTAAATAGCTTCCTAATGTCAATAGTTATTTAAAAAATGATGTTATTTGGAGAGGAGTGTGGTCTTCTTTTCCCTATTGGCACCTTCAAGCCAGACTGCCACAGCCCAAGTGATGAGGGGCTCTCAGCAATTACCCAGTGAACGCGAGGACAACGTCCTCGGCCTTGGACCGAGACCACCGAACAGATCTGGCGAACGCCCCCCAAAGCCAAGACTGCAGGCGAGGCGTCCGGAGAAATGAGGGGGTTCTCAAATCCCGTACACGTGCTGTAGGTCACAGGCCGAAGGGAGTGTTTTCTAACGGCTTTTGTGAAGGCACAACCAACCCTCTTTTATTTTTAATACCAAAGCGCCCGGTGGCCCCCACCTTTCATCTGGTCACGGAAAATTTCTGATTGGGTTTCCGATCCAAGTTAAATGACATGTTCCCCATGACAAACCAGGGCTGTGTCGGGAGGCCGTATACACACACCGTCATCCTAACGAGCTGTAGAGACACCCCTTTCCCCTCCTCACAAGCTGCATGCATGCTCTGTCCAACTTCTGGGAAATCTCTTCTATTCTGTGTTCAGCCTGAGAGAGGAACTGACATCCTCTGACACGTTATCCCGCTGACCTTCCCGGGGGAGATCTGCGCTTCAGCGAACATCTGTGCGTTGTCCACAGCGCACTCCTGGTTCCTGGTTCTGATTGTAGGGGAACGACTTTATAACTTCGTCAGTTGTAGACGACTGATGGCATTGCACAATAATTCTTTCCTATTGGACATGCAAGGGACTTCTGTCCTGTGGAGGGACAGACAGCCTGTGGAAAAACACTTTCCCTCTAAAACAATAAAGTCACGATTTTTCAGAACAAGAATAAGAGAATAGCACTTGCTTCTAATAGCCATTTTAATGTGTGTCTCTCTTTACATCTGTGTGAGAGTCACGATTTTATCCTATTTTAAAAATTATTGTGTTTTTAATGAAATTATCCTATATCGTATGTTCTCATCGGTTCCATCTGGCTGGTTCTCTCTCATGGCTGGCTGTCCTCTGCCCAGTGGTCCTCATCATGAGTAGCCAAGGTCACCAGTACAGCCATAGGTAGGAGCAAAGGACATGTGTATCCAATTCAACATTTCATTATTCTATGTGGTCTTTGGCCATTTTATGTAAGACTAGAAATCATTATAGAGTTGTATTAATCTCCTGTTACCATCAGGTTATTGAGTTAGTCACACACATGCAGAAAAAATAGGCCAACAGAATGCCCTCAAGAGAAAGGGAACAGCGTGAGTAAATTCAAGGAGGTCAGAGTGCGTGGAGTGACAGGAAGTGCATGAGATCAGCTGGGAACTGACTAAGTTATGAGGAAAACCACAGGTGAGAAAACTCAAAGGGAAACATTTTGAGAAGGAAGACTTGATCTTGTTTTCCAGTTACTCCCGATGCTTTGTCCTAAAAATCCCCATTATTCTGTATTTGAATGATAGCAATGGTGGCTAACTTGAGTTTCTTTATACCTTTCTTTTGCATATGTAGAAAATACTGTAATTTAAAATTATTACCCAAGTAGCTGATACACTGTGTGTGCTTCTGGCTTCTCAGATTTTCTATTAGCTGTAGCATTACAATGAAGTACATATGTATTTAATTAATACATAAAATATATTATCCAATACTTTCAAAAAGTAGGAGAATCATGCACAAATAGCTAATTATTTCAATGTACATTGAATAATGTACATTTTCTCCATTGTTTTCTAATTCAATTTCTTAAATAATAATTATTCTCCATGCTACATCCCTGAAGCATATACTTCTGAATTGTCCTAACTCTGTAATATCTGTAACACACAGGGACTCTCTCGGGTGGCACAAGGAGGTTTGTGAAATGCTGCTCAGAAATGACAAATAAAAATACACGCTGACAGCAGTATATACTTTAATTCGCTCTGGTGGGTGCTCTCTTTTTCCTTTCTTTTTATTTTGCTCTCTCTCTCTCTCTATTTAATGGACTTTGCCTCAGGAATACTGCTCAGAGACTGGGCAGCCAAAATCGCTGCTTCTTTCTGTGGCTTAAATGTCTTGGAAAAATTGTGAACCCCACAGAGCTTAAAGAACGAGTACCCATAGGGTGGTGTAATTTCCTCATTTTTAGTTTTCTATTCCTTTGTTATGGACCTTTAAAGACTAATATTTTTTTTTGTAGACTTTACATTTCAGGAGAAAGGCTTAAAAAAAGGCGAAACATTTTTGAAATGATAAATGCTATGTTTATATCTTGTTAGTGAGTGTCTTGAAAGTGCTTATAGCTTTGAGGTATAGAATTTAGGTAAATAATGTCCCTGCAGCGTGAAGTTGTGCATAGAGAGAAGCCATGCAGAGAAACTCAGAAAGCCTACAGAACAAGAAATGCTTTTCAGTAGGGAAGTCTCCCTCTGAACTTGTACATAGGCTGGAAAGACATAAAATGCTTCTTTATTGACAATGACAGAACTTTAAATAACTTTCAGGTGATGTCTATTCAAAAACTATAAACTGAATCATAATTCAAAGTTTCAATTCAAGCCAGTAGTCCTACCCTGAGAACAGAGAACACTGCTGATATGATAAATCAAAATGGAATATGGAGTTGACACAGTTTTCTGGCAAAATATTGGATTTTCCTCAGAGTACTACTGTGTATAAATAGGTAAAAACAATCAAACTGATTTTAAAAAATACTATTTGTTCAACAAATATGCGTTACAGACCTCCTATGTATAGACGTGGTTCTGGGTGCTGGAAATACGATAAACACAAACATAATAGCTGCTCTTTTTGGGTAACGTTCTACGGCAGAAGGCGGGCTATAAATATATAAACAAATGTATACATGATGCATTTTTGAAGAGTACTAAGTGTTATGAATAAAAGGAGGTGAGGTGTAGGGGAAACGATGGCTAGAAAAATTGAGGAAGGGGTCACCTTGGCTAGGGGCTCCTGAAACCTGACAAAGTGGGTGGCATTAGAACAGAGATGTAAAAAAATAAAAAATAAATAAAAATAAAAAAAATAAAAAAGAACAGAGATGTAGGTGATGAGGAGTGATGTGAAAATCTGGGTATGGGGGGCACTATTCAGGCAAAGGGAGAGTAAGGTACATGAAGATTTTGAGGCTACAATGAGTTTATACATTTTGGAGATGATAATAAGCCCAGGGTACCCTGAGCATCATGACTATTGAGTAGGATGTAGCGGCGGGGGCATGAGGGGGGAGTAGAAATGAGGACAGAGTTGACTTTCTCAGATAAAGACCCATTGCCCAACATCCGAATGAAATTAAGGAAATAGGTCAAAAATATGGAATTTGGCTAAAGAAATCTCTCACCTTCTCCAAAAATCATACTTGATCAAAACTAGGGGATAGACTTCTTCAACATTTCTTTTACCTATATGTTATGATGAATTTTATCTGTCAAGTTAACTGGCTAAGGGATACCCAAATAGCTTATAAGATTTTAGTTCTAGGTGAGTCTGTAAGGATGTTTCCAGAAGAGGTTAGCATTTAAATCAGTCAGTAGAGTGAATAGAGAAGATTTGCCTTCACCAATGGGAGGTGAGCCATTCAATCCATTGAGAGCCCGAATAGAACAAAAAACAGATGAAGGGTCGATTCTTCCTCTGTCTCTTGAGCTGGGGCTTCATCTTCTGCCCTTGAACTTGGGCGTTTCCTGGATCTTGGGCCTTTGTACTATTCCGTTGTCTACCTTATCCAACAGCCCGCTTAGTTCTCAGGTCTTCAGACTCGGACTGAATTGTATCACCTGCTTTCCTCTTTCTCTAGCTTGCAGGTAGAAGATCGTGGTATATATCTCAGCAGCTATAACGTGCTCTCTTTGTGTATATATCCTATTGGTTCTGTTTCTCTGGAGAACTCTGACTTTTAAAATGTATATAACTGTGATTCGAAAGTAGCAAAGCAGCTGTGAATTTCACATTGCTACCCAGAGATAGATAACAAGTGAAAATAAAAAAAGGGTACTCAGAGTGGGTAAATGTGTAAAGTGACCCACAGAAGTAAAAGTTTTGACCCTGAAAAAGGAAATATTGAGAAATGGTCTGAGAACCAGCGAGTCAGAGCATTGACAACTAGGGAGTGTAAAGGCTGAGTTTGGTACGTGTGTTTACTGTATAGTCATAATACTGTTTAGAAGGCACCCTTTGGAGGGAAAGGAAAGAAACGTGCAAGAGAAAGGCACTGAGAGGCTTGATGGTAAAAAAAAAAAAAAAAAAAAAAAAAAAAAAGGCAAAGCAGGGGATGTAAAGTAAGGGTACCATTACAAAATTAGAAGATTCACCAAACTTCTTTATCAAAAAAATTTTAAAAAGTGCCATGTGTTTACGAAGTTGTATCTAACTGCCAGCAGAAAGTGTACCTAGTATGTCACCCTTTCTTTATCAATACTTGTGATTGTTGGTCCAGAAATAAAAATCAGTACAAATTAAAATAAATGGGTAAAGTCAAGCATCATCCATAAAAAAGAAACAATAAGAGTGAAACAAGACAATCAATATTAATTAGCTATTAAAAACACTACCTGAACATTCATCCACAAAGGAGAGAGCATTTCTAACATAATATTTAAAAATAAATTAATTATAATTAAGTAATGAAAGATATAATAGAGTACCAGAAATTCAAAATTATAGAATAGGAAACAAAAAAAACAAGTTGTGAAAATAGAGTTGATAGCACTCAGGAAAGAAATTAAATAAGGAAACAAAACTGTCCCCAAGAGGAAATTAAATCAAAATACACCCTGGGGATTGTCTTTAGTGAGGGGGAGGGAAATATTTAGGATGTTGGAAATCTCAATGGCAGTGATGGTCACACTACAATCTACCACCATCAAAATTTGCTAAGTGTACACAAAAATTGAGTACATTTTATTATATGGAAATATATCTCAATAAAGAAAAATAAAGCTGTCATTTTCAGGCGGGATGTGGTACATTGTAAGATTCCAACACTGACGAAAATATTAGTAGGGGAATTGAGATAAATCACACAAAGTTTGCAAGCCACCATCTGTGACATCCGTGGCAGGGACAACCCCTCCCCGGTGCGAGGCTGCTTTCTCCTTCTCCGGGAAGCACAGGCTGATTCAGAGCATCAGCTGAGATCCCATCGTGCCCCCAGCAGAGGGACCAGAACGGTGGCAGACAGACACGGGATTGTCAACGTGGGCGGAAAACGGGCGGAATCGCAAACACGGCGGAGGGCTGCCTCACATTCTGGCTGATTTCCGGGGCAAACTGTCCTGGTTCATCTGCATGAAGTCTCTTTGGTCTGGCAGCGCTTGGGAGACAAAGATGCTCAAAGGAGGTGGCCGCCTCCACCAGCCCCGCCCGCCATTTGCCAAACTTTCAAGCTGCAGTGGGAAAGGGTAAGAAATTCATTGGGAAATTGCCCAAGGGCAGACCTGTCCTTTGAAGTGTCTCAGGCTCTAAAGAGGCAGATCCTTCCTGTTCTCCAGCAAAAGCCCAAGGGGATCACACTCAAAGGAGGGAAGCAAATGGAATATACAATGAGTCTTCCCCAAATTGAAGTCCAGCCCTGACTCCACCCCCTCCTGATAGACTGAGGCAATCAACCAGCCCCCAGTGGGGAGAAGAAGTCACCTGAGGAATCTGTTAGGACGTCACAATACAAATGTTAAACGTTTCTGTGTTTGTTTTTAATCTTCACATATATAAAAAGTCAAGAAAATATCACCAATGCCGAAACAAAAAGTAAACACTAATAGAAGCAAGGCCACTGATGATTCAGATTTTTGACTTCACAAAATCTTGAAAATATCAATAAATAATATCTTTCAGAAAAATGGCAAGTCAATGACAAAGGATGGAATGGAGAAAGGCAGCCCCTGCTTTGCTGACTTTCAGTGCTCCTCCCGTGACCTCTGCTGCCAAAGCCCACCCTAGGGCCCACTGGCAGAAGAAGGATGGTTCCAGGGTCTACTTCAGGTGTCGCGAAGCAGGGCAGAGAAAGGGGAATTTGGAGCCAGGAGACAATAATTGATAACTGGCAGTCAGTGACACCCCGGACACAGCCTGTGTTGTTGACCATTCTTACTGTGCGAAGAACAATGAGCCTGTGCATTGATCTGGGGTTACTCCTCAAAATTCTGAATTCTGTTTGGTGGCCAGTAAGGTTTCACGATTCTATCAGCTTTTTGAAACTTAAAAATATTTTTAAAGACATATTGTTGTCCAGTTCTTTAAAAATAGTTTCTAGTAGGGTATGTTTCTACAATTACTGAATTCACCCTTATCTGAGGTTACACATCTCTCCTGGTACCATGCCAGTATTTTTTTTTTAAGTGCTTCTGATGATTTGAAGCTCAGCCTTCATTCTTTAGTATAAACTTGTCCTTTCCATAAACAAAGATGTTGAGTTGATTGGCCATCAAAGCTGGCAAGGGACCTACGAGTCTTTATTAAACCCAGAGAGTAAGGTACAATTAAAGAAGACTGCAGAAATAAAAATGGATTAACTTTAAAGAACCCAGAATATCATTTACTGGCAAGAAAAACTAAACTAATGCAAATATGTCTTGTAAAGTAATAGGGTATTATTTTAGTCAAAGTTTAAGTCATGCAATACACATATATATATGATCTTCCCAAGACTATGTAAGATTTGTTATCATGTTTGAAAAAGCAGTTGAAATACTATTAAAGTTCAGGGTTTTGTTAAGTTGCTTTTTGGTTGGTTTAAGTCCACTCTGTTATAAATGAACTCAATTAGAGGAGACTATTAATTGTTGCATTGGAGCTATTACATCTACAAGGAAGTACCAAAGCCAGAACAGTTCTGAAGAGAAGACTTTTTTTTTTTTTTCTCAGAGCAGCTGGTTATGGAGAAGGATTGTTCCCTCAAGAACCATAAACCTTTTTCAGTTGACAGTCAAGCAGAGAAGGTGAGAAAGAATAAACAGCACTACTAATAGCAGCTGTCACCATGAAGAATATTGATGAGCAGTAATTAATGGGGATTCTTTTAAGTGAAGCCTGGGGATCTAGCTGATGTCCACTTGGCTTAGACATGTAGAGTCTGGAAAAAGGACCAAAGAGTGAAGAAACCAGAGAAAACGCTGTATTTTTTTTTTTTAATAGAAAGCAAGAATATGAGAACCATGTAAATGTCTGACCCTCCTGCAGTTTGTAAGCTCTTGAATAATGACCAGTTCCAAACCCAGTGTCCGAACAGGATTACCTATAACATGTGTGATTATGCTGCTTCTATGTCTTGATTCACTAGCGGGTCGTCTTACCCAGACATTCTCTGACAAACATGCATTCCCCATAAAGTGCTATACAACTTCGAAAAATTAGTATTTTCTTGTTCATTTGTATACTATAGTTTTGATCTTGTTGAAGTGATATCCTCATACTTAATGTTAAGTTATTTCAGCAAAATTATGAAAAAAAGGTTGTCACGTTTAAAAAAGAATGGTTAGCACTGTAGAAAGACAGGTCATCCATGTCCTATGTGGGTTGTCACCATGGAAGGAGACCGGAACTGAAAACATTTTGTAACAACATACTGTGGGGTTTTTCATTTTCATTTACTTTTTAAAATCAAGAGACGTGACGCAAAACTGTGGGCGATTTTACTTATTTATTGTTTACATTATTTTTATTGTCTTTTTCCATTACTGTTTTAGAAAAATCAAATCTTGAACATTTCTGATAATAGAAGAAATAGATCCTTCTTTGGGGGAGCGGATCCTTATACTAACTAGACATCTGCAAAAATATAGGAGAGTAAGCTGTATGTCTTTACTAGCCTGCGATTCATTGAAGGGGGATCCTTAAAGTAGTCCCATGTCTAAGGAGTGAGAATAAAATAATCCGTGGGTCAATTCATGGGAGGCAGCAGGCCTGCGTGGCTCTCCCATCATTCACAGATGGATAACCAGGAAAATGAGTTTTAAAACATCAGAATGGGTATTACGGTGTGATCCTACCACCTAAAGGGAGGAAAATGTAACATCGCAAGCGCAGTACACAACCGTTGCACGTTTAAGTAGATTCAGTACTGAACGTGGAATACGTATTAGAAAGTGTCCGCTTTTTACATTGAGACCCAGGAAGAACGAGGTAACGGCGTATTTTTTAAACTAAAACTATTTTTAGAGCAAATATTAATATTATGAGAGCTTAGGTCAGAAACAAAGCTACAGGAAAAGTAATTGTGATGTAAAAGATATAATTAACACCCAGAAGGCAGAGAAGGAAAGCAGCGAGGTGAAAGCAAATAACCAGTGAGGTGACACGAACACGGGGGACCAATGGCGATGGAACAAACCATTATTCTCCAAACCATCGATTAAAAAACAAACGAACAAAAAAAAACAAACGACCAACAACAGCAAAAGAAGTAAATTGACGGAGTTTAAATACAAGAAAAAAAGAATCCTGAGCTTAAGTAATATCAAGTTGCATGAATTTAAATACAATGTGGGTCCACCAAGAAAAACTAAGAAACACACACACACACACACACACACACACACACACGCAACCAAAGGACTTTGCAGTGGTAGCCTTAACAGTCAAGCTTGCTTTTTTATTTTTTGCTTATCTTTCTTTTTAAAAATTTAATGTTATTTTTTTTTCAATTATGGTTATCCTGTTTTTCCTAATTTGTAATGAACAGCTTTGACTGCCCAGCTGCTCACTCCAAAGGCCACCATCTCAAACATAAGCACGTTGCCAGCCACCCAGGACTAGAAAAAGGGTCAGGCCAGCCCCTCCTAGCTGACCATTCGGGCCACCAGTGAGCACCTGAGACCCACACTCGACACCAATAAAAGCAGATCGTCCCCCCAGCCCCCTTCTCTACCTTGGGCCTCGCTGTGTGGCCCCAGGTGGGCTACATAATCGTGTCTCTTCCAAGGTCCCCTGGCGGCGGTCGCCGAGGTGCATCTTGCAATCCTAACAAAACCCACAAGGACCCAGCCAGTTACAGCGTTAGGTAACCACAGGCGAAGACCAGCCTGAAACAGACATGCTTACACTGTGTGAGCAGCTCCGCCTCAGCCACACAAATCAGATTTACTCTGAAACTGGGCAGTTGTTCAGTGGGGAGCAGCCTGAGAGGCTGACTTTGAGGATTGCCTGTTGGTTAGGAAGGATGCCTGCGTGCCTGCAAAATTCATCTTTCACGCCCCCTTTATACTCCAAGCTAATTTTACACCATGTTTAATGATGCCAGGCTTCTATCTAAAAAGGCCGTTTTCTCGGGGAACTAGCCTATGTATCTGTTCCAAACAAACCAAATTCAAGGACCAGTTTACATCGAAGAGGAAAGGAGGATAAAAATTTGTGGTCCTGACACGTCACAGAATAGTAATTTGTTTAGTTTAGTTTTGGGCAGCCAGACTTTTACATGGACCCGACATGCGAAATACAACAGAAACTCATCTCTGTATCTCTGTACATGTAATTCAAATTATACTACAGAAGATCTTTTTCTTAATTACGCGGCATAACGCTGCATATTTTGTCACGTAAACTTCCCTTTTTCCCCTGACTATTCATGCTGATAAGTTTATGTTCTATGCACATCTTGCTCCTTAGGACTTTTTCCTTTTTCTTTTTTTGCCTGTCACTGTGGTCCAATCTTCATTTGAAGGGCTTTCATTAGGTTTGAAGATTTTTCATTAAGTTTTATCGTTTGAATCCCCCCACAAGGTAGAGTCAGAGGTGAAGAGTAAGGTTTCTAGGAGCTAAAACTGCAGGCAGCCCCCCAGAAGCTGGAAAAGGTCTGACATAGATTCTTCCCAAGAGCCTCTGCAGCTCCTGGGGTCCTGACTGCTCCTCGATACTGATTTCTTATTTCTGGCCTCCAGAAATGCGAGGAAGTAAATGTAAGCGGCTTTAAGCACCGAGTTTGTGGTCATTTGTTACAGCAGCCACGGGAAAATAATGGTCACTGGTTTCATGCGGACTGTGCTTTGAATGCAAACAAACAAATAAAAGCCAGAGAACGAAATAACGCTGACTGAAGGGGCTGGGAAGGCGAGAAATTAAGAACTAAGGACCCAAGGGATATGGTTAGTATCTCAGAGAGTAATTTAGCTACAGTATTAAGGATGCAATGATTTGCATATGGCGAAAGGAAAATTAATTTCCAGGGTTTTCATACTATCATGCGTAAACACTCAATTATCATTAAAAAAACACAAGTGCAATGAATGAAGTAATTGAAGTGAATGGATGGTGAATGGATGATTATTAATACACTTTAAAAATTTGCTAAAATTATTGCTGCGTACCTAACAACATGCATCACTTAGGGTCTCCAAGGTCTGCCTGATATAAGGAGAAACCGTGAACAAAGTCACTAAAAAGGATACGTATGAATATATATATAACATATCAAGTGCAATTTTTAAAGAGAGTAAAAGTATAGCATTTAAAGCCTTGGTCTGGAACTAAATGCCTCTGTTTAATTTCTTATTCTATTACTTACCAGCTGTGTGACCTTGGCTCCATTATTTTACCTTTCTGTGCCTTGCTTGGTTCCATCTGTAATCTAGTGATAAAAATAGACTTCCCTGTGAATTAAGTGGGTTGATATTTGCATAATACCTAGAACTATGCCAGGCATTTAATTCTTTGGTAATGTTTGTTACTGAATAAACAAGAGAGACTAAATATTTCATTACTCCTTGGGGCATAAGCTAAATTGATGATATTTAAGACAGTAGTGATTTTGAAAAGTTTTACCAATTTTATACATTTTTTAATTTGTGTTCAGACTGTGGCTTAAACAACCACCATTTACTTCTTACAGATCTGGAGGCTGGGAAGTCCAAGATCAAGGTGCAGGAGGATTCGGTGTCTTAGGAGAGTCTGCAGAGACAGATGTCCCTGAGTCCTCACCAGGTAAGAGGGCTGAGGGCGCTGTCTCTGTCTCTTATAGGGCACTAATCCCATTCATGGGGGCTCCAGCCCTATGACCCAGTCACCTCTTCAGTTCCCCACTTCCTAATGCTTTATATCATCAGGATTACTTTCAACATATGAATTGGGGGTGACACAAACATTTAGACTATAGCAATAAAAAACCTGCTAGTTTGGAAAACTAAAAGAAAAAGAAATACTACCATGTTAATGCTGCCTATGAGGAGTGGCATGTTTCAGAGATGCTAACATGGAAAAAATATTTAAAAGAGGAAATGGACTGATCAGGGCAAGCGTGCCCGGCCCCGGATGGTACTGGGGCACTAGGGGTGAGTGATGACCCCCGGGCCCCCCTTTCTTCAGAATCCATACAAGCAGCTTCTGTGGAGATGTTCATCCTTTGTAAACAGCAATGCATGTGGAAGGGCTACAATGTTGATCTATTTTGATAACCTTTTTAAAAATAAAAATCTCTGAAGAGACAGCTAAATATTATTGTGTTCACTTTAGTCATCCATCTTTTTGAAAGGTATCTTTTCTCTAAAATTCAGATATACTTTTCTGTAATCCCTGCATTCAACGTGACTAGTAAAGATTTTGGGGAATTTAATTTATTGCACAAAATGAGTTCACCTAATGAATCACCCATTGTATTTCCTTCTGTTCCCTCCCACCGCTCAGTTAACAAGGGGCAATAGGCGCCATGGTTTTGGCACCTGCCGCACTGGCAAATTTAATGTGTCCCCGGAAGAGTCAAGTCATCGGATTGTGTACAGGAACCCTTGCCAATCAGTGGAGGGTGGCATTCATTTTCAAATCTCTCTGAAAGCCTGAGAAATCATTCTCTTCGGCAGTGTTTACAAAATAATGTTTACTTCTCCAAAGAACCAAAGCCTTTGACTCAGAAGCGAAAACGGAGCGCTCAGGCAATAATCCGCACATGTGCCCCCTGTTGCCGGGATACGCGCGGCCTCCCATGTTCTATGGCACTCGCTTTGTCTGGAATGTCCCCTCATGCCCTCTATGTTCATTAAGATCCTTTTATTTTATGGCTCTGCGAGCAGCTCTCTTCCCCGCCGAGAGTCTGAGCCACTCTTGAGGGCACGACTCTGCGAGTCAGTTTGCACGTGAGGTCATAGGAAGCAGAAGTAGACATAGTGGACGTGGAAGGAGCTCCGGCTCAAGGGAGTCACGTGGCTTCGTTACTGCAACCAGATGCTGAGCGCAGGAAAGAACGAAAGGCCCAGACCGCCACTTGCTATTAAAATGGTAGCTTTTTAGTGTATGTGCGCACCGTTAGAGGGCCGTGGGCACCAGTCACGTGACACCAGAAATGTCTATGACCCTGTTGCAAGATGAGGCTTAGCTTCCTGCAGCAGAATGCAGGGATCACCTTAATGTGTACTGTTTAGATGGGTATCCGTTAGAAGAAAACATTGTTCATAATTTTAAAAACCTGCTACATTAAACTTAGTTTCTTTCCATGTATTTTTACATTGTATTGATATGTACTTACCGATCTACCTTCTATATGTGTATCCGTCTGTTGACTGCTGACCCTTGGACAGTTCAGGCTTTAGAGGAATGAACACCTGCGTAGCTGAAAATCTGCATATAACTTTGGACTCCCCCCAAAACTTAGCCGTTCATTGGCACCTGTGGGGGATGGGTGCCAGGACATCCCACAGACACCAAAGTCTGGATGCTCAAATCCTTATGTGATGTGGGGTACATCGATGCATTCAATTGGTCCTCGGCACCCCTGGGCCCCCAACCACAGATCAGAAAGAGTACAGACATTTATTGAAAAAAAAAAAAAAAATCCACGTGCAAGTGGGCCCGTGAAGCTTAAACCTGTGTGTTCAAGGGTCAGCTGTATATGAGCAGGTGAGAATGAATGTATCATCCCCCGTCACACAGTTTTGATTTTACTGTCCCCAAAGGGGATGGCAGTGTCTTCTATCATATCACCCACCGTACACCTCCCCCAGGTTTCTCACACCTGCCTAGGATAAACTCCACAGCCAGCATAAAGTCTGATATTGAAGGGAATGAGAGTAATGAAGTCAGCTGATGTGGAAATAGTATGGAAATTTTATATGTGTCAACAGTTTGACATAAGTGACATCCACATTAATGAAATTAATGATTCATGAAATGAAATTGAATATGACAGAAACATGTCTTTAGAAAGGGTACAATGGACATCGGTGTATCCATATTAAGGGCAGTTTAGGGTCACTTGAAGAAATAACATTCTGTCAGTTTACCTATTCAGCTTTCATTTCTATCTCTTTGTGTGTATTGCAATAATATATTTTTAATTTTGTTAAGTCAAATTTACAAAGTGGCCTTTCATGATGAAGAAATAGGTCATTAGTCCAGTTTCACTCCAATCACATGGCTTTTAGCTCTGGGTCCATGGCTCTTCCAGGTCCTGACATAATTAATTTATCCCAGCAAGTAAGGAAGGACTAAAAGTTCAAGGAAGGACAAGCTACCATGTGCCCATGAAGCGCATGCAGAATCAGCTTCATGAATGTGCCACCTTGGGCGATTTTAAGGAACCCCACATAGAAGGTCATGTGCTTGGTTTAATGTGCTACTGTCACCATCTTAAAATTCTCAACCAGGTCCTGCCTTTTTATTTTGCATTGAACCCTGAAAAGGATGGAGTTGGCTCTGAGAAAATGAGCCAAGTGCATATCCCTTCTTGTCACCTCCTATTCGGCAGAATCTGGCCAAGTGTCCACAGTGGGTCACGGGAGATGCTAAGGGATGTGCTTTCTCGGTGGCAGCCACGGCCAGCTGGAGGTCAGGCGTTCTCACAGTGGAAGGAGGGAAGAATGAATATTACCCAAATATAGTAAACTCAGCCACAGTGGGGCCATTTTTCCTTCGCTTCCTTCTTAGAACCTAGCCTTGGACGGGCACGTGGCTGGGGCATGGTGTATTTTCTGTTGAATAAATGAAAGTATCGTTCGGTAACTGTATCAACAGAACAAAAACAAAGCTAAATCTTTTGATTTTAGGTTGATGCATGTCATCAAGGCCATTAAAAAAAATGAAACTGACCAATCTAGTAATAGTTAATGTCAGGTAAATGCTTCCAAAGATTAGAAAATACTTTTAAAAGCCTTGGCTCACGACAGGCAGAAGTAGGTAACCAGTAGCCCGGTGGAGTACTATTTCCATAAGTATAAATCATATTTGACCAAACTGTATGTTACAGAGCCACATAAACTCAGGTTCCCTAATTAGTGAGCATGTCAAATCACTCCTGGAAAGGGTAGTTTTAATTCAGGCACATTTTGGTATCCTTTCGGTCTCCAGTTTAACGGGGAGTAATGTATTTTTTAACAAAGAACGTTAGAACAACTATATGTAATGTTTGGTACCTAGATAATAGGGTGATGCTTGGGCAAGGTGGCATAAACATGCGAATGTAGCAGTATAGTCATTTAGGACGCAGCGAACAAGCGTATGGGCCAAAATAAGGACCATGATGGATGTTGTTACAACAGCGTCAGGTATCTGATGGTCTTTTTGATGACTCGGTATTCCTGTTTATGAAGTTTACAGAAACTCCATCAAAAAGCATTACAGATAAACAATGTTAGGTCATAAAAGGGGTATACAGTTTGCATTTCTAGATAATATTCTTACCAAAAGAAAACAAACAAACAAAAAAACTATCTAGCTCCTGCTAAGTTACTGAATAACCGAAGCATTTCTATATTTTGTAAATTGTGAACGTTGTGCCCATTACTATAAAAGCACATTAGAGTAGTTACATACTCGGAGGAGATGTGGGAGAAAAGTAATGCATGGGATATGTCACTATATTAGAATGAAAGTGGAACCAAAATTTTAAAATGACTTAAAATGAAATGGCTGAACAAAGGAGATACAGCCCTGGCTGGTGTGGCTCAGTGGACTGAGCGCTGGCCTGCGAACCAAAGGGTCGCTGGTTCGATTCCCAGTCAGGGCACATGCCTGTGTTGTGGGCCAGGTCCCCAACTGGGGGCGCACGAAAGGCAACCACACATAGATGTTCCTCTCCCTCTCTTTCTTCATCTCTTTCCCGTTCTCTAAAAATAAATAAACAAAATCTTTAAAAAAAAAGAAAAGGAGATACATTTATTCCCCTCTTACTTAATGTTCAGGATGGGTATGTGGGATCTGCTCCAAATATGCATTACAGGACTAGTTGGGTTTCTGGTCCCCGGAAACATGATTTCCTAAGTAGCTCCATTCATGACCACTCAGACAGGGTAGGGTGGTAGTAAGCCGTAATGGCCCAAGGCCAAGTTCCTTTTAAGCACTTGCATTGGGAGGTGCCAGTAGGCTTTCCATTCACATTTCATTGGTGAGAATTTAGAGCCATAGCCACACTGACCAATGAGTGAGGGAAGAAGAACAATATAGCTGGGAAGCTTTGTACAATACGTAGGGAAAAGGAAAAAATGAATATGAGGAGTAAACAGTAAGAAGTAATAATACTTCCCTGAATAGATATTTAAAAGTTGAGTTTTTTTCTTGAAAATGATTTGTACCTAGGAAACTTCTAGTAATGCACTGAATAAATATCCTAGGGATTATGAATTCTCAACAGCTTTTATTTAGAACAGATTAGATTTACAGAAAAATGATAAACATAGGAAAGTGTTTCTATACCCCACTCCCCGTTTTCCCTATTACTAACATCTTACATCAATAACCTTGGTTATAATTAATAAATATTGTAACATTATGATTAAAGTTTCTACTTTGTTCAGATTCCTTTTTAACCTAATGAATTTGCTTCATTGCTATTCGTACTGAGATAGATTGAATAGCAGAAACCTGTTTTAAGTTTTATTCCCCATTTTTCCTTTTCTTGAAAAACCCAGTCTAATACTAAATAATAACAAAAATAACAAAGCAGTATTTAAATTTATTTAGTGGGGGCCTCATTCTACAATCCTATTCTTGCTATTCTTCTTCATATATTCTAATTTCCTGGTAAAACACTGTATGTATTTGTGATGAGTGTACTTGATCTAGAATTTTGTTATTTCAAAAGAAAATGATGATTATATATCATGCTAATTATTAAGAACATTTTTATTCAAAAGAGGCATTCTTTAAACTATTTGTGATTTTAACATAAGAGATAACAGACTATCTGGAGAAAGTTGGTTTGGGGTACAAAGAATAAATATAAATTATTATATAATATACATTGCATAATGTATTTGCATTTTATAAACTATCTTATTACTTATTAGAAGCTATCTGGCCCAATGAAACAAGATAACACACTAGAGTGTAGCGTTCTTCATGTCAGGAAGATCATACTAGAGTTTTCGTAAGTATAACTGAGACAAGACATTTAATGCACTCAACACCTCCTTATAAGTAAATAGAACACTTTTTTATCTCATATTTTGCACTTAAATGGTTTAACTATATTTTTCATTTCTCAATGTTTAAAAGTTTTCTTTTAAAGAAAGATATGCTTTCATATTTATTGAAGCCATGTGTCATTGCTACATAAATATTAGTCTGAAATGGGGAAAAAGTTATCTGGCATGAATAAATTTTATTTTTTAAAAACACAAAGGTGCTATCATATTTTTAAGATACTCATGCTCCTGGCCTTAGTAGCCTCAATTGGAGGAGACTTATCCACCATGACATAGCAAATATCAACCATTTACTTTAAAAGATTTATAAAATAATACTTAATAATAGAACTATTATGATAATCGTGATTTTCCACAAAAAATTTTTATGTAAAAAATGTATTAGCTCTGTTGTATGAAACTCAGGAAGTGAATTTCTTAAGTTCCTCATTTTCCATTCTCTTCCCCTTTGTGTTGGGTTTTACGGATGGCTCTTTAGGGAAAGGACATCTAAATTTATTTTGAAATAGATATTTGAACCATCATCCTTTATTAAATGATAAAAGATGAAGTGTCTCAGATGAATAAGACCAAGTCCTGCCAGTGGGATCCACCATATGTTGCTGATGTAATGATCAAGGAATATTATTTAAAAGGTTGGATGCTATTTAAATTTAGAGAAAAAATATTACTCATTTCATAATGTTCACTCTTAGTTGAAGATTTCAAATTTACTGTGGTATGAAAATGCACTAGGTTAAAATAATCACAAATAGGAACTCTTTATAGAATGTTTAGATTCAGAACGAACTTGCCACACATTGATTCACTGATCCGGCACTGGATTTACACAGTGTGCCGGGGACTGGAACCTCTGATTTCAGGCTTATTAACAGGGTATAAAAAGGGTTTAAGAAGAGAATTATGGACGTATGGTTTCTCCCTTCTGGAAATCTACAACCTCATAGACATACAAAAAGTTAGGACAGGAAAATATCAGAAAGTTGGATTTGTCCTGGCCAGTGTGGTTCAGTCGGAGCATCATCCCATATCTAAAAGGCTGCAGGTTCAATTCCTGGCAAGGCACTTGTACGGGAGGCAACCAATTAATATTTCTCTCCTGAATCAATGTTTCTCTCTCTCTCCCTTCCTCTCTCTCTCAAAGCAATTAAAAAAGTCCTTAGATGAGGATAAAAAAATGGATAAAAGTTTAAGTTTTTGTTTGTTTTCATTTTCACCTTGTTGCAATTTGGGTGTGAAAGAGAGAATGGTCCATTCTGCTATGGGAAGATGCTGAAAAAGTTGCCATGTAGGGTAACTTTACACCTGACTCATGAACGAGAATTCCTATTATTTTCTCTTTTTTGTAAGAAGGCAATCAATGGTAAAGGAATAAAAAATGTTGCAGGCAGAGGCAGGAAACTGCAGAGTTTGTAGGAGACAAACACTTGGGAAGAGGAAGACAGGGAAACAGCCAAGGACTGAACTAAGAAAGGAATCGCATGCTGACTGAAGAGCTAGTTCCCTGTTCTGTAAAGCTGTGTGTTACATTCCCACTTGAATAAGTTTATACTTTAGAAGTTCACTGTGATGACTGTGGAGAGAATAGGCTGGAAAAATATCAAGGGACATTAGAGAAAAAAAAGATAAATTATGGATTTGCAGCAATATGCTAGACTCACCAATATGGAAAACAAAACTAAAAACAAAACCTCCCATATTAGCCAACCTTCGAAGAAGCTTTCAGGGCTGATTTAGGCCCATATGTGATGCTGGTTGGGTTGGAGGGAGAGTCAGGTTAGCAGCCTGTGGCGAGGTCCCTATCTTACCGTGGAATCTTATGCTCTCCCTTCGGCACAACGCTTTACTCATTGTAAGCACCACATAGGTCTTAAATTAATCAAGTATTACATAGTATAGTCATTACGTGATAGTTACATCGTATAATCATAGCATGAAATAGTGTTTTGGTCATTAAATGGTTAGTCTGATTGTGAGAATGTGAGATAATTTCAAGTGTGGGATTTTTGCTTCAGATTGAATTTCATTTATATGTACTCATTTACCACATGTCCTCAATATCACATAATTTGACATGGATATTCTAATTCACAAGCCATTCATAGTTCATTAAAATAGCTGGTATTGGCTTCATGTAAGCGAAGATGTAAAAATTTCCAGCTGACATGTATTTACCAAACATTGAAATATTAAGAGGTGATTGAATTATCATTTCTGTTTCTATTTCTAGGAAAGCCTGGAGATAGAAATATAAATCTGATCACGTAGTTGGTGGAGAGGAAGGTAGACTGTCAGGGGCAGTAGAATAGTAGATAGTACCCGGGCATGGCAAAATGTCAACTCTCGGGTTTAAAAAGTTCAGCCAATTACACTATTATTGCCTAAGAATTCTACAAGCTTAACATCTGTGACTCTGTGGCTTCAAATTATAAATACCTATGACTAGAGGGAAATGCAATTTTGCTAAAGGATTACCATTTAATTAAATGATCCAGGCACCAAATCAGAGCGGCAGTGTTAATACGTTGTTTTCAGTGGTCACATTGAATTGGAAGACCTCTCCATAGCTTCTTAAAATCTTAAGCCATGATTTAAAGTTGTATTTTCTAATGGGTTTCCAAAAATTTCAACTTTCTTTCCAATTGAATTCCTATCTTCTGTAACTCACACTTTAGTGAATATAGTTTTGTTTTCAAATTATTAAAATAAATTTTCTGGCATTATTTAAATGCAGTTAGGAAAGACCATCAGCTATCGGGAAATTGGTCAGATAGATGCACAAAATAAAATCCAATAAAACTAGACCGCCTTCTTACACCAAGTACAAGAATAAACTCAAAATAAATTAAAGACTTAAATGTAAGACTCAAAACTATAAAACTCAAAGAAAACATAAGGTAGTAAAATCTCTAACATTTTTCTTAACAATATATTTTTCGTGTATCTCCCTACACCTGAGAAAGAAGTAACCCAAGTGCCCAGCAGTAGGTGAGTGGATAAAAAGTAATGGAACATACATACAACGGAATCTTAGCCATAAAAAAGGAAGGAAGGAATGTACTATTTGCAACATCATGAATGGACATGGAGGATATTACGCTAAGTGCAATGAGTCAGAAAGAGAAAGAGAAATACCATATGATTTCACTTATATGTGGAATCTAAAGAGGAAACTAAATGAACAACGACAAACAGGAACATACTCTTAGGTACAAAGAACAGACTGATGGTTGCTAGAGGGGAGGGGCTTGACGAGCCAGGTGAAAAAGATGAAGGGATTAAAAAATACTGATTGGCAGTTACAGAACAGTCACTGGGAGGGAAAGTACAGCATAAGAAATGTCAACAGTAATATTGCAATAACTGCGCATGGTGCCAGGAGGGTACTGAAAATACCGGGAAGCACTGCAAAAGCATATGATCGTATAACCATTACGTTGTACATGTGACCAATGCAAAATAATATTGACTGTAAATTGTGGTTGACAATTAAAAAAAAAAAATACCATCAGCTATTTCAAGAATTTCTCCTGGGCTGACAGTGGTCATTGGAATCCTGTTTTCATTTGCTAAAATTCAACTAGAGCTTCCAGCAACAGGAAGGAAAGTCAAAGTAGGATAGTCACCCAAATAACTAGAGCAGTAAGATGTTCTTGGAGAAAATGTTTTCTTAATATAGTTTTGATTTTCAGAATTTCAGGTTTCATTGAATTTAGTGAGTTCAGTTAATTCCTAATTCAGAAACCTAAATTAGGAATATCAAAAAAGAAATCAATGCCCTGTCCTTTAAAATACGATTTTACATATACATCTCTCAACCTTTGGCTCTAAATATGATTTTGACAGTAAAGTTATTTTTATTAAAAATTAGCAAGTTCATAAAACAATTTTCACATAGCTCATTTCAGGAAAAGGGAAATTCATTTCCCCCCGTACATTATTAGCAAACCTATGTGTATTAAGCTAGATTATATTGTCTATTGCTTATTGGGCACTGCTTAATACCTGGAACTATATGGGAAATAAAAATATGAACCTGTGTGTTGATAACTTACCCTTTAAATCTGTAGAGCACTGCAGAATTTCCATGGTATATTTGCTTGTATTGTATTCATGGCATCTTAGACACAGCAGTCAGAGAAACACATTTGTATTACTTCTCTACTGTCAGGGGGAAAGCAGAACCAGATAGAAAAGTCACACTGACAGCTGAAACTAAGATAATCCGATCCTGTCCAATGGGACTTCCGTGCCAACACCTGCCAGGCACAAGGTCTCAGGATCAAACCCCAGTTAAGTACTTCCTTACCTGTGGCCGCAGGGTCGGGGCAGGGCGAGTGGGCTGAGCATCGCTGACAACTTCCTCACGTGCCAGGGCGTGACTGTCGTTCAGAGTCCGTAGGTGCCGCGCACGTTGCTCACCCAGTTTCTGGGCCTCGGAGGCTCTGCACAGCCAGGCCTCCAAGACTTTTCTGGAAGAAGTCCTAGTGGCAGTTCTGACTTTTGCAGAAAAGCCTGTGTTGGAATCTTGGTCTTTCAACGTCTCAGTTTGTGATTTCTGGTAACTTGACAAACCTATTTTTGAACCTGTTTTTCACCAGGGAATTGGGAATAATCATGCATAACCCAGTGTTGTTGTTATAATTTAGTGAAGAGAATGTGTGAGATAATAACATCAGAAAGACGGAGTTTAATAATTGTGTACATTTCCTATGGAAGTGCCTACAAGCTGCCCAGAATAACGGAAGACAGCAATTTGCTCATGGTAGACTGAATAATCATTTGCTGTCCGAATGGTGTACTTGTTGCTAAAATGACTTGGAAATAGAAAAAAACAAACATCTCAAGAATCCAGAATGTCTGTGAAATCTTTTTTGTTGTCAGTCTTATTCTCTTCATTCATGTCATGGTTTCCTTTCTTTGTGCCCTGAAAAATGACCTGGTGACCTCATCAGAAAGGCTGGGCTGGATAGTGCATTTGTTTATGAAATAGTTAGACAAGAGCTGAGGGATAAATATCATAACCATACTTGACAGATACACTCGTATGTCCACACAAAACTATACATTATATTCATAGGAAAAATGTACAAATTATATACCTACTATTACACCGTGGGCAATATGGGAACTCAATTCAAACTTCAAGCCAAAACGTTAAACTAAAACTAGTTTTCTATTAAAAGAGTTTTCTCTTCCAAGTATATTTTAGTAATAGTAGTTTCTCTGGAAGAGGAAAAAAAAAAGCCTATTTACATCAGTAAGTCATTTTATGTCAACACATTACTATTTGTGAATTCTAGCTGTTATATAATTGACATTGGAAAATACCGGACTAACTAGGTTTTCAGTGCATGAAACGAAAAGGATTGTGTAGCGTATACTGATTATTGGTTATTAGAATGTAGACAGAGAAGACTAAGCAAGTTGCTAAAACTGTAAGTGTTCACATTCTCTGTGATGTCCTTGTAATCACATCATTGTTTCTGTATGTGTGACAGAACGTTCTGATGTTTACTTGGGCAATAGTTTACTTGCTTATTCTAATAACGATGGTGTTTCTTGGAGAGGTCTGTAAGCCCAGGTGATATAACGTGTCCCTTCCGTGAATATGCAGCTGCTTACTGAGCATTCTACCTGGTTGGGCTTTCCCTGAAGGCTATTGAAAGGGACCTCCAAATGTCTCCATTTAAAAAATCTTGGTGAATTTCCCCCAGGTTCTAACAAGCTATATCAAAATAAAACTCATTTCATGGAAAAAAGGAATCCCACAGCACTTCTTTTTAATAACTGTTCAGCTACAAAATTTTATTGGTATCTTTTTATGTTCCCTCTAGAGGATGTAATGCACAAAAGCATTGCCACGGAACATAGAAAATTACAAATGAAATTTATTGTAAAAAGTAGAATGTCTTCTAGACTGGTGTCAGTATTTATTTCATTCATCAACCAATACTGCAGTATAATATATTCATTGTCAGCAAGTCCATGTGTGTCAACGGCCATCCAATGTCATCGACGGATATAAGACAGATATTGAAAAGACAATTTAAATGGACTCTTGCAAACAGAAACTGTCCCACAAAAGCACTGTAAAAACTCCTGCCGGGTCCGGGGTTGTGCTTGACATGAACGGTTAACTACACAGTTTGGTCGTGTCGTAATCCACCGTGTTGGGCAATTTGGCATTGAACGCCTGCAGTGCGGCCTGGATCCGCACCACGTCGCTCGTGGACAGCTTGAGCCTGTGGCGCAGCAGGCAGGAGAAGAGGTCCAGGCGGCGCGGGCCCGGCGGCGACAGCTTGTTCACGCGGTCCCGGACCTCCAGCAGCTGCAGCAGGGCCGAGTCCTGCGACCCCTGCGTGTACGGGTAGTCCAGCTGCAGGATCAGGTCGCGGATGGCCTCGGGGTCGAAGTGCATGCTGTAGCCGAACACCTGGATGTGGTTGATCTTCATGTAGCCCAGGTTCCGCGCGGGGTCGACGAGCTCCAGCGGCTCGTAGTAGACGCTGTCGTTGCCGTGGGGGCCGCTGGCCCGGACGCGGCTGCGCAGGTAGATGTGCACCGTCTCGAAGAAGGTCTTCCACGTGTTGCCCAGCGTCAGGGACCAGTTGTAGCACTGCAGCGGCAGGTCCAGCCGAGTCCGCTCCCAGTCGGGGAAGCTGTTCTCGCTGACGGGCAGGAACCAGCTCTCCGAGTGGCTGCCGCCGAACGGGTTCACGTACACGGCCAGGACGGGCTCCAGCGTGCTGTTCTTCGTCAGGCAGATCTGCAGCGACAGCCCCAGGATCATGTGCACCAGGCTGGCCTTGTACTTGTTGCTCTTGAGCGTGAGCAGCATGCGCTTGCGCCACGACGGGTCGAACCAGCTGTTGAGGCGCATGTCGTTGCTGATGAAGATGGCGTGCACCTCGATGCGGCGGTCGGCCCTCTGCAGCAGGTAGCGCAGCTCCAGGTCCTGCAGGTCGGTCTCGAAGCCCAGGTAGTGGTCGGTGGCCTCGGCCACCTCGGGCTTGCACAGCCCCTGGCTGAGCATGAAGCCCGTGTTGCAGGCGCCGCAGCGCGTGCGGTTGTCGGGCGCGCACGCCAGGCAGGCGGCCGCGTCGCCCACGGTGCAGGGCAGCGCCGCGGTGCAGGCCACCTGGTCGCTGGGGCACGCGCACGAGTGCGTCGCCTCGGAGAAGCTGCCCAGGAGCCCGTTCTCGTTGCAGTAGAGGAACGACTGCAGGCGCGTGAGCCAGTAGGCGGAGGTCCTGGGAACACAAAACAGAACGGGCCCGCGTGAGTACAGACGCCTGGTGGGGGGCTGCGGGGGGGCAGCTGAGCGCCCAGAGTGTCGCTGCCGGTCCCTCGGGGCCTGTCCGGGCGGCATTCAGCTCAGCCCCGCGATGCACAGAGGGCATCACGGAAAACACATAAATACATGCGTGTATAACACACACACATTGTATATGTTCACGTAGTACGTATTTTCCCTTCACCTCTGCACCAGATTAGCTACAGATTATTCCTTCTCAAGAGACTGCCAGTCATATCTCTAGGATACGTGGCAGCTGACGGTGTTACCCACCCACAGGACCCAGCAGTGGTTTTGATCATAAAATATCTAGAGGATTCGAGCCTATAAGTGACGACTGTCCATCCATTCACCCTTAGCTTCATACAGCACGCATGCCGCAGGAAGCCCTAAACAGAAAATAAAACGGAAACGAAAAATAACTCAACTGTCACTCAGTGGATTTCAATCCTAGGGTTTTGTCAACATTGAAAGAACAAGTACCCACGGAGAGGAAAAATATTATTAAAACATGTTTGATCTTACGCTTACAGGCCGCTCAAGGACATTGTTGGAAACGTCTCATTCAAACCAACGAGGAGTGCTTTTAATAAGAGTTAAGTGTGCCAGTTTCCTGTGTTTGATTGGAATCGTTAAGATGTTTTTTCTTATTTCTTCCCAGAAATCAGGCTAATATGATGCAAGTTTAAGGTCTTATTTCCCTGGTTCTCCACATCAGCCAGACTCTCTTGTGTGCTTAGAATCTCAATAAAACACAGAAGGACAAGTGCGTAGCTGTGGATTCAGATAATCCTTTGTTGTTATTGTGTGGTTTCCTCACGCTGGCTGTACCGTCCTGGAAAAGCGGAATAGGTTCTGCAACGCACTTCCTCTCGTGTGGAAAGTGGTAATTTCTCTTATATTGTGTTCTCGTGAGATATAGTTGGGCCCAGACTGTGTGCGTGTGCTCAGAATATTGCCGAGAGGGTGTCTCAGGGCAGACACACAGATCGCGTCTCCTCTGGCTGTTCTGTGCCTTACGCTGCTCATTATGGGGTGCATACGAGATTTTCTGCTCGGTCCTTTAGCCATTACACTGCTACCATTTTAAATATACGCTGAACACTCTAAGGATGCAGGTCGTAATCTGTGTGAATAGTCCACACACAAAAAAATTTTATTAAGGTATTGAGAACAACATGTCATCTTGTTATATTATGTCTTTATTTTTGGTCCTAGCTCATCATCTCTTTGCAATGTAACACTTTAAAAAAAAATCAGCTCTTCCCTGTTTTCCAAAATTAAGTAAATTAAATAACTCCTTTATCACCACTCAGAACACTTAGTTTTCTTCATAGTGCCCTTTTCCACATAAATTTTTTATATTATTGTGTACTTACTTGTTTATGCTCCATTTATCCCATTAAATATAATATCCAGCTTGCCAGAACCCAGTATGCTTTGTTTATAGTTATAGATCCAGTACCCAGAAGAATGCCTGGAGATCACAGCACTTTAACAGTTACTGAATATTGAATCAAATGCATAGATGAATTAAAGGAACATTTGATCAATAAGTGTGTTTTTAAGTGAAATTTACAGCCCTAAAAATACACATTTAATACAGCTGTGAAGTAGCTCCTGAGTTGGTTCCTTCCTGCCTGCCTCCCTCCCACACTTCTCTCTCCTACCTCCTTCTCCCTTTCTTTCTGCAATTCTGTTTACGTCTACCTAATATAAAGGATATAAAATATATGTCCTATCTCGATTGAGAATTATATTTTCTTCCCTGAAACCAAAGCCTGCATTCCCTGAGCCAATTCATCTCTCAGTGGAAGCTCTAATCATGTTTCCAAATAATAAGGACAAACTGAAATAAAAAGACCCAAGGCTACAGGCAGAGCTCAGAAAACTAGGACACTTCAGAAAGAACCATTTGGACACTTTTTTTAGAAAAGCAATGGCTTTCCAAGTTCCAGGCTTTTCCCATCCTTGTCATGTCCCCGCAGACGCATTCTTGTGTTTCGGTGTCGTCCGTTTCTGCCTGTCACGTGTGAGTATTGATGATGCTACTCTCCCTGCCCCTGGACCCCAGGACGGATGAGTTCACGCGTGTATTTCCTTCCTTGCTGCTTCTTGTCCTTCCAACTATTTTACTGCATTTCACAATGAGGGAATCGACTTTTCAAGGGAAAAAAAAATACAATAGACTGTCTTGTCTTTGCTCCTTGTGAAAACTTGGGGAAAGCAGCAAAAACAGAAGACAGAGGGGATTCGGGGATTGTATGTGGGTTTTTCACTTACCCAAACGATCCCCAAGTCTTGTCTTTTCCCACAAAGTAAATTTTAGCATTAAACATTTTTTTAACTTTAAAAACACTGCAGCGAAATATATTCAAAATTAAAAGAAAAATATCTCCAAAACTGAAGAGAAATAAATACCTTTGAATTTAGGCTTTCTCTGTGTCCTTAAAACTGTTTCCTTTTATACCTAAATATTAAAATATGACACTTTTCAATGGTAACTTTTACTGACACCTATGGCTGAGGTAACGTTTAGGCTCCTGAGTGACTTCGAATTTTACTTCACTTCCCTCATTATGTAAAAGAGAAATAAAATAGAGGTGGCTGTAAGAAGTGCAGTGGAAGGAAAAGCACTTGAAAGAGTGCCCATGCACAGAATAAACGCAGAATAAATGTAAACGCTCATTCTTGTTAGCACCGTTATGATGACTGTTGTCTTTTAAAGAAACATAACTGCATGCAGCTTATTACGAATGCCTTTTTCTCCACAGAATGGGAAATTTCTCTTTATCTTCAACAACTCGTGACTATATTTAAAAGTACACATGTGCCCTCTTTGCGATATTTTTGAAACCTGCAAAAATCTGCAAAAACAAAGTTGCTTGAATTCAGGACATGTATTCTGATATGTAACGGCTTTGCACTGAAGTATAAGAATATGTGTTGTTACAAAAATAATTACCTCTTCTTGTGGTTAAATTCTGAGTACTAATGATCTTATTTCAAAGGTCCCTTATTACAACCTTCTAATCTTTTATTCTCCAAATCTGGGCAATGTGGATCTGGGTGGTAAAACCTAAACAACATAATTTCAGTATCTTCTTGAAGTTAAATACTGTTCTTTTGAACAGGGCATTTTACGTCAGCCTTCATAGATTTCTTCTTCTCAGACCC
Source organism: Furipterus horrens (assembly GCF_987537825.1). NCBI lineage: Eukaryota > Metazoa > Chordata > Mammalia > Chiroptera > Furipteridae > Furipterus > Furipterus horrens. Next base: position 4,460,466 of record NW_028327185.1, on the reverse strand, counting down.
TCATACTTGAAACATGAATTTGGGATTAAGCACCCAGAGCTACTTAAAAAATCAAAAGCTGATTATTTGCTCAGTCACAGACAGATAATACCAAATAATTTTCTGTCCTCACCCCTCTTCCCAATAACAATATGGCATTCTGGGTGACATGTTATTCTTTAGGACTTGGATTGACTGGACTGTAATGCCCAACCTGGTCATCTCTGAGGTGCTAATGTAATGGGGACCCTGAAGCTTAATAGTTCTTTAAAAACTGCACCACTGCAGGGAAAAACATGAAAATATCACCTGCAGGGGTCCTGCTTAGGTGACCTTCATCCATAAAAAGAGTCTAAATTCATGTGCTCAAAGCTTTGGCTTTATATGAACATTGCCTAGCGTTTGGGATAGAGTAGTATATTCTGAGTCATATATGTGGATAATGGTTATGCCAATTTATCACCTGAAGAAAATGGGTGCTTCAGGCCCTTAAAAATGTCACCTTTATGGGAATAAACAAATACTGTGATTTGGATATTTGTTAAATGTTGCAAAGTGTGTACAAAGGTTTAAGGAATGATAATTCACAACTTTGTGGCTCTACTATTTGATTTAAGAATATTTGGGGGGAAAAAGAAATCATAAAACATGTTTTGTTTCGTGTTCCTGATTACACACATCAAAAGGGGTGGACGAAATTGGTTTTCTGAACCTGTTCTATGGAGCTATTTGGCTTCCTTACACATTAACAGGGAAATGAGATTTGACATAAATGTATATGTTTCTCTGAGGAACCGCCCGAGAAAGCAAGCAACCATATTACCTCAAAAAGCTGAGAGACATTGAGGGAGTCGTGGGATCCATTTTTTTTTCCTGCTATTGCATTCACCCTATTCCTAGTCTTTTCATTCCATGCCACTAAGGCTGACCATCATCCACTGCCTCTTGTAACTGCCAAGCCAGCGGAAAAACGACCTTGTTCCCCAAAGCTGCAGACATCATTCCTTATACGTGTTAATTTTTATCCGCGTTACAATAGATTCTGGTAGCCTTCCATTTCTCCTCCAAGTAAAGGTCACGCTGCTCCTGAAAGAAATACTAATTCAAAGTATCCACCTCTCACCAAGGTGGTTAAAAGCTACCGTTAATAGCTGGAAATTGATTGAAGTAGACAACATCCGCTTTTGGGGGCAAGGTGGAAATCCACACATTTCCGATATGCCATGGCATGTCACACACATGCGAAAATTAGATCTCAAAGTGGTATGTCAGCATTGATTTTCATAGTTTGGTAGTACCTCTAATCATAACCAATGGGGTTAGACAAAAACACCTGCTGTCTTTTTTGTAATTTGTGTGACAAATTAAATTCAAGGTAGCATGACTGCCATATAACTGGATCTCTACCCAGGGGTAAGTCTTGTCAAGTATCCTTGTAATGTCAGCGGTCGCTGGAAATATGACATTCTAAAGGGACCAGACACAATTTCAAATGAACACATTTCCATTACTTTTCTTAATAGATTTTCTGATTCAAAAATTCAGTGAGTGAGATAAATATGAGTTTTTATTTATAGAGTAGATGCCTGAAGAGAAATTGAAGGGATGAGTTGAAGCTCCTAAAATATGTGGCTATTTGCATATAAAATGTTTGGGATTCTATCATGTGCGACAGATGTGCGTGCCTTGTGTTTCTTGAAATTTCTGTACACAAAGACAGATTCCTGTTTTTCTAGAAAACTGCATTTTGGGTATAGGAATACCATAATCCTCACAGTTATTCTTCAACTTAAAAAGATTACTACTTCTTTAAATTAAGTTATAGTTGGTGAAAAGGGAGCTATTGCCACCACTTTGGGTACTTAAACTCTTAGTCTATGCAAAATATACTTGACCTTCTCAACATAATGCCTCTGTGGAACTGAAAGGTCTAAATCCTTTTGTAATTTGATTGTTAGAACAGTCTCGTTGTTTGGGGTAAATTAATCTAAGAAGAAACATCTCGGTGTTTTTACAGTTGTAGTATCAATTTTTAAATATTTACATTTTATAAGTAGGTACAAAAATATTGTATTAGTATAAACTAAAATGTGCACATAACAATACATGTGATTTAATATGTATTTATTAATTTCCTCATCTGTAAATAATTATTTAAAACCCCTGAAAGGCATAATGCTAATCTTAAAAAGCTTAGATTCAATTTTTATTAATTTTTAATATTTAAGTATAAGGTGTTCCAATGCACACAGACAGTGGAGATTCCACCTGAAGTTCCAGGTATTGCTTAGCCTGCCTCTACGCAAGTAGCTTGTGTGTATTTTTATGTGTGTATCAAAGATTGAATGTGAGAAGGACATTAACTTACCTGATTACCATTGCCATTGTCACCTAACAGAATTAACTGGAATTTATTGACAGTGACTAATGTCCAGGCCACATTCCAATCTCCCTGAAATTCTAAAAATGATTCTTCTTAATTCCTAAAAATCAGGATCCAAAGAGAGGCTACTCGTTTCATTAGGAGTATGTCCCTTAAGTCTTTTTCAATCATCTCTTTGTTTACCCCATGCTGTTGGCTCTTTTACGAAAATGAAACCAGTTTTGTAAAATACTCCACTTCCTGGATTTGGCTGATGGATTCCGTATGGTGCCATTGATTAGCTCCGCTGTCCCTAATTTATTTCCTGGAGACTAGAAATGAACGTCAGAGGTATGCTGAGACCCAGCTGTATTGTGTTTAGGGGAAGATGGTAAGGAGAAATCTCACAAGTGATTCCCAAGAGTTACTACTTTGTATGTTTAACTTAATATTCTGTCCTCAAATAAAACACACACACGCACACTCACATAGTTTATAAAGAACTCTGATTTCAAACCAAACTCTGATTACCTAAACAGTATTCATTAAAAAAAACGGCATGGACGATGTAATCAAGCCAAACACAAGTTCATTCTGTCTAACCCTGCACTTCTGTTTTCCCCTGTGCAAATAAGAAATAAAATGCCAGAAAATACAACTGGAACTAGGTGAAGAAATGGGTTTGCACTAGGCAGAGCTGCTTCCCAAGGGCCTTCGCGTGGGCTCTGGGAAAAAGAGAACGATGCCTAAGATTTATGAAGCCGCTGTTCTGCGCACTTGGCCCACCAGCCAGTTCCTCCTCCCTTCTCTGGAGTAAATAGTCTTGGTGCCAATTTTTACAAAGCACGTCGCTGAGCCTCAGGGAGGCTCCGTAACTTTCCGGAGGTCATGCAGGTAATGAGGAAGTGGCAGGTTAGGGGTGGGAGGAGAGCCTTTCTACTCCCGGAGCGTAACCTTCCAAGTTCATCCATGAGCAGTCATAGGAAGAACCCTGCCCCAATAGACTGCTTTCTGTTTGTAATTCTCATCGTAAAATAAAGTTCCCTGCATCCAAAACACAGCTTGTAACTCAAATAAGGAAATTATAAAAAATACAGTACCAAAACTGCCTGTTATAACTGAAAGTGTTCGGTTGTATTCCCAGCATAACTACAAAGTAATGGTAAGTTATCTTTTCACTTTACCTTACAATAATTACTTTGTGTATAAGCAAAAATATTTATTAACTGGTGTTTATGTTTTAATTTTGTAATAAAGAAGTGATTTTATGAGGCCCTAATTTTACCATAGCAGCTCATACTGACGGTCTGCTATGTTCCAGTTATGTTTCCAAACGCCTTCCCTTTATTATGTCATTTAAGACTCACCGGGAACCTGAGACAGGTACTAATATCTTCTCCACTTTGCAGATGAGGCAAGTGAATTGCAGTGAGGAGCGGAGTTGTTCTGAACATGAACCCTGAAATGGACGAGCTGGGATCTAAATAGGCCATAAGATGCTCTCATGCCCTTCTTAATACTGCAGTCCCATACAACCGGCTTCTTTCTAAAGGCACAATAAAAGCTGGTGGTATTTCCTTCAGGTAATTAAGACTTCAGTCAGTTCTGAAAGGCCCTTCTCTACCTACGTGGTAAGAATGCGCACCTGTACTGTGGAAGAGGTGGTGGAGGGAAAAAAAAATAGAGAAATAGAAAAAAAAAAAGCCTAAATTACTCATTCATTTGTGCATTCAAAAACCACTTATTGAGCTGAGATTTTTTTTTTTAAATTTCTGGCATATTAATCGATTCAAGCTTCTTCCAACAGGTCATGCAGGTCCTGCCTGGCCTGCTTTCCTGTGAGAAAAGCTACATCTCCCAATTATTAATAACAGTTAAAATCGATCCTGTAGACTATGTTGCACTAGTATTTGAGATCAGAAGGAAAAGGAAAAACAGAATAATTGCAGTTTATACATTTCTGATTTTTTTTTTTTTTTTTTTTTGGTTTGTGGCTAAATACACAACAAAAAACTTCAGTTAGATCCAGTTCCATGTTCCCGTGATCAAAATTAATAGAAAAGTTCACATCTTCTACATCGGAGTTCTTCGTGGTGCTTTCTAAATTTTTAAGACCTTATATTAGACTAAACATTTTTTGTCTCCCCTCTACCATTTTTTAAACGATTTATTATCCACAAACTTTACTACATGGAATGCAGATGTCTATATTTCAGGCAGCTTTCCTGTGCTTTGCTAAGGCACGTTACTGGGGAGGGTTACGGAAGGAACAGGCAGGTGGCAGTGGCAAAGTTTAGCTGTAGTTTATGTTGGTGGATTAATGCTTTACATGCATCTTTTTGGGTTATACAGTCTTGTAGACGGAAGGAAGCCCCAGGATCTGGGATTCGCAGCACTCACGATGGAGAGCCATTTGTACAGCCTGTGGCCACTCCCCTGGGGCCCCCTGCAGGCCACCCCTGGGTACTGCTGTGGTCAGGAGGTGAGGACCCATGCCCGCCCTGCGTCCACTGATCCTCGGGAGAGCGTCTGTGTGTTGGCTGGATCATTTCGCAATAAACTCATCAGTCAGTCTGTGACTCCATCGAATCTGGTGAGTATTCCATGGCTGTTTCCTTCTTCCTTGCAACTGCTAGATCACAGTAATCTTTAGTTTTTAAATTTATTGTATCTTTTGAAGGACCTCCTGCTGGCTGTGGCCGTTGTGAAAGGTATGTTAAAAAAAAAAAAAAAAAAAGCCCAAGGGCTCGTGATAAGGCGCCATGATTCTGAAACCTAACAATACAGAAATCTGAAAGGGTTCGCTCTCCCTTGGTCGTCTGCTGCGTTCTTTGTCCTTGACTGCAATGTGGCTTCATTGCACGGTGAAGGATTTGGTAATAAAAGTTTACCATTCCATCGAAAGGGACTAGAAAACAACTTGTTGTATGAGACACGTGTATTAGAAAATACATCCTATAAAGGAGAAAACACTTAGCAGGTTCTTTGACTAGGACATCTGAATACTGTCATTGCAATTAATGTTTCCTTAACGGCAAGCATTTGAGTACAACTTCCCAAATCTTGTGCAGGCTTTGCCAAAAACTGATTGCGTTCAAAAGACACCAGCTTTTAAAAATATCATTTGAGTTAAGTACATACAGTACTCATAATTGTGCATCCTTAGGTGTGTGGACAACCCTCCCCCCCCAAAAAAAAGTTAAATTAAGCTATGGCATATCACAGAGAGCCGAAATTAAACTAGGGAACATGCAAACAGGAGACCATTTAATATAACACACCATGTTGTCCACCAAGGTGAAAAATGCCTTGAAATCAAATTAAACACGGAATGATCAGACAAATGTGCAAAGCTGAGAAAAAGTCTTGGCACACCACCTCCTGAATCGCACACACGCTGTGCTGGGCTGGAACTGTCGTTTGTGTCATTAACGACCGCCTGTTATTGGTATCACCTCCAAGAACATAACGAAACGGGCTTCCTTATGTAGCGGTAAGAGGATAATGACATTGGTGGATGAACGTTGAGAGTTACAACCAAAATGGCAAAAACCAAAGCTTGGTGAGTATCAACTGCAGATTAAAAGTAATGTGCACAGAAAATCCTATTGAAATGTGTCATTCTATCCATTTCTCTCTGAAAGCAAAGGATATTTCTACAAATAAATACTACAAATGGAATTACCTTGTTCCCCTATTTTGAAATACGTTAAGATTCATACAAAAATCTGGATTAGTCTGCTTATGGAAAGGCTGCATAAACATCAATATGAAAGATTAGTAAATACTTATTAAGTCCTAATTATGTATTTAGCATCATTTCAGATAATGTTATACCAGGAGAGTGGGAAACTGGGGATTAAAACATAAATAGGAGATTTCCTATGTCAATTTCATGTGCATATCACTCTAGAAATGCATAAACTTATGGAATAAACATATCATCTGAATAAAAAGCAAATTATAGGATATGCTCGTGTACATCAGAGGAGGAGGAAATTCAAGTTACGAGCAGAGGAGGAGTTATAAAAATACACATCCTGGGGGTGGAAATAACTAAAAAAGAGCTGATGCCTGCACAGAGGCTGCAGATGGGACGTGATACGGGCTCGGTGATAGGGATAAGCCCCAGAGCGATATCACGTGAAGAATGCTGTTACATGGATGAGCACACAGAGGGGTGACAAGGCTCGTGCTTTCTCCAGCTGCCTGCAGGCCCCCCACCTTTAGTGCCATTATCCAACTACGTCAGCATGGCTAATTCGAATCCTCCTGCTTTTCTCTAATATTTTTTCTGCTATTGGGTCTATTGTTCATCCAAAGGCAGGGTCTTGAATCCATTCATTTGTTCATGTGCATATTCATGGATGGATTCCCCTGCATACCCACGGACCAGAGACAGATGCAGACACTGTTACACTGGGTTCAATAGTGTCCGCGCAAGTCCACCTGGAACATTCAGGATATGACCTCATCTGCAAAGAGGGTCTTTGCAATGCTGGATTAGGGTGGTCCCTAAGTCCATATACTGGTGCCCTTAGAAGCAGAGGAGATGACACAGGGACACAGACCTGTAGAGGGAAGGAGACCATGAGACAATGGGGCACAGGCCAGAGGGATGCAGCCCCCAGCTTGGGAACGAGGGACGCCAAGAAATGTTGTCACCCCCAGAAGCTAGCGGGAGCGAGAAAGGATTCTTCCCTAGCGCCTCCAGACGAAGTTCGGTCTCGCTGACACCTTGATTTCGGATCTCTCACTTCCTCGGTGTTGGGTAATTTGTTTCGGCAGCCCTAAGGAAACGCATATAGAGATACAGATACAATTATGGAGAGGCAAAGCTACACAGTGCTCAGTCCGGGCCAGCCACCGAGAGTTGAAAAACATTTGTGTCTGAGGCTATGCTCTTCGGAGGCCCAAATTCTAGTGTGGGACCTCTGGGTAGCAGCCACCATGGGCCTTGAACTTGCCAGCACATTCTTGCTCAGAGAGCCGGACTGCAAGGCTGACCTGTCTCCTGACGCTCAGCAGTTTCTGTAGCTGGTCACACAGGCAGCGACGAGGTCAAGGCAACTCCAGCCCGATGGGACCACCGCCAGGGGGAGTGGCTTGTTTACTGATTGTTCTGAAGCTTGTTTTGCTTTGTTTCTTTTTTCCCCCAAAGGCGTTGGGCCCTTGGTGCTGGGCTTCTCCATGGGGACGATGACCTGCCACCTGTACAGCATCCAGTGGGTGTCCTGACATCGTCCCCGTGCAAGCTGCAGGCAAGGGGGCCAATGCTGATGTTCACACGGCTCTGCGGTCCCTGAGCAATCAAGTCCTTTGTCTCTCACTGAGGAGTCTTGTGCCTTCTGTCAGCAGCCATCAAAGCTAAGAGGCTTAGTCTGTAAGTAGATTCAAGTCTCAGAATCCTGCACAATCTCGACACTCCCGCCTTATCCATTTATTTACTAAATTTTATTGTTTCACAATTTTAACTCTTACCCCTCCTGGTACGTCACCACATCTATTGGTTGGTTTATTAAAAACTTATTTAAACATTATTTTCTAAATAAACACCACATCATTCAGCAAGAGGCAGAAACATGAGTCCCCATCATGAAGCTCCCAATGTGCCACTCCAGGCCCATGCAATCTGATGTCACACAATGCCTGGAATCTGCATTTTACTGCATGTCTCCAGGCATCCTCTTCAAAGTGTTAGCCACATGCGTTTACATCCACATCTTTTTGTACATAATTTCCCTCGTTTAGATGGTTGCCTCTGACTCTGCCTAAGCCTTGTCCTTATATTTATGGACAAACCCGGTAGAGATTTTCCAAATTATCTTCAGCTCCTCTACGCACTATCTATCTAAAGCCATTTAAATTATTGCTATACTTTATCCAGTATATGCCCTTCCCGAGCTCCTACAGGATCCTGAGATTCTGAGGCCTAACAGCAATATCTTACTTTTTTTTTTATTTTTTATTGGAGCTCAGCAAGAAGTCCAACATTTAGAAACTGCTTAATAAATACAATGCAAGTGATAATGTGATACGCACAAATGACAGATGATGCTATCTAAAGAAACCATTTCAATTTAAATAGTTTAAAAACTATTTTAGAAAGCTCATGTGTTGTCACTCTATATTTAGGGAACAGTTTTGAACACAGAACATTGCATGTAACTCTGCAGGTATTACAGTTAATTTAATGCCATTCCGTAGCTTATCAGGAGGCAGAGATGCTCCACACTGATGTTAAGAAGGACAGAGAAAAGAGACCGTGGTTGTCCCAGGCGGTTAGCGTACATGATCATGAACTCAACTCTGTGCCTCTTAGGAAAGTCAAAATTACAGTTTAAACTTCACTGAAATCTTTACAGATATGAGAATCCCCTTCGTGAGCATCATGAGAAAATATATCCCATCGAATGTCGCGTGGGTGACTAAGAAAATTAATTAGATCAGCATTCGCAATGTGCCCGGAGTCAGAGGACCCTGGAAATTAGAGCAGGGGAGGACCTTGGAGATCACCTTGTCCGACACCTTCATTTGGCAGATGAGGAAATGGAAACTTGATTGGTAAGAATAATTTCCCAAGGTCGCACAGGTAATTAGTAGCAGAACAAGGTCTCACACATAAGTACTCAAACTCCTGATGAGGGTCCTTTCAACTGCATAAAGGGCATTGCTGTTCCAAAGCATGAAAAGATGAAGCAGGGTAGAGAGCTTCTCTATCAGGCACATTCTAAAGACGTAAAATGAATATATATATGGAAGGCAGTACCCTGGCTGGTTTGGCTCAGTGGATTGAGCGTCGGCCTGCGAGCTAAGTGTCGCTGGTTCGATCTTCCAGTCAGGGCACATCAGAGAAGGAAAACTCTGACTCCAAAAAACCTCCGCTGCCTTGCGGCATACCTCTTCAGGGGAAAGGCTATGGGAGTAAACCCCGACAGAAAATCCGGAGCCGGAGTCCCTAAGGCGGTTTGACATTGTAGTCAACACCGGCAACTCCTGCGGCGCACCTGAAGCCAAGCTGTATTGACTCCGTCTTTCCCTTGGACCCTTCAGCTGCGAAGAGAGGGGGGGTCTGCTGCATGGGCAACTGCAGACCCTCCATATCACCCTGCCCAGGCTCTGTAGCTTCAGCTTCACTGGAGAGGACACTCCAGCGTCATCGCAAGATGTCGATTCAACACGGGAGGAGACAGATACCGTGTCACTCCCGAGTCGGACTGCACAGCCATTCTCGGCGGTGCAGATAGACTCTTAAGAAGCTACACCATCGTCTCTCGAGACGGACGGCTGCCGACGATGGAAGGCAGGTATGTGCCTGCATCGTGTCACAGAAAGATATGCAGATATATTACACCCACATCTTTGCTCTCTGTAAAAAATCCCTTGAAGTCTCTCTTTGCTCTTTGTAACTAATATGTCCTACCTGTCATCTGAACAATTCTTACCACAAGGCTATTGTTGATAACGATGAAGTCATAAGCGATGAGAGAGAAATAGCTGTTCAGAATATGTAATTGATTTTCTACACAGTTCAATTTGATTATATCTTACAGGATTTGCTACATTTCCAAAACCTAACACTTGAAGATTAAATTCACGATGGGATGGGATGGGATGGGATGGCAGAGACACCCACTTGGTTCTTAATAGTCATTCTTCCTGTCTTTGCATAGAGTTAATGAGACTGCTCAGCTGAGCCCAGCCACTGAGTCAACGCGTCACTTCCTAATCTTTCTTGCAACTAAAAGGATGTAAGAAGAAGTGCTGGAGGCTGAGTTGTAACTGGAATGATGTATTCACTCATCTTTCAGGCCATGCCTTCAAGGGAAAGAGTTGTGCTGGCTCTTACATTTCTCCCTCCCAGCTGCGGGAATGGAGCCACCAGAGAGAGAGCATCTTGTCCCCTAGATTAAGGCTGGGTGCGGAAGACAGCGGAGCAGTAGCTTGGGGGGACCCTGGCTCCCCAACACGTGAGGCTACGTACCAGCCCTAAAAGCCCTACAGTTATTCACACTGGGAGAAAGGTACTTCTAGGCTATGTAAACTCTCCCCCGAGCCTTCTCCTTCCCTGCAGCTGACCAGATGCTGCCTAACACAAGTGGGACTGGTCTGACTGGAGAATTCAAAAGTTTACATTGATAGACAACGTTGTGGGCAGAGTATTAGACAAAATTGGACTCAAGAGATGGATCTTTGCCTGACGTCATGCTGATGCTAATTCTGCCAACCTAAAAACCTGAAAATAAATCATTCCTGGCACTGAAACATCTACTTTTTAAAAAATGAGTTATTTTATAAAATTATATCTCTACACTCTCCTGTCTCACCTTGAACTTAGAAGGCTGGTTGCTCTACTGGAGAGACATCGATGCCTCGTGCCCACAACAGTCCTGGGAATATACCGATCCCTTCCTTACCTTTACTTCCCATTAAAGGCAGGACACCTCAATATTATATCTTTTAATTCCCAGCTGACAGATGATGTGGTGTCCTTGGTTCTGCTGTTTCTTTTTCCCAGATCTATATGGACAGATTCTTACTCATCTTTCATGTCTTTGCTCAAATCGTACATCTTCAAAGAGACGCTTCTCTGTAAAATGGCGCTCACCTTCCCAGCGGATCCCTATCACATCCGCCTCTTTGTTTCCTTCAGACAGTTAATCTGAACTGAAATTATCTTATGTACTTACTTGCTGGTTGTTTACGATCTGCCTTCTCCTCGCGGTGTTCTAGAATGCACATTTTATATCTTTTTATATGAACTTTTGTTTCTCCACTAATATATCTGAATAGCTATTCCAAATTTTGTTCTTGAAACTAGAATAACATTCATTCCCTCTTCCCTCTGTGTTTATTTGCCCATGGAAAGGGTATCTAATGAAAACACATATATGGTTAATAGTTTAATTTTAAATATTAAAGTATTTTAAAGTATTTTTATTCAGTCCCATAAAATGCCAAAGACTGGGCTTTTAAAAACATTTTGTGAAATAAGATCAGGCCTTTTCCAGGTGAATCATCAAGGTCAGGTCTACCGACATGCATTCATTTTACTTTCATGGTTTCTCCTTTTCTTTTACAATCTGAAGACACAGATTTTCTGAAAACTACACCACACTGGGCTTGTTTCCCCACAACTGATTCAACAGCTTTAGGGACTAAAACACGGCCCAGCTGTCGTATAAAACTACCCACCGCAGTGACCCAGTGGATTTCCTTACCCACGAATTAAACATACAGGTGGTGGATGTCACTTTTGGAAGGAAGACCTAAAAATGAGCGCACCATTCCGTGTGCGTGTCCTGCCCCAGCAGCTGTGGGAGTCTGTGTCGGGATGGGCCGCCCACGAACCTGGAACCTGAGTAAGTACAAGGCCGAGCGCCGGCTGACTCTTTTCGTTCAGGTGGCGTGAGAAGCCATTTTTGCTGCCACATTGCGGATATTTAGGGTTTACGTGTTACAGGAGCGTTACCTGGTCTCTCGTCTCAACACAAGGTGACCCTGTGGTCTCTAGGGAAGGGGAAGACAGCTAAAGGGACACTCACTGACTTTTAAATCCTTCCATCAAGAAATAACGCGCATCATTGCTTCCCTTAGCCACTGGCGATAACGGGTCTCCTGGCACCACTAACCACAGGGAGTTACAGAAACTAGGGAGGGGCGCATGAGTACTCCGTAGTCAGTAAACGTTTCAACCTCATACTTCATACTTATAGTCATTTCAATTTTATAAATAAATTCTTTGAACTTTTCCTTCCTCTAGATAAATGGAGAAATGAAGAGTTTGTGGTCATGGTCAGGATTAGATGACTATGAACAAGATAGTCATACGGTAAATCCCCAGAAAGCCGCTGCTTTTTCAGACTTTAAAATGAAGTTTACCCAAATGATTTTTTAATTTAATAACTTAATTTGTTTATTCTACAAATATTTGTCAGCTGTCTAGTATGAACTATATGAGTCACAATTCAATTTTATCTGCCACAATTTTTTGAAGAATCGATTTGTCTATATCAAATGCACTCAGCTTGGTTAAGATTATTGTCTTCTGAGTTCACAGAGTTTATATATCAACTTGGTCCAGAATTAAGTTGCGTGGAAGACAAGTTGGCCTGATATATGTTGAATAGGGAGAACGGGATACAATGTCACACTCTACATGCTATTTGTCGGTAAAATAGGTTGTAGTATTAACTCTCATTTGACACTTGCCCCACTTTGCCAGTTTAATAAGTGAACATCAGAATGCCTTTACTTAGGCCTGAAGCAGGGCAGAGCATGAAAAAGACTAGACCTTGCAGACCACTTTTCTGACATATGAGGGGCTGAGGGATATTGGGTAAGACATTTATATGTAGCCAGTGTTTGGCAAACCTTGCTGAATCCATTTATTTATGAAGACCTGACGTATGGTAGATTAAAGAATGCCTTATGTCAATACAAGTGGCAAAACGAAACGTACAAAATACAAAAGAATTTTAAAATCTTTTAAATGTGCCTGATCATTCTCATTTCATAAAGATCAACTCATGAGAGTGTCAATTTGACTGGGGAAGTCTACTCTGTGTTTACAGGGCTGTCAGGGTCGAATGTTCACTAGGCTTTCCATTACAGCTTGATTTCTGCCATTACATAAATAAACCAGATTCAGTTTTACAGGATGTTGTCACTTACAAACACACAACCACTATATTAATGCATTATTAGGTGAGAATCAATTAAAAATAAAACAGAAGTGTGGGAAGGTTGATAACAAACTCTACCCTTTCATTCTTATTAATAATTTTCTCTCTCTATATGAATCAGTTCTAAAATGTACCCAGCCCGGCCAATAATTAAAAATGAAGTACCTTTTGGAAATGAAAAGATAGTAATTTTTTTGTCCACTAGATGAAGAGTGCATGAAGAGGCAGATTTTCAGTCACCTACATGCAAGTAAGCATTAAACTATAATTTTCATTTGTAGCACTATATTATCTACCAGCACTGGGGATATTTGTAGTTCATGCAGTAGATAATTATAGCATTATGTTCTTTAAGCAGTATCAAAGGGAACAGGTGCAGTTTCTGAAGACCAAGGACAATGAGCCAATCTGTGTCTAGAGCAGCCATCCTCACGTGAAGAACGGGAAGCCTACCGGTGTGACAAGGGCTCTGAAGCTGTGAGCAACATTAGCAAACAAAGTTGGCTTTTAGCCGCCTGGTTAGTGGTCTCTCTTATTCCTCTAGCATTTTCTTCCAGAAGTCACAGAGCAGTTAGAAAGAAATAAATTAATTCCACGTGCTGTAATAGATCACACACAGAAAGCAATGGGCACATTCTACTTCCCAAAACGAGAGAGAATAAGAGGTAAATAATGCTGGGAAGCATGTGACTTGGACAGCCAGTCCTGATTTTTAAGCAACATAGTGCACACAATTCTGCTCTTTAGAGAACAATCCTTTAAGAATCACATATCTATTTGGGACGCAGGACTTTTTATCTTCCGAATTTCTGAATGCAGACCTCAGCGGGGTTGTGCTCGCAAATAGGAGTTGCCAGGCAAGAGAATGTGACGGAGCAGCAAAGTGTGTCTTCAGGAAAGAAGTCTGGGAGCATGTCCAGAGAGCAACGCTTTTGTTGTAAAGATGTCTGTCTGATTTTAAACGTTACTTGATCTCTCTAGTTGGCAGTTTTCTCTGCACAAGGAAGAGTGGACTCAGATCTTTTCCATTAAAAACATCTTTTAAATGTCTTTTCAAATATCCCCAACCCGGCTGCCCAGTGTGTTCACACTACCCTTTGAACAACCAGGGGTCTATACTGGGCAAATTCTGACTTTCTGGTTTGTTGGTTTGTTCTGCTCAATTTAAGACGTTCATAAAAACATGTTTGACTCCCTCTCGTAAACGTAATTAGCTAATTATTGAGACTTAGTGGCCGCAGACCTTTTTAGCTGAAATCATTTCCCCCGAGCATTATTTTAGTCACCTCGGGAGAGGAATATGTGCGCGCTGCGCAAGTCCTGAGCAGAGAAGCGCACGGAGCCTCACTGCCGTCCAGATGCTGCACACATTCTATCATCTTGTTTAATTTCCTCCACAACCCTAAGAGCATGTTCGTTCATTCAGAGGTGTCACCTGGTGGCACCTGGCTCTATGTGTCCCGGTCAGCCTCAAATCCAGTTCTGATCATGTGAGGAGTTCTTGTAGTGCGTTAGGAATGGAAGAGGTCACAGCTGATCTGGGCCCTTAACGAGCAGGTGGTGCTTGTCTATCCACTCTTGTCCCATTCCCTGGCTGGATGCTGATGTCCTGGGTAACGCTGGATGCCACTCATGAAACGTGCACAGCCCCCATGCATCCGGGCTCTGCATGGCAACACGGGGCACACTCGAGTTCCCACACCACAAATTCCTGGGTTACTTCTTCTAGTTCTGTGATAACGCCCTTGGGATTTTGAGAGGGGTCGCACTGAATCGGTAGGTTGCTTGGGGTAGTGTGGACATTTTAACGATGTCAATTCTTCCACGAGCAGAGTGAATCCTCCCATTTATTTGTGTCGTCTAAAATTTTCTTTCACCGGTGTTTTACAGTCTTTGGAGTCCAGGGCTTTTATGTCCTTGGTTACTATTTATCCTGAGGTAGTTCATTCTTTTTGATTCAATTTAAATGGGATTTTTCTGAGTTGATTAGTACTCTAAAATGTACTTATATTTATTAGTGTAAAGAAAAATATTTACATAGATATGAAGATGCAAAATCTATTCCTACATGTGACACTATCTTCAATATTATATGTTCATGGTTGGCAAATGGGCTCTTCTGCTTTGAAAAAGGAATTCACCTGGGACGCCTTTTTCCTTAACCACGGTGTATAAAAATGTGCCAAACATAAGACTCCATTTATGCCTATAAACCTATTGTTAGCTATCAATCCTGATGTAAACACAGAAGTGAATTTTAGGATAAATAAGGAGTTGATTTTATTTACTAAGATTAGAAATTGCAGGACCAGCAGAATTTTGAGTCTTCTCAACTTTGCAGCAACCCTTTTACAAAGTTAAACATTCTAAAATTAAGGCCAAAGGTTCTGTTTTCCAACTTGGTGAGGTGACGTGAACTGTATTTCAAAACACCACTGGGACGCTGAGCTAGTCACGGGGTTCAGGGACAGCATTAGCATTCTGGGCAGCCGTTCCCCCAGGGCCCTGGCCGCCCCTCCCCCACTGGAAAGCTATTCATGGCCGCAGCTCCAGACCCCAGGGGCTGCCAAGCTTCACAGGTGCCCCTGCAGAGAGGGCCGCCACATCTGCCCCGCCCCCCCAAAGAGAAAACCCTCTATTCAGGAGAGAGAGCCATTTACAGACAGAGAGGCCATTTTTCAAGGTCTTTGAAGCCAGGGCAGTGTGGGGCGTCAGCAGTTGTACCTCCTCTTAACAGCAGGTGCAGAAGGATACACTGGCTCCCTTAGAAACACTCGTGAAAGGACCCCTTCGCGTCAGCATTTTAATGGCGGGTCTCTTTAAAGGAGCCCCGCTAAATGCATCGACTTCCAAACATACCTAATTTATCTGACTGATGAAAATACGAAATGCCCATTGGTCGGGGCCTCATGCAAACGCTGCCATTAAGATATATTTAGAGATTTTATATTTTAATTTATAGATTATATACCCATATTTATAGATTTGATATTTCTTACATTTAAAAAATCCTGCTTCCTTTATTTATGCTAATTTTAATATCTGATGATGCTACTCTACAATCACCCTTCTCCTTTAAAATATTATTTACTATTTTCGCTTACTTGCTTTTTCCAGGATAAATTTCGGTTGATGTTGCATTACATTGAATGTTAATTTGAGAGAAAATAATATCCTTATAAGGTTTTTTCCATTCAGAACCATGACTAAGGTCTTCATTTATTCAAAATTTCTCTTAATTTCCTAAATAGTTTTGTTTTGGCTTATTTCTTCAGTTACACATTTCGACATTCTCATGAATATCATCTTCGTTTCTATTATATTGCCTTACTGGTTTTTCCTCATTTGTGAGTAGACTTTTTTTTTTAATTTTTTTATTTAGTTACTTTTTAACCAGCCACTTCATTCATTTGTTTAAGTAGCTTCTTAGGTTTATGTCTGTTTTCTCCTCCAGTTGATTCTCTGGAGTCTTTTCAGATAAATATGCATGATATCTGCAACATATAATCATATCTCCTTTTCAATATATCAATTCCTGCTAATCCCATAGTTGTTTTATTTTACTACCGTAAGTCCCTGAGCAAGAGAAATAACAAAAACAACAGCAGACTTTATTTCCTTGTCCTAAATCAAGTAAGAATATATATTTTTTTAACTTCAGGAAAAAGTCTATGTACCTTCTTAAATTGCTTATTCTATTACTCTGTTGATTTAATAAGTAATATTTCAGAAGAAATATTTAGATTGTAATATCCACTGCACATGCAAGGATGTCTCTGTTTTCCTCTTATATAGGAAATCACCTAAGCATAAAATTCATGAGTCAGTATTTTTCCTCCCCAAACCCCATTCATTGTACTTTATAGTATGTCGCGATGTTTTCACGGCCACGTGGTTACATTTCCAAGGTGCAGGGGCAGACGGGCACCACTTTGCTGTCCCAGTCGTGGAAAGCCAGACGAGCTAGGAGCGGGCTTCCCACCCGGGTTCCAGGAGGCCCTACTGCGTGTAGCTTCACGCTGCCCTGTCTGGCGGCCCTGCTCCCCTGGGGCTCCCCAGAGCAGGAGAGGCAGGGGTTGGGGGGGCCAGGCAGCGATCCAGGGAGGGCCACTACTGGGTCTGCCTGCAGACGCTCCCACGCGGGGCTGGGGCTGCCTGGATTCTTGGTGGACACACGCTGCCGTTGTCCGAGCTGCGGCCGCGTGTATGGAAAGGAGGTGCTCCGGAGCAGACTTCTGTGTCCACGCACACGGTAAGCTGACTTAAGATGTGCCAAAGCTTGAAGCTCTTCGATGAACTAGAGAAACTGAAATGGTTGCCTTTAACTCAGAGACCACTTTCTCATGCAATCCTTCAGCACACCCTGCGTTTGGTACAGCCCGTCTTTTACGCACGTGGATTCCTGTTTTAAAGACTGTCCTCTCTCTCGCTCTCTCATGGATTTTTCTCCAAGAGGTCTCAGTCCACTCCTTGTGGAAATTCCATTAAGCATCCTTCATGCTTCTCATGCACCCCCCCCATAAATTACAGCTCCCCATTCTTTATTAACACTGGTTTAGTGTCTTAAGACTTCATTCAAATAACCTAGTTTTCTCTTAACAATCCACTGCCTTTATTTTAGTTTTAAATTTAGTGATGACATTTTTTTTTATCTCCCACAACCTTGCTTGTTTTCTGGTTACTCCATCTCGTGAATTTGCTTCGCCACGGCTTCCGTTTCCTGGGAAACGCCTTGGCCCCGAGGGCTCGGCGGGAGCTGGAAGCGCTACGCGTAGCAAACACGGCAAACCTGGGAAGTACCACGTGCTGGTGATTACGCACCCAGGCTCTGAGCCGCCTGCGTGAGTTCGGGTCCTGGCGCTGCCGCCACGGGTCGGGTAATCTTAGCACATCTTCCAGAGGATCTAAACTTCAGTTTCTGCGTTTAGAGTTTTGGAGGAATAACGCTAGCTCCCTTATAGCATTATATTTAAGGAACAAAAACAGGGATGGGCACACGGTTTGTGCTTCATCCACGTTAGCAAGCAGCTTGCTAACTGTGGACAGCGCTCATTAGCAAGTCAGCCCCAGGTCTGTCACCCTTCACCGCCTTTATCACGGCGCGTCTGGGCTCAGCGTTCAAGGGGACTGGTGGGTCCGCGGAGCGTCTCCCCTGCTGGCTGGTGGGTGGCTGTCTCACGTGGGTGTGGTGAGCAGTGAGTTGGTCATCTGGGCCCTCGTTTCTGTTTGTTTTCTGCACGATCTCTTTCCAAAAATCTCTCCACCGTCCTGCCTATGGATCAAAATGATTTAATAACATCCAACAGAGATGTAACTGATTTTATTTCAAGAGGAATTTAGATGAGGTTTTAAAACAAAAAGACATGTACATACACATCTTGTCCTTCTTATGTTTCTAATTCCTAGCCGAGGGTGTGTGTGCATAGGATAATACTGAGGACAATATTTCTTAAATATAAATATAAAGCTCCCTTAAAATTGGTAGGCTTTCCTTATAGCCTCACTAGGTTGTTTGAGATTGTTTATAGCTAACTCCCTGCTTCCATGAATTAATTTTATTTCAGCTCAATAAAAGGTACTGCCTGAGACTTGATCTTTTTGTTGCCTCTGAGAAACCTACATGAAGCCTTCCTGCTGGGCTTAATAGAACAAACACAACAAACTGACCTTCATTTTCTCCGGTGTTCTTTTGTTGCAACGATGTTCTTTTGTGCTGTTCTATTCGTTGCTGTCTGAAGTGCATCTGGATTGTGAGATAGGGGATTTTGATTTCAATTGGCATTGATTTTTGAATGTATTCACTGACTTTATAACTTGTAGTGGCCGCCTCAAATGAAGTTCTCCAAAGTTCTGTTTTGTTTTGTCAGGTCTTATTTTTTTCCCCCCAGTGTTACAGGGATTTCAGCTGCTCCGTATCTTGGTAATCTTTAGCTTTTCCCCTCTTGATTTATAAAGCGATTTGATTTTAGAAAATGTTACCTTTGTTTAATGCTCAAGGAAAAGAACACTGGATTTCAGGCGTGCGCCATTTTAATGACTTGGCACATGGGTGCATACCTTCTCTGTGTGTGTTTACATATACACGATACATTGGAATATGTGTAAGGAAATAACAATGGGAGGAGGTGAGTGAGCTTACTTTTTTGTCCTCAGCATGAATAATAGTAAACATACTATGAAGATTAAAGCTTGCCCACTGCCTTTACATGGTATTTTCAAATTAAGTATTACATTAAATTTATCAGGAAAACAACCCAAAGGAGATCCACACACAGACACACACACACACACACACACACACACACTGAATTGGGCAGGACTGATTAGATAAGGGCAGTGTTGGTGAGATTTGCATGATTTTTTGCCTGTAGTTCAATATCAAATTATTTCTTTATATTAGTGCCATCCTGTAGAATGAAAAAGAGTTCAGGACAAATTCTATCTTATCAATATGTTTAGTAGTGACAGCTTGACATGACCAACAGCATCTACATACATTAAAGCCTCCAATGTCATCGGTATGAAAGCTGACAGAAGAAGAGACTTTCGTATAATATGAGAAGCCACCCTTTTTATTCTTCCTTTACGTGTATATGTACTATCATGGTTTTTATAGACTAAGATTCTCATCTACGCTAAGTCAGGTCACCGTACATCACGGTGTTTGCTCTGGTACAACATTCTGTGGGGAAATGTTCAGGGGAAAGGTTCAGGAACAACATAATAATTGGGTTTCATAAGATGGGTGTTTGTTTTCAGATAATAAAACCAGCACACCATCCCAAGAGTGGATGATGTATTTATCTTTGCAAGTAAACATGTATTCATTTCTTCCATAATGTAAGTAAAATTGTTTAGCAGTGACTCATACAGAAATGAGACTGATTCTGGGTCCTGATTTAACTCTATTTGAAAATTGAAATTGCATCCATTCTAAGAATTTTATTGTCAATGACATTATAAGATTTGGAGACACATTTGTGTCTCGGGATTTATATTGATTCTTACTTTATGGTCCACAGACAAACCACTGATGCTTAATATAATATCAGCAAAGAAGCAGTTTATTCCCTTGCACTCTGTAACATTTTTCTCTTTAAGATGGAACTTCACGTTCCAATTAACCATCCCTGGAATGGATGCAGTTAACGCAACCGTCCGTCTCATGCAGAGTATCAGGATGAACATCTCAGGGCCCGGGTTATAAAACAGGAGACAAAATGTGTTTCAGTAAACAAATAAGAATTTACTCTGTAGGGCAATATAAAGTTATACCTTCACAGAGATAGGGTCACGTGATCCTCGAGTATTGTTTTTCACATGGGGATTAAAAGAAGCATTTGCCAAGAACTGCTACCTGGCACGCAGAAAGCATTTGAAGTTGGGAGAACAAAGATCATCTGAAATCATTTCAGCTGAAGGTAATAAACATGTTATGGTGATCGAGGTGACTGTATTGCAACACAGGACGATTCTAGATGCTACAACAAGTGGGTTAAAATGATTAAAGTATATTCTTTGCAAAGTTAACAGGTGTTTTAGGAATTAAAAAATTTGTTCTGGAAAATCCTTGTATAAACCTAGTTTTTTCTAAGTGTGGGGCATTAGAGAGAATTTTGCATGAATATATACATTGTAGATTTCCAAGAGGAGCTTATAAGAATTATGGTCTCCAAATTTGCTTAGCCATGGCTCATCTATGCTTTCTTTCTAGGAATAAATACTCTAATTTCATATGTAAATTACTTTAACCAAACTTAGTCTGTATTATTAAAGAAAGAACAAAATAAATCATTTTGTGTGCCAAAATGACATGATTTTTATACAAAATAAAAATGATCATCCCTGATTGCTTTTATTGACTGCATGAAAAATACTTATAAAAATACCCTGAGAGTAAATTAAAATTCTTTCCATTTCTACGTGTCTATTGTTTATAAAAATCTACTGCAATTTTTCTTCACAGATTTCCATTTTGTTCCTGTGCCAAGTAAGATGTGATTCTTTTCCCCCATGTTTAATAGCTATATTTACCTTATCTTGTTGCATTTCATGTTATGCATTTGCATTTCCTTACCTGCTTATGTAATGTACCATTAAGCCTTGACAACACCACCTGCTTGTGAACTGCCCCACCCCCAAGCCGCTAGTCTCCCAGATTGCCTCTCTCAACATTATGCAAAAATGGTGCATCAGACGATAATTTACATGCTCTAAGAATACACAGACTTTGACAAAATTAACTATGACAAAATTAACTGTTGAAACAAACAAACCAAAATTAGCGAATGCGTTTACCAGGCTCGAACTGGACCATCCTCCTCCATCTCAAAAAAAAAGCTTCATGCCAGGACGACCATGCTTTACTGCTGCGGGCAAATCACATTTTTATACTTTATTTTTACTGCTTCCAGGACATACTAAAAATGGATCCAGACTTTTATTAGATTTTATATCTACTAGAAAGTGGTCTTATTCTTAGACATAAAGAAAACCAGCTTGAATTAGAGACTGCTATAAGAAAAAAAAGTATTGCAAAGATAATTAGATAGCTCATGTATTTAAAGGTGTAAAAGTTATTGGAAGATAATAAAAATTATTATTTGTGATTCTTTAATGCATTAAAAAAAGAAAGTTAATTCAAGATGGGAGGCACTATTTTGCAGGACATTAGCGAGAAGTTGTGTCTTGGAATTCCAAAAGCACCAAATCTCTCTGATTAAAACAAAATTATAGAAAGAGCTCATTGAAGAGAGGACGTACAAAAGAAAAAAAAAGGGCCGATAAAGAGAGAAGGTCAAATGGAAAACATCTGGCTACGAGCAAAGAAGGAAGGGAAGAAAGAAAGTGGGTTGAGAGGGAGAGAAAAGGAACGAAAGAGAAAAAACAAGGACGATGAAGAGGGTTGATACATTGCCCCTGGAGGTCAGCTGTGGTAAACGTCATTCTCCAGCACGTCTCCCGTGGAAATGTTGGAACATCTACTGGTCTTGTGTGTGATACAGAGTTGTAACTACGTGGTGACGTGTCTGACACAGAGAAGCTGGGGAACGACCTCAGCAAGACAGGTGCGCTGCATCAAGGGTCTAAACCAGGGGTTCCCAACCTTCCTAATGCCGCGGCCCTTTAATACAGCTCCTCATGTTGTGGGGACCCCGAACCATGAAGTTATTTTCGTTGCTACTTCATAGCTGTAATTTTGCAACTGTTATGAATCATCATGTAAATATCTGATATGCAGGATATATTTTCACTGTTACAAATTGAACATAATTAAAGCACAGTGATTAATCACAAAAACAATATGTGATTATATATGTGTTTTCCGATGGTCTTAGGCGACCCCTGTGAAAGGGTCGTTCGACCCCCAAAGGGGTCGCGACCCACAGGTTGAGAACCGCTGGTCTAACTGGTGTTTGAACAGCCCCCCCCCCATTGGGTCTGCCTGCTGCCTTCATCAGTGTCCGGTGTCCGCTGTGCATGGACACCTGCTCACAAGAGAAGGGTGGATAGCAGGTCATCTCTCCCTCCGTCTCAAGAACTTAGCGACACAGAGGGACCAACCCTGTCTGCTAAGCTCTGAATGTGTGTGTCCCCTCCACATTTACCTGTTGGAATCCTAACCCCCGAAGCTGGCGGGATGGGGGGGGGCCCTCGGGGCAGTGTTGAGGTCCTGAGGATGGAGCCGCCAGGGCGGGATTAGTGTTCTTATAAAAGAGGTCCCCCGGAGCTCCCCCGCCCCTCCCACCCTGTGAGGGCACAGCGAGAAGTCGGCCGGCTGCAGCCCCAGAGGCCGACAGCAGAACCCCACTCCGCCGGCACCTTGACCTTAGTCTTCCAGCCTCCAGAACCGTGAGCTGTTGTGCATTTTCACAGCAGCCCAAAGGGAGTAAGACAATGACTCCGGCCCCTTGGAAAGAAAGGGAGAGGGCAACTGCCTGCCCAGCCCAGAAACGAAACAAAGCTGCATGCCATGCAGATTGTAACAGGTGACCCCATTTACACAGAACGGGAAACACTCTCCACAAAGTATTAAATGGTTGTTATTTGCATCTAGAAGGCGAACCAAAGTATCAGAGAAAATACCAGCCCCTGGCTGGTTTGGCTCAGTGGATTGAGCGTCGGCCTGCGAGCTAAGTGTCGCTGGTTCGATCTTCCAGTCAGGGCACATCAGAGAAGGAAAACTCTGACTCCAAAAAACCTCCGCTGCCTTGCGGCATACCTCTTCAGGGGAAAGGCTAAGGGAGTAAACCCCGACAGAAAATCCGGAGCCGGAGTCCCTAAGGCGGTTTGACGTTGTAGTCAACACCGGCAACTCCTGCGGCGCACCTGAAGCCAAGCTGTATTGACTCCGTCTTTCCCTTGGACCCTTCAGCTGCGAAGAGAGGGGGGGTCTGCTGCATGGGCAACAGCAGACCCTCCATATCACCCTGCCAAGGCTCTGTAGCTTCAGCTCCACTGGAGAGGACACTCCAGCGTCATCGCAAGATGTCGATTCAACACGGGAGGAGACAGATACCGTGTCACTCCCGAGTCGGACTGCACAATCATTCTCGGCGGTTCAGATAGACTCTTAAGAAGCTACACCATCGTCTCTCGAGACGGACGGCTGCCGACGAGTCATCAAATATTTATGGAGCGCTTGCTGCCTGTGAGTGGAAGAGCTGTCTAGGAACGCGGGCAGACAGCTCAGCACTCGTATTTCTTACAGACTCTCTGGAGGGCTCCAGCGGCCAGGCCGTCCTTCCCAGGCCGCTAATGGCTAGAGTTTCCATCAGGGGCTTAATTTACCTTCCCCCACTGACAGCCTCTGCTGGGCCTTTCAACTCCATTTCCCTCAGCTGTTCATTGTTCTTTTGTTCTTTATCCTAGTCCATGAGCACAACAGGATTTGGGATTGTACTAGAACTGGGGAGGTCGGGAAGAGGAAGAGAAGAGACTGAGAGCGCTAGGATAAGTGAAAGAAATTAGTGACAAGAGACACAGATTGGTTTCATTTACGCAAAATGCCCAAACCAGGCCCTGCTGTAGGTTTGACAAGTTCCGAGAGAGAAACAGCCCAGGGCTGGGTGAGGGAGTATTAAGGGATGATTGCTAATTGGTACTGCTCTTGCTTGGGGTGCAATAAAAATGTTTTCAATTTAGATTGTGGTGATAGTTCCATACATTTTGAATATCCTGAATTCCAACGAACTGAAAATAATGCCAATGATTTATTTTTACATTGGATTTAAAAAACTGAAACTGTACACTTAGTTTCTTTTTTTCAGTGAAAAAAATCTATAATTATCGATTTCTCCTCAATGATTTGAGCATCGAGTCAAACTACAAAATTTTATAACAGAGATAGTGCAAATGCATATATTTTTGTAATATCATTCTATATTTTCCCTTAGCTTTTCATTTTGATGTATTTTTTATCTGACTTCAGATAAATACATCCCATTTTTATTGCACCGACTGGTCAATACATCTTAAAGTAGCAAATCTAAAAACTGTGCTTCCCAAAACTCGTTCAGAAACAGTATTTTAATAGCCTCTCATCCTTCACATAAATTGTTAGTAACTTCCCCAGCAGTTTTCAGATATTCATGTCGAATGAGGCTGATAGCACTCTGAACTCATCACAGGAAATAAACTTTAAATCCCTTTCATTGAAAATTCCACGTTAAGAAATTTCACACTGTGGTCCCACTTCATTCCTATGCTTACAATACAAACACAAGGCTTTGGGGGTCTGTGTTCACCGTGCTACAATCATTAGCTGACTACCACAAGCAACAAGTTATAATGACTTTTCAATTTTAATAATAATAAAAGAAAAGAAAAATTAGCAGGTGTGAGCTGATGTTACTCATTGCACTATTGTTGGGAAGATAACTAGAAGGTATTACTCCGAGACCAGAGATATGTTGTTTTCAATTATTTCCTATGATGTGAGTAACACTGTGCTGTGTACATTAGCACCCCTGCGTTCCAAACCAAAGAGAGCTCCCTGGGAAGCCAGCGTCCTCCATCCCCCAGGGACACACGTGCCTTACCTCTGTCTCGGCAGGCTAATGAACGGCTGCTTCTGGCACCTCTTGCTAAGGCTGAAGAGCTTGTGCACGATCTTCTGCGCTTTGAGGAAGAGTTGCTTCATGCTGTTCTCCAGTTGTTCATAGCGGCGCTGGAAATTAGAATCCATTGTCCACAAGTGCATGATGGCCGACGTGTTGAGGAAGTAATTCATGGGCAGCCTTTTCATAAAGAACTTGAATTCGTCTGAAAGAAAATGGTTAAAATCCAATACTTGAATTATAAACAATCATCTTCCTCTTTCTCCAAAACACATTTCACATGTTAATATTTAAAAAATAAGTGCATACAATCGTATTTGAGTAGCAAATCAATAGAAAAATTTTAAATATTTTCATAATACTTTTCTTTTTTGTTCCCCTTAAAACAGAACTTTCAGGGAAGAAAATAATTAGAAGAATGTGTGCTAGAGCCAATAGTTTAGGCAGGAAATTCAAGCTGAACTTATTTTTTCCGTGTTCTCCCTTTGATGATCTTTGGATGAACTTTCTTCGTAGGTAATGGTCATTAATTCATCCTTCATTTTCCCAGTAGTATTAATAATCCTTTCCAAGTGTTTTATGTCAAAGAAATATTTTCAGAATTTTTTTTCCCTTAGTATGTAGTATTATAAAGCACATTGATTAATGTTTAAAGATTTTTTAAATAGGAAATTATAAGATCCAACTGTGTCCTCTGATTCTTCCCTTTAACTAGCCATTTAAAATCTGTCATGACATACCATGACAAACTTAGTACACAGAAATGTACTAAATGTGTTTTACTAATTATCATACCTGAAATCACCTTTTATTTCAAGTGTCTGATTAACCAACAGTGGGAACAAAAGTTGATGTTACACAAAAATCACTTGAAAGATATATTAATTATGCAAAAACAAAAGACAGTTGAGGTAATAGCCAAAAGATTCAAATAGCACAACTGTCCATAAAAAGAAATGATCTGGTACCTGGTACAATGCAAATGAACCTTGAAAATATTACACGAGTTAAAATAGCCACCGCAAAAAGACAAATATGGTACGATTCCACTTGTGTGAAATATCTAGCACAGTTAAGTTTACCGAGACAGAAAATAAATTTGAAATGACCAGGAGGGGAGAGGGGGAAATGGGAAATGATTGCATAATAGCTACAGAATTTTCTGTTTGGGGAGATGCCAACTTTATGGAAAAAAAGATAGTGGCGGTGATTCCACAACATTGTGAATGTAGTTAATGGCACTGAATTATACAGTTAAAATGATTAAAATGGAAAATTTTATGTTCTATATTATCACAGTAAAAAAAATTACAGTATGATCACTGAGCCCTTCCCATCTCTCCTTATTTATCCGAAGTAAATATCATGAACAGGGACACCAAACACGAACTGTTGATTGTTTCTAGTACTTGCTGAAGACGTTATCTTGTTAATAATGCCATGCTGCTCCCATTTCTACATCACACGCGGTCGGGTTAACTCTACAAACACATTAACGCACCACAAGATTTGGAAAATGTCTTCAAGGGCTAAACAAGTATTAGTTGGCGAGTGAGATGAACTACATTTTAGTCGCTTTTCTACGCATAAAAGAGATCCATGGTATGCATTAAACCTCAGCCTCTCTGTGCCGTAATTTGCCCTTTTGTAAACGATACAGAGAGTTCTAGATGATAATCTCTTGGAACTTTAAGTCTATAATGTTATGAACAGTTGTTTTAAATTCCCACAGTTAGTTTTAAATATCCAGTTCAAACCCAGTTGCTTTCTAATGTCATTATATTGCTATTATTATTATTCAACTGAATTTTGACAACCTGTGTTAATACTTTTTCCTTTAATGTAGGTGCCAAGTCTATTACAGCTTTCTAAAACTACCAGATTAGCATTAACACTTTTTAAAATATATCATTTTTCATCTGAGAACTAAACCGTATTAACTCATATCCATATTTAGAGCAATTAGTTTATATTTAGTTCATGTGTTAGGGCTATTTTGATAGAGCCAAACTATTGCACCAATGCTAGAAAATGCAACTTTTTAACAACGTAACAGAAAATTATACTCATGGATATAAGGTTTGCAATTTCACCCACAACAAAATAATTACAGGGGCCTGGCATCTTTTGGCCATTGTAGGTATACACTTTTACTAGAAGAAGGAAAAATAAAAGCAAAAAATAATATTTTATAGCAAATAATTAAAAAGATGCTTGAGGATACATCCATTTGAAATGCTTCAAATTATTTTTTAAAAGTAAGTAGGGCATAAATAAGAAATGCATTTTGAAATTCCAATGTCACAGCCCCTACATTTTGTTTGGTCCCATGAGTCTCCTCTGCGAGGTTCCCTCATTTGCACAAAGGGCTGACACATGGAACTGAGAGTGTCCCTGGGATGGTCTGCCAAGCAGAAGCCACTGGTTCGAAGACTAATCCATTTCATTGTCATCTTTGGCTTGAACACCTTGGATAAGCCATTATCGTTTCATGGGTATGCATATCTTAGTTCTCTTCATTGTTACAATGTTATTCTGAAAGTCTCTCAACCCGTAAATTATACTGGAGTTAAAGGATGGCTGAAAATAGAATTTAATTTTACCAAAGTGTACCTAATTGTGTCAGTTGAAAACTGTCACTGTGTAATTTCTAAGAAACACAGTTTTCACCTAACACTTGAATAATGACTTCATTATGAAGTCATTAAGCGTCACCACTGACAGACACCCAAAACATTTACTGGACACCTGTTATACACAGAGCACACAGATGTTTCAGTCTATGAAAGGGAATACAAAATAAACCTTTCATCTTCATTTTCAGAAATGACAAGTGACTTGAAATATTTTTAAGTGTTAAAACAACATCTTCAGCGTCTGAAATTCATTCTACTTAAAAGTCAACAGAATTCCCAGAAAGATCCCAGTGGAGATTATGTTCCTCTCATCTATGGCAATTGGTAAAATTCGTATTTGTAGGATATAAAAGTGAAATATGAATGACACATTAGAATTACGATATAAGTTTAGGGATTTACCAAACTACAAAGAGAAAACACAATGACTACAGGAAGCCAGATAACACCTTATTCCACAATAATTTCCAAAGCCACACAGACGATAAAGTATTGTTTTCCTTTTTCTGTTTTTACTTTTTTCTTAATTTCCTATCACTTTTCAAATAGCAAATCCACAGTGACTAGTCATACTTTGTGGGGAGAATACAGCTATAAAAAAAAAAAAAAAATCTCCTGCAATATGGAAGTATCTGTTTAAGTGTGTATTAATTGAATCCTTTTGCCCTACAGTCTTGAGGGCTACAGCGAAAAGAAGCCCAACCACAATAATAATAATAGTAATAAACATCCTCTATGTTGGCGGAAAGTTATAGTCGCTCAGTCATCTTAACAAAACTCACAAGCAGCAAGCAATAATGCAAAGGGAAATGCATGATACTAAGGAATTCTGTGGAAGCAAAGGGAATGAGGCTGGGGAAATGTCCTAGTAAGTGACAGGAGACCAGCTAAGCACCACGTTGACTCTCAAGACTGCGGCCACCTCTCCATTCAAAATAAAGTATTTTTTAAAAAATAGCAGAATAAGGTTTGTTGCCCTCCCCCTTCCTCTGATAGAAACTCTAGTTAACACAATATCTAACTACCGAATTTTTAATTAATGATCTGTCTCTATTAATGTGAGCTCTTACTCTGGGCAGGAACTCTTTTAAGTGTTTTAAATATTAATTCAATTCCCCCAATAACCCTTCATGTAAATTTTATCGGCGTAGTTTTGTGTGTAGAATGCAAATTATCTTTAGTTTCATAACTCAAATGTCAGCAAAAAAATATCAACATTAATATATTTACATAGTGATCCCATGTAATTATACATTATTTATGCTCTTTATTCTCATGCTTCACAGTTGAGTTAAATAAATAAGAGTGGGGAACTGAACATTTTAGGGTGAAAAGAAACCAGCCGTAAATATGTATATCCTGATTTGCATCTCTACCTGTACTGCCGAGCGTGGGAACACGAACCGAGGTAGCTGATTACATATTTCCAAATATCTAGCATCTTTCCAAACGTCTTATGAAAAGACATTCTAAAGCTTTGAAAACATGTAATTTAATTCCTCAAAAGAACAGAAAAGTAACCAGGGTTTTTTTTTTATATTTAGGAATAATTCAAAAGAGAAGCTACCTCCTTTAGAACACAGGACTATGGGTACAACTGAGGGGGAAACACGTGCTTTTATGGTTTTTTATTAACTAATATGAATGTGTTACTTTATTGAAATCTAAACAAATATTGTGAATCCCTATAAAAACACAGCCAAAGAATGCTGTTGAATTGCTAATACACGATAAACACGTTATATTATGTTATAAAAATATTAAATAAATTTAAGTAAATAGGCATTTAAATAAGATAATATTACTAATGCTCCTCAACTTACAATGGGGTTACATGCCAATAAACCCATCTTAAGTTGAAAATATTGCAAGTTGAAAATGTCGTAAGTTGAAAATTCACTGAATACACCTAACCGACCAAAAATCATGGCTCAGCATCGCCTACCTTAAACAGGCTCAGAACGCTAACATTAGCCTACAGTTAGGCAATTATTTTGAGTGTCATCTCAAGGGCAAATGTCTTCTTCTCATCAGAAGCAGGAGACACAGGTGGGCATTTTGTAGACATGGTGGGATGCGAAAACACAAAATAAAATATCCAAAGACACTTCCAATGCAGTGTGCATAGTGTGCTGGTTGTTCACCTCCTGATGGCTGGTGCACATTTTATGATTTTTCCCCCCGAAGTATCTTTTCAGTATAAATGACAATGCAATATGGATAATAATTTTAATTATTATTAAAGCATAGCAACAGTCTTACTATAATAACAAAATACTGTACAATATCTAGAAAAACAGGTAAACATGGACACAGCACATCTTAACATGAAAGAGAATAGGCAAAAAAATGTGTCAGATACATCTGAAGAAGCTATGTAAATGCTTGTTTTTAAGCAGAAAGGATAATCATTGCTGATGATTAAATGCTACAAATCTAACACCTTCCAACTTATTTCTCCCCTTATGTTTGTGAACATGGGCTTTTCTGAAGGAATACATGTGAATAGCAACACTCTGATAACCAAATTTCTGTAAGCAATACGCTAATAAAACAAATATTACTTCCTGTACTGAAGTACTGGGGCCTTATCTATACACAAATGCAGGGCAAATATATTCTGTTTCTACAGCTAGATTTTTTTTACAGATTGTAAGATTTTTATTAATTTGTTGGCTTGCTTGTTTATTTCGTCTACACAAAGTGTATCCTTATCCTAATCATTACCTCCAAACCTGACAATTAAACTACATCTGATAGGGGACTAAGAGTTGCAGGTTTAGCCTCAGTTGACAGGCTTAGGAGGTTAATGCAGCGGAAAGGGGCTATTCCAGGCCCTGGAATGCCTGACCTACAGTAACTGCAGGAGGTCCAAGAGGTCAACAAGCAATTCAACCTTCCTGTCCCAGGGGGTCTTTGAGCTGATAGATGGTACCTGAGCTGCTGATCGACAGATAGAGTACTGGGGAAATCACCCTGACTGCAACTCTCATTCAGTTAACCTAATTCCAACCCCCTTCCCTACCCTTCCTTCTCCTTATGAAAAGGTCAGCTTGAGGGAAAATGTTAAGACAGTTTTTGAGGGTACATAACATCTGAAAAAAGCACCCATAAAGACTCAATCCTTGTCTCTCCTTACTAATTCTGGTAGTGACAGGCAACAGAATGCCAGCTTTCCTGGTTTCTTCTCTACCACTGACCTTCAGAGCTATTGACCAACCAGAATCCCCCCTAAAAAGCCATGTCTTGTTCCTTAAGAGACAGTTTCCTGGAAGAGAGCATGGATTCTTCTATCTTCTCCTGGTTTTCAGTGGCAAAGAGCTGCCTAAAAAATAAAGGAACTACAAATCTTGACGCTACCGCAATGCTGGCCTTGTAAGAACCAGAATGGGCAAAGAGGTGCGAAAAGGAGTGGGAGGGCTGCTGGGAAGGATGCTTGAGAGACAGGTCTGTCCTGAAGGGCAGAAAGTAAGCCAAGGCTGAAATGGAAGTCCGATCCTCGAGCAGGTGCACCTCATATGCAAGTTTTGACCCCACTGCATAGTCCTGACTAGAATCGGCTGATTTTTACTTCCACACTGTTTTATTTATTTTTTTTTTCCTCCAAACATTTCTAAAGGATCATTTAAATGATTTGTCTCAGCACAGAATTTTCTCAACTTCTCCATTAAATCACCGGTACGACTTGGAGTGGCCACGTAGCAATGAAAGTGTTTAAACTGTGCCACAAGCCACGAACGTCGAGTTTATACTGATATTGACAAAATACTATAATGCCGCCCGAAGTACGCAACACGCGTGTTCTGCTGCTTGTGAACTGGCTGAGTTTATAACGCGACAAAGTGATGGGAACCCAGGGGCATAAATCAGAAACCGATCCTGATTCCATCGCAGCTGCCTAGAAATGTGTTTTTCCTGACTGTTCTCTTTTTCTCTGACACATCTATCACATTTTTACATTAAGATACTTTACTATAGTGAACCAACCACTCTGTCCTTCACTGGGTTGCCTTGTTTGAGAAATTACCCAAAGAGAGCTTTGCCTCTAAGCAGAAAATCTGCAAGACTCAGGTGTCCTCTTCCCCAGGGCCCTTGCAGCGGAGAGGCACCGTGTAAGCTCTCAGATGTCCGCACTTGGAGTTGGAATCTTAAGCTGTTGATTGAGTAACAGAGAAGATCGCTGGAGCCCTTCTTTAGGCAGGGGTGATTACAGCAGTAACGGTGGAGCTTAGGGCGATGTGGCGTTCACTGCGGTTAGCAAGGATGACCTCATTAAATAAATCGTATGCAAGTTCTTTAAATACTTGGTCCTGACTATGTAACAGAAGAGTATGCTTCTCTAGCTTTCTTGGTGATTCTATGTGTTACCCTATATTGTTCAATGGATTTCTTATCTGGTTAGGTCAGATACAGACTGTTTTCCACCGTTGGCAGGAAAGGACCTGGGCTGACAGAGGTACTGCTATCAGGAACCATTTGGCAATAATAGTCTCTGTGGACAACAGAAGGAATATTTACTTGGTTTCCTGGACTAGAGAGGGGAAAAAGAGGTTTTTTAAGTCCATACAGTGTTAAGGGTGGAACTTCAACAGCAGAAACACCACCTGTGCGCATCCGGAGTGAGGAGGTGCTTGTAGACGTGGGATTGGGGACTGTGCCTTCACCCAACTGAGTCAGGACCGTAAAAAACTCAAAGACTGAGCCTGAGCAGATGACTGTAAATAGAGATGGCTTAAGAGATGAAATTCCTACCTTTTCTTCTCAAAGCACAGAATGAATGCTAAAAACTTTCACAGCTGTGCTAAAGAATTTGTCTCTCTCTCTTTTTTTAGCTTAAGGGCTTCAAAACAAACTTTGATCCCAAGGTTGAATTTAAATTTCTGCCAGGTGTTACAATTAGGAAAATAAAAACACAAAACCACAAATTGGGACGACATGGGACCCTGGAAGACAGATCAATGGGAGGACTGGGGTTACCTCGGTCTTCAGATGCAGATTACTTTCCCTACCCTCAGGGAGTAGAGCCTTCCACCCCATGGGAGGGACTAACCCTGTCATGCGTTCCATCATTGTAATGATCTTAATCAAAAGAATGACCTTCACTGAGAAGCCAATTTTTATCACGTCTCACTTCCATCAGCCAACATGCCCAAGGGGAGTTTATTGGAAATAGTCTAAAGTTAAGACTGATTTTTCAATAGGCTTTGAAGAATTTGCTAATCTTTGTTGGAGAAAGAATATGAAGTGTTCTGGTACAAAGAATGCCTGCCAGCATTTCTGATGAACCCTGCACTGATGTTTTCTGTAAACTGGGAACACCAGTTCGTATGAAATTCTGTGTAAAATCAGGTGAACCGTCTGATTTCCATGTGGATACAATTACCCCTCTGTAATGGCGGCTAGTGGCAGCTGTTGACCATTAGAGGCACGGTGGATGTAGGTAGGATAATAGACAACAGGTCCAGTCAGCTATTTAGATGATCTAACCTGAAGGAATTAATAAATCAGATCATGGTCATAGGGACTTACATACAGAACCCATACTCTGATGTTCTATTTAATTTGTATAATTAAAAAAAAAAAAAAATTCTGGCAGCAAATGCCTGACTTGAGTCATCATGAGAAAGAACATTATACTATCAAATTTTGAGTCATGTCAAAGACTCAGAACCCCTATATCACAGCTTAAGTAGGGCAAATCCTCCTTCTGTATCATAAATTAATTCCTAGGACTCCTGGATTCCACAAGATTCCATTAATCAGAGTGCGATGGTATAGAAATAAGAGCAAATTGGGTTTTCTCTGAATCCCCCTCAAATTAGGTCCACTGAGACCCAAACCCACGCCTTATTTATTTCCCCAGTCCCGGTCTAATTAATTAGAATAGGAGATTATTGGCTCCCTAACCTATTATAAAGTATGATCTATTAAGGTAAGCAGGCAAAAATGGAATTTCCTTTCCAACCCAAAGACTAAATCCAAAGTGAGATTGCTTGTTTTTCAGGCTTGACGCAATCGCAGGCATCAGAGATCTGCTGAACATCCCAAACTGTGAAGATCGCGTTCATATTCCGTCTCCGAAGAACTCGCCATGCCGGCCACAGCTTAATCATAGGGTGACTCCAATGAAACGCGCATTCCAGAGGGAGCTCCCAGCCCAAGAAACAAAGCTGCTTTTCTGTGACACATATGGTTTCCTCTGTCGTTGTAAACAAAGAATACTGGAAGTAGTTCTCTTTCCTGTGTCAGATAAGCCAAGGCTGTGGTTCGGTCCCGGCCAGGGCACGTACAAGAATCGACCAAGGAGTGCACAAATAGATGGAACAATAGATCGATGCCTCTCTCTCTCTCTCCATTTTTCTCTCTCTAAAATCAGTCAACCAATCAATCAGTCAAGAGACTTAAACACTCCAATTTCACTCTCAGGTTAAATCATTTCTCAGTTTCTGGGCTGCAATTTATTTCACAGGAATGTAGGTCCCTTTACCAGGCCACACGACTTATTTGGTTCACGACATCATACTGAAAAAACATGAAAAGACAAGACACCAGGGCAGGCATCCTGGCTGCCGACCCACACCTGAGCGCATCCATCTTCTCAAAGGTCAAGTAAAGCCCCTGATGCCTGAGTGATGCTTCTGGGAGTTGCGAGTCCCGAGCCCATTGGGATATCCTCTCTAATATCAAGCACAGGGAGTGCCCGTCCAGTTCCCCTTCACTACACAGCTCAGAAGGTGCTTCAAATAAAGGATGTGATAATGTTACTGAACGCAATGACCCCACTGAAAGGCGCTGAGGCGCAGGTGTGCCCACTGCACATTCACTGGCTCCAGGGTGTCCTCAGGAAACGGTGCTTGCGTGTGATTTAGGGATCGTTCCTGGCATAGCCTCTGCTGACTCCGTGGCCTGCTCAATCCAATGTCTTTAAATACATTCCTTCTCTGCTGCAGTCATATTCTATTCTTGCAAAAATGCTGACTGACAGAGAGCTAACTGGGGCTTCAAAGGCAATTACAGTCCGCAGTTCGCAAGAGTATGGCGAATATCTATTGAGTATCTTCTGTGGACCAATCCCTGTGCTAGTTAAGGGTTAAAACGACAATAAAAATTATTATTATAGATATAACAGTGCTATCTCCATAGGTTTTCTGTGTAGATGAGATCATCACCAGGAAAACATAATAAAATGACTTTTATATAATCGGTAATAAATATTAGCTATTATTTCTTTTTATAATTTATTCAGTGTTTCCGTGTGGGCTGTGTTGAACATTTTACCTGGATTATCTCACTTAATGCTTACAACAGCCCTAGGGGATGTGTACTGTTATTATACTCCGCATTTTTCTAATGAGAAAATGTGCCTTCGAAAGATTCAGCAAATTGTTCAAAGTGACACATTTATTAATTAGAGCCCAGAACAAACCACGTCTGAAATGAAGCATTGCCCCTGCCATAATAAGCAGAAAGAGGAAAATAAAATTATTATCTCCCCTATCTAAAAGACGCTTTTGTCCGCTAGACTTGGCACAAACATTATCACGACCCATCTCGTAATAATGGTGCGGAAGGACAGGCAGGTGTTACTGAGCTCTGATGGGAAACTAATTCAAATCATGGGGTCCTCGCACAGAGCCAACTCTGAGGGAAAGGTGAGAGCAGTAACCGGCTCACGGAAATACAACAGGAAAGGTCCTTCTACATTTCTTGAGGGTCAGAACAATGTGTTATTTTTCTCTGTAGTTCCCCCTTTCCGAAAGCCTGCGACAGCTCATTACACACACTATGAATTAAGTATATATTCCTTAAATGGTTTAACCAATTGCCAAGATCCAGAAAGGAATGGCTGAAGCTATTATAAATGTAAATATATACAAAACATTTAATTTGGAAGTGTAGAATGGAGTTTAATCATATAAAATAGGAAGCTACAGGTGACTCACATGGGAAAAAAGTTGAAATGAGGTAGGTGTTCAGTTCTAAGCCTTCATAGGACTATGGAAAAAGGGAATTCGGATGGAAAGTAACGCTGCAAGATTAAAACATAAATATATTCCTTCCCCTATGGATGAGAATCTTGCAAATGGGTTTCAGGTAGTGAAATTACTCTGTATGCAAATTTGAGAGTATTGAGAAATAATTAATCAAACTATGTTGCAGTGACATGTGACCACTGGTTACGAACAAATCTAAAATCACATAGTCATGATTGCCACAGGAAAAATTGCATTCAGTGTTTTTTAAGTATCAAGCACTCTTCTAGATACTCAACTCTTAAATTCTGCACAGTAATGATTGCTGCTATATACATTATATTAAAATAATAACCATGCCTTAGAGATGCTGGATAAATTTCTCCATGTCTACAGCCTTGTAATAATACAGAGAAAAAACTGCGAACAAAGTTGAGTGCCATATCACACACCATGTAGCCTTTGGACTTTCCCCTGCACACTCGTAAGAGAATGAGAGTGAAGAAAGGACGATACCTCGATATGTTACAGCACGGGGTTACCTTCTGGGCCCCCTGACAGTATCTCGGGAACCCCGAGTTTCCACTGACTCCGCTTTAAGACTACTGCTCTCAGTGTATATATTAAGCAGCAAATGTATGCAACGTGTAGCTAATGCCTAAAAGAGCTCTGCAGTTTTTTATGTAATAACAATGACAAGCAGGACCCATGTTCTGTGTGCTCACATCAAGAGAAGATGGCGTACTCCTTATTAGAAGGCAGGGGAATTCGTGGGGTTCCTTCCCCAAGGATCTAGCATGTACTATTTAACTTTCAAATCCTCTAAGCACAATAAGGAGAAAAAAATCACGTGTTAGTGTAAGCCTGACAGTTGCTGCACACTTTCAATAATCTTCTCCCTTTTCATCCATCGTATATTAACTTGGAATTTCATGGGACAGCTATCACTGGATTGTTTTTCCTAAAATGCGCTGCCAAGTTTCAAAATTGGAGCGTCGCGTTTATTTGGTCTGCTAGTGCTGAGCAGCTATGAGCATAGTTCTGAAATCACCATTCCTATGCTGACAGGAGACCTCCGAGAGCCGGCCGTAAAAGATACAAATGACGCTGTGCAGTCTGGGAGGGAGACCTGTAGAGACCTGGCATGGTGGGTAAGAAAGGCGGCCCGCTAATAAAACCCAGGCAATCTGACTTCCTTCTCACAACAATATTTTCAATACTAATCGAAGCAATAAAAGTAATAGCGGGTCTAACACCATGGGCAATATTACATTGAAATAGCAAATTGCAAAGCTAGTGGAATGGTTATCAGAGGGATTGATCTGCAATGGAACCAATATTTCAAGCTCTCAAATAAATGTTCGATACAGCGTGGCTTCACTATTGTGCAGACATTATGATAGTGATTTACCAAAGATATATCACTTAAAACTCCCTCGCCATCTTTCCTACATGGGAGCAGAACACAAAAAAACTGAGATGAAAATGCACTTATTTTTATGCCCCAATGGACTTCAGTTGTTCACAATCCATTACTTGACTCATCCTAAAACAAACAACAACAGCAAAAAGCTAGACTCAATTTCAAGGAATGTTTGTTTTATTGGAACCCATATGAACATCAGGCCTCAGCCGGAAACGTGGCTCCTCTGCACAAATGTCGCCAGTGGAGTTAACGAAGGTTTAGAAACAACTCTTCGTATACTAGAGACAAACTGCAGTGTTCTTAGATTCTACTGTGTCTTAGGAAACATAAAAAGATTACTTTTATGGGACACTGAAAACATAAATAGAAATCTATCTATTTATTTACCGTCAAGACCTATCATTCATCTGTCCATCCTTCATCTATCCATCTGTCATCTATCATCTATCACTTACATGCCCATCATTGTCCAGAGAGGCTACATTTTGCTGCTGTAACAAACCATTCTCAAAACCCTAGATGCTAATGACACACTCTTACTTGCAGCTGCTTGTCAGGACTGGTCACATGCCACTATCTCACCGGAAGAGGACTACAAAGAATAAGGGAGGATATGGACTATTTCATGAGCACTAACCATCTCTGCAGTCTGCGCTGCTGGTCGTCAAATACTCCTCTTCCTTTCTTCTCCCCACATAAAGAAGACATTCTACCGTCCCTCGGGGGAGCTGACCCAAATACCCCATCTCTCTCTCAAGTGCAAAGGCCATGTGATCTGAGAGGTATGCCTAGTTCGTGAATCAAGTTCAGATATGACTTCTATTAGTCTACAGACTAAAAAGATGAGTTATGTGCCTCCCATACCGAGTACAGAGCGTGTAAGAGGAACAGAATAAAGCCAACAAACACGCCCGTTAGGGAGGTGTGTAACTACAAGGTACAAGTCACTGCTGTTTCCTGCTGTTTCCAGCCACCAGGAAACGCGCCCTGGCAGACACTAGGTGGGGTCCTCAGCTGGGGATGGGGGGTGGGGTGTGCTCCCTGATTAGGACCTGGTCTTCCTGTCTGGGGACCTCTTGCTTTTATGGTTTTCCTTTCCCGCTAACGGTGCCCACAGTACTTTTCCAGAGAGAGGTCTTAGAAATGTACATTTCTTAACATGTATATCTTCCTACCTCTTTGAGATTAAAAGGGACTGACTACCCTGAAGAAATCGCAATTTTAAAGGAAGGCCTGATCCTCATGTGGACCTTTTAGGATTTCTCTTTCTCAGCTTTTTCATGCTTAGCCTTGAGTTACCTCTTCTAAGTCTGGAGGCCTGGAATGTCTGTACTTTGTCTCTTTCATGTCTCAAAGGGAGCTCATCAGTTTTCTTAGCACGTGGCCAAACACATCCATGTGCAACCAATGTATATCATGAGCGCGTTGCTTTCCAACTTCTGCCTAGAGTGACAGATGCATGAGGCAAGAGCCCCCCTGGCCAGTCACTGCAGAACCCAGCATTGCCCAGACACGGCATGGCCGTTATCGCTCCTCACCCCCTGCCCGTCAGCTGAGCACTCGGGCAGTATCATCTCTGTGTGTCTGTCCTGGACATACACGTCCCCAATATGCACCTGCCGTGGCCATCAGGAGAGGCCAGGGTGAGCAGTGAGAACAAACCCAAGTGTAACATAGTCTACATGCCTTTGTGATTATTTTGAGACTCAAGGTCAAACTTTTTTTAAAAAAAAGATTCTAACTCTTTGATACATAATTCTAATAAAAAATCTAAAATTACTTCATAAACACCTGAAAACAGGGAAAATAATAAGTATTGGTAATAAGTTCCAGAAGCTCATATTACAATACGCACGCACAAGAAGCTCTAAAAACCAAACCAGAATATATCGTGAATTTGACAGCCAAGCCTAGTTTTCGTTTGGAAACAAATCTTTCCTGAAGCAACACAGTCCCAGATACGTTGGGATGTTACATAATACGCAGCCTTTGGATCATGTTATCCTCCTAAAACCTGCAATAGTATAAATTCTGTAACGCACTCCTCAAAGGTTCTGCATGCGCCTGTAATTCCTAAATCACACAGAGCAACGGGGTCTCATGTGCTCTATGACCCCTTGTACAGAAGCCTGTAGCATCCACCATGTATGACTCCCCTTTTCTATTCTATTTAAATTTGTCACTTCTCCCACATGCAATATGCGTTTATCTCCCTTCTCAATTCTAGTGGTCCTTGCTATCACTGTCAGCATTATAAACATCTGGATGCTAGAGACTGTTAGTTGGTGTAATTACCTTTCACACAAGCTGGTTGTGATATCACACTTTTTTGCAAGTGCACATTTTTGTGGATCAGACATCCAATGCTTTATCATTATTTATGGCATCTAGGAAGGAGTGGAAATACATCTAAGGAATTAGGTTACAATATTGATGCCAAAAAGCTGACCACTGATTCTGCATCTTCCTTGCCTGCAGATGAAGATTAATCATGTCTCAGAACACTGATGATTGTTTTGCCGGCACAGGGATGGGGACTGAATTTCATTTTTCTTACAGCCCCTCCCCATTACTTACATAGTAGCAATAAATGTATAGGAAACCACTAGGAAGCTAGAAGAAAACAGACTCGCTAAAAAAGAAATATGAAATTGGATAGGTCAAACGATAAAACAATATCTGCGTAATGAGAAAACTTAAGAGAACTGTAAGGAGTATGAGGGAGGAAAGACATTGAAATTCAGTAGATTTTCCTGAGTACGAAATTACTTGAAATACTCCCATGAATGAAATTTGGTTACCAGCTCCCCAGGAATACCGATCTACCCCGACCTGCGCGGGCACCAATAGAATTAGATCGAGCCCGCCTTTCCTCCTTCTTCTTCTCCCGATGTCAGCATAATATTGAGAATGTCTCGGCAAACTCATAACTTTAATAAGTGGATTTGCCAGGTGCAACACTAGCGGGAGGCGCATAATGTATTTAAGTTGGAAAATGAGGCAATTATGTTTCCAAGTTCTGATGGGCTAGTTCCATCTCGGAGCCCCGCGCTGAGCTGCTTTACCTGGTGACTTTCTGAGGAACCGTGTGCGCGTGCACCTGCTCATTTTGTGAAAACGGAAACACCTTGCCAGGGGTGAGACCAGGGTCTTGGTCACAGAAGCCGTGGCAGCTTGGTCCCTCTGCTCTTCCTATTAATTACATTTCTGGGCAGTCACACGGGAGGTTAATGACTGGTAGGCAATTAACACCCTTGCGCAAGAATAAAGAAAACATAATTATATGGAGACCTCCTGGAGACGGTTTGTAATCTTAAACGTGATATTCCCAGCTTTCTCCACAGCTGTGGCAACCTACGTCCTGACATCCCTTTTTGTCTGCGCTCCTCCACCACGTCTGGCCCTGACAAAGAGCAGTACTTATTAATAATCTATTGCCTTATTTTAAATGATTAAAAAAGAATCCCGAGTTTCCATCAATCTAATTAAACAGTCCCCGTGGAATGGCTCAAACAAAACAAGATAATATCTGCCTTGTATATAAAGTGAATCATCTTTCCAGAAAGATAGATCTGCAGTGAGAAAGACTCGGGACACCTTTTCTGGTATTAGTTTGTGATCTTGTTAAATTGAATTCCTGCTTCCTCCCATTCGGGAGGCAGCTCAGGGCCCGCCCCCGCCCTGCCCCCCAGAGCTCACGCACCTTTGCAGGTGGGGGGTGGGGGATGGGGCACAGCTTTCTGCT
The DNA here is from genome assembly GCF_987537825.1 of Furipterus horrens. Classification (NCBI taxonomy): domain Eukaryota; kingdom Metazoa; phylum Chordata; class Mammalia; order Chiroptera; family Furipteridae; genus Furipterus; species Furipterus horrens. The sequence continues at coordinate 4,419,601 of NW_028327185.1, read as the reverse complement.
CTATAAAGGGGAATCATGGCTTTGAAAAATTCATTTTTATTCATCTTAACCTGAATCAGCACACCTAGCAGTTCGTGCTACGTGAGGCGAATAAAAGAAAGGAAAAAATGGCAAAACAGCAAAAACATAGGACTCGTGGCTGAGTCGTTCCTGACGTTTCCGGGTCCCCACCCTGCCAAGATCTCTGCACCGGCAGAGTCTTGCGTTTGCCTTCTATACAACGTCCAGAGTTCTCAGCTGAACGCTGAGGCTCAGCAGAAGGGACAGAGGAAAAAGCCGCTAAACACATATTTTTCTTCGTCATCACAATCCCACCACGTAAAGAAGACAATAACTGAATCTCTGCGCCATCACCTGATTTGTCCATTTTGCTTCGGTAGAAAGTTGACTGAGCTGGCGCAGCCCCTGGTTCTGGGAGGTTATAATGACAGAGATTACAAAGACACAGATGAATAAAAATCACACACACATAACTGTCTCCTACATCTTTCTTATTGTCTTGAATTTACATCAGGTTACAATTCTCCAACTTAAAGGTCTGGACCTAAACATATAGTTGTAGAAAACATACATGAATAACGGAATGGATTAGAGTTGTCCAATAAGTAGAATATAAGATGCTTGGTCTACACAGGTTATGAATATGCTAGTAGCTATTAAATAATAAGCCCTGGCTGGTTTGGCTCAGTGGATTGAGCGTCGGCCTGCGAGCTAAGTGTCGCTGGTTCGATCTTCCAGTCAGGGCACATCAGAGAAGGAAAACTCTGATTCCAAAAAACCTCCGCTGCCTTGCGGCATACCTCTTCAGGGGAAAGGCTAAGGGAGTAAACCCCGACAGAAAATCCGGAGCCGGAGTCCCTAAGGCGGTTTGACGTTGTAGTCAGCACCGGCAACTCCTGCGGCGCACCTGAAGCCAAGCTGTATTGACTCCATCTTTCCCTTGGACCCTTCAGCTGCGAAGAGAGGGGGGGTCTGCTGCATGGGCAACAGCAGACCCTCCATATCACCCTGCCCAGGCTCTGTAGCTTCAGCTTCACTGGAGAGGACACTCCAGCGTCATCGTAAGATGTCGATTCAACACGGGAGGAGACAGATACCGTGTCACTCCCGAGCTGGACTGCACAGCCATTCTCGGCGGTGCAGATAGACTCTTAAGAAGCTACACCATCGTCTCTCGAGACGGATGGCTGCCGACGACGGTCTATACATGAAAGAAATACAATTTAAAAACATATTTAAAAAAGGGAAAAAAACCAAATACATTTGTTGAACCTCCTCTTTGCCCAGACCCAAGCCCCCAAAAGGCACCATGGCTTTAAAGTACTATAGCAAAGGCCATATCTTTCCACGAAGGTGGACAGTGACATCGTCAGGAGATAAGGGACCAGGAATGGCTCTTGTTGGTAAACCCACAGATCACTCATTCTGCTTCCTTTACAAGCACTATCCTAAGGGCCTTTCAAAAACTATCCACGTGCTCCAACTCCCTGGAACCTCTAAATGTTGCCATTGACCAAGATGGCCTTCAACTCCCCGTCAGCTGACCTAAATTTCAGGTAGGTTTCTTTTGGAATACAGGTCCCTGATACGGTTGGAAGGTACTGCCCCCAGATTCACACGCTGGAATCCTAACCCCCACGCTGATGGCACCAGGCGTGGGAATGCTTGTGTAACGGTTATCTGCAAGTGAAGACGTGGTTCCTCAACGGGCACCAAACCCGCTGGTTGCCTGAACTTGACCTTCTCAGCCTCCGCAACTATGAGAAATAAACTTCGACGGTTTTTAAGCCACACTTGATACTTTCGCTATAGCAACCCCAACGGACTAAGACAGCCCCTGACCTCTGTCTCCTTAGAGCATTTACTTTAGAAAACTTGCAATTGTAAATTCTTTCTCTGCCCCGTTGAGGTGTAAATCTTCTCCCAGCCTCTGGACAGGTTTACAACCCAGGAATGTCTTTCTCAAGGACCTGGGTGCCATTCCTTTGAAATATAAACACGGAGGAAGATAGAGCTCCTACCTCTCATCCTCTGTGGGAAGGTAAAGGCCTAACGAATCACCAGTCAGCACGGACCGCTGACCTGGTCACACTGACTGCCCCTCTCACCCCCTGCCTGGTCCTCCGCTCCTTTTCCCCCAGCCCACCCCAGGGGTTAAGATTTCTCCCACCTTTCTGTTCAAGTAGGGTTGAGGTCCATCCCTCTCTTCCATTTTAATAGTCTCAAAATCCTCCTTGCCTTTTTAATTTATCTGTAGCAATTCTTTCTCTGACAACATGGGTGATTAGTCTGGATTATTGAGATAGGCTCTGAAGGCCATCTTCAGTGATCTCATAATAAAGGGGCAGAAGGAGACCACCCATGGGCGAGGAGGCAGGAGGGGACCACAGAGCCAGAGGCTGGAGCGCTGCGGTCTTCAGCAGCTGTGAAAATCAAGGACGCTTTCTCCCCAGGGCCCTCTAGAGGGGCGCGGTCCCTCCAACACCTTGGTTTTCTACCTTTCTGTTGTTTTAAGCCACCAGGTCTGTGGTAATTGGTTATGCAGCCCTGCGGTATGAATACCACGATCCGAAAACATTTTTTATGAAAATGTGTCATTTAAAAAATTATAATAATTAAACTAGGGTAAAAATGTTCATTCCACTTAAAACATTTGCGACTGAGGCCACTCTTTGGTTAAGGCGACGCCACAGGTCACTGTAGGTTGAGGACTGCGTGTTGTTTCCATACCAAAAAGTAGAAGTAAATGAAAACAATCCTACTATTTTGTTTCAGCAGAAAATGCGGACTGTTCTTTTTCCAAGTACTATAGTTAAAATGATAGAATTGGGATAAGCCACTTAAGCACCTGTTTTTAAGGAGACTGCTGTTTAAATAGATTAATTCAGCCAGAGCCCTGGAGACACTAATGAAATTCACCAATTTAAGATAAACAGCTTCAGTATGGATTTTTGATAAGAAAACAGCTGCTCATCTAGAAGTAGAAGTAGCTGAAGTCTGAAGGCCATGAGATGTGTCTGTTCTGGAAGATATGATATGCAAGGAACAGATGGTTAGCATAAATAATTAAAAATAGCTCTCTCCTTGCTTCTTCGGGTAAAAACGATGTGTTGAACTGTGTTTACAAGGTTACTTGGAACTTTCAGCACACAAATTATTTATATTTCCTCTTCATGCTTCCTTTCAATATGCAATTTAAAAACAAAACAAAATTTTTTGTTATTTACATGTGAGTTCTCCAAAATCAGTTCAGGCAACAGCATCGCATACGTCATAAAACAGCATTATATTAGCAATCACTATGTATCTAGCTCTCCAATGGAAAATTCCTGAAGCTGAGATGATGTTCTCTTAGCTCACAAATAGGCTCGGTTACAACACCCAGAAATAATATCCAAATGTATTGCAATCAAAACTAAATAAATAAAACTAACTTTGGCATAGCATTTCACAGCTTACACATATTTTTCTGCATACGTTATCTCCCTTGATATTATTTTACAGATGAAGTATGTGAAGTCCCTTCATCAGTTACACAATATAATACTCGACCTGCAGTTTCCCAATCCTACTCAATGTTTAAATTTCCTGGTGACGTCTTTACATATCCCTTGTGAATTACTCTGATATTTTCTTCTCTTCTTGAAAAAAAGATTGAAAAATTGCCAGACAGTTTTCCTTCATCTACCACTTTGTCTCTTCCCCTTTTCACAACTCCAGTTCTTCCAAATATGTACTTGTTTCCACCCAATTATTCTTAACCACATGCTCAGCTACACGTCACGGGTGCCTTTATATTTGTCCTGTGTTCTCAGCCCCAAACAGTTCACGTCAAGTAACGACTGTTGACAGCTGCCAAGAACAGGTGGATGGGCTTCCTGTTCGTATGCAGGCAACCTTTCGGTGCCATTCTCTGAGATTTTTTTAAATCCTTACCCAAGGACTTTTTTTTTTTTTCATTACGTTTAGACAGAGAGAGACAGACAGACAAGAGAGACAGACATTGATGCAGGAAGAGAAGCCTGGCCGATGCCCATGCATCTGTCTGGGTGCAGCTGACGTGTTCACTCCCCCGGAAGCTCTTTGTCTTCACTTCCCATCAACACCCCAAGTTTGATGGCCTATCCCTGCACTGATACCACCCAGAGCCCACCTGTGCCCCATTTATGTTGACATCAGCTGTGAGAACCTGCCCTCCCAGGCAAATCGTGAGTTTCCTCGGGGTACAGTCTTCATTGCTCTATCTCCTCCACCTACTCAGTTGCTATTTCTCAATAAATAGCTGCTGTTGGTGAGTCTTGCCAAAGTCTCCCGGAGCCGTCTGCCTGGTTCCAGAAACTCATTCATTTCACATGGAGATAATTTTTGACTTGGGATAAATTTAGAGTTTAACTGGCACAGAAGATACGGAACGTGAACTCAGACATCACAGGGTCCATATTTTAGTCTCTGCCCGGAGCCAGCACAGTGCACGGGTCACGGGACCAGCGCTCCGTCACTGCCTGCGGATGTACAGAAAACATTTCCTTTTAGATACAGACTTAGCCAACTGGGTGCGGCGGCGGAGACACGGATATCGTCCCCGAAGCCTAAAAACCTACCGATTGTGATCAGTCAGTCATCTGATATTGGAAGAAAAGGATGGTACAGATGAGGGCAATTTTCCCAGTAAACTTCGCTGCTTACACAACGCAGGGACAGACCCACTATACTTCGGTGTTGCGATGCTAACCAGGGCACAAGCAGCGGCAGTTTTTGCAAGCCATCTGCGTGTGGGCTCCATGACCCCTGAAAAAGGAGTCACCGTACCGACCTGCAGTCTCTCTTCTACGATTCTGCACCAAGATGCTCTCTGTGAAATTCTGCTTCTGAAATGCATGCATCCTTGTCTCACCGAGAGTATGACCAGACATGCCTAGACTTCCCTGTTGATGAGAGATGAAGTTATAACTGCTGCGTTATGTGAGGACGTAATACTTTCCAACGCTGTGTAATTCATTCAAGAAAATCCACGTTTAAGAATGTTCTGTCCTGTTTAAAAAATGTCTTTGATTCGTTAAAGGAATATGGGATGGAGTTAGGACAGAAGAAGAGCAAAGAACATTTTTTTTAAAGACACATATTACACATGTATTTTTCTTTCTAAAAAAAAAAAAAAAAAAAAAATTGGTTTCGTACAAGTTCAACTAACTAGATTCCTCTACAGCTCTGTTCCCTCCTGGGAAGAATTTTCACATCCTAGAATGTTATCATCAGAGCTGACTTGGAATTTAAAAATGCTGCAAAGTTCAAGCATTGTTTTAAAGATTGTTGAACAGATGTACTTTCTCCTAGGAGACCTTCTGTATGGTAAATACCTTGTATTTCATCTGAGAATTTCCAAATACAAGTATGCATTTTAACAGAAAGTAAGATATCAGGAAGCAAAAAAAGAAATGATCAAGGAGAGAAACTCAGGACACGGTGGCATTTTATCTGAGACTGCTCTTGTACAGTTTGGAATGCATTTCAAACTGAAATATGGGTGAACACTTCTCAGAGAAGTAAGAATATCCAATCAAAAGTAGCACCATATATAGTTAGTGGGCATTTGTATTATATACTGGGCTGGAGGGTATCTAAATAGAATTGCTGATTGCATTATTGATAATAATCCCTTTTTTAAAAAAATAAAATATTAAAATGCTTAGGTTACAAAGATAGTATTTCAGTTTTGTATCAATAAAAACAAACTGTGAGTTAATTAAAATAAACTGATATGGAATAAAAGCTAGCTGCACTGGACCTTGATGAAAGAGACCTTGATGAGACTTAAGTCAGGAAAAACTTCCTAGCTGATTTTTGTCCTTCTGGACGGAGACGTTTATAGCAGGTGTCTGTAAAACTAACTTTTAGAGGAAAATTGCCAATAGGCATGGAGCAGGATGATGCAGAAATCGGAAGCCATATCATGAAAACAGTAACAAGCCACATGTAGCCCATAAAAAGAAGACTCCACGGTTGTAATGAACGATTTCACTTCAAATACTTTAAAAGCAAAGTGAAAGCGATATAGCACTGATTACGAACAGCTCCAGAGGTCAGACTGACGTGAGTGGGGGACATATATTAGTGGGACTTGCGGGGAAAAGGTAACGCTATCCGAAAACTGAAGTGGCGGCCGCCGGTGCATACGCGTGACCAGGACAGGAGCAAGGCGCATGCTGCATGGATAGGAGGTACCGTTTGGCCTCTGACGCATGTACCTCACATAGAAAGACTGTGATACCATCAGGCGATCGAACAGAGTCCGTCTGCCAAACGTCCCCCAATGCCTCCCATCTCACGGCCGGGGCTCTTCCTGGCGCTGATGTCAATCACCTCGTAGCTCCATACTGAGAGGTGAACTGTGAATGACGAGTCACTGCGCTTAAACAGAACAGGAGTGCTGACCATGGTTAGGAACCGCCACCTATTGCTGACACGCACTGGTTCAAGCCGGCTGGGTTCCTGCTTCAACACAGGACTCGTGGCGGATTTTACGTGTTCACCGGGAGTCGCTGCCCTTGTCCGCCACGCCCTCCCCGGGATGGATGAAGAGTACAGCCCACCCTGCTAACTCGCTTTGGCCGCCACAGTTAATTCCGGGGATTATGCATGTTCAGGACTAAATTAGGGCTCACTGCATCAGTCGATGGGTCATACGTAGAACACAGGAATCATGGGATGGTATTTTCAGTGTGCCAAGAATGCACTGTGTAAAAGCGCCGTGCAAATTGCTAAAATTAATGAGAAACTTTTCTCAAATTCCAGGGAAACCTGAGCGTGGTTTATGACAGGGTTCTGCTATTTGCCCTCTTCTGCTAAAATAACAAAACTCAATGATTAATAACGAGAAACCAAAAAAGACTATTTTAGTCCATGGTGTAATCAAATCCCAAAAAAGAGCTCAAATAGATGAATAATGGCAGAAATATGAAAACAAAGTGAATATCAGCATTTACTCAAGAAAAAAGTGTGTGTGTGTGTATGTGTGTGTGTGTGTGTGTGTGTGTGAATAAAAAGAGAAAAGATCTCCCTTACCAGCAGATTATGTAAAACATACTTAATATTGTTAATACAACTCAATGCATCGGAACAATATAACACAGTGGCCAAAAAGCCAATGGATTCTTAGTCTGCATTCTATCTAGAATAAAGATAATTATTTTATTTCATTTTATTCTACGTAACATCCAAGGATCTGTATTTATAGCACTGTGTTCTGTTTAGTTGTGAAATGCACTGACAAACCAAGATTATTCCAACAGGATTATAGGACAGGTTAACGGTTTAGAAATAAGAATCACCTGAGAGAGAGGGACTATGAAATTTGCTGGAACAAATACACAGGGAGGTACGAGAGTTCATGCAAACACCTCAAGGCTGCCCTAGGGGGGAGACGTGAACGTTTGCATTGATATAGAAAAAAAGGCTGAGACTATTGGACAAAAATCAGAGTGACCAATATTCGAGCACACAGCCGCACAATGCTATTTTTGCAGAAAAGTGAGACACAAATTCAATTTCAAAATAAACAAGGGTCATCTTACAGTTATAACCATTCAAACTCAACCTCTTGAGCTTTGTGACTCCCTGGGCTCTCTGTCCCTGGAAATAGAAGTTAAATAATCAACACTAAATTGCATAAAGCCGAGGATTCTCCACCAGGTGGAAGGTTTGCCAAACTGGCCACTACAGCACGTGTGACTTCTAAGAGTTGAGGCATGCCTTTATGCTCCATTAATGCTCGGGACATTTATCTTGTTATTCTGTGATTCCCTGGGTGTTACCTTGCATAGCCACCGCGACACATTTGGTCAACGTTCCCAGGACGTACTTGCTCGGAGTTCACAAAACACAGCTCCCTGACAATATAACACAACACCACCCATTTGTTTGGCTGCCAATTAACTTCAAGATCTTCCCACTAACACTCTGTCAACTCCTTAAATGAAGCACTGCCTTTTGCCAACACAAGGGTTATTTCTTCCTCACCTGTGAAGTCATACTAGCAAGATAACAAAAATTGAACGAGACTCTCGGTGACAGGCCGTTTAACCACATGGCAGACGCTGCGTGCATGCTATAGGTGTCACTATGAGAGAATGGATGAGGCTGAAAGGACATAGTTTAGACCATTATTTTTTTTGCAAACCGAGAAAATAATTGTTATAATATGTCATCTGACTACGTTCCACGAATTTGCAATTATCAATGTATATAAAATCTTGAATTACTGTAACAGTAATGAACAAACAGATTTCTTAAAGAAAAGGTCAGAGATATGTAAGTACTATGATGATAATTATTGTCACAGCCTAGACTCCCACCATTAAAAGTAATCAAAGCCTTTCTTAAACATACAAAGATAATATTAACAGTAACGGAGGCATTCAACTCGCTCTAAATAAAAATAATGTCTTTTTTTTTTTTTTTTTATAGCTCTGGAGCTTTCCATCATCCCCTAATAAACTAAACATGTGATGACCGAGATAACTCACTGTCAGCATTTAGGAAAATTTAAACATACAGAATCAGTTATCAATATCCTACTCATTCAATACACACTGACAATGTCATTTAGCATGTCTACTTCGTGCACGGCCTACATATGTCAGTTTTCATCATTAAGGACCTACGGAAACCTCCAGATTACAGCCAGCTGCCCTGTAAGTTAATACACATAGAGATGCTATAAGCTATGAAATACAGGTGAGGGTTCCCCTCTGTAGTAACAGCCCTTGCTCATGAGAGGGCACAGTATAGGGTAAAAGCTGTGCATTTTTTTGTCTGAGCTTGACCTTTTGCTTTCCCAGGTATTAGATATGCTGAACAAGTGACCAACATATGTTAGCCCTGGCTTTCTTATCTGTAAACTAGAAACAAAATACAATGACAACAGCAGTCCTTTGCAGGGTTACTTTAAAGTGTAAAGGGCAAAAGTTCAAAAATGTGTCAAAATGGCCCTTAAACTTTCTACTGAGTCCGTTAAAAAATAAACTTGGAAAACATTTCAAATATTGACCATGATTTTTTAGGGGAGTTGATCAAACTAAAAGTCTTGTAATGCTACTTCTCAAAGCAGGTGAAGCGTAACACCAATCTATTATTTTTGTTTATGGTGAAATAGCATCGTCTTCTTATAAACCAGGTCTGTCCAGTAAGTATCCAGCCATGTAATATAAAAATAGGCATTTATTGAAGAAGAAACTATATACAAGAAACATGGTACACAGGACAATGACACCTCAGTCTTTTTCAAAGTAGGCACCTGGGGACCTCACACAGTTCTCCCAATTGCCATCAGCTGCCCTGTCGTATTTTCCTGAATCTCATTGACGGTCTGAAATCTCTTCTCTTTCGAAGGTGATTTTAGTTTTGGGAAAAGCCAGAAGTCACAGGGCGCCAAGTCTGGGATGTAGGGGGGCTGAGTCACCTGGGGGATTTGATGTTTCCCCAAAAAACTGCACGAGATGTGATGCATGAGCAGGCGTGTTGTCCTGATGAAGCTGCCAATCACCAGGTGCCCAGAGCTGCGGCCTCTGAATCATCTGAATAGTTTCTGCAGAGGAATGTTCAAGCTTCATGCAAAATTTGATGCAGATTAGTTGGTCCACTTGCTCAGTCATTTTGAATGTGACAGCCACACAGCACACATGCTCACTCAACGGCATCTACAGCCCCCACTGACTAGTACAGTGAAGTCGCCATTGTTCACACATGTGCATTCCCGTCCCCTCTCCTTGGCTGCCAGATTACATCAATGCCAAGCAAACCATTCTTGTCATATTAACAATGACTGGACTTTTGCTGGACAGACCTTGTATCTTCAGCATAGGCTGTTTTTTCCAGCAGAACAAACATCACCAAGTTATTGCTAGGCTTCCATAACAAAGATGTATGTCTGGCTCATATAACACGTCCAACTCAGAGTGGTAGGGCTCTCCTGCCCCTGTCCTATTTCAATGACAAGCTGTCCACATCTTCACTACCTGGAACATCATCGATACTTTGGCTCATGAAGCAAACATAACAAATTCTGCTTCCTCTAGAAAACAGCAAGCATTGTTTCTCCTCACATTGCCTCTATCAAACCAAGTCACACAGCCTTATCTAATGCCAAGGGTGCTCTAAGGCCAATTTTCTTATGTGCCCATAAGGATGATAACCAGTAATATTTGCTGAAGAGCATGAATGACAATTACATATCCACTTCATTCGGCTATCTAGAAATTTCCCTATACATTATAAATAATTTTAAAGATTTGATGACCTAATAAAAATTTTACAGGACTCATCTTGATTTCATTTTAATTTCTAATGCTTTACTATTAGATTATATACATGTACCCAAAAGTATAAGATAAAATTCCATATACTATTGTCTTCATTTATCAGCGAAGTAATTGATCAAGCACTTCATGCAAAAGACACCTAAATTAACTGTGTACTCACTTAAAGAGTTCACTCATTTGCTTTTGATTAAATTTAAAAATTAATAGAGGACTTTCTCTGAAAATGAATAAGTACACCTACTTGTTAGTTTGTCATAGTCAGGGAATGCTGTCTAAAAATTAAATGTATACAACAATAAAGTAGTTGAACACAGAGTACTGAATGAACTATAGTAGAGGAATTTAATCACTATGGGAGCATCACAAGATAACTGGAGCAGATGTGAATGCATGACAGCTTCTGCTGTGGCTTCCTAGAGTTCATGGTTAAAATGAGTAACCATTTTTATCAAAATGATCCAAGTGGCATCACGAAGGGCACACAACCCAGAAAAGTCATCACATATATTCTTACAAAACCGACCCTACAGGAACAAGTAAAACTTCTTTGAATATACTGTATTATTTATTAATCTTTTCTTTACCATAGTCTATGTCTATATGAAAAATGTGACATTAAAACACTTAATCAAGTTCCCATTGATGTTATTTTTATAGTACTGAAGCAATGAGTTGAATGATTTGTTTCAGACTAAGTTGGATAGTTGACCAAATTATCAAATACACGTATGTGTGTGTGTTGAGTGTGTGTGTGTGTGTAGAGTACATTTCATAATAAATACATTCAAACTTATGGGAAAAGCAATATGTCTTTGTGTTCTGGTGTGTCTACCTAATCTATCACCTTATTGTTCATGCTCTTATACAGATCTGAGTGACAGACAAAAAGACAAAAAATATCCCTCACAACCCCTAGGTACAAACAAAACAGCAATTTAACACAGAGGTAAAGCATTTGGGGGTCTTAGAATTGTTTCTTGGAATACATCTATTGCAAAGATCAATTACACCTGCTGCGACATTCAGAAGGCAGTGAATAAGGCAGATTAAATCAAAGCCTGGGCAATGGCTGGCCACACATATATTTTATCTCATTCATCAATTAATCAACACGTATTGTGATGTACAATGTGTCTACTAGATAGAGCACAGTGTACTAGTTTTTATGCAATGATGAAAATAAATATGCTGTTCTCTTCCCTCAAGGAACACCGAACCCTTTTCAGACACTGGGGACAGAGCCCTGATCTAGGGACAGAAACGCATCAAGCAAACAGGAGCAGGTAGATGGCGTTTGGCAGAAAGGCTTTGGGAGCTAGATCGGGAGCCCTTCCATCAAACACCTGCTTGACACTCTGCACTCGTCTTCTTTCAGACGGAGTTAGAAAATTAATCGGAGTACAGGATACAATTTTGTAATGGCAAAGGTGATATTCGTAATATAGTAAATATGATCCAGCCAGGCATTGATGAATCTCAGCAAACAGCCTCGAAAACCAAATTGGTTTTGATAAATCAGTATGGAAGCTGCACGCTGTCTCGTGCTGGGGGTATCCATAAATTAAAGCCACGCCAATGAGTGAATCATCACAGAAAATTAAAACACACATAGATATTGTGAGAATCCTCACTGGAGACTTGATACCATGAAAAGCTTGTTTTCTTTCCCTCACGCCTCTATTTTAATTACCTACCCCTATAAAACAGCTATGTTATAAATATAAGCACACGATTGCCGAAAGCTTTACCCATGAAAATGCAATACTGTATGTGGGAATTTTGAATGAGAATGTTAGACGTCGTTCCTCCAATCTAAATAAGGTAATGGAATGACAAAGGAGACAGCACTAGTTTTGAGAGATTAAATGACTTGCAGATTATCATATGGTTTGTTATTATAAAGTCTGGTTATCTGATGTTCAATTACTTTGTTGGTACAGTGGGTAGAATGTGTCAGAGTTCACGCAGCAGTATACACATTGCCTTTCCCTGACTATGGAGCCTCAGAGAGCAGGAGTGAAACCTTCATTCCCACCTAAGACCATGTGGTGAGACGACAATGAGGTGGTATTTTTAGTGACCTGTTTCCGAAGGAGTAATAATGGCCGGCACTTTGGTTTTTTACCAATATTCGGTGTTGTCTTCTCTCCTGGGCATCTGGTGAAATGGCGTTCCTCAGTTTTGTTTGAAATTAGACACGACCCTAACATATAATCGTAATAAATTCCTGGCAATTCCCATAAGAGCCAGTGACGATTTACTGGTCTCTCCACTGTCTCCATAACCAAACCACTCCCGATGGGGACACATCTTGAGCTTGAATCGGGCTGGGCAGCAGGGAGACTCCAGCCTCAACCGACCTTAACCCGCCTCTGAGAACGCACACACCCACAGCTGTGACATTGACTTGGCGGCCTGTGACTGTGTGCAGGGCACCCTGTCATGGGCTGGGATGCTGCCGGTCCCCGATAAGCAGTATTAGGGATGAAGATCACGCTGGGGAGGAGGTCAGAACACAGGAGGCTAGTTCTCTTGTTAACGACCGCTCCAGGCAAGGCAGGACAGGGCGCTGGCCTCTGTGTCCGTGACATGTTGTCCCAGACGGAGGCTGGCTGGCATCCCTTGTCCCGGACCGAGGAGCAGAGAGAAGACTCGGGCGCCAGCTCCTGACGGACAGAGGTCCGAGGAAAAACGAAACAGGAATGTGTGTTTGATGGCGCGTGGGCATGGTGTAAACTCAGAGCATTTTCAGAAACTGAACATACCAGCCAGCTTCTAGATCAAGGAATCCTGAGTTTTTAGCACCAAAGAAAGTCCCCCAGACCCTCAAGCATCCTGTCTGCCCTCAGCTAAGCAAGGAACCACAGCCCTGACTCGGAAGACATACATGAACTTGGCCGGTTTTTATACTTAATATAAATATGACCACATACGTAGTATATATACTTCCAAGTCTAGCTTCTGTTGTTCAAGGTGATATTCCAGAGCTTCTTATCGTTTTGGGATGCTTGTTTCCTTAGCTTTACAGAATTTCATTGTGTAAATATACCATGACTTTTTCCCCTTCTTTGTAGATGGGCATCCTGGAGCTTGGCACTGTTAGCAATCACATTACTGTGAATATTCTTGTCCCTTTTTGTGTTTTTGTTCTTGCAAATATGTACGTATTTCATTTGGGTTTTTATCTGGGAATAAAACTGCTGGGTCATAGAATGTATTGTACTATTTTTTGCCTTTGGTAGATATTATCAAACATTTATTCCAAAAAGGAATTAATCACACACTTCCAATTATTATGTGAGAGTTCTTCTAAGTTCTCACTCCACTTGTATTTCAATTTGCTTCTGGCACATCGCTGTATAAATTACTTTGTATATTGATTTTTTCTAATGGAAAGTTGCTAAATTCACTTATTCAAGAGCTTATTTTTAAAACTTTCAATGTATATGCAATCATATTATCTCTGAATATGCTAATTTTACTATTTCTTTCCAAATATTTATAGCTTTTATTTCTTTTATTCTTGCCTAACTATGCTGACTAGAACCTTTAATATATTTTTGAACAAAAGTTGTGAGAATGGACATCACTATTTACTCCTGCTCTCAGGAGGAAAGCTCCCAAGTTTTCACAATTATGCACAAGGTTTTTGTAGAAATTCTTTATTAAAAAGGTAGAAGGTTACATGTATTCCAAGTTTGCTCAAGGACATCTATTTCTGAATCATTTTTTCCCAAATATAATAACTTAGATTCTTCAATATGTTTTTGTCAAGTTAGGTAAATTTACTTTCCACCCTTGGTAATTATTAGGTTTATTAATCTTTCCAGAGAAACAGCATTTGACTCTGGATTTTTTTTCTACCTGCCGAATACTTTCAATTTCTTGAATTTCTGCTGTTATCTTTGTTCTACTTCTCTAATTAATAAGTTGTTTCTTCTTAAAATGTTTGCGGTAAAAGCTTAAATAACCGATTTCCATGTTATTTGTGAAAACGTCTTTAGGCAAGAAATGTTCTCCCAAAACCATCCATTGCCTTCCTTACCCAGTTCTGATTTGTCCTGTTTTGACTAGTGTTCTGTTGGACACATTTTCTCTTCCTTTAACCACTTTGACTTAAATTTTTGACTGAACTTCTTCTTTCTCCTTCTCTTGTAGAGTTTGTTTAGAAGCTGAGCACTCACATTTCAGGCAGATGAAGTTCCCCATTTCTCTTCTAGCTTAATTCCACTGTGGTCTGACATGTACTCTAAACGACTCGATCTTTTCTGATTTGTGCAGGCTCGCTTTAGGATCCAGCATACGGTGTGATGTGGGAAATATTCCACGAACCCTGGAAAAACGTAGTTGTTACTTTCTTCCTGTTGTTGAGTATTCTGTTTTATTTTAGTCAAGTTGGTTAATTTCCTTTTCGAATTTCAGGGTCTTCGCTGATAGACACGTTGTTTGTTCTTTTATTTATTTAAAGGAGAACGTTCAATTCTCACTCCGTGATTCTGTGTGTGTGTGGTGGTCCTTTTCCTTTTGGCAAACGTTTCTCCGTGGTTTCGGAGAATCTGCTATTAGGTGTTAATCCAAAGGGCCTGAACATTCCCTTCAGCTTGGTTAGCTTCCAAACAGATTTCTTCCCGACCCACAGCCCCCTGACTCCCTTTTCTTTAGAAAACCTGCAAGAATAAATTCTTTCTCTGTCCCCTGAGGTACAAATCTTCCACAAAGCAGAAATGCTTTCTCAGAGACTTGGGAGCCATCCGCTTGAACAGGAGGAGAGGGCACATAGAGCCCCCAGTCTCTCTGGGAGAACAGGAGTCTAACTTCGGGAAGGGGCCCTTGGCCAACGCTGAGGGCCTGGTCACATCTCGCTGCCCCGTTACTGTCCTCTTGCCCTCGTCCATGAGCTAATCCTTAATCCCAGTGTTTTAAAGACCCTCCTGCCTTTTGTTTCAAAGGAGTTCGGTTCAACCTCTCTTTCCTATTGCTAAGTCTCTCCTTATTTATAATAGTCTTAACAAAATCTTGTCTGCTTAACTTATGCAACTCACATAAATTAATAATGATGATATATGTTCCCACTGTTTATTACTTTATTACTATGGAATATTTTTTATCTCAATGAATGCAGCTTGCTTTAAAATGAAAGATAGTAACTTTTGGTCAGTGTCGGCATTGCATTTTTTTTCCATCCTTTAACCACAATTTATATATATTTGTAGCATGTTTCTAGTAAAAAGCAGTTTTCTAATATTATTGCTATCATCACCACCATCATCATCATATTTCACCCATGCTGCAGAGTATTAGTCTTGTATTTAGAATATTTAATGAAACAAGAAAAATAAAATTTTATATATATATATGATAAAGGAAAGGAGTCTTTATTCAAAAGCTCCACAATTTTGGAATAACAGGTTTCCACAAGAATTAGTCACTTAGGCCTGTCAATTAAGTCTAAACTCTTTAACTCTTTACTTACAGCTTTAAACACTTAAGCCTGTCACTTAAGGCTGAACTGTAACACCTGGGTTCTCCTATCATTCCCCCTGTTCCTTTGTAGTTATCTTATTTCTGTAGGGATAGTTTACAAACTAAAACAACAGAAGATACAAAAGCTACACAGGTTTTCCAAAACGGCGGGCTTCTGCCTCAGAGCTCGCCCCCTCTAGGACACCCAAAGAATAAACCTGCCACCCTCTGCCAGGCCAGCCCGACCCTCAGCTACGCCCGGGGTTCCTTCCCCTCCAAAATGCCCTCCCCTGGGAAATGCAGGCAGCCGCAGCATGGTCATCCAGGAAAATGTAATATTTAATCAAATAATCATTCCAGTAAAGTTATTTGTGACCCAATACAATTTATTAAGAAGACAATCCAAAACTTGATCTATTTGACCCAGACGGTCCTTCCTGTTTCCTGTCTTATTTTGGAGTGGTCCAGCTTTATAGAGTCTAAATCTCTGGTGAACTTATCAATATGTTCATCTACTTTATCCTTCCTTAGTTTTTTTTTTTTTTTTTTTTTTTTTTTTGACATTTAACAAATAATCATCTGAAAATATTTTCTACTAATTTCAATACCTGGGAAAACTTCACCTATTGTCTGATTTGCTTTTTCTTTGTCATCGGCCATAAGGTCTTGCCTGCTCTCATGATACACTTGGGATTCTGTGTCCTTCGTACATAAAAGAACTACAGAGGCGTGAGAAAAAGGTTCCATCCTCAAGGGGCCACCCTCTTCATATTTCCCAGACACTACTGGGAGTGGATCTTTCTAGAATCAGTTCCACAGGATGAGGACCTGAGCTGTTTCAATGTTGGATTACAATCATAAGGACTCGATCGACCTCTGTCGCTCCCTGGTGTGAGGGTCTGGCCTTCCGCGCTTCCACGTAAGGACCTGGAGAGCATCTGCCCTTCCCGCCTGTAACTTTGCAGAATGTGCACTTCTGTCCTTGAGAGGTTAAGTCATTTTTCAGTCATTTGCCACAGAGCAATTCAAAAAGAGGCACATGTCTTACAGAGCAGTCCGGTTGGGCATTAAACCCCCCTCAGCTTCCATTTTCTCAGTTCTCTCTACTGTGACCGCAGAGCAGTTTTCTGGTTTCTCTGTCCTGGACTAGCAACGCATTTCGGAAGCTAGTCCTAAATTCTCAGCTTCTAACTCGGCCTGGAATTGATAGATGCGCTCGAAGGGCAAACAGCTGTAGAAACTCAGTGTCAACCCATCATTCTCTCTGGGGCTTTCCATCCTTGCCTATTTTATTTTCAAGTGCCCACCCCATACCCGGAGTTTTTATTTCTTAGGCACCTAAGGGGGTGTGGTAACTGCCTGGTGAGATAGCAGAACTGTGTCGTGGTAAATTCCTGTATTGAGAAAAGCAAATCATGACTCATGGACGAGCTCAAGCCCACGGTACCTAGTAATATACAAAGCACCAATTATGCTTTCAGTGCGATACTGAATAAGCACTAATAAATCAATACACATGTCCACTTGAAAGAAGAAGAATAAAAAATCAGATAGAATGCTTCTGAGAATGGAATAATTCTTCCTAAGTGGTAACATGGTCTTTTCCATACAGTCGTCCGTTTGGCAAAGCTGAAGTGTGGTACTGAAACCCGTGTCTTACCTGACTGCTCGAAGTCGCTGTTGTAGGCTTTCCACGTCTCCGTTATTCGGAGCAGATTCTCCTCCATGGCCTGGATGTCCATGGAGGGGCAGTTGCACTCTGGAAACCTGGGGCCACACTGGCACCAGCAGTCGTTGCCCCTGCAGATAAATTCTCCCTCGGAATTGCAGGCGATGTAGCTCAAAGCGGCTTGTACGAAACGCTCCTGAAGGTAGTCCGGAAGGAGAACCTGCAGCCCTTGGAGAACAAACACGCCAACATGTTTACTTTGACAAAGCAAAAGAGCAGAAAGTGCATTTACAACGGTCAAAAAGTTAAACACTCAGTGTACCAAGTTACGGATTGGTGCATATTGAAAACTATCACTGGACAATTATCCAAGTCCACAAAATTGCCAATATTTATATAATCCTTTTCGATATATGTTGACTCTGTGCACTGTGCAAGGACCCCAGAGCGCTGGCTGGTGTGGCTCAGTTGGTTGGAGCATCATCCCAAACACCAGAAAGTCACAGGTTCAAGTCCCAGTCAGGGCACATACCGAGGTTGACAGTTTGGTCCCCAGCTGGGGCACGTGGGAGAAGAAACTGATCGATGTTTCTCTCCCTCACCCCCTCCCTTCTTCTCTCTCTACAAATCAATACGCATGTCCTTGGGTGAGGATTAAAGAAAAAAAAAAGGATCCCAGAACTCATAGGCGTGTTTAATCCCTCAAGACTATCTGATTTTGTTTTTTAAACTTCTTTGATTGGCTCTCTGAATTAGTTGATCAGAATATTTTGTTATTTTTGAGTCATGCAGATAGAGCCCAGCTACCTTTAGAAAGAGATGCAGGCATTTTTTTGCACTGCCTGACTTCAAATAGTTTTCAATATTTTCATTTTTCTTTCAGACCATCATCTCACATCTACATAAATACCGTCATACGAGGGGTGCTGCATTGATAAACGAGTCACAGGAGGCTGCTGCTCATGCCTACCCCACGGCACTGACAACATGTCATCTATCTCCCTGCTGTGCGGGAGCGATCCTAAGACCGACTCCAGAAAGCAGATGAGCTAATTGAGCTGTTTCCAGTTCATTTCCTTGTCAGGTGTTAAGACAGCCCTAGTGATGCAGTTCATTACTTTTCTAACGCAAGTTTAGTAAAATCGCTCTCTCTTAAGAAAAAGTATCAAAAATGAAAATAAGACGATGGGATGAGTATTTGGGGATCTGTACTGGTTTTTAATTTATTGTGATATTGCAGGAAAAATGTAGTTTCAATTTCAGCCTTTCCTCCTACACAGAAAATTTTAATAAAAGGTCTAAACATTCAAACTAATCAGTAGGTAAAAATAATAGAGTAAGGAAAAATTAGATCAATACATAATTGCTATTTACTACAAAGCTGGATTTTTACAACACTTACGTTTTCTTTTTCTAACAACAAAAAAATCAATGTTGGACCCTTAACAATGATATGTGAGGTTATTTAATAAAAACAAAGAATTATCAATTAGGTAAAAATGTACTTTGCACAAATCTTGATAATTATATCTCTCTCATTCTTTCATATTAATTCTCCCATACTTTGGTCAGGAAAAGTATTCTTAGGACTTATATAGCCACGTTATCATTTATTTTTATTTCACCTAAAATATATAACATTAATTGAATGCCTCACTTGGAAGGGAATTGCTAGGTAAAGTATAAATATGAAGATGACAAGATATATCCTTGCTCTAAAAGTACTTGCAATATATTTAAGAAATATGAAAGAAGTATATAATAATATTATACAATAGTAATTAAATAACTACTAGAATTTGAATACACATAATTAACTAGGTATAATTAATTGGCTAAGCATTATACTATGTTCATAAGATTAATAAAACTTTTCATAAAAAAGTTAAGACTGCGACATTATCGGACACATTTGTCAAGCAAGATAAACAGAGAACAAGACCAGATGACCACTGCTCCCAATGCTTATTTGCTCCTGTTGTTAATTATTTTTTGCTAGAAATATAGATCAATATAAATTATTTTAATACAAATTATTTTCCTACTTTTTATTTTTATATAAGTAAGCTCTGATATCATTAGTTCCAATACATTAACAGATAAAATAGTGAAAAAAGGTTTTATAATCCACATCATTCAATTTTTACTATAAGCAAAATAAATAATTGCATAGTGATGCATTATTAAAATTTACATTACGTGTTCTATGTAATAATAACCTAGTACTGTGTCAATTTTGTTGAAATAAAACATTAGAAAATAACTGATTTGAAAGAGTATTTGTTAGTCAGTTACATGGGTCACTTACTTTCCCAATTTCTGGGAATTTTACCAAAAAGCTACTATCAAGATTTAATAAATGGCTCTTAATTACTTCAGCTACTCTGACTCAAAGGTAACTTGTGTGATATATTAAATTCATAGGGGCTGAAAAAATTAGAATATCATTAATTTTAATCTATATATTTGCTGATACTTTCTTTGTTGTATAGTAAGTAGATTTTATATCCATATTTTGGAGTGCTAGCTATGACTCTTTGAGTTTGTGGAAGAAGTCTGCTTTGTAGCCTAATTGTGCAAAGCCAGATTTCAAGGTCAAAGAGGCAAGTAAATCCAGCGTGCTCACTGCCAGAAATCATTCAATTTCATTTGTTTTCAGTCAAAATTAATGTTATGTGCAGCTCTTTGACATCTCATTTCTGAATGCTAATTCTCATATAGATGATTAAGTCATGAAGTTTTATTCTAAAATTGTTGCCTAATGCTATTACCTTCAATAATTCATACAGATGCTTTTTTTTTTCTCTGATAAAATTCTACTTCAGGAGCAATTCATTTTCTTCTACAAGAGCAGAGACTTGAAAGAATAAGGCTGATACTGAGAAACTGCCATCATGCTGACTCTTCTCGACAACATATTTGGATTCAGAAGCTCCTAAAGGACCAAACTCTGACTCTAATTCTTCATCTTGTGCTTCAAAACACAACACAACCCAACACAAGACAGGACAACACACACAAACAAATGTATCTATCTCTTTATATCATCAATATCCATCTGTGTCCATCCATCAGTCCCTCCATCCATCCATTCATTCATCTGTTCAACCAACCATCTAAGGCAATCACTAACAAGCTATAAAACACACAGAGACCTATGATGGCGCCTTAATAACAATTCTTTGGAAGCACCTCTTTTTCCAAATGACACAAACAGTAACCCATAATTTTTTCTATGTTCGAGAGAAGTGCATTTATGGTAACATTGCTCCAGAATGAGTAAATGCTTTGCATTCTGTTTAAAGTAAAGAAGTAGAGGTCTGCTATCAAAGGTGAGGTTGAAACGGTGAAGCAACATGATAACTGGACTGTAAGGACACGCGAGTGAAATTTAAGAGAGTACATGAGAAGCCCAGAGTGTCAATACTGACTTTCTCTGGTTATCTTTGGAAAGGTCTTTGTACCAACAAGGTATACAAGTATACAAATAAAATCGCAACAGACAAGGAAACATACAAACCTGGCAAATGGAAAAGGTGAAAGAGAGAGGTACAGAAATTACATAAATTGAAAAGAACAGAAATATAGTTAAATAAAGGGAAGTGTCCCTTCATGAATTCTTTGTGTTATTTTTTTTAAGGCAGGTGACTGAATTTGTGTGGGTATAGTATAGTATTCTGAAAACTGAACACAGTGATTTATAAACAGTAAAAGTTAGTGAATTGTGCTAATAGATTTTTAAAATAAATCAACTGAAACAAACAAATTCGATATAAAATTTTGTGTCCTTTTGGATGAAAGTTCATAGTCTGATGGAATGTTAATCCATACAGGTGAAAAAAGGACTAAGCAATAGATAATTACAAGTAATATGATGTACTGTATTACTATTTAGAGAACATAATTAATAGCTTTAAATCTAAAATTGATCATATAAATGGTATAGCATTTAAAGTTTTAAATTTTAAAGTACTTTCCTTAAAATTGTATACAATTCAAAATGGATGGTATTCATTTATTATTTACAGTAATTTTAAATAAATCAAAGCTGTTACAATTTTTGAAGACTTAAAATTGAGAAAGAATGGCAGAATTTCTAAAACTTTTACACATCTCTATATAAAACTGAATATCGTAAACACAGGTCTAACTTACACAATTAAGGAAGGTGTACTAGGGAAGAGCAAGTCAGAATTACTCCTTTGGTCAGGCAACATAATTTCCGCAACATGCCATCACAAAGATGTTTCGGGACTTATTCAAACTAGTACCTGTTCATTCATGACCTTTCCCTGCCTACATGAATGAGTACTACGCATTCATATAACATTTTGAAATCAGCATATATTTGTGAGAAGTTACTATTTAAAAAATCCCCTAGTAAATTATCTCAAAAATATAGTAATGGGAAAAGATGGTAATTACTAGCATTATCACATAATCGATATTTACAGTGGAAATAGTATATAAATATTTTGTTAGTATATTATCAAGTACATTTCTATCTGCCAGCAGACAAATGTAGCCTTAACACCATCTCTGCTTATATTTAAAATGTCAACAGTTGACGTTACATGACGCATAAATATAATGACAATTTTTACCAGAATCCATGAGGAAAAATTCAAATCTCAAGCAGACTGTTGAGAAGACTGCTACTTTCTGAGACCGTGATTACTGTAGGAAAGTAGAATAACTATGATGATACATTTTCATTTGCTACACATTACTTAATTTAGGAAGTGAACTGAATTTTGACATTTTTCTTCCTCTGGTCTAGAATGTTTATATCTGTTAAATATTCAGGAAATCAGCCTTTTACGGGCATTTCAATATCCTGGTATTGCACATATGACTTACAACAAAAACAAGAAGAATGTAATCACTACTGGAGAGAGAATTAATGAAATTTTTCCTACGTACCTTGCAACTGAATCTTATTCTCAGGACTCTGAACCAGAACTGAGCTGACAGAATCTAGGTTGTCATAGTTACTGCAGCCAAGAGGACCCGTCCGCGTTTCTGTTACCTGACAAAAGAAAAACATCAACTTGATTCTACAAGTCGGACTTTACCACGTTTTCAGGGTTCGATGTAGCTGTCACATGGTGATAAACGTTTGACAGTAAACATCACTGAATGCTCTAGGACCTCATACACAGCATCAACGCGCACCCCTAAACACTGAGGGACAACTCTCTCTGTCTTTAACTCCATGTTTTCTCCTTGGGCCAGGCGTACACCTTCTGGCAAATAATGGGAGCCCTCTTTCATCAAAAGCATCGCTTATACAGGGTCACTGATTTTAGTCACGGTATGACAAAGCCATGCTCCTTGCAGTAGACAGCAAGTCAGAATTGTTTTTGTTGGTCCCTTTGTCCTGAATAAATCAGAACCGTCTACCACGCCACTGTCTCAAAACTGATTGGATTATTTTATTTCTCTGCTTAGAGATCAGCTGGCCATTCTTCGTTCTAATTCTCTGCTTATACAACATATTCCTTCCACCCCCCACTGTTCCCCTCTTTGACTAATTGATTTTACCCAGCCTCCAGGCTAAGCTCGTGTTCAAACGCCCACACCAAGCAGTCCTTAATGATCTCCACGGGCGTGATTTTCCCACTTGTATAAAGTGATGCTTGCGGGGCACGGCCTTGGCACTGGACTGTGGGATCACGTACAGTGGACCGATTGTTCCATGGGTGTCTTGGGATGGATCGTGTCAGGAGATGAGGAGGAGTTTAATCGATTATGTGAGACTGGGAATGGGTCCTGAGGCTATATTTTTAAAAACCAAACATCTATTTTAAAGCAGAGGCATTTTGTGTAATCTTCTTTTTAAAAAAACATGTTCTCGGCAACCAGGATACTTGCAAAACATGGCTCAGTTCATGCCATTCCACCATTCACGACCCCGCACGGGCTTCCTGGCTCTCAGGGTAAAAGCCAGCGCCCTTCCCAAGACAGCCCCCCAAAAAAACAATCATGTCATCCAGCGCCCTCTTTCCTCTCGGAACTCCCCTCCCCTCCTCTCTTCCTCGTGAACCTGCCCCACCCACACTGGCTTCTTTATGATCTCCCACCTCGTGGGCTCCCCTCCTGTTTCGGAACTGCGGACTCACGGTCCCTGTCGCTGGAGGGTTCTTCCTCCAACCGTCTCTGAGCTCACTCGAGCGCTTCCTTCTAGTTTGCTCAAAGGGTCTCGTTCTTAGAGGCTGGCTGACCGTGGGGAGCACGCCCCCCCACTTCCCTCCTCCAGCAGCACCGCCCCTTCTCTGCCTCCCTCGCCCCCCTCTTCCATGGCAGCGGCACCTCCTAACGTGCTGCCTCGCTGACACATGCGTCATGCTTCCTGATGACCCCTCTCGCTGGAACGAGCGCCCAAGTGCAGGGAACACTGTCCACTCCCGCGACAGTCAACCAGAGCACGGCAAGAATTGTTTAAACATGCAATGCCTGCCTATTTAGTCAAGGACACATTGACTTCTTTTCCCTTAGGTCGTCAAATAAGAAATAAAAAATTCAAGCAACAGAATAAACTGCTAGCCCAGAGTGACATGCCTTTTGTCCCCCCTCCCCCGTCTCTGTGTATCCTTTTTCATCCCTTTACTGAACATGAAAATGCTGGGGGCACGGGAACACCTGCTGTTCAGGACCGCCCTTAATCCACAGCAGCACCGAAAAGTCACGTTCCAGCCCCTTTCTGCCAAGAAGAAAATGATCGCATTTCAGTAGCTTTGGAGTTGTGTTAGGTTATACCCAAGTAGCTTTTGAATAATGTTGTATCCCCATTGATTATGTAGGGAAAACAGGGGACTATTGATGGGTACAATGCGGTTCATGCAGAGTTTTGCCCAGAGAGGGAGCCCCACTCCCGGGTTTAGCGATCTCTTCCAAAGACCCGCACTTCCCCGGATAATGTAAAATAAACGCCAATGTCTAAGAGGAGACGTCGCCTACCCCGCAGCGTGGCAAGAAGAGGGCATGAAGGGGGGCCGAGGAGGGGCCGCCCACCCATCTGCACCGCCAGGTGTTGCCAGACTCCGTCCCCTTGGGCCCCATTTTGCCCGCCTTTCCCTCAGAACGCCTCTCCCCCAGAAAGAGCACGTCTGTCCTTCAGCCACTTGGGGAGGGCTAAGGATGTCAGTGACACTGGCTCATATTCCAGTTACAGTTCCTTCAGGTTCCTCGTTCGCTATAAAAACTGATACTTGTTTCTGAAATAGAAATAAAGATGCACTAGTGTATGAATATTCCCCCAGAAGGTATTCATTTTACTAGTTCTTTCTTTATTAAAGTTATCTGGTCACATAATTGCAATTCATATACCCAATGCATGGCACGTACCCAGAATATATAAAGAATCCTAGTGAATTTCGGGGTTCTGCCTCCTCACATAAGGAGCTTGGAAGTTGCCACTGGGTCCTAACAGGTCAAAACCTGAACGGACTGAAAACCAGCAATTCCTGAAAACCAGCAGTTCCTCCTGAATCCATACGAGACGGAAGGACCCAGGGAGACCTGCTGCCCCCAGTCCTGGGGAGACGGACAGGGCCAGACTGGAAGGCTCCTCTTGCCAAGGCGGAGACTCAAGAGCAGAAACCACCCGGGGCCGCGATACCCCGACCCGTGAGCGATAAATCGCTGGAAGGTCAGTGTGAAGAAGTCTGGTGGTTCAAAACCCCACTGGGACCCCGTCCACGGGAGGCTCCCCTCACATTCTGAGCATTAACCTCCAGGAGTTCAGCCAGGTTCCCCCAGTGAATACTGAAGAAAAATCTCCCCTTGCTTTCCACAGGGGGAAAGAAAAAGAAACCACTGTTCGGTACCGCAGAGCACTCTGTTCTTTGCAAGGCCCGCCTGCCCTCGGGGAAAACAAGGCGGTGGATTCCAACCTCCTGGGTGGTACCGGAGCCTAATAACCCGAAGGAAGACCCAGCTCCAGCCCCCGCTGCCCCCCTGCCCAGCCCAGGAGGTTGGGCGTGGTGTGGGGTACAAAGCTGACGGTCACTAAGTAGACAGAGGCACAGGCTGTGAGTGAGGAAATACACCAAGAATTAGGATATTAAAACCCTCACGACATTTTAACATTTATCTGACCATCAAGCTCCCTTCATGGTTTATTATGGTAATTATAAAATTACTTCACAATCATCCCTTTACGTTTAACTTCTTGACGTATTTAACTGTAAACTCTCTTTTCAGAATTACACTTGCTTCCTGATGCATGGTAGGGATTCAATACCAATGGATTAGATAAGTTGATAGATAACCATTTTATTTGTGGTTAGAAATCTTTATTACAAAAGAATACTAAAGTTTATTTATTATACATTTTGAAGAACCTCTTGAAAAAAAGGCAGGAGGGCTGGGCTCCGTAAAGTTCTAAAAGTCGCGGAGCTCCACCATCTCCTGGTCACCACGGAGGCTGCTGAAGCCGGAGACAGTCCGGTCAGCAAGGTGCCCTGGAAGGAGAATGAGCCGTACCTGGGACTCGGACCTCCTGGCTCATAAACCAAATAGCCATTCAAAAACCATACTGGCTTTCTAATCGCTGTGCTTCGGTTTCTGAAACTCTGCTTGCCTTGATCAATCTAATCCATCCCCATTTATTCTGTCTCTGTCTCTCCCTCGCAATAAATTTACAATAAAGCCCATTTAATTGGTCTGGATTGATGTATAAGTCAATTAGAATGCTGTAGTATCTTGGGTCATTGTCATGAACAATAAATATTGCTATAAATGTGCTTGTTAATATACTTTGATGGAAGGCCAAATGAACTGGCTTTTATTCCAAGTATTAATTTATTAGTGCTTTGAAATAGAAATCCCCGTACATTCTTTTATTACTCTACGCTAAATTTCTAAAAAGTAAAATAAAAGTGTTGATTAGTTTTTATTTTTCCTAAAATAGTGCGCTTGTTTCTTTTCCTGTACATGTCAGATCTTTCACAATTACATATGCTTAAAGCTATCAAACTAATGAAAATCTTAGAAAATGTCAATACTAAGTATGTTAAAATACATATGATAACTATATCATATGATGAGACTAAAACATAATTTTATATATGTAACTATGTAAGCTATATGATAAATTATGATATACATAATTATTTATATGATGATTTATTATAAGTTAATTTAATAATTAGAAATGGCATAAATACATCACCTGTTTCATATGGGAATATTAACTTTGAAAATATTCTTATCATTTAAATTTTCTCTGTCAGTCATTAATTCTTATTTCAACATTTTACTAAGCACTTAATGTCAAATTGCTATTTTAATATAGTCCTAGTTCTATAGGCGGCACTATTTCTGGGATTTAGTATTTAACTAAGAAATCAATTTGCAAACATATTGTTAATTAAAAAAGCATATGAAAATAAAATGGTCACATTGATAAAAATCTAATTCTTCGTTTTGAGAACCATTTTATTACTTACAGTAAGTTTTGTGAGCGAAGTGCAGACTCAGCTATAAAACGCGGTGCGTCCCCAAGTGGAAAACCCAAGGGTGTGTCATTGCTGCATTTTCCTGCATCTCCACACCACCATAAGCACTGCACTTGGGGCTTTGAACACAATTAATATCATGATTCAAAATACAGTTGACATTGTCAGTGTTCCTTGAACCTGCTCCAACCACTTAATGGAAGTTTTAAAATAGTTCATGATATATAATCAATGCCAAGATGACTCATATTTTCACGTAAAAAGTACGCAAACAAATCAAATTCAATGTAACATAGAATTGTGGAATTATTTATCTGTGCAAATGACTTTATGCGGAAAACGATTTTCCCGAGTTCCATTCCCCATAATTTAACTAGCAGAATCACGTACAATAGGGTTGCATTTCTGAAGCTTTCTAGAGGCTGTCCTGCAGGAGGAAGAGAGATCCTTGAAACACAAGGGTCAAGAGTATGATCATAAACAAAATATTAAGTTAGGTAGATCCATAAAGCATGTGCAGAATAAACACTGTACCTATAAATTGTAAACCTTAAGAAAGGAGAAACACTGTGGACAAAATAGAGTACGTGGACAAAGCTATTAAGGACGGAGGAGAGGAACACAAAAGAGAGAGCCCACATTTTACTGAGGAACAAAATCGAGCATGTGTTCTTCAGCGAGCAATTGCCTCGGTACGATTTTCACTTGTGAGTGCCACCGTGAGCCCAGGCATGGTTACAATGATTGACCTAGTTTTTCCACACTCCAAAAAAAGAAGACACATGTGCACCACCCACAAAGAGCCCCAGATAACCCTACTGAGAAAGAGGAGGCCTGCTCTTTGAACACACATTAAAATATAAGATGACACGCGGGGCTAGAAGAGAGATGTTTTCTCTGACTTTTAAAGTGCCATTTCAGTGTGCTACGGCATAAGACAAACTGGACACAACTTTGTCCCAACAAGGCTGCTAACTAAAAACACCAGGATTCCTTTTGGGCATAGACCATGGTCATCATGGTTGGTCACAGAGGGTCCAAATCTATAAGCTCACGCCTACAGATGTTATTTTGATTTCTGTTTTAAATAACACAGAGCCTAAAATCTCAGCAATTGCAAGAAACTCTGTATAAAGTTTTTAAAAAAGCTTTCTTTAGGTTCCTTAGTATGAGATATATACAGTTAGAAAACCCACATTTTCATCCAAGCTCCGTCTGTGATGCCTATAACTGATGATGCTGCAGAAACAGTGACTGTGTGCTTCATTATATAAAAGCTATAGGATCTCGTTATTACCCTAGAGTTGGCTAAGTTTTCTGTATTAATAATGAAAACAGTAAAGCTTCGCTGCCTTGGGGCATTACAAATAACAAACACAGATTGCGGCCGGCTCAGGGCGGTGGTATGCTGTCTGCGTTCCTGTGAGTTATTAGGTCGTCACTACACTTGTCTCTGCCACCGTGGGCCGGTCTGCCACCTCCCCTGCCCAGAGAAATCACATTTTCTGGAACTCGGGAGCCACAGGTTCTTTTCTGCTGCTTCACATAAAAAAGAAATGTGGTCCAGGGCAGCATGGACTACATTTATTTTAGAAATGAAAGAAAACAGGAGTAGTGAAACATTTAGAGGGCTTTTTTATTTTCCTTACTGTTTATTCGATGAATTGCAATCATATTGCCTTTTAGTTACTGAATCTATGTAAAATGACCACAAACTTGAAGATGCTATGGCAAAAAAGCCCTTCTGGATCCAAGTCCAGAATACAAATACTATTTGTTTTTTTTGTTTTTTGTTTTTGGAGTTTATAGAAACCATCACATAAAAGTAATAGTGGCTCTGGCTGGGGTGGCTCAGTGGATTGAGCACCAGCCTGTGAACGAGAGGCCACCAGTTTGATTCCCAGTTGGGGCACAGGCCTGGGTTGTGGGCCAGGTCCCCAGCTGGGGGTGTGTGAGAGGCACGCAATCGATGTTTCTTTCCCTCTCTCTCCCTCCCTTTCCCTCTATCTGAAAATAATAGATAAAATCTTTAAAAGTAATAGTTTTTTATAATCCTTTTCAACAACAGTGTTGTCAACTCTCCCCTGTGGATGAAAACTCAAAAGCAGGCGTTCTAGGAGAGGCTAAATTTAATATAACAAAATCACTGAAGCCATGGGATTAGGAAAGCGTCCTCAGCCCACATCACTGTCCCTCGGAGACACAGTCGCTAATTACAAAAGGACACGCATGTTCTGTTCCCGATGGCTTTTCTTCTTTTATTCCCCAAGCACTTTCTGGCTCCCTCTAGATCCAACCACTTCCAGCTGTTCTCCAGGTGTGATGTGCTCTCCCTTTTCTGATGGAATACGCAAGGGAACAGGAGACTGAACACACCCAAGACGGTAGAGACTCTTCCCCATGGTGGAGCTAACGGCTCTGCAGCCAGGACGAGTGCGCGGAGGGTCCCCCTAAACGGAGCCTCTCCGGTTCCCTGACGGGGGTGGTACAGTTTATTGCATGAGCCTGTTTGTAGATCTCCCCATACTTTCCCGTTGGTACCGACCTGGGGCCTTGGCCGAGGGGCGCGCTGTGAGCTGATGCTGCTCTCCACAGAACGCGCCACGTGGCTTCCCTTTGGCAAAGCGACTGAACACGTGCAGGTGCGACTGGCAAGCGCTGGCGTGAAAGCACCCATCCCCGTGTCAGAGGAGGAATCAAGAGGTGAGGCAGCCGATCGTGGCCGGCGGTGCACGCAAGGCACAGCCGGGGACAATCTCTAACTGTCGCGGCGCCAGACACACGGTGCCCTGCCGTGCCAGGGAGCTCGCGTCGGGCACCTGCTTAGACAGAGCTCCTTTTATGCTGAACGGTTCATAGTACGGTTTCGTTATTAATATGTAAAATTGTCTCCTTTAATTCAGAAGGCAGGAGAGTGTGTTGAGAGCCCCCACAGTGCCTGCTATTCTATTTCCAAAAAGATACTTTGACCACAATTTTCTATTCCCCTGAAATTCCCTATTTACTATGACTTTATGAACTGTTGGTTAAACCGTTTCTTGTTGCTTATGATTATAAATGTAAAACTTTTTACTCTAGTCTTTTAGACTTTCCTAAGTGGTGAATATTTCTGAATTCCATCAGCATATCAAAAGCTTCTGCCTTCAGTTATCTTTTTTTAATGAGACAGCTAATGTCTGTGCACAGACTAACCAAACTTTCACACTGAGACTGGCATGTTCTTTCCTCCGTCACCCAATGAAACAGGCACCGGAGAGAAGCCCAGCACATTAAACCTTAACAGGCTCGGGCATAACAGGAAAGACAGAAGTGGATTTCTTGTTTCAATCGGCCGTGACAGAAACGGTTTCGCTGTCATTTCTACCTTTTCCCCCAAAATAAATTGGCTCTACTTATAAAAAACAAAAAAACAAAAAAAACGTTAGGATACATCCAAATTCTTTAGCAACAGCTAATCATTAAAAGTCAGCACTAGGATGACTTCAAATGAACAAAAACAGAATTATATTAAAGAAAGAGGAGTCTTGCAGGCTACGTGAGTCGCATATGTACTAATAAAACTCTACAAGCCAAGAAAAAAGAGTACGTTGAGCAGATTGCTCAGCAGTACTGTCATCACGTCATTGCTTCCCTTCCCCCGTTTTTTTTTAGTTGAAATACAGCCTGAGGATTATAACTATTAATAAGATAATATTGTATAATAAATAATGAATGGAGGCATAACGAAATGGAAAGAACAAGAAGTTAGGTAATTTTTAAAGTATGCATTGGTATGTGACCCGCGATATATAATTTAGAATTTTAAATTTTAGAAACTACGTAATAAAAATCCAAGGTGGACTCTCACTGCCTTTCTTGTCCTCTGTTCGATTCCCTTTCCCCCAGTTCCTCCTCTACGCTGTCTTATTTCTTCCTACGTATTTCCTCCAGAGACCAGGGAGCTACAGAAACTTCCAGAAACCTTACTACCGGCCAGAAGTGTATCTCAGAGGGCCGCCCGAAACCTACGTGCCCTGGAGTTACCGTGGTTATAAAGACTCAGGTTTATTCACCTTGGGCTTCCGGAGGTGCCCTTGACCGTACAACAAGGTGGACCAGGTGATTCTTAGCCACATTAAACATTAATTGCCATCAAGTTATTAACAAAAATCTTAGAGAAAATGATTCCTCGGTTAGCATATTAGTGATATTTTGATTTATGTTTTCCCCTTTCCTATAAAAAATTAAAAGAACATCCCTATTCACGCATATCTCATTCATGCGGGATTGTTAGGGAGAAGCTTTTTAAAGTGATTTATTCTACACAACTCAACCTTGATTCTATTTTTTGTAAAAATGTTTTAATTATTTTCCATGAACATTTTTCAAAAGAAGAAAGTTAACCTGCCTTTTACAATAAGTTACTATTTCAACTTCTCTTGGCTCAGTTGACATACAAGTAGTCTTTACTTGATAACATATTGAGTATACGGGTATTTGATCATGTACTTATGGGACCTGATGAGAATTTATGAGCTGTAATTTCAGCTGTATTATGTTGAGGTGTTATATCAGTTGTTTTAGGTTGGTTGCTCCCTTCCCCTACATTCGTATAAATTTAATTAAAGTTATTGATATAACAAGTGTGCCTCTCACTAGTACAATAGTCACTCTGAAAGCCTATTGTTAATTAGAAAGTCAGAAAAGCAAGCTGCATAGATTTGTTATTGTATAGTTTCATAGTGATATAATATCTGAGATGAAATTGTTCTCCTTCTGTATATCATAAATTTTATCCCACTTCTTCTATTGTGTACTTTTTTCTTTTTATAAAGCTTCTATATGTTCAGATGCTAGAGCTGCTTGATGTATCATCTATATTCAATCCCAACTTCAAGTTTTAAAAAATTTTATTTCTTTTCATTCCTGTAGTTTTGAGGTATAGTTTCTATTACTTTTCTGTCGGTGGCAATTCTCCATTAATTGCTAAACTTTTACTCAGCAGCAATGTATTCTGAGCTATATTTGTCAAGTTTTCCAGAATTTTCTCTATCATCTGAATTTCTTTAGAAATGTAGAACGAATGTTCTCTCTGCTCCTACGTTTTCTGTTCTGGCTCCTGTGAGAGGGGTCAGTAGGACCCCACGTTTACCCGTCGGGACTCCCGTTCGGCTGCTAAAACACTCGGGCAGCAGCAACCCTGCGAGGAGCTGAAGATGGTTCCGTGCAATTAAATTGTGAGCCTAAAAGGAACGGCAGTAGCTTATTAGTTCCCTGCGAAGCTATTAAGATCCTGCTTCTCCACCCTGAGGTGCTTTCGTGCTTTGAAGAGAAGAACTCTGCCCATTTACTCAAGGCTTCTTCAGCTCCCGGGGGCCAGGGAAACAGAGCTAAACTCATCCGTGACCAGCTGTCTCTGCCCACTCCGTCTCCCTGGGATCAACTGCCTTCTGATAGCAAAATTAAGACTTTCAGGAGCTGTGGGGCCAGACTGGCCATCATCCCAGATGGGGGAAAAAACGCTTCAAAAAGTTCTTACACTCTCTGGGGCCCGTTTTCTTGTGGGTGCCTAAACCTTTTAGGCTCAGGAGAGGTGAATGGGGGGATGGGAGGAAGTCAGTTCTCTCTTTAAACTGCCCCCTTCCCAGGATGTCCCCCTTCTCCCCCTGACCAGTAGGCTCTCTGTGAGTGACCTCATTCACTCCCATCTCTTCACTTATTACCTGTGTATCGGTAATGCTCACACATTTTCTCATCAGATTCACCCTTGAACTTCGTGACCCATAAATGCACTTATATTTTATGTGTTACTGTTTGGGTCTTCACAAAGGCTGCACGCATTTCATGCCACAAACTGAACTTATTAGCTCTGAATATATAAAACCAGTATCCTGTCCTGCGGTGGGAGGGGGAGAGACAGGTCTGACCCACGGGGGCTCGATCCGGGAATGGCCCAGTGACTTGCTCACACGGCAATGACAGAACCCTGAGGACAGAAGCTCAACCACAAAAGCACACCTCAAGTCTATGTGTCCTGTCCACCAGCAATCCGTTGGCCAAGCCACATGACCAGGGCCAACACTAAAGGGACAGAAAAACGTTCCCCAAATATCAGAGAAACCACAAACCCTTTTGGAAAAGGGTATACCGAAAACATGGGTATAAAACTGGGAAAAGCTAAAGAACTGGGGAAAAATTAGAAAACGTAACTCCATGTATGTCCTTGGTAAACAGCTCTTTTCACGGATCAGTCACAGAATTCTTCAGACACACCGAAACTCTCTCCATTTTCTTAGCATAGCTTATTCTTTCACATCCCGATGCTTCTGCCTTCTGTCTGGATTTTTCTTCCATGTGACTCCCCTGCTCTTTTTCCTTCAAGGCCCAGATCAAATATTTCTGATTGTTCTTACCAATTCCCTCAGACAAGACTCAGTGAGCGTCCCTCTACAAAGTTCTCCTTTCCATATTGTTTCTCTCTCCGGTTATCTGTCTCATCAGACTCAACATTTCCAGGCTAAAAATCACGACCTTTTCACTGATAAAGGCCTAACACCTAGCAGTGCTGGGTGCATCACAAATACGAAAGAAACATGGCCCAAGGAAGCCAATTTGCCCTGACATGGGATATTAAACGTTTGAGTATATCTAGCCGTTGCAGGATCACATATGATATATACATTTTGCTTTTTTATTGCCAATTTTATTAATTCGGCTACGAGTAATTAAATGCTTTCACTCATCTTACTACAATAAAAATCTGATTTAAGTACTGGATGTTCCAAATTTAAGAACTAGCAACTGTAAAAACTAGCAGTAGATTTCTATCAAAATAAGCATCAAAAATGTTTTAAATTAAGTAGGAAAAGTACGTAATTAGTGAAAAAAAAAAAAAGAAACGCTTTTAAAATCTGTATCATTGTTTGAGGCCATGATTTTTCTCTGGGTGTGATTCCATTTTGGATGAGATTTTTCAAACTGTAGCTTTGACCAAAGGTGAACTTGCTGGAGAGTTTGAACTAAATTGCCTCGGCCATTTCTGAGCTCTGCGAAGGTAAAGGTACATCCTCACGCACCTAACGACTGAAACGGGCTCCAGCCTTTTCTCCTTAACATCAGTCCCACACGACTAACGCCATGTATTTTAAACCTGACAAGATTATTACAGCTCTCAGAGAAACCTGTGAATTTAAAGAAGAAAATATCTGATCATTTTTAAAGTGACAAACGTTTCCATTTAGGAGTCTAAAAACGGCCCAAGAAGACTGTAGTTTAAAAGTAAAGAAAATACAATTAAGGTCAACTCGGATTTCTGCCTAGGTTAGAAAGAAAAAAAGATACAGGACAAATATCCAATTAGCATAGCATTTCTGGGCAGAAATGTTAGGAAGTTAATGCACTTTAAAGTGCACTTTAAAACGTAAAAGGCACGGTGCCTCTCTCTGCCTTTTCCGGTCCAGCCGGAGAGGACAACAGCGAAGTGACAGAAATTCCATGCGCAGCAGCCCTGCGGTCCGTCCTGATCACTCGCACTCAGTATCCATAATTAATGATAACAACCCAGGCAAACGTGGGAACTGATCACTCACAGGAAGTAGGTTGTCTAAGTCTGGGATGCCAAAATTACTTTTATTCCCTGAATTTTGGAAAGAAGAATTTTGGAATGTTGTATAAACCACTTTTCTCAACAACTTTCCATGGATTATGGGTGGAAATGAATAAACTCACCACAAAGTGAACCTTCATCTCAGATTCAGTGAATTTTCATCAATTCCAATAAATGGATTATTCTATTGTAGTTTAGTTCTGATGACTAGTCTTCCCTTTGGTGCCCTTGATGTGGACCTGGAGACGCAACACGTTGGTCTCCCTGGCAGCTCACTAGGTCTGTTGACAGCAGCCTCACCGCAGACACGTGAAGAACGCATTGTGCTGAGACTTTACCATGGCCACAACGTCACCAGGCAACGTGGAATTTGGCTTCCTATGATTTTATGGGACCACAGCCATGCATGCAGTCTGTCTTTTACTGAAACACAGTATATCCGTGGTTCAAGGACAGCGGTCACGGCCAGAGGCCTCTCTAGGTGAGCTGTTCACTCGCCCACGCCCAGGTCACTCCTGTCTCTCCCCCAGAGCTGTTCTTAGATCACTCCTAAAAGCCACTTTCCTTTGGGTCTCACTTCTACTGTACAGCTAGGTTATCAGCTTCATAAAGCCTTAGCACCCCTAAAGGTATCCCCAGGGCCTAAGAACCATGCCTGAGCACAATCGTTACCACCATGAAAACACGAGCCTTTGGTGGCCCGAGTTCACCTGTGGAGAAGAAAGTGTGCACAGACACCCAGTAAGTCTTCCCAGGAAAGGTGAATGAATACTCCTTTCTCAGTGCGTGAACAAAGCCTCTGCTGTATAATTCTACCAGGTGCTGGGCCAAAAATAAAAAAAATCAATAGCCATATAATAAACACACTTACAACAGTGATGTCTTCTATTAGAAAATATACTCTAAGTTCTTGTTTATATCAATGAAATAGATTTTTGGAAAAAAAAATCTATTTCTCCTCAGCGACCTCAAGCTAAATATCTCTAACAATACCCTCACTTACAATACTTTTAAATTAACTAAAACATCTTCTTTCATTGTGGCTATGTTTTTATCTATAAAGCATAACTTCTATGTATATACATGATTACTCAGTATAACTTAAGTCCTATGGTCAGAAATTAACTATAACTGCATCATTCACACCTACAGAACTCTTCACAGCCCTAGCGAAGACGGGTAGTCGTATTTGCGTAACCCTTTTGCTAAAGATATTCCTACATCACCTTTATTCTCTCCTGTACATCATTACAGAAAATATAGATTGGGCGAATTTCACCTAGCATTCCCAGAGAGCGAAGTCCTAACTTTTCAATTAACTAACAAAATAATACAGCATTAATTTTAACCTCATAAAGCAATACAATAGACATAATGATTGCTTTCTACAAGAATTATGAAATATTGCGGTTGGAACAAAAAAAAATGATCTCTGTTTTATTTTACTGTTGTAAACTTAGCCAAGGATGACACTACCGCACTGAGCCAACTCTCTGGTCTGTTATGTTTGCAATGGCCGTTGGCCAGAACAATGCATGTTGACCTAAATTGCCAGAGAAATATGTCAAAAAGTCTATTGGTTTGGAAACTACAATCTCTCTTCTTGAAGAAAAAAAAAAGAAGAAGAAGAACCTTATTCTCTCTTCTTCTCAGCATTAATAAAGTCAACCTTAATATACCCACAAGCAAAGGACTTGGGTGAACACGGGGAGGTCATCCATTAATGCTATATTATGGTGGACCTTGACTCCTAGAAACGTGTAACCAAAAACTTGCACTTAATTTTGAAAGCATGGAGGGAAAATACACACTGCTTAGAGAAAAACTTCTTAATCACTGCTGGGTGAGTGACCACTTGGAGTCTCTCATAAGGCCCTTTGCAAGGATAATGCTTTTAAAAGCATAAGATAAAACAGGAAGATTTACCAAAAGGTCAATGCTATTAAAACAAGGTTTTATGCATGAACACTTTGTGAGGAACTCCGTGTCTCCCAGGTTAAACTTACATAATTTGAGTTACTTCCATTAATATTTGGCCATGAGAAACCTTGATTCAATTATCAAGTTTAAAAAACTACATCAAGATACACACAATTTTATCTTAAATATATTACATCACTGACGGCAGGAGGGGATATGAAAATAATGTCAGAACACAATCATTTAAATCGGTGGGACATGCAAATGATTCTAAATGAGCTTTAGATATAGGAAAGCCAGCGGTACTGCAGACATGGAGGGCCGACTCGGTCATACCTTAATGGCAGTGGATGCGATCTGGATGTGGTGGAGTCTCCGAAGGGTGCTGTCCCTGTCAATGAAGTAGGAGGCAGCGAGTTGGTGCAGTGTCTCCAGGGTGACCGAAGAGCTGTTGGCGTTGGGGTCACTCCCTTCGGACCCTTTGCTCAGCTTCCGCTTGTCCACAAAAATTGTGAGGGACTCCTCTCCTGCATCAGATAGATTTTACACGATCCCATTTACCACTTAAAATCCACTTGTTTTAAAATTACACACATGATGAAGCACAAGAGTGATAAACCACAGAAGGACGAGGATTCCCACCTTACTGCTGTTTTGCTAGCGTTCTCCTTGTGTCTGGAAAAGTGCTTGGGATGCTGAAGCCTGTACATGTGGAGTCGCCATTGAATGGCTGCTTTGGCTGGACCGCGTCCCTAGATCTTATTCAATTTCTGATAGAGTTTAGGTTGCTTAACACTCATATGGCCCAAGAGCAAATTAAGAAACTATATAAAATGAATTTATGTGGGGTGGATGATATAAAATTATCATTATGCAGGAATGTTCGCCACAGATCAGCAAAGTACATATAAACATGACCAAGATATCTTTCTCATTTGGCTTTCAATTATACCCTTAAAATACAGAGAAGACATAAATGCATCTACGCTTATGTAAACATATATGTTAAATTGAGAGGGTGCCTGGATATGGCGCACATATTAAAATACCATGTGTTAAGCTCTGGCAATCACTAGCCTCCATGGGAGCTTTAGGTAATGACAATGAATTCTCAAAGGTGAAGTTCAAAGTATATTTTAACTATAACAGTTTTCAGTGTTCGAATGCTGACCCCCCCCAAAAAAAATTCAACCTCATTGAAGGTTCACCTTGAGAACTAGCTATCCCCAGACCTTTGTCTTTCTGGATACTCACCTAGCACCCAGGGGAAACCTGATACCTGTCCCCTTGCTTTCAGGCATCTGTCTGTTTAGGCAGCATTTTGCCCATTTACAAACTGATATGTCAGTTTTATAAGATAACCAGTAAGGTTCTCTAGTAGAAGAATAGTTGGTATTTCTTCCCAAATTAAAATAATACCATTAAAAAATTACATAGCCTCGGGGACTATCCAATCCCAAGGAACGGTCCATGTTTCTCAGCAAGAAGTCAGGTCAATTGATAGGAGAAATACTGGAAATCAAGTAGTCTCATTACAATAGCCAAAGAAAAAGAAAAAGAAAACATAAGAAATATGAATGAGTGGGCCCAATTATTAACAGTGTTAGGTTATGAGTGTGATAAATAGCTTTTGACGGGAACATCTAAAAGTAAAAGAAAAGAGAATATGTTGGTACAGTCCTGTAGAAAGAAACAAACAAAAACGCCCAACAATTATTTACTCTGAGAAAGAGAGAGGATCGACTACTGCAGAAATGTGTGTGACTGGATCTCAGGAAGACCAAGGAGTCTGAGAAAAATTCACACACGTGCCAAGGTGTGAGCATCGAAACTAACATCCAACAGATGGACAGACAAGGAATGACAGTAATATGGTATTCTAAGAACCCATAAAGAACGACAGCACCATAGGATTCTAAGGACCCAAAATTGACTCTGTGGCATGTGTAGGTGCTATGGTCTGAATGCGTGTGCCCCCTTTAGATTTCTATGTTGAAACCCTAACCCCCTCAAAGAAGCCCCCCCCAAAGAAAACAGTACTAGGAAGAAGAGCCTTTGGAGATGCTTTGGTCATGGGAGCAGAAGCCTGCATTGATGGAATTATGTCTTCATAAAAGAGGTTCCTTCTACATTCCTCATCAGGATGTAACAGTAAATGAGGCGGCTTTAAGTTTTCATAAGCTAGCATTTCATAGATACTGAATTTCCCCCTGGGAACCTAAACTTGGTCAAAACGGTCTCTAGTGGATCCTGTAATCAAGATATATGGGACTATTAAAGGCAGAAGTTGGTTCTTCTTTCCAGTAACCAAAGAAAGAGAATCCATTCAGAAATTGTTCATGGTTCTGCTCTGCAGTGGAAGATCAGTTCATGTATGTAAAAGCTTTCCCGGCAGTGAAGCACGGGAGGCTATTCAGACGACTACAACTGTTCTTTCATGTTTTATGAATAACTTCTAGAAATCCCTTGCCTACAACAGACCAGAGGACTATATCAAAGATTTGTAAATCATGCATTGTTAAATATCTAAGACACTTAGACGAGGCCACTCAATGTAATGAAAAATAAGCTTATTTATTTTCTCTAAGAGGTCTGTTTTTTTTTTTTTTTAAATCATACACAACTATCCTGTTTTTGTGATGTCAATGGTCTTCACATTCTTGGAGACTTTTACAGTCAGTCTTAAAGAAAGAATAATGCATTCTCAACTTTAATTGTAAATCTCTCTCAGGTATTCAACGTAAATAATTGAATTCTATGTAAATAACACAATATCCGTTTTTGAAGACTGAGATATTATTCAACCAACTAAAATAATTTTGTTCAAATGCTATTTTTATTCACGTTTTCAAGCCAGTCGCTCTAAAGCGTGACTGCATTCCAAAGGACATCCACGTGTTTTGGAAAAACTAAATCTGACTTTGAAACCTATTCAACACTCTGAGTCTATTACAAAATAAAAAGGATCAAATACTGTGTATATAGAAAGATGGGATTATTTCACATAGAAATCGCACAGCTGTGTCTTTTACAACTAAAATACTGTGGTAGTTTATGGACATGAAACACACATTTTGAAGGATAACTTCACAGAGAATGAGAAAGAGGACAAAAGAACCCCCCTACCCCCAAAAGATCATGACTTTAATGTTACCCTATGATCAGTTCAGAGGAAGAGATTAAGTACATTTGATATGCTGTGGACCTCAAAATTTTGTATTTTTCTCTCCCAAACTTTAAAAGTATATATATTGTGTCCATGAAAAACAGAAATGAAAGAACGTTTATACGGCTATCTTGTCACCTGGACTTTCTCAATTTGCATTGGCATGTATAAGTTATTGAAGAGAGAGGTAATGCTCTCACAGGACTTCGGTTTTAAAAAAACGGGTAAGAGAAGAGGAAAATGATCCTAGGGATGAATTAAGAACAGTGGTATGGAAGACTGGATGAGTTTTTGCAGTATTTTCTGCTCCATCATGGATGCAAACACATGTGCATGAATGAAAGGCCCGTTGCGGGAAGAGCTATGAGTTCGCGAATGGATTCCTTCAGCCTGGTCTTGGGAAGGAAGCTGCTATGTCAGGGGAATACACCCAGACCAGAGATGCCATGGCCTAGGGCAAGCTTTGAGGGTCACGGCCCAGTTACTACGGTTCTATTGATTTTCTTCTCTGCCAGGACAGCATGTGTCCAAGCGGACCTTTCAGCTTGATTCCCAGGATGGGGGAACCATAAGGGATTCGCCAGAAGACACACTGTAACTGTTACAGTTTAAATCCACTGAGGTTTTTTAAATTGTGACAATGCTAACTCTGATAGGTTGGCTGTATATAATTTTATTTTATTTCATCATTGCTACTGAGCAAAAAAGAAAAAGGACTCATGGGCACAGACCACTGTATAGTGATTGCTCGAGGAGTTGGTATAAGGGGACTAAATGGTAATGGAAAAAATACAATAAAAATAAAATAAAACATAAAATAAATAAAATTTCAATGAAGCTAACTCGGACAGGATAGCTGTATTTTCTTTTATTTCATTTCATCATTCCTCCTGCCCTTGGGTTAATCTACTGACCTGTAATGTTTACCATTCTGCTCAGGGGGAAAAAAAAGTGCATTTATGGCAGGTGTCTTCCTGGCCATTCAACTTCCTGTCACTTGAAGATCTCATGGTAAATATCTGTTTTCCTTTTGCGTGAGTTTTACTCCTAAAGAACCGCTATTTGAGTAGAAATCCTTCTGACAAAAATAACCATTGCAAGCGTAGCTTAAATCTAATTGTAGGTTTTACTTTTGATGTGTCCTTTTAGTTCAAGAATGCTCTTCTATTTTTGGTAAAGACAGATCGGATTAGCCCCTGAACGAAAGTCTTGGGTTATTCTGAGGCCTGCTGTCCTTTTGAAATTATATTTCAGCCCTCACGCTGTCTGCTCTGCTCTCGCTGCTGATGCCCATCCTTCCTTAGCTTCGCAGGTTAAAAAGAAGTGCCCGGCCTGATAATATCTATCTTTCTACTACAATCGTGTTATAGAAAATAAGACTGTTTTCGAAACACATAGACATAGTGGGGGAAAACCAATCTTAGAAAAATTGGCGTCTGACAAGAAGCAGAACCAAATATATAAAGACAGTAAAAAACAGACATGTTGGCTTATCACCAACTGGCACCCACGAGATGTTATGGGAAGAAAATAGCTAGCCCTACACAGCTTTGAAAGAGAAACATAATATGTTTTGCAAAACACTCTAAAGGAAAACTGACCTTATGATTATTAACAGTAACCCCTATAAACATCTCAAAAATTTCTAAACACAATTACTCAGATACCGTATTATTCTCTGCGGAACAATAACATAAAAAAAGGGGGGGGTTGGAAATTAATAGTTTGAATCTACCTTGAGTGAAATATAACTAAGTTACTTGTAGTTTCGAGCTGTTTACAAACAATGCTATAGCCAACACTTTTTGTTATGTATAGTGAACAGGCTTCTGTTATTATTTTGGTAAAATTACTTCTCAGAAGGGAGATTTCTGGGATACTTAAGAACACTCTAAATTTACAGAGAAACTCTTAACAGTGCTGTTCCAACTTAATGTGCATATAAATCACCTGCAGACCTTGTTAACGGGTAGCTTCTGATTCATTAATCTGCGATGGAATCTGAGATTCTGCATTTCTAACAAGCGTCAGGTGATGCTGATACTGCCGGCTGGACCGCGGACCACACTCCAGTAATGGGGCTCTAAATCACCGTTAAATGTATTACTAGTTTAAACGTCAGTCTTTATCTGTGACCTTTAAGGAAGGTCCTGGATGTTTGAACTATTATAGATCTCAGCACGTTTGTCAAACAGGCGGACAGGGTGTTTATCTACCTTGGCCAAGTGTTAAGAAGCAGAACAAAAAGTATATAATCAAATTTACAACATGCTCCAACGGAACATGTATCTTTTGACTTAGCTGACAGGAATCTCATTATGAACTGACACAGAGATTTTAATCTCCTTTTCTTCTTTGTTATCAGGTTATTTCTTACATAAACGGTTGCTAGTCATTTTAGTCCATAACTTGTTTTACAAACAATTGAAAGTTAATTCACAGCATTGCTTTAATTTCCAAATTTTCCTTTTGTTTACCAGAGAACACGAGAGATAAAGATGAGGAAGAGACAGAGAGGCAGAGAGGGACCGATTAATTAATCGCAGGCGGTTTGAGTAAATAAACACCAGCGTAGCAGTCTCATTCCCCATCCGTACCATTATTTTCTGATTCTCTGGGATATGAAGCTTCAGAAAATATTTCTTTTCCTTTCAGTCCTTTTTTTAAAAAACAGAATACGCATCCTAATATGCATTTTCAGTAGGTGTTTATAATTGCTTAAGAAATACATTGCATATATTTTTAACTGATTTCCTTCCTTAATTATGTTACATTTAAACTAAAATAAAAGTTGTGCTTCCTAAGAGAAGACCAGGTGAAAATGAGAAAGACACCCATTAACCGATGTTGAAAGATGTCTCTCAGAGATTTAAAAACTATGGGTGGATTCTTCATACAGAATTTAATTCACATAGAGATAAGTGAGGACTGAATGTTTCTGAAATTAAATGAGAATATTTACATTTCTTATACTTCTGGGGATACAAAAATATATAAAAAAACCTAACTGATATTCAATCCACATGATATCTTACTACCTGACTTCTGAATTCTGTTCTTTCTTTGAAAGAGATACATACACAAGCAATATATGGTAATAATTTCAGACGAACTAAACTATTATGCAGGCTTACTGTACACTATATTGTCATTGAGGTCGTATCCATTATTTTAAATACCGAGCAACTTAATACTACTCTGGTCATCAATCATACATGTTTTTTCATTTTATCAGTGAAGAAAATATGATATTTAAACAAAATGGACTATCTAATGAAATGATGAAGTTGAGCAATATGGTAAACACATGATACATTCTTATGAGAAGCACTTTCCAAAGAAAACATTCAAAAACATCCACCTATAAAGAAAATTATAATAATTTTCCCTAAAAATTTAATTATGGCTTTTAAAACTCTGCACATTCAAAAGCAGTAGTCTAACTGGACTTGTCTTTATGTTGCTCAAAATGAAAACTATTTTTAAAGTTGTAAATGAACAGATCAATATATTATGTATTGGCTGCTAGAAGAAATTTTGGTCCAATTTTTAAAAATACTCTATCCGGAAAAGAATACCTTCTTTTCCTGCATTCAAGGCAGTTCCCCCAAACTAGTGTCCTTATCCCTGCATTCCTGACTCTGCCTGCAGAGGTGCAGGGCCTGAGTCGAGCAGGGAAGGGACTGGCCTGCCTGCCTCTCCCTCCTCTTCCTCTGGAGGGGGTGCTGTGAGGAGAGACACACACTTGAACTTGCTCCTCACTGCCTGAGGCTTCAGAGAGCCAAGCTTCCTCCAGGGCTTCTGGGCTGTGTTTGGCTCAGGACTGTGATTGGGAGTGAATGGCTGGATGAGCCTGTGTGATTCTGGAGATGAGGGCACTTTTAAAATCATTAGAATATTCATTGTAACATTTGTATAAAATTTTAAATGAATTTTTTGGTCTGCATCTTCCTTTGTCCTTTTCAGTTGGTCCAGAGCCTGGACTGGTGCCTTTTAGTGGAAGGCCTTCCTCTCCCCCAAGGAAGCCGCAAAGTTTTAAGTTCTTTTTTCCCCTACTAACTTCTTTTCCTTTTTTGTATGTCTATATTCCATACACAGATACACTTTTATTTCAGTATTTGTCATATATTTATTATAATAAAATTTATTATGAAAACAGTCATGAAATATATTCCTTAACTAGAAATCAATATATCCCAGGAGTGCAATCTGTTTTAAGATTGATTCTGCAAATTGGGTAGCTTATTTTAGATATTTAAGCAGTGATGCAGTTTAGATATCATTATCCAAAGAGGAGCAAGCTGAATTTCTCTATCAATAAATAGTCTGGAAGCTATAAGATGAAATAAAAGGGAAAAATGATATATATTGAAGAAGGTTTTTAATAATTTATTTGTCCCTATAGGAAGATAATTCAATCTCTCGCTTTATCTATCATAAAATATCCCATTTAGGGCTTCAAATCTGCTATCCAAAGTTTTATGTCTAAGTCAATAATATGATGTACTAAATAACTCCTGAGGAAAAAGACATTTTTTAATTTATTTCCTTTTCATCACTAACATTGATAGTCACTATTTCACATTCAATTTGCTTTTAAAAAATGTGTAAATTTAGTTGAAAATCGAGTTAACTTAGGAAGCCCCTGGTTAGAAAATAACTGGCTTTTTGTTTAAAATGTTTGCTATATACATAGTGTGTTAGTATTAGAATTGTTTCTTATTATGAGCTAATTAAAGAGAGTGAGAGAGAAGTAGTTCAAGGTAAATACCACCAATCTGAATTTTTTTTTAAAAAATGGAGCAACATAATTACATGCTCGGTCAGGTAAAACCCATGAAGCTAAAACATACTCAGAACAACAAAAGGCGTTAGTGTAATTACAACAGCAATAATTTTAAAATTGCCCCAAATCAACCTGGTGCACACTTAATTGCAAATAGTTTATCTCCTTAAGCTACTTAAATAATTTCATGCATGTTAGCTGAATTATTCACATCCCCCTACA
The DNA here is from genome assembly GCF_987537825.1 of Furipterus horrens. Lineage (NCBI taxonomy): Eukaryota > Metazoa > Chordata > Mammalia > Chiroptera > Furipteridae > Furipterus > Furipterus horrens. Next base: position 4,375,013 of record NW_028327185.1, on the reverse strand, counting down.
GACGCCGGGAGAGAACTGTAACATTCCGAGAAGACAACGACCTCCGACAGGAAAGCGCAGGAGCACGAGACCACTGGCCCCCTCAGAGTGAAGGAGAGCGAGGGACCCCGCCCCTCACAGAGTGTCGCGGCCCTTGGAAGAGTCAGCCTGAAACAGTGATTTACTCCCACCTGAAACCCACAAAACAGAAGCTGATCTCACACCAAAAATGTGGCATCCGTGCTGCCGAAACAATGACCCAAGTCAGAGTCACCATAACTCTGTGTCTGCAGACCAAAAACACATCCATGAGAATCATCTCAACTTTTTGATCTCTCTGCCTTCTCCGATTCGGAGCACGTGTTTAGTTTACGTCCTGAAATTCTTCTGGGCACCATACTTTCTTGAGAGTGGTAATGAAGCCTTATACGCCTCTGTTTCAAAACCACCGGGCGTTTTTAATGGGGCGTCATGGAAAGAATCCCCAGCTTTCACTGCATTAATAATAACTGATGTTACCAAGCCCAATACATGCAGCTTCCACAGAATCTATTCTCATCAGGATATTCTGTCATTTGCTGGCTCTCCATGCCACTATGATAACAAGAACATAAATGCGTCACGTGTAAGCTAGACACACGCTCTGCCGAGAACCGTAGCCCACGTTTACGCAATCCCGCCGGGGAGCCTGTCCTGTAGGTGCTACCGGTCCCCTTTCTACTAGACACTGAAAATGCAGAGACGTTGCTTAGCAGTGGTTGAATCTGACAATCTGTAAAGTAAAACTATTAGGGAAGAGGGCGTAGTCAGGATTCACAGCCAGGTTCGCCCAGTCTCCCTGGCTCCTCCTCCCTGGCTCCTCCACGGGGGAAGGGGACTCGGGCACAGTGGTCACTGGCCGCTAGCCCTTCCTGCCTGACCCACGCGGGCACCTGTCACCTGGAACTCCTGAGGTTACGTGCAGACTTCCGCTTCTCGGTGGGCCCAGGGAGCTACCCTTCACCAGCCTGCCCAGGCTTGGCTCCCCTGCTCCTGTCCGTGGGCGTCTCTCCAGTCCTGAGTCTTTATTTGTTTAACTCACAGAGTTGGCTCCCTGGAGGTGCTTCTTTCCTTCAGTTTCCTGCCTAAATTACGTCTCAATTATCCTCTGCATACATGATGGCATTTATTCAGGGAACTGGACAATCTCGGCCTCCCAGCAAAGTGCAGGCCCACTTATCTATTCATTTAATAACTACTTAATGAGGGCCTCTCACGGGCCAAGCACTGCTCTAACTACAGGGGTAAAGTGGTGACAAATACAGGCAAGGTCCCTATTTTCAGGAAAGTCTGCAGGAGTGACAGACAGTAAATCAGGAAACAAAATATACAGACACTGTTTTACATACTAATAATACTACAAAGAATGCAAGTCACATCATGGAATAGTAGAGTGTCAGTGGGCGCCGGCAAGATGGCCTGGAAGGGCCCCTTTCACGAAGTAACATTTGAGCAGAAAAGGCCTGGCTGTACCTCTGTGGCTGACACACCATCGAGCGTGATGAGGAGAGAGCGAGGGGACGGGACGTCTCAGATGAAGGCCACCGTCAGGGCGTTCAGACAACGCCCGACAATCCACAGCGAGGCATCGGGCTTTTATGTTAAGAGCACAGCTACAGATTGTCATTAAAGCAGGAAGAGATGTGACCTGATTCAAGTTTTGATCGGCCCTGTGTGGAGGACTTGAGGAGTATTCTGGAAGAAACGTGATGCTCACTTGGTTTAGGGATGTTGGGGGAGAGGTCAGGTAAGAGTCTGATATGGGACACTTTCCGGAGGAATAAAGGGACCTGGCTTGCAGACAGACTGGACCAGCGGAGAGAGGAAAGAAGACGTGTCACCTGAGACCGGGAAACAAGAACAGGGGGTCCTCCTCTCACCTGCCCACGGGGGCGCGTGGGCCTGCCTGACTTCCAGAAACTCACTGAGAAACTCACTCTTCTCATGCTTTTCTCCCCAGTTCTATTCAGTGCCCTTCATTCTGGGAAAGAGTAACATCCGTTTCTAAATGGAATGGCTGGAAACTATATAAAGCAATACCTGAAATAAAATATATAAAGTTCTGGGGTATTTTTAAGTTTTAGGCAACTGTCATATTTTTCCAATTACATATGACCTCCCAAAATATCATTTAAGTGCTTTGAAAATGTTGAATTATACATCTCCACTATAAAATATGGATCTAATTATGTTAAATCATAGCTTTCTGAATTTTTACAAATTTATAAATTGGTTGAGGAATAAGTTATACTATCAATCTCTACTTTCACATCATGCATCATAATTCATACTTATCATTCTTTCCATATATCAGCCATAATCAGAAATACTAAAATGGTACTAAAAATGTGATTTTAGATCTTCACTATTTACTCCAGAAAATCCTTCCTGCTTCCTGTAACCTAAGATAAGGACTCCCACTTGATTTGGCCACTTATTGCTCATGTTTGAAACACAACTTGGCATGTCACCTTGTATCACAGCGTGCAAGAACAATGCTTACACTTAACGAATGACATTGAATTGTAAATTGCTCGCAGGCAGAAACTGATACTCACCTACCCCACGGAATACCACTGCAGACATCACACAAGGCATTTAGCAACAGCTTCTCAGTGTGTGGACTGACTGAATGACTGAATTCGAGCATTATTCAAACGGCAGCTATCTGAACGCATCAGCACTTTTTTGAACTTACACAGCTTTATGCACAAGCACACACAGGCACAAGTATGTTCAAAGAGTCGTACCTCCCAAAGTCGCGGACAGCAAGAAGTGGGTCCCATATTTCTTGATAAGGTTTTCTGTGATTTGCTGAAGGGCGGGGCGGCGTCCCAGCAGTCTTATGTTGCGGAAGAATTCAGGGGCCAGAGGCAGAGGGGAGCCAAGGAAATTTCTTCTCTCAACTGCAAGGTTATTTACTTTCCAGCGGCCAAACTCCCTGAAAAGCAAATTTAGTTTTATTCATAAACGCACAATCTAGCCGAATGCCTTCGTTTGAAAAGTACACTTTGTAGTTCCTCTGGGGTCACTACATTACAGTACCACTTCTGCTTGCGGTCATATGTCATGTGCTATGAGTAGGAGAAGCAATATGACAATTTATTTATTTGGAGTGAATATTCTCAAACCCAGTCATGTAAAAAAATAAAAATAAGCCACTTAAGGTAAACAGTTTCTACTGGATTTCCCCCTAAGAAAAGATGTACTCATGAAAAAAACAATTTCATTATCCATAGAATATGAATGTAGAGTTATTAAAAAAGGAAAAACTAATGTAATCTTTTTCATTTTCTAAGGGAAGTTGAAAGAGAATGAATTTATTTTCATTGCTCTAATGATTTCTTTGTTCATTTTAGAGTGGAAACTTGTAAAATCTTCAGGACATTGTGGAGTTGTGGGAGAATTAAAAAAAACATGATCAAAAGAAACACTGTTTTATTTACAATAATTATCATTGATGACATATTTTGAAGCCCAAATTCAGCCTGATTAGCCATCTCTCAAGCTGTAAAATGACTTTTAAGTTGGGTATGCCAAATTAGAAAAACGGCAGATATGGCTGTGAAATAGTTCCAACAAATTTATAATTCTCTGAGATCAGTTAATAACAGTAATGTAATGAAAAACTCTGACTCCAAAAAACCTCCGCTGCCTTGCGGCATACCTCTTCAGGGGAAAGGCTAAGGGAGTAAACCCCGACAGAAAATCCGGAGCCGGAGTCCCTAAGGCGGTTTGACGTTGTAGTCAACACCGGCAACTCCTGCGGCGCACCTGAAGCCAAGCTGTATTGACTCCGTCTTTCCCTTGGACCCTTCAGCTGCGAAGAGAGGGGGGGTCTGCTGCATGGGCAACAGCAGACCCTCCATATCACCCCGCCCAGGCTCTGTAGCTTCAGCTTCACTGGAGAGGACACTCCAGCGTCATCGCAAGATGTCGATTCAACACGGGAGGAGACAGATACCGTGTCACTCCCGAGTCGGACTGCACAGCCATTCTCGGCGGTGCAGATAGACTCTTAAGAAGCTACACCATCGTCTCTTGAGACGGACGGCTGCCGATGATGAATGAAAAATTACCCATGGTTTACTATTTACTATTGGTTGTTATCAGAAATCTTGCTGGTAACAGAGATGAATGTACGAAAACCTCTGACCTCAAGGGCTCAAGGATTTACTAAGCAAGATAAAACAGGACTCAATTAATTGCAATTCAAAGACCTTAAAAGATTTTCACGGGCAATAACGCAAGTGTGCGCCAGCACGCGCAGCCCAACTCCAGCCAACTTATCCCCACTGTTGGGTACGAAGGTTACGGCTCTAACTCACTTCGAATGTGGTTTCTCTTCCCTTACATTCCCAGACCCCACAAGGCTGTGAAGAACGGAAGACTGGGCAAGCTTCCCGGGACCCCCTTCAGCATCAGGGGTCCTTGGCATTACCCCAGTCTGTTAAGCTTCGTGAAGTCTGCAGGCTGGATTCCCCTTCTAACATCTTAGTTGGATGAAACACCTCGCTGTCCCATTTGACTGATTTATTCTCATGCAACAGCCAAATTTAAAGGTCAAACTTTGGGAGTTATCACCAGACTACGAGTAAAACTAATTAATCAACTAAAGAAATTAATGACTTAAAACGAGTATCGTTAGTAACAATAGCAAATTGTTGTCTTAATTTAGGAGCCAATTGCTCAACTAAAATTCTTCCCTAGGTCAGTTTTTAATGTTTTCATATAAAGAATGAAGTAATAAAAAATTACACTGTCATTGTGTATAGTGAAGAAGTGTAATTTGTGTAGAAAACATAGTTGTTGATTTGAAATTGGAGGTCTCTCATTTCCACCAACCACACTTGGTTCGTTTTATAATGATACGTGATCACTGTATAATCTCTATGAATTTTTGGTGAAAACCCAGAGAGAAAGTATTGACTTAATCCTGAGAAGTGGTCAGATCACTTTAAGTAAAAGAAAGTCACCTCTGCACAGTGAAGGACCGCATTGTAAGTAGCAGTAATTAGTTATACAAATACTCAGTGTCTCTTTTTCCTGGGCACAGGATAAGGTGACATTTATTGGTGTCCTTGAAAGCTAGTGTGTTCCAATGGCTTACTTTGACCCATAAACAACGAGCAAGTTTGGTTAGCCTGGTCCATTGTTCTGGGACCTTGATACCCATCGGCCACCCCAGCCCTGCAGCTCACTGGGATGCATGCTTGCATGCACTACAAAGAAGTTTTGTCACGTAAAGCCACCAAGATTATGGTTTATTTGCTCGCAATATAACCTAGTACATCATGACTGATGCAGAGCATTCAGACGTTGGGGTAACGTGGGCAAACAATAAGGAACGATTCTGCACATACTGGAAATTGATGAAAGCAGCGTTTTCTTTCCTGAAGATAAGGCTCACCTCCATGGTAACGAGCCCAAGCATTTATTACAGTTTGGGAAAAGAAAGCAATGGAGTGCTGAATTGAAAACACGCTGTCAGGCTTGGTTATCGTAACGAAAGCATATTTTACCGAAAGGCATCGAAGGTACCCATCCAAGCAGACACATTATGCTTCTATTAAATAAGAACACTGTTGTATCCAAATAATGTCGCCTTCTACCTGAAGCCTTCACGGAATATAAGTATCTTCCTATCACAACTTTGGACATTTCAGATGCAATAGGCGCCATCATTAGAGCTGAATGTAACTTGGCCCTCTCAGAGGCACTGCTGTTTTGTAAAACACACAAATGGGCTGTAACCGGCTCAGCCAGAACATTACTTTCAAAATGTTTTTGTTGGCACGAAGGAGACTATTAGTTGATTGGAGTTGTGTGTTTGCCTGCTCAAAATTCTGACTTGCAAGCATCTATTATTCTGTGTGTCCATGTAATGTTTACTCTTCTACAATAATATTTATTATAATTTATCCCTGCCCATCTCACGCAGAAGATTGGAAAACAAGAGTATTATCAACACGTTCTATTTGAATAATGTTTCCATCATTGCCACGCTGCCGTGCCCTTTTTTTATTAGTATTCAAATTCCATGCAAATACCTAATTGTATTCAAAAGATTTAAAATACATTCACCAGCATGATTTCTTTAAAATTACACATGTATAATATTTGATTCCCCCTGAATATAGAAGCTATCACTGTTGACATTACATGTTTTGGACTCAATATCAAAAAAGCAGCGACAAAATTCGACGATGCAGTTGCAGAAATGATTTATCTTTATCTTCTAATCAGCACTTAATAAAGTCACCTGCCTAAGTCATAGAGGCTATTATCACCTTCCTTTCACAGTACTACACAGGGTGGCTTATAATTTTAATCCTGCCCATATCCACTGACACAGCAGAATATTAAAACAAAACAGAATGCCCGAGCACCAGCCGACTGCGAAGAGATCCCGCACAAGCATCAGAAACGGACTTGCCAATCCTGGGTAGCAAGAACTTCCTAATTGCCCTGTAAAATCATACTGATTTTATGCAAATGCCACCGATCCTCAGGACGCGTTTTTCCTCGTGTTATGACGGGTCACTGTGAGATATAAGACCAGCTCTTCTGACATTATTTCTGTGTCGCTCCCATATCTCACGAACGATGCTGGTTTCCAATTGGCCAGAAAAAGGGAAATGTCCCCAATGTCCTGGGTGAGTGGGGGCGGAAGGCTAAGCAGTGGGCAGCGGAAAGAATCTGCTTTCTTTCGCCTCCTGACCCTCGATCCGCCAACATGCTTTTAAAAAATGTTAACAGGACTGGGCGTGTTGAAGCCTGGAAGGTGTTTGGGGGCGAGGCGAGTGATGTGGCAGCACAGATCGGTGCACATAAAAGCACAGGGACAAATACGAGTCGTGTAAGTGTTTCCACGCAGGGTTTCTGAGAAGCACCATCAATGACGGGCGCATTTTGAATGAGCTGCCACAGGCAGAGTCGGTTAGAGAACACAAATTAGCACCATTGCAGGGAGCAGTGCCCGTCCCTGGGAAGCAGCGGAATTCGCTGCGCTCTGGCCTCTCCACGGCAGCAGGAAATAAACTCAAACGAAGATGGAGCTATAAAGAAATTTGTAAGAATGGTCTGGTGGGGTGGGTGATATAGGCTTCCAGTTCTTAAAGCATGTTACATTTTCAGGGTTATGAAAGGCCTGAAAGTTATCTAATTTTCTCTTACATAACTTTAAGTCATTTTCTGTAGATAGGGTTTATTTCAGTTTTAATAAAAATAACGCAGAATTTAATTATCATAGCTGGTGCCATTATTCCCAAAGGGAAGTAAATTAATAAAAATATGAAGGTACCCCATGCTTGTACCAACACAGATATAAATAATATAATAATTTATATTATCCATGTTTAAAGTAGGTCATTGTTTGAACAGATGTTAGCAAAGGTTTTGGTGCAAAAAGTATACACACACGCTGTCAGTGAATGACTTTTTAAGTTGAAGAGAGGGGGACTGTGTAACAAGCAAACTCATTTCTTTCTAAATTTTGGAAGTACAGTTTAACATCTGTTACCACTCATCACAGTTTTTCATCAATTACATGCATATAATTATACAGATTTGGTAATTATTGATCGGTGTGGAGAAAGCAAAGACGTACTGAGCTAAAATAAAATATCCACTCTGGTTCTCTCTATAAAAAGAAATAAACAAATAGAAGGTCTCTATTTTTTACATTGCTAACTTAAAAATTAATTCTATGTCTTGGTTACAAAATGGGAAATATTTGCATTTCATCTATGACTTCAAATATTTGGGGAGGTAATGCTAGTTTTTCAAAAGAGAATGGATTTAGGAGTCAGATATCTGTGGTTGAAATCCCATCCTCCCCAACTCAATTCACGGAATTCGGAGCTCTGTGGACGTTAGTACCCTTTCTGATGGGCAGCCATTTTATCTGTGAGTTCACATCTATAGATATCGACTCTGCAGGGTTTTTGAAGAAGGAAAATCTGTAACACAACTAAAATGGTTCACGGTGCATTGTTCACATCATAGTAAATGTTGGCATGTGCACCCTCCTCAGGTCACAGATTTGTGTCCCAGGTTGTCCATTCTTCAAATACAAATGAATACTGATCAGATAATAAGCTTGAGTGGAATTAATGAGCAAAATTTACAAAATAATTTATAAATAAAACTAACTCAAAGAATCTGCAAATTGTTCTTCTTGGTCCAGACACAAACTAATAAGTTAAATGCACCTGAGGAAGAATAAATGCCAAAATTTTATTTGTTTGATCATGAAAAAGAAAAATCTTCATTGCTCTTTAAACATTTAAGCAACCATTTTATTGAGATTTCTTTATGATGGTACAACCTCTAAACATTGGATCAAACATTTAAATTACAACAAGATACCTAACCAATGAAATATCTGAACTTGTAATACATTAACTGTTTCCTTTCAAGTAACATAAAGTAAAAATGGCAAAACCAAGGGTTTGGTTTCTATTTTTTCAGAGTAATTACATTTTCAGAGACAAACTGTCAATCTTTCTGTGAAAATTTCGCATAATAAAATTAGGATTAAATAGTAACTAAACTTAATAAAATATACATGTTTTACAATGTCTTAAGAAAACTCTTTTTAAAAATACCATGATTTTCCCCACGGAGTTAAGGGACATAAAAATGCTATAGTAGGTCATAGGTGTTAAGAAAAAATGCAATTCATTTCAATTTGCTATTAATTTTGATTTCCACATCTACATGTGGTATAAGGAGGCTGGTGTTTTATGACAAAAGAAATATTCATAAAGTCGATAATCTTAATTTTGCAAGGTAGAAATCATTCATTCCCCAGATTGTAACCTTTCAGCTGGAATCGGGCTTGAGTTGCGAGAATACCATTTCATAAACATATAGCTGGTGAGAGACATAAACGGGCAATGTCGCCTTTTTCTGTGTTACTACCAGAATCCATGGGTTACACATTGAAATTTGTTATCTAACATGCACTTAGTATTTCTGTGTTCTATTCCTGGGATTTATATGAAATAAATTTGTTAACTATCCCCCAAAGTCTTCCAAGACACCAATAATGCGCATGGACGCTGCTGTTGTCTGCCCCACCAATAGTCTCCAGCTAATTGTTAAATGGACTCCCGTCTGAAAGTCCTCATAAACCTAAGTCAAATGGTGCAATGACTCTTCTGTTGGTGACTGCAGTGTTTGATAAGACTGAAATGTTTCAGACGTGGTTAGCGTGGCTGCGAAATTGAAGGTGGCTGTGCTTTTCATAAAGCTGATGTGTTTTGCTTAGGGGGCCGCAGCAAGGCAAAGCAGAAAAACCATCAAAAGGAGTAAGAAAATGTAAGTTAAACGGGAAGAAATCAGGCTACATGTCTATGTCTTTATTAAATGGATACTGAAAAATTCCCTTCTAATACTAAAGCCAGTCACTTATTGCATTTGTGCATTTTAGACGAAAGCAGCAATTAAACATTCTACCGAGTAGCCTCACTAGCTGTGGTTTGCGCCCGAAAAACCAATAAATTGAGTATGAGGACTCTTCTCAAAGAACAAGGTCAATTAAAAGTTAGTAAAGCCAGAAGCCCAGATGGTGCTGAATTCACCCAACTAAAATGAACTGCCGTGGGTTTGGCTCGTTTTCATTATTCAGTTATTCATGTGCTGTATGTGAAAATCTGGCAAATCGGACAATTGCCAGGAATTTGCCCCATCCGTGGAAGATGACTCAGTTCTTCTAATTACAGACCTAGACACAAAAAGCACCTTCTCCTTCGCCTTAGGTATTTTTAAAAGCAACTAAGTCTATAATGAAAAAACTTAACCATCAAAAGAAAATCACAGATAATTTAATTTTTCCCCAGGGGTCAGTACTTTGAACAACCATTCGTGTAAAGCTCAGGAAGTAAGTAGTAATCTAATAACCATTAACACTATGTATGAAATAAACTGATAAAAATTTTTAGAAAATGGAAGGCCTGTATAGAGGAAGAACTCTATATTCACATATTTTTTCACCAAATTATTTTGCATTAAATTACCTTAATTTTCTATGCTATAAAATCAAGCACATGGACCTAAAAAATTCAAGTGTCGTATATTTTTCTTCATGATTTCCTCTTTAAAATGTATATAATTCTGTCGGAAAAATGACACTCTTAAACTTCTCAAAACTAAACAAATCTCTAGGATGTGATTAAGAATATTTGACAAGGACTTACATATTAAAAACTCTCCTATAGCATCATATCATATGCATATAGTTAAACAAGTATTATTGTTTTCTTTGCAGTATTCAACGGATACTCTGTGAAGATGAGGATCCCTACAATCAGTTTAACTCTCATTTCTCACTGAACTCTTGCAATGACACTCTAAGGTACTTATCATTATTATCACTATCTTACAGATGATACATAGTCAAGATACTTCCCCTCTCTGAGATAGTTTATAAGTCAGTGCTACCCAACAGAAAACGTCTGCGGACCATGAATCCAGCGGACAGCGGGAGGGTGACACTGTCGTCAAAGAAATGAAGCAAAAGTTGCTGGGTAACACCAAGGCTGGAAAGGGGTCTCCGAACTTGAATCAGCCAAACTGGCGGCCGCCAGAGCATTCTGGTGGTGAGTGCATGGGCCAAGGATCGTCATGAGAGAAAACAAACAACCAAACAACCGAACATGGTTTACTTGTACTATGACCTTGTGGAAAGCATATATTACCTCTTCAAGGTGATAAATTTTTTTTGGAATGAAAGCCAAACTGGGGGATAAAGGAAGGTGTTACTATTTTGGGGAGAATGGCCATGACCTTGATCTAGTGGCTCAAGTTTGCAACGTAGCTGACATCTCTGGGGTCTATCTGGGTAGACTGTATTTTATATTTTTTAATTTAAATTTTTTGTACTAGAGTTCACTTACGTTTGCACAGATAACCCCAGTTACAGTCAGAATTAGGTAAAGAGAACAGATAAGGATAGATGGTTTACATAAATATTGTATCTCAAAAGTAAATGGGGTCATTCCTATGCATAAAATTCATAAAATATTTTTAGGGCATTTAAATTAGAAGTTCTATTATAAAATAATATATTACCTCAATCTGTATCATTGCTCAGTTTTTATAGCCTTGCTTAACAGTTAAAATTACAGCCGACAGCACTAATTTCGCAAATAATAAATCATTTGCATGAACATTGTATGGCACCGAGGAGCACAGGTTCTTTGAGTCCCCCAGTCTCTACCGAGTGCAAAATACTCTGTGTCTTGTGTAGGGCATTTTGTCACTTTTCACACTAAAAAACCAAGTCCCAGTTAAGTTGATTATATTACATTGCAAAACTCAAAAATGAATAGTTAAGAATACAAATTAAAAATTAAAGCATATAATTTATATTAAAGCATTTTTAGTTTTCTTATATTGAATGCATTGTGATGAACTGAACCTCATATTAAAGACAAATTTAAATAGTCCCTACAAATGAGAATAATATCATTAGTCAAATCTATGAGGAAAAGTCTGGACTGTCCCCAAATTATTATGTTATATTCCTATCTTCCTCTGTCTACACCAACATCCTGATACATACAATCACTTAATAAATGTTAGTGGATCAAAAGAAATGCCATATGTTTATTTAAGTTAGTTGTTATCATAGTATGGTGATCTTTTGATTCAAATTCTAGTTTTTCTTTCTGTAATTGAAATGTTTTGCAATTATAGATTATACTCAGTATTAATGCTATGCATGGCTCATCTCTACAGAAAATCTTCTGTAGTTAGAAATAGTTTCTTTTTCTCTTTTCTTACATTTATACTTTGAAATAGTAACAAAAAGAAAATTAAAAGCAATGAAAACAATTTCTATTTACAGCAAAATGGTGAAAAGTCTCTAACATGAAAATAATTAAATATGCTGGACTAAAATAAATCTTTTAAAACATGATGAACTGGCAAGAAAATTAAAATTCTTCACAATCAAAAGTGGAAAAAGCTAGAACACATAACTATGAGAAAATAAAATATTTAAACCTGAATAATACTATGTATCAGCAATTCTTAGAAACAGCTAAGGTAATTCTAAGCATTAAACTTATAGTTTCAGCTACCTACCTTACAGAAACAAAATGAAAAAGAAGAAAGAAAAGAAAGACTAAAACATAGTTATATACCTGTAATAGAGGACAAAGATAACAAAACAAAAGCAAGAAAGAAAAAAAGACAAACACAGAGAAGAAAGTAATAACATAAAATAATTCAATAGAGAGAATCCATAAAGACAAATGTTGATTCTTTAACCTCAACAATAAAAGTAAAAATAGACAAATTAAACTACATCAAAATTATAAACTCGTTCATCAAAGGATAAAATCAACGGAGTAAATAAGGAACCTATGGAATGGGAGGTAATATCTGCAAATCCTGTATCTGATAAGAGGGTAATACCCAGTGCACACCAAGAACCCCTTTAACTCGGCCAGAACAAGCAAATAAAAAGAACCTGATTATAAAATACCCAAGGTGCTTGAATGGCTATGTCTCCTTAGAAGACATATAAATGTCCCACCAGCATATGAAAAGATCAACACAATCAACATAATTCAAGTCAATACACATTGAGGAAATAGCAGCTAATATACGCTAATTCCTTAACCTTGCTGGAAGGTTCCGCGACTTAATTCAGGGAGAGAGGGAAGGAACCATTTCCCTCATATCTTACTCACTTGGCAAAAATCAGTTCTTCACTCTAGAGCCAGACCTAAAACCCTTACATCTTTCGCTTCAAAACCCACGCGTGTTCTGTTATCCTATACTTATTCCTGATTCTAGGTTGCAATCAGAATTCTAATAAGAGTAGCAAAGAACTCCATCAGTAAGCACCAAGACTCACTCATGTGTTAGCATCTAGTATAATTTTTTTTTTGTTTGAGGAGTAGGACATTTATTTCAGTTATGAGGGAAAGCGTCATAGAAGACTTAGCACTTAAACTCTGCCTTAAAGACTGACAAAGATTTTTATATGTGAGAAATGTCAAAAAAAAGGATTCAAGGCTAAAGAAAGAGGCCTGAGCACTGACATGGATCAACGCAAGTGCATTGAATGTTGATGAAACAGAGATTAATCCTAGGCCACTGGAAGGCAGACATAACCCAAAGGGATATCATATATAATAAAATTTGAGGAAAACAATGCATAACAGCAAAGTGTAATTAAGAATTTGAGTAATTGAAAAACCAAAAAATAAAAATTAAAAAACAAAAAAGAATTTGAGGCTTAATACCAAAAACAACAGAAACAATCATCATACTGTTTTGAGGATTCAAAGAGTAATATTCATAATGAGTTAATCTCAGAATCTGGAAAACAGTATTAACAAATGTCACTATTAATTTTACTGTTATCTTGAGTAGATATAGATTGAAGATTATTTTATCCTGTGAGAAAGTTGAAATCATGATGGTTCTATAAAAACAAAAACAAAAAACTTCCTTATATAAAAAAGATGTTGATTTGATCTCTTAGGTAAAATAAACATTAAAAAAAAAAAAAAACTGGTGACAGTCTAGACAGAGCTGGGGCTAGAGAGAGACAGAGAGAAAGTAAAGAGAGGAAACAAAAGGAAAGTTTATTCCCACAGATCAGAAAGTGTGTAAAGAACCACCAATACTTATAAGGATGGTGCAAGTCGAATCGACGCTCACATACCTAAGGACATGGCGACTGTATTTTCTGAATATAAATTGAAAGCACACGGTGTCTTCACTGCGCGGGGTATTTAAAATCAAGACTGCCCGAATATCCAGGTATATGATAACTATGTCTAAGTTCGCCTTGTGGGTGGAAATGATATAAAAACATTTTTATGTTTAAGTAACTAACCACACTTGAGATGATGCCAAGAATGAACAGAAAATGATGATCTTTTATAAATCGTGTTATCATTGCAAAGTTCACTATAATAATTAGCCCAAAGAATCCCTCCATAGTTGGAAATGGACTGTAATGTAAAGATACTGTAAAAGGGGAGATAGGTGTATTTCAAAGAGCTGAAATAAAACTTGGCATGACGTCCAGATGAAGAAGATCAACATGTAGAATTTGTAACAACACATGTATACGTTCCCAAAGAGGTATTTGGAAGCAAATTAGTTTATGTTTCTCAGCGATCTCTTAAATACACCTGCTCTACCGCAGAGGGTTCGAATGAACAGAGAAGCTTTTCCACGGTGTTCAAAGCACCTTCGATGTGGCCCTGCTATATCATAACTTGTCCTTCCATCTCCTAGTAGGAAATGAAACAGACCCTAAGGTGTGTACTCAATATTCGCTGGTTTTCTGCTGAGAAGATTTCCCCCAAAGTTACGGAGCTTCCCATTGTGAGAGGGCCTGAGGCTTTGGAAAGGAGAGCGAGATAACACTTCTTAAATTACAGCTCTGAAATACGGACCCCGCATCTTAAATTAAATCTCATTTTGTATCATCAGATAATAAGAGATAGCTAAGAATACGGGTGAGATCCGGGGGGGTGGGGAATGTCACATCACATGTGAAGGGTTATTTCTTTCATCGTCTCTAGCATTTAATTGGAAATCTTTGCCAACTGGTGGCTATAATACTCTATTCTGGAAACATGGGGCTTATTGCCTGAGCGAGTTCGTCATTCTATTCAATTTGAGTTTAAAACGGTTATTTCAGATTCACCAATGCATCCTTGTAACCACGCCTATTGTTGTCAACCACAATCTTTACTCTGCGTATGGATTTTTGCGTTACAGATTACCTTTAACTCATATGTCTGGTACTAAGGTGGGGGCCACAGATGACAAGAAGTTTACCACAATTTGAAATGACAAAGGACAAGTATAATTGGTTGGGTCTGAGTGCAGTGCCATCACATATGACGGATACAACTAGCTGTCTAGTTAATTATGCTGGGAGAATTGGCATCGTCCAGGGCCCGCCATCTCCCTCAGGGAAGCTGCTGAGATGCTTTAGTCAATTGGCCCCAAATCTGGCCGTGTCTTATTTTGATGCATGTATATCAAGCCAACGGGGATATGAAAGTAAAGGAAGAGCACTGGGTAGCATGAAGGAAACTCAGAAGGCGAGGTACAGTGAGGTGAGGAAGGTGATTTGGCTGGTAAAAATGATAAAGTAGGATGAACCCAAAGGAATAATGTAAAAGAACGACCAGGGAGACCCTGCCTTCATCAGAACGATGGCAGGATGTTCACGGGGAGCTGACGTATTCAGAGCTCCACGCGAACAAGGAAGATGAGCATTAGGAAGCGTAACATTTGCAAGAGGAGGAAAAACCCCTCTAACTATTGCAAGCCTTCTCTTGAGGAATGCAGTCTGCTGTAGCAGTTTATTTTTTTTTAATCGGACAAGATTTACTGAGTGAAATAACAATAAGTGAATTAATATTTAAAAGGTAGCGTTGTATTTGAGAGAGATGTTCAAAGGAATACGGCACCTTTACGCAGGGGGTCTCTGTTCTCATCTGCATCGACTGGTTATTTAACCGCTCTGTGCGGCTGAATATTATAGCTCGTGTCACCGAGATGACACAAGAGAGCCGGTCAAACGTGACAAGCAGGACAGGGCCACGAGACAGCTGCATAATTGCTGCAGATGAAAAGCCTCCCGTTCCGTGTAAGAAATTGTAAGAGAACGTCCCTTTGCAGCATCTCAGATTGAATGTGTGAAACGGCTGAATGACAAGTTTTTAGACTTTTTGAAGGAAATAGCCACAGTTTTACAACCTGGAGCCAGAATCCTTAATAAATAAGTAAACAAAAGCGCTCTTACAGGAAGGCAAACCTTTTAGAACACCATGCTTCTGTCGTTAAAGAAAGGAACTCTAGACAAACGATGAATAATTTCAAATGACTGTTACATGACCATTCGCAGTTTAAGCACAATTAATTAAACCTGCTTTCAATCTTCAACACATAGTGAAGTTATGTCCCAGAAACAACTTCACCATGAGCCAATGAACGCAGACATGTGTTTCCCCTAAAATATCCTTGAGTGCTATCTGTAATAAACAAGAAGTTATCTGGGGGCAAAACTTAGCTTTGCTAAATCGCTAGAAAGTGTAGTGATCCATTCTATTTCCACGATCAGATAAAAAAAAAAAATACTGCTTTTGAAACATTTGCCAAAGTTTGATAAGTGTTCCTTTTGATTTCAAACTTGCTTAAATTGTTTCATCAATAATGTTTGCTGCTACTAATCATCAAATATTTCTAAAATATCATTTGTAATATTTAAATAGATACCAATGTTTATATAAGTAGCGACATAAAAGTATTTTGTAACTACAAGGAAGTTATTCTCTTGATAATATTTTGTCATAAGTTTAGCGAAATAAATCACCTCTAAATAATTGGGGCTGCAGGAGACTCGAGGGAACAGAAAAAGGCAGCAATACTGACGGCTTTTTAAACACTGCAGCATCTCGTAAATCATCAGGTTTCTGAGCAGGACTAAGATTCAAAAACCTGTGGAGCTCAGTAAACAAAAGTCGGATAGCAAACTTCAAAAAAATGAAAACAAAAATTATAACATAATTTTTTTCATTGTGCTTAGCTCTTAAAATAAAATCATTAAAAATTCATTAAAGGGCACCTCAGGAGGACAAATACAAGAAAGACACAAACATCTAGCATTGATGTGTGAAATACTGATACGCAGAAAGAAGTGTATGTAAAATGTTGAAGGAAATGAAAATACATTTTAGAAGGGATAAAGCAAAGAAAACACAAAACATGACTCACAGACACAGACAACAGTGTGGTGGTTACAGAGGGAAGGGGGTGGGGGAGGAAGCAGAGGGAAAAGGGGGATAAATGGTGATGGAAGGAGACTTGACTTGGGGTGGTGAACACACAGTACAATGCACCCCTGAAACTTATGCAATTTTATTAACCAATGTCACCACAATAAATTCAATTAAAAAATTAAAGTTGTTTCGAGCAATAAAGGCATAATGAAAGTCTTGATTTTCTTAGAACCTCCTTAAAAATAATAGTTAAACGAAAGATGTGCCAGCATCATCCACCTGCTCCTTTCCGCCTTTGTCTGTTTACTGCTGGAAGACGGACATACAACGTGCATTGGTCAGTGCAGACAAGAGAACAAAGAGTCCCAACTAAAAAGCCCATCGTTAATAAAATGCGCAGGCCACTGCCGACGATCTCACACTTGGCTGAACCGGCATGAGGTTTGGTAGCCAAATGCGAACTGTTCTTATTTCCTATCCACCATGCATCTGCCCACTGGGACCCCCCACCTCCGCCAACACGCTCCAAGTGTGGAGCTCAATCCACCTGCTCCCCTGGGCCCGTGCGCCCTCATCGGCCGGGAGAGTGGCCAGGCTTGAACTTGGGGCTACAGCACCGAGTGGTGTCTTCTGGGAGAATGCCAATGGGAAACTGCCCTTCTGGAAACAAGGAATCCGTGTTATTACTTTGGCCCGGTTTACATGTTTCCTGTTTCCTTTTTGACAATCTCCAACAGAAAATAAAGCCATGTTTCTACACACAGCAAAGACAAGAAATGCTTCCACTGCGGTTCAGTCTGTTCTGATTCCTTCAAGGGGAGTTTAGAAAAATGAAGAAGATAGGCCCTTTTCAAAATGCTTTCTCTGAACAAAAACAGAAGAGAAACAATAGAAAATATGCTTCCTGATACAGGAAGACATTTAATTAAGGCTATCATATATCTGGGTGCATTGCACTGTGAGGGGGGTCCAGTGATTTGCTCCACTTTTCTTTTTCATCCATCTCTGCACCCCTACACCCATTAAAAAATTATTTTTATTTTTTAAAGATTTAATTTATTTATATCTTTTAGAGAGAGGGGAAAGGAGGGAGATGAAGAGGGAAAGAAACATAAACGTGTGGTTGCCTCTCACGTGCCCCCAACCGGGGACCTGGCCTGCAACACAGGTGTGTGCCCTGACTGGGAATCGAACCAGCAACCCTTTGGTCCTCAGGCTGGTGCTCAATCCACTGCACCACAACAGCCAGGCCCCATTTTTTCAGAAAACAAAATTTATGTAACACCTAGTGCACAAAAATCAGCATGAATTAAAAAAAAAAAATTTGGATATAAACTTTTTAAGAAAAACTTCTTATCTATAAACAACATATAAGAATATTCATTGATAATTATAATATCAATGATTACAAAATAACAGCTATTCCCCAAATGTCATGACCAGAATTTTTGGTTGCTAATTATAAGCCTGACCCTATGCTAACTGATTTGCACCATCTCA
Organism: Furipterus horrens; assembly: GCF_987537825.1. Classification (NCBI taxonomy): domain Eukaryota; kingdom Metazoa; phylum Chordata; class Mammalia; order Chiroptera; family Furipteridae; genus Furipterus; species Furipterus horrens. The sequence goes on along the minus strand of NW_028327185.1, from coordinate 4,356,726 downwards.
TTTAATTCTTAGTAACAGTTAAGGTAGTTTTTTTCTTTCCTCCTATAATTTATAGCTAAGAAAATCAAAGTACAAAGAACTTTTGAAATTATCTTCCAGTACACAGCTGTTAGACAGGGAACTGATGATTCAAGGACACCTGGTTCCCTGAGGTCTCTCTTCTGAAGTTAATGCAGGGACGGATCGGTGTGCTGGCTGACTCTGTTAACGAGCCTGAGCTTAGGGGCACAGCTGCACAGTGGGGGGGCAAACCTTCAGTGTTTAAGATATCGAAAGAGTCAATGAACCAAAATAAAGGTAAAGTTAATAAGATCAATGCAGCATAGACACATTTTAATAAAGTTGAACCAAATATGGATTTCCAATGATCAAATTATGGCATCACATTTTAAGGCAAAATATTCTACTACTCAGTTTGTAAAATGATTGTAGGGTTGAAAATAATTATCTTCAAAATTATTTTCTAATGTAGGAAGGACCTGAACAACATCCAGAGCTATTGGAATCGATGTCTATTTAATCATTTACTGGGAAAGAGATCAATTCTTCATAACAGAGCCTGATCTGTATTGTGTGATCTTTTGAAATCTATTCCCCTTCTTTCTAACTTTAACTGATTGATCCCTGTTCCATCCTCTGAGGAACACATAATTAATTTACTTACTGATTCTACCTGGCAGCCTTCAAATATTTATAGGTCTCCATAAGGACCCCAATGAGTGTCTCATTTCCTGGCAACTTCCTGGTTTCAATACATTGTCTCCCAAGTAGCGCGACAATTTAAGAAATCCCCGATCTCTCCCTCTGCCTCTCCTGCACGTACACGTGAGGGCCTGGAGGTCTTCAACGGAACAAATCATAAAAGTGGACATTTCAAATGTTTTTTTGAAAATCCTAGAAACTTCAGGTTAGGTTCCTACAAGGTCATTCTACAAATGGATTAGCGTGCCTAAGAGTCACTTGATTTTGTCCTTGGATTTCACGTTCCCTTTGATTTTTCTTGTTTTCAAAGGCTCCTGCCCAAGTGGTTTTCAAAGGTGAATGTGCTCCATTTAAACCTATGGTCAGAAATATTGTAAAGATTACTTTGGGGGATTTCCCTGTCACCTGAGAAAGAAAATCTTGTTCTTTTCAAGAATTTTATAGAAGAGATGCCATGTGAAAGTTTATAATCCCATACGTGGGTTCCATTGTGCTTGATATATGGTTTGGGGGGGCAGAATAGAGCGAGGGTGCATTTACTCTTATTTATTGAAGATGTGTGTCTCTTCAATAGTTGAATAAAGTGGGATTCTACTACTACAGATGCTAATTTTTAAAACATGGTCAGAAAACTGACCATGGCCCTTTCTGTATTTTATGTTTGGGAAGAATTGATATCCAAAGGAAACTGTATTTTATTTAGGTGGTGATTTTTTTCTGGGTCTTCAAATGATATAAAGTTAGGTCTCCTGATGCAAATCTAAAATTGGATGTATAAAATAAAGGTCTCAAAATTCCTATAACTTTTAAAATTTTTATTAAATTTTTGGGGTAGCATTGGCTAATAAAATGATGTCTCAAATGTATAATTCTATAACCCATCATCTTTCTATTGCATAATGTGTTCATCACCCAAAGTCCAGTCTCCTTCTGCCTATGACGACTGAATGATAATGTTAAATTACGAGTACTATTAGCCCTTAAATATGAACTCGTATTTGCTTTCGTAAGACCACCAGGACCAGACAGGAAATTTCTTAGGGTCAGTCATTTGTGTATAAAGGGAAATATTAATCTCTGTAGAAGGGGGGGGGGATGCAAAAACAAGAGAGGGATGGTCTCTAGGAAGAGGATGTGGCCAATGGGCTTGATTCATTTTGAGATTTTATATCCAGTTCAAAACTATCTCCCATTTTATATTTTAATTCCTCCCTATTTATTGCCTCTTTTCTTAACTTCTGTAAGACTCCAGGAAAACTTATTGAACCGTAATCATCACTTAGTCTTAAGAAAAAGGGAGGAGTAAGTGAAAGCATTAGACACAATGGGACGGAAGCATCTGGACCAAAATGGCAGGTCATGGTAAGAAAACCAGAAGAAAAACCAGGATCAGACATTTAAAGAATCAACTGCACACCCCAATGAGCACCGCTAATGTGTCCCAGGCATCTCGTGAGATTTCAGCAGTCACATGGACGACGGATGCTGAAGTCACACTCTCCTACTGTTTCCCTCAAGGATGCACAGCTGTAGAAGAAGCAGCCTCTTAGTTATAAATAGTAGAGACCTGAAGTTACACATAATAGGATAGCGTCTTCACTTTATAAGAATTTTATCATATACTGTACCTAATATGATGGTTTTTACTGCCACTAGGTGCTTAAAAGAAATGCTTATATACAATAGTAAAGATCTGAACCTCGGGTTGTTAAATAAGACATTTAGGTCAGGTGACTATTTAGTATGAAAGGTTATGAATGTGCTTCTTGTGTTCTGAAGCTTGGGTAGAATCTTATTCCCAATCAAATATCTGGACATTTCAAATAATATGTGACTCACTTTCCTATAAAGCTGAATTGAAATCACCAAATATTTTTCCAAATGAACTCAAGATATTCTCAGCACAACCATTTCAGCATGTGAAAAATATGGGAACCCTTCATTATAAATGAGATATTTTTAAGACCTTGAGGGGCCAGGGTCCCTAAACTCATCTACCTGTGCCAGGTCCCTTAACCATTAAGCGTTTTCCCCAATGACATTTGAATAGACAAACTCTAGGACCAGTGAGTGCGGAAAACTTCTCTTCCTCCAGGTGTGGGACCTGATAAGTAAGGGAGCTATTTGCTGATCCCCAGGAGTCCAAGGATAGGTCGCTTCTCACTGTAGGAAGCCTGGCATTGTGGAGCCCAGCTGTGTAATTATGTTAAGGCAAGTGACTTAACTTCTCTGTTTCCCAACAGTACAATGAAATGGTAATCATTAAGACACCTTCGGGCTACAGCATTCACTGATTTCATAATCACCCTCCCCTGTTCTCTGAATTGAATGTTCTGCTACTCCAGTCATACACCGATGTCTTGCTTCTGTTCAACACTGTACTTGCAGTTGTAGCCACGGGTTACCAGAAGGCCCATCTATGTTATAAAGACATCTTTTGGAGGCTACGGTTGAGCTCCAAGCAAGAATTCCACCTTCACTTCTTTTTTGAGCAATAAAGTCAGAACAGTTACCTAGTTTTTATTTATTTGTTCTTGTTTTTAATAGATTATGGGATGAATGCTGTATGCATTCTGAAAGAATGCCAGATAGATCTATATTATCATCAAAGGAAATAAAATATCACAAGGAAAAACCCAAAGCTCATACTCCTACAGTCTGAAAATAAACTGTTTTCCACTCAAGAAAATGTAATTCTTATCAAGGTCCATGCATATTTAATGAGGTTGTTAGCTGAAGACAAGCATCGCTGTGTGTGTTATTTATAAAGGCCACTTAGGTTTTAGGAAAATGGGTCCCTGAAAGTATGAGTGTAAATTAAAGCTGCTGTAGACAAATCCACATGTAGGAAGCTTAAACAAAATGTGCCTGCTCTACAACGCGTTCACAAAGCAAATGGCAAATCATATTCCTCTAAATTGAAAAATAATTTAAGAGTCTCCTTTCATTGTCTCTTTCTTCCCTCCTTTCTTCTTCCTTCCTTTCGTTTTCTCCCTTCCCTCCTTCCTTCCTCCTCCTCCTCTTTCATCTTCTGCAAATGGCTTTATCTAGAAAAATGTGCACAATAAACACAATGATTATTTGAGAAAATAACTTAAGGATTTCATAAATGTCAGCAAGAGCAAGAGTTACGTATGATATTAAGTTACACTCATAACGGCATCTAGCATCTTGAAAGGAGAGATTGATCTAAGTAAGAAATCTTTCTCTCTGGACCATAGGTTTAATGTTGAAGACCATACACCTATGTGGTAGATTTCTAAATAATCAGAGGAAGCCAAGATTTACCCCCACCATGACCCAACCCTCACTCCCATCCAAGAGAAAATAATTAAGCTAAGCCGGGTGGTACCCTCCAATTTCCTAGACCTATCAACTTAGCCTTTGTGGCTTTAGGATTTGAACACAGACTTGAACACGATCAAAGGTGATGCTTAGATTTTTTTTATTATGCATTTTTAATTATGATAGCACCTATTTCTGCCACATGAAAAAGTTGCCTAGTTTTGACATCATTTCTTCAATTTTGTATCGATAGCTCTAAGTGGAGTCACGCCATGTTTTCTATATCATAAACCCTTACTCTAAGAATTCAAAGATAAGTAACTCTTAAGATTGACATTTGAAGGTAATAAAAGCCCATGAGAAAAAAAGGCCTGGCACCTTGGTTGGTTGTGCGGTCCATGGCAATCTCTCCAGGGAAGGGATGAAGGTTGCTTTCCTGAAAGATGGCTAGAAGGGACCTGAAGGCACAATGGAAAACTCTGAAGGACTTGGAAAAGCCAGGTGTTTATAGGCAAGGCTGAATGGCAGGTATGTGGCTCAGCTCCTGTGCCCTGAAGGGCAGACTGAAGGTCACCCTAAAGGTTCCTAATGTAAGTTCCAGCAAAGCAGACTTCAAGATCACATGTGATCATTTGCTGCTCTTGCAGATGAACAGGATTAGAAAAAAGCGATCTGATGTTTTTGAAAACTATTGTTAATTTAAGCAACTGACATGTTAGCGGCCTAGGCAATAAAGGCTGCATCCAAGGAGCCGACAGAAACTTCTGAACGCAGTATGAGCGACCTCTCGCCCTTCGCTGTGGTATCTGGGCTCGGCAGGCAGCCAACAATGGGAGGCTACCGAAGGCTAGTTCTGCATGTAATGTGTTGTTTTGGTTCATTTTAGAAGAGTTAAAAATTACTAGTTAAGGACTTTGTATCAGCTATGAAAAGAAAAGTGCATTTTGTGCACCGACAGTTGACTGAATGATCGAGGAGTCAAACTCTGAGCACGTGAGACGCTAATGCCTACTTCTGTTTCAGCGTCCAGGAGAGAGAGACGATGCATTCACGCCAGCACCGCAACTGGTTGGGATATTATGCGCATATATCTTATTAACACAAGTTTTCAAAGCCAAAATATGTGAAAGGTGCATATCAAAACGTAAGACATACTTAGCTGAAAGAAGGCTGAACAATGTATAAATGCCCGCATGCTGCTGTCTATGAGTTTCCGGCCCACTTGCAGGAGTGTTGTTTCTTCCTGTTGGACTGCGTCTTGCTTACTTGTCTTATATCATAGATATTCTCCCAGAACTCCATGGAAATAATGACAGTTCGTCAATTTTAAGTGCATGGCAATGTAATTTTAAACTTAGACCTGGTTAGTAAGGAGCTTTAACTAAGAAGAAGAACATCATGTCGCCACCTCGATTTCAAGAAGGGCTCAAGTGTTAGCAACGAATTCTTGCCTAGAAATAGGATGGTTCTTGCTTGTAGTTCAAGGTGTGACAGCTGACGAAAGCAAACCCATTTTGTGTGTGTGTGTGTAAGCAAGTATACATTAGGGGGCATAATATTTTCCCTCATCTGTTTTTAGTTTATAAGGCAGAGTACAGCTGATCCTGAATTTAAAAAAAATAAATAAAAAGCAAGATTTTTCTTACAGTGTCAGTGCAGAGAGTAGGCAGCTGGCCTGGAATCTAGAAAAAATTGCTCAGCAACCAAGCAGTGTGCCTCATGCTCTTGGGGACAGTGACCTTTGTAAAGCTTCACAAAAATGGTTAAACTGCTTTGCTCATGTTCTGGGCACGTTAGCAGCTCTGCAGATAGTTCTGCAGTGTCATTAAAGTTGAGGACCACCTCTGGAAAGGAATGTCACCCTCGACTGAGGAAAATGATATCCAACCCTGCCTTCTGTGTCTGGCAGGAACCCCGGTAACCCGGGGATGCACCTACCCCTCTCAGTGATGTTCCTGCCCATCCCAGCTCAGCTCGCTGGGCCAGGGACCGGTGAGCAGAGGAGAAGGCGGCTTGGGAATCAAGCTGGAAACATTTTTAGAAAGGGTCAGGCAAACAAACGCACGATGTTCAAGAGTGAATGAAAATCTGTGAAAAACAGCTCCTCTTTTCCCATCCAAACAGCAATAATGGCGGAAATGTCTCCTGTGTGATCATTCCATTCAGAGGGGGTTCTTCCCGGGTTAGAACTGTCTGCCATCCTCCTCCCCATACGTGCAACAAAAGTCCGTGGAGTTCATTAGGCAGGGACGGAAGAGCCCTTGCATGTCGTTGGTCAGAACGGTGCTCTTTAACTGTGTTTCAGAGGAAACAGTCTATCACGAGTCTAAGGATGGCCTGTTAGAATAAAAAGGCAGATGTGGCCATTGCTGACCAATGACAGTAGGACAGAAAACTGGGGGTGGCAAATACAAATAACAAAGATGTGAGGCCCGCTACTGCCACTGTCTAAATATCGATGTGCACCTCACCCTGTTCCGGTTCATCTGCTGAAATCTAACGCCCAACGTGAGGGTATTGGAAGGTGAGGCCTTGGGAAGATGATTTGGTGAGAAAGGATGTGCCCTCATGAATGGGATCAACGTCCTTATAAAATGTGACTTAGAGACATGGCTGTCTCCTGCGATGTGACACACAGTGAGAAGTCTGCAAGCCAGAAGAGGGCCTCGCCCAACCATCCTGGCCCCCCGGTCTCAGACCTCCAGCCTCCAGAGCTTCTAGAAATTAATTCCTGCTGTTCCTAAGCCACTCAGTCGGTCGTCTTTTGTGACAGCAGCCCAGGCAGACTAAGGCAACTACCACCTTCAGTTCACAGCCCTGTTTTGTTTTTCCTCATTAGTTTTTATTACTCATTAGTAAAAAATGAACTTCAGCAATCACACTCTCTGCCACGTACTCGGAGCTGAAAATGAATATATGTTCACAAAAATGCCTGCACCGTGATGCTTACAGCAGCTTTATTCATAATTGTCAAAATCTGGAAGCAACCAAGATATCATTTAATAGGTGAAAGGATAAATAAACTGACTTCCAGACAACAAAATGCCATTCAGTGCTAAAAAGAAGTGAGTTATCAAGCCACAAAGAGACAGGGAGGAAGCTTCCATGCACAGGACTCCGTGGAAGAAGCCCATCTGAAAGGCTACCTACTGACTGATCCCACCTCTATGACATTCTGGAAAATGGACAGTCACAGAGACAGGAAAAAGATCCACTGCTGTCAGGCATGGGGCAGGAAGATATAAAAAGGCAGGTCACAGAGAATTTGAGAGCAGGGAAATGCTCTGTATGACATTATCATGCTGGACAGACGTCATCATGCATCTGTCCAAATCTGTAGAATGAACAGCATTCACAGTGGCTATAAGGTAAACCATGAACTTCAGGTGATTATGACCAGTCACTGGCTGGCTCATCCTTACTATTAAAAAATATGTACCCTTCTGGTGACTGCTGTTGATCATGCGGCACGTTATGCACACGAGGGGACAAGAAATATATGGGAAATCTCTGCACCTTCCTCTGAATTTTACTGAGAAAACTGCTGTAAGAGTAAAGACTTATAAAGTGAATAAAATCATCATGAAATTTTTAAAGAACACTTTTTTTAAGTTTGATTTCCTCTTCCATTTATCTTGAAGATTTGATGAGAATCAGATCACAAATGAAATAATATGTACAATATAAAATGTTCACTGATGATCAATCATACATGACCCTTTTAGCGATGAAGTAGTTGAACAATTCAACTTAATAAATAGTCTAGCTCAATAATGATAGTAATTGGCATTGTAGTAAATTATCAGTAATCATAGGATAAAGTTCGAATATTTGAACAATTTAGAATTACATTAACCTATATGTGATCAATGACCTTATGGAAGTAGACATTCAGAAAAGACTATGGTGACAGGGAGATAAAGAATATTAATTTAAAACAAAAGCGGTGAGCACTGTGAGAATTCTATCATTTGTTTTAATATAATTGTATTGAATATACACTACATATACATGGTCATAAAAATTGTCACAAATGATTAATGATTTTCTAAATCATGGTATGAATTTCAGATCATTTTAATAAGCCCATTTACCCACACAGCATTTTAATCATAATCTTTGTTCATTTCTATGAACATTCAATGTCAGATTTGCTTTGGAAGTTGTAAGCATCTGGACTCGCCGTCTGAAAGGCCCTGGCTAACCTACTTGTCTTTCCCCCAGTCACCCCTCAGTTTGTGCTTTAATCATTCCAGAAAAAGACACTCAGGTTTTCCTCTGGAGAACGGATTAAAGAATTCTAAATCCAGACTCTCTAAACTTGAAAAATTCTAAATGCACCAGTTCATCCATGAAAATGCAGCCATGCTTCACAGCACGGAATGAGAGTAAAACCAAGAATCCGCGCTAAGAAGATGGATTTAGGGAAATCTTGTTATTTCTTCCTCTGTCTTCCTGCCCTTACTTTTTAGTCTTTTAATCCTTTCTTGCCTGGAAATACAATATGTATCAGTTACATATATATATATATATATATATATATATATATATATATATATATATATAGCATTTTATTTATACTGTCATATGGATTAAAATAGGAAGTATTAATTTATAATTAGAAAACATGAAAAAAACATGAAAAAATATGCAAAATTTGCAAGCAAATTGTTTAGAGGTTATTGATTATACAAAGCAGCTTAATACGGAGGAAAATCTGTCATGAATTTACTCTCAGAAAAACCCTGACTCTCAAAAAAACAATAACCTTTCAATCCTGTGGAACTCCTTTTATCATTTATCTCTCAAAATAGTAACCAGTGAAAGGATAATCTGTTAAGTTAAATGAATTTTTTTTTTATTTACAACATTCACTGGCAATCATTCCAAGTGTGTTCCAGTTCTACAATTGATTACAAGAGCAGAAATAGCCAGTTTACTTGAAAGACTGTCCATATTTAAATAAATTGTCATAACCACGACTTAAGTAAAAGATTAGATAAAATAAAAATGGTAGGCAAAGATTACATAAAATAGAAATGATATTTCAGAGTATCAGATATTAGAACTATAAAACAGTTCTTACAATGTGGCATTTCAAGCAGCTCTATCATCTTAATAGACTTTCAGGAGCCAAGATAGATCTTCGCAGATTGGTGAGAATAACCATCAACTTGTACTGAACGGATTTGACATACAACAATTTTTGCATGGGCTATCTAAAAGGACATCGTAGGGAAAAGTCACAAAGGCAATATTTCAATCAAGGTAGGAGAATATTGCCAAAACAGATAATAAGAAAAACATGCATATTTATTCATACATGTAATACAACTATATAGAAAAATACTGGGAGAGCCTCAGAGCTATGAGTAATGAAAGCCAAGATTTAAATTCAATAGTTTGTCAAGCATGGGGACCGGCATACAAAACTGTACTGAAGTAGACTTTTCCTGACATGTTTGAGTTAAAATTCAATTAAGAAAAAGAAGAGGCACTTAGGCCTGTGCTTTATATAATTTTAAGCTGTTTAAGTGTGTGTGTGTGTGTGTGTGTGTAATCTTAAATTCACTCGTTGCTCCTCAGATAATGAGAAAAACAATCAAAATCAACAAAATCGTTTTTAAGAAACATTATGAAAAATGCTTTAAGACAAGACTGGTTGATAACTTGCCATTAGAGATAAGAATAAAATGTATTCATGTCTATATCCTAGTCTCTAAATTTCTGGGGGAAAAAATCTTGCACATATTTCTAGTTTCCTTATCTCGGCACAGAAGAAGCATTCAGTAAATATTTGCCTAAAAACAAATGTACAAATATTTTTCCTGAATTTTCAATTTCCAGAATCTGGCACAAAACAGGGTGAATTTTTCATTCTACTTGAGAAAGCTAAAAGTTTTAGTCTTATTTTTTTAACTTGTGACCTTAGGTTCATTGAAGGCTTGTGTTCGTGACCTGTAGGACGGCCACTACGTGCCTCGCCTAATTTCTCCCCTTGGAGCTTTCCGGCTGCCATTGCAAGGCTACATAAATAAGACAAGTGTTCCTTCGCTTTTTACAGTATGTGGCCAAACAGCTAGATCACCACCACCTCAACAACAAAAAAGATGTGAAGAATGAAGTCATGAATTCAAGGTTTCTATAGAAGCTTAGAAATGCAATAATCAATAAGAGGATGAGATGAAAGAATAATGCTTTAATACAGAAAAAGGAGCAGACCAAATCGGGACCTTAACCTAGGCAGCATATCTAAAATACACCTTTAATCCACAGCATCAAATATCAAATATTCAATCCACATAACTGGACTCACCAGACTGAGGCATTTATACTGGAAAGAGAGCCAACATGTCAAACCATTAGGACAGTTATTTTGCTTAAAACTTGAACATACTTATAATTTCTGCAATTATTTACCTATTTTACCAACAGATATTATCAATAGTTTATAAATACTCATAAATCCATAAGAATGAAATTCTAACAAAGCATGTGGAAGAGAAGTAGCTTGTAAGAGCAGTTCCAAAATGCACAGATATTGAAAACTACTAACATACTATCTGGGTGAAAATATGCCAACACTTATTATCCAATCACTTATTATTTCTGTTCTCGTCGCAGATCCTGCTGAAAGAATTTAAAGACTACTCATCATGTCAAAAGAGAGTGGTGTACACAAATCCATGGGGCCCAAAGTAAGAACGGAAGCAACCTCTTTAAGCTAGGAGAAAGAAGAACAGACAGTTGATACAATGCACAGCAACCAATAAAACATCTCAGGACTATAATAATTCATTCATACCAACTGATCTGTTTCTTCAGCTCCTCTGGGTTGTTAAGAGCTGCAGGATTTTAAAGGATCGCTCACCTGCAGATGGGCATAGAGGTCTATCAGAACACACTCAGGTTCTACAAAATCTGCACCAATCATGAGTAAGGAAAAGGGTCAAAACAATTTAAAAAGCAATAAGCTTGGCCCACTTAATAAAAATGAGATAATATTATAACCAAGTAGACAAATATTATGAAATAAGGAAAGTGCCTTTACTTATAAGGGGCACAGACGATAGTTGCATTTCTTCCATTTCCCAAAGTGGATTTATTTTTATAATTCCATTGATAGTTTTAATATTGCTGAAAGCTTTATGTAATTCTAAGTAAGTCATTAAAAAAAAATGAGAAAATTTGAGGATGGAGAAAACTATTCTGATAAAACCCATGAACAGTGAACTCAGAGGGAATTGCTATCATATATAGATCTTTCTGTTTTTGTCCCCTTTTTAAGCCCTTCCAAAAAATTATGTTTAAAAATAAGTAGGCTTATGGGAGACAGGATGGAGGATGCTTGGGAGCCGCGTGGGAGCTGGTCTGGTAGCGGGGGGCTGGCCCTGGCTGGGAGGCCTCTGTCTGCGGCACAGAGGGGACCAGCCGCTGACCGGTCCAGCTACACCCACCGTTAGAGCCACAGTCAAGTCCAAGGGCTCTGGGCATCACCCAGCTCCCGACGGTTTCCAGGGCTGCGCAAGCATCGCCACTTTGGAATCATGTCTGTGCGCACCTGGCACTCATGTCAGGCCTCTGCAGGGACTTAAGTAGTTCCAGGGACTTCCCTCCCCAAGATCTCGTGTGGAAGGTGGACATGCCACAGACTGGACCCGTGGCTCCTTCTCCAACCGCTGCTGGTTGTCACGCGACTACAACCGGGGGGTTGATTAAGGGCCACTGTCCTGTCCACAGCCATGTGTCTGCGTCACAGAAGAGAGCACAAATGAATGCCGTCACCCCAGGGGTGCAGGCCCCGAAGCTACTCAGCAGTCACTGCCCATGGGAGGCGCCGGGTGCCGTTCCAGCTGGTGTCGGCCCCCGCCCCACATCCCCGGCAGCCTCCTGACTCAGCTCTGGCTGGTGGGAGACAGGACATGCGGCTTCATGGTGCTCATACCATCGCCTCGGACAGTTCAGCAAGAGTCTCTGCCACAAGATCAAGACCCGCCCCAGCTGGAAGGCCACCAAGAAGGTGCCCCGGGAACCAGAGGGGACTGCAGGCGCCTGTGTTATGATTCCTTCCTCCAGCTGTTATTAGTTAGTGTTTTGTACCCCGGATACCCCAAGAAAACTGACGCGTGCATTACATAATCATCCTCTCCCGATCTACCAATTGTTTCTGAGGCAACTGCAGTGTCTGGGTCGTGAATTACACTAGAAAACCATAATGTTGGAAAGAGCAAATCATTGTGCGGCCACTGAAACTCCTCCAGAAAACAGATTTCCATCCAAATGGTTTTTATGAAGCCAGGATAAATCAATAAAGGCAAAACAAATATTGCATAAATATTTCACGTAGTACACTCTGCTGGAATATCAATTAAAATCTAAATAAACATTAGAAAATAAACTCTAGGACTCCCTTTAAAAAAACGACATCATGTTATGAGCAAGAAGGGTATTCTAAGAAGCCAGCGAGGTCCTAGAATATTAGAAAGTGCATCAATAGGACCCGCAATATTACTATATCTGAGAAGAACATTCAAGTGGTCCCCTCTCTGCTCTGAAACGCAACACTAATTACTGTATCGGTGAGCAAAGCGCTGAATGAAACAGAAGTGGACACAATCTCTTAGCACGATTTATAAACCCGTATGCCAATCATACCCTTTATTTGCCTGCTCATTACGTGCAATTTCACCCACTGCCTACAACGGAGCTGTGGCGCTAGAATCAATGCTCGGGGCCTTTCCCCAGTTGTCCCAGGGCCGTGAAGCAGGGGTCGCCCGGATGCACCTTCTTTGCTGAGCACCGGCCAAGTTCTGCTCAGCCTTGTGACCGTGCCCCACAGAGGCGGCCTCAGGATGGCGTCAGCAGGGGGACAGCGCGGTGCATTCCAACGCCGCCCAGCTCTGTGGGCAGTGGATGGGGTCTGAAGCGCCAACATTGGCACCTTCAAGGGGACAGTGGCAGGCAAGCCACTTGAAGACGTCTGAAGCTTGTCTTCTCTTTTGCAAAATATTGCAGATAGAATCTACCAGGATGAGCTGTTTTAATATTATGTTGAAGAGTGTAGTCTCTGTGAGCTACGTCTACACCCTCATGAAATTCACTGTCCTCAAAGATAACTGCTCTGAAGGATGAAAATTGAGTGTGTATGTGTGTGTGTGTGTTACATGCACATGTATGTAGTACATACATATTTCGATAAGTGGCGAAATACAATAACAATATCGGCCTTGAGATTAGGATAATAAGGGAAAAAATAAACCAGCAAAACAATTATAAAATAAAAAGTGACTGGGGACCCGATTTGGATACGGCAGCTGAGAGACTCTTTCCTGACATGTCAGTACCGACTGGAAAGCCAGGAATGAGACTGGACAAGGGAAGCCAGGGAGGCGCGCCCTGGATGAGAAGAACCAAGGAGGCGCTTGGAAGGGCGCGTGCGGACCAAGCTGGCATGTCAGTAAGGAGGTGAAGGGCGGTCTGAGAGAAGCACCGAGAGACAGAAGGAGCCACTCCAAGAAGGAGGATGTGGGTTATGGCGAGGGACTTAGGATTTGTTCCAAGAGCAACAGAAAAAAATCCCTGACTATTTTTAGTCAAAAGATTGATGTGATCTAATTGACATTCTTGAGAAATCACTCTGGCTACTCTGAGCAAATTCACTCGGTCTTGTTGGAATCCTGTAAAAGTCTAGGTCAACTATTATATCTTGAATGAAGGCTGGGGTGTGGGATGGAGCAAAATGGATGAACCGGAGATTCAAGAGTGTTTGTTCACAGATTGAATGTGGTTAAGGAGGGAAAGGGGATACTGGGAATAATCCACAGGTTTTAAAGTTAAGCAAGCAGCTGAGTGATGGTGGGGAAATGTGAGGAGGCAGAATATTTTTGGAAGAATATCAAAAGCTCCATTTTCAACATCTTAATTTTGAGATAGCTATTTAGTATCCAAAAGAAGATGTCATAAATGTAGATGGGTATGAGAATTGGGGTGGCCTTCTGGAGAGAGATTTGGACTAAAAAAATAGATGTTATAGATCTACATCAGTAACACTTTCGGCACGACTGAATGTGATTCCTTGGAAAGACACCCCACTTTCCGTGGGAAAGGTGTACCAGGACTGAGATTTGAGTCAAGGAAACATTGAAATAAGGAGTATTAGATCAATTATAATGAATAAAAATATCTCCAAGTCAAACTAAATTATGAAGGAAACTTATTAAGTAGCATACAAGTAAATCTAGAGGTAAGGCGGTGTACATAATTTCGGGATTCACCACTCCCATGATGCTGACATCCCACAAAGGTAGTTTTTACGGCTTACCTACGTGACACGTAACATGACTTATCATCACAGACAAAATTCATCTGGCTCAAGGTCACAAGAATTTAATAAATCAAGAAGCCAGGCATTCACATATTTCTATCACACCGCCCTATCTCTCATAAAAATATTTTTAATGTCCCTCATTATTATATTACAAACCTATGCAGGTAAAATGGAAAGTCCACTTTTCCCCTTTCTTTTTAACCAATAAAAAATATGAGTCTCAAAACTACCTCAGAGTTTGAGCAGGATCGCAGGAATAAGTGGGAGGACGATGGCTAGACCTCGTCCTGTCTCAGCTCCTGCACAAATCCTCCCTCCTACCCAGCCTGTGATAACCGATCACCCCGCTACGCTCCCGTTACGCGAGCGGCTTTACATGTCCTTGTGAATCTGTTTTCTTAAATTTGTTACTTAAACCACTTTGAATGGGTTGGCCTTCCTGCCACATGTTGCCAAGACCTTGCCTCCTTGACCTTTCCCTCCACCAAATAGCACTGGTGACAGGAAGTTCTCAGGTCTGTGCGGTCCGTCCAGGTAGCCAGGGACCACAGCCCCGTGGGATGGTGACATACAATAATGCACTGAGCCCAATAATGCACCGAGCCAGCCCTGAGGTCCAGGAGTGGTACCCACATTGCTTTTATCATGGGATTTGACTCTCATTTGCTATTTTAAAATAAAATCAAGGTGAAAGAGACATAAGCGTCCATTTCTGTCTTATTTCTATTTTTAGATATTGCTATCTCGAACTTTAACGGGTCCTTAACATTTTATTTGGTCACATGCATCTAGACCAATGACCTTGAGTTTTCCTGTTAGCTCTCTTTCCTCGTAGCCTAAATCATGTGAAATATTCATAAACTTCTGCCAGAGATTCATTAAGTGTCAAATAATAATAATGTAAATGAATGGCAGTGAATAGCACATTTTTTTCATTAAATCCACCAGCTAATTCTCATTATGTCCCAACCCAATTTCATTCAGCACACACTGAAATCGTGCAGAACCTAGGTTTATGGATCATTACTTATTTCCAAGACGATTGCAATGTTCTTTTCCTTTTCATACAGATAATTTGTGGAAATTAACTTCTTTAGATTTTATAAGGCAATTTCCATTTTAGAAAGTTTTATATTAAGCTGAAATCCTCTGAGTAAAGCTTATGGTGCATGAGTTTTAAAGTACAAAGGCACAAATAATCAGTAGTGGCGGAAAATTGTATGTACATACAAAACACAGATACACATATTGCGTTAAGACCTGCATTTATTTCTGGCAGGGGACATGTGTGACAATTCATTGTCTCTTTCAATGTTAAATCTCTTCTTTAAAAAAATATATGTATATTTCCTTCCTACTCAAGAAGTCTAAAAACTTGCACGACAATGAACCTCCCAGTTACATTTGCCCTTTCCACTGAAGTATAAAATGAAAAGAAAAAAAAAACACATGATGCATGAACATATTTGTAAAGAATGTTGAGCTGTTTTTTTTTTTTTTTTTTAAATCCTCACCACTTTTCCTCCTAATGGCTTCATACTTAGAAACCCTGTCACATCGTTCCTTGTCTACACAACCAGGATTTACATGCCCCTCCTAAAACACCATCACAAACGAAAACATTGTTTTGGGTTCAAAATGCACATTCAGCGGCTGCCGAGGAACTTGGACGTGTACCCTCCTTACCAAGTCCAAACAAATTCATCCTTCAACTCAGTAGAGCGATAACTTTTTAAAAGCCCCAAACTCTACATTTCTGCAAAAGACCGCACTGAGCCAAAAATCTGGTTTTATTTTAAAGGAGATACTGGGAGTGGGGAACTCAGTCCTTAATAATCTTCCTGAGCAAAAGACACCCTACCTTTGGCAAATGCTGAAGCAGAGTATGTATTCATTAAACTTTTTCTCCCTCTAAATCATGCCACTAAAAGTTGTCCTTTATTTAACAAAGCACATGCACTTCTAATACATTTCACCTGCTTTCAAATATTTAAAATTTCTGATCATTATATATATGTGTATGTGCACACACACACACACACACGTTCCTTTCATAACACCAGCAGCCACTGAGGTGACCCTGGCACAATCTGGTACGTCTGGGTCCCTGAGGTCCATGTGAACACGCCTCTTTATGGACCTTGAGGCCCACGTCACGCGAACGGACCACGGCAACCCGATCCCGCCCGGAGAATCCTGCGGGCACGTCAGCTCCCTGCAGTCACGTGGCTCCAGGCTCAGCCTCGATCTCCTCAAGTGCCTTTGCCACTGTGGACTGGCGGACTGACAGCCCAGAACAGACATGGCATTGATCTGCGTCTGCTCGGGCCTGCAGGTGGAGAGGCACATGAAAGGGGGCCCTTGAAGTGAATCTGTTGGCACGCATCCATTCCTGGGCGCGCTTCCCCCCTCTATTCATCTGATTTCGACCAGGAAGATATCTAACTGGGTGCTATGTGTGAGGTCATTCACAGAGCAATTCCCTTGTTTTTATTTATTTATTTTATTTTTAGTGGGCCACTAGATTACGGAGAACCGAAATTTCTTATCCTAGGATGAAAATAGCAGCAACAGAACTAGGCTTCTGTTTCCTCACGACGGCAGTGCCATGGCGTGGCCTTGGGAGCCCCACAGAAGCCAGAGAGCACTGTGACGAAGTCCCAGCAACACGCTGTCCTGGGAAAGGCCCAGGGAGCTGTGTGACGAACTCTCGCTCAGCAAGAACGTTGTCCGAGCTCTGGGTCCTTCAATAAACTAGGTGTCAGTGATCCAAGACGCATATCTGTGACTACTTTCAGCAGGCAATCTATAGTATTTTTTTTTATTTTTTTTATTTTTGGTTTTTCAATTACAGTTGTCCCCTTTTCTCCCCATTTCTCTCCCCCACCCAACCCACCCCCTCTCCCACAATCATATCCATAGTATTAAAGAGTAAAATCATATTTTGGCGAGTGAGCAAAATAAAGCATGAAGAGTGAAATAAATTTAAATCACACGCCCTGGGGATAAATTCAATCTCTGCCATTTAACAATCTGTCTAACCTGAAAATGTTACTCAACATTTCCAGATTTTATTTTTCTTGACCTATGTGGTGAGAATAAGAACTCTGACTTCAAAGGATTATGTGAAATATGAATATTTGTAAACTGTATTTACCAAAGTTTTATAGACATTAACTATATTGATTCTTGTAAGCAAGTGTTTTCACATTTTCCCTAAGTAAACAGATTTATAAATTTAAAAAATGTTATGGATTATTAAGAAATCGTTAGGTGCTACTTATTATAAGCACTTTACATATATTGCTCATTCAGTCATTGTGATAACTTCATGAGGTATTGTTATAATTATCCCAATTTTACAGATGAGGAAACTGAGTCACAGAAAAGTTAAGAAATGTCACACATCTTATAAATAATGGGATCAAGATTTAAATTTCAGGCAATCTATCTCCAGAGTGTTCTTTTTTAATGCCTTTCAATTATATAATAATTTAAACAAAATAACATTTCCTAAAATAAAAAAAAATTATTTGCACTACTTCTCTTCTATATTTTGTAAGGAAAAAAAAAGTAACCCTAAGACAGAGGCCCTTTGTGACTTAGTCACTCCAAGGCTCCGGCCATTATTGCAATTAAATTCCAGCACAGAATTCTCGCTATTACGAAGAACAAGAAATTCATATTTTTAAGCATGGTTGTGATGTATAAAGTAAAATGTGACCATTTCACAAAGCAAATATTATATCTATTTATGGATTGATAATTAAACAACATTCAAGATGAAGGAGGAGTGATCTATATCCTTGGGCAACATCACTCGGTGTTTCTCTTTGGTCATTTTTGATACATGTATAATCACCAGATTAAAAAAAAAAATTTCACTTTTCACATGGCTATCCCATCCACGTGTCGGCAAACGAACGAGGCGGCCTGAATTAGACATGGCTTATAAGGACGCACGTTTTCTTTGAGTTAATAATGGGGTGTTAGTGTGGGGGCCGCATCCCACCTGCCCTTCCTGCTAAACTGATAACATGTTGCAACAGGGTGGGTTTCTGCCTTCTACCGTTCGAGTAAATTAAACTCTTGGCTCTCATATAATCAATCACAGACCTTTGGAAGGGCCCGGAAGTATCGGTATGTTTAGCCAGTTTACAGGGACAGAGGGCTCAGGACTTTTTAAAAATTAATTTCTAAATTACAGTTGACATACAATATTGTGTTAGTTTCAGGTGTAAAACGTAGCGACTGGAAATTTACGTACCTCATAAAAAGGTCACCCTAATAAGTCTAGTGACCGCCTGACACCATACGTAATTATCATGTTACCGAGTGAGGCAACAGTTGTGAGTACATGAAACACAGAGTATATTCTTATTACCTATTAATTATTGCATTATTTTCCGTACGAACATCTACACACCTGCTTTAGCCAGCCGCTGTGTGACTGACTATGTTTCCTAGGCTCTGCTTCACAACTCTGGGACTCTTTGAGTAACTGGCCATTTCTACTGGATGGGAGATGATATTCACCAATGATACATCACATAAGAAATTATCATTCAAAATATATAAGGGAATCATAAAACTTAACACCGACAACAAACAATTTGATTTAAAAAAATGGGCAGAGGACCTGAACAGACATTTTTCCAAAGAGCACACACAGATGGCCAATAGACACATGAAAAGATGCTCGATGTCACTAATCATAAGGGAAATGCAAATTAAAACCACATGACACACCGCCTCACACCTGTCAGGCGGGACTATCATCAGGGACTCTTTGTAACACATGTAGCCACTTCAGTGCTAAAACGGTCACCTAATGACTTACATGAGAAGTTGTGGTATCATGTCATTCCTCCTTACTTTACTGATGGGCAACTGCACTCCACATTCCTTTTCTATTCCTTTCCCATTACTTGTTTTCTCAACTTCTCTTTTGAGAATTTTATTAGTCATGTACATGTAGCCACAAATTGGATCTAAAACTTATTAAATTTTATATGAAATTAAAGGAAGAAAACTTCATTTTTGTCAAAGGAAATCCTAGCACATGAGTGGGTGACCCAGCTCTTCTAGGAAAATCAACCTTTTCATGTAATTTCCAATTTAAGTAATGATCCCTGAAAACGATGATCTGTATCAACGTAATAAAATGTGGAGTGTTTGCCGCTGTGAAGTTTTAATGGGTTCTAGTAAAAAGTATTTCTGGGAATAAATTTTGCATATATACAAAATAGTGTAGGAAATTATAAATGTTTTATGTCCCCCAAATTTTCCTTTCAGAGATACAGTCTAAATAAGCGATAAGAGAGTTGTTTTTCACCGACTCACTTATTTTCACTGAGCATAGTAACTTCTAGGTCCAGAGGTGAAAAGACCAAGAAGCACAGACTGGCGGTTACAAAACAGTTCTGGACGTATCATAGGGAACACAGTCAATACTATGGGTGGTAACTACGTGTGGCGTTAGCAGGGGACTGGAAAAATCAAGGACGTAGTCCACACAGATGTAAGTGCAAAAATAATAGTTCGTAATTTTCCAGGCATTAGTCTAAGTTTTTTTTTTTTTTTTTTCCTGGCCTTCTCTGTATTTACCAACACCTCAACTCTACAAAGCTGATGTCATTATCACACCCTGTAAACATCGGCAACCTCAAGTTCACAGGATCTAAATAATTCTCCAGGGGTCATACTCCTACTTCATGGGGCACCCTGGATTAGAACCCAGGCAATGGAATTCCAAACCCCTGTACTACAGTGGCTAAAATTGTATAGTGGTTACTTTTATCAGCTTTAATTTTATTTTTCATTTAGAAACAATGTTTGGTGATGAGAGATTGACTACATAGGGAATCATCCTTTAAGGATTAGCTGTGTGCTCACTAAAATTAATGTTGTCCACCTTGAAATGCAAATATGTTCGAGGTATGTTTTTAAGCTAAGAAAAAAGGTTTTAAAGTATTCAAATAGAAAGAGTTACGTTTTTTAAATTTCTAAATAAATATATGTTAAAAAAGTCAAAAACATGGTTGAAAATATGTGTGGTAATTATATCTGTTGGTGAGATTCCTTACAGCTTTGTACTGATCACCTTAGAGAGCCAGAGTTTGGAAGGAGCCAATAAAACCTACTAAGTGCCCAAGCCCTGGAGGCCTTTGCCTGGTGAGATTCATTGACTTCATCTTTTAAGTTTTGAGGACTAGCTAAAGGGATAAAATCCTGACTTCTCTGAGTCTCAGCTTTCTTTCTTTCTTTCTTTCTTTTTGAAAAATGGAGATGTTAATACCATCCACCTTATAACAGAGTGTTGGTAAGGATTAAATGACTATCCCAGTAAAGAGCTTACAGCTCACATCAGTCAATAATTGCAAGCTATTGCTTAACTCTGCTATAGGGAGAAAATGTTTTCTTTATGTCTTTATTTATTCTCTAATTATACCTTCATGAACATTCTTTTACAGTGAGACTAAAATTACCAGCACCACTAACAAGAAATATCATCATTTAGCAATGACATGAAGGATCAAATTATTCTGTGTGTAGGGTCCTGATAGGTAGGCACAAACCTGTCTTCTGACCACTATGGTCGATGAACTGGAGAAGGCAATTAGTGCGTACTTATCAGGTTTCCACGACATCTAGTTAAAACCATAACTATGTCTTAGCTTGCTGACCGACGAATCAAAATAAATTTGGAAGGAAAAATCAGCTGAAACCAAATGATGACATTTAATAAGGACAAATGAAAATTTCTAGATATAATTTCTAAAAATCAATACTAAATGTTGAAGGATGGAGGAACCTTGGCTTGGAAACAGTTCATGTGCCAAAGATCTGCGGATTTTCACTTAATCAAAGCAAATAATATGAGAAGCTAGCAGAAGCTAATTTAATCCTAGGCAGCATTAATAGAGTTACAGTGTGCTTATCATAGGAATTGATAAGCCCACTATACTCTGCACTGTCAGAATGAGTTTGGAACGCTGTTTCATTCTGGATACGAAAGTTTAGAAAGGGCCACGGACAGGAGAAACCATCCAAGAAGGCTAAAGATGAAGACAGGTCTGTAACTGAACTGTGTGAGCATCCTCAAAGGGACTACGCATGTTTAGAGTGAATCTGAGTTGCCAGACACAGCATCCTCCGTACTATCCTACAAGCGCTGGCTGCTTTCACGCAGTCCTGAGGCTGCTGTCCCCATCGGTAAGCCCTAGAGCACTTCAAGTCCTAGCCTGGACCTCTTTTTTTCCTCTGTTGACATTAACCCCTTTGCTGACCTCATTCAATGCCAGAGGTTTGAATGCCGTCTTTACCAGAATGACTCACAAGTTTGTATGAATTTGCTCCTGAACTTCATGCCACAATATTTGGCGTATCTCTGCTTGGAAGTATAAGTCTTAAACTCAATAAATCAAAATCAAATCTTAATTTTTCTCCCCCAAAACATACTGACTCTAAATTCATCCTCTGCTCAATAACCTCATCATTCTTGTTATTTAAACCAGGAGTCCAGTGCTGCTTTTCATCAACATCAGTTGTGGGCGTGAGCTGGCCGCTCCTCGTCATCCCCAAGGCTATTACCATGGTCCAGTTCACGGTGATTTCTCACCTGGACAAAGGCAACAGGACGGACTCCTGGTTTGCCTCACTTCAGTGAGCTCTCAACACGATGGTCAGAGTGTAGCCGGGGAAACGCTTCCTCTCTCTGATGGCCTTCGGGACAGGAGCTCCTGCTACAGATATCGTAATGAACTAGAGCAGTTCTGCTTGATGCTTAAGGATTGGCAAGAGCAGCCCCTGCCATGCGGTGCTTTTCCCTACAAGACTGGAAATATACACAAAATAATGACTTCTCAGGAAAGCTCTATAGAAGTCTCCAAGACCAAAGGCAGATCAGCTGAGGTCAAGAAAGCATCCAGATTCTAGCTCATTTATTGACCCTAACAGGGTACGAGGCACAGAAATAGATGACTAACGATTGCTTGGATGAAAAATGCATAAATGAGTTAATGTATAGATAAATATGGCAAAATGAGGCTAGAAGAATATTCTAGACAGAATGAACACCATGTACCAAGCAAAATTTTGTTTACTATGAAATACAGAGGGAAAAAATGAACTAATATGCATGTATTATAAATATTTTATTGCATTTTTATTAGCTGTACATTTTCATGAGGGCAAGATCTGACATGCTTGTGCCTGATACAATTCTCACCAAAAAAGGGAAAATGAATCTAAAACCACTTATGATCACTCCCTACTACACAGTCCCTCTCTTCTCCCCTATCTTCTTCCCAACAGAACCCTAATTTTGGTCAAATATACAACCTTACACCGTATGGCTCATGAATCTTGAGAAAAGAAGCTATTTTCCTACCTCCAAGAATAAATTTTGATAAGCATACACCCTCCTATCCCCTTATATGCATCAGCTATGTCCACCGTTATAGCTCAGGCTAACAAACGGGTGGCCAACCTGCCCAAATGTCTATTGTCATATGGATGCCAAGAACTCTTATTTCATGAACTGGGAGAGAGATTTTCTTCTCTTCTGGGACAATAACATTATAAACTTAGGCCATATCATCTGGCATATCTTCTCATTTACTTTTCGTTGATACATTAATAAGTCTTTAATAAATGGAAATAGATATTATTAGTATTGAAATGAATCCACTGACTGTTGATTTTAACAACACAGAAATTCTTAGAGATCTTTAAAAGAACAGGCTCAGTAGTGTGGGTATATTGGCCCAAATCCTAATTAGCGTAGGTAGAAAAAATGGAAAAGGAATTCAAATAAAGTGTATGTCAATTTTTAAGAGGCTTCCTGTCCAGAAGTAACCTGACGTGGGCCGTCGTGGGTAATGGAAATCTTGTCTTGCTCTGTTAAGTGACAGGAGCGGCAACAACATATTTATACACAAACAAAAACGTTCCTATAAAAATTTTTAAAAACCCTTATTTGACTGGTCTGTGGAAAGAACGCAATATGGATTATCCATTTCTAAAACTTGATCATGTCTCACAACCGAGCCTCGTAGCAGATACTTAATAAAATATGTGTGGATTCCATACGCTGATCTATAAATGCCAGGCTATACGCAGTATAATTAGCACCTGAATTTGAATTAGAAAGAACATTTAGGTCAACAGTACCATAACAACAATGTGTCATTGTGATAGGTAGCTAGTCTTGCATTAACTATTAGAACACAAACAAGAATTATATTCCCTCCAGAACAAGAGATTTAAAAACAGCTCTCTTGAAACAGAATCTTGAAAAGATCAAGCTGACATTTTTAAAACCTTATAGATTTCTTAGGGAGTGTAAGATACAGAAATGTGCTTTTCAGTCACCTTTTCCTCCAGGAGCCAGGGCTGCCTGTGGTGACCCACGGGTGGGAAATGATTGAGCTGTACTGCGCTGTGAGTTAAAGTGAATCCACTGATGTTACCGAACCCAGTCGGCCAGATTATTAAGGCCAGCGATACAGACCAGCACACGCCGGTCTCCATCACTCTGAACATTAACGACAGGGAACTTTCTGCTTTACACTCAACACCTGCTGTAGGACAGACGCTACTCATTAGTTTTCAGAGGGTATCCTCTCTGGGTCTACAGTATTTTACCAGGAATGGTGATATGCGTGTAATCCTAATTTTCAATGCATGGCCCTCTTACTTGCTTAGCACAGCGGCTGGTATGACATTAAAAATGGAACAAGGAATTACCTTGATCAAATACCCTAAACTTTGTAATTAAAAAGACTCTCCAGGAGATTAACTTTAAAAATGCCTTGGTGCCAGATAATTAATACTCTTCTTAAAATAGGCTTAAAGTTATATTGTGATCTGCATACTCTAGTCCATAGTATGAACAAGAGTTTAAAATAATTTGTAAAATCTTTAAAAAGAACATCAAGGTGGACTACTGCAGACCTAATAACAGCAATAATAGTATTGGTGATATGTTATTATTAGCTAAAATGTTCAGCTCCCTTACTAAGGGCCAGGAACTAAGTGGTACATACGGAGCTGATGCCATTTAATTCTTAAAACAAGTCTGTGAGCTAGATACTATTATTATTCTCAATTTATGGATGGAAAGAACAGACCTCAACCTGTAATAATTTGTATTCCCTTTCCATTTTCACACTCTCCACATTTTGTCAATTAGGGTAAGAATGAAAAACTTAAAACCTCCATCCCCAAAAGAGCCATACCTGGTGCCATGGCCACCGTGTAAACATGTGGGCTCATGGTAGGAAAAGAACTCTCAATTCTCAATGCAATCAATCAATCAATTAATCAATCAATATAAAATAATTTGGGGGTCAGAAAAAGGAATTAAGACTTCCTTTAACCTAAATTTCGTGATTTTTGCATTGTTCAGTCCTAGAGAGGCTATTAGTGTAATGAAATATTTGTGTTAGATTCACTTATTTTCAGTTTCTTGTTCTATTCTTGCTTGTTAGACTTTCTTTGTAGTCGTAACCAGGCTGAAATCACAAGATTGGGAATGGGATGTATCTAAATAGAAACCCACTTACATGAAGAGTGCCAGGTATCCAGGTAGACTTTCCAATACATTGAGAATATTAGAGATAGTGCATGATTCCAATCTTGCTTAATTTGTAGTATGTACTTGATCATTAACTGAGGAACTCCAGCACACATTATATATGCATTAAATGTTAAATGAATTTGCATGTACACATGTGTGTATGCATTTAAATGCATACTCACATAGATGTGTTGCCTATTCACACATATAGTGTATGCCAACAGACCTACGATGATGGCAAAATTCTCTTAAGATCAGGACAGTAATAGGTATGACTTATGCCAACTGAACTTATTGATGATAATGTCTGTATGACGATTCTAAGAGGGACACTAAGGTGAGACCAGGTCTGATGGGAAAGAAAGCCCTCCATGAGGAAAGGAGAGAACATATTAATAAGCTTGACATGTGTATCTGTCAGATCTCAGCACAAAACCTCGTTGCTATAGCACAAACATCATATGATATAAAGTATACAGGAAATCCACTTCTGCAAGGCATATAAGGAGAGTAAATGAAAAGCAGCAAGTTCTTAATATATACATATATATCTTTAATAAAGCAATAGACATCAGAAAACTTCAAACATAAAAAAATCACATCTTTCTGTTCTCCTTTCTAATTACCTAGTAAAATTCTGTGCTTAAAGGAGGAATTCAAAATATACTTTAGATTAATTTTTTATATATAGCTCACATCTCAGGACTATTAAATCTAAAAGCATGTGGAAAACATCGAGTGCATGTATTACTCAGAAAATGGTTGCGAAAATTTGCATCTGATTATGCTAAACTGAATGTTATGGCTAGTTTTGTGCACTCACTGCAGAATTTCACTTTTAGGACGTGGTTTAATGCATCCACATGCCCAAGAGCTAAGCCACACAAACAGGGACTGAGAAGAGGGAACACAGTTTAAGCATTTTATTTTAAAATTTCCGTCTGAATTAAAACTATCATTTTGCTGCAGAAATTACTAAACTGCAAGTATTTCATTCTTTTAAACTCAACTTTAATCCATACAAAATATTGAACATCAGTTCTGCTGTATTGTGAATTTCTTATCAGTTAGGTAACTGAAGTATTGTAGGTAAATTGCTCATCATAATTAGTCTGGAGCTTGATTCAAAGAAACAAATTAGGCCAGGAACATGTACATGATTATAAAAGTGTCAAGCCTTTCACTTCTGTACCATTTTATAATACTTTAAAATAGTTCTCTCTCTCTTTACTTACCATTATTTAGCCTCATCATTATGAAGTATTTAATGAGTCCTGGGAACAAATATAATTTCCTTTTTTAATAAAAGTGGAATTATTAAACAGAGTAGCGCAATTAAAATGTCATTATTTCCAATAACACTGATTTCAGCTGGCAATGCGTGCATGCACTCTTTTTCAAATTACCAATTCTCTTTTCTGCAGACAATATGCATATGTGGATGGCCAAAGAGGCAAAATCTCCAAATTTTTATTATTGCAAACTATGCTGGCTGCTTTAATCAGCATGTTTATAATAGTAATCTCAGGACCCTTATTCTTCCCTTAAATTAGGTAGTTAAAATATAATAGGTCTCTTTGAATTAAAAAAAAAAAACAGTAAAACTAAAACATAGCAAAAAGGATTAGGAAATTATTGAATTAAAGGTAAGAAGAAGCTACATTTGGCTATCCATATTTCTTTTTCTCAAACACTATATTCTGTGCTCACTAATAAGGTTTATAATTTCCATGTAAACACTGTTTATTTACTATTTCTTATATGCAAAGATTCAGATACTTAGAAAATATACTTTGTGGACATTCACCTAAATTACAGGATTAAAAGATGGTGTAATGCACAGCCTGACCCTGAAAAATGTCTTGCCTTCTGTACAGAGAAAGACTCCCAAAGGCTCGCAAAATCGCACCATTTCAAGATGTCTTTGTAGCATGTTTAAAGTGTATTATTTTTAAAGTGGAGATTTAGTAAAATCCCCAAGGAAACCTTGAATACAATACTTTTAATGGTCAAGCTCTTTTAAAAATCACAGCATATTGATCAAAGCATAGTGTGATGTTTGTATTAAATCTAATATCAATGGAATCAATTTCTATATTAATATTTAACTGGCCATGTCTTTTTAAATGCCCCCATTGGCTGAGCTGGATATAGGGAGGGGCATGAGTGGGTAGGAGATAATAACTAAATGGATATAAAGTCAGGTAAATAAACATAGTTGTTTTCAGCATGTATTTCCCTTTAGGTCTGTCTCCTGACTCTGTAGGCATAAAGTTTCCACAGTTCTTCAAGGCCAAGGATATGTGCGACTTTGACAAGTACATAGGGGTGGAGAACAGAGGAGGGTCCCATGTGCAGTGGCTTCTGTGTTTGTCCCTATGAACTGAAGTTCAACTGCTCCTCTACCTTCTTGAAGAACATGGCCTTCTACCTGTGGACTCCACATTTGATGCTAAGCTACCAACCCACTTCTCCTTCCTCGGCAGCCCTTTAACGTGGCAAGTGGGTATTCGTGGTCCAGGGCCCACTACTCGGAAGCCATGGGAGCCCTGAAGATGCCCAGTTCCACCTCTTTAAGTCCCTTCTGCTACCACCAGGTCACCAGGTCCCCTGTGGCGCGGGAGTTGTCCATGGATGGTGTTCTTTGACAGGTCTGAGCCCTCCCCATAACCAGTGAAATGCAGGCCTTGGTGGCTGTTCCCTTAAGTATCCACACGGCCTGCATGTTCCCAGTCCTCTCCGTCCCCACCGCCCACACATGATGGCTCGGACATCTGCCTGACCATTGATTCCTCCCTTCCTAGGCTGGAAACAAAGAGTCTTGAACTTCTCACCGCCATCAAGCCGTACCCTGATTCTCTCTGCCCTGAGAATACAGTGAGACTCACCTGGCCTGTGTGGTGTGTGGGTCAGGTGACGTTTTCCAAAGGGAGAGGTCGTCAGCTGATTCCTGGTCAGGACACTCCCCTGGCTGGTGGGTTTGGGGTTTGAGCCCCAGTCAGGTAACCCATCAATGTTTCTCTCTCACCTGAATGTTTCTCTCCCCCTCTTTCTCCCTCCCCTTCCCTCACTCTAAGAAAATAAATAAATACAATCTTAAAAAAAAGAGGAGTACAGTGAAACTCTCTGATCTAATTACAGTCTGAATTTAAATGTGGTATCCCCTAAGTCAGCAAGTCTGGGATACAACTGAATATCCTTCCAAAGTATGGATATAAAGATAGGGTTAGGTCTATAATTAATTATCTATGTCAGTAATTTAATTAAGTGACTTTAATTACAAAGATTCTTCCCAAAATTTACTAAGAAAAGTGTCTCATGAGAAAGAAAGGCAAATAATATTTTAATATTTGAATAATAATAACACATTAAAAATATTTTCTGAATCATTCTTTTTTGTACGAGATGATTTCTACAATCTTTTTCTAAGAAAATGAAAATATAAATGTGTCAAATTTTGCTGAAATGATACTATACGGCAGGATTAATGTCTCGTTCACTGTAGATTTGGTTTTTTGTGAAGTAAATTTACCTGTGACATATATTATAGGGAGTATTTTTTTAAGCCACGAAAAAAAAAAATCAGAATTTGACTTATTTTGAAAAGTCCCTATCAATCAATCTTCTATTTTAAAATATCCCATAAGTTAAAAACAGGTCAAAAATCACGTATTTTTCTTTGCAATATACAACACAAGTCTAGAGGACTGACATAGTCTCCTACAGTTAATGCTCCATGAATTTAACATTTAGGCTCGCTCATGTCCTTGGGCACACACAGGCTACGCTATTTCCTTCAGGGACAGAGAGTGTGAAGAATCACCTAGCTGAGAAGTTAGCTCTTACAAAACCGAACTCTTCCAAGAAGGCTTCATGATCCGAAACTCCCCAGTGCCGCTGCTCACGTGTGTTTAAGACATCAAGGCGAGTCATGTGCCAGCACTGGGTGGGCTGCAGATAAGAGGAAGCAGAGTTTGCAACCCCCAAAATATGCCTTTTTGGAATATCATTTTAAGCTGTTTAATTTTTTAAGAATAGAAGACTCAGAAAGAAACGCAGACCCTCCCCCTTTATCTCCCTAAGGAAATCAGATAGAAAACCTGCTTAAAGGACAGGAGCTATCACCTTAGCATCAGGACAGGATCGGAGTGCGGCAGACAGAGAGGAACCCCACCCCCACCCCATCAGTGGTCCACTGTCTCGGTCCCCATCAAATGTTGGCTCTTCCTCGTCTGCCTGTGAACTGCCCACCTTCCTGTGGAAATCCAGGCCCATCTCCTTTCCCTTCCTCCAGAAGCACAGCAGCCTCCCCCCCGCCCCCCATTGGTCTTCAGGACCCACACTCTAAGGGAACCCCTGAAAGCACATAGTGCATAAATCTGGTTCTCTTCTCTGGCCGGTCTGTCTCACATCAGCTGGATTATTAAACGAGCCAGAAGGACTTAGAGGGGTAGAAAGAAAGTTATTTCCCCTCCAATACATAGTGTTAATGTCTGTTTTTAGGTCTGTTCACCTAGATATGATGAGTTATTTGTCTTACTTTGTCTTGTTGATGCCTTTTGAGTCTAACAGAGGGAACACTTCATCTAGAAGCTAAATTCTGAAACACTCTTGGGATATACTAGATATATGTGAATCAAGATGATCCACTTAATCTGGTTCATTAAAAAAACACGCTAATGTGAAAAACAAATATCCATACCTCTAAATTAACGATAAACAAAAATTACCTGTAGTGCCCGGAGAAAGGAAAGACAGAAAATATTTCTAAAGCCTCCTGATAGAATTTTTTTTTCTATTCGTTACTAAGGCCCCTGACTAAAAATAGGAAATCTTCCCGGGGGAGCCAATTTGTGACCCTCTGTGTCTCTTCATCAATTTACAATGGCTTCGAGCTACCCATGAAAGTGGCCATGCTTGGGCACGGAAGTGAAGAATATCTTCCTGAGGTACAATAAATAGTTCTCATTTAGAATTTCCCAGGGGTTTTAAAGACAGAAAAAAATTAATAGGCATGTAGTACTCTGCTGTTCATAACCAGTCTCTCGGTACTCATGGGTGCACGTTGAACAGAAAAAGAATGATATGTCACCTGTCATCTCCCTGTGTTGAGTATCATGTCCTGACACTATCAGAAAGGCCATCTTTTACCCAGGTACAAGGCTGGTAGAATCTCTGACTACAATCCCTGCCACCCAATCTCAAAACCACTCTATTAGATTCTCTGGGACCAAGGACAAAAGCCACAGCTGGGGCCAGTCACTGTTAGAACTTTAAAGCATATCTGAGGTCATTTATATTCATCAGCTCCCTTCCTACCAGTAAATATTCTGAGCCTCAAATTTAGTTAAATCAAGAGGATGAATACATACGCCCTAATAATGACACTAATGCAATCACTTTCAGGCCACTGCACCTTCCACCCATGCCTCTCTCTCTTTCCCCTTCTTCACTACCGCCCTTGACTCAGACACCAAGCATGTGCGGGTTTTCCAGCACCGCTGACGTCTGCATTCTGAAAGGCGGGGCTGGGAGGTAACCGAGGGAAGGCCTCTCAGGTGCATGGGATGGGACCAAAAACATCTGGCGTGACAAAGGAAAGCAGGACAGACCAGTCTGTCTATCGGAATTTAAAACAAGCCTCCACTTTATAAAGGTGTTGGAGATTCCTACAGTTTCAGATTGAAAAATAACCCTAAAGATGATCAGAGAGTCAAAATCATTATAACACCTGCAGGTTAAATTAGAAATATATGTTATATGATTTAACTTTGAAAGACCACAGGACAACCTCAAAATATGTTAGGTTTTCAAAAATAGTTGGGAGTTAGGTAAAATCAATCTACAGAATAGTTAATGAAGTGAAAAAATGTTACTGTGTGCAGTACATTAAACAACTGTAAAAACAAAAGTTTAATCCAGTGCCAATTCTAGATAGTTTGAAAACTACCCAATACATTTAGTCTGCGAGTGATTGTCCCAATCACTTAGATGTGATTGGTCACATCTGTTTCCTTCCATTTCTTATGGATGAGTGTGCGCACACACACACACCACACACACACACACACACATGTTGGTGAACACGTGGGGATGGCAGTAGTGTTTGCTGGTAGTTGCCAAGCAGTGTGCCGTTGTTGCCTTTCATCAACATGACAGCACTGATTCTGTTCTGGGTCCATCCCATTCCGTGTAGCCCACATGACTCAGAAAAGCAGATGTTACCCATTGCTCCATAAATGAATTCTGATTAGTACCCCTCCCCCCCTCAAAGGTAATTCTAACCCTCTTTCCAGTGGCATTGGTATAAGCCAAGCACACCATGCAACTCCCTGGGCACGAGCTACGTCGTCCAGCTGGATCGAACCAAAGACTAGCTTTCTAGATTCTGGGAGCTCGCTCTCTCCCTTGCTGAATGTGAACAAGGAAGCTGGCTGCCTGCATTCTTGTTGGCGCCCCACGAGCAGGCTGCCTGAGGACCAACCAACCCCACATGTGTGGGTGTAGCACAGAGCAGAGAATACAAGGAAAAGCCAAACAGCTTGATTGCGTGTGGGAGTGTGTCCGACCTGCAGACTGTCTAATAGGCCATTTCAAGTCGGAGCTTTTCAGGTAAGGTCCCTGGACTAGCAAGGTCAGCATTCGGCATCCACAGGGAGCTGGATAACAATGCAAATTCTGTGCCTCGTCCCAGACTTTCTGAGTCAGGAACTTGGAATGATGCCTGTGAACGTGGGTGGGCCAAGCAAGGTCTTTGTGACATTCTCAAGCACATCCAAGTTTGAGAAGCATTAATGTGAACCGCTTTTGAGTCAAGGTTTATATTAACGATAATCAAATGTAGCCAAATAAATAAAAAGAACAAACAGTTCTACTAAACCAAGTGAAATCATTATACACATGCATATAGTCGTCAAAATAATGTTACATTTTTAAAATAAAATTTTACTTTCATAAATTATCATTAATATTAATGCAAACATTTTTAACCTAAAATCATTTTTTAAATTATTTATTTATTTGTTTATTTATTTATTTTTAGAGAGAGGGGAAAGGCGAAAGAGAGGCAGAGAAACATCACTGTGTGGTTGCCTCTCACTCGCGCCCCGAACTGGGGACCTGACGTGCAACCTAGTCATGTGCCCTGACTGGGAATCGATAATGCAAACGTTTTTGAAAACACAACTTGAAGTTGTTATTCATCCAGTCTTTTAATCCACAGACATTAACTTTTCACCAAACCAAAATAAATATACATATGATTTACCACATGTATTGCACTACATGACAGTAGCTCTGAAATAATAAGCAATAGATTGGTCTCTGCACCTGGAACCAAGCACAGGACCCCCAAAGACCCTTGTATTCTCCTGAGTAACTGGGGTGCTAGGAGCATCTTCTGTTTTAATATCGGATCTTTGACTCCAGGTGTGACACAGAGCAATTAAAATCCTTGAACTTCCTGAGTGATGGAGCATTTTACTTGGAGCCCCTAAATCCTTTGGACTTTCCTGGATGATGAAAGCATCTTTTGTTCTAATGAAGTGATTAGGTGTGTTCCTAGAACAGGGTTGCTCACAAGAAAGACTGAGAGGGAAGAGGGGCAGGTGATTGAGTTAATAACTGATCAAGTCTACAGGATAAAGCTCCCATAAAAACCCCTGCACTAGAGGGCTCAGAAGCTTCTGGGCTGCTGACCATGAGCAGGCGTCGGAGGATGGTGGGCTCCATCCCCACAAGGACAGAGCTCCTGGGCTGACACCCTTCTGGACCTTGCCCTGTCTGGCTGTTCCTCTGCATCTGTAATCATTTCCTTGATGGTAATCTGGTAAACAGGAATAACTGTTCCCCAGAGTCCTGAGAGCCATTATAGCACATCAGTGAACCAGAGAGGGAAGCAAGGACATCTCATTTGTATCCAAGCCAACACAAACGTGAGTAACCTGGAGAGATGCTACTTGCAACTGGCGTCTGAAATGGGACATTGTCTTGTGGGCCTGAGCGCTGACGCATGGGGTCTGCATCAACACCAGTAACGGAACTGCCGGACTCCAGCTGGTGTCCTGAGAGAATCAGTCAGTGTGGGGAGGACTTATATTTGGTGTCAGAAGTGTTGCAGAGGAAAAAGAAACAGTTGCTTACTTTTAGTAGGCATGTCTGCTGGACACTAGTCTAATGTGCACGACCTACATGTAGTGGTTAATAGTGAAAACAGATTATCACAATTACTATTAGAAGAATAGCAGTCTTAAGAATGAATGCATATGAACCATTCTTAAAAGAAAACTGGTGCCATATATATAGGTATGGGTTATTTCATGTATGATAATGAAGCTTAATTTATACAAAATATTTTTCCTCAAAAGGAAATTTAACTTAAAGAAACTGAAGTAATAGATTTTTATATTTAAAATTTATATAGTTGATTATAGTTTCATTTGTGAAATTACAGCCACTTTAAAAATTACAGAAATATATGCAATTAATATATTCATATATTCATCAACTGGAAGACTTTTTAGACAGATGAACATTGAAATGTTAATGGACTGTAATAGCTCCTTCTTATTGTAAATTAAAATTAGTTACATCATAGTTAATAGCAACTATTAATTTTAGAAATCCAATGTACTCTTTAAAAAATACTTCCAGACTCTATGTGAAAATCTCTTTGCAGGTGTCTCCAGAGAAACACGGTTGGCCATGAAAACACCCAGTGTATTCACAGATGGACGAGGCCTCGGTTCATATACTGATGCTGAACGTGGTAGAAAATCAGGATCCGCTTCACATTCAACAGAAAATATATAAATTTTAAGGTTCGAGTTGGACCAGTTTATGACTCCAGTAAAATGTAAAATTTTGAAACCTCTACAAAACAAAAATTAATAATAATAAAGAGCAAAAACAAAAATAAAAGAAAAGGCACTAAATTCTCAAAGTGATCAGGTGAACTTTCCCGCAATGACTTCTTGAAAAGTGCGCTTCCATTTCATAGTGTTAAAAGGTTAGATTTTTTTTTTCTCTATTATGGAAACATTTTTTCAACTGTCCTGAAAATATTATCTTGTAAACCAACAATGCATGCATTTAAAGTACTCAAATCTAATTCAATACTGAACTGGCCTAAGGAAAGATGAACATAAAGAAATGAACAGCCTGTGGTCTAACTTGATGTGAGTCGGATTATGATACCCTGGACGAGTAAGAAAGCTTCACAGTAGGTTTATTTCAGCTAACCCATTAAGTTGTGCTGGGTGAAAACAGACAGAGTGCAACCACACTACCTGACAAGACCTGCTAGGAGACAGAAGCCACATCATCAGATCAAATAAGGAGGCAGGAGCCCAGCAATCCCCTTCTACCTTCTACCTTCACTGTGTAGCACAGATCAAGGGATGCGGAGATTTTCACTGAGTATCAACAGATGGGTGTATGACTCAATTGTTGCATGAGGAATTAACCGACATAAATGGATCAGAGCAGAAATAAAAAACATGCTTTCTAAAGGAAACTGAGAACTAAGGGATGACTCTATAGATAAACTGGAAAGTACTGTGCTTCTCCCACATTTTGGAGTTCACTTTTAAAACATTCTCTGGATATCTGATACTAATTCCCTTTAAAGGAACCATTCTCATCACGGTATACACTGAGTTTGAATTGACATCTCCATCCCCTTCAGTAACTTGATAAATACTTCCATGTCAAAACAAAAGCTGAAGGCAGAGGTTGGCTCTAAGAGCAACGTGTGTTTTCAGCAAAGCTTCTTAAGAGAATGAGGGAAATGTATCTGAATGCATTTGAAATCTACAACGTGTCTGACAATTTACCTACCATATCTCATTTAATCCTGCCACCAAAGCCCTAAGAGATAGTAATAATTACTCCAAATAATTTCACAAAGGACCAAAGCTGAGCATAAGGAGAAGTATGCAAGTTAAAAGTGAGCCCTTGATTCTGAGCCCCCTAATCCATGCTCTTTAAATCAAATCACTGGCTACTTTGCAGTCTGTCTACAGTTCTATTATTTGCAAATTATTATTCTAATGGGAACATCAGAGAAGGAAAACTCTGATTCCAAAAAACCTCCGCTGCCTTGCGGCATACCTCTTCAGGGGAAAGGCTAAGGGAGTAAACCCCAACAGAAAATCCGGAGCCGGAGTCCCTAAGGCGGTTTGAAGTTGTAGTCAACACCGGCAACTCCTGCGGCGCACCTGAAGCCAAGCTGTATTGACTCCGCCTTTCCCTTGGACCCTTCAGCTGCGAAGAGAGGGGGGGTCTGCTGCATGGGCAACAGCAGACCCTCCATATCACCCTGCCCAGGCTCTGTAGCTTCAGCTTCACTGGAGAGGACACTCCAGCGTCATCGCAAGATGTCGATTCAACACGGGAGGAGACAGATACCGTGTCACTGCCGAGTCGGACTGCACAGCCATTCTCGGCGGTGCAGATAGACTCTTAAGAAGCTACACCATCGTCTCTCAAGACAGACGGCTGCCGACGACATTCTAATGGGAAACATTTCAGTCCATAGCAAGCAAAACTAAAAGCTGTATAGTGCCACAGCACAACCTGATACATCTGAAAAGTTATTGCTGGAGGAAGAAAAATAAATCAACTGAGTAAGTTCTCTGACCGGAGGCTGAAATTCAATAAAAAGATATATTATATTTCTAGAATAATTTTGCAGAACCATGCTAAAAAGACGTGTTTTTTGAATAACATTACAGATGTTCACAACTTCATGAGACATGTTATTTATTAATATGTTTACTTCCTTTGCTTGCAGAAGAGTGGCTGTCACCAAGGACACCTTCGCACTTGCGCAGAAACAAAGACAATACAGTTAGCCAAGGAGGAAGATGTAATCTCTAGTAAAAAAACTATTAATAATATCATCACCTTAAATTCATAAAGCACTTTATAGTGTTCAAGACTCTTTCATATACATTATGTCATTTAGCCCATCAAAAGCCCGGTGAGATTGCCAAAAAAGATAAATGATTGGCTAATTTTATGAGTGAGCAAATTAAGGCGCAGGAAGATTAAGCGCTTCCCTAATAATACACAGTTTTTATGGTGGCTCTTCTCTGTTATTAAAACCCAGTTTCTTTCTGAATTTCCTGGTGTCTCTCTCTCTCAACAGCAGTGATTTTGTTAATTGGGATAGGAGTTTTACAATGTCTTCCCCAGTTTTCAAAATGGTTTTAATCTAAAAATTACAACTGAACTGTTGCTGTGACATCACGGCCACAAAGCCCCCTGAAGGCTTTTAAAAGTCCTGCCCAGAAATTCCTTCATGAATTTCTAACACAGAAAACCAAAACATGGAAACAGACGAACCAAAAAAGGAAGCGACCGTCCCTCCATTTATCAAAGCGGATAAGAAGGGCAGCCGGCACCCACGGCTCCTGAAGTTCAGGATTAATAACACCGCCTTTTCTTAGTGTGGAGGAGGAAGAAATAATTTCCAAGAACCTGAGACAGGCCGCATCATTTTTTAGCGTGAATAATGAGGGGCCGTTGCGGCTCTAATGGTCCTGCGGGATCACGGGAAGGCAGGGGGGAGGCTTCCCATACAGATGAGTGTGACGCCTCGTGAGCTGGCGGGCCACAGTCAGAGACAGAAGTGCCACCTGATGGGAAGGACGTGTCAGGCGGGTGCCCCCGAGAGGAAGCCAGAGGCTGCACGAGCCCTGGTTCATCCTGCAGCTTCAGGCTTTGTGGATTACGCAGGGGGGCTTGCGGATCTCATCTGCGATGCTCCTGGGCCCGATAATCTGCAGTAACTGTTAACAAAATTAATCTAAATATATGCAGCGTGTAAGACGAAAGACTAGTTAGCCAGATCAACGTGTCCTTTTCATCGCGTTACTCACGGGGGTCCGAGGCCCCCAGGAACATCCAACTAACCCCTGATGACTGGCGGAGTGGGCGCAGGCTGACTCTGCCCTTTTCCTTATTGTAAGTTTGACTTCCAGGCTCCTATCTGCTTTAGAAAGAGCCGGCAATTTCTTCAGACCAGCCAGGATCTCGTAAAGCAGAAACTCTCAGTTCTGTAAAATTCTGAGCTCTTAGTACCACGTGCAGTTTCAGGAGGAGGACTGCAGACGTGGGACATGTGCATTCAGCTCGGCCTCCAGCAGCAGCGTGGTGGCCCCGGCTCTGAGCCGCAAGGGCGCCGCTGGCTGCCTTCGTCGGACTCGGGAAGAATAATACGGGAGTCCCCACCGTACCATCTAGTCATCATCGTCCTTTCATGCGCCACGGGTCATGTTTTATAAGCTTAACACAAGTCACATCAGGCTACAACACTGTTTGTGCTCAGTCTGTGTTTTCATAGCACAAGAGTCAAAACTACGGAGATGAGTCCCCTGACAGATCAGATTTTAATTTGAAATGATATAAAATAAAACACGTCTTAGCGCGGCTTTGCCCTCACTTATTTTTCAAGGACATGATGCAGCTGTGAGATGAGCGAGCACCCGTACAGTCTTGCTGTGACATATATCCAAGTTAATGTTAAAAACATGCTCTTAGCATCATGAACCAGCAGTTCCCTCAAAAAAAAAAAAAAAAGGCCTTTGATTTTCTTGTCTAATTTCTGTTACTAACAAAAAGGAGGGGGGTGGGGGGAGAAGTCCACCAAAACTGAAATAATGGACTCTGGGAAACGTTTTCCAAAATTCCAATAAAACTTACCATACAGTTATTTCTAGTAATTAACGCAGGCACCTTTTTAGCTAATTCATGTTACATAAAGCACAGAAAGAGAAGAAAGATGGGCGCAAAATCAAAGATTCCCCATGGACACGACTGAGGATCTTCTTCAATCAAACTAGATGCCTCATTACAACTGATCTTAAAATATTTCAGTCTGAAATACTAGCCATGTTGCTTGATCGGAACCTCTTTGGTCATTGCAGACTAAGTTTTTTAGCAACAGCAGAGTACTTTATTCAGGAAAAGTGTATATACTACTTGAGTTGTGCCAAGCCTCTCCAAGGGCCACACACACAGATGACGCGGATCCTTCTAACTGAAGGTCAGTGCAAGTCGGGCTGACCACATTACATAACGGATGGTCACGCCTGCCCACAGTGCGCCTGCACTCTGAGATACCGGGACATGCCAGGGGTCAGTAAACGACAGTGGCAGGTCAAGCTCTCTCGAGAAAGTTTCCCCTTGAAGGCATGGCTTACTATCCAGCTCTCTGGTAAACCAAGGTAGAAAAAAGTGACATTCAAGGAAAAAGAGTTGCGGGTCATGCAATTTATTTCTTGAAAGCATTTAAACTCTAATTTACATAAGGTGTAAGACCTGGCAATAGGACCCTATTAACAGAAGCAGTTTATACCAAGTTTTGATATCTGATGCTAAGGAAACAGAAGTGGTAAACCCTACGCTACCCCCCAGTTTCTCATATATTTTCTTTGTACAGTTCCTAGTATTAAAGGCTATGTGTGCATACACACAAACACACACACACACTCATACACACTACACACACATTTTCGTTTAACTTCTTAAGAAACTAGAAAAATAAAAATGGTCAAAAAAATTAATGCAAAATTCTGGTGTATAGGCCAATGCTAACTACAGGGGGAAAAACAATTCCCTACTTAGAAAAAATATTTCCAGATCAATATGCAAATATCATTTGAAAGCGTTCTTTCTTTTAAAAGAAGATTCTTCTCTTAAGAGGTTTTACAAATGTCAGCTGTGTTGGGAGAATGTGCTTGCAAGCAAACCAAATGTGGGGGCCAACGTAGATTTTTATAATGAACCTATATATGAATCTCAAGCAGGAGTCAAAAGCACACAGATGGTTTTGCAGGTGGTAATGGCCTGACAACCAAAGCTGTCCAAGGAGCATGTGTTAGTGTCTTGAGTAACAATGGACACGCAGCTGTGCTAAGAATTCTCCAGTCCCTTGAGCTGACATCTTCTGTCAATCATTTGGCCACTATTCTGTCTCCAATAG
This sequence comes from Furipterus horrens, assembly GCF_987537825.1. NCBI lineage: Eukaryota > Metazoa > Chordata > Mammalia > Chiroptera > Furipteridae > Furipterus > Furipterus horrens. The sequence continues at coordinate 4,317,843 of NW_028327185.1, read as the reverse complement.
GCTCAACACATCACATTCTCTCAAAGGTCATTGTGTTACCATCCCTGAATGCACGTACTTAATGGGGATGTTCACACATGTGGGGGAAAGGCTGGAGGTTGTCAGAGCATGGAGGAATGCAGGAACTGACTACGCGCAGGGAAAAGGGAAGCTTTGGTAGCAAAGGCAGTTAGACCAGGCTTATCACCTTCATCATAAGGGCAGGCTAACATCAACTGTTCAACCATCCTTCCATTTGTAACCCTGGATTAACCAAATCAGCCAATTCTGTTATCTCTGACAAGTGCCACATTCCCTAGATATACTCACAGGCTCAGCAGTAGATATGTCTAATTAACATATAAAGTGTTCACAAACCTTCAGCACAGTGTTAGGGTGTGACAAATCGCTGTTTAAAAAACTAGCGAACTTGAGCCCTCCAAGCATAGACGATGTCATCGAAGCATCATCCTAGGCAAAAAGCTTACTATTCTTTCCTAGTGAAAATCACAAACCCTGTCAGGAACCCGGGTAACATCAGCTGTCACACTCAAAGGCCCAGCAAAGAGAGTTGAGGTTTTACAGATCGTCCAGGCTCCTCGGGATGTTAGCAAACACGGGGCTTCCAGCCCTTCCACCATCTCAAGATTTCTATTTCGTAGGTACCAGCAGGAGGTCAGAATGGGCTTGTTCGATGAAACCTCTTGAGTGCAGAGGTGTTACTTTCCTGCCCTTACGACTTGAGCAAACATAATAGTTGCCTGATTCTCACTTAGTATGAAAGAATGACCCAAATATGTCTTGGTACCAGCTGCTCTGCCCAGGACTACACAAAGCTTTCACCAAACACTCACTGTCATTAGAAGTAAAATCATTCAAGCTGTAATCCAATGAATGGCTAGATTTTTAATATGTATTCCCCAAAATTATACTATCTTTTTACATTACAAATGTCATATTTTGTGTACTAGATGCAATTGAAATATTACAATAATGAGTAGCCTTTTCGTGAAAAATAGGAGAGGGTATCTGAACAAGATTGTTTTCTTATTGCCATTTCAAGTGATACAACGGGCGATTGGTATTTTAGGGAAACCTTGGCTTTTAGCAGATTCTTAGGAGTGCTGAACTGTTGAAAATGTAATCTTTAAAAAAATAAGCTTGAAAATGAATCTATACATTATCTGATTCAATGTTTTATAGAAAAGTATCACAATATGTACATATATCACACTAAAGGAGATTCTATGACCTCAGTAAAGCGTGGTAATGAGATGTTTATGGAAAGTCATTGATTCTCTATGTTATAAATCTTTGCTCCATTTTTTGAAACTAGTTATACAAGTGATTATGTTAGTAAATGTCTATGTGTTCTGTTTGGACTTCATACGACCAAAAGGGCAAGTTCTAATTATTAATACTCCATGAGACCTGGAGTCACTGTGTTCTTGCCCTGTGAAATCTGCAAAACTTTTTCTCTCCAAAAGTTCTGATTTTCTCAGCTGCCCCTCCATAAAACTCTCTGTGTTTGCTTTGTGGTTTTCAGGGGCTGTCCTATGCCATTGGATGGCCCCACACTTTGTGACTCTCACAACTCCAAGTAGTGGTTCCACACGTTTTTAAATATCGTTGAGTGATTTTTAAATTTCTTTTGAGTGATTTTTAAATTTTTGTTTTCAAAATTTGTGTGAGACATGACTAGAGTTTTAATGTTTTCATGAGGTCAGTGTTCCTAAGAAAATAAAGGGCCAGGATCATTGGAAAGCCATCTATAATGGTGCCATCGGGAACTTCGGAGCAGAACCGTGACATGCAGAGGGCGCCTGAGACATCTGAACATCAGGCCTGGCTGGACCCAAAGGACGGGCCCCGTGAGAAACACGTGTGTATAAGTAACACAGGCAGAAGCATGTGGCCGCTTCAGTAAGGTGCGTGTTTACTTTGGATAGATTCTTACTTGTTGCTGGGTTAACAAAAGTGGTTTTCAGAAAGTTCAGATTCTCTATGAACCTCGGGAAAAATAACAATAGAAAATGAGATTCCGTATGATTGTTTAAGCCTTCAAAAGTCATAACAGTAACTGTCAATGAAAAATGGCACTTGAGGTAGGGACGTCAACATGAAAAACGACACATTCAGGACAGAGGCTGTAAATTCCCTGTAAATATCCTCTGATGTGATAGGGAACTGGAAACTCGCTACACCGGTGGCGCTGTAGGGTTTCTCAAATTTATACCTGACTTACCCCCCAGCCCATAAATACCATATTCTCTGCCTGGCTTCCGGAAATAAGAACTGGAGTCAGCTGTTGGGTCGTGGGATGGGGGAAAGGAGGACTGAATTTAAAATCTTGAACCTCATTCAAAAATTAAACAGGATGTTGAGTATTTTTAGTGTCAAGCATTTCTTTTGGGTTTCCAATTTGGGGCTGAATTAAAATAGCCTTTCTATAGTAAAAATTCTTCGTTTGACATATACTATTTGTCCACACTAGTAACTGTTAAAGAAGAACTTCAAATACGAGGGTATTATTACCCTGTTTCAACTTATCACTTGGAAACATAGGTTTCCTTCTCTGGTTTTTGAGGGGTAACTGACTGCCAGCTCCGGTCCAGGCAGGCAGGCAGGCAGCTTCCTTGAATTTTCCCATTTGGAGGGAAGAAACTTTTCTGGAGCCCTGACCTTTCACATCTCCTTTCTAGGTGAATAGTTAATTATGCTTCAGTTTGTTCCAGTTCCTTGTAGGGCAGGGTCTGAGGCATACAGGCCCTTCCTGGGGTGTGATTAGGGCCCCGAAGCCAGTCCTGAAGTGTTCAACATGTCCCATACTCTCGTACGGGGGTCACCTCCTTATTTCAGAAAGCCGAACACTTCCCCTTCATGTCTTAATGTTTCAACTCATTGACAACCACTAAATAATATCCCACGTTTCTGTGCTTTAGGAGTGGAATGGAGTCTGCCAAAGGCAGCCCAATCCGCTATGCTGATCTGAATTTCCTGTTTTTTTATTTAGCATAGTCACAGAAAAGGTATTGATCAAACATAATAAATGTTTAAAATGGATTTATATAATATGCAAATTTCCCTCTCCATCAATATTGTGAACAGCAGCAGATAGATCAATTACTCTGAACATGAGAAGAATTATCATACCTTTACATATTTGGCAATTTAACCAAAAAAAAAAAATGCTGATCATTTTAACTTAAGTTTTACTTACAGTTTATGCTATATTTATTTATCTAATGCAGCACATTTAAGCCATCTTCAAGATTAAGTTATTAGAAAAGAATGAAATACTGTCTTTTGATATTTTCCTATTCACAAATAAATTTGTCAAACCTGACTTCATACATATTTTTCAACTCTTCCACCCTTGGGGGAAAAAAAAAACATATGTGCACGCATATCTTCTGTCATTGGTGCTAGACATGAGTTTTATTTTTGATTATTATTATGGCAGCTTTTTTGTCTCAGAGAATTTCATAATTTTATGTCCCTGTAACCCAATTTTAAACAATGTGAAGTAAGTTTATTTCAACTTTGCTTTATTGTGAACCCTAATCTGTTCTTTTATAGATGCTGCATCCTGAACTTAAAGTTATATTTAATTTCTTAGTTGGCAAGAGTTCCACATACATGCCTTTTTGAACTAGGTACATGTGCGATCTATTTTTGATTTTGTTCCAAATTATTACAGATTTTAAAATATTTCCCCTGCCTCTTTCCATGAAAGATAGCTTGTGTATGTGTAAAATTCTTGAGTCCTAACCTTTACCCTAAATTCTGCTGTATCACTTCACCATCTTATCGAATGTGTGGCTACGTAGCCAGAATTGGGAGGCCGGCATGAAATATATTAACCAGTTACTGTGGTTTGGTCTCAAAACCATAAGAATGTTCCCATCCAAGTCTTTTTATATCAACCCAAAGACATCGAGTCTCAGCACACCACTTGATGTCGGCAGGGGAGCATTTTAAAATGACAGAGTTTGTACGAAGAGCAGCGCCATCGCGGAGACGGGATGAGTATTGTTAGAACTATATTATCACGGCGATTTTAGGGATTCATACGAACTTTCCATTCAGACTGTCAGGAACCATGCAATGGCTTAGCATCACACCCGACGACACACCACCAAGAAATGCCTGATAGAAGCAAAACAGGTCTAGAAATGGTACCCAACACAGGATCTGCTTGCTGATCACACCGGGCAGGAATGGTGGCAGCAAACACAGCAGTATTACCTGTACACAGAGTCTTCAGAGCCTAAAGATTATTAGGTCACGTGAGAACAACCAGAGGAGCCCTGGAGAATACATACTGCAGGTCAAGGAAAACAAGACCTCAGCTTCTCACGGGCGTGAGTCTCAGAGGGTCGTCTTTAGAAACAACACCCCTTTCTATCGCCAGAAGGACATGTCAGAACGGTGCCCATAACATGCAGAGAAGTATGTCAGAGAACAGACCTCTGCAAGAGCTCCTGCAGGAGGCGAGGAAGCCAGAGAGAGAGAGAAAAAAGATGTCGTTCGAGGGCTGATGCGTGAGATGAGGGAGGACCTCAAGGGGAGCAGGATGGCAGTAAAACGCAGATCAGACGGAAGGCGAGCGCAAACAGAGCTGGCACCTCAAACAACTGTGGCGAGACATGGAGGAAAATACCGAGAAAGACCTCTGAGAAAGGAAGAGAAAACAATTTAAAATAATGAAAGCAAGGTGACAGTTGGAAGGACAGAAAAGCACCACGCGACCTGTGAGTCGGAGGTGCTGCGGGACAGTCTGCATATGGAAAGCAATGAAAAACTCAGAGGAAACGAAGTTGGAGATGAGCAGGAAAGAGATTTATGCTGGTAGACTGGAGCGATGTCACAATTTCCAGACGATCCCGAGGCCTTAAAACAGCAGAGAAAGGCTGGCAAACACACAGAGACTGTCTTCAAGGAAGCATTTAACAGAGCTCCTAAAAATAAAGGAACAATGCTTTTACATCTTCAATCTCCAGCAACCAATTTATCCCAACAATGCAGAAAGTTGACAGAGAGCCAGAACCAGGAAAGGGAGTTAAAAGAAATTTACGTTTTTAACTTGCAATGGCAATTCCTCTCATTAAGAGTCAGCAGCAACATACTCAACAAGGAAGATGCATCTTATGATAAAGGGCTAACGTCCCCCCACCCCCACCCCCGGAAATGGGAACTTCGGGCCAGGTACAATAAAACGGATCCTGGGGAAAGAGGCTGAGGCAATGTGGAATGCTGGGTCGCAGCTAAGCTGGCAAAACCTTGGCTTGACCTTAACGAACTATACTTGTTAGAATTATTTCCAAATCGATAGCCATTAGACCCAAACAATGTTGATTTGTGCCTTTTGAAAGGTAAATGGCTCCAACAAAATCGCTGCAATAAAATCTTCCTCTCTAACAGTATCCATTTCAACAGGAAGCCAATAAATCGGACTCTCATGAAAAGCCAATAAATAAGGAAAAGCCAAGCGTTTTATTTTTAATCAGCAAAAATTTAAATACATTGTCAGTACTGCAAAAAAGTTCTGTGCTTACTCATTGATATGTCTAATGTGTAGTTTCAAAAATGAAGATACATGTATTTCTTCAATATTACAATACAATCTGAGAAACCTAGAAGTGTATATGTGTGCTTTAGTTTGTGAATCTGTAATAAAAATATCTGAATCCAAGGGTAATATTCACAATTATTTCTGTGGGGAGAAATAAAATATTCCCAATCTCATCTTTAGACTCCCATTCCCCTCATTCTTTTTTAAATAGAGGTGTTGCTATGGCAACATTAAATGTATAATATGTGTGTGATTTTTATGTCATACAGTATAGTTTTTACCATTCTACCACCTTATACCTTATGGGAGAGCATGTGGCCCAATTATGTAACATTAAGAAGTATTTACATTACTGTGAACCAAGTGTGGCTGGTTCGATTCCCAGTCAGGGCACATGACTAGGTTGCACGTCAGGTCCCCAGTTGGGGGTGCGTGAGAGGCAACCGCACAGTGATATTTCTCTCCCTCTCTTTCTCCTTTCCCCTCTCTCTAAAAACAGATAAATAAAATAAAACAAAATAATAAAATGAAATAAAGTAGCCTTGTTAAAAAAATAAATTAAAAAAAATTTTATAAAAAGAAGTATTTACATTATTAAAATCAGAAACAAGTTCAATTTTTAAAAATATGTAATCTAAATTGGGTGAAGTGTGCACATAAAAAGTACCAGAAGGAAACAGAGCAGAAGTTAAAGTTGGTTGTCTCTGGATGGTACGTGATTCCTTCCTACGATGTGAGCAGTGATCACCAAATAACAGATGTTTACTTCCCATCTGACTTTTATCAGAGGTTAGGTGAATCACAGAAAGAAATGATTCTCAAACATCTCAAGGCAGTCACCTGGGCTCCTCATTAGTCACCTTCCCAGCAGCTGAATTTCAGAATGAAAGAGAAATATTAATGCTGTGACTCAGACAGAAGACCAGGGCAGACGGCTAGGTCTCAGCGCTGCTGCGTGGGCTCCCAGTCACTCTTAAGAACAAAGGAGAATCCCAGTTTCAGAATGCAACAGAGGTAGTTCAAGTTTACACTAGCACAATGCGGGGAGGGCGGGGCGCTCTGTCTGTTCTATAATGGCAGGCAATGACCATCGACATTTCTTTCGACGGAGTTAGGATTTATACAAGGATATAAAAAACAGGCTGAGAGTGTCTGTTCCAGACGATAAAAGTGGAAGGGTACCAATTTGGGGGACGGAAGAATACATGCATGGAGAACATGTCAGAACCCCGTATTTAAATGGTTATCATTGAAACGCCTTTCAGTGTTACGTGTGCCGTGACTTTCTCTTATCAAGACTTTGCTACCTCGACCGTTACAAGGGTCACTGGTGAGGCACTGACAGAAAGCGATCATTCCGTTTCATGAAGTAAGGGTTTTACTTGTTTGGTCCTTGCTTTTGAAACAAATCTATAAACGTAGAAAATGACACAGTTCGACCCCGCTGTATAATTTAAAGAAATAAAATTAATGGTGCTATCAACTATCAAATACGTTGATGCTGTCCAGATGACAGCCTTACAAGGTTTTTTTTTCTCATAAAACTTACACCTGAGTAGAACTACAGGGTAACGTAATTACAAAAACGTCTCAGGAAACAGGTAATTTATGACATATTATAGATTATCCCTCAGGCCAGACTGTTAGTTTGAGTAGCTATTTCTAAAAGGACAGTGCAGTCATAGAGGCTCATCAACTTACTAACTTTAAATAAAAACGTTTCTGGAATTTTAATGAAAATTTGTTTAAATAATACACTCAGTGTGGCTACTGCCTAATTAATGGATTTTATATACATTACATAGCCTATGTGCATACATTGCACTCAAGCGTTTATATGCAAGTTTAAGAGAGCATTTCATACAAAATTTAATTTTAGAAATTTTATCACTTTTTGCTTAAAAAACTGATAAAATAAGGATTTCATTTTCAATGAAAAAAAAAATAACCTTACAGAAATATGCCTTCAGTCATATTCATAAACATGCAAGTGAACCATTTTCTTTCAAGAATTTCCTACTGCATAACTGTATTTGTTTTTCTGTCTAATGCAAATTAAGTGAATATTAATCTACATTATTATTCATTTTCCTCTAAAATGCTCAAAAGCTTTTCTGCATTGCTGAAAGATTTGAAAAATAGTAAGTTGCACAAAAACCCATGAGCCCAACTGGGCATTCATTTTTAGTATAAAATAAAAACCAAATAATGCTGTTGAGAGATACATACTGAAGGTTAAGAGGCAAACCCAGGAACAAAGCGCATTCAAGTTAATTCATACACAAATACACGCACAGATAGAAAGAGTGATGCACTGGAAATAATCAAAAAGTCAAATCACGAATCTGCAAATCCCAACAGATTTCTATAAGATAGAACCTTCCTCTCTGCACCTTGGTACAGCTCTCATTCACATACCAGTCAGGCAATGCCTCACTAGACACAGCTTCCACACTTAACACCCAGTAATGACATCTAAAACACATACGGAAGTCAAGGAAATGCACTGCAATTGGAAACAATGGAATATCCAATTGCCATGCAGAGATACATTTCTCTGGTTTCCGACGCTGGCGCATTGGGAACCAGAACATGGCGCTGGATAACTGAATTCAAAGTAGTCTGCTCACCCTCTGGGTCGCTCAGGAATTGGCGATATTCAGAATCCACATCACTCACAAAAAGTGGACACTATGATTTTAATATATTCCCCTTTGACCCAGTATTCATCAGAAAGTTCCATCTTTTGGTGACTGCAATTTCACAACGGAGGAGCTGGGGGCTTCAGGGCAGACACCTTCTCAGTGAGGTAAGAACTTCCGCCTCTGCATGCAGGTCCACCAGCCGTTTTAAGAGGAAGGAATGGAGTGGCAATCAAAGCTTCCCTCTCTGCCAGACTCATTAGAGGCAGAGGGCGTTTCTGTGCTTCCCAACCGTCTCCTTTAACATATCTGTGCCATCCCTGCCTTTGCCATGAGAACACGGGAAAGAATGGAGTTGCCACAGGTGAGCACGGACCTTCCATGAACTGCAATCTACCCATGATCCACGGTCACGATCACATCTGGTATTCGGGACTGTAACAGACGATGACTTGCTCGTGGCAATCCAGTTGTGAACCTAGTTTATAATGTTTGCTTTTAATTTGTGTGAGAAACGCACACTTTATATGAACCACTTAATAAGCACTGGATAATCAAATTGCACTTATTCAAGAGGAGTAGAGGCTAACAAATGTTCTAGAATATCTTTGGTCAACAGGCTCACTCCTAAATCACTGAGGACTTAGGAAGAGTGTTCCAAATGAGAAGTAAAGAAAGTGAAGAAATTTAATTTTATCTTATCACAACCCTGGTCCACATCTTCCTCATTTCTTCACTTGACTTCCCTAAACGTCACGGCTGCTCTCCTTGTTTCTGCCGTTATTGGCTCTCTAATCCATTATCTCCACAGTGCCAAATAGTCTTTCCAGAAGTAAATCAGAACAGCCCACGATCCTCTGATCATAAACTTTAGCAAACTCTCCTTGTATTGAGAATCACACCTGCACTCAACTCTGACATTAAATGCACCCAAGATGGAGCTTCTGAGTCTTGTAAGTTCATCTAACACCGGGTATGTGGTCCTCCAAGTCTTCCAGGCTCTTTCTCCAATTAGTGACCGCCGTCTCCTCTGCCTGGGATAGTCTTTCTTTCATCTTTTGTATGACTCATGGTTACGTTTCAGATCTCAGTTCAACTATCACCTTTTCGAGACACTGCTCCTGACTGTTACCTTGACAGAGTTGTCCAACGGGCCAACAATGTTTCTCTGTTACGTGACGTGAGAGACAAACACACACACAGTGCTTTTGGCGGGAGGGCAGCTAAACCTTGACATCCAGACAGCCTGGGGAGAACCGAAACATTCTTCCCATAAACCAGAAGCTGAACAGGGACCTGCGTGCTCTGATGTGAACGAACACTGAACAGGTTAATCGGCATGGATGCTAGAAGGTCCAAGCTCTCAAATTCTAGCTCCTCACAGAAAGGCATTCCTAATAGAATTGCATGTACATGGGTCCAGTTATCATGGGATGGGGTGAGTTCTCATCCACCTGGAATATTTAAAGGAAGGGTTGATGATCACTTGACAGGGATATTAAAAATGGGGATTAGAAAGCAGGACTTAAGTATCCATAGTTCGAGTAGATGAATCTTAAGGGCATTTTCAATCCTTAGAATCTTTGATTTTTTTAAAAAAATCTCACTTCTAAAAAAAAATAACTGAATAGCAAGTTGCCATCCCTTTGTTTTCTTTAATAAGCATGGAAAGTATTCTTATACGGGGTGGATTTAGTGATGGCAGTCAATGATTAGTTTTCACATAATGGGCAGTCTTCCAGATGTTACATTTCGTGAACCAATGCCTTATAAATGTTCACTGGGGGTGTTTGTTCACATCTAATTTTCTGTTATGTTTCAGGACGATGGTCATGTGTTTCTTTAATACACAAGGCCACAGCAAAACAGAGCTTGGCTGATTTGAGGCTAACAGGAGAGACGGCTTAATTGGTTAGCTGCTATTATCTATTTCGGTGAACAGCCAGGGAAAGGACCGTTAGGAAGAGGACGTGCAAATGAACGGTGACGCCACACTCTTGGCTTCTGCTCCACTGTCACAAAGGAAGGGACCAGGCAGCCTGCACACCAGTGGAAAAGGGAGGGAGATTACTAACAAAGGTGGAGACAGAGAATTAGCAATCATACGCCAGCAGAATAAATGTGTATGTTGGGGTATCGGCACCTTAACAATAAACTTGAACATAGGCGGACTGCTTCCGCATATTGTGAAACCTTCTGCTTCCCATCACTAAAATACTCAGAGAACCTTCAATATTTCTTTAATAGCAACCACAGAGCTTAAAATTTTCTCCTTTGCCTGTAATCAAGGTTCTTGGCTTTTACACGTCAACTAAAAGTTAATTAATATTTTCTTAAGGTTGTTGATTTAATAAATAGCGTACTTTTTATATTGCCTTTTTCACTATAATAGTTAGAGAAATAGATTAAAGGGAAATTAAGAATATATGAGCATCCTTGGTGTAATTTTCCCAACCAACATTTGTAGAAGACCTATGTATCATCATAAAGCATTGGAGTCTTGAGAGGCAAATTCCATGGATAAATGTCCATTTAAATATACATAATGAACCCACAAGAAAAAAAATCATGAAGAGGTATTATCACTTAGGAATTCTTCTTCCCTCTGATTTTAAACTTTGCATTTTTGGAATACTGTCCAATTAAAAAAAAATTTAGCAACCAGAAGACCCAGAACAGTCATAACAAAAGAAAATAATACTGATAATTTTGATGATTGTATTTGGAAAAAGACCAAAGCGATAATAACAGTGAAGAATCAGAATGCTTGGTGAGTTGGAACTAGAGAGAGAAAAATAATCAAATAAATTATTTGTTTCAATGCCAAAAAATCATATTGTTATTTTCTTTTCCGTAAATAAATGTGTGGACTAAAAGTCCTGTTAATGTTCTCATTTTAATAGCAACAAACATGAGTGCAGCATTAGACTAAAAATTATTGCTTACAAATTCTATTAATTGTTACAAAGCATGTCTTTTACTTATAATCATGAGGTTATATACAATCCCAATTACATACTGGCTTTCCTGAAAGCTGATTGCATTTCCCAAACCTCTGAATTAATATTTCTATTTTATTCATGACTGAAATTTTTCCAGTGTCAACTAAACATATTTAAAGTATGAATTCATATGTATATTTGATTGTGAGTTAAAATTAAATAAAATTTCAAATGTATTAAATGATTAAATCTCAAAATTAGAGACATAACTGAATAGAGTTGTTGAATAAATGCATTTAATTAAAATTTAGTATATTTATGTATAAAATCACTACCTAAAACACTCTTCTTAATTTATCACTGTACTGTAAAGTGCGCTAGCAAACTAAAGAATGAATTATAGAAAGTCAACCAACTAGGAAAAATAGCTTCCTTCCCACTATAGGTACCTCACTGTAACATATAAGAAATAAGAATAAATTGAAGTAATGGGGAGAAGGAAAGCTATAAAAGTTACGTTTAAGAATTCACAGACAGGGTAATATGCGAGATTCTTAGATATTATTTTTTTGAAGTATTTATGTGACTTTTGCAGAAGACAGAAGAATGAAGATAGATGAATTAACCATTATTGCTTTTTTTCCCCCATTATTACTTCCAGAGTTTAAATAAATATAAATGTTGCCTCTCTACTTAATATTCTAAAGGTTTTACTCAATCTGTAGGTTGGCCCTTCTTTTAGGGATTTATTCATATCATTTGAGTTTATAAACCTAGGTGATTTCAACTTAGCTGCTATCTTCCATGTTAAATATTATCTCTTCCAAAATTTATATTTTAATATTTTCATGCAATTTCATAACCATATTTACAATTGTTATACTTAATTCTATACAGAATGGTTATTAATGTGGATTTTATTCTTGTTGATACAGTTCTGTCGATTTGCATCATTACCTTACCTTGCTCAATTCTTTTTCTCTTTTCAAGGTACTCTCTCCTTTACATCCTTTCTGTTTTACAGATATCATATAGAGAAGATCAAGTGTGCCTGTGTGTACTCGCTAGTGTATGTGTATGTGTTAGGGAGGTTGGATTTATAAAGAAGTGATCTCCTCCGCTCAATATTTATGATGCTTCTTTAAGTCCTTGTTCTATCATCTTTGATTTGTGCCTTTCTTCCATCACTAAGTGCGGTTGTCCTACCAGGTGGCAGGGGTACTGTCATACACTGCCAGCCCAAAGGTGCCATTGTTGTTTCATTTTGTTTATGACATATAAAGAGAGCTCTATCAACACCTAAGTTTGCTAAGAAATGGAGAATGTGAGTCACTTTCTCCCATTAACTCTTCGGTTTGCTGGCAATTCTCTCCTTCATTCAGCCTGAAACCTCTAAAAACATGCCAAGCCGTGTTTGCGACTCACACCCAGTCACCCGATAAGCCAGAGTCCAACCATCACACACAGATTACACCTCAGGCCTCCCAACGGAGGTGCCCGTAGTTCAGGGAAACGTGCTCTGTGCCCACCTGTTCGAGGCACGTTGAACACCCTCCTGGAGGAGGCTGAACCAGAAGACACTCCACCCCCTAAATCCAATCCATGCAGGGAGGTGACCGAAACCAACAAACACGTGAAAAAGCATGGAGCTGGAATCATAATATACTATTTCCTGCTGCATTTCAGAAAGAGATTACTTAGTAGTTGTCATTTAATTTTTGTTTAATGAGAGTCATTTTTGTAGACTAGTGGCAGTGCTCTGGCCACCTAGACTAAGGGATTTCCTACTAAAGCGCACGCGCGCGCGCACACACACACACCCCAGTGATCCTGTGACGTCCCACAGAACTAGATCAGCACCTTCGGTCTCTTCTGTAAATACACATTGCGGATAGATTTCATAAATTTCTCACCGTGCCGTGTATAACACATACAGACGGAATGCACAGCGCCCCCCGGTGCACATACACAACACAAAATACAACACGTATCACAGTATTTACATAGATACAGACACACACATGCAAAGCTCGGTTTTGCTTGTCCATGCATGCTAAACCAGTCACTGAAAATCGTTAGCTTCTGCTTTGAAGAAACAAGCCAAATGCAGCTTTCGTAAGACATTCTCTACGGCATAGATCAACGCAACCTAACGCATCAGGCCCCCACCCGGACAGGCCTCTATTTAAGGCATTCGGATATATATACGTGAGCTCATTCAGCTGGTCAGGGACTACTAGAATATACCATCTCCATTTACGCTCAAAGAAGGTCACAGCGTGGTATAAACTGGAAAGGAGACAACATTTGAGAAAATTCACTTAATAATTTTTGCTCTTTACAATGAGGAACTCAACCTCAAAGTTAACTGGCATTTACTTGATGGCAGCAACGCATTCTAGAATTGGAAGGGGACATCCAAGTGGTCAGCGTCACCTCATTTTTCTAGAATACGTGACATCTATGAGAAATAAGTTTCCATTCCACGACAACATCACTATGCGAATGGTAAATAATAACCCTCCCGACAGGCCCTTTCCCCCTCTGAAACTTTCCCTTAGAGAAACGCATTTATACACACCCTTCAAAGACCTCTGCCACGACTCTCCCTCTGCTTCATACCTGTATATCTTGTATCTTGTGCTAAATCCCTGCCGGCTTCTGTCCACAAAATCTGTGTATTCCTGTGAGCGGTGGAAGGGTCCCTTATCAGACAGCAGCCAGTCGAAGGGGCTTGCGGCATGCTGATCCGAGACAGCAGCGACCGCTAACACCCAGCAATGCAGACTCAGGGCTATGCACTCCCATAGAGCCATCAGAGAGAATAATTCAGCACCAGCTCTGCGCCGCCATCCCATGCTTCCTCTGGGAGCTTAGGGCCTTCATTCTCTTAGCGCTCCCTCAACACCTAGACGAAATACACAGGCAATTAGTTAGCCCCGCACGGTTCTTTCTGGCGTGGATGGTGTCGAGGTGGCTGATCCTTTCTGTAAAACCTAGTATCACGGCTTTACATTGGACAATAGCAAAAGTAAATAGGTAAACCCAAATGATTTCTTTTTGTCAGAGCTGTAGCTCTTTCAGGTCAGTGTTTTTTTGTTTTGTTTTGTTTTTTGTTTTTGTTTGTTTGTTTTTGGAGGTACTGGAAAATAAGTCATGAAGCCATCATAGCTTCATCGTGACCACGTCTCACAGGAGAGTATCAAACCTGCATGCAACAACCAAAGGTTTTGACTAAGGATTCTTTCCTTCTGCTTCAATGTTTTATAACATCGGACATATTCTGAATCAATAATACACGTTGAATTGTAAGTCATGTTATAAATTTTAATACTAAGTGCATTTTATTGTTGAGTGATTTTAGAAATATGCTTTAAAAGGAGACACAGATATTTAGGGAGTTATTTTCATAACATAGATAAACTGGGACGGCATAAAACTATGGGTTTAAGAACACATGAATAAATAACTGTTCATATATGTGAGTGTGTCTATATCTTTATGCAGGTAAATGAATGAATGGATGGAGGTGGGAGGGTAGTGAAAGTAGAGGTGTGTGTTTGCTCAGATATTTTTTTTCCATTATCCAATTACAAACAAACTTTTCTGATTAAACAGAACATAATTAAAATATTTCCAGGATATTTAAAAGATTTAAATGCGCCCCTCTGTATTATTCATGAGAGAAATAGGCATACCTACATAATTCATATACACACAGAAACTAAGACAGTGAGGACTATGCATAAACTATGAAGCCATCCCCGTTAATTTTATAAGCATTCAAAAATAAAGTAACAAGAGGTGCGAACCCAGTGTGGCACGGCAAAGGGACTGCACACAGAGCGATGTCTATACACTATAGAAGAAATTCCACACATACGTGAATTCAATTCTGCTCTCCCTTTTCACCAACTTTCCCTTATTTGTTATTTGTATCACGTAGAACTGAGCGATATATAGATTCTACTAATGAGAAAGTTTGGGGTGTGGAAGCTTTCAGTCAGCAAAATCTCTTCAGAAAGCAATCAAAATGCACAATATTAGGCAAAATAGTGTAATTATAGTAGTTGTCCTATTTCTCTGCTGTCTGGGTAAGGCGATTGATAGCTTTATTTTGCTTTCTAGTTACAACCCTATAATTCATAATTTAATCCTCAGCGTCTTCTATATGAGAGGCACTCAGCAATAATCTTGCAGCTATAAAGTATGTCAAAATAGGGACATGATGTGACTGGCCTAGGTCATCAGATTTGCAGGCTTACCCACGCACAATTAAAAGAACTCTATGAGTTGTCCCCATTGTATGAGTTTCTTCCCTGTGGTGATTTAAGAATGCCATCTTTGGAAACAACACAGGAAGTCTTCCAACTGAATACGTTTGTTTAAAATGCTTTATCATAAGAAGATAACACTGTGCAATAGAAACAGTCTGAAATATGGGGTGGGAGATGCTGGACCCCCAACAATCATCTGTATAAATTGAGCATTGTCAAATGATTCAACTCATAATTTCCAATTCTGATGAAGAAAACAGACATTTTTTTTACATCTTGTTTTTCTTATGTGGCAACTACATCATTTTGCTTAATATTAATATATTTTACTTACATTCATAAACTAAGAATTATGATTATGCATAATGGAATAGTATAATCCCCCTGTGACTAACGAATACTTCTTATCTTTGTTAAACACACATTTTTATTCTGCTGATCAAATATACTCAAACTTGCAACATTTAATTATTGTCATGCTATATTTTCTTATGTAAAAAAGCAGGAATAGGGCCTAGCATGTGGTTAGGACATTGGGGGTTTTTCAAAGCAGTGTTTCCTGCTGGTGTGAAATCATGGAATTATATAACTAACTGTTTAATTTTAAGTCATAAAAGTAAACCTAATTCTGCTCAAGCGCATGACTTTGTAAGACAGAGAGCACTACAGAAAAAGTACGAAATGACTGACCCATATGGCATTTAAGGTCCTATTCTCAAATTCCATGACTTTTCAATAAATAATTACCCAGACACACCGTTTCATTCTCTACCAAACGCGTTCAAGAGCTTCCGTGGTCCTCACTCCCTCATCTCCACGTATACACAGAGGGAAAGATTTCCTTAAATTATGTGTAGGGGAACTACCTAAAAGGTTAGCATTAACTCATTTATTTAGGTTCTATTAGTTTATTTATTTTTAACTGAATGTCTTGCAGTGACATTGGTTAGTAAAATCATACTGATTTCAGGTACATAGGTCTGTAACACAGCATCTGCAGATTGTACGGTGCGTTCGCTACTCCAACTCCAGGCTCCTTCCATCACCCTTGCCCCCCCTTTTCCCTCTCCCATCTCCCCCACCCTCTTCCCATACTGTTGCCTGTGTCTATGAGTTTTGTTTTGTTTTGCTTAATCCCATCCCCTCTTTTGCCCAGAGCCCCAGGCCCCTCTCCTCTGACAGCTGTCAATCTTCTCTCTGTGCCCATTAGTCTGTTTCTATGTTGGTTGTTAGTTTATTTTATTCATTAGAGTCCACATGTGAGTGAGATGACATGGTTCTTGTCTTTCTCTGACTGGCTTATTTCACTTTGCATGATGCTCTTCAGGTCTATCCATACTGCTGCAGAAGGTGAGATTTCCTTCTTTTTATGACATCATAATATTCCATTGTATAAAAGTACCACGGCTTCTTTTTCCACCTGATGTCAGATGGGCACTGGGGCTGCTCCCAAATCTTGGCAATTGTAAATAATGCTGCAATGGACATAGGGGTGCATATAATCTTTCAAATTAGTGTGTTGTGTTTCTTTGGATAGATTTCTAGAGGTGGAATCACTGGGTCATGCGGCAGATCCATTTTTTAATTTTTTGAGGGAACTCCATACTGTCTTTCACGGTGCCAGTCTGCATTCCCACCAGCAGTGCAGGAGGGCTCCCTTTTCTCCTCAGCCTCCCCAGAAATCGCTGTTTGTTGATTTGTTGATGATGGCCATTCTGACCGGTGTGAGGTGGTATCTCATTGTGGTTTTAACTTGCCGTTCTCTGATGATCAGCGACAGTGACCATCTTGTCATATGTCTATTGGCCATCATACGTCCCCTTTCAAAAAGTGTCTATTCAGGTCCTTTGCCCATTATTTTCAGGGTTTATTTTTTTTTGGGGGGGGGTGTTGAGTTTTATAAGTTCTTTATAGATTTTGGATTTCAACTTCTTATCAGATATATCATTGGAGAATATGTACTTCTATTCAGGGAGCTGAGTTTTTATTTTGTTAGTTTCCTTTGCTGTGCAAAAACTTTTTAATTTGATGTAGTCCCGCTGGTTTATTTTTTCTTTTGTTCCCCTTGCCTGAGGTGATGTATCGGAAAAAATATCACTATGAGAAATGTCCAAGATTTTACTGCCTGTGTTTTCTTCTAAGATATTTACAGTTTTGAGTCTAACAGTTAAGTCTTTAATCCATTTTGACTTTATTCTTTTATATGGTGTAAGAAGACGGGCTAGTTTCATTTTTTTGCTCTTATCTGTCCAGTTTTCCCAATGCCATTGTTTTAATTATTTGTTTCTTTTACTTCTGATTTGGGTACATGTTCCCACTTCTGCTCAGAAATTATTTGTTTTCTAAAAGAAAGTTTATGACCACATAATAATATGAAGCCTGACTAACTATAAATGAATTTTGGGGATCCCTTGAAATGATCATATTTATAAGGTCTTTTTAGAGAGAAGTACAACAACTAAAACATGATACTTGAAAGTTCTATTGACATGTCTTCAGAAAACTGCCTCGAAGAGCCCCAAACCGAGAAGAAAGGCAGTGCTGGAGAACACTAAGGTAGGAACGCACTGCACTGCCCAGAGATCTCAGGACAAGGGGCCGCGGGATGGGACACTCAGTGACAAGAGGGCTTTATTCCCCTGGTTTGTCACAAAAGCAGATTAATGCACATCCGAGTCACCTTCGTATGTATCAGTACTAATTTTTAATTATTATTAAATGCCCTAAACTTGTTTTTATTTGCTGTGGGTAACAACCTTATCTATCCGCATGTAAAAGATGACTGTATAATACAGACTGCCTATGACAAAATAGGGAATAGAGTTCATTGAAGGACATTTGGAGGTCACTACTGAAGTACGCAGCTGAACTTAGAGGTATTGAAAATGAAGGAAAACCATGAGAGCCAATGAAAGAAACTTATTAAACTAGTCAGTGAATTATCAGTTTTACTCCCCGGGAGTCTGCGGAAAGTGCAGAGACCAATCCCTGCCAGATGTTGCTTATACCAGGTCTACAGGAGTTATTACATAACTCTTGGCATTATTAAATAATTAAAAGATTTATCACCCTGTGAATTGAATGATATTGGTAGCCAGGATTAGAAGATAAATTTAGGAATTCATTGACAATATTTATAACCATACACTCCTCGTTTTAAGAAGTCTGGACATTTTCTTTTCCTGAGAAATGGATAAAAAGAACCTGAAGATTCTTACATTGAAACTTCAGAAGTTTTTCCTAAATAATCCAGACCTTTTTAAAAATTCTTGAAATAATTTTAGTAAACTTTCTTTGAAAGTTTCTTAAATGTAATATTGCCTTTGTGTGTAACCCCATATAATAACTTCTAATCACCTAGCCCATTTCACCGTCTAGTCCTGGCTAATTTGAAGGTAAGTTCTGGTCCTACTCCAGATCAGCAGATCTATCATATATCTGGTTACCAATTTCCAAGATTTCTCAACGCCATTGCTCTAATGTCTTATTTTTAGATTATATTAGTAAGTCCTTATTTACAGCATTGCTTTTGCTAAATGGCGAGTTAGCATTAATACTTTCACTTTTTACTCAGGATTATTAAAAATGTTTTGAAAAAGCATTTCTAAAGCTTTACAAAACTGTAACTGAAGATGTTGTCCATAAAGGAAGAGGCAAAGGTTTATTATCTTTATACTTGCCTAGATTTGCAAGTATGTTTTTTAATTTATGCTTCCTTAAATTCCCTTTCAATTTTCATTTAAGTGACAAAATCCTTTTAGTGACAAGAAATGCTTCCCTCTCCTCACAAACGAGAATGACTTTTATTATCAGACTATACTCAAGAAAAAGTAGGCTCATATTTCCATCTATAATCACCAGGTTATATCCAGAAGCCTGTCACTATTATTCCCACTCCATTCCTATATGGAGATTATTTTCATCGTGACTTTAAACTGTCTTTAGTTTTTCACTGTTTGGCTGGTCAAAGGTAGTCCAAACGACCTTTGTGCGTGGATATAAATACATTTTCTGAAGCAGTCCTCATATTTTACTTTAAAAATAGATTTTGTAATTAAATACACTATTCGAGACATCATGCCTCTGAACTTTACTCTTCGGTTTCTGACCGCTTTCCTTATGAATCAGAAATAAGTACAATTTGAATCTTGCCAGGGTACGCTGTTAAATGACCATGTATGTGGAAACAGGGAGATGCTTAATATTTAAACTAGAAAGAGAACACAGGCGACTCTGACTTGGAGGTGTCCCCGCCGTGCTGGACAGAACCGAGGAACGGCGCTCCCCTGGTCTTCACTGCTTTCTCACCGGTTCTGCCCTCAGGTCGCAGCACTGAACTTGCTCTTCATTGGAAGGACAGGATGTATTGACAGGATCAAGCAGAGGATTAGCTCCCTCCGCAGCATACACTCCGCACAGGACTCAGACACCCTCATTAAGGTGGAAAACATGCAAGGCTGTACCTCAGAGGCCCTGTGTTGCCTGATCAGCTAAAATAAATAACAAGGAAGACCATCTGGAATACAGGTTCAGCAGTCAAATGACTAGAAAGATTCACTTCCAAGGCCAGTCTTAACCTATAGAATGTAATTTAAAACAAGGAAGCTCAGTTTTTAAAAAATATAAGAAGGAAAAGAAAAAGGTATAATCACTAACAGATTACTCACTGATGAATATAAGGACAATCTCTTGCTAGTGTAAGCAGATGAAATGACACAGCCATCACCTTTTTAAAAGGACTTCAATTAAGTGCATGTTCCATAACGGTACTGCATACACGAAAGCATGTTAACCACTAGGGGTCATGAGGCCAGCAAGTCCTTCATGATCTGGTCATACAAACACAGGTGTTAAGAAGGTCCCCAGTAGCATACTGTGAAACTATGGAAGATTCATGAATGGAAAACCATCCAGTCCACGGTTATTTTAAAAACTTACATACTACCATATTCAAAAGGAGCTAAGGTGGTTATTAACCCCCAAGAACTAAGAATAACAAAGAGAGGAGATGAACAAGAAACCCAACCAGCATCAAGCAGGCATGTCTTTCTCTGCTGTTCCACAGCGTCTCCTGGGGCACCGCTTCGTGCAGGTGTCAGAGCCTGGCGGGTTTCTACGGAGAGACTGGCCCGTTAGCAGTGAGCCCCAGGACCCCTCGCTCAGTTGCCAGAGATGCTGGGACGGCCCGTATCTTCACACGGTAGTTAGCCTCACACCGGCTGGTGTTGGGAAGATATTCTAGCTTGTCTAAACCTTTTTTCTATCAATAAGCACCTGACTCCCCCATTATTTATCAACATGCAATTTGAATGCATTTGATATTTTCAAGGATTACCCTTGTCAATATGTTAAACTTCTAAATAGCTCAAATCGTCTTCAAACTCAGAATGTTATAAAGAACTTAAGTTATAAAGAACTACATTTCAGAAGTAAAGTAAACCTATATGAAAAAATCATCTATATTCTTAACGAGTGCGTTAATAGAAAGAGAACCAGCCACATTTTGAAGGGTATTCTAAGAAAGAATAAACGGGACATTATCATGGCTGACATACAGAGAATACTTAGTATTTGCTATACCCATGATACGCATACCCATAATCAAGTACACATTCGTGGTAATTTGTAAAATCATGTTGTCTGAACTTGTCAGAAATTACCTTCTGAATAATGATTGTCGGAATCAGTATTACAGGACTTATCAGAGACCAAAATGGGGTAACAGGTAAAATTTCAATGAGCAGGTAATAGCTGTGTGGTTTCAAATCCTGAGCAAAGAAATCGCCCTCTTCATCTTAGACCTCTGCGAATCTACACCTAAAAGATAGTAAAGCATGTCAACTTTCTGTCATTTCAGTGATGAGAAAATCATGTGAAGCTAGATTAAACTTTTGTTTACCTTACTGACTCAATATTATTGATGAGGAAGAAATATTTTTAGTAGTTAATAACCCGAGTTTCTATTGGAGTTGCCCATCCTTACTCTAAATCAGAGATGATTTCCTTAATTAGCAGGGGTCAAGCATGGGGTTAAAATGTACTAATGACATGAGTAATTGTTCATACTCCTTCTGGCCTATCTCCGTATGATTGTAATGTGCTGTTTTGTTCTTTCCAATTGTTAAACAAGAGATACGTTAAAATGTCTGCATTTCATGACGGATGGACGGTCCAGCTGAAAACGTGCTAGAGGTAGTTCACTCTAAGAGGCAGCTTGGGAGCTCCAGGTTCTACTTCCCCACAGTTCTGTCACTCTCAAACATCAGCAACGTTAGCCCAAATAGAAAGGCGGCTGGACCCTCAAAGTAATGCTCTGTCCTAGACCTAAGAGTGCTTAAATAAGGAGGGATGCATTGCAGAAAAAGTGTGTGGGTAGGAGACGAGCTTTGTAAATACATAACCTCTGAACCCACTCAAAGGCGAGAGAGAGGCTTAAAACAAGTACGTTAGTCAAAAAAGTAGTTTTAAGATGAATTTTTGAAAGCATGTAGATAGCCCCTTAGGAAATTGCTCAGGCCTCCCTTTTTCTTAGCTATTAACTTTAAGTTTCAATTCCCAGATACGTCTGAATCCCCTTTGCTTAGTTCCCATCGGAAAAACAAACGTGCTGTTTTGGGGCGATTGGGAACAGTAGGATGAGACTTCTGTTAAGTAGAAAAGAGTATATCTTACAAATCCAGAAAACTCAGATTCCACTCTAATTCCTTCTTCAAGAAAATTTTTGAATTATAATTCACAAGTTTGTTTGTTTGTTTTAACAGCTCCATTTGGAATGGAATTAGTGATAGGACACCAAAAATATACTTTCCACTTGTCGCTGAGGGTAATTGATCAGTAGCAAGCTCCTTGTGTTCTACTTGGGAAACCTCAGCCGTCTTCCATCTTATTCCATAGTGTAATATTAAAATATGACATCACATTTACAAAATGCACTATAACTTTGTCACTGTATAGTAATGGCAGGTCTGCATGAATAATCAGAAAGTCTACTAGTATAAACTTAGGTAGAGCCATTCCATATAAACGTTTGAGCAAGGTAGACCTCGTCTATATGTAAATATGAAAGAAAAGGTTGAGAAAAGCATGGGTTAATTATCTTGAGGAATTATATAATTTTTACAATTTTACTACCTGATTTAGTGAACCTTTAATGATTTTCTTCTGAAAATTTAGATTGTGTTTATTATTATTTAAGAGGTGTTCACTTCTGAAGCAGACTGTTCCACCATCTCTCTATATGGACTCACAAGGCTGATTTTTCAAACCCTCAAAAATGTCACCACACCAAAGGCATAAGCCACGTGTATATGTTGTTTACCCAGCAACTCCCTGATTGAATTAACTTTTCTTCTATATTTACTTTAGCTGTAACAGAAGGAGCTTCTGCACACAGTACTAAATTGCTTATCTAAAATCAGGGACAAAACCCAGAACCTTAAAAAATATATGCATATCAAAGATACTCCAAATTGTAAGGCACACATGCATTATTAGCAACCTGCGAACATGCAACTTTGTAACACGATACTCGAGTGAACCCAGGCTTCAGGTTTTTAATTTATTCTTTAATTAGATGTAATCACTTTTTCCAAAATTAGCTGATATTTGTGCTCATTGCTTGACATATTTTAAAGACAATATCTTTTAGTGGTGAGAGTGGGTGCTTAATGAATCTATAAATTGGTCGTGTGTTTAGATACTGGCCACTCTTTGACGTTGAAAATCTAAAATGCACGTTTACTCCCCTTGGGTCTTCCCAAGGCTAGATTGTTTTTTAATAGTGCGATAGTCTGGAGACAGTTTTAAAATTAACAAAATGCAAGACTCCAGAAAAGTTCATAAAAAACAGCTCAATCCTGATGAGGTTGGCAAATATTCACAGAAATCAGGAAGAATAAGTCTATCTATTAAGTATTCGTTCACAATAAATCTATAATGGAATTTAAATGAAACACACCATTACGAGATAATAATTCTCATACAGCAGAGAACTACAATGCATTTGAAGGTAACGTTAACATATTTATTAATTTAATCAATAAATGTGTGTTTTATAGATTTAATTTTGTGGAACTATAACATGGTAGCTTGTTCATTAGCTATTAAAGGAAATGACTAATGTTTTGGGTGCTTTTAAAGGGATCTACCTCTCGGTAAATTAGAGTTTAACCATCAAAACAAATATTGCTAAAAATTAAATATAAGTAAAAGTAAGTCATATTGAGGATACATTTCATTGCTGACTGGACATAATAAAAATTAATTTTTAAGAAATTATGAGTTGTGTTTAAAAAATAGCAATGAATATACATGAGAATTTATAAGGTTTTCTTAATTCATTAGATTGCATGCCATTTTCCCATATCTGAATTTATACTTTCTAGGTTAAAACTAACATTTTAAAAATCAACAAAACTATTTCATGATGAAATACGTGCTAATACACTCAGTTCATTAAAAATATATTAGTTATATCTTTCAATCTTGGTGAAAACTGGTTAGAAAATTATAACTGGTTTATTTTTATTATTAGAGTATCAACTAGTTATTTATGGTCTACTCTGAATACAAAATTGAGAAATATGTAAGAACTGTTTGCATGAACACTTTATTTCAAAGGTTAAACAGAGTGGATTTATAGCTTATGAAATAATCATCTTTGAAAACACTGTAACTAGATAGGTCTGCAAATGATTAATTGCATATAAATAGTCTTAATAACCCATCAAATATGCCTCAAAATGATAGTTATAAAAACCTTAAAATGTTATTGATGGAGATATTTGATGACCAGTATAAAATGGTTAGAGTAGTTATTTGATACCACTAAGCAAAAAAGAAGAAGAAACAAAAAATCTAGGCCAGAACTTCCAGATACATTTTCAGTAGAAAGGCCATTAGTGTTCATGATGAAGTTTAATCTTCAGGAGTTATTTCTAGATTCTAGAATAAAATAAACATTATTGAATTATCCCTTTCTTTTAAGAATCAAGATCATCCATTAGCAACCAATTATATTCAGACACAAATTATTTTTTAGTTTTGTTCTCCTTTGGAACTTATGATATATAAACATAAAACCATAAAAACATAGAAGAATGCGTAGAGAAACTGGTCAAAATTACACTCTAAATAGCTCAATAAAATTCCCCAAGTAGTCGCTAAATTAAAACGTTGGTGATGCCAGTCGCCGCCAGATTAACTCTGGGGAGCTGCACATACTTTGTAAGACATGTTAGCAATCAATGGTCTTTCTTAAGTTTATCCATTTTGAAGGTTGTTATGTAAGAATTTTGATCTTGTTTTCAATGAAACTGAGGATAGAGATCACCAGGTTAATAACAGAAATCTGCTCATAAACCAGACTTGTCCTTTACTGAATGGCATTGAAAAGTCAAGCAACAGCCACTGTTTCTCTAAGTGACTGTCGCCTCAGAACTGCATTAAAGCCAAGGTGAATCGCTGTAAAGAAGAACTATTGTGCCTGGAAGAGTGTATTATTTAAATGTTAGTTTTCAGCTACACTATATCAAAATAAAAGAAATGTTATTTAAACCCATTAGACACCATGACACCATAGCCCAAGAATATTTGACACTAATATTTAATTTTAAAAAGCAGTTCAGTCAACATTACTTCTTACATAGAAAGAAAACTTCATCCAAAAAGACAAAAATAAACCAAATGTAAATGTTATCTTTTTAAGAATATATTTTGTTTTCATAATGCTTGCCCTTTTAAAGCATCCCCATCGCATCCTGTTTTATCTAAAAAAAATATTTTAAAGTAGATCTTGTTTGCTCCAGGTCAGAGATGAGGAAGATAAATAGAAGTGGTCAAGAACTCTCACTAGGTAGAACCACAAATGATATTAGGGGAGGACTCTTAGATCCTTCTCCTTCTCCTTTTCAAAATAACCCACTGCTAGGAGGTAAAGAGAAAAACGTTACCAGTCTTAAAGGAGTACCTCATTAATCAAAAATCATAATCATATTCAAATTGCTTCATGTTTTTAAGTAAAAGAGATAATATTTAAAATCAAAATAACAGGAAATACAGGAAACTGAAGTATTGGTTTATAACAAGGCATCAAAGTTTGGAAGACCTACCAGTAGAGTTCTTTGCACTTGCAGAGAGAAACACAGGCAATATTCTGAAAAGAAGTCCCATTTTTGTTGGGGAAGAAAACACAAATCTGGGGGTAAGGGTCATTTTATATATGCATGTGTGTATATAATACAGACATGTGTGCATGTAAAATCACACACTGCTATAGAGTTCCAATGGTTTCTTCTAACTTGGGTTTGATTTACTTAAATATAATATAGCAATAAATATAATATAGCAATAATTTTGTATAAAAAATCAAAATGTGATGTATTTTCTAAAAATACACATCATCATTCAATATTGAGTTTATTAAAAGAAAATATCTCATGAGAGACTGAAATCACATGTTATCTGATTAAGTAATAGATGACATCAATCATAAATCGTATCATACCTTTTTCATTTGGAAAACATTATTAAAACAATGTAGGTTTAAAATAAATACCTTCTCCACTGACCCCAAAACAGACATACACAAACACACGCATGTGTACAATGAGCAAGTTCACTACAATAAAATTCCAGACAGTAAAGTGCAAAAGATTTGAGAAAGTGAACTCTATTGGTAAATTACTTTCTCCAGGGAAGTAAAAATGACCTCTGGCATCAAACTGAAGGAAAGCACTAAAACTTTGCAATTTTATGACCCAGAGATGCAATTATCTTTCATATTTCCTCAAGATGTTATCAGTGAGCCTTACAAGCAGAAAAATTATTGATCAGGCATCCATGTCAATAAATATAAGTAGTAAAACTATTTCCAGAGAAAATTTTAAAGAATACAATTTCTTAGAGAAAGGAAAGTGTTAGAAATAAAAGAAATAGCTTTAGGATGGTGTCTTATTAATATTTTTGGCCTCACTGTGTGGGGGCTCCAGAACCCTTCAGTGTGTAAGCATCGCCTAACAAAACAATAGCCAGAATAGTAACAACAAAACTTATTAAAACATTCAAAATTTATTTTGTTATGTTACTTAACATTTTTGTTAAGCCATGATGGAAGATATCTATTGGCTTGCTAAAATGGTAAATCTACAAAACTTGTCATTTAAGAGAGTTCTATTTATGAGAGATTTGCCATCATTTAAAAAAAATTGCTCAGATTTTATTTTTCAGTCTCCAAGTGGTTTCCTAAGCCCAAAGGTTTCCACACTAGACTCATATATAACACTGCCTTAGGGCAAACTCTTTCCTTTGACAACACAATCAACCCCCACTCTAAGGATTTTTTAAATTAAATACACACACACACACACACACACACACACATAAAATATCCATTCCTATGAAGTAGTCAGGATTAAATTGCTAATTCAAGATGTCCTTAATAGTGCCCCAAGTGTCCTTTATATATTAAGGTCTGTGACCTTAACGACAATCATGCTTTAAGGCATCGATGGCATATCAGCATCTCCACGCTTCATGGGGGTCATGCATCCCTCCCTCTAACTCTCTGCCCCCTCCCCATTTTTCCCTCTCTCTTTGGCCCAGTTTGTCATTTTTGTAGCACTGGTAAACATTTAAATCAATGCAAGTTAACATTTAAATGAATGCATGCATGTTAACTATGTCAATGGAGTTCATTGAAAAAGGTTCATGAATGTGAATATTAAGAAGTTATGCATCATAGCAGAACCATCTGAAAATACACATATTCCATCTCTTGAAACAGAGAAAAGGCATCACCGGATGGCTCAAACACAGGTTATACGACTGTCAGTAAAATGTAGACATTCAGTCCTTACCTGCTTCACTGCATGATGACAAACAGAGCTGAAAGGCACACCAAAGCAGAAGTCCCCCCGACCCCAATCATCTGCCTTCCAAGCTGCTGTGACAGCGTTACACCCTGGCGTCGTTTTCTTTGCTTACATGCATGTGAGCGGCTGGGCTATCTGGAAGCGATGGGAGGGTTATTTACCAGCCCCAGTCCCTTCCTCCTCTCCGGCAGCCTGGGGCTGGCGGCTCACGCTGCTGGGAAGCTGCATCTCATCTCCGGACAGAGCGCCTGCCCAGCCTTTCCCAGCCGGGTTCCCATCGGAAGGAGGTCCCTGCTCTAAAGGGCTGACCACGTTCTCGACCTGGTGCCAAGGAAAACGCTCTCTGGTTCAACTCCTGGGGACTGGGGGAACAGCCACGAGAGCCGCGGGAACCCCGGGCCGCTGCTGCCTGCGGTAACCAGTGGCCAGAAAGCGCCCCCGCCCCCACCTCGGGTGGACGCCGGAGAAGAGGGCTCCAGTCCCAGATGCGCCTGCCCCCCCGCGCCACCTCCAAGAAAAGGGAAACATAAAAATAAAAGCCCGACTGGAAAGCGGATATCATACAAGCTCAAGGACTCGCAGCCCTGACTCTTGGCGCTGAACTTCAACCTTAGAGTCCAAGCGCCAGCTCCGTCCAAGTTGAAACCAACTCCCACACCCCACCGCCCCCCGGGTTCCTGCCAGCTGCAGAAGGGAGGGAGCGACGGTCACCAATACTTAAACGCGGAGCCCGAGAAGTCAGGCAGCCATCCTGAACCCAACTCAGCAATCAGATGGCGACGGGACTCGGGCTTTCCGGAGCAGGCAGGCTAAAGAGCCCTCGTGAGTTGGTCTTCGGGATCGCTCATGAGAAATTAATTAATTGACACAAACGCAGAAGGGCTTTGAGAGGAGAGGCCCCAGCTCCCAAGGCTGTCCGCTGGCACAGCCAAGAGGCGTTTGCTCAAGTGCGGCCAGAGGAACACTGGACATGGAGCCCCCCGAGCCCCGGGCCGGCACAGCCCCCAGCAGGCAGCCGTTCGCCGCAGGGCTGAGTGCGCAGCCTGCGCCAGCCAGCAGGTGGGCCCGGGCACAGTCCCCACCCACGCGGGTCACTCCCACCGCCAGCACCCGGCTCCGCTCGGGGGCGGCAGTCCGGCGGGCGCCCGCACCTCCGCGCTCCCTGCGCCCAGGGGGCTTAGGCGTCGCCAGGACCTGCGGACCATCTCCGGGCACAGTCGCCTGTTGCTAGTCCCCTGGAGACAGCGTCGTGGGCTGCGGGAGCCTGGCTGTGCTCATCCCCTCCCCACGCCCGAGGGTCGGGTCGTGGCCCAGCACAGCGCACTTACCCAGCACCGAACGCCCGAGCCTGTCTGGGGGGGACTAGCCGGAGGGGCGACGTGGCTGCGCCGAAAGTTGGTGCCCCCTCCCTCCGCCCTGCGCAACGGCAGCAGTGCTCCGCGGGGCTCCCAGCTGGTGAACCCCGCTAAGCCCCGGCTTCTTCAGCTGAGGTCAGGGACGCGCAGGGCACCTGTCAGGCCGGACGACCAGACAGGGAAGGAGCCTCGGGCCGGGTGAGGGGCGCCAGGCGGTGCAGCCGGGTCTCAGCCCCGGCTTCGCGGTGGGAGCCTCGGGGAAAGCCCTCGGCTCCCCGGAGTGGGGGATGGGCTGAGGCGGCACCGGGAGCACTTCCGTCTGGAAGCTAAAAGGGCTTCTGAATTTAAAAAGCATTACTTAGGTTGTCGTGTCAGCCATCAGCGACCACGGGAACAGTTCTTTCCGAGAATTAATTAATTTTTTTTTTTTGGAAAAGGAAGAAGGACAGGAAAAAAAAAAAATGCTTGAACCATAGGTCTCACCTCCATTCATCCCAATAAAGAGAAATGTTGCACAAACCAGAAACTTGTTCTTATGGGGAGGGGGGAGGCGTCTCAGAGAAAAACCCATAAACCTCAGCATTCCTTCGAGATTACTGATACATGCAGGTTTGGCCTTTAATGAATACAATGTCCTTATCATATGCGAAGTAAAAGCTAGGATGTAAAATGTTTCCCAACACTCCTATACTTAAAGGGACATGATCATCATAACTGTCAGTTAAGCCCACAAAAATGTTCATAAAAGCCAAAAAAACACTGACATATTAACGTACTTCTTGAAACTTGAGTCTGCGGGTTGAACACATGTGGAGGGAGGCGATTACACTTTTCATGTGAAGCCTGCCTTTCGATGCATTAGAGCCAGGAGAGTCGAGGCTTTCCTCAGACAGCTCTCCTCTGAAGTGAGCGCCTTGTGTCCATAGATGGTCGCCGGCTGAATTCACAGAATCAGAAGTGTGCTCCCAGACAGGATGCCTGGACTGAAGTACAGTGCCCAGAATAACCTGTCCGCGCGTGACGGGGAATGTCACCCGAGAAAAGAAAATGGTGCACTGGAAACACACTCCTCGCCAGACAGCGGCTCTCAGTGCTCAGTGGCCTGCCAAACCCATAAAAACGCACCTTACCCAGCCCCCTCCCCCCCATTCACCCCATTGCTTGCCATGAGCAGCCCTGGCTGAAGAACCTACTGACGATCAGACTAGGGAGCCTTCCCAGACCCTGGGACGGTCAGAAGGTCTCTCTTAAGCTCACTCGTAGAGAAGCATAAAATTTGACCTTTCAGATGGTACAAGTGTGTGTCTGCCAGGAAGCATTCATGGGAGGAGGAAGTGGGGGGGACTGTTTCCTATAGCCTCTGATACCAATGAGGACAGAAATAAACACAGGATGTAAAAGAGATGAGGTGATTCGTTACATGGGCTGGATCTCAGCACAACTGCGAGTAACATACTAATTAGACATGGTCACACAGATCTCTGAGTTCTGAAAGTCACAGACAGGAAACATTTTTAAAAAGCGGCACTTTTTAAGCAAGCACAGCTTATTGAAAATAGCAGCAATAAGTTTCTAATAAAGTGGAAAGAGGATAACTTACCCGAGGAAATCTCAGGAAGCGAGAGGACAGTGAGAAAAAATGCATCCAGAATTCAAACGGAGGCTCCATGATCTCCCAAATCAGGGTACAGTGACGAGCTGCGGGGCGCTGGGACTTTGAAATAATCAGCAGTTCCTGGTGGCGTGTAACCAAGTGGAAACCAGTTACACCGGGAGCCGAGATCCCCCAAGGAAGGAAAGCAAAACGCGGAAGAAGTGCCTTTTATTGGGGGTGGGGGCAGCGGGGTGGAAGGGGGCTTCTGTGTGATGATCCTTCAGTGGACAAAATGCAAAATCACCGACAGAAGGGGGGGGGGGGCAGAAGCCCTGTAACCCCAGAGGGTGGGAGGCGGAAAACAGAGAAGCCTGCAGGGAGCAGAAGCTCGCGTCCAAGACAAGGAGAGGAAGGAGACTAGGGCGCAAGGCTGTAGCCCCCCAGACAGATGGAGCGGCGGGAAGGACTGAGCTGCTGGGAAGCGTCCAATGAGAATCCGCGAGGGCCCCGTCTCGGAAACCCTCCTCTCATCTCCCCACTCTCCCTACCTCACGAGCTACCTGCGTCGGGAACACCATGATTAGGATTAATAGCATTCCATCAGCGCGTTCCACTAGGATTTCCCTTGAACCCGCTCCCCCCCAGCTACTGGGGGGGGCATACGTAGTAAAGCAGCCGGGCTCGGCCAGACCCCCCTCCCCGCCATGCACGGCTGTGGTCACTCAGGATGACCAAATCATCAGCATTGGGGGGGCGGGAGGCGATCGAAGGGCCGAAGATGCGGCTGAGGCCGCCCGGGGCGCTGCGCCAAGGGGACCCGGCACAGGGGTCAGCAGCCGGCGGAGGCGGCGGGAGCTCTCCCGGGTCCTGATTTCCCGGCGGATCTGCGGCCCGAGGCTCCAGGCTATCGACCTTGACCCGAAACCGCAGCCTCAGAAGCCTGGCTTTAGAAGCTGGAGCTCTGGAGGTTCTGGGGACCGTCCCTGGGGCGCCAGTGGCAGGCTGTCAGGCTCCGCGTCCCCGTGGTTTCCGCACAGTTCCCGCGGGAGAGCGCGCTAGAAACGGCTTTGCTGCAGAACGCATTCTTTCGCCTTTTCGGATCCCGCTACCGCACAAACGATCGCCTGATCGATCGGGTAAGACCTGGATGGCTTCTCCCCATCCTCTCCAGGGTCGCATGCCTTCTCCAAGACCAAACCCCTAGTGTCGGTCTCTCTGTCCCTGCATTCGGGAACTTCCCTTTCCTCGTTGAAACCTACCTCCCCTAGGAAATCGCTACTGTGACCGAGGGGCTGGTAGTTCTCCTGGGGGGGCGGTTTATATTTTGGCTGTGAAATCCCCTGGCCATCCCGGATCCCAGACCTTCCGTAGGGAACAGCCCTCTCTCCGGGGGCTCACCCCGGAGCCAATGTCTGGATAAAGAGCACCGTGGGGGTCTTCTGCCCTCTGCTCTATCTTCCTCTGGACTCCAAAGCAAGCATATTCTCTCTCTCTCTCTCTCTCTCTCTCTCTCTCTCTCTCTCTCTCTCTCTCTCTCTCTCTGTCTCTCTCTCTCTCTCTCTCTCAGGCTGAAAGGCTGAAAGGTGGGGTGGAAATTGATTTCTTGCACAGGCAGCGAATGACAGAGGAACTAAACATTCACCCTAGAGTAAAAGTGTTCTTGGTAAGTGATCTTATTTTCTGCAGTTGAAACGGAAAGGCATTGCTGCCCACTGCCCCATCCCCCGCTTCATTCACTTATTTACTCTTGGCACGGAAATCACCACCTGGGTCACTCAGACGGTTTCTACAGTCATTTGTAAGGGTGAGTTTGAAGTAAGGAGCTTTAAGGCCTTCCTTTCCTACACCCAAAGCTGAAACACAAGTAAAGCTGATCCTTACTTGCACTGCTAAAGGGATATTTAAATATCTCCCTTATTCTTACTAATCCTCTTTCCTTTCTGAAAATAATAGTTTCCAGTAGGAGCTCCATGTCTATGCTCACTCATGTGTACATCTTGGTTCAGTTTCTTGGACACATCTGTAGCCTCCAAAACAGTGATGTGCGTGTTGTGATGAGACCCATAGTTTCATAAGGGCCTCTGGTTTGCATGTCTTTAGCAACGCCAGCGCACGCGTGCCCGTCACGTGAAGAGCATAGGTGTACGAGAGAAGCCAGCAGCTCTTGAGAGTGCTTCCACATGGGCACTGAGTGCAGAATAACAAATCTGGCAAATGGACTGAACTTGGTTTTCAAGCGTAAGCCAACCATTTTGGATGTGAGCGCTGGAAGGAGACTTGGTCTAAGAGAAAGCATTGCAATTGTGAGTTATGGAGTATATTTACTGGTGAAAAATTCATATTCAATTACTTCCTCTATTATTGTCAATCCCTCTACTGTAAATGATTTGCCCACGAAATTCAATGATAAAGAAAAAGCTAATCGGTGCACAGTTTATTTCTGGTGCAAACAGGGTGGGTTTAACTTCACTGGAAATATTGGATATTAAAATTCCATTGATTAGAATAAACTTCATTTCAGATAGTCAATTCTTTAGAAATCAGCAGCATAAAATCTCAGGAGACAACTAAGTGACATGTTACAGAGCAAGACAAGCATGCATGTGCACAAGTATCTATCATCATCATTATCAAACTTGGGGCGGGGGCCGGTAAGGACTTGTTTGTATAATTTTTCTTCTTTCTCTCCTTAGGCTGTATTCCTGCCCTAATGATGTCATAGAGCAGAAGTTTTTCGTTAGTCACCTCATTTTACCAAAAGGGTGATTTCTGTGTATGCCTTGTGTTTTATAGAGACTGTATTTTGCTGGGGAATCTGAGGTCCACATAAGAAGGCCGAATACCCTAAATCTCATCCACTACGAATACAACCTAATAGTTGTGATCTAGAGAGAATGCACTTTTCATATAAATCCTCAGTGTGCTGCCTAAACCTACTTGCCTGATTTGCTATTCAAAGAAATACAACTGTTTTTGTTGAGGACCCAGCTTGACTTAAATTACAAAGCATAACATTAGATTTTTTAAATTCTTATATCAAACAAATGGGAGGTTGCTGTTCTTTAAAATACTTGGAGAAAAAAAGTCCAGGATAAAAAAATAATTTTGGGCCCCATGGCTTCTTAATTTCAAAACTGTTTATAACACTGGAAGTTTATTAGATAATTTAAGTGTGTGAGCATTATATTTAATTAGATGGTTATAACTGATGGACCTCAAAATAGAGTTGAAAGCTTTCTATCTCCTGGCTGGCTTTACCTTAAGTACGAGTCTGGTTTGTACGTAGAACTTTCTCAGAAATTATGTTTTAATTTCACATGGAGCATGTGCTGTCCTGTAATATTGGAGATCATTGGTATTTTAGCACATTTTGTTTTACCGGTGATGTTCTTGCTTACTACCCTGGTTCCTTGTTCTTTTCAGTGTGAGCACATCATCTAATGTGTAACTTACCATCGCTCTATTACAATTCCTAATCTAAGCAACGCTCAAGATATAGCGTATTAGAGAAATTGTAAAGCAATTTGCTGGTGAAACAAAATGCCAATATGCTTTAGATTATTTTAACCTTAAATCAATTTTACAGCAAAAAATGGGCTGTGATACAATTAAATACATTCAAACTGTCCCTTGTGTACAAGAGGGTCGTACATGACACCCATAATTAGGTGTATATATTTGCCCTTATTCAAATATTTAAATTTATTTATTTTAGTCTCTGCTTTATTTTGGTTTTAGAGCTTTCTCTTTGAAAGTGTCTAGAGTTTCTTAAATCCCAAAGTGGGCAAGCATCTTCACACCTTACTCCATAAGACCACTATGCCGCTAAATACAACGAGCCAACGTATTTGAATCTCAAGAAAGGTATGTTGGAACTCAAATGGGATTTTAAATATCCTTTAGTCTAACTCCTTCTTTAAGTGCATAGTGAAATCACACACTGACTGGTAAATCCATGAAGTTCTGCTATTAGCTGCTAAAACAGGTATGCCTGGAGATTGGGGCAGGGAAGAATGAAAGAAGGAGCCGTAGTACAAAGATGTATAAAATGCAGTCCTTGTTATTGCATTGGTAACTAATACTCCTTATTGTAGAAAGTTTTTATTTCCCTGCTGTGGTTGGTCCTTCCCTAGCTTCTCCACCCTGCCCCCTCAGTGACTGAGGAGCATTTCATGACATAATTTCACTTACTCAAAAGAGAGCCTGTTCTTCCTGTACGTGTATCGGGCTGTGCTCTGGACTAACCCCTCGCCCCTGACCAAATGACCTTAAACTAGATCATTCCAGCCACCTGCAGTCTCATACTCCATGAGGTCGCCCCTATGTTCTTTTTAAAACTCCTGCCAATATACATATATATAAATAGAAGTGTAGCAAAAGAAGAGCCGTCGTCTCAAAATAAGGTGATTAATTAGACCCTGACTTAGTCTGAAATCACACTCGCTCTACGAAGTAAATACAGAGATGAAGACATGTAAAAAAAGTCTGTGCTCCATTAAAACAGGCTTTCTTAATTAGGGGGAAAGCTGTAAGACTTCCACCATTCAGGAGTGTTCAATTTTCTGGAGTGCTTGAAACAATATCAGTCTTCTTGATTCTTTCAGACGCATCAATATTACA
This sequence comes from Furipterus horrens, assembly GCF_987537825.1. Lineage (NCBI taxonomy): Eukaryota > Metazoa > Chordata > Mammalia > Chiroptera > Furipteridae > Furipterus > Furipterus horrens. Next base: position 4,282,989 of record NW_028327185.1, on the reverse strand, counting down.
CGCAACCTTTTTTTTTTTCTTATGCCAATTCTAAAAGACAAATATCAGCACTACATTTTATTGGCAGTTATCACTACTACCTAGATTTAAAAATACAAGAATATAATTATAAGTCCTACAATGCGTTCTGATAAAATTAAAATTTTGCATTCAACTGAGATACTGAAAAAGATGGAACACATATGAGAAATTAATATTGGTTATTTTATAGGCTAAGGGTTGAAAATAAAACCCACACTATTCAAAGCCAATTTGTTCATGAATGCAAATTTCTATATTAAGCACAAAGGTTTATAGAATATTTAAGAGTCTACTGAACAGCCTAGACGAGCGTAGACCTGTTGCTGGTTCCCAAGGTCGTCCCCCACCCCTCCCCACTCAAGGGAGGTTGGTTCTCGCCGATAGGAGAGTACTAGCGCTTCCCTGGATCCACGCTGGATCCAGCCTAGAGTGGTCACATTAAGATAAGCTGTACAGAAAAACACTTGACGTGATAGAAGAAAACTAACTGCAGTTTTGAAATCAGCATGCCCGTTTAAGTCTAAAATAGCAGAAAAATCGAACTCAACAGGAATTATGTTAAAAACTGTTTCCCTGTGTAATCTTTCTTGCCTCAGTCGTCCAGCGGGCCATGGTTCACGGGGTGAGGTAGATTGGTCAGTGTGGACTAAACGTCTTCATCGATGTTTCTGAACAGGACCAAACGTCCACTCATCAGATCAGCTGTGTCTGCCTAATGAAAATCCTACAAGGGGAAAGGAGAGACTCGGAGAAAGATGCCATCACAGCGGAGATGGAGTAATAGGGGACTGTTAGCAAAGAGAAGAGGCAGGCCTCCATTCGGAATCTGGAACAGGGAAGGACACCGATTCTTCCCTAAAACTTCCAGAAGAAATGAAGCCCTGCTGACCCATTTTAGACTTCTGGCCTCCGGAACTTAATTAAGTTAATAAATGTGTGTCATTTCAAGACACTATGTGTTTGTGCTAATATATAATAGCAGCAATAGAAAACAAATAGGACTAGTTGTGCAAAGAGTGCAAAAATCAATAGTGTGCTCTTTCCTCTCTAAAACTTTGTGATTGAACAGCAAGCTCTAGTCTCATGGTCATTCCCTTTCTTCAGGTATTTTTATCAGGATGAAATCTGATTTCATCAACAACCAAGGTGATTCTTCCAACCGGTTTCCTAGGGAATGGATAGGAACTGGGGTTGGGAGAACTAGTTCCCCAGACATAAACTCACAATCTAAAAACTTATCATATGTCATAATTACACTCATTTAGATTGTACTACTCAGCACAGAGTCTCACACACGCTAGCACCCAACACATTCTGGTTCTGTTATAATAATGACTTAGCTATAAGGAAGTGAATACTGCCCGTTACATTTGCAGATTATATGAAAATACGTGGTATGAAGAGAAGACACTATATGCAATAAGATTAAGCACAGAAGCCAGTGAGAATTAGAAAAATATTAAAAGAAATTTAAGATCTAAAATGAGACCATCAGAACAAGACTGACAAGGAGCGGGAGGATGCTTATTTTCATGGAGAAAGTGATATGAAGCAATTTGATCATTTTTCCTTGTATTGTGTACACTATTGCAATCAAGAAAAGAGGCTGAACATTTACTTAATTAGGGTGCATCATTAATTTTAGTGTCTCATGAACTCCTAAGGCCTTTTGCCCTTTTTAATGAAAACAAAAAGAAACCAAGTTACTTGACTGCCAATTCTCTTGGTATCTCTAAATCCCCCTAAATCTCTCATACTTCCAATTCTGAAGAAATGAATACACTGCCCGGGATGAAAAACAACCCTTCAAATTGATCTTGGGCTTTGCCTCTGAGGACACACTAGGAATTTACAGACAAAAGCAATTTTAAAAGACTATATAAAATGAATTCATTTCATATTTATGGAAGGAGACCAGGCCTAAAAGTCAATTCAACAAATGTTTATTGAGCATTTATTCAACAATCATTTACGGACAGTATTACATATAAGAAGCAAAGTTCTAAGTGTTATAAGAATATAAAAATAAGTAAGCTACAGTCTTTACATCCTAGTCAGAGGGTAAGAGAAGTATACTGATAAATATAAAGGTCTTTTTGAGTCCGTCCTACACTCTATTCACATCATCAATCATCCTTTTATTAGAAAGAAAAACAAATTTATTGATTGTCACCTATGGGACAAGCACTTCTTAGGATAAGATGTCAGATGAATAACCAGAGTCAAGCACCGTACAACAAAGAAAACAGTAAGCCTAGAGTTGAATAATTGCTGATGTCTTAGCACAGGCATAAGCCTCTTCAGCAATAAAGCTGGCAAGCTTTACTTATTTATATTACCTAGTAGCTTCTGGAAGCAGGTGAGTGTGTCACCTCTCGCCTGGGTTTGTTGGCAGGAGGAGTCGGCTTAGCCTTTCTGAGGCAATGATTAGAGCATCCTTGAGCTAATAAAAATCTTCCCAAGGAACTCACACATCTGCTTAAACGATCCACGGTTGTTTCTTTTTTTCTTGAATTAAATGTATTGGGGTGACACTGGTTAATAAGATTAGATAGATTTCAAGTTCCTCTGAGTTGCAAATAGGTTTCTCATAAACAAGCAATAGGAACAACAGTGTAGCACATGTATCCCATGAGTCCAGATGTCTTTCTGGGTCCCTGACGCGTACAGCTGGTCATGCAATACCTCTTATGAGAAGAATGTCTCAGAGCATTCTAAACCAATAAACTCACAACTGAACTCACCATCTTTTTCCTCAAACACTATTTTTTTCCCCAGTGAATGGTCCCCAGTCTCAGAGAATGCTCCCACCATCCATCCAACTGGGTCCTTCTTGAATTACTTTCTTACTCTTCCTCCAAAGTCAATCAATAGCAAAAACCTATGACATTCTGGCCAATCCTCTCCCACTGCACCACCACAGCCTTCGCCACATCATCATCACTTCTCATTCCGAGTACGGAAAGCACCTCCCAACTGTGTCGAATCTGGGTCCCCCAGTTATGATCCTTTGCCCTTAGAACGGTTCTCGCTGTTCTCAGGATCAGCCCACTGTTCCCTAACGTGGCTTAGGAACCACATAGCCCAGCCCCAACCAAATCCCACATCTTCAAGTTGCATAAAACTCTTCTTTATCCTCTTCAGTCAAGACACTGCTTTATGCCACTCCCCCCTGGCTGCCACGCGCCCCCTGTCTTTCACACCTGCTATCCGTCTGCCTAGAACATGTTCCCTTTTCCTCTGTCCTGGCTTGACTTCCACGCAACTGACCTATCACAGGCCAGGTGTGCCTTTGACATGTCTGACTCAGCGACATCCCTACGACAGGCCTCGTATTTGCAGGTGGGCACGAAGTGATCACTAATAACTAGACAGGAAAGTGAATTAGGTTTTCAACTCCAGGGAAACTTTTAATTCCTTACCTTTCCTTAGATGTTAACTCTCTAATATTACAGCCCAGTGAACCCATGGGAAAGCATACCATCATCAGTTAATCTTTATTAATAATAGATACTTTGTTTTGAAATAAGAATTAAATGCCCTCCAAATATTTATAAATATGAAGAAGAAAAGAAATAGCAAGGCACAACACACTATTGCTGTTCTGGCACTTCTAAGCGACCGAATTCACCTAAAAAATAAATAAATAAAAAGCAACAAAAACTCTTGTTTGCTCCAGGAATATGACGTAGCTTTTTCTTAAATGTGGCTGTGGAGCTGGCTGTTCGCAAACAAGACAAATGACTAAATGCGCCAGCGTCAGGCCCGTTGAAAGAGTGGGTGAGGGAAAATCACAGAGGCACGCGCAGGAGCAGGTGTGTGGGGTCCATGGTTGCCCAGCGCACACCCAGAACCTAACAGGAAACATTGCCACACCCCAGGAGGGGTGCGGATCCTCAGGCCACGTGATCCTCAGAGCTGCCTGAGTGATGCAGGGGCCCCTCCGAGCAGGACCGGGCACGAGAGCCACACAACCGGGCAGGATCTTGGCTCTGGTCCTGTCCTGCCAACCCGATATTTGTGGATGGAAAAGCACGAGCCTCTCGCTGGCAGCATCGATGTCTGTCCCGCTCTTTGCCAGAAGTGACGCGTCAGCGCCAGACCGCGGCTGCTGCCGTGGGGGCTCTGCCCGGGCCAACTTCTTTCCTGGGAGGCCAGCTTCTGGCAGGTCAGTTCTGGCCAAGTAAGCACGAACCTTGCACCGACATCATTATGAACAAACCGTCTGAAGTCATTCTAATGGCTGCAGTAATCCTTAAGTATTTTCAGTATTATTTCTGATGTTAACAGACCTGATGGAGTTATATTTTCTCTAAGGACCCCTCTCCACCATCCTGCTTTCCTGTGCTCATACACCCTTTCCTATTATTCTGTATCCTTGTATGAAGGATCCAAATGCAGGTTAAGTTCCTCATGAATTTTTTTCTTCCCCAAAGGGACTTTGCCCTTGTTTGTTTTCTTCAGAAGCAGAAATTTAGAATATATAAAATACATATGCTCACAACTGCCCTATGGATACAGAAATCATATTACCATTTGTCTAAAGAAACATGTGCATTTTCCTCCACATTTTGGGGTTTGGGAAATATATAAAGATCTTGATTTTACTAATGCTCTAAACTTTCAAAGGAAAATTCTTATTCTTACTCTAGTTGTAGATATTTATATATCATATACATATTTTTCAATAATGGATTATGTACATTATTCTGCTGAGTATTTTAACTAAGGTTGTACTTAAATGCATACATCTAAGCCTTTTCTTGAATAATATTACATTCCCTTTAAATCACAAGTAGAACACACCAGAAAACTTAAAATTCTCAATCGTACCTGATGAAGTCTGGAAGCTATTTTGAATGAATGACTTAGAGAGGCTGTTCTTTGGGAAGTGGCAGAAGACAAAGTTTATGTAAGTCTAAAAATTTACTAAGAACAATGTCAATGATAAAGAAACCAAAAGTTGTCTGGCAGATCAATACGGAATTCCCTTTAATACAGCTTTAGGATGTTAAGTGATTCTAATAAATCACCTGTATTTTACATAAGTGTAAACTAATACTTGAGGTTTATTTGATCCATACACTTATAAAATGCTTGTTGAAACGATAAAGTTTCTACAGATATTTCAGATTCCACAAAAATAATTTTGTTATTACAAACTATAGGGTTCCACATCTGGAGATTTTTCTATAAAGCTACTTAGAATCAAAATATTACTAAAGCTACTTGTGATTTATTATTGCTTTTACTCTACTTGTTTCTTTTCAAAATCATCACTATTAACTCTTTTTTAAAATCTAGTGGTAATTCTATTACTCAAAAATTTAAAAGATTCAGATTTCTATACTTCATATAAAACTATCTAAGGATACTGACCTTTACATTTATGGTTACAATCATAAAACTTCCCTGTTATTGACCGTCATATACTTTCTAGTGATCTCTTAAAGCTACAGGAAGCTTATTTCTAAGATAGTTCAAGAATATTTTTCTTTCCTCCCTATAGTGCCTCTCAATTGTTTTGGCCTTATGTTTCATGAGATACATTCTGATGCAGGTGCTTGTAACAAAATGTGCCTCATTGATGGCCAACCCCAGAGTTCGCTGTCAGCGTTGATTCTGTTCAGCTTAGCAGTGGCCTTGAACTCAGTCAAGCACAATGTTCTTATCACTTGACTTCATGGGGTGGGTAGCAGTGATTCCTTCTAGTGCATCTTATCTTTCCAATCATCCTTTTCTGCCCGGGTAGCAAAGGCACTTCCTACAACTCCTAATGTGCCACATGGGATAAGTAATTAATGACAAGGGCTGGTGGGATCAGCATGGGACTCATGCCCGCTGCTGAGTCTCCGGGGCAGTCTACACAGGCCTCATCATGACAGGTACACAGGGAGCGTTACAGGGAGAAAGAATGAATCATTCAGTCATAATGTGCATCTTCAGAAACATTCCATGTGCAGTACTATGAAGTTTTGTTCCTGAAGTAGTGTCTGTTGTAGGATTCTTTTTATATTTTAAAAGGGAAAGGACTAGACTTTCCTTCAATGCACAAATCTTTTAGAATAAATCCATGCTTGAGATTAACAAATGTAATATAATTAGTACATTGATCCCATGTATGACAGCGCAGTGCATGTTACAGACTTGGAATGAGTGTTAAAAAAAAAATTCCCAGAGAGACTCAAAACATGCTGGATCAGAAAAAATTCACTTGGGAGATAATGTCTATTTCCTTCCTTAATAAAACATGTGTACGTGTGTGTATGTGTGCCCTGTCCTTTTTGCGAGCTGACTTTTCTATGGGAATATATAAGCCAACAGTAGTGCAGTTATTCACCCAATTTCTTGAGGTTTGCCTGGACAATTTACATCAAACGTTACAATGAACATAATTTTTAACCAACCAATTCAATAAAGGCCCAGAGATATTTGGGTTTATGAGGGTTGCAAAGTCAGCAGAGAATGAAATAGGGTGATAGTTAAATTTCTTCTGCTGTTGCTAACTTCCTTTATCAACTCAATCAGCACTGAGCTTATTGACTTCATTATAGCTTATTTGTAAAATTTAAATTGGAAGGACTTAATTTGTGACAGCGTTTATGGAGCAGAAAGGACAGAGTGCAGGGATCAGACCGTAGGGATCCCATAAATCAGTTGTGTGAGCTAGTCCTAGACACAGAACGCTCTGCGCTTAGTGTTGAGGGATAAACAATCGATGCAATAATAATTGATGGATATAAGAGATCTTTCTAAGACTTATTTGTGATTGATTGTGAAAATTATTTGGAGTATCGTGATAGAACAGATTCTCTAAGGAATTCTCCCATTCCTCAACAACCAGACCCAGACTGGACATAATTTCCACGTCCTAATGCAGGTAGGAGAGGTCTCTAAAGAGCTATGTACTAGTGAGATAATCAGATAAACCAGTTAAATTAAATATGTTATAGATATGTAAATATGTGTGGTAGAGGACATGTGCCATCATTAGCAAAGCTCACTGAACAAATTCAAATGATTTCCGAGAGCTGATGTCCGTGCCTACTAATACTGTGACATACTTTTCGTTATTATCTGAGCTCCTTAGTCTCTGTTGTTCTGCGCATCTCCAGGCTAGTTTCAGAGACACACTTTGGGGTTTGCTGTGCGGCCACTTACGCAAAAACACAATCATACCATCGCTCTCCCAGAAATACTGTTTAACCAGCTATCTGGGCAACCCTTGGCCCCGTCAAGTGGACACATACAATTAACCAGCATCACGTTCAGTCATTCACATCTATGGCCACGCGACCTTGGCTCGCTCCTGGTTGTGGACATACTTTTCAAAAGTCCTCTATAGTTACTGCCTCCATTTCCTTACTTACAATTCATTCTTTAGTCTATTTTGTCCCTGTTCCTATGACATAAGCAGCCTGTTTTCCCCTCCTTTGCTTCAAAACGGAATGCACGCTGCCAAGTCTCCAATTACGTTTTGTTTAGAAAATCTGCTTATAGACCATGTGAATGTCCTTTTCTAGACCATTAGACCCTGCTGACTACTCCTCGCTTCCTCAGATTCTTGTCTTGCCTCTTTGTGGCCCCTAATTTTACACCACCTTAGTGGCTCTTCATTCTCATTCCCCTTTATGGGTTTTTTTACTACTCTTTTTTCCTTAAATGTTAATGTTTCCAGATCTTGTCTTTTACTCTGGACACATTTTAAGTAAATCCTCAGTGGGTTTTTTATAGCCTAACATTGCTTCCATAACACGCTGCCCCAGTACAATCTCCCCAAGGTTTTCTAATGCTCTACCTCATTTACATAAAAAGTAAAGTTAACTGTAAAGCTTATTAAAATCTATAAAAGCCTATATGATGAACCCCTAAATAACAGGTCCTCTTTTGTATGCAAGTCATTTCAATGTACATCTACATGTCATGTAATCTCATGATATCCAACCATTTTCCAATTTCATATGCTAGTCACTTTTTTTTATTATAACATTTTAACAATCGATATCCATACAACTTATATTAACATAAAAAAATCGATGTGAATTCTTGCTTCCAACTTCATATGCCAATGTAGACCCGGATTCTATTAACAGATACCGTGTTTGTAAATCATAGCCTGTATAGTCATGCATGACACAAGGAGATAAAGAATTACAGTCACATGTCACTTAATAACGAGGCTCTGTTCTGCAAAATGCATCATTAGGTAGGTTTGTACGTGTAGCAACGTCATCAGCTGAGGTAGCACGAACCCTGCACACCTAGGTTAGATGGTACAGCCTGCCCGACTGCTCCTGAGCTGGAAACCTGCGTCAGCTGTAACACAAGGGTAAGTGTTTGTGTACCTAAACGATCTACACACACAAAAGGTGCAGGAAAAATACGGTACAAGAGGCTAAAAGGGAACAGCTGTAAAGACAGTGACCATGAACAGAGCTTGTGGACCGTCGGGTGCTCTGGGCATGTCTGGTGTGACGGGTGTGGCGTGAGGCCGAGGGCGGGGCTGCACACAATGTGGGCTCAGGCTACACCACCTTTATAAAAGTATTTCTCCTCCTTCAGTAACAGAAGTAACTTAGATTCTATTGTAGCTTTCTTACTGTAAAAACTTTTCAATTTTCAAATGTTTCACTCTTTTATAATAGCCCAGCTCACAACAGACATTAGACAGCTGTAAAAACCATTGCTTTGTTTATATTCTTATTGGCTAACCTTGTCTCTAGTTTAACTTTTTTACATTTTTTTGTTAAAAACCAAGACACAAACCCACGCACTGGCCTGGGCCCACCATAGCACTGTCCTCTACCCGCATCCTGTCCCCGCGGAGGTCTCTGGGGACACTCGTGGAGGAGACGTGGGCTACAGTAACGCCTTCTTGCGGAACATCTCCTGAAAGCCCTGCTTGAGACTCACTGAGAGGGGCCCTCTTTCCGGAAATACGCCCGTGGTCGTCTGTGTGCTTCGTTTCTCTTTTTCATCGTGAATTTACTTGTGAGCGGGCAGCCCTGTGGCATTACGAGGGCTACAGTGTCACTAGCCAGCAGGAATGTTTTAGCTCCATTATACTCTCATGGGACCACTGTCGTGCACACAGGCCACTGCTGACTACAGCATCGGTAGGCAGTACATGACTATATATTTATTTACTGTGCGCTGTCAGAGTATGTCGTATCCCAAATGTATTAATAGCAGCTCTATAAATGTTACTGAACAAATCTCATACTGCAACAGGACATGAGACAAGACATGGTTCTGCCGCTGAGAAAATATTCCTCTAACAGACATGCGGGTTACCACGTGCTTACAACTTTAGTGCAATTTTATGTAGTGTAATTTAAAATTAAATGTATGAAAATGATAGAAAGATGGTAGATGGAAGAGATCATCAGTATCTGTCTCTTCAGCAATAATATTTTTAAAAGTTTGTTTATTTATTTTTAGAGAGAGGGAAAGGAGAAAGACAGGGAGAGAAACGTCACTGTGTGGTTGCCTCTCACTCACACCTCCAACTGGGGACCTGGCATGCAACCGAGTCACGTGCCCTGACTGGGAATCGAACCGACGACACTTGGCTTGCAGGCTGACACTCAATCCACTGAGCCACAGCAGCCAGGGCTCATCAATAATATTTTTAATGGTAAACCTTGGAAACTCCCACGTAAGTCAGAGCATGAATGCTGCTCTGAAAATGAATGCTACATTGGAGAGGGAAGCCGAAATATTGTGGATTCTAATGAACATGTAGTTGTAACAAATCTTGGTCATTTTAAGAAAAAAAATCCTAAAGCACCTTCAATCGGAGTGAATTCTTGACATTTGGACAGTTTTACTTTCTGCTTAAATCAATGTATTTTAAACTTGATCCCATTTTCTTTTCATGGGAGACACTGAACAGTGCATATATTATTGTTTTTACCGCTTTTGTAAACATTCTTCCCAAATTTTGTGCAGACCCTTGTCATTAATGTAGACTCTTAAAATATTGTCTAAGGCCATCACTTAAAACAGTAGCTGGAGCAGAATTAAGATGTTACATATATTCAAATGAGCATAGGGATGAATTAGGGAGTTCTGCGGGAACATGGCTATCACTGGGAATGGAGATAGAATTTCTGTCTAAATTAACGTGTTTCTTACCTGAAACATCGCTATAGTAGGATAATGAATAAATGCATTACTTTATTAAGTGATAGCTTTAAAATTCACAGATTTTCTTGCAAATCCTTTGAAAGGATCTGATTATGCTTCCATGGGCATCATGATAAACCACTGTTTATTAGACAAAATGAGTTAATCACTGGAGAAATCATTCACGGTACTTGAGATCTGATTGGACGACATTCTGGAAGCTGGTCTTAGCCTGGGTGATAGACAGTAAAAGGACTTTCTTGATATTTAGTGAGGCAATTTCAAATGAAGCTATATTAGGCTCCGTGTGTTAAAGACGGCAGCCGTTTCAGTGGCTTCATGACTTGCAAGGCTGGTAGCCCGCCAACCCAACGATTAAGTCCTCCAGGAACCCAGAGGAGTCAGTCGTGAAGCAATAAGCATAATGCTTAGCACTTTTAATCTCCAGAATATTTTGTAAACATTATCTAATTAATATTTACATCAATCCCTGTAGGCAGATGAATATCATTCTCATTTTACTGATGTGAGAACAAAGCACATTATGTGCAAATGCCAAGTCACAGAGCACAAAATGGTGCTTTGGTACCAATAACCTCAGAAACTCAAGACTTTTAAGTTAACTGGAAATTCGAATTTCTAAGCATGATTTAAGTTGATTTTTAGAGTTAAGGCTATGTTTCCTAAAAGGTGACATGCTATAATTAGCATTATATAAATACTTTAAATACAAATCTAATCATTTATCTTTTAGTTGTAAAAGTCATTTCAATGTATCATTCTTTCAAATTACAGCCCAGATTCTGAATTAATTATCTTTTTAATATTCTGTGCTTTCCTGTACTTTTTGTTCAATTATAATCGACATTATAAACATTCTTCATACTCATCCTTTTTTATGATTTTAGAATTACAAAAATAACATCATCTCATTGTAGGCAAAGGCACGACATAAATTATAAACCAGGGTTTCCGTCAGCAGCCCCCAGCTCCACAGCCCCACGGCAGGAATATTGGCATCTCGGTATATGGACCGCCGTACGTTTCTCTCCCCTCATACAAACAGACACATTTGCAGGGATCCCATTTATTCTCTTGTACATTTTTATATAGAAATAATAACATATTTTACGCTGTGTTTTGTCACTTGCTGTTTTCACTTAGCCATAAATCTAAGCTACACCTCGCCACTCCTTTGCTCAAAGTCCTCTAAGGACCCAAATTCAAGGTCCCGTGCACACATCACAAGGCACGCCCGCGACCCCCACTGCCCCGCTCTCCTCGGACACCCCCAAGCGTGCCCACAGGCATTTACACTCCCTGTAGGAAGGAGTCACCCTCACGTAGCTGCCTGGCTTTTTTTTAAAAAACCACCTAAATTGTAATGGTGAGGAGTTTGCCCTGCGGAAGAACAAATGACCAGCCCTCTGTCGCAGCAAAAGCAGGGCCCTGTGACCTTCTGCCGAAGGACTGGCGTCTCAGCACCACGGGTGTGCAGGGCACGGGTGAGGCAGCGGTCCGTTGGCTGACCTCCCTTGTAAGAAAGCGGGCAGAGGCCCCACAGTTGCGAGTGGCCGCAGCCTGGCACTGAAAGGTCACGGCCGCCAGCCCCCTGCCCTTCTTACCCGGGAGGATGCTGACGACTCCCTTCTCGCCCGTCACTACACACTCACGGTGGCCCCCCCTCGTCTCAGCACCCGCCGCCCCTGAGAGATGGCGTTTGCTGACTTGCTTGTTATTTTTAAGCATGACCCCTACACACTGACGGGCAATGAGTGCAGCTATGTGGGGGGATTTTACATTTTGTTGCCTACTAACAACTGGAGATTATTTTCACACATCGATGGCCCATAAGTTTTTTTTTTTTCTGTAAATTTTTATGTCCTTTGCCCAATTTTCAAAATGTTCTCATTTTAGTTTTAAAGCTTTTATTTGATAAGGATTAGCTCTTTGTCTATAATCTGAGTTGCATCTGTTTCTCACGTGTTCTTCTAAAAGGTTTCATTTTTTAATATGGCAAAATATACCTGTTTTTACTATTGTCGAGTACGGCATAGGAGGACCCCCTTACCCCTATAATGTATGTGTAGTCTCCTGCTGGTCAGTTTAAAAAATCAGCATCTTAAGTCATTTGGGGTTTATTTAAAATTGTACTGTGACACGTAACTCTGCCTTTATTTTCTTTTTGATTGGCACTCATGGATACCATTAGATTTATCAACTGAAATATCTTTTTATTCCACTTCAATATTTCACCTGTTTTATTATACCCATTTAAATATACTGACCTATATATTCCTAGAATATTAAAATGTTTTATATTTGAAGTGAAACAACATAATAATGATTTGACCTCCAGAGTCTGACATTACATTTTGATACCAGATGGTGCAAGCCTCTTCGTACATTTATTAGCTGACCTTGGGTATTGTCTATATTGTTAACTAAAAAGAAAAGTTTGGGATTATGAATTTAAAAGCATTAAATTACCGTGATCAATTTGTTTACTTTTTGTAAAGCCCTGTTGATTTAGTCTGAGTTCCCTACACAACAGAGCCTAAAACAAGAATCCAAGGATAGATACTTTATTTGGGGCGCACATGTGAGGCAGGGATAGGAGTGGGAAGGAAAGGAGGAAAGAGAGACCATTGGCAAGCAACACACTGCCTGGTAGCCAGGGATGTAAAATGAGCCTGGGGCAAGAAAGAATGGATGGTCCCAGGTATCCGACGGGACGCGCAGGACTTCTCCCAGAGAGCTTCAGAGAGCAACTTCTTCTTAGCGTAACCCCAAAATGGGAGGAATGGGACTGATTCCACTGTGATTCGGTCTGCCATCTCCTGGGTCGTCTTATCCAGCCTCCTCAGCAGCCACGTGGGGCCACAGACCCCACAGTCTGCAGTGAGAGGTCGCATCCACGTCTCCAGTGGCCCACAAGCCACAGACTCCAGGATACACCCGTGGGTCCAGCTGTGAACGGGCGGCCCCTTCATACAGGGTGATGGGTCCTATTGTTAAGAACTCAGCTAGAACATAGCGGGAAAGGTGCCTATATTCTGGGTCTTTCGCTACAGATTTTTCATTTCCTTCCTGCACGGTCTCAAAGTGTCATATTCCTTCTTGCCAATACATTCCTCCTTGTCAATACATTCCTTTATGAAGAACCCATTCATGTCCTCAGCACGTCTGTTCCCATAAAGCTGCAAGCAGTGTCTTCTAATTACTGTAATCTCGTATGTATTGATGTGTACGTCTTAGTTCTTCATTCCATGGTCTTCACTCATGATTCTCCTCTCTCTGTTTTTAAGATTATAAGAGCTTTGTCTAGTTTACTGTCCTTTTCAAAAAGAATCAGCTTTTGGATTACTTTGATTTTCTGTTTATTTTCTGTTATTAATACTAGTTTTATTAACGTTTAGCTTGTTTTTATATTGAAATTATACATGATAATAATTATTTATAGTCTTATTTAAAGACCATGACCTGGATAGAATAATATCTTAATATTCTTTTTTATAATAAGCTTAAATTTTTATGAATTGCCAGTCTAAAATAACATTGTAACTACCTGAAAAATGGCTGCAGATGATTATATTAACAGTAAAAATTAAATTTACTTCCAGACATTGGAAAAATTTCATTGAAAGATTTGTGTTCATTTTGAAAGTTAAGATATAATTAATTTAATAAGTATATATTAAAATGCCTAGTAAATCTTAGTGCTTGAAAGAAAAATAACAGGTAGATAATTTTCAGATTTTAATTCACTGATTTATCAGTGTTTCTAGTAGTAGTTGTCAAAACTCTCTTTGCTCTAATGATTTCCTCATAATATTGAAACATATGTGACAGTGTAACAACCGAGCAGAGAATTTATACTACGCATGCTCTATGTATGCAAGAATATTAAATATATTTTAAAAGTAGATTTCCCAAATGCAGCTCTGTGTAAGGCTTGGTTCACCCAAGGGGTCTTCGGTGAGGGACATTTATATCGCCTGAGCTCCGTGACTTTCTATGACCTTCCTCAGTTGTTTTAACTCGGTTTTATAATTTTACTTATGTGCCTTTCATAAATATTACATCAATTGTGATAAATCATGTGGTGCCATTGCTGTAGTCTCTCTAGTCGGCTGGCTTGCAGCTCCGCTTTATTTCAGCCGTGGACTAGAGTGACTGTATCTCTGACTCACCGATCAGCCCGCATCTCAAACTCTTAGTATTTATTCTCTGATCCAAACCTGCTTATTTCTACATGTCTCATTCACTGACTCCTGTGGAATTTTTGTACAATAATTCTTTCATCATCTCCAAATATATTATGTCTTCCTAGTCACTTCTATGCCAATAATCAACTATTTTAACACGACTTGATTTGCCTCATCCATATTTATATGCTGAGTGTCGTGAGAGAAATAAGGGAAATGATGCTTCATGCTGCATATATCAAACCATTATGCTATATAATTTCGACTATGACAATGTTACATATTAATTATATATCAATAAAATTGGGGAAAAACAAAAATTTGTCCAAGGTCTCTCAAACGAAAACATGCCAATAACCTTTGCAATCCTTCAGGTTGGTTCTACATTTCTCTTTTATTAAAAAATGAAAGCTTCTAAAATCTACCTGCTGCTCTTAATAACTAGATATTTACAACAATTGTATTTTCTTAATTGTACTTTCTTTTCAGTTTTTGATACTATTTTATGTTTTCTAAGGAAGGGTAACATTTTGAGCAGGGAATGAGGCAGCTTAATGGTTTTATATTTATACATATTCTTTATTGACGTCTATATTTTATCTGTTATTTACACTGGTATCTCTCCTACTATGCTTTAAATAAAGCATAACTACATTCAGCCCTTTTCTCTAGATGAAGAACAGTATTAATTTCATAAACGTCTGTTTCACCCTCTGTCTATACGGAGAGCACGTCCAGATTAAAACCAAAAATCTCAGTAGTTTGGTTCCATCACTTCAATGCATATATGCATACACACACACACACACACACATACACACACTTGAACATGGAGGTGAGAAGCAGGGTTGTTATTTTCCGATCATGATTTACATTGCTCCCTCCACTCTTTGTTCTAGAAATAGAATGGCCACTGTGGCATCATTTCTGGGTCTACGCTTCAGCTTACCAGGGGCTGGGCGGCAGTTGCGGGGTCGGGGTGGGGGGCACGGCTCTGAATTATAGATCTGGTGTCATCCGGAGATGCAGAGCTCCCCTTTGACCTTCTGGTTTTCTGCTGCCGCCTCTGAGGGGCCATCCTAGAACCCATTTGTTCAGACGTGGCGACAGTTTGGTAAACACTTCTTCCCCCATATTGCTCTCTTACCCACTTGAAAGTGACTTCATTCACTACCACGAGTATAATTTCTGGCTCTTTAATAGGTGACAAAAAATCTATGTATTTCAGACCATTGGTATAAGGGAACTGGAAATAGGTTAAGAGTTGATTCTATCAGTTACTGTCTCTGACACTTCAGATTTTAAAAAATCAATGACTACTTTGAGTTACATGCACACGTATTTTAATAATTATTTTAGAGGTTCTAAATTTTTTTAATTGTGTAAGCCACTTCAAGTATATTTTAAATGACTAGATGAAATAAATATAAGTGTACATGTGAACAAAGTCACCGAAAACTCATCAACATTTCTATTTCTCTTCTAGCAGAGACCTAAAGATATCTTTAAATATATGTCTACTTTTTGAACTTTGTCTTATAAATTTTTATTCCAATTTTTTTTTTCTTTCAGAATCCTATCTCCAGAGTCCCCTTTCTCCTAAATTATATATTTAAGGCAATTCTGCACACCAGTGTTAAAGCCTCAAATACCTTCATGTCTGTGTGTTCCTGCCTGGATTAAGCATGGTGAAGATGGACACAGAGCTGGATTTCTGATCATCTTAGCCTTGTTAATATAAACGAACCCAAATGTTTATTTCCCTCATACTCTTCCATAATCTTCGCTACGGGCTACGAGTCACCCGAGGAGAAGGCCACAGCAATGAAATGACAGGTGACAGAATAAGAAGACGGGGGAGAGAGGTAAACGAGGAGCCAGATTTAGACACGTCTTGCGGAAACATGAATTCATCCAGAACCTCACTCACAGCACCACACGGCCACTAACCACCCTCGAGGAAGGAGAATTCCAAGTACTTCCCTTTAGGACGAGGCATGGGAACGGGCAGACGACACCCGAATTTGGGGGGCGCGCACACATGACTGGAAACACGTTCTTATACAGACTCGACAGACTGTGTGCCAGGAAGGACTCAAGGCTGCGCATGAATGAAAAGGTCCTTGGCGACAGCAAGGAGAAGAAAGGTTTTCCAGAATGCCGTGGCGATCGGCGTACCCGGTCCCCGCTGCCTCAAACATGACATGGGATGGACTTCAGCAAAACGCCCGCGAGAGGAGGCGGCTGCCAGGAAGATGTTTACAAAGCGATGCTGCTCCGAACAGGAGAGGGTGGGGGCCCTTTTCTGCCATTACGAAACACAGAAAATAAACCGCCTTTAAAAAGAGATCGACAACTTCTCCGTGTGGACAAGCAGAAGGCAAAGGAGGGGTAGTAAAGAGGTGTCTCGGCAAAAATGTAGGGGCTTGGACTGTCCAGGCAGGAAACACTTCGGGGTGATTTAGTGAGAGAAACCGAGCTTTGCATGAAACAAGCAGAGACTCTGCCCCCAGCGCACGCAGATGAGGGAGACCCGAGACTCGGTCTGAGTAAGCGACAGGAGTACCTGAGGGGAGTCGCAGCCTGAGAGCACAGCCAGCTTCACAGGAAAAGGTGACGTGCAGGTGGGAATGCCACACTGTGCCCTTGAAGTCTCTGGTGCTGGGTGATCCACAGACTCCAGCTAAGGCTGAGCTGGGACTTAGGGGACAGCCAGTGTGTACACATTATAAATTATTATTTATCATTGTTGGGGTCCCCAAAAGCAAACCCAAAGAAGTAGGGTGGCTGTGTGATTTACAAAGAAGTGGTCTTAGGAAAACTAGTAAGGCTGTAAGGAAAGAGGGACAAGAGGTGGAAGAAGCCACTCAAGAGTCTCATTTCAAGCCGAGTGCTGTTATTCAGCAGGGGCACTCTCATCTGTGAGGAAGTCACGCATCAGAGACCGAACCAGGGAAAGGAAAATCCCCAGGGCCCTGGGCGCCCAAGGGCGGGCCTCTGACATGAGAACGTCTGCCCAGGAGAAGGAAAAGCACAGGAGGAGGAGGTTCGAGGACCTGTGTGAAGAAGTAACAAGGTCACAGTCACGGCATAGTAATAGCATTCTGCGTTACGTTGAATCCTAGTAACCATAAATACAGAAAAAAGATATTTTCCTATGTTGTCGGGTTAATAATTTTCAGGAAGTTCTGTTCTTATTTTTTACACAGTTCTGAGTTCTGCCTCTAAGAAGCTAGAAATATTGTGAAATATATAGTTGCTTACATATAATCAGCTTTAAAGAGGGCTAACAGAGGTAAGCATCTTTGCTCAAAAATCAGGCTAAACAAGGCCTACTCTGTCTGAATACATTCCGAGCTATACTGTGTAAATTTGTTAGAGACCGATTACTGAGATTTGAATGACCTTTATGTTAGAGTCTATTAGGGACTGAAAGCAAAAATTGTTATTGCTATTATTTATGTCTGTGTATAATTATAATTAAGGCTTGCAAACTTCCGTCCACCTTTTCCATGTAGAGACATGAGCTTGCAGAAAAGAATCACTTTCCCTGGCTGCTGTGGCTCAGTGGATTGAGCATCGGCCTGCGAGCCAAGTGTCGCTGGTTCGATTCCCAGTCAGGGCACATGACTAGATTGCACGTCAGATCCCCAGTTGGGGGCACAAGTAAAAGGTAACCACACAGTGATATTTCTCTCCCTCTCTTTCTCCTTTCCCTTCTCTCTAAAAAAATAAAATAAAATAAATAAGTAAACAAACAAATGACAGAGAGAGAAGAGAGCAGTAGTGAAAATTGTCCAAATGTGACATTTATTGGAAATGTTGAAACAAGCAAAATCAGCCCTGGAATGCTTTACTTAGAATCCAGCCTGAAAATAATAGGTCGATAGATTTCAGCAAATATAGTTATGAGCTTGTTTAAAACTTACGATAAAATTTTCAGAGTGTGAGGCCATTAGCTCTCTTGATAAGCTTTTCATTCTAAATTTATTCCAGTGTCTGAAGCCCAGGATGAGGTCCATAAATAAATTTTGATTGAATAAATAAACAAAAATAACTTTCTACTTCTAGTTAGTCTCTAGTGCTTTTTTTGGATTTTTATCTAAATTGTTATTATACATTTGCATACATTTGTTTGAAACATGAGGCAACTTTGAATACAGCAATAATGTCAGCATCAATCACAGATTAAAGTGCAAATATATTTTGTTTGCTGTTATGTTTTCATTACATCTGAAGTGGATTAATAAATAGAATCCAATTAATTGCTTCACTTGCTTCCATGAAAAGATATGACCCCCTAGAAAACCACTTGGGTCATGAATGAGAACTACTGAATTTAAGCATTATGCATCACGTGATATTGTAAACGCGGCCCACGGCCACCCTCTAGGGCAAATTCCAGAGGCAAAGGTTTGGTGATAAAGGCAAGGAGTCTGTACTCAAAGGCGCTCACCGAAGCCTAGCAAGTCACAGCTTTAATCACTTAAGCCGCTCAAGTCAGGCTAAACTCTAACACCCGGGCTCTCCTAGCTTTTCCCCTGTTAGTGTCTGGAGGGTCAGCGCACAAACTGAAACACCATGATGCACAAAGGCTACCCAATTCTGATGGCAGCTTCTGCCTCCCAGCCTGCTCCCTCTAGAACACCCGAAGAATAAACCTGCCCCCCTCTGCCAGGCCAGCCTGATCCTAGGCTGTGCCCGGAGTTCCTTCCCATCAAAAATAGCATCTGCTGGGAAACGCAGGCAGCTGCAACAAGATACCCAGGCATCCTTGAGGAAGAAGAGCTCAAGAGCCAGAGAGAGCCAGCCCAGGAACCAGAGAACCCAAGCCAGAGCCAGAGCCTCAGAAAGCCAGCTCAGGAGCCAGAAAAGCTCGGCAGCTAGAAAGCCCGCCCTCTTTTTATTCCCATCGGCTCCGGACGCTTCAGCTTCCCAGCCAGTCGCATCCTGGACTGCTTCCCGTTGCCTCGGCAACCCCCTCTTACGGCCCCTCCTACTTCTCCCTAGTGATCTTCATCAGCTCTCTCTGTATCAATATTTATCGCCAATTATAAGGGAAAAAGTTACATTATTTTAAGTTAAACATTTTATTTAAACCTGTAGGCCTCTTATTCAATTATTTAATTAAAATGTTATTAAACAAACATTCTGTCTTGGTTTTTATTTTTAAAAAACCTCAAGTCAGACAACATTCATATGATTTACATAAATAAAACCATTTTATACTTTAGTTAATTCAAAAACACATAAAACATAAATCACGCTTGCCCTTTGTATCCAAAGAGCATTGAAATATTGCCCTGAGGCACTCTCATTGAAAATAATTTATGAAAATATATCCTTCCTCGCCATGTCCTTGAAGAGTTTTTACATCCATCGATTTGAGGTCTTTATCACAAACCCTCATCGCTCCCCATTCTTTCCCCACTCCACTCTCCTATTCACTAGGAATCGCCAAGAAGCCCATTTAACACGCACACTCCCAATGTAATGAAATACAATTGTATAACATAAAAGGAAAATGCCTTTGACAAGGTAAACATTTTAAGCATATATTGCCAAACTCCTGTTCCAAACAAGAGACTGAGGCTTTAAGATCGGGCCACTGGCTGCTTAGTGGCTCGTTCAATATACAGGTGACTTATTCAGTACACAACAGAAGGAGGTTTTGTGCCATATAATGTATTTAAGATGTTTCTCAGGAAGAAAAACATATTCAAGGCTATCACAAGTACATCAACTACAAAATTATTTTAAATATCTGTCCTATTAACGTCATCCAGTCTGTGACTTTGACATAGATTTCATTTGCTGTAATTTTACATGTTCAACAAAAGTAAATTTCATAGACTCGTCCTAAAAAGACTTCACCTCTTTAAATTCACTTTCTATTCTCCACTGAGGCTTACTTTTATTCACTGGGAAAGGGCAGCTTAGCTTTATAGCACCTGTCAGTAGCGCGGGTGACAGGTTTCTCTCAGTATATTTGGATAGCAGTTTGCGGAACAGTTGGTAGGAGATATCCCTGTGCCGTATAGCCAGCCATCCTTCGGCCCAGAAACTTACTAAATCCTTTTTATAACGCACTTCGTCACTCCCATCCACAGTTCTGATCTCTCAAGTCTGAAATGGGATTGTTCAGCAATTCAAGCAGGCTTTATCCCGGACAGAACGAATAACATGCACTCAGAAGAAAATGGCTAGGTAAAAAATCTGTAGGTGCTCCCTGGTCTCCTCAGACCATGTGAAAAGTGACCCCCCACCACCACCAGTCTCTCTATTTCCATTATTCCTCCCACAAATACAAATGACAATTCAACTATAAGGAAAGAATTTTCCTCTTCCCTCAATATCTATTGTTTTCATTGACTCATTTATCTATATCAGATGAACTTGTGGAGTTTTACTTTATTTTATGCAACTGCCCAGGCCCATCATAGAATAATTGCCAAAAGAAGGAGCTAATAAAAGAGGGAAAAAAAAGTACTTCAAGCATGCACCAAAATGTCACAGTCTGAGATTCTTTGATAATGTTGAGAAGACTCTGAATGGTAAAATACATGGTTAGTTAGGGAAGAAATGTATACATGGACGCCCTGTGCAGTAACTTAGTAATAAAAATGAACTTCATTTTCAACGGAAATCTATCTGATTTTATATTCATGAGGATGAAGATTTTTCCATTTTGGTTCATTATGTAATCAGTTAACAGTTCTACAAACATATTTGAGTGTAAATAAAGACTATTTTAAGAATGTCAGTAACAATTAAAAGAACAAATATTAAGAATATAGGAAAATGATATAAATGACAAATTTAAGATGAAAAATAAGACTAAACTAAACAAACTACAGAAAAGTAGTTAACTATATAAAATGTAAAAGTCAGGAGCAAAAATTAGAATGTATCCAACAGAATTCTTGGAAAAGGGAAGAAATGTCCATTAGGGAAGGGATTTAAAAAGAGACCCATGAAAAGGGGAGGAGAAGAGACTTACCAAAGTACCCTACTAATGTAAGTAGAAAGAAGAAAATACATATATGGACACTTTACTATTTGTGCAACATTTCTGTAAATTAAAATAAATCCTAAAAAGATTTGTTGAACAATGTCTTCTAAAAAATAAAAATTTAATGAACAGGTTAAATAAAAGAATGATATAGTAAAGGCTTAACTGAAAAGATAATTAGTTAAGATGTAAATAATAATAATAGATCTGAAGACAGATCCAAAGGATTTATAGCAGAAAGAGAAGGAATATAGAGAATATAATATTGGGAAGAATAACATAACATTATTAAAATTAAATTAATTTTTAACTAAAACTCATTCAGCAAACTAGTATTTTCTAAATTTTAAGCATATAGAATATAAGTTTAAAAATATCTTTCCATCTACTAACTTACTCTAAAATATTGTGGAACTGAATGGAAATACTCAATACATTTCATAAAACATTTAATAATAACATTTATTTGTGGCATAAATTTGAACTAAAGCATTTTTAAAAACATAACTGAAAATGCTCTGATCTTCTGCCTTTAGTACATTGAGTGCCAGGTCTTATTATACAGATTGCTCATTTTTAAAAGATATATTGTCTTTGTCTCAAAATTTATTTTAGAAAATGATCCTAATGGCTTGATTAACTTAATACAGCTCATTTTCAGACATGAATAATTCATCATTACTTCACTGACTGGATATAGAGTTCATTAAATTGTATTGATCCTATGGTATGATTAATACATTAAGTGCAATGATCAGTTATTAAACACAGTCCACTGTCACGCATGTGCTTCATAATTAAGAGCTTCCTCTCATACACAATGTGGGCTTAAGTGATGAGAATCACCAGGTAACTGAGAGCAAACTATTAACAGAAAGTGTCCACACAGAAAGTTAACAATTCAGTGAATGATGGGTCCTGACTCCACTCCCTTCTACTCTGCTTATGCCTCTAGCCAGCTGCCCAAAGCTCGTGCTGACTGACTTGAAAGGCTGCTTTATGTGGAATTAGTTTCACAGGACATGGAGGAAAGAGAGACAGATAATGGTCTCTTGGAGCACCTCCCCCATGATGCCACCTCATGAGAAATCTTTTCTTCTTTTCATGGATGAGAGCTCGCACAAAACCAAACCAAACCAATGAATGGGAAATTGGAGGCTGAAGCATTTCCCATCGTAAAAAAAAGAATACGCTGTTTATTATTCTGAGGAAAATTTGATCAAATAAGGCATTACTAGAAATTCTCATATTGTAGAACAATATCATTGTTGCTTCCCTTTCCATATTTCCACGCTCGAACTGTAAATTATTTGATGAAAAGCTGGAAAGTCAATTTTTGTATCTTTATAATCGACAAAAAAAAAAAAAAGCCTCTCACAAAGTGATCAATAACAATGTGAAGATGAATAAATAAATAAATAAATGACACATTTGGGCTTCAAAGATTAAGCAGAAATAGGTTTAGGGTCATGGAATGATTTGTTCCACAAAGCAGTTTTGTTTTTTTTCCCCAGAATAGATTGATATGAGAAAAAGCAAGATTTCAAACCTGAAATAACAATCATATCAATAATAGCTAGTGTTTACTGAATGCCTTCTCTGTCTCAGTTACTATTCTAAAGGCCACACACATGTCTTGGAATGGTTGTATGTTTGACCTGGATTCATTCAGAGCAATTTATTTTATTTTGCAGACATATCTTTCCGTCTGAGCAGAATGGTCTGGCCTTTCTCAACACACTTCCCTTCCAGCCACCTTTGCTAAAGAGATGGAACTGATTAATTCTCTATTTTAGGAGATGCACGTTCAGGTTGTTATAATGATATAAGCTTGGTTTAGCTCATAAAAGGTAAGGCTCATTTTAGTCTGTGTTCTGTGTCTTGGAAATTTTCTTTACAGAATGGTTTTCACGTCTTTTCTACCCACATTGGAAAAGAGAGTAGATGTCATACTATTGTTGACTGTTCAGAAAGAAAATATGTAGTAATATAAAAATCACAAGGAAAAAGTCATGAGTTCCTACTGGATAGACAGGCCTTTCAGGGCGATACTATATTTTCTGATGTCATCAATTCTTCTTCCAAAGTAAGACATGCTATGGTCTCGTTAACATTTTTACATAAAATTATTATTTATATAATATTTCATTATTTAGTTCCATGTCTATCCTATGGATCTATTGTCCCGTGAACTGAAGAATTCTCAGGGTCCTTTATACTGTTTTGTACTGAGAGCCCAAGTGCACTTCTTTATTATCCCACTTGCATTTGAGAAGTTTATACATTTTCCCTCTCACTTAGAATTCCTTAATGGTTAATGTCACCACAATATGCCTTTTCGTATGTTTGACAGCCAGTTACATAATTATTCTCTAATATTTGTGTCTATCTTTTCCTGTCTTCTTTTATTTCTACCAGATAGAGAAAATGCAATTCACAGTTTAACCTACTGCTAACATTTTCCCTCTATTTTCTCTTCCAGTTAAAGGTACCAGCCCTTCCACTGCTCCCGATGGAAGGCTCACCAGAACATCAGAACACGGCAACGTTTTCAACCTGACGCCACCGAGAAGAAACACGTGGGAAGAGGAAGGCGCTACAAGACTGACAGCTGATCCCGGTCAAATTAAACAGGTGCCGGCAAGAACTGAGCTCTGTGTACTTACTATCTTTGTTGTTTGTTGAGCGGACCTTAAATAGCAGCGCTTTACAAACACCAGCGAAAGGTTCCATGTTGCTTTTACGTTGTCCATGGGAAAGACATGGCTCTGACAGAAGGAATAAATAAATACAAGCTTCTATTTTGCAAAGAAAGCAATAAACGTGGCATGCAGCTTACTGATTACTTTGCAACTACTTTTCTATTTACTTCGTGATTTATAGTTCTCTCCGTATAAAACTGTCATGAAATCAAGTGCACCTTTCTTCAAACAAACTGACATGTAAGTTCGTATTTTTAATACTAACAACTAAATGTGTTTTTAGGGCCATTTATACATGATACTAAAGAAGATGCTATACCCAGCAAATTGTAGAAATAAAGTTAATAAAGTATTTACGTTCTTCAGAGAGAAGAGAAAAAAGAAAAAAATAAACAGATAGCTAATATTTCATTTCGGATGCTACTGTAAACAGTACTGCTTTTAAATTTTTTGAATGCCAGTTATTCAGTGTGAATATGTAACAATACAACTGATTTTGTCTGTTGACGATATCCGGCAATCCTCCGAAAGTCATTTATTAGTTCTAGGGAAACTTTTATAAATTCTTTGAATTTCCTACAGAAACAACAATGCCATTTATGGATAGAGACAATTTTATTTCTTCTTCTCTTTTGACTTGCAAGTTTTCCCAGGAGAAATTTGCTTAATTTCTCTCTTTGTTCCTCTTCCGATGTTCCTTTCTTCCTGTCTGCCTTCACAATGTCCTCTTTGTCTTGCTTTCTGCAGTGCGAATATAATTTGCCAAGGAGTGCGTGTGAACGCAGGCCCGTGTGCCCGTGTGTACTTTGCACGGTGGTTTTCTAAGCTTCTCAGATCTGGACTTCAGGGTCTGTCAGATTTTGGAAAATTTGAGGCCATCATTCATTCTGTTCATTTTCCCTTCTCATTCAGCCACTGCAATCATACATTTGGTTGAGACCATGATTTGCAAGGAAATGCAGAACATTTAGGCAATCGAAGGAAAGGAACCATTTTCCCTAGTAAGAGCCAGAAAAGAGTTCTCATCATATCGAAGAATCATTAGTTTCCCTCCCTGACTTGAGCCGTGTGGACTGTCCACAAAAAATAAATAAATAAATAAATAAAAATTAAAAGAAATGAGCAAAGACATGCCAAGGCATTAGGCTGGAAAGAAGGTGCGTTCTGCTCCTTTGGGGAGGTTGTTGTGACCCTCTTCAGATCTGCATAACTGCACCAAGTGACACCACAGACCACAGACTTGGGGCTTTTTCTAGGGAACCGGGGACAAATACTATCAACACACGACACCAAGGAGACAGAGGCACTTTACAGACGTGGCCCGCCCAGTCTGGGGACCACAGCAGAGCAGAGTAAGCCATGCTGACCTCCTTGATTTTTTAAAAAACAGTCTAAGAGAAAGAGCCATTTCAAAAGTGCGCGACTGATACAATTACTAGGAAAGCACTGAGGGGAGAAACGCAGGCCTGGAGGAGCTGCAGGACAGTAACGATGTGCGGCGGCTTTTGTCCTGGAGGAAGAGAAATACAAATTTTCAAAGGACGGACTTCTAATGAGAAGGCTTCAGTTCAGGCCTAGCTCTCCTGGGAAGGGGACATGCCCGTCCTCTAAAGCAGGGACAGAGGTGTTGTACTTCCCTGTCCCCTCCCCGCCACCCAACAAGAAATCACCCCCTTCCATCCTGCCACTGTTTTCTCTGCCCTGCGTCACTCAAGAGTCTCCTGGCTTTCGGCTGTCGGTCTGCTGGGACAGATGGAGTCAGCAGGGAGAGGAGGGGGCAGAAGGAGGCCGTAGAGTGGCCGTGGATTCCCCACCCTTTCCTGTGGGTTCGTCCAAAGCCACACCAACGCTTGGGTCCTTCCCCATCCCCGTCGGCAGCCTTCATGGCTCTGGTCGTGTCCAAGCGTGGGCCTCCCCTTTGTCCGTCAGGACTGGCATGACCACTGCTCCCTACTGTGACTTGCCCAGGGCGCACGGGCACCTTTGTTAGTTAACCTTGCCGACACGTCTGGAAATAAGCCTTTTTAAAGACCCCTTTCAGTGAGATCCTTTGGAGCATGCTTTCTGATTCCTGCAGGGACCGTGCAGAAGTGGCCGACCAGGGTCAGAGCTCATCAGACGTCAGAGCGGGACTCTGAACCCAAGCTGCATGGGCCCAGACCCTGCTCTTGAGCGGTGGGCTCAGGACGAGGAGAAACTGCCGCTGCGGGACTGCGAGGCCCTTCCGACTCAGGGCCTCATTTATATTCCTCTGAATCAGTCCCCCGCTTTAATGGACTTATCACTTGGTGTCTCGGGGAATGCCTCCTGCTTGCTCCGTTTCTTCACGTGAGTGCCACTCGGGGAAGGCTTATCGCCTCATCCCACCTCCAAAGGCAGGAGCTGGGTTATCTCCGCTGCCAGTTCACGCCACTGCTGGGGCGTCATTTCAAATTTCCTTTGAGCGCAAGAACAAATTTCCTTCTCGGAGTGCAGATGAGGATGGATTTCCTATGACACACGGGGCCGCAGGATTTCATATTCGCCGGCAGCAGAGCGCCTACGCGGTGGGCTCCGGCCCCCTGAAAGGCTTTTAATGTCAGCCTTAAACAACGTGGTTCTTTAGCTAGCAGGTGTATTTATAGCGCTCTGCTCAACACTACAAAGACGAGTCAAATCCCTACTTCAGAACCCCCACCAGTAAGTCCCAGCACACTAGGCTGCCTGTGACACCCATGGTGTTTATATCGCCATTATGCGCATAGCCTGGCCTTTGAAGGGACTGATACCTCTGAGGGTCTGTGGTCTCTTTTACCAGGACATGGGCTGAAAGAGATAAAACGTGTTTAAAAACAGAAATACGAACTATATTAAAATGTAGAAAAAAGATATTTATGATATGAACTATACCGTAAACATTTTAAATCCATACATATGTAGGCATATGTAAACCTGTTTTGAAAATTGGCAACAGAGCCAACCAATATAATCAAGTTAAGAAAATACATTTAATATGCATTAGTATACATACACGTACACTTAGCATTATAAGTGGGCAAGTCCGAAGCCGGGGGTCTCTCACTGAACGCCCTGAGTCCCACGAGTCTAATAGGAGGGTCTAGATCAGGTGGGGAGCCTCACCCCTCCTGCCGGGCCGGAGCACAGTGGATCCCAGTAACGGGAGGGACGTAAGTGTAAGTTCAGGGAGTCTGCACCAAGATTCTCATCGCGCACAGGTGTCAAGGCTGAGGACAGCCGCTTTCCTCAGGACACCTACATGTCACCCTGCACTTTGCAGGGTGCTCACGGAGAGCGGAGGGGAGGGGCCTGACGAGGGCCCATTATCTTATTTTGCTTTTCAAACCAGTAACGTCCCTCAGCTATCAGCGCGCTCTCACCGACGTCTAACGGCCTCACCATCCAGATTCCAGCCTAACCCACCCGGACACGATAAACTGAATGGTACCCAACACCCGTGGGTTGTTTTATACAGAATTTCAATAAAAGTGTTCCAGTTAGTATTTCTCTATTTTTAAAAAAAAAGGTCCAATGAAATGAAGGCTGGTCCAAGAAGTGTATATATTTGTCATAGTACATTTTTGTTCTTGTTGTATAAGATTTTGAATTAAAGCGTAGTCTGACTAGTTTCACGTTGGTTTCTATGTGTTTTTGGGGAATGCGGTTTTCATTTCCTTAAAATTCCAACTAAATTTGAATTACATATAAAAAGTTTCTCTATAATTTAAAATATCTGATTTCATAAACACATGTCCCAATATTACTGTCTGGAATTTAAAAATCTGAAGCACTTCTGATTTGTCTGTCTCTAGGCTGGAGTTAGTGTAATCAAAGAAACTACTTGTGCAAGGAAAATAACACTTAACTTTTTTTGAGATGAGATGTATTTATAAGTTCTGCCATTAAGCTAAATCTAAGCTTGGGTTTTTTTTCTTTTCCTGGCTCAGAGCAAGCGCTATGATCATATGCATGAAATTATGGCTCAGGATTACACACGCATGCGTGTTTGTGGAGAAAGCAGGTATGGAGTGGGGAAGAAAAGTAGACACTGAGAAAGAGAGGTTCCTAGGGAAATGGGGAAAATGAGACACGATGGTGGATCAAAAATGAATTCAAAATCATTTCAGAAGTTTCATCACATAAGAATAACGGAAAAGAGGGGCCGTGACAGGTGAGGTCTCTATGAATTCCCGTTGTCTTATTTCGATACTGCACCTGTGAATAAAGCTCTTTATTTCTGATTCTTAAAAAAGTTATGCAGACACAAACCACATTGAATGTGTATTCTAGTGGAGAACTCTGCTGTGGACACATTTATGCCGGGTCCTGTGAGCTACGGTAAGAAGTCGGACTTCTCCTCTCAGGGACAGTTGGTTAGACATGCCAGAGGGCGGAGCACCGCAGCTACACTCTGAATGATCCTGATACTGTCACTAGGGCACCTCTGCTCAGACTCAACTGAAGGGAGCGAAGACAGAGCCCTGACTAGCTAGACCGTCACCAGCAGTGGAATGGGACATGTGTGGAGTGTTCCATTCACATTCTTATTAAGTGTTAAACACAGAGCCACGAACACTGCTGATGGACTAGATAAGGAGTATGAGAAAAGTAGAAACAACTAATCCCAACGTTTTGGCCACAGCAATCGGAAGAATGAACTGGACACGAATCAACAAAGGCAAGGCTGTAGGGCTTCCTGGAGGGGGTGTCAAGAGCTCAGTTCTGCATTTGCTGACTACAGATGCCCATGAGGTACCCAAAGTGAGACAGGTATGTGGCCCCGATTTCAGAGAAGGGATCTAAGTTAAGATTGTTCAACCCAGAGACAGTTTTGAAAGCTGTGAGTCTGAATCACAAAATGGTAAAAAATACTGAGATACTGGTTTAGGCTTTTTGGAGTTTTTAGTTGTTCTTCTTCTTATTTTTAAACTTTGTCTGACTTCTAGTTGATTTTCAAGGAACTGCATATTCACAGTCATTTGAAATGTTCCAGAATGCACAGAGACAAAAGTCATGCTAACCCACCACTCAGTGGTAAATTATATTAAAACTTTTGGTATGCTTTCTTTTAATTTTTTTCTATATATTTTGTGTCTTCAATAATTTCAGTTCACAGAATATAAATTTTCTAATTATTTTGTTTCAAGTTACATGCAAACATTTTATTTAATGACTGCATAATGTTCTACTATATATTATCTTTTCATTATCCTTTTCTTCACTCTTATGTTTAATGACGCTCATCCTTATGTGCTCATCATAATTATGTATTACCACGAAAGGCATTGTTACCTAAATTTAGTCACAATTTTCACATTCTCAATAATTGACAGAGGAGGTTAATATTATGTTTTATGGTATTATCAATCTGCTGATCTTATGTTTTATGATATTGTTAATCTGAACAGCTAGTCATAAATAAAAATTGATATTTGAAGGTGTGTTAAGTAATAAAAACACAGAGGCCAGAAATATGTCGAAAATAAGAGAAATCATCTCTTTTCAGCAAATTTAGGCAGGCAGAGATGATGATGATAATAGCCTGTTTACTGCCGCAGGACGGTGGAGTATCTCTGTGATCCCTATTGCCTACGTCCCGAAATAAACGAGAAAAGTTGCTTAGAAATGTGCGTGACCTAAGATGGGGGAAATGACGTTTAAGTTTTTACTCTTCCTGTTTCATGAGAAGAAAACGTCTCAGATATGCTCAGACTTATTCCCAACACACCAATTTCTGAGCTTTAATTTACCAAAGACTCTTCTACCCCTACTGAACAATTTCTACTTTTATTTTTTTAATCCACACCCAAGGGCATTTTTTTGCTGCTGTTAGAGAGAGAGGCAGGGAGAGAGGGTCTGGAGAGAAGGGAAGGGAGGGAGAAAAAAACGGGAAAGAAACATCAATGTGAGAAAGAAAACCCTGACTAGTCACCTTTTGGAGGCACCCTACAAGGGACCGGACCCACAACCCAAGCATGTGCCCTGGCAGGGAATTGAACCCCTGACTCTTTGTGGGAAAATGCCCAACGAACTCAGCCACACCGGCCAGGGCGCAATTTCTACTTTTACGAAGTAGCAAAAATGTCATACTGGACAGTTACTAGAAAAAGAAAAAGAAATCCGTCTCACTCAGAAGAGGCTGTCTGTGAAAGAAGCCACCGCACATGCTGAGTCCTGTCGCGACTACAAACAATCCCTGCGGCACCGCTGCAGACGCATCCCTGCTATTCTCCCGTGGGTTTTCTCCATCCCCGCGGTCTGGTTTGGGTGACTACATCGTCCTCACTGTCCTCACTGCTGGGTACTGCTGCTCTGAGCCTCGCATGAAAGTAGCCAGCCTGGACTCAGTTTCATTTGGTGGTACATCTACGAAATTCTTATTTTCAAAATTCCAGTCACCATTTTAGATACTTATGAGTGTGATGGCTTAGACAGTGGACCCGCCTTGATGAGGCTGTTGCTGAGTGAGAGCTGGATGAGCAAAGGATTGTTTCTAAAGCCATCTGTTCCCTGCAATTCACCAACGCAAAAGGGGCGTGACAATTCCGTGAAGATATCCACAGTGCTGGAAAAAAAAACTAATGTAAACTTTATTAATATATAGTTGTCAATGTAAATATATCCATTGAAACCACAACCTAGAAAACTGTGTTACTGTAAATATAACTAGAACTGAAAATCACACTCATACATTAAATAAGCAATTGGTTTCAACAGACAAATTCTTTGGTGAAATTTTGTTCAGGAGAAGTGAAATAGCTACGTTGGTTCTCATTAGTTTATCTACCTTGACAGTGATATGTATGGTTTGGATGCGAGAGCTTCCTAAATTGTAATTTAGTTAAATGTGCGTGCCAACCATCTGAAGCAAACAATTTAAACTGGCGTTAAAATGCTAAATCAAATGTGAACATGAGCAAGATCAAGGTAAGTACAACGAACCCCACAACCAAGGTGGGTGAACTGACCATTTGCCATCATCTTGGGCTGGGATGACAGTCACGTATTAGTGTATTTTAATTCCTTGGTAGATTACTACATAGGACCCGTATTTTATGGGGGGGGGGGGAGACAATAATGCTGTTTTTTAAATGCAAACATTGGATTTATTTTACTAAAATAAGCTTGTCACTTTTGAAGAGGCAACTCTTCAACAGGAGAAAGGCTGCAAAATGTATCAGCAATGCTATTGAAAGCAAAGCAAGGGATGATTTTAAAGACACACAGAGAGAGAGATTATAAAAAAGGATACAGAAGGTTGGAGAATCTGAGTTCAGTTTGTGACTTGAGGTGAAACACTTCCAGGTCAGATTTTCATCATCTATAAACAAGGGCACTGACCTTGATAGCTTATACGTCTCTTTGCAGCTTTCAGGTTTGGTCATTCCTTGAAAATCGTGAAGCTCTCTGTCACCCAAATACCCAATCATGACGGACCCAAGTATGCCTGGCAGGTGTGGTGGGGACTCAAGACTGGGAGGCAGAGGCAGCACCCTCACCTGGGAATGGCCTCACGTACTCACAAGGCTGTGCTGAGCCTTACGTAAAACACTCAGTGTTAGTGTTCAGACCACTTGGTCATCTTTGGAGTCTGAAAATATATTTTCATTGCTTAAAATGATGTTAAAACGACTCTTTCTGTGTTATTCAACCATCTAGGGTTTTAGCAGCCCTCGAGAGAGAGCCAGAAAATTATAAGTAGAAACGAGAAACATGCTAAGTCAAGATGAACACAAGAACTGGAGTTTAAGTACTGATTCTGGCAATTGTTAACTATAAGATTTGGAGCAAATTACTCCTCCTTTCCAGACCCCCATATGCCTACCTATAGAGTGAGCATAAAAAGATGTTCATTACAGAAGCCCTGGAAATTCCCATGAGATAGTGTATGTGAAAACACCTAGTGTCAGTCTTATACATGGATGTTCCTTAAATTTTATTGAATTCTCAATTTCTCTCCGATCCTACCATCTTATCCATTTGTCAGAGAAGACTGTTAAACCCACTCAGAAATACCGCTCAGATTTCCCCTTCCTCTCCAATCCCACTGCCGATAGTTTAGTGTTGACCTTTATTATCCACTGTAGGAACTGATAAAACGAACTCCTAATATTTTGCCTTCAGTCTTTCCAACTTAGAATATATTCTCTGCTGTCAAAATTACCTTTCTAAACCAAATATATCATTATTCCACTGCTCTGCTTAAAAATGCTAGATAGTGGGGAAAAAAATGAATTCTGATTTTTCCTCTTCATACCTTTATTCCCTCTTCAAACAGACTTCTGCGTAAGTCATCTATCCGTTAATTCCATAATCTTTAGCTGAGTTAAGGGTTTGCATATCTGGCCCAAGACTGCCTTTCCAGCCTCCGTGTTGCTACCTCAGTTTCCCGGCACCCCACTCACTCCGATCTTTATGAGAACACGCTGCTCTCCGACAGAAACGCGCCCCTACACTGACCACCACGCCTGGGGGTGCCTCATTCTCTGCGCTTCATGGCACAGACCTCTGGCTTCACCAGGAATGTCCCTCCGTAGGTGTGTGGCCTGCCCCGTGGAAGCTTTGCTAAAATGCTGAGGGTGACCCTGTGCACTCAAAGGATGGCATGTGCTGCTATTGGTGCTTATATTACATTGCGGCTTCTGATTTCCGTGGCTTTCTTTCCCGAGGGGGCCGATGAGTGTCTGCGCGTGACAACCGTTTCCTATAGCTCTTCACACCCGCCCCGCCCCTCTGCTCACGGCTGCCCGGGGCAACACAACTCTGAAATCTTTCTAAAATCGGTGAATGAATCCTATGAAAATTGTTCACAGCATAGGATTTGCGGCTATAACTTAGGGTATTTTACAGGGAATGTAAGATCCTTACGGGGGGAGAGAGAAGGCATTCTGAGTCTGACTGAGAAATAAGCTATCATTTTTATGAGTTGAAGAAAGACTATAAAATGAAAAATTCAGAAGAATGTAGAATAAGGCTTGGTTGACTTCACTAAGCGAAATAAAATAAAAAGCAAAACAAAAATATCTAAAAACCTCTTTTAAAGCCACAGAGCCTTCAGCTGCCACCTCACGACCCCTCTCTTTGTGAATCCCACTCGTGACTCAAACCCGGGCGTTCAGCTTTTGCTCTGAACTGACCGTCCTACAGCAGTTACTTCCATGTTGGTACATTCCGGACGTCTGCGTCCTCGCCCTGCACAACGGACCACTGGTACTGCCTTCAAGAGTCCCTTCTCTTGCCTTCTCCGGGATCACACTCTCCTGGGTGCATTTCCAGCTCTCTGGAAAAGTTCTTTGCTGAATTCTCCTCTATACGTTGGCCCTAGATGTGGCCCTACTTTAAAAAATATCTGCTGAAGTGCTTATCACTTCACATCTGTCTACATCACCTGTACGCAGATGATTGACAAGTTTATTTCGTTGGGTATGACTTTTGTTCTTATGTATACTCTAGAATATTCTACCTAAATCTCTCTTAGGTACCTCAAAACAGAGCAGTTCCCAAAAGGTGGGCTCTTGAATCCATCTGTCACCCAGCCTGGGTCTTCCTCCTCAGCTCGTCAGTGGTACCCTCCCCTGCCACTTGCCAGAAGTGAAGAGTAACTTACACATTTGTTTTATCTCCTCGCCTCCTTCCAAACTAAATAAGGCTCATTCGAAATGGTGTGTTTTGTCTACCAAACCAGTCACTCCTGGCATTTGCTGTGGCAGGAGACTTCCCACTGGACCTCAGAATTCTAACCCTTACCCCTTTGCACAGCAGCCAGGGTGGCGTTCTTATATCAGTGCCACCTCAGAGTCTTCCTACTGCTTACACGCCTTCAGAGAACCTTCATTTAATTAAGAGTAAGAACAAGGTCTTTCGTGATCTTACACTTGCCAAACTCTCGAATCTCCACTGACGTTGCTTCCCCGCCTCCAGTCGCCCTTGAACTTTTCCCTGCCTCAGGGCCTTTGCACCGCCTTCCTCTGTGTACATCCCTGTCCTCTTTCAGATCCCCCCTTAGATGACACCAACTCAGAGAAACACTCTCTGCTCTTCCTAATTAAATCAGCTTGCCCTCCTTTTTCTATAACTCAGCAATACTCAGATAATTAATCGTTTTTTTCTTCGTTATTTTATAAACGCTTCCCCTTTTTCCCCAACTCACTCTTTAGGAGGTAGTCAACATAGACACGGAAGGAGAGTCCACGGTGACTGATGAGTACATAAATACGAATGCATCCAATAACAATTTTGTGATTATTAAACAAACATGGCCACGTGTAAACATGAATGTAGATGCATGGTGAACATGTCTCTAATTCTGCCCAGTGTATGGCTACAGAAGTCCTCCTACATCATGAGAAAGAAAACACAGTAGAATATACATATAGAAATCCTACGAAGGAGGTAGTATTGTCATAGAAATCTGTAAAAAAAGAAATGTGGACAGAAGGATTATGCAATCTGCCCATAGTCCTTTAGGTTAGAATACACACTCAAATCTTCATCAAGCATCCTGAACCACAATGCTGTACTAACTTTGAACAAGTTTACAACCTTAATTTCAGCAGGATTTCAGATAGTGGAGCTCTACCATTACTATAGGGGAAGCAAGATCCCACATTAAAAAAAAAAAGTGATAGCTTCCTATTAAAATATTTGGGTTATATTTAAGATCAGAGATAGAGGAGATCTTTAGAAGTTGTAGGCTTTTTTGCTTCTCTGAGTTACCTGTGAAGAATTGCCAGATTTTCAGAAGAACCATAAAAAAAGATAGTGCCTTGCTTTTTACAGACTAAAACCTTTATTTAACTACTTACTACTGATTTTCTGTTAGTTTCCATACTGCTACATGCACGGTTGTCAGATGTTTCAAGCAATAGAACCTAAACTGATAGGACTTTAAAAACATCTGAGCATGCTGACTAGTGTGGTTATTTCATGTGAAAAGAACAAGAATAAATCTGCCCAATCAACTTGAGGAAGAGAGGGAAGCAAACAGCCAAAAAAAAGAAAAAAAAGAAAAAAAAAGATTTTTCTACTTCTCCAAAATAATGAGGGTAAAAATGAACACTTGCTTCAAAACAAGAATGCGTATCTATTTAAATTAAACCTTATCTCTTCAGCGCACCATACGGGCCACTGACTTTAGAACAAGCACCTTTTTTTCCTATAATACAAGCTGTAATGTGAAGGGAAGATAAGAGTGAAAGTCCAAAGACACATTAATAATCACAGGTTCTGCGTACTCTGAAGATTTAGCCAAGATCCAGTAGGACAGGGGGATACTTACAAATAAATTCTTTACTGTTAAACTGTGAGAAAACCATAGCAAAACACTGCCAGAAGGATTAAATTAAAAGATACTTCTGGAAAAACATTTAGATTACATGTGTACTATAGATGACTTTGCACAAATAAAGCTACACTTATTTTTATATTTAAAAACTACATTACTCTAAAAGAGAAGATGTCAAACAAAGTCACAATTTCCAGATGAAGCTCCAGACTCAATCTTTTCCCTCAAAAGCTGTGGAGGGTACATTACACCCCCAACCCCCAGTTTATCCTGCCCAGAGGTTAGGGTGCTGGTAAAGTTGGGTATAAAGTTCCCAGCCCTCCTGGTTTTCCGTGCACAGGTTCCAGCGTCCACAGGGACTTGTGGGAAGACATTGGCAAGTGCAGGTCTGAGCTGCACAGCACACAGACGAGGTGGAGGAGCTGGGATCTGAGAGAAAGCCCCAGGGGTACAAGGCCCGGGCCGGGGGGGTGCTTCCAACACTATCCGCCCTACAAATGTCCTACTGAAAGAAGAACGTTCTCCTGCTTTCTGTAACAACCTCACTGCCGGTTAGAGGATGTAGTTGAGCACGTGACAGAACTGGTGGGGAAGAGAACTGCAAGGAAAGTGTACTTAACCTGCACACGACACTATCAGGTTAAAACAGCCACCTTCGTCACCGAGAGGTGATGTCATCTGCACACCTATGGTCCGATTTCTGTCCGCAAGAGCCTCGGATACTGTCCAAAAGAGACTGAACTAACATTAACCAGAAAGCTACCTAAGACAGAGCGAATACGGAGGGATCTACGTGGTATTTCAAACAAGAGCATTCAGAGCCCTTAAGTCAACTGAGATACTTGGTGCTGTTTTTAGAAATCCTTCCAGTCATCTGAACAGTGGGCTTACCTACATTTTTTAACAAAACATTGGTCTTTTCAGAATAAAAAAAAAAAAAAAGAAACACTTTCAGTAACTTAATACTAAACATCCTAATCATGGCTTTTCTGAAAATGCAGCATGAAAGCCATGGGAAGTCCCTGTCTGTGACCCTCATTACTAGCAGATGAACCATAACTAGAATGTTCTTACAAAATCATGAAACCATTTACTTATTCAACAAATAATTAAGGCACGTCGTGAGTCAGGCAGCGCACTAGGTCATGGTCACATGCTGCCCTGTGGCGTTCACAGCTCTCGTGATGCCCGGGGTCCCCTTCCGTAGTTCAGCACAGCGTTGAGGTTTGCAACCAGCTTGCTGGAAGGCACTGGTTTTATGGTTAGCCATATGCTAAGTCACCGAAGTTTCCCCTGAAGTTTTCTACAAAAGTGATTCAAGTTATTGTTTCACGCTAGGTTTCTGCTAAGGCAAGCTATGTCTCATTCAGGTAAGAATAAGTCATTTTAATGAACACATTATAAAAGCGGTTCTTCTTATACTGGGAACCATAATTTTTATCACAATTTTCAATGTGCCCAATCTGTGCAACATTTATCTACAATAATGATGAAGACATTTTTCAACAAAGAAGTTTATGATACAATGAAGAGCTGTAACAATGCACAATGTAAGAATGACTAAAGAGATACCATAAAAGGGGGGGGTTGTTTACTGTTGGGTGTGTTTTAATCCATGCAAAGTGGATCCACTATACAAAACAAACGAGAAAAGACAGAGTTAAATACAAACAAATAAAATAAAGAATAATAATTTCATAACCAGCGATGATTAAGTTCAGGCTCTAGTGAAGGTCCTTTAGGTAGGGTTGCCCGGCATGACGGTTTCCCCACAAATCTGTGCTATGCTCATAGATCACTAGAACACAGTTTTCATTACAATACAGAAGTACTCTTTATCTTTAAAGGCATGATCATTTCAAAGACAGCTTATTATACCATTTCAGGAGAAAACAGATGAGCCCCTGCTTGAGAGGCTGAGCATCTTCACTGGGATGAGACAGCGCAAGTCTCTATTTTTCAGACATAGGTTGAGGTGTAGATGCATATATTAAAGCTTTAGTAAGCTGCCGATCTATTTAAAACTAAGGTCAATTACACTTGATAGGAGATCCTTAAAAAGTCTCCAGTGAGAGAGGGCTAACCGCCTCAAAATGAAGAGGAGGGCTGTCGCTTCTGGCCACAAAGCCTTGATGGCATTTATGAGCTCAAGGAATCCACGAAAGATTACATTCCTATCATCAGATCCCTTTCCCAGTTAGTCCCTTCGGTTTTATATAAGGGATCTGATAATATTTAAAGTTGAAATGACATCCTAACCTGCCTATAATCTACATACATATAATATTATGATGTGCAGGATCAAGAGGTGCATTTCTTATTTTGTTATGTCAGGATTATAAAGGGTGATAAATAAAAAGTGGTCTCAAATTCGCATCATGAAAGGTATAATCCTTGCACTATTCATGAAAATACTGCATCGCAAGAGTTTATAGATTTGCAGATGAGGAAACACTCTGTGCTTTTCCCTCAATAAGGAGCACAGGGATTAAAGAGCTTCGGGACTGCTGGAGGGGCTGGGGAACGGAAGTCGGGCTGGGCTGCAGGTTGGTCTTTGAGTCACGTCACTGAAATCGACATGCAAGAGACCAGGAAGTCACTGCGGATGCCCAGAAGGGAGGAAATGGCACAAAACTTTGCTTCAGTCACAGCTGCACAGCCTAGAACTGCTGGCTGGCACAGGGACTGGGAGTCTGGCTGTCCCCTGCCAACTCCCACCTCTGCCAAAAACCCATGTGTCTGCCGCTGCCCTGCCAGAGGCAGAAACTCACCTTGGCTTCTGCTTCCCAAACTCAGGCACGCACACCTCACGGGCAGACTGTAAATAACACCCCAAACCCAGAGGAAACACAAGCGAATAAATCCAGATTATAAGTAAGCACCAACCAGCAAAATGTCAACACGCATTAGAGGAGCCAAGGAGTTCCAGGATTTGTTTGTGTGTGAAGGGTTTAGCACCGAGGCCTTTGGTGGGGGCAGCCAAAACAATCTCAGCAGACAGCGAGAGGCGCAAAGGTCCATGAGTGAGCTGGGGGTAACAGAGAGCTCAGTGAAGAGAAGATCATTTCAAGAGCCCTTGCCCTGATGGGGGAGAAGAAATTTAATAGCTCAAAGGGGATGTGCTATTGAATAACAGTTTTTGTTTTTTTTGGGGGGGGGGGTTGGTCTATTTCACTCATTCCTTTCTGTTCCCTTCCCTTCCCTTCTCTATCGTAAGATCAGAAGGGCACTTGAAAATATTTATAATGAGGTAAAAGAGCTAGGAAAAGAGAGAAGTTCAAGGTACTCTGAATGGAAGGGATCACTGATAAAGCAAGGTCTCTGAGGAATTTCAAAGGTAAACATTTAACAGTGACGGTAGCTTTTTTCTGAGTAATGGGTTCATCTTGTTCTTTTCTAAGAGTTGCTCAGTCCTTCTTGAGTTCTATTCGGAGGAAGAGTTCTGGCTCACTTTGTCTTTTTGCAACACAGAACTATTTTCGGGTTAAGTTTCTCATAAAGAAAAAGCCTTTATCATTGGGTAGAATTCAGCGTATCATGTGAGAGGCCTGTGTTTCATTATTAATTATCCACTGGCCTCCACGGCTCTCTACTGATGTTGGTCATTTAAAATTTGTGTTAATTGTTTTCCTACTTTTTGTCTACTATCTTGCAGATTAGAATAATCCAGGTCTAGGCAACTGCTACTGTAAAGATTGTATCATTTTATACAATACTTTATTCAATCAATATCTAAATACCAATCCTTTTAATTTAGTTTTTCTTTATAGATTCTCTACACCTACTAAAAACAGATAAATCAAAGAATTTAGAAGTTTGATTTTATAATTATTTTGAAGAAAGTATCTGAAAACGTTTGTTTCGTTTTCCTTCCCTTTATAGGAGAGCACCAGGTAAACACTAAGGTATGTTTTTATATCTTCAAATTTTCTGGCAAAATTAAAAAGGCAAAATAAATCTCAAAAAAACGAGGTATCCTAATAACCTACGCAAAGATAGACAATTACAGGAAATGACGTGCAATCTAAACAGACTTAGGCATCATGAATGAACGTTTTCTTCTAATCAATACTTACCAGGTAAAAACCTTCAGGTCGTCTTCCCCTGTCTGATAACCAGATGAGCTTAATGGCACATTCAGACGCCTGTGAGCTGCTTGGAACTGTGGTACCTGCTCAGCACTCAGTGCGGGACCCCTGAGAGCGAGTACCAAGCAGAAAAGACTCGTCCAAGACTTGGATAAAGTGAAGAAGCACAGGCTTCACCGGCGACAGTGCTACACGAATTTGGTGTTCAGATATAACCAGTGTTGAGTCTTCATAAAGAGGATAAAATAAAGTGTGTAATTTGTCTATAGAAGTGAAATTAAATCACCTACCTTACCTTCTTTTTCACGTCTGAGGAGCTGCACAGAATCGACCCCGTGGTTCCCTGTCCTTCCGACCCTGGAAAAGACAAAGATGTTTTCCTCATGACATCAATAATAGTTGACACAAAAGCTAAATCTGCAATGTTACAAGAGCTATTTAGGATTCTCACGGTCATTTTCTGTATTTACTTTCCTACTTTTCTAAATGGTAGAAGAGAAGCATGGGAAGTTCATCAACCTGAGCTTGAATTTTTACCTTGTCCATCTCAAAGGACTATTGATAAGATCAAAAAAGATCCTGTATGTGAAATTTCTTTGAAATAAGAAAAGTGTTGCTTCAAGGCTTTGGCCCTCTGTGTCCTGCACCCTGTAAAACTATGTCCCCAGAGGGTCATACAGCTTCCTGCTTTTTGTCAGTCAAGCTTATGTTTAAATATTACTGTGTTATAGAGTCCTTTCCTGACCTACCTTCAAGGT
The DNA here is from genome assembly GCF_987537825.1 of Furipterus horrens. Taxonomy (NCBI): domain Eukaryota; kingdom Metazoa; phylum Chordata; class Mammalia; order Chiroptera; family Furipteridae; genus Furipterus; species Furipterus horrens. The sequence goes on along the minus strand of NW_028327185.1, from coordinate 4,242,791 downwards.
CAGAGCCATTTTCTAGCTCGCCATCTTCTTTCACTTTCTTCCTAGGATTTAATACCATTTGAATCAATTTACTTCATTGGTATTCATTGTCTGTCTCCTTGAGGGGCATGAGTTCTTATTTATTTGCTTGATGTTCAGTGCCTGTAGTATGTAGCCCCTCTCTAACTATTTGAGAATAAATAAATGAACAGTTAAGGATTATGGATGTTTCTCAAAAATACAAATGTGTGTGTGTGTGTGTGTGTGTGTAACTAGTTTGTCACTAAAACAGCTTTTTAAGAATTCTGTGTGCATCACGTGTAATGCAGAAAAACAAAACATTGCATGAAATGGTCCCTGGAACCAAAGGCAAACTAGTTTCCCAAGTTTTGGTGCAAGATGGTCTTAGCTGGCATTGGCTGCCATAATCAAATGCCAGACTGGGTGGCTGAACAAGATTCGCATTTCAGGGTTCTAGGGGCTGGAAGGTCAGGGATCAAGGTGCCGGCTCAGTTTTTCCTGGTAGAGCTCTTCCTGGCATGCAGACAGTAGCTCCTCCCTCTGTCCTCAGTCCTCCTGGGGCCTTTCCTGAGAGCCGGGAGCCCGCAGAGAGAAACGTCTTTCTAAAACCATGCATCTCATTATTAAAAGCCCGCTCGTAGTTCCTAACCTAACCCCACCTGCGGAAGGCCCAATCTCCCCTCCCCTCCCGTTGCATGAGAGGCTTTAACATGGAAATTTGAGGGGAAAGAGAAACACTAAGAGAAACACTTCTGTTCATGGCAGAGATTAATGCATTTTCACACGTTTTGTAAAATAAAAAAAAAAAAACCTTCACAAGCTTTTTGTGTTAAACCTCAGTGACCAGCATATATTGTAAATTATTGCTTTAATTTCTACCATTATATATCACAGTTTTCCTATGTCCATGATTTTGCCAGCTATTAATTCTCAGGTCTTAATTGAAGGCACATTTAAAACATTAAAATAATAAAAATTTTATTTTTACTGCAGTGGCATTTCCTAGATGGTAATAGTTTTATGTTTTAAAATTTGGGGGGAAGTATTTATTATCGAGCTTCCAGTCCACAGGTGGGTAGTTCACAGGAATTATAAAAGACTGGACTACTTGATTTATTTTATTCTTAAACACTTAATCAGACTTTCACAACCAGAATAAACTAAGGAAAATTAAACTACATTAATTCTTTCAAGGCCAACTTAGTGATCACTCTTACAAAAGAATTATCTCAGGGACATATGGACAATTCTGATAAGTATAATTCAAGTTTTCTATTAAGTTGATCAAGAGATCAATGTCTTTCAAAATAAAAAAACAACATAATTTATATACTGAATGCATAAAACAGAAGTCTATATAATATCAATAAAAAGCCCCTATATTTCAATGAAGAATTAAGATACCAGCTTTCAAAATATTCTGTTAGACTGAAACTCCATTTGTTCCCAACATTTCATATGTCAGCAAATTCTTAAAGAAACTAACTTTCAAATTCAAAGGTTATAAAATTTTAATAGCAAAATTGTACAATGGAATTAAATAGTGGGGCTCATCACACATCCTCACCATATCAGACAACTGAGATCCATTATCATTTTCAAGAAATAATCTTCAAAAATGTACATTTTAGTTTTTATTTAAAATGTAATTAAAGAGAAATCAAAGCTATCGTTTATTACCTAAAGTGATTAGAAGCAAAAATTATTACATATAAAGAAGTGCCAAGTGAATGAGAAGAAGAAAGTGAATGTTGAATTATTTTTCCCTTAAAGATACTTGAGATGGAATAAAGTCTAACGTCTTCATTTACAGAGGAGAACTTTACGGTGACAAAATGCCATAGTTAATGCCAATCTCTTTTAAGTTAAACTTCTCAGGAAAAATCTTCAGCAAGCTAAGAAAGTCATTTTGCATCTCTGCACCTAATTTTCTGTTCTGCCAAACAGTTGGCCTAGATCTGCCTCAGCTTGAACATTCATAAACAACTATAGTTCATTTAGGACCACGAGACACTGATCATCAGTCGTATTTGCTAGCTGATAACAAGGGATGGTGGAAGTGAGCACTCGCACTTGAAAAATTTGCTAATGTAAATGTTTGCTCTTGTTTAAATGTAATGAATTGAAATAGACTGAAAATTCTTTAATAATTATGCTTAATTGCATATTCTGTTTGTCAATACTCGGTTCCTTATGTAAAATAATCCCATTATTGACTCTTGTCATGTTACTTGGGCAGATTTTAAGGGGTGTTACTGAAAAACAGAGTTATTACACATATACAGGAATTCAAGATATTAGTGTGGCTTAATAGCCTCAATGAAGAGATACTTTATGTAAATCAATTACACTTTCTTTATAATGGTAAATCCATTTCACCCTTTGATGGACTAAAATCAAACATATTAAAATATTCCTAATCCTCAAAATTCTCTGAGATGCTTATCCATCATTTCCTCTATTATCAACTAAATCTAATTTATAGTATATTAGGAAGCCATTTGGCAAAGATTGCCCTAACACCTTAAGACTTGACCTAATGTCTTTGTATTAGAACACAAATTAATTATTTCATATTTTATGGCAATTATTAATAGACTTTTTAAAGAGAAAGACAGGTAACTATTTTATTAGTAAATTAATATTTAAACAGTTGTCTTCAAATATGCATCCATAAGCTGGCTATGTTTACCAAATTTATTTATCCTTTGCATGAAGGCAATCTGAAAAAATACATTATTTGTCAATGCAAAAACCCTTTTATATAACTTAATAACAAATTTAGTTTAAAATTCTCCATTTCAGCTATGAAATGGATGGACCAGGAGCTTATAGTATCCTTTTAGCTCTTTTCCATTTTCTTTTTCAGAATCTAAAAATTACACAGCTGTATCTCTGACTAAATGTACTCGTCCCTGCCTTGGACGTTTCTCTCATGGGAATCCTAAAGCTGAATGTCCAGTTCTCACGTAAAACTCCTGCTTAAAACTACATATTTAGAACTAATTTTGCATTCCATGTTATTTTTCTTCTGAACAGACAAAAGCGGTTTTACCTTAAATTAGAAACTATAATTGAAGATGTACTTATTATTATAAAGTCAGAAATGTCTGAGAAATTAATAATTGTTTTGATTAAACTATATCCATGTAGATGAATAAATGAATAATTTCAAAGTTAATCAACCGACACAAACCACTATTACAATAACACTTAAAAGTCTCACATGCCAAAAATAATTTCTGGGGGAAAAAAAAAGAGGATTTAAATAGTTTGAAATCCATTTGTGAAGTGAGATTGATAGAAACGGTTATGGATAAGATCTAGTCTAACTATTCAACAGATGACATGTTATCCTAATTGAGAAAAAAGGCAGTAGTATCTCTTAGCTTTTATATATTTTATACAGAAGCAAACAAATATAATTCATTTGCATTTGATGTTTCTTTTTATTCCTGGTATCCTAATTAGGTCCGTAAACATTGACTTCTGGAAGTTATTTATAGCAGTTTGCTTTATTTTTGCCTTTTTTATGTGTGTCCAATCATGGAAATTATATATACCTTTAATCCTATAGTACTAACCTTCCTGTCCTGATGAGCATACATCTTATCCTCTCCCGTGATGGGAACGTACATGACCCACTCTCTCAGCAAGTTTCAAATGGACCACACAGCAGTGCCAACCAGTCATCGTGAAGCACATTCCGTCCCGGGCGCCTGGCTATTGTGCCTCTCATGGTTGGAACCACCTGCCTCCATCCCCTGGCCCCGGCTTCTGGTCACCACAAGTCTGGTCCTTTTTTATGGCTTTTTTAAGATTCCACATATAAGTGAGGTCACCCAGTATTTGTCTTCCTCTGTCTGCTTTATTTCACTTAGCGTAATATCCTCACCTCTGTGGTGACAAAACAGATTTCTTGTTTGTTGTAGCAATTACCTCCATGTTTGGGGAGACGCCCCTACCCCCCAAAATGCAGAAAAGATTTGGAACCATGTTGTATAAAGAAGAAAGTGCTATGACTTTTAAATGCATATAAAAATTATTTATACACAAATACAGGGCAGGGCAAAAGGGGATTTACAGTTGCCAGATCACAGAATAGAGTTTATGATTATTATTTATTATTGTATTATTTTCCATACAAACAGATGGAAGCCCACTTTTGCCCTACCCGGAATACACACACACATACATTAGCAATTACACAAAAGCTCCAAGTTATGTGCAATTATATGAAGCTTAAATGATACACATATGTCGAGAAAAAAACAATAAAAGTAGTATTAAATTTTATTATAATTCTTTACTTTTCATGCCTGTTTTAATTATTGCATCTCCCTTACGATTGTTGAAAACAATCACAACTTATTTGTATCGCATTCTGTTTTACATTTTTGGAAAAATAATAAGTATAAGCTAGATAAAAGCAAGGGCCCCCAAGGCTGGCCCGTGGCCCGCTGGGAACCGGGAGGGAGCCGCAGGAGAGCCCGGGAAGCTGCTCCCCGCGCTCCCACGACAGACCGAGCTCCACCTCCGGGCAGATCAGCGCCCCCGTTAGATTCTCCCCGGAGCGCAAACCCTCCTGTGAGCCGTGCGGGCGAGGGGTCCGCGCTGCGGCTCCGTATGAGGATCTAAGGCCTGGTGATCGGAGGCGGCGAGGCCAGTGGCAGTGACGCTGCACCTGCTGCCCGGCGTTCGCAGAGAACCCGACACTCAGTTCAGCCCACGCGTGGCCAGCCCGTTCCGTTGTCACTCCCGTCCACACCTCTTCCCCGCACTGCGCACTTACTTGCCTTAGTCGCCTTTTTGGGAAGGCCCCGTGCTCACCCCAGCATGTGGTGTGCTGGATGATTGTTTCATTATATAGTACCGTGGGATAATAATAGAAATAAAGTGCATAATAAATGTCATGCACATGGATCACCCAGAAACCATCCGCCACCCCCAGTCATGGAAAAACTGTCTTCCACAAGAACATCCCTGGTGCCATAAAGGTGGCGGGCCACTGAATAGAAGTACTTCAGTGACAATTCTTACACTAATATCCCAAACTTTTCAGCTTTCAGTATTTCACAAATACTACTTAAATTGAATTGTATGCTTATCTGTTAGTCTCAAAGAGATACTGTTTTCTTTGAAAAGAGAAAATATCCCAAGGCTATAAACATTTCCATAATTATACGAATAAAGTGGAGTTTCCTAATGCATTCAATCATAAAATCAGTTCCTGACTCCTAGCTTCCTTCAAATGAGAGAGTGGTTTTCATAGCTAAGGGGCAATTCAGTCAAAAATAAAAAAAGTAAAAGAATACCATAGAATCTGTAAAAAATTGAAATTGAATCTGAAGCTCCCTAATTTTATATATTTCCCACTGTTCTCTAGAAAATCCCTGTTTACATGCAATATTGAAAAGCATAAAAGAAAAAGTTGGGTATCCTGTCCACTAGAATAAATCAGAAAAAAAAAAGACTGCTTTCTTCTTTCCCCATGTAGTTCAACCCATGTTAATCTTGTGTTCCTATTCAGTATGGTTCTTCCCCATGCTATTTTTTCTCAATTATGCAAGTTAAATCCAGGTCATACCGCCGAAGGCAGAAGCACAACACGGGGAACCAATATCAAGAGACACAGGAGGCAAGTGTCCTGCCAGGCAGCCAGGACCTCATCTGTAGAGAGAGTCTTCCCATTTGCAAGTGGGAAAATGAAAATTGCTAAAGAACAGCATTATTGATTGCCACAATTACAAAACAAGAAAATTCATGATTCACTTAAATGCATCAATATCAAAAGTTGTCAATATGGACTGTGATGCGAGTTACATAAGTAAATTATAAGAAACAAAAGCATCATTGAGCAAATACAAACACATTGATAAATAAGTAATTAAACTATGGATCGATGAATGTGAAAAGTGCTTGTTTTCCCCTTTATTACAGCTGTCTGGAATCAGACTGCGGTGGCTTTTCCGATATCGTCACTCTTACAAGTATTCTCTTTCACGGATTGAGCTTTTTACAAAGTATCACTAAACCCAAGATCCCACAAATGTTCCCCTCTGGTTTATTCGGGAAGTTCTATAGGCTTTCATTTTATAGTTAGGTCTATAGTTCTTCCTGAGGTAATATTTGTGTAAGATGAAATGTGTGTTGAGATGTACTTATTTATTTTTGTAAATGATGTCGAACTGAATGGCCGCAGCTCTCCTTCTGGAAGACCACCTTTTCTCCATCACATTTCCTGGGCACCTTTGTCAAAGGTCAGTTGACTCTATTTGTGTTTATGTCAAAGCTGATTTTAACATCCTAGAAATCGCAGTATTAGAAAGCGTATCAGTGCATGATACTGAAGGCAAATTATATTCACTATTTTGAAATAAAAACCTAACTTCAGAAAAACTAGAGAGAAAATAATATGTTACTGGAGGATAAACACCGGAATAAAAGTATGAAGACTATTTAAGTATAAAACCCTTCCTTAATGTTTATTTCAAAGATGACCACTTAATTTCTGTTTGAAATAAATTAAAATATCTCACCACAAGGTAACTTTATCCCTTGAAAGACTACTGAAATTATGATAATCAATTCTGTATGAATTTAATACTATAACAGTAAAGATAATTTATTATTTCTACAAATAATAAGACATCAATTAAAGCTCTCTCACTAATAGCCTTCACAGAACTTTATTCTAGGTTCATTTTTTAAATTTTTATTGAATTCACTGAGGTGTCATTGGTCAATTTTACTTTCCTTAAGTTAACTTTTCTTAAATACTCCGCAACTGTGACTGCTTCCTGACCAGAGTAAAGGGACTCTGACCACCTCCTGATCATCCTAATCACTGTCAACATTAATTTGCATATAATACATCGGTGCCTCAGGGTCTAAGGAGATATCCTGCTCTTTGTCTAAACCGAACCTACCTTCAGATTGTCCTTTTTTGCAGTTGGGTCTGGTTTTATTTTTAACTTCAGCATTATTTATCAAGAAGCTGTATTAGGTACTTGCTTCTACTTAAGGTATTTCGGCTGATTTCTTCTGGGTGAGGAAAAGGCAAATGTAAATGAATGTGGCCGCACTTTGATCTCTATCTATAGTTCATTTCTCTGCCTCCCTCCCTAGGTATCCATCTATTTATTGCCTGTGTGAGGGCCTGAGCTCTTCTTTCCCGATTCAATGCTGCGGAGTTTTTAGGGCTTGGTTGTCAAGGCAATTGTCCTCAGTTATGTCTTACCTACTGCATTAAGCCAGAGGCATTTTTGTTAGCCCCATTCTCCTGATCCCTCTTTGTACCATTCAGCAGGCCAGACATCTGACTTTCAATGATGAAATACTACTATATTACAGAATGTAGGTGAGTTTGCACGGGTCATTGGCCGGTACACTGGTAAGATATGACATTGTTTTGGGCAATCTCAGACCTACTGATCACTGTTTTTTAGTAGAACAAATATTAACTTAAATTACAATTTATATTTATTATAAAATATGAAAAATGCATTCAGACAATTATACTGAGAGTCAAGTCTACAAATATTCGGTAATAAGATAAACATGGGCGTGTTAAGCAGCTCACTATGTAACTTCAGCTGCACTAAGAGTTCCTGTGTGCTTTGTCTCACTGAAACCTATAAATAATCCCGTGACTATGGGACTTTCAGAGATAAGGAATCTGTTGCTCAGTGACAGAATTACCTAACTCAAAATCATAAAGCGAGCAGGAGGTTGAGCCACGATTCACAGTCAAGAACTGTGATTCAAGAACCCTCATTTTAAACACGACTGGCTGCTGCTTCCCAGTATCTCTTTAAAATGTCCCCTCGGAAGCATATATACTAGAGTAACAGACAGTATGATATTTTGGTGGTCAGTTTTACGGCGGATTCTGTGCTTGTTTTAGTACCGCGACACCCTCAGGAGCTATAATGTCTTCTAGGACCATTTGCCCCATATTAAATGGATTATATTATCTGTGGAATATGCAACTAGCCCCCAGTCTTTTTTTTTTATTTTTAGGACTTGCTAAGACTTTGTTGGAATAAATGACTCGCTTAATATTTCTCAAAATGGGACCCAGGGCATCCTTACCCCAAAGAAATGTTCTGTCATTTATAAATAATAATTATTAAGTAAATAAGGCACCATCACTGTATGGAATAATAAGTAAAGATTTTAACTTAACATTTTATGGTAATACATGTAAATATTCTCTAACTTCCTTTCACATATTTTGCTAAATTGTTTAATTTTTTTCTAATTTTAAAGAAAATTGAAAATGCATGCTACATACCACAGGCACAAAAGTATTCAACTCCAAAGTAGTTAAAACCTGCTGTGTGCTGCTCCTTGACTTCCTCCTTTTTTCATTTTGCACCAGAAGTAACCACTATTCTAAATGTGTTTTTTATAATTTCCTCATAGGACCTATGTGCCATATTTTTTGCTCCATAAGATGCACTTTTTTTCCTCCCAAAGTGGGGGCAAATGTCTGTGCGTCTTATGGAGCAAATATTGTGCCACAGACTGTGATGTGTATGACCTGACCTGTCAGGGAAGGATGAAACTATTGTACGGTCATTCAAAAAACGTGGCATTAGCAATGCCTTAGATGGAACTTAAGAGAGTATCACATATGAAGAGAGCGAAGGAAGTGACATCAGTGATTGTGAGCACCTGAGCTTCATAGATTCTGACACCAGCGATGATGAGTTCTTGGGGTTCCCAGGAAACAAGAAGAGGACTTGAACCTTAACGTCTCTCCTCATTTGTTAATGACAGTGATGATGGTTCTTAATACCGCTGTTGACTGCTGTTCACTTTACATGGTGGAAATATTATTCTATTTTATTAAATATTTTAGTACACCATTTGGTTCAGAACATTTTTTTTCCTGTTTTCCTCCTCTAAACCTAGGTGCATCTTATGGTCAGGTGCATCTTATAGTGCGAAAAATATTGTATGTATTTTTAAACAACATGTACTATTTTTTCATGTTTTACATATGATGTTAATGGCATAAGGCTGATTATATATTTCTCTCTATAACATTCAGGAGACCATCCAATCAAATGGATATATGACATGTTTGTTCACTTATTTTCACAGAATGATAGTGTTGTCTGTAGATATGTCAAGGATATGCCATTCTCAAATTAATAGGTATTTACTTCACTCCTTTATTTTTTTATGTTGAAAACAAGTTTTCTCTAAAATTCCTTTCCATTTTCTTTGCGGGTAAGTGCAAATATTTCCCTTTATTTATCCTCGTAGGTGCTGGGCTGCACACTGCCCACCTGAGTTATTTTCACGGCATTTAATTGCAAAAATGTCTCCTCAGAATGTTTGTACAATTGGAGGGAACCTCCCCCCTTGCCCTCAGCCCTGCTCTGTCCCCCGTCTCCCCTTTCTGGCCAGGGTGGCTATGCTTCCAAGTCACCATAACACATACAGCTAGAAAGATATAAAAAGTAATGCTATTTTCTTGTTTCTCTTCAATATTAGATTTTAATGCCTATTTAATTTCTAAACCATCATGCAACTTAACAGTCATAGTAAGTCTTTAAGTCTAACAAGTACAGGTTAGTAAATCTACTTGATAAATAACAAGACTCTTAGTTACCGGGAGCAAATCGATCACTACTGTGTTAAGGACCGCTACGGAGGCAGGGCAGCCCTCGTCAATATAAATGTTCCAGGCCCTTAAATAAAGGTGTACCCCCCTTTTATCTTGGCTGAGCAGCCACACGTCACAGCGCTTTCATTCCCACCTCATTACCAGCTGCAAATAATGAGATATATTTGTTCATAAAAAAAACTGTACTTAAATTACACAATGTTAAAGCTTTTAAACCTGCAGTTTTAAACCCTGTAAAATCAATTATGTATAGTATAAGAGCCTATGAAAGTTAATTATGTATTTTACTAAGTTCTAGATTTAAGAAGGGTCAAAATGTGGACAAATAGGAAGTGTCTCCTTTGAACGTTCAGGCTCTGACAACGTGGCTTCATGGTCTCTTTTTTAGGCTCCACACTTTTTGATTTGACCCAGAACATGCAGGCCTAGAAACTGTTTCTCCCAATAACAATGATCCGAAACAGGTCTAGCTGGCTTCTTGAGCCAGAGAGAAGATATGTCAATGACATAACGGAAATATATAAACACATACGTGTTTAAATAACATTGTCTTTTTTTTCCCTAGGAACCCAGATTTCAGATTTCAAACTACTTAGTGTTTTAAATTAGGTTCTTTCTAGAATGTATGGGATAAAAAGTTTTTGTTTTCCTGGCTATTGCAGAAAAGTTTTATCTCAACATGTTATTAACTGAAGTCCAAAATTCACACAGAGGTGCAGAGTCACATAAAGGTATAACAAAATAAATGTTAATTTTAATAATTTATGAAATTATTGCTCTGGCTGCTGTGGCTCAGTGGATTGAGCATCGGCCTATGAGCCAAGTGTCGCAGGTTCGATTCCCAGTCAGGGCACGTGACTAGGTTGCACGTCAGGTCCCCAGTTAGGGGCACAAGTGAGAGGCAACCACACAGTGATGTTTCTCTCCCTCTTTCTCCTTTCCCCTCTCTCTAAAAACAAATAAATAAACAAATAAACAATTAAAAAAAAACTGCTCCTTTACTTCATTAATATAAAAATAAAGAAATTATTAACTGTTAAAACAAATATTCACTTGTTAAAAATGTAAATTAAATTTTCTCAGTTTTTGTTTATAGCCAGGTGTGAAGTTTCTACTTCATGCATGTACATCTTTATCTTCACTAGGTGATATCAATTTCTTTTCTAGTGTAGAGATATTATGGTTTTTCTATACCTTGTTGGTATTTTAATTTTTAAAACAATTTGGAGATATTGTGAAGCTGTATCCCATCATCTCTAGGTACTTCATATTTAGACATGTATGTACTAGGCTGTTATGAATTTCATCATCCTCTGCACATTTTATTTTCTTATTTGTTTGTTGCTGGTGTATTTAAGCATAATTGATTTCGGATTCTGACTTTCAATCTAGAAAATTTACAAAATTTACTTATTAATTCCAAGAATTTATATACAGATTTGGGGGTTTCTAGATAGAGATTTACATAATTTATAAATGATAAAGATTTTGTTTTTTCTTTCTATTCATCTACCTTTAAATAATTCTTATTGAGTTGAGACTGAGAGAACAATTGTTTAAATGTATTTTGAATAAAGACATGGATAATATATTTATGTATGATTAAACTACAATCATAAAGATAAAAAGTTTTTAAAAATGGACAGAAGATCTCTTACGGTCAATTTCACTGAGTAAATTTGGGAAAGACTGGGTAGTTTAATGAATTTCCTCCAATGGAGGTCATTCCTTAGGCATCAGAGGTCAAAATTAGGTCCATTTGAACAGACCAAATTACTAATTTTAAAGATTGTGTTCAATTGTCTACATTTAAGGAAACGGTGAGAGGCCAAGGAGAGTGATAAAGGAAGCTGGACTGGTATAACACTTAATCGCCCTTTGATAAATTACAAATTTCTCTTCTACGTCTTAGTCACAAGGAGTCTTTCTTGTGTAATGGCTTCAAAGCTGAATGACACCTGACTGACTGAGCGCTGCTTCAACACAACGGCCTCCCAGGTGTGAGCAGGCCATAATAATATTTTCCTGTTCTTGATTCAAGGTACAACGAATGCTAAAACCTTGTCACAATGTTTTCAAATGAAAGATTCTAATTTTAGTAATTTTAGTTTTTTTCTCCAAAAATTTACATATATTTGCATATGAACAAGCTTAAAAACTGAAATTTATGTCCATAGGTTTATCTGTTCATATGTGGAATATTTAATTTTGCCAGAGAAAACAGAAGGTTATAATTCAACTTGTAGTTTATACTGACTTCATAACTATAAGAACACAGTAAAAAGCATAATGGATATTAAAATTCAAGGAAACAATTTTGCAAACTATGGTCCAGAGTCTGATTTATAGATCAAAAAGGTTCACTGGTAATTTTGGATTATCATTTAGAAGAACCTGCCTAATCACATTTATGAGCTTTATTCTTTCTGTTTTACTTACCTTCTGTAAATTATTACTAGTTTATTGCATATTAAAAGGTTTCATAGCAGGTAAATCTTTCCATTAAATTCTTTAAAGATGTAAACATGATAAGATTTTGTATGAAATGATAACTCTGTCTTTTCTCACTCGGCACAGAGCACATCACGAACGCATCACGGAGGAAACACTTTGGCTCTTGATCCGTATGTGGTTCACTGATGTATCCTGGCGTGTATTTTAGTTGCTTTGGCTGATACAAGCTGAGTTTAACTCCATCGTTATTCTGTTTAAAGTCTCGCAAAGATATTTATTTGAATAGCCCTCACTAACATTAGAGTTGGTTCTTAGAAAACACACTTATTTTGAAAGGCTAAGTCCAACTACAAGAGACTAATATTATAACAGTATTACTATATATATTAATAATAATGTTGATTTTGGAGGTAAGACTATGTCAACAGCTATAACATTGAAGACCACTGTTAGACATGTTGCTTAGTGCTGCTTAGAAGGTGTCATCCCACGTCGGTACTACTGATCCTTGTATCCGTTTTATAAGAGAAAACTGACACTTGGAACGTTAAGTAACTTTTCCAGTCAAGCCAGTGCCCGGCCCAGCATGTTAAGCACACACTCCATCCCCCCTGTAAAAACTGGGAAAACGATACCTTCCTTGAATATTTCATGCAGTAATCCCCTTATCTGAAGGCGGTTTATTCCAAGACCCCCGGGGAAGCCTGAAACTGTGGCTAGTACCAAATGTATACATACTGCGCTTTTCCCTACACATACATACATACATACATATTATACATACATACATACCTATAATTAAGTTTAACTTACAAGTCAGGCAATTTCAAGGCTAGAAGGGTCATTCTTACTATAAATCATAGCAGCCTCAGCGTAAGATTTCTAATTTCTCTCCTTATTCAATTGAGCAACTTCATCTTGACCCTGAAAGGAAGCACTTCGCGGCTTCTCTTGGGCATCACTGAAGCGCCAGCACCCCTACTGAGCACTCAGGGGACATGAGCAGATAAAAGAACGGTGACTTGAATGCAAGCTCCGCAACACCTGGACAGTAGTTCTGGTCACCTGGACGGCTGCTAAGTGACCAATGGCCGGGAGTGTCTATGGCGTGGAGTGACCAGGTCCCGGGCAGGACAGGGTGGCCCAGCGCCTACCTTCATACTTGGGAACCGTTGCGTTCTGGGACGTCTGCTTAATATTTTGGAGTGCACTTGGCTGCAGGCAACGGATGCTATGGAACGTGAAACCGCCATGAAGAAAAGATTCCTGTAGATTTCAGAGCCACCCCAGGGGGGGGAGACAGGAGGCATGGGTTTCCAGTGAACCCTGAAAATGTATCAAATGACTTTTCTAGGAGAACCGTTTTTCACTCTTTTCCTGTAAACTGGTGACGGGAAGCTGAAACTGAGATTGTATTTTATCTTTTTCTTTCTTTCCTCTTCATTTCTTCCCCTTACATCTACCATTCTTTGTACAACCAAGTTTCTCTCTAAAAACTTGATGGGCAATTGTTTTCTTCTGGAATCAAATCAATTTTTTTTTTATTTAAAAATGTCATTCCTCGTGCTAAATTTTGTTAGAATAAAAATATGCATGTTGTTGGTCCTGGAAGTTTCCAAAGGCCTACTTGCCCCCGTTTAAGGGACTACCAACCCTACTTAGAAACTTGGGTGGCATCATCTCTGCAGATACTGAGGAGAATAAAAAATATAAAAGAGAAGGTTTGGTTCTCAAGAGAAAAAGAGGTAAATAATTCCTTGGAAATCATGTCAAGAATAAAAGCTGGTTTTGGGGTTTTTTTGGTAGTCAAGACTATGGATTTGGAGGTCAATACCAGCTAGGTTCATTCCCTAGGTCTCTTTGAAAGGGAAGAATGAATGTCATGGGCCAACAATTTATGTAGATCCAAATCTTGTCATTTTTGTATGTAAACTGTAATGATAATTCCTAGCATAGAGAAATAAGGTGAAATGAACAATAAAGTAATAATTCATATAATTTGGCTAGCACAATACTTGACACAAAGGAGACTCTCAAAATATGTCATTACATTTGTGATTAATTATAATAATTGCCATTTTTCTTGTCTATAGTATGAGGAAGTTTACCTGAGTAACTCACTCCATTGCAATTATAACCTTTGAACGGAAATTAAAAATGTATGTGTTTCTGGAATAGTGAAAGCAACTTCAATAGTGTTTGAGAACACAATGAAAATAAACATTTTTTTAAATTCCTCAAAAAAGCCTTTTGTTACCCTTATATTTACTGTTTAACGTGTCAATCCAAACTTAGTGGCATCAAAAAACCTCCATTTAAAAAAAAAGTTACTCCACAATGTGTCTATGTTACTTCTGCGTGAGGGTCAGTAATGCCATAAAAGTTTCTGCTTTGGGAATGTTCACACCCTTAGCACTGTTTCATTTGCTCTGTGCTGCTGTGTAGGGAGACAAGGCATGTAGATTTCCAAAACTACCAGACTGCAAATCCTAGATCGAAAACCAACCAGCCCTGGGACTTGGGAGAATTATTCCCTTGTGTCCCATTTGTTCATCTGTAAAATCAGAAGAATAATATTATTTAAAAGGCTGCTGCAGGCATTAGCGGTGCTAATGCAGTGAAGAGCCTCACAGAAAGGCAAAGGACTCCGGTCCAACAGAAGTGCTCCGTGAGCACGAGCTGTTACCACCCTTGTTAACACCTGCCAGCCCCGCTGGGAGGGAGCCGGGGAACTTGAGCAGGAAATCGAATGAGGATAAATCTAAGCGTAGTGCTGAGAACACTCTTCCCGTTAATTCAATTTACATCCTTTCCTGGTGGTATCAGAGCCCTTAAAGGACACTATGTAAAATCACCCTCCTGAATTGTTTGTAGGAAGATGGACCAAAATGGAGTAAACTTCTGGTGAATGCTTTAATTGAAAATGGGAGTAGGGATTCCTGCTGGCTTCTCCGCAAGCTATTAAAACACACCTAGGAATAAAGAAAACTTTTTCTTTTAAACCCAGTAGTTTTTTCCAAGATCGTATGAGGACGGTGCAGTCCTCTCCGGGAGAAAGAGATTTAGTGGGGAAGCGACATGATACGCCTCCCTTTTTCATTCCTAGGGGTTTTCCTTTCTTTACTGTTTCCTCATTCAAAAAACAGGCATAACATATATTTATCTCATAAACACAGAAAGTATTTCTCAGATAGTAAGATGGTACAAAAGAAGAGACAAAACCATTATTACCTACAGATAATAACATTGTTAACATATAGTACCTCAAAAATAAGTAAAAACTGATCATAAAACAAGTTAGTCAAAAAGTACAATAAAAAGTAAATATATTAAAAAGCAAAGCGTTAACTTCTTATGCATCCATAATTTCCAAGAAAAAAATATATAGTGAAAGTTACCCCATTTACCACAGGAACAAAATATAGCATAGGTATTTCTAGTCATAATTTGTATGATCTCTGTGTGCTCTGTGTTAACAAAAAATATGGCTGGGTCAAGGTTAATAAAGTCCCTGATACATACTGTTAAACTGCTTTCTAAAAAGAAATAAAGATACATGAGTTCCAACCAGCAATATGTCATTGGATGGAGTATTATTATTTGTAAAAGTTACCAATTGAAAAATTAAAATGTACATTTTAAATGGCATTTGTGATTATTAAAGTGGTTGAAAATGATTTTGTATGTTGTTTTCCATTAAAGTTAATATGCATTATATTTTCTGATAAATGTTAGTAGAAGTTTTATACATAAAATTTCCCCCTTTTGGTGACTCTAAAATATCAGTTATTTCTTTCATATAAAGTGGCCAAGTTCATTATCTAACATATCTACATACATTTATCCATTTCTGAAGGAAATAAATAGTCTTCAATCGCTGTATTTAAGTGCATGCAGATTGTTTTTTTTTTCTTTGTTTTCCTCCAACAGCAATAATTGGTTCCCGATCACTTCCCGCAGTTTGCACACCACTGCCAGGAAGCGACTGAGGGACTGTTTGTTTCGAGAGCTGTTTGCCAGTATTTCTCTGACGTCTTCAATGTGGTAAGAGAGTCAAGTTTTAAGTATAATAACATGAATGCATGACATATCTTTCTGCTCTGGAGATCTTAAACAAGCGTTCCTGGACCCTTTACTTGTGCTATGCTTTGAGGTTTCATTTCCTTAAGTAGTAAACATTAAAAAAAACAAACAAACAAAAAAAAAAAACCCACAATTTCAGTTGAAAAGAGGAAAAAAAGGAAGACTGTATTTTGTTTAGCAACTAAAATTTTTCCACTTAAAATAGGTATCTGTATTTCCTTAGTCTGTAAGGGGCTAGAAACAAAAGCAATTTTTTTTTAATCCACTGTTTAATTCAGCATGATCTAAAGGCCTTATGAATATTAATCAATTATTATGTGTATTTTCTCTCACCTTCATTTTATTCCACAGTTTCCAAACCACGAATCTGAACCTACAGCTCAGATCCATCTCAGGACTTTGAAGACTTCCTGAAATTTGTGTATGACTCAACTACCCCTATTCATCTGCAGTTAAAACTTGTTTACTTTTTATTTTTCTTTTCAACTATACAGCTGCTTGTCAATTTGCCTTTGGGTTATTTTTCTCCATTGTTAGTGACTTCAATCTGCCACGGCAACAAATATCCTAATTGTTCTTCTTAGACTGTGACAGCTAATTATAGGAATTCCTTCAGGGTAACAGCACACCTGCTGAACACATGTCCCTAACAGCCCCCTCAGACAATCTTGCATTCTCTCCCATATATCATTTTTTTTTACTGTCGATGAAAAAATAAAAACTTTTGTTATAGTTCCTAAAAATAAAATTAAAGTAATATTACACTTTAATTATAAAGATGAGAAAAATATATAGGAGATAGTTCTATCACCTATTCTGGTCATTACACGTGTAGCTATAAAAGTTGCTCAGGTCTTAGGGACAGTAGCTGAAAATCAGTCTAGACTTTACAAACGGCTCTTTCAAGGGAAGCATGAGAAGTTGCGCTCAGAGCAAAAAGACATTCCAGCCATAAAATAGCAATAATAATGTACATGCGGGACTATGTTTTAAATAATATCCTGGCATGTATTGAGCATACGGGGCATGTATGTATAACATACATCTATTTAAATTATGCTTGATATTTTTGGTGATCACATTTGCTTACCCTGAACTCTATGTATTCATCCTTGAAAAATATGTACCCTTTCATTTCAGTAAAAAAATATGTTCCATCATTCATCACTCACTTTCTTTCAAATACCTGTAGCTAATTTATTATGGTTAATTTCTGACGATCTTTCCAAGAAATAGTTTACTGTACAACATGTCAATAATCTCTAAAGCATTCTACAAATATTATTTCCTTACCAAAAAGATTCATAAAATACTGAGGGCAAATACATATTTTACAAATATCAATTACAAGGGTTTTTTCAATGATATTTTTAAGTCATAAAATAAAATCCTGTCAAATATAGTAGCAAGGATATCGGAGAGCCCAGTGAAAAATCTAAAAATGGCATGGATTTTCAAAACTGGTAATAATAATGCATTTTCATAAGAAAGTCTAAGACCTATACATTTTATTACATTTAGAATAAACTGAGAGAATAACAATTAAAAATTGCATTATCTTATGAGTTTACCAAATAACTTAGTATCTCTTCTTTGTATATATTTCTTATTCCTAATAGGTGATTTGTTTTACAAGAAAATTTCCATTTTGTAGCATGGGTCTTACCATTTTAAAATCCGGGGCTAGAACTCATCCAGGCTTTCACTATTTATTAACTTTGTTAATTTCTCCGGCTCTCATGTAGACCGTTTCAGATGTTTATGTAGTGTTAACTAAAACAATACTCGCTGATAAATGTAAAGGGAATTTTCTAAGTTCATTTAACTCATTTACTTGCCTCTGAAAACAACAAGATAGACTCTCGTCTAAAAGACATGCTATCGAGCACGCGCATCCCGTTCAATACGCAGATTTCATTTTGGCTAAATTTTCTCGCAAGGCCATTCGCCAATACTGCTCACATCAATCCATAGATAAGATGATTCTAGCAACTCCCAAAGCTACTAATGGTGTGTCAATTCTGGGCATAGAATAATAAATGTCAGCATTGGTTGCAAAATGTAATTATGGATCCTCCAACTAGAAGCTAATTATGCCATCCAGTTTGAAAACAACGACTACCTGAGCATCCCCAGAGCCTATAGAAAGTATAATAACTCTTAGTTCCACGTCACATCAATCTAATTTCTCATGTCCCCTAACAGTGCCGGGTAGGTTTTCAATACGGCAATTCTTTTTTTTAATTGCACTTATTTCTAAACTGTATGACAGATAAATCATATCCTGGTTTGCATTAGAGTGTATCTCCAAGTGACTGTCCCATGTTTACCAATGTCCCAAGATGTGACAGCCTACCGGAGCAACTGTCATAAACAGTCAAATCAGAGACAGAAAGGTTTTGTCTTTTCTGCTCTAGACAGAAGAACAACCTGTGGGCTTAATAAAGGAGATTGTCTCACAGCCGCAGGAAAATCTAGATTTGGGAGGACATTTTGCTGTCAAAAGGTTCTTAGGGCCAATTCAAGCGTTCAGCTATGAAATCCTAATCATGACACTAAAATAAAGGACAAAAATGGTATAATCCCTTCTATAAATACGTTCCAGTGTTTGCCCCAAGTTGGCAGCAGGTGCCTTACCCTCCTGCTTTTTGTTTTAATTCCCCCCATCTGTTCATTTTGGGAAACGAAAATAGCTCGGCCACCTCTAACGGACCACAGGTCTCACTGCTGCTGCAGGTGGGCTCCTGCCGTGGACGTCCACGGTGCTCGGCTGCCCAGAGCCAACCCTGTCCTCACGACATTTCCGGAAAGAATGTGCCCCTCCCTTTAATCCCTTTGAATCTCCCAGGGTGGCCAAAGCTAGAGAGACGGAAGCACCTGGTAGGAAATTTCGGAACCGCAGAGACGGACCTATGTACCTGGCGCATGTTTACACAACATGAAGAGACAGATTCCAAGTTCTGCCTCTGTCTATCCATCCTTCTGTCCGATGCAATGCTAAGACACAATGACACGCTGTCTTAGAATTACAAAGACACAGTATAAGAGCCGTATATGGAAATATTTGTTATCTGCAAAAAGTACACATAAAGGGTGGAGCAAAAGTAGGGTTATAGTTGCGAGTATGCGAAACACAGCTTATCCTTGTATTACTGTTCATTAGTTAGAGTGTTATTTGCCGTATGAACCACTGGGATTCTACTTTTGGCCCTCCCTGCATGTATTCATCAGCAGTGTAAAGCATTATTTATTAGGCTTCTCGAAGTACATTCGTTTCTGTACACACGTATGTAGCCTCTTTCATTTCTTGCTGATAATGTAAGTACGGCACTTTACCTTCAGAGGCGTTCCTAACCCGACACCATGTAAGACTGGGGTTTGTATTTCACAACAGCAGGTATTTACGTATGATAATTATGTTAGGTGTGCTCTTAATAGCATTTGATTGAGCCAATTGTTCATGGGGTTCAGATTTTCAGCGACTTTTTGGTGCACGCTTAGAGAGAGAGTGGCACGAACCGAGTCTGTCTGTCCAAACACCACGGTCGGGGGACGGGGGGAAGCCAAGGATCTGAACAGGCGACATGGGGAAACCAATGAAGAAAGACAGGAGGACTTCCAGGTGGCGTTTCTCAAGGGACTCAGGCCTGACAGAAACGAAATCTGTGGGGAAAAAAATAACAAGATTCTTGCGCCGTCTTGAGCCCTCCGTGCATTCCGATACAGCTCTGATTAAGGGTCCCAGCCTCAGCCCGTAATGGTTTCAACTATTAAAAGGCATGACTGGGTCTGGGGTTAAAACACTGGTGTTAAAAATATAGTCAGGTTATGGGGTTTCAAATGCTGAATACACTGTCCCCCAGACTAGAGCTACACCTTTGCCATAGTAGATGTTCAATCAAAATTTGATGCATGAATTTGTTCATATAATATACATATCTCACTGCTTCTGAGAATTTTATTAAATGTATTTGAAGTTCTCCATGATGTTCCATAAGCTCTGAGAGATTTCTGGAACTCCATTGAATACGATTTTAATATTCATTTGTATATCTACTTTTACTGCGCGTGAGTACATGTTTAACCTTTATCTCATGTTCTTAATAAGTACTATTGATCAAAACCGGAACCGCTGCTCTGTGAAATATGCTTTCATTTTAATAAGCGACGTCATATTTTCAGAAACATCATTCATATCGAGACCTTTCTCGCTTTACAAAGAGAAGCATCAGGGGCTTCCGTCTAACGACAGTTCTCTCTGCTCTGCAGAACTGTTACACCATTGATTGTGAAGTCTGTTCAAAACTATTCTGATTAAACAATGCTGAACACAGTGACTCAGTAAGGTAACATTCTTGCTCAAGATCGTTAGGAAAACGAGACACGTAGGTGACGAGCACATAATGATGCGAAACAGAAAAGAGTGTAAACGCCCCCCTACACACCGATTTCTCTGTTGTTCCCAAGTTCACTCATAAATGTAGAGGGCCGCCCTTTGCCTGTTTTGTGTTTATTGCCATGTCCTTAGACGGCACTTCCAGGGTGAGGATCATGAAACCGGGCCGTACATTAAAATGCAGGATATGACAAGGAAGCATTGACTTTATAGTGCGTGTCCTTGACATGATCGAAGTTCCAATTTTCACACCTGCATTCTGAAGCTAAAGCTACTGTGTCTCTGGCAATTGGCTAATAAAGCACATGGTTAAAAGTATCTTATTCTATACAATTGTATTTATTATTATGCAGTCTCAAAGACTATGTTTAACACCACTGCCCTCTCCAGCTCAGTAGCTAAAAACAGGATGATGAAAAAGAGATGGCTCTTTTTCCCTTTCCTTTCCAATTTTTTTTCTTTTTAGCTGAAAGCATTTGAGGGCAGGACTAATTCCAACAAGGGCAGCTGGAGTGCTTCTCCCTGTGTCAGTCTGATTCTATACCATTTTGTTTGATTTTATAACTGTGTTTATAGACCGCTCGTGTTTGAGAGCGCTCTACTTACCAGGAATTTGCTAAGTGATTAAAAAGTTGGCAAGTGTTTCCTCCAAGTGCTGCTAAATAGATTCTGTGAACAAAGCCAAGGCGAGGGCTGATGTAAATACCTTGCCACGACGCCTTCAGAGCACCGAGGTGGGGGGGGGGGGCGTGTTCAGGGCATTTTCCCTCCCTGCGAGGCTCTGGGAAATAGACGAGCATAGAGCTGTCTTTCCACAAGAGGGCTTCATGTTTCAAAGCTGCATTATCATATTTTTTTGGCCTCATGCCCAGAAAGGTCTATTGCTTGTTAGTTTATTGATTGAAGAATTTTTATTGGAATATTTTATAACTCTTCCGGAGAAGAACTTCCAGAAATATACATGTGTGCATGTTTGTACATTTAGAGATAATACAAACACCCATGTTCAAATCTTAATTACATATATGTTCGATCACTTCTGTGTGGATTATCTACACATATATGATTATAATTTTGTAATTTATTGCTCTTAAGGAGATTGTTTTTATCTATAAAAATTTTTAGAATATATATATATATATATATATATATATATATATGTCCTCTATCTATTCTAATCAATGTACCATCTATCTGTCCATCACCCACCCATCCAGCCCTCTATCCGTATGTATCCTTCATCTCTATTATCCATCTCTATGTGTCCTGCATATTTGTCTGTCTGTCTACCTGTCTACTATCCATCTATCTACTTACCTACCTACCTACCAATCCACTGATGTTTTGTAAGGCGTTGGCCCATGTAATCACGGAGACTATCAAGCACTAGGATTTGCCATCTGCAAGTTGGGAACTGAAGAAAGCTCCTGAAGGCATTTCGGTCTGAGTCTGAAGGCCTAAGAACCAGGGGTACTGATGCTACAAGTCACAGTCCAAGAGCAGAAGACAGATGTCCCAGCAGCAATAGTGAATTCAGGCCCTTACCAGATTGGATGAGGTCCATGCACACCGTGGAAGGCAACCTGCTTTACTAATCTCATCCAGAAATGCCCTTACAGGTGCACCAAGGCGCAGCACCTTCCTGAGTGCCCCCTCACGCTCTCAGTTCAGGGACAGGATGACCCGGAAGCGCGTGATGACACAGGAGTGCCCTGCCTCCTCTAGACCCTCCCTGGTCGCTGCTCATTGTCGACAAAATTTGCATCTTCCAGCTTATGGAGATCACCAATGTATCTGCTGCATTACCTTAAAATGTTTATTCTTTTCATTCTGCCATATTTCATTCTGTTGTCATGTGCAATGCGTAATTTTTAATCTGCATATTTATACTTAATGATCATTCATTTATATATGGTTATTAAGTAATTAAATCTAGGTAGCGTGCCAGTGTACACACCGAACTGAGCTGCAGGAGAGCACTCTTATCACGTGTGTATATGACTCACAATAGCTCAGTACAATAAATATCAGACCCGTGACATGACCATGACTCATAGGAGTGGGAAAATCCCACCACTCAGAAGAAATTGAATTTTAGCTTCATTTATCTTAAAACTCTGACATTCTGTGTTTGTTGGCCTATTGCTTTAAGGTGACAGGATTTATTGACAACTTTTAGTCTTTGATTTTAAAAATAAACTTAACTTACTTACATTAGGTCGAAAAATGAATTTGGCTTTTAACATATAAAACATTAGTTTTCAAGACGGATGGACTAATGACTGCATTCACACAGTAGAAGACCTGGAGAACTAAGCATTCCACTCATTAGCATTCCCCATAGTATCAGACTTCAAAGCTATAAAAGATGCTATAACTGAGTGTTCTATGCAAGGCATTGAGTGAAGTTACTGTCATGGATTAATCCACGTAATACGGCCATCTTTGAAAAGACGCAACGATAGATTCAATGATGAAGTCTAGAATTTCATGACTTTACTGTATATGATTTTTCCCCATATGTACACAGGCTATGGTATAAAGTGGTTGAGAATGAGGACCTTAACTTAAAGTCATTCTGTCACCTTCACACGGTGGAAACAGCCAGTAAATGCTCAGCAAATCTGTGTGACCGAGTGGAAATGATAAATTCAAGGAGGAGATTGAAGTAAAATATTAAACATTTACAGAAACAGTTTACAATTTGAAGTTTAGAGTAACATATTAAATGCCATAAAGTCAAAAACTGACAGGCGATGTACTTCTCCAATAGGTAAAACTATCTATGCCTACTACTCCAAGCTTGTGTATCAATTACTTTAAATATGTGACAGCTACCGAACATTTCTTTCACTTGGAATCTCATGAAACTGGAATTGATGGTTTGGGACATGGAGAAAAGAATTAGAGATAACACACAAACAAGGTTATAGCAGGTGTACTGAGGTCATTTATCCCAATGGGGGGTAACAGTGGTCTCTCTATAACTCCATTGGAAGTGGGGCCCCGGATCCCTAACTCCCACTGAGACATAACCCACCTCAAGGTGCAACTTTTGACCAAACCTCCCACCGGGACATGTCACATGTAAAATGTATTTTCTAGATACTATAAATTGAGTGTTACAGAAAGGAATTATGGAGCCAGTGCTTAATGAAATTAACTGTTTAATGTTGAAAATACTAAACTTGGCATGCAGAAACAGTGTTGTTTTGAAATCTCTACTTGTTCCCTAGCTAAGTAGGGACTTGACTCAGTTTACCATATTTATTTGATAAGTGTTATAACGAATCACTTAATACATTTAGGTGATATAATATAGCCCATAATTTAAATTAAAGAAGGGTCCTAGGTGATCCTTTATGTCCCTTTTAGCTCTGAATTTATACTTACTTTGTAGCTTCCAAATGTAAGTTATAATCTGAAGAACTGGTTAATGATGTTTAGAAGTAATATTTCTGAAAGCATTTCACCGTGTATACAGTTGAAGAAATCTATTAAATATAAAAATGCTTCCATTTTGGGGAAAATGTACTAGACACATTGTATCAAATCCATCATACAGAAGATATTTACATATATTATTTTTCCAGTACGATACTATCATAATAGATACATACACCTTTTTTCAGCAAGAAAATAATTTAAATTATGCTTTGGTTTTATCGTCATCATTTCTTCCTCATAGCATTTAAAGGGTTACTAGACAAAAAATAAGAACCAAGTAATTTTTCTGCTCATAACTATTGTATGCAATATTCTACCATCTTATTAAGCTTATGTTATAGAAATAAGAGGAAGTAGTGATTATTTGTGCTTATAAGGCTCAAAGGAAAATCCTAATCTTAAGTAGTAATTAACAAAACAGAACTACATTTTAAAACAAAGTATCTGCTCTTTGAGCAAGACATTTTCCCTTTTCTTTTGTGAAGAACAGCCTTGAATTTCATTACATTATAATTGCATGCCATTCCTTTTAGAACCACTAAATTATTCCTCTAATTCTCTCTTTGTAGCGCTCTTCATTTTTAGCTAAACTATTTTTCAGCAATACATTATTGCTGATCTTTAATTAGAATATTTTTTTTTATTTTTTTCTTGAAAATGGCTAAACTAGTATGTGCCTCATTCTGAACTGCTGGGGAAGGGGCATCAGGATTTTTGTTTATGTATTTATGTTGCATTGGGACAGAAGACAAGCCCCATGATCATTCAATGGTCTTTTCATTCTGCAAGCAAGTGTGCATTTTCAGAGAGAGAGCCCTGCAGTGATAGCGTCCCTTGTGCTGAAACGAATGCTTCGGAGGGAGGGTAATGGACTGAATTGCAGGAATCCGGCGTGCAGCCTGTAATTAGGAGAGTCTGATGAAACCCTGCAGTACCATATGCAAAGGAAACATCTGCTTGTTCACAGTAATGGCTGCCTTTCATTCTTTCTAGGTGATATTTTTCTGTTTTAATAGACCATTGATCAAAATCACATATGCTCATTCATCTTCAGTTATAGGAAAAATATAAATGCCTATTGAATTTCAATCAAGAAGTTTCCTCTTTAACCTTCTTTCAAATGAAAGTTGGAACCTACGGTGCATTATGTCCTCAGTGTGGCTGAATGGAAATGACACACAGGTCAAGGTGTTCTCTGATTTCTAGTAAGTGCCTTTTTTTTTTTAGTCAGTAATTTCATAGCTAAATATTACTGAAGCATTGGTTAGTTCCACCAGAAATACGGCAGCTGAATTCGATCAAGTGCAGAAACACATCATGACCCACGGACTATGTGTTAACTGGGTCTTGGAGCATTATTCTAAGTGACCATTAACACGATGAGAAGTTTTAGGGCAGGTGTGGTAGGCAGGAACTGAAGGTGGCCAGTGAGATCACAGCTCCCGAGAGAAAACGTCCCATGCAATCACCTCCCCTTAATGTGGGCATTACCTGTGAACAGGATGGAATATCACCTCCGTGATTAGGTTGCTAAGCAACCGACTTTCAATTAATCAAAATGGAGATTATCTCGGGAAAGTTTTAATTAAAGGAGGCTTTTAAAAGAAGAGGACGCATCAGATGTGGTCCTGCTGCGTTCTCCCTCACATCCTGTTTTCGGAGCAGCCTTGTGACTAGTGTTCTCCGGAAAACTCTTTGGCCACCGCTGCTCTAGAGACTTAGAGAAGAAATATCACCATTCCTTCCTTTCTCTTGCTTCTTCAAGCCACGTAAACTCTCAGGCTACTGGATAGAGAGCCGGGGGGTAAGACAAGAGGGTGGAGAGGAATCCTTCCCACGGGTCGTACAGTTTCACCCGGAGAAAGCACGCGCGTTCACAGTCCTCTGCCCCCATTTCGCAATTACTAGACAGAGTTTCTCCTAGAGGAGCTCCACCCCTTGGCCATCTGAGGACACCCAAGCTTGCCATGGGTTCCGTGGTGGGTGGGCCGGCACTGCTCTCCCAACCGCTGGACACATCCCAGGTTTCTGAAGACACGTGTGTGACAGGGCAGAGGTGACAGCAGAAGGCAGCGCCTCCGAGCCTCCAGGGACGCCCGGCGGGGACGGGGCGCAGAGGACAGACGCGCGCACGGTGTGGGAAACTGACGTGGTCGCCTGGACAGACTGCACCAGATGGCCCACGCCGTGCGTTTCATACCCCTGCGGTGACTTGCGTCGTGCAGTACCTGTGCTATGAGATAGCCTTCGAACGGCACGCCCGGGTGAAAGGGAAAACTCAGCCGGCGCGCAGCGGCAGCTACCGGGGAAAAACAGAACGAGTTTGCGTATGTGGATCAGCAAGCTACACCTGGACTGCGCGGGACCTGAAGGGGCCTTTTTATTATCACTTCTCTCATTTAGAACCAGCACTTCGCACGTATAATAATCGTGCCCCAATGACCTCTAAGTAAAACGTAAAGAGAAAGAAAAGAGGAACTGCGCAGCTCATTCACAGTTAATGAAACATATACATTTCGGAGATTTATATTCTAAAACGGTCAGAAAAATTAAATGAAATTATTTTCTTTCTTGGTTCTATTCACATCACCACCACCCCCCCTTTTTTATTTTTATCCTTAACCCGAGTGCGTTTTTTCTTTGCTGAGAGAGAGAGAGAGAGAGAGAGAGAGAGAGAGAGCTCTACACTGATGTGAGAGAGAACCACCCATCAGTTGCCGCCAGTCCACACCCTGACCAGGGATCGAACCTGCAGCCTGAGTCTGGGGATCGAGTCAGTCACCTTCCAGTTTACAAGACAACACCCAACCAAATGACCCACACCGGCCAGGGCCCCCTTGTGCTTTTTAAGGCGAAGATTCTGCATATGCCTCTATTATCCTAAGCAAACAAAATGTGCACATTCTACTCAGCAAAATTAAAACTCGCCATTACTTGAAGTTAACTTCCTCTAAAAGCAGCTCAGAAACCATTTATTGCTAATTAACTCTGATTCTCAAGTGATGTATCAAAGTATTCAACCAACTAAATAGGCCTCTTGGAAGACTTCAGTATGTACAGAAGCAAAACACGATGTGTTTATTTATCCAGTTATATAAGTTGTATGTAGAACATTTGTGTGTGGGTATATACATATACATGTCATGTGTATATGTATATACATACAGGATATAATATTAATAAAAACAGAGTATAAATATTGATATCTGTTTAACACTTATGCATATGTATAAATTATATTATTGCATATAAGTACATGTTGTTCAATTAAAGTGGCATCAAAACATCTCCAGGTATGAACACTTGAAGAAACAGCCTTCTGCGTCCCTTCAGCACATTCAGTGATTGAAAACTCAAACTCCGCATTGTTGGTATTTCTGTTAAATCTCTGCTAAAATCACCCAATGTCATTAAAGATCATATGTAAGAGAATGGACTGTAGAGATTAAAACAGTGTGGTTAACACACGAGAAAATGATGATTAACACAAGAAAGCTTTCCCTAAAACCTTCTAATGGATCAAATAACACTTTAGCTCTTACCCTGGTGAGCACACATCCTAGTTCAGGGTAATGAACGCGTGCTATGCAAAACATCTTTAAAATGTCTATAACAATTAGCCATTTCATATTTGAGCAGTACCATAGTCTGCCTATTTATCCATTTGCCTAAAATTAAATAATTGGTCCTCCTTGGCAAGTGTGCACATGATTTTTAACATGTAGATTTGGAACATTCAGTACATTACAGTTTTTTCTTTACTCCCGGTTTTCCCTTTGGAACTGAGGAATGCTCACATAACTCACCTCCTACACACAGTCACCTCTTCCTCCTCTTCCTCTTCCCTCTCCCGCCCTCCCTCCCTCCCTCCTTTCCTCTTTCCTCTTCCTTTTGGTTAAGACATTGGCTGACTTCTAGAAATAGGCTTCTTATTATCTACTATGAAAACATGCAGTGAGCTCTGGTCTGAATGGAACAAAGGATTGTTTTACTTTCTAGCTCTGGTTCCAAATAGTATGTGTGTATATATACCAAATGCTTGATTGTGAATACTTATGAATTTATAGTACATCTCCTATATTTAATAGTCCATGCTTTATTAAGTAGTATCATACCAATGACAAATATAGAAAGGTTAACTGTCACTTTCTATGGTAAAGCTGTCTACACTGTTCTCAGCTCTACCTCCTAGGAAACGTGGAACATAAGCACACTGGATTCAGTTACTGGGTATTTAACATGGTAACATGACAATGATTAATGCTCAGAAAAAGCGTATACATTTATAATCATCAGTTCTTGAATTGCTCTTTAAAGGCCCTTATATTTCTTTGTTGAGATTGTGGAACAAATAAATATTTAGTACTCTAAGTGAGATAGCAAGCAATATATATTACTCCTGCTCATTGAAGCCAGCAAGTGTTCTCAAGTGTAGGTGTGACCATATCGCTTCTCGTCCTCAATTGTCCACTACTCCCTGTCCTTCAGGATGAACTTAGAGCATCGAAGGCAAAGCTTGGATCTGGCCGCTTTACTCTTGCTAATCATTAACCTTATATATCGGGCTATCTGTCTTCTCAGCTGAACACAGGAAAATCCATTCAAATTAAGCAAGAAATAAAGTTATTCTTTAAAAGCCCCCAAAATATGCACAAATGCTGTTAGAAAAATAAAGAACGGAAAAAGTGAACTACAATTCTCTATTATTTACAAAAAGAAGGAAGAACTTGAACTGAATGAACTGTATCAGAAATCTAAAGAAAACTGAAATTTCTTGAAGGAAATACAAGTGAAAATCCTTGCAATCATGACGCAGGCCCAATGTCTCGGATAGGACACAAAAACATTAGCAGTGAAAGAAAAAGACTGATAAACTTGACCACGTCAAAAGTTAACATAAACAAATGTCGAATGCTCAAAAATCAGCGAAACAAAAACAGGCAGGCAGGGGTCATATTGGAAGAGAACACTGATCCAAACATGTACCTCACAAAAGTCTTGTAACTTAAATATAGAAATAAGTCTTGAAACCTGTAAGATAAGCAACCTGATTTTAAAAATGTGCAAAGATTTGAACACCACCAAAACATATGTCTAATGTATAAGTACATGGAAAAACATCCAACATCATTCATACTAAAGAAATGCAAATACAAGTCATCACACAGCCATTAAAATGACTAACGTTAAGAAATTTTTTGATGCCAAGTGTTATTGAAAATATGGAATGTTTTACCTTTTGGTTATTGTTGGTGTGGATATAAAATGGTACAATATTTGGGGAAACCACTTGAGAGTTTTTAATAAAGTTAAAAATGCAATTATAAATGATCGATATCTAAAGCCAGGACCACACAAAGCTTATGTCCGCATAGAGTGTAGGTACCATGCAAAGGAAGAGTCTGCATTAGATCTGACTGTCAGAGAAACCTCAACAAAAGTACTTTGAACCTGAACTTGATCGGCAGGACAAAGTAACTCATGCAAAAGCTGGGAAAATGTGCCGGGTGCTGGAAGCAAGCGTAGGCGGGAAGAAGGCGGGCACCCATGCAGAAGGGGCTGCTGAGGCCCCAATGACAGGCAGTGACTTCGAGAAGCAGAGAAGCCACGTCTAAGAGGACCTTACACCTTAATGCCTTCAGTTACACACACTTCGATAAAAGTAGTTCACTTCACAGAGAAAATGTGAGTACATTTTAAATTACAGTGATCTCCCACTTATTGCGGGTGTTACGTTCTAGACCCCCCGCAATAGGTGAAAGTCCGCGAAGTAGGAACCTTACATTTATTTTAGTGTTTATATATATTTTAAGGCTTTATAAACCCTTCCCCCACCTATAAACTGTTCCCAGTCCTTTATTAACCTTTCCCACACTTTTATAAACACTACTTACGTTCTTAAACATATTCTACACTCTTAAACCTATATCACTTTAACAACATACATATACAGTACTGCAAAATCCAGCGATATAGCAAAAAATCCGCGATAAATAATTCAATATAATATTTTGAAAAATCCTGCGATACAGTGAGGCCACAATAAGTGAACCACGGTATAGAGAGGGACTCCTGTAATAGTGGAAAATGTTTTCTACCTTTGGTTGCAAAACACATTTAAACCTAGATTACTCTAACAGTATCTTTCCCTGCTCACACCTCTACGCTGAGAAAAACTTCAACAGCTATCGCTGGATCTTCTCCTTAATGAAAATATTAAGTGAATTCAGTACTTTCCTTAAAACAATTTCCGTGGCATCATGAGGCTGAGTGCAAGGGTGATAGAAAGCTGTGAGATTTATGGGGGGTTATGGGGAGATGAATAATATGTTTAAGTACAAAAGAGCAAAATAAATGGAAGGGACAGAAAAGCCTACGTGACATCTGAAATCTAAATATGGCGTTTTTCTAAAGATCATAAATCATGTATTTGATTTTGAAGTTTTAATACAGGAAGCTGCCTAGCACACCTGCAAGTGACTCTATACAGGATGTCCTCTTTCTGGCTCAGCACCTCTTTCAAAGAATTAGATTCAAACCAACTCGGAAATTATACGTCCTATTCATTTTAAAGTCCCTGTAAACTGATACATTAATATAACAAAAGTAACACACGAACTTAGAGGAATTCCTCACATGCATGGTTACAGGCTTACGAAGCTCTTGTACCTACACGGATGCAAGATGACATTCACGCCCCGAGCTTAGGGTCCGACAACCCTCAGTCCCCGAATTAGCTCTGCCAGCCACAGGACACGTTCTATTTTCCCAAAACGCGTTTGATTTTTATTTAGAACTTCCGTTCTGGCGGGTAAGACTGGAGGACACGCCACGAAGCAAAATGACCCAATCACAGAACGACACTCGTGAGCGATTCCACTCACAGGAGGTGTCTGACCCAGGCAAACTCACAGAAACAGAGCGGAATGAATGGAGGTTGCCAGAGGCTGTGGGGGTGGGGAGGGAGGAATGGGGAGTTGATGGTCAACAGATATTAAAATTCAGTTTTTCAAGAAAATAAGAGAGTCTGGAGATGTGTGTGGTGGCTATTCAATGACGTGGATGCACTGATGCCACTGAACTTCACTGTATGCTTAAAATGGGGTATGATAGTAAATTTTATGTTCCGTGCGTTAACCACACTCTTTTAGGGAAGTTTGCAAGGGGTTCAGTA
The DNA here is from genome assembly GCF_987537825.1 of Furipterus horrens. NCBI lineage: Eukaryota > Metazoa > Chordata > Mammalia > Chiroptera > Furipteridae > Furipterus > Furipterus horrens. The sequence continues at coordinate 4,211,597 of NW_028327185.1, read as the reverse complement.
ACCTCCCCAGGCTTACAGAGCTCGGAAATGGTACGGCGTGGACGCATACTTGGTTCCGCTGATTCTAATTACTAGGTTTTTGTTGAATCTTTTTAATAGCTCTATACGCTATAGGGTGAAGGATAAATATGCTGTGGAAGGTGTTTTGTTATTTAGAATGCTAGTGTCTCTTGTATGACTATAAATTGATTTAAAACAATCAAATGTGAAATTACTTTAAAGGAATTCAAGGCAAATTCTGGTGCAGCAACATTTACCAACAGACGACGGGATCTCATCATCTATTTATGGGCACTTTTTGTCGCCGCGTAAATAATGCATCCACGTTAAGGATCATCACCTGCCTATAGCCTGTAAATCCAGATGAAAGGACATAGTTGTCACTTTGATCTTAACAGAAGGTAGAAATGCCATGCTGTTCAGCAGCCAGTCCCTCATTGGCTGAAATGTCACCTCATCTGTGGAGGCAATTTATTTACTGCCTCTCTAACCCACAGATGACATGGAACCTAAAACTGTCCTTGAGCTGATGTAATTAGATGCTTCCTTAAAAACACAGCCTATAAATTTATGATGCTAATAATTGTCACTTTTTAATATGCACCCTGAGCACCTGAGGCACTTATAAACAGGAGCTATTTCTTTAAAAGCAGACAACCCTTTTCAAGTTTTTTATTCAGTTTAACAAACGTTGCCACCTTTGACATGTGACGTCTTCCTAGAGGGAGGCGGGGAAGTATAGGTTTGGGTGTCGTACAGTAGACAGACACATCTAATTAGCACTGAATTAAACTGCTCTATCAGCAACAGCCATGTATATTTGTAGTTTAATTGGGTATACCTAAAGGATTTGTTCATCGAATTTGCTGTGCAAAATATACAACATTTTGCAAAAGAAGAGGGCTTCGGAACACCAATCCCAGACACCTTGGGTCTACGCTCACAAGTGGAAATGACCTACATTCAACAGGTTTCCCGCCAGCCCTGGTCGCCACAAGTTTTGTGAGTGACATTTAGCCACAGAATGCTAGCAACACTTTGAACCCTATTCAGGTAATATTTAAGACACTTTTGGACATAATTGGAACATACAATTTACAGACAAGGGTCCCAGATACATCAACAAGTTATTCTTCAACCAGTCACAAAATGAGCGAAGCTTGGAGGAATGGATTTAGTACTTAGTGCTGGGATTTTTAAGGAAGATAAGTGTGTTTAGATTCTCTTTATTGTTTCTATGAGTTTCGTCTTCCTCCTCCACTGTTGGAACTCTGACCTGGCTCAGTGCATAGCCCCAGGCCTGAATCATGACCTTTTTTTCTCTATTAAAAAAAAATTATCAGCAATGATGTTTCCATCCCGTGTGTCACACCAGCGGTTTCTGAGCTGTCCTTGACACTAGGGATATCCAGTTAAGTCTGTTCCACCAACGGGATGTGAAGTCAGGGAGAACTGTGTGCTTCCGGGAGTGATAAATGCTTTTCATTAAAAAGAAAGAAAGGAACCGCAAGAGTAGAAAGACATTTATCCACGTGCCCCTTTGCCTGTTTGAGAACGTGATTGTGGAACTCAGTTACTTTGCAACTCCCCCTGTAGGATTGCCTGTCCTTGACACTGGACCCAAAGCAAGGGGCGGCACCGACCTGGCAGCAGTGACCGGGCCGGGGACCGGAGCTCACGCTGGCCAAGACCTGGTCTTGGACAAGTCGTTTTATCTGGTTTCCCCGTGTGTTCCGTGAGGAAATTAAACAAAGATACTCTGGCAGGAAGAATCTAATTTCTAAATCCGTCATTAAATTTAAGGACGTAAGAGTGAATACTCTAATACAAATCACACGGATCTACCATTGCATGTTTTTTGTGAGGCTGCAAAATTTGAATTATTATTTCCTTCAAGAATAAAAAATGAGCAGGGCCTGGGGACATGGGTAGGTAGGGTATCGAAATTATTTTCTGAGTTTTAGAAGAATTTGCTACAAAATAGAGTCTTCAAACTGTATATTATTGCTTTATTTTATTTTAGAAGATGGTCAAAAACGATAACAGATTGAAAAATAAAATAAACGAATACTGGGTTGAATGTGTGATTGTCCCCCAACTGGAATCACAATTTTTTTCCATGGATACACCCCTAGAGGTATAAGTCAGCACAACAGAAAGTCAAGGGCGAGGTCACCGAATCCTCCAACAGATTCATAGCACAGAGTGTATTTCCGTGCAGCGTCGGAGCAAGGGCAGAGCAGGATTGGTATTGATCGTAAATACCCGGACGTTCACAGCAGAATTCAGGAGTATTGACTCCTTTCTCCCCTGCTCTTCAGAGCTGACACGCCCGGGGGCACACGTTCCATACAGGCTGGGGGTGGGGCCGTGTGTGTCGGTATTACACATGCTTTACCACAGTGCATGGCCCTTGGCTGGTTTGGCTCAGTGGATTGAGCGTCGGCCTGCGAGCTAAGTGTCGCTGGTTCGATCTTCCAGTCAGGGCACATCAGAGAAGGAAAACTCTGACTCCAAAAAACCTCCGCTGCCTTGCGGCATACCTCTTCAGGGGAAAGGCTAAGGGAGTAAACCCCGACAGAAAATCCGGAGCCGGAGTCCCTAAGGCGGTTTGACGTTGTAGTCAACACCGGCAACTCCTGCGGCGCACCTGAAGCCAAGCTGTATTGACTCCGTCTTTCCCTTGGACCCTTCAGCTGCGAAGAGAGGGGGGGTCTGCTGCATGGGCAACAGCAGACCCTCCATATCACCCTGCCCAGGCTCTGTAGCTTCAGCTTCACTGGAGAGGACACTCCAGCGTCATCGCAAGATGTCGATTCAACACGGGAGGAGACAGATACCGTGTCACTCCCGAGTCGGACTGCACAGCCATTCTCGGCGGTGCAGATAGACTCTTAAGAAGCTACACCATCGTCTCTCGAGACGGACGGCTGCCGACGACCACAGTGCAATCCTGTTTCCCGTCACTCTCTGCCTGGTTTCCTCCAGTGTGATCGTGCTGATGTAGCCGTGATGTCCATCAGCCTGCACCGTCCACCCCTGCGGTCCAGGGTATTTAAAGTCACAACTCAACGATGAAAAGGGAGGAGGGGCACATAGCAGAGCTACTGGGGTGACTTCCTGAAGCCTTCCCCGCCCAGTGCTGGAGTAACTCCTTCATGGGCCCTGGCTCTGCTCTGGGCCAGGGTCTCTCCAGCTCACTGCCCTCACATCCCAAACACACAGCGGAGAGCCGGCCTTCCTTGAGGAGGCAGAGTTCTTTTAACAGCCAACCCCTGTTGGTTTAGGTTTTGAGACTTTGGTTCACCTAAGGATTGAGATGATCGCACCCTCTGAAAGCTCTAGTTTTGGGGGGACAAAACAATTCCCTCAAAAACTCAGGAGGCTTCTGATTTATTTGCTTCCATTCAGTTCCACGTGGAAGAAATCAAAGGACAATCAAGTGTCTGCCTGGACTGGTTCTCAAGCCTGGGTGACTCTCCGTTACTTACTGACATCTCTACTCACTGGAAAGGCAGCTCCCTCAAGGCCATTTGAAACAGGAGACCGAGTGAGCAGACACATATGTAATCTGACCTTTGCAGCTGGGCCGGCTACCGTTTTATGTCCCAGCACATGGATGTGTAGGCTCCCTAATCTTCCCCACTGCTGTTCAGTGGACAGGAGCTGTTGGCTTTTATAACCCTGCAAGGCTCCATGGTAGTGGACTGTCAGTCCATTCTGACAGCAGCTGCAGTCAGGAAAAGCATCTTGGGTAGCAGTAAGCCCTCCCTCTGTGGCCGGTTTGTTAACCCTTTGAGTGCCATGTGTAATTCGAAATTTGGGTCAACATGAGAAAAATTATATCAATATATAACCTGAGGTACAAAAAAAGAGAACAAAACATAAAATATGAATTAGTCCACTGTTATTTACATTTACAGCCATTGAAAAAAGAGTTGCTGGGAGCGACGCTGGCACTTTTGGGAAAATTTGTCAGCGTCACACACAGCGACATTGGCGCTCAAAGGGTTAATCCGGCTTGTTACTGAAGCAGGAAGAAGTTCAGAAGAAATACCTTTCTAATAAATATAAAATAAGATGCTCTCCCCATCCCTTATCCAGAAATCCCTACCGCCCTTGCTCCGTTTTACTCCGCTTTATAGAATTTATTGGTGTTTGACACGTTATATATTTACATGTTTCTTGATTGAAGTCCTGTCTCCTTCCACGAGCACACGAGCAGCACATGGGGAGGCACTAGGCTGTGTTTTCACTGGCGTCTGCACGCCACATTAGAGGATTCGGTTGGCACGAATAAATGACTGACTGCAGCTTGCCGTGGGCTGATGAATGCATAGGTCTCTACAGACACATCTTAGGATGTCTAATATATATGTGGAAAGACTGTCTTCCAGCAGAACTTTTAATATTAACTTTCTCCTTGCGCGTCCTTAATTTGAGTGAATTCTGCAGTCTAGGTTCCTATTTTATATCTGCACGGCACTTTATAATACTTCCATTATGACGGCTGCACCAGGCATAATACTGTTTGCAGCACAGTGTGAATCACAATCTGGAATATATAATGTTTAAACCTCCGAATGAACTGGAATATATAATTTAGCAAGGCCGTAAAAAATGTGCATGAACTGGCATTAAAAATGACAATAAAATATTATTACCAAGCAGACTTCTGGAATACTTCTCTGAGACTGCCTGCGTGACTAGAAGAGGGAAGAAGCGCTTCACTGATACCAGCTCATGAGCTTGACTACAGGAAAATAGACACTTCGGTGACACAGCAGTGTTACCACGTGGATGTCACACCCCAAACCTGGAGGATATGAGATGTGAGAAATAAAGCACTAAACACGCTCCCTACTGAGCGTTCAAATCTGTTTTATACACAAAAGGAACCCATAAAACTCCATTCTAATTTTCTTCTAACTGTATAATTTGCAGAAGCGCCGCGCTGCAGATGGGACACTGTGAAATGAGTCACAGCAGAGACTGACGCGTGGAACAAGTGACCCGGAAACACCCACCACCGAGAGGTGTCCCTGAACAATGAAAAGAAAGAGACAGACGGCGCTTCCGTTGTTACTGCTAAGCCCGACTCCTGGCAGCTGAGATGGTCGCTGAACAGGAAAACAAACGAACGACGCTGAGCAGGCACTGGGATGTTCTTCTAACACATCACACCGGCAGTACGACCTGGTCTGCTCTGCACGGTCTTATTTGTGGTTTTGTGTTTCCTAATCAGCTACTTCTCCTTTCCTTCTTTTGGATTTTCTTCTGGATCTCAGAAGAGCTAAGCTGGTCATACTACTTCGTTTAAGCAACAGCATTCTTTTGTCCCCAGCCTTAAAGAACATGATTGACAAGTTAAAAAACTGCATCTATTTAAAGAGTACAATGTGGCATTTTGGTATAAATATACCTTATGCAGTGATTACCATGGTCGAGCTAATTAACATATTCATTATTACTGATCTCTGAAAGGCTCCCTCTTAATGTGCATGATGATTCAATATCTCCACATCCTTACGAGTACCTAGTGCCGTTCAGCTTTTGAATTTTTACCAGTCCTACAAGGGTAAAATAATATCTCTTACTGCCCTGGTGACTTTGAGTATCTCATAATATAGAGGTGTTCTGAGTTTTGAATATTTTCTCTCCATTTTTTGTTCTTATTTTTGGATCATGGCCTATATTTGGTTTTTGACGATGGACATGACTTAATTATCAGGTTCATCTTTTAAAAAAAGAATAAACTGTGATACCTTAAATTGAAGACTTTTATGATTTGATAATATTCTTCCATATTTGGAGAAGTTAAAAATGTCTGGTAAGATGGAAATGCTGGTATCCTCTCGAAAGAGAGACTTTGACCTTTACCTCATGACTGATTAATTGATCAGAATAACTTACATTTCCTGTGATTTTGTTATCAATACATTGAGTCAAGGCCTGCAAATACTTTTAATAATGCATACCCTATTTACACAATAGTAAATCAGTGCATTAACTGACTTGGTGGAATTAACCAGGTCAGTGGTTTTAAAACCACTGTTCATGTTAACTCATTTTTGTCTGCCAGTAATAATATCGTTGCCATTAGATGGTCAGAGTGAGGGATTTTCTTTGCAAGACCTCATACCAATTCCAATTTAGGCCTGGTTTACAAAATGGTTCCTGGATTTTAATGGCTATACTTTAATTTTAATAATTTCTCATTAAAATTGAAAAATCTGGTAACTGTAAATGCACAAAGGCTTAGTGCATTTATGTCTACAAGACTTTTCAGTTTTAATAAGACAACTATATACTTACCCTCCCTCTGAATACGAATTTATTTTTAACTAAGCTATGACTGGTCAGAGGGAACATATATGATTTTACACTTTGGGCATCTAGGGGAAATCCTAAAAACAGTAGATGTTCACTAAATAGATGGCACTATAAGGAAAAATAGTAAAGCACGTGGAAACATGTTTAGGTTCAGCTAATGGAACTGTGTATTAAAATGAAAAAGAAAAAGGTCTTGTCACCTATCAAGTCGCAGTAAAGGCGAAACTGACTCAGAACTCACGGCGGGCCGTGAATGCGCGCCATCGTTTCAGGAGTCACGGTGACATTTATTGGCCGGGACCATCCATCCATTAGATTCACAGGGAGCCACCCGGCAGAGATACAGTGGGCCGAAGTGTCGGGCAGGACACAAAGATGATGTCGTGTAAGAAAAATAAATAACGGAGAAGTTTATTCTTGTCCATCTGTCCTCATTTAAGACGGAAGTGTTGACCGTGGCAGTCCGCGCCCTGGGACAGTGCCGCGCGAACGCACAGCCAGGAGCGCAGGTGCCGGGCCGAGGGGCAAGGAGGGGCCTCTGACCGCCCCACGCATGGCCCTCCCCCCTCCGTCTCAGCAGGACTAGCCGACCGGCGGGAATTCCGTGGGCAAATGCTAATAAGAGGCTATGGCACATTGTTTGTAGGTGACCTTTACGATTGTCACTCTTTAAAATCTCTGGTTTGCAAAGACTTAAAGGGGTGGGGGTCTGACTAATGTTCATGAAAAGTCCAGGGTACTTGGAGTGCAAGAAAACATCACACCAAACCCTGCGCCCTGTGCTCAGATGTTGGCTTGGGCCCGGATGGGGTCCGCCAGGCACCATGAAGACAAGGACGCAGTGCGAGGAGTTACTTTCGGCCACCCCAGGAGTTATGATGTCGCTGCCGTAGTTAGGATGGTGCGATCCTGGTGAAAGGGTAGTAAGCAGACCTATGGGAAGAATGTAGAACAGAAGCAGACCTGCCCCCCGGATATCCAAAGCCACCCGATTTGTGAAGAAAAAGCCGCTGTAACACAGCAAAAGCGAAGAAACTTACCAATGCAAGTTATTGGACAATACAGCTATTTATATGCAAAGAGGAAAAAATCTGAATCTCATTATCCACATCCTTACCTCTTACATTGTGTACAGAAATCAATTCCAGATGAATTATAGACTTGATATGAAAGTTAAATGAACCAATCTTCTAGACGACAGTATAGGAAAACACCTTCGTGAACTTCGCACAGCAGGCGTTTCTTTAAAAAGACACACCAAACACTAACTCGACCTAAAAATTAATGAATTTATCTTAATTAAAATTAAGGTTCTCTGTTCATCAGAAGATGTTATTAAGAGAAGAATGGGGAAAGCCAGAGAATGGGAGATGATAGTCCCATTGCATAAAACAATAAAGACTTGTATTCAGAATACATAATGAAAGAAAGAGTAAAAACTTATCTGGGCTTAAAAGAGTGAAAATGAACTTGGGCTGCAGAAGAGAAAACGCAGCCCTGCCATTAATCACACAGGGGAACAGACAGATAAACCCCGCTACAAAATTAACTGGAAGTGTTGTTTTTCCCAAGGCCATGCAGCAACTGTGAAATACCCTTCCGACCTATTCCTCTAATGATGATTGCTTTCTTATCAATGACACCCTCCGGCCGCTTGGCTGGTCCCATCTATTACTGGGGAGACCTCATCAGTAACTGCCCTTGCTTCGTGACAGCACCTAATCCCCAGCAAATGCCTGCTTCTAAGCCCACCTCGGAGAGAGCAACAGGTGCAGCACTGACTCCTGCCTCCCCTAAACTCTGAAGAATCACTGGTGAGAAGCCAAACCTCGGAAAAGATGTTCCCCCGGTCTCTCTTGGGCAGGGTGTTTTATGGTTCCCTTGGCATTCTGTCCCTTGTTGTATCTGGTCAGTAAACTGGACTTGGCCAAGCTACTTACAGGCTTTTACCTGGTGGTCTTTGATTCATTAAGCTTTAGCAAATAATGGTCACCAGCAATAATGGTGATGATGATGCAGAAGAGGAAGAGTTTTAGTGAAAGCAACCACAAAAATTTCCTATGGCCGGAAAGCAAATGAAAAGCACTAAACCTAATTATTCGCAGGGAAGTGTAATTTAAACCCCGGTTAGATATGGCTCTACAGCTAAGGTTTGAAAGCTGAACCTGCCGAGACTTGGAGAACGTATGGGACAATGAGATCGACACTGTTGGTGGTCATATGCGCTGTGGCGATCCTTTTGGAAAACTGACTATCAAAGCGGAACCCAGGTGTACCCTGTGACCAAACAATTCTAGTCCATGGTATACACCTAAAAAAACTCCACATATGTGTGTAAAATACAGGCATCTAAGATATTTTTCAAACAACATTATTCATGAAAGCCTCACACTGGAACAGCCCAGAAGTCCATCAACACAGAAGATAATTACACTTTGGAATATTTATCTAACGGGAAACTAGAGCCAATGAATGAATGAACTTCGAGTGCTGGTAACATCATTGATGAATCGCCCAAATATTTTACTGAGTAAGAGGAGACAGGACTAGATATCCAATTTATGTTTTCATTTATGTGCAGTTCAGTAGCAGACAAAGCACATTTATGATAAATGTTTGATTCCAAAATTGTGAGGGGCAAGTATATCATATACTTTGCTGATAACAACCCATAATTTGATCTAGGGCATTATAAAAATGATGTGTTTATTCATTTAGTGACAACTCTTTAAGCTTTACATTTAAGATTTGTGCATTTTTAAATAGTTTGTTATATATAACTAAATATATATACCTAAAACAATATTTAAATATTGTTTGTTATATATAATATTAAAAAATGAAAAGAAAACTTAAACATTTATTAAACAGCAACTATGTATTTGGACAATGAAAATGTTTTAATGTTCCATAAATTTAGCAATTTTTGTTTTCCTTTAATTCACAAGTTTCACTCTGATATTTGCTGTAGTATGAGAACTATTTAACATTAATAAATATAATGCAAAAAATAAAGGTCACCATGAAGTTTTCATCATTTGAATCCACAAAGTAAAGGAATAGTTATTTTTTAAATTTCTCGTAATCAATTACATAATAGTGGAGAACAGTAAGCCTATGGTAATTTCTGTAATTCGTAGGGTCAGGAAATTACAAGGCAGAATTCTCAAATATCAAACTCCAGTCTTTATCACCATAGCCATTAAATGTTTGTGGATCTGAAGTTCAACTAAAAAATAATAAAATGTGTGTATTGAGTTGGTTTTATTTAAGTAACAATATTTAATAGAAGAAAAAGTGAGTTCTCATATATAAAATAAGGCAAACTGAAAGTAATGCAATGTTTTATCGTGCATTTTTGGTGGTAAAACAAGAAGAAATTCATTTTTTAAATCTATAATACTGAAAAATAATTTAGATATCTATCTCTTATTTATAAAAATAAAACCTTTTTCTACCAGCCAGGATTTTGTGGGGAACACATTCAATAGCAAACTTATTTCTTTAAAAACTTTTATATTGATGGTTTTATTCAAATAAATCACCAATCCTAGAAGTATGTATTCCTATTATCCCATTCTTACAGATGAAGCATTAGGCTTGTATAACAATGACAGAAATTTTACCAGCTCTTCCTCTTAGTAATTTTGGAACCTGAATTTCTAACCTGAGCAATAGAATTCCAGAATCCCTACGATATGTTTCATACAATGCTTATTTTCCCCTGAAGTTTATTATGTTTCAAATTTCCTATAGTTAAATAAGAGGAAAAATAACAGCTGCTATTTTTTTTTTAATTCCCATGTAAGAAATGTCATCTACTACTATGTTCTTTTCTACAAAACAAGAAGTAATGATTTATGGATCTCATGACATTTAGCTCATTACCCAATAAAACTGAAAAATAATAAGCACTGCTCGAGGCAGGTAATGTTCTCTTTCTTTATGTGGATGACAGCATTAAACATGGTATTTTTAAGCATCATTGCTTAACTTAGATTCTTCTAGAGCTTGTAGTTTTGAAGAAATTCTTCCTAAATTTTAGAATAACCCAACAGTAGAAAAACATTTAGATATTTTCTAAAATATTTGTAAAATATAGTACTAAAAACGTATCTTCCATGAAGACAGTCCATGGTCCTCAATTAGCTGAGAAGTCTGTACATTCACCTTATATTGAACAGTACAAAATATATTTTACATGTAGGTCAAAAAACGTTTTAAATTTTTTAAAAAATGGCGATTCAGTGCTCACATCTTCATTGATTTCCTATTGACCTTGGACAGGTCACATATATTTCTGGAGCTGGTTTACTGGTTTGTTATTTAAAATAACCTATGTGTATATAGGATACATATTCTAATAATTATCATACGATACTGACAGACGCAGCGCTCCTCCGAGGGGCCAGGGCTCCGCTCACGAGTTTGCGCCCCGCGGTATCGGTGGGGGTGGTATATAGCGGGGGGCTTCCGCGGCCTCCCAGGACGAGCGAGGAGGAATGAGGTGGAAATCACACTTGCACAGGCAACTGTGTCTGCTGACCAGCCTGGACGCAAGGAGGGGAGCTGAGCTCGGACACGGAGGAGCCCCAGCATGGCCTTGCATGGTCACTGCCTCCGGGGACGTCTTACAGCGTCATCAGCAAAGCTGGGTCCTTTCCTTCAGTCAGAAAGGCAAAGGGGTCGAGGGGCCAAAGCCACTAGGGACCAGGAGACCACTCCTGCAGAGATGGGACCGCGAATCACACTGGAGAGGCCGAGGCTGCTTCCACTGGGGGTGGGGACACCACGTCCACCGACAAAGGCGACTCCTCGGACCTTCGAGTCCCCCCGTTCACTCCCACCCTGACACACAGGACCCGATCCTGGGGCCTGCTCCTCACTCCTCCCCACATTTCTGTGGCTCTTTGCTGTCCCTCGAATGAATGTTTTCCATATTAATCAGCACAAACCATCTTCCGGTCCTCTATATGTCCAGATAGAAACATATCGAGTGCCATGTTCGTAACATTTTTAAGTACTTTATAGGCAGAAATGTTACAAATTCCATTTTGCAAACTGCACCTAATTTCTTACAGATGAATTACTTTTTTTTTTTTTAATTAAAAAGTAGTATGTCTCTGGAATATTGGCCTAAACTTAATCAGTGGCCATTTATTTTTTAATAATTCTGAATCCAATTAGGTCTCAAATAAAACTCTCAGAGCCTGGACTCTATGCCTTGTGGTGTTCAATTCTCCCCGAGTGTTCAGTAGTGTGTACCTAGCCATAAAATTCCAAATATGTGATGTAAAAGCGTTTGTGTGTTAGAAACACCTGCTGAGGATAATTAAGGACCTTGGTAAAACATGTAAATATTCATGAATTTTTCAATATCAGTATGAATGGTACAGATGCTCCCTCATAATAATTTACTTTGGCCATATTGTGGATTACGTAGAAAGACAAACCTTGTGTTTAAATCAAATGTGAAAAAAAGGAGCTATTGACAGTTATAAAGCCTGAACCATAAGTCAGAGAAAAGAAACTTTCCCAGATGCCAAACTCTAAACTGCTACCCGCCCCTTTGTTCAGAAATGACTGAATGAGGGACTGCTACGTCCCAAGCATGGCACCGGTCACTCAGACTGCAACAGTGAACGCAGGAGCTAAGGTCTCCCACGGGGTCCTCTCTTAGTGAGGTGTGATGGACAATGCAAGGAAGCTCCGTGGCAGGGAAGAGAGGGGATGGTACGCACGTGTATAGAATAATTGGGCTGCCCAACAATAAAAACAGTTGTCAGAAGAGTTCGTTCTCCAAAGGGGAGGTGTAAACTGAGAGAGAGAGAGGAAGTCAGAGACTGGGCCGTATCATCTGGGAAAAGCATTAAACAGGCAGAGTGTAGGAGAACTCACGTCCTGAGCCTGCCTGTTTTGGGTCCCCAGCGAATGAGCTCTACTGGCCATGAAGGCTGTTCTGTGGCACTTCCTGAGCTGGGAAGCGGGGCAGGACGGAATACAGCCCCCAGCCCTGTGTGGACAGAGAAGAGACGCTGCAATGCCCACCTACCTCCTCACTTACTATAGCGCTGAGGAACATCCTGCCAGCAGCCCTGTCCATCGGCAGGGTCAATCTGGTGGCCCTGGCTGGCCATGGAGTTGGGTGAAAAGTCTTCTTGGTTGGGATGCCCACACATCAAGTTTAGTGGTCACAAAGCCCGATGAATGGACCCACGTGATCAGAAATGCAAATGTGTGCCCTGCCCACTGCTAAGGTTGTAACCTAGGAGACCTGAGCAGAGAATCAGGCTGCTATGCATGGGCCCAAAATTAAGCCAGCAGTCCTACCCAACAGTTCCTAGCCAGTAGAAGCCCCTGAACACAGAGTGTGGGCTGTGACCTCACCCGAATGGAGACCCCAGTGGCAAGCGGCGCCTGCCCGAGGGTGCTACCAGCTGACCCGGTGGAACCCCAAGCTGACCTGACTGGTAAAGAACTATCTCTGCAAACCTGCAAAGGATGGAAGAGGAGCCCGCGTGTTCCAATGCAGGTAACAATGCAAGGGGTCAAGGATGATGAAGAACCAAAAAAAAAAAAAAAAAAAACTAATAAAGCTCTAATCACTGATCCACTAACCGCACAAACTGTCTGACAAAGAATTCAGAAAAATCCTCTTCAGGTAGTTGTGATCTACAAGAGCACACAGACAGACAGCTAAAGAAAATTAAGAAAACAATGCATGAATAAAATGGGACATTTACCAAAGAAATAGAAACCCCTAAAGGAAATGAAAATCTTAGCGATGAGGAATGTAATGATTGAAGTGAATAATTCATTAGAGAGCTTCCATAACATACTTGACTAAGCATAAGAAAGAATCAGTGAACTCACAGATTGGTAATTTGAAATTAGTCAGAGAAAAGAAAAAGAAATGCACAAGAGTGAAGGAAGCCAATGAGACTTCGGGGAAATAAGCGAAAGAAGTGCATTATGGGAATCACAGAAGAAGAAAAAGAGAAAGGAACAGAAAGTATATTTAAAGCAATAATAGCTGAAAAATTACCAAACTGGGGAAGTGAAACAGACATCCAGATTCATGAGGCTCCAGAGACCCCAAATAGGTTGAACCCAGAAAAAGGCTATCCAGGATAAATCATAATTAAATTATCAAAAGTCAAAGACAAAAAGAGGGCATTATGCTAAGTGCAGTAAGTCAGAGAGAGAGAAAGACTAATACCGTATGATCTCACTTATATACGAAACCTGAAAATATAAAACCAAGCTCACAGCGACAGAGCGCCAGTTGGTGGTTGCCAGAGGTGGGGAGGTGGTTAAAATGGGCCAAACTGCCAGTTATAAGATAAGTACGTTTGGGGATGTGACATACAGCATGGTGACTACAATAACAATATATGTCCTGGATCGCATATCTGAACATTGCTCAGAGACATCTTAACAGTGTCATCCCAATAAAAAAATAACTGTAACTATGTGAGGTGATGGATGTTAAAAAAAAAAGCTTACTGGGGTAATCATATTGCAATATATGAATAGAGGAAATCATTATAATGTATACTCTAAATTGATATTCTGTCAAATGTCAATTATATCACAATAAAACTGGAAAAGATAACCCTGTGAATCATGGGTATAGAAAATAGTTGCTTGAATTTGTTATGTTTTGGGGAGAATATGAAGGGAAAAGGTGTATTTAAGATGAAAACAGTAGGGACGTACTCTTCTACCGAAAAGTGATGAAATTATTCTTTTAAGAAGTTAACATGAATTCAGTCTTTATCTTCACAAATGTTTTGTCTGATAATATTGTACTTTTTGAATACAGATTAAGTCTATCAGAGGAAATAAAAATCTTGGGACTGCCTTGGAGTGTATGTGTATGTGTTTTTTGAGAATGCACAGCTTATTAAAGAAAGATACAAGATATTTTTTAATTAAATATGGCCATGGGATAGAATTAAGAATAAACCATAAAATCTTCTCAGTCTTTTGAGGATTTCAAATAATGTAATTTTTACTTAGTTTATTTCCCAAAAGCTATATTTCAAACAAGGGAGCTACTGTTGAATATTAAATATATAAACTTTGAGTAATGTTATTTTTATTAAAAGTAGCGTCTCCCATATTTTAAATAGCTAGTTCTGGGACCTATGCAAATGTGTAAAAATTGTATATTGCCTGTATTCTGGCTGTAGGTTTTTGTTTTTCTGTTTTTTTACCTTGGGCAATTCCACTATTGCAAGGAAAGCTGCTAGTTTCAAAATGTACCAACAAAGCATCCCCCAGATACATGGCGGAGCCCCCCGAGATCAGCTGTGCCTCACTCCTACCTCAGGACTTATGAGCCTATAACAGTATTTTCTAAATGTCATTTTCAGCCACTGAGTTTGGGATTTCTTTTTTAAAAGCACTGACAGTGAACTGACGCATCCTTGTTAAGACTTACAGTAATGACTTTTGGTAAAGATTTAAGAATGACAAACAAACTTTCCCATTTAAAACTGTTTTCCCAGCTTTCGGTCTCAGTTAAGGTGACTACCATTCTTGGCGTAGGGCTGTTACTGCTCTCCCACCTCTCACCCTAAAAGTCCCGGTTGTTCTTTTTGCGGCTCATGCGTCACACAAGTCTCCCTCCCAGAATTCCCAATGCTGCCACATGCCATATTTAATCTCTGGGAAGCCCAGTCCACTTTCCCTCCCAAACGCATGCCTCATCTACCTGCTGTTCACCAGTCTTGATCCTAGTCACGCGACCGCCACCGCTGCCTGCACTGTTGACATCATTCAATGTCTGCACTCTATGCACAGGACAGAGGCAAATGCGATGCCTTTACATCACAAATCAGGTCATGTCTGCTTCTCAATGCATCCGGTGGCTTCCCACGTCATGTGCCACGGGCACCACTTATAGGAACAACAGGGGCACATTCGTGACAACAGGAGTGATGGCTCTTGACTTCACAAACTCTGACTAGGCTACCTGTATGGCCCGGTGTACAGATGTGAATATTAATATAGCTGTAGGTTCTTCCCTATAATTAGAGACTTTCCTAGGTTTATAATGAAACCTCAGTGGCTGGCTGACACACATGTATTGTAGTTTCGGGGTATGAACGGCAAAGTCATACCCAGTTGGGTTATATGTGTGTGTTTGTATTTAGTATTCTGTGTATATATATATTCACTATACAATTCTCTTTTTATGTGGAAATACTATAAATGAATCAGATCATAGCAGATCCCGTCTGGGCGATAAGGAGGCACTGTGTTGGAAGAGAAGAAACTCCTTCCTCTCAGCCACCTACACTTCTGATACCATTCTCTGTAACCCTTAGGGACCCGAGGAACAATTAGAAATCCATTCATCCACAGTACAGTTAATAAACATACTATATAGTGACTACGTCTGGAACAGGATGAAGGGATCTACAGCTTCTGATTTTCAAAAGAAATAACTTTGAGATCCATAAAAATTATAGTACCAATCTCTGCATTTCCCATCCATCCCCCAATATGACTGCAGCTGAGAACAAGGTGGAAGTTTTAATAATTTTTATTTTCAATTATTTTCAAATTCAAAATTGCTCCCCACGTTTGTTTTAACTTATCCTCACAAATACATTGAATCGGGCAGCGGAGGCTGAAGAGAATGGCAGAGAGAATAACGGACCCTTGGCTCTATCGTGCTTAAGAACGGCTTTGGTTATTAACTTTTTATAATAGCAAGCTATTAGCAATACCTCAAAGCTGCATTTTGTAGTCCCCTCCACGCCATTTTCCAGATACGCTGTTGGTACTGGGTTGAAAGAGGTACCGTTTAAAAGGATGAGGACATGCTTGAATCAGCCCTGTGGTGACTGTGTCTGATCATTTACAAATCTTGGCCCAGGGGCTTAACAGTGTAACAAGTGGAGTAGTAAATAGAGCCGATGCCTTTGAAAAGGAAAATCCCTGTAGAGGTGGATTTGTGAGACTCTGAAGCAAATTTACATTTCAACACACTGTTTATTGCTACTTCCTACAGCGGAGTCCCAGGGCCATCTTTGCTTTGGTTTGAACCCGTGGCCATGGTCCTGCTGCTGAGCCACGTTGCCAGCGCATTTCGAAAGGACATTCACAGAGACCAAGGTCACTTTGTCAAGTAAAACTCTCTCCACTTTGGTGCTGGGACAAAAAAGAAAAACTTCGAATTCGGTAAGTCATAGTTCAATGCCATCATAGATTTCAGTTTTTATTTATGTGCTTTATAGGATCATTTGGGAACGTCATTTTATTTCCCTGATATGAAACACTGACAGAGTCCCTTATGTCCTTGTGATCAGTGGCGAGCTGAAACCCCTGAGGAATTGCAAAGGGCCAGCTAATGTGAACTTTGTCAAAGGTTAAATTTTTTCCAATTTCTAAAAACGAGGCTACATTATTTACTGAACTAGAGTATCACTTAGTATTCAAAAACCATGTCATCTGAACTTTGTTGAAATGTGTTCTCTGTGCAAATTCTTACAAATGGTAATGTGTATGTAACAATCATCATTCCCACCAAAATTCTGATTAAGTATAAATTTCCTCTCAGCACCGCCAACATTCAGTTCTATTCTTTCACTCTGTTTGTGTCTCTATTTACTTGCCTATAAAACACATGACTTTTAAATGATGTGTAAATAACGGAATCATGAGGTATTTGAGTATTTTTTAATAATTGTTTTTATTTCCAATAATCTTTCTTAGATTTATTCTGTCCCTTTCTCTCATTGCTCTTAGGCCTTGACAGAATCAATACATTTGCTCCAAGTGTAATGAAAATCTCTGTCCACAGAGTAATTGTACAAAAAATGTGGAAATTTCTATTTTAAGAATAGCTGTGTTCTCTGGGGAGAAGAGGACATTGTTTTATACTGAAAAAGAAAAGAAAAATGAAATAAAAGTCCAAAGAAATGTATGAGGGATAAAAAAGAAGGTACTTCTCTTCCTGCTTTCTAATCCCTTCTTAGGGGTTGTTTAGGTCAGAAGCTAAGAACTCTGGTTTTATCATGTTTCCTAACCTCAACAAGCTCTAAACCTAGTCTCTCTCACTTGATATATTTGTACCTGTAAACTTGTTATTAAAACAACAGTCACTGATAAAGTCCTGCTGAAAGTCTAAGAACAGTGTCATCTCAATCAACAAAAATAGAATTGGGGACATTCTGAGTGACGTCTCATACATATGGCATATACATAATCACTCAAGTGCTGAAGAAAGTGTTTAAAAATCAGCAGCCATCTTCCACAAATATCATGAGGAGTAAGTGCTGAAGGACTTCTCAAGGATCGTAAGACCTTGAAGAAAAACACTGGCGATCCCACATCGCACCTCACTCACCCTCCAGGCCACCTCGTTCATTCACACCAACCAACAGGACGGACGGAAAATAAAACCAGAAACTCGGAGCAAGCTCACCTTTCCGCCCGATACTGCTTAAAATAACCCCATGCTTCATGAACACTGTTTTCTCACATCCTTAACATGAAAATAAGAGTTCTGCACTACCATTAACATAAAAACGTTTCTAATAAACTCATATTTCTTCAAAATGAATATGCTGTCGTCTTGACGCGGCTGCCCTTAACGTGGCTTGTGTAGGTTAGAGTCTGATCACAGGCAGCCTTTTCCTTTCTGCCCCTGTGTGAGTTAGGTACCCTGCAAACACAGTGCAAATCAGAATTACTTCCAAAGGGCTTTATTCTCTCTGTTAAACACATGCTGCTTTTGGAGACAAAGATTTGGGGCCTAGAGGCCTTTTCCGACCTAAGTTTGAACAACTGATAAACAAAAACTTAAGGATTCACTAAGAAGGACTCATTTAAAATCTGCAGATATGTTATTGGAAGGCTCGCACTTCCCGGTGCTTGTGGGTGACAATGTGACAGAGCAGGTGTGTGTGTGTGTGTGTAGCCTATGCTCAGCTTGGCTGGGGCTAACCGTCATTCCGCATACAAGGTCCACTCCTTCTCCAGTGGGGTGCTTATTGTCTAAAGATTTACTACTTTTGAAAGCCTCTGCATATTCAAGTGTGATTTTAAGCCATTAGCACGGCGAGTATATTTTTATTAGTTCAAGAAAATCAAGTGGAATTTGGAAGGCCTGATCAGCTATAAACTGAAAATAGTCCTCGAGTGTTTTTACTGGGCCACGATGGTGAAGGTAGATGTATTTAGAAATATAAAACGATGTACCAGATTGGAAGAAATTAAGTTCTTTTTAAAAAATATCTTCGTCATGTTGGCAAGAAAGTTAAATCAGAATCTGGGTTTTGAAAAGTGTTACTTTGTTTAGGCTTTTGTATACTTAAGAAAATATCATAAAATAAGCAAGTTAGATCAGCTTGGCACAAAGCACGGAAGAATGGCATATACTGAAATAACTAATTATGGTAAAACTAACCAAATTCTACGGTAACTAACTAACCCACTGTGGCCTGACTCAAGCGCTGATACCTTCAAGGATAACTATGCTATCAAACATAAAGATAGATTTTTATGTCAAAGTTGTTCTTGGTAGTATCATTGGGGTAGAACATTGCAAGTAAATTTTGAGGGCTGCTTTTAACATGCATTATTTGCCTGACATATATAGAGACTCCAGCTGACTTACGCTGTCACCTGTGGTCATATTTTGCACATCGAGGTTATTCGAGTGCCTCTGCTAACACTATTGAAGTATTGCTATTGACCAAGAGAAACTTACACAGAAAATTAAAACTATAAAATCTTATATACTTGTCAGCAAAATTCATTTGAAATCACATAGGGAAAATTGGAAGGTATAAAATGTAGCTGTCAAAGGAAGTAAAAATAAAGCACTTAGGATATTTGAAAATGCACAACTAATAAAGAAAGTATAAATTTTAACAAAAAAACATCCTAAACACTTTAGAATGTGAGGTTAAATATCTGTAGTAAAGAGTAAAAATTTTTAAAAAGGAGAACAATGAAAACATTTTAACTTACAAGTTCATGTTGCTACTAAAATCTGTTGTGGTATTAAGTAATAAAATCAAAACTTTTTTTCTGGTTGTTTTTTACATATATTTTTATAATTTTTTCAACTACAGTTGACATACGGTATATTATTTTCAGGTTTACAACCCAGTGATTATATAACTTACTAAGTGGTTGAAAGAGCTTCTGTTGCAACAGTTGATATGTACAACGTTGACTGCACATACCGTTCTAGAACATTAATTTGTGTTTCTCACTTGATGGAAAGAGACAACAGATCACCTGCTTACTACCTGGAATTCCAACGCCAGGTATCACTGACTGCAGGGTTCAACAAAGTCAAACAGAACTTCGTGTGCATCATAAAGCAATGATCCATGTTATCACTACTACTATTTCTGCTCATTTCCTAACTCAGAATGGGCCCAAGCTTTGTTCTCTTCCATGCCCTAAAATTATTTCTATTTTGTATCTCATATATCTACAATGTTAACACATTCAGGAGAAAATAAAATATTTCAAGTTGAAGACTCTGTGGAGTCCCTTGATTTTTGTTCTTGAACATCAGTGACAGCAGCCATGGGAACACGGGAAATAAACATGGAAAGGCTCCTTTCATGTAAATACCACTCACAGGCAACGCATGCTGCTGTTAAAGCGGGTTTCTCATCAAGGTGCCCATGGCATCATTCTGGCCGCATGGCAAGACCATGAGACTGCCATGCAGCTGTGTCGGAATCACCGCACGGTACTTCTGTGTGTGCCTGAGATCAACAATATGAAGTTAGGTTTAAACACTTTCATTCACACTTGACATAAGACAGAGGAAACATAATCCCTTCGTATCAAGTAAGATCATCATTGATTGGCGGTGCCCTTCGTGGGAGGCAGGGATGGACATTGCAGAGACCCCTACACCACATTTGTCCTTGACATGTGGTTACAAAGGCACTGAACAGTTCACTCCAAGTGTCTGTTTTGCTCTTCGGAGAAACACACACACACACACACACACAAACACACACACACGAACATGCACAATTTGGCGTACTCGGTCTTCCAGAAAATGGTATCCATTCAATCCCCAATTTTAGGCCAGAGTACTAAATACTTCAGCAACTTCGGAAATATCCCATTGTCCTCAGGAGCTAGTATATAAAAACAAAATAAAATACAAACATACAAAACTAAAAATCTATCTCCGTTCCATTTTTATAAAGAATGCCAGAAGGTATGCTGAAATGAATGCAAGGTTAAAAGTTCTTTAAAACCCTGCCCCATGCTAAATGCACCGTGCAGTGCACGATAATGATAGATGTTCTACTGTAAATCTTATAATAATTAAATTGGCTTTAAAGGAATATATTAGGATTCTATGGTTACAGTATAGTTCATAGCACTTATCAGTAAAAAGTAATTACCACATACGCAGCTATCATCCTGAGGGCACCACTTTCCTTATTTTGTCTTTCCTTTTTTTTACTTCTTTTTTACTTTCCTTATTTTGAATGACTGTTATTCATGTGTGATATTAGCTTTCCACATATTAGTCTTTACACGATTGAAGGCGCCACAGGAGACACTAGAGACAGGGGAATTTAAGTCTGAAACTTTACAATAACCATCAAGTGGCAGCAAAGCTGAGCAAACCCTTCAGTGACTCCACGTCTGGTTTGCTAATGGTCACACTGATTCAGCGCGAAAGCTGACGTGGTGAGTGGGATGAGCGGGCGTGTGTGTACCACGTGGGTGTCCTGCTGCATTTCTGGTTACTGATGTGCAGCCTCGTTACAAAGGACCCCCTAACGGTCATCCTACAGTTCAAAGTGCGGGGAGAAAATCATGCGATTGTCAAATACATCAGACGTTTTAGGTTCTCGAAAACACAGGCTCAAAACTTTTTGTAAATAATATGCTAAAATGTTACTGGAATGTAGAGATGACAGCATAAGTAAGGTCACTTCACATGAAGACACATTTATATTCTACCTGATAATTGTGTAAGTTATTAATTATTTGATATGTGAGAAAATATTTCAGAATTATTTTATGTTATTTAAGTGAGGAATACATGTGTATGTATCTGCACCTCACCTATATATAACATAAATATACATACACACATAGGTACAAGTAAGAAAATAATATAAAGTTAATTTTATTTATGTTATGTGATATAAAAGTATAATACATATTATGTTGCATATTATACATGTTATGCTATTCATCAAACTTCATATGGCCTATGTCAAATATACATTCTCATCTCATAAATATATTTATTTTTTCTTGCATATGTAGGATATATTCCCATATATGATATCAGAAATATGCAAACAAAATTATTGACGGTGCTTAACTGAATGGTATTAGGCTTGGAGAAAGAGAAGAATATTAATATTTACGTACTTTGTACTGTTTACATCATTGTAAGGGACAGATTTTCATTGTGAAATTTAAAACTCAAGTACTGAATCAAGCAGCACTCTCCCAGTCCTGGAGTCTTTAACTGCGGCGTCTGAGGAGCAGAAAATCCTCCTTCCACATGTTCCGCTCCCCATCAAACATCTGCTCCTTTTTCCTGCCTGCTCACAACAGAGAAGAACGTGGGGTTTTTCCCTGTGCTGGTTTGCCAGATCACTTGCGTATCAGAGGCTGAGGTTATTTATAAAGTAATAGCCAGATTGTAACGATGTTATTTAATGAAACACAAAGCAGGAGGAAATTTCTATAGTGTCAGTGTGTGCTTGTAACCACTGCAACAGATAATATTAAACACACACACATGCTACCAAAGTCCCCACATTTATACAGAAGAAAGCGTATTGCGTGCCTGGTATTTTAAATATGTGCCTTTAGTTTACCTATATATCATTCGCTACTTCTCTTAATTTCTGTATTACTTTATGATAAATCCTTTCTCCTTAAGGAATTACCATGTATGTGCAGAGCAGGGAACACAGAGCGAGGGCCGGTGTGATGGTAGCGACCATCCTGAGTCTCTGGTGAGGGATCCTTTATTAAAACCGAGTTCGTTTTCATGAATGAAAGAAAGACTCGCAAATCAGAAGAGAGGTTGATCAGGTAACTGTACCCATCGTCTGGCCACGTAACAGTGGGGCAGAGCGGTTGCAGCCCACGCGTGGGTGGCATGGTCCCCCTGACATTGCTGCTTGATGCAACCGGACATTCAGATGTTGCCACGGTCCACTGCTTACCCAGCTTAGTGGACTTCCTACCGTTTCTGGCTTGAAAAGAAGAATCTAACCCTCTTGTCCTGAGTCTGCTGAGCACTGGGGACCTAGTAGGACTGAATCGCGGTGGTGAGGCCCCTGCGAATCACGTTAGAAACGACCAGCTGATCTTCCCACAGTGTCCGCTGTGTCCCTAACTTCGCCTGGCACCGTGACAGAGAAATACTGCCACTTTCCCCTTTCACTGCCATGACTCTACATCAGAATGCGGTTCCTTTTGTTTTTTTTCCGTGATTCATTCGGTAATAAATGGATCTTAAATGTCTACCATGCGTAGGATGTGAACCGGCCAGACGACTTCCAGTCCACTGGCCAGAGCTGCGCGTGACGCTGTAATGTTCCAACGCAGGAGCGTGAGAGAGAGCCCCGCGGGCCCCGCGGAAGGAGGCCCTGGGATCACCCGTGGAAGTCAGGGGCCGGCTCCCTGCAGACGCTAACAGGAGAGGGGGTGTGCAAGACATAACATCAAGGAGACTTTAAAGCCATGGTCTCTGGCAGGAATTAAAAGTGCTCAAGCTCGCCTTTTTGGAAGTGAGTCTAGGAATTGCAAATATTCTCGAGGTGGGGGCACTGAAGGAAAGACAAAGGTGGGGCATGCTTGGGCACCACGCCAAACAGCTGAGGCTAGTGTAGACAACAGGCAGTTCTGTCCTCAGCAACAAGAAGACATGAGGGCAGAACCGGGGACGAAGAACTGGAGCGTAGATGGCTATTTTACAGGTGTGAATGGAAAAATGGTATACTATTAATTATTGCTAATATTTGTGTATGTTTGTTTTTCTTCATAGCTAGACTATAACCCTGAGGACAGTATCCATATCTTATATTCTTATATTTATTTGTCTTCCCTCAAGTGTCCAATATATATATTTAGCAGCAAAACCTTTATATATCTTCTTCCTTGATAACTGTTAATTAAGTATCCTACTGGATAAGAACCAAGGATTTCAAATTTGCGATTTTATGGGAGCCTGGATTGATTACATAAATTAAAACTTTTTCTTCTTACTAAAAATATTATACAAAGATATTTTAAAAACTGACTACTAATTGTACTCAGCATACGATCCGATTAAAAACTTCAATGTTCACAAACATGAAAGAATACAATTCTACATGAAGTAAAATATGTCTCTTTTATCACTGAATATGTATCATCACTAAGAAATAATAATTAGGAGCACAGCAGGTATAAACCAGAACAGCACTGCAGGTATTTTTAATTGAAATGAGTTGGCAATATCACTTTCAAATTAAACTATAAAAGAAAAAAAAGATGGTTTTTGATAGACAGATGATAAATGGGTAAAAAGAAGAATGGGTAAATAGATAGGATAGACATTATGATACTTGCTGATTATATTCTTCATTTTTTAAAGAAGCCCTGTCTTTTCTGTCATTCTCTCTGGAGAGAAAGGAAGGTAAAGGGAGAGGGGAGAGAGGAGATGGGGCAAAGAGGGGATGTTGATTTCTAGCAAGAGATCTAAAGATGCCCCTTATGTTATGATCAATCTCATTAACCAGAATCAAATTTGCCGCTTCAATGCTCACGACAACAATTCGGAGCGACACTCAGAGGCAAAGTGTGGTGCCCGTTGATGGAGTACCCAGTCAGTGAGTGCCTTTGGTCATTACCGTTACACAATTAACTGGGACGGTGGGTCTTTCTTTCAATGCATTATTTTTTTCAAAGGCATCATACAGTCTCCTTTCGAGATTTCACCTCCGTGCACAAAACATGACTATGCTTAGGTAATATATTCAATACAAAATGCCACTTTCCCATAGATATCAAGAAGTCTTTGAGAGAGTGACAGCTTCAAAGACCACAAAGAACACCCAAGAGCTATAGGGTACCATCTGTTAGTTCAAGAGAAGTCAGTTGAAAAACTGGGAACTGTAACGTAGAAGATGTGCTACTTCCAAAACTGGTGATAGAATTGTCATTTCTGAAGACATCTCCAGGCAGCAAGACCACTTTAATGGGAGCCTCTTCCTCGAAACGCATTGCTGGTAGGAGGGAGTTTGTACTCAATACTAATTTCGAAATTCATTTGATTTTCAGATACAGTTTTCTTGTTTCATAGCTTAGTTGCAGGTTTAAAGTATGGATTCAATTCTGATCCTCTAAACAATGCAGACCAGCCTCTCGTAAGCATTCTGTGTGGGTAAGTGAGCTACTAGGGGAACTTCTTCAATCAGGCTGACTTTTTGTGAAATAGTGTTTTCCATTCTGCTGAAGTTCAAGCGACTCTGACGTCACCGAGTGGCAGCTGGGAACTTGCCCTTGGAGCTGCATTCGGAGCCGTTACCGTCTCCCTGATGAGAGGCTGTGTTGGGGACGTCACACTCGGTGTTGATTCTGTTCCTCAGTGACATTGTGAGAACATAACATACATCCAGTGGACGACCTGACAAGCTGTCTATTTAACAGAGAAAAAATGGCCTATGATCGATGTCCCTTCTCAATGATGAGTCTAGACAGCTCTGGCTGCACCCAGGCAGTCTGTCCATAACGTGCGTCCCTCCTTCCCCTTCATTAAAGGTGCAATTATCCATCCAGACATAACAATTATAAAAATACGGCACTTAACAACAAAGCATCAACAACATACTTGAGGGCAAAACTACAGCAGCCCCCCACCATTGGGGGGTATATTCCAAGATCCCCAGTGGACGCTGGAAACTTTTATAGATCGTACCAAACCCTATACATCCATCCATGCACTTTGCTCATTATATATTGCAAATCTATATATCTTACCTATTGATATAGGAAATTTTACTTTCATTTTAATATGCAAATTTTAATGACTTTAAATGCTTAACTTATGAGAATTATCTATTTCATTTGTTAGATAATTTCTTCATCTGGTATATAATATTTAATGACTGAATCAGAGGTTTTTTTTTTTTTTTTTTTAATTAGTAATTTTCCCAGAAGTCCAAGTTTAATTAATAAACTGTGGTATACTATGTAGGAACACTGAAAGGGAAAGCTGAGAAAATATTAAATGCAGGTACCTATATTATGACAAAGAACACATTTTCCTTTGATATTGCTTCAAAAGTCTTCCTCCCTCAAGCTTCGGGGAGACTGAAATGGTGTCAGAGTGGGAGTGGAGATATGAGTGACAGGTCTAATAATTAGCGATATCCTACTCACCACACACCCCTCATTGTGGGCTGTGAAATTTTACTTCTTATTAAAATTGGTATTCTTCAAAGTTGAATGGGAGCAGCGGATTTTCCCTGAGTTTTGACTGCTTTTTAGATGAGCTATGCCAAAAATTCTACAGCTGAAAATGTCACTGGCCTTCCTCTTGAAGTGGCATGGAGCTTTTTAACACTTCGGGGATGCAGGATTAACTCTCTGACAGTTAAATAAATTGCCTTTCAAATGCCACAGCCACATGGTCTGAACCAGGGTGCGGGTGAGCGTTTCCCATACAAGTAGTCAGGTTTGTTTGTTTTTTTAAGTTGTGCGCTATATGGATTAGAAGATAAACTAAAACATAAAGTAAAATAAAAATAAAATTCAAACTAGATCAATAATCCCAGAGTAGTGTTTTCTAAACTCGGTTTTATGACATCTCTTTAGTGGCCCATAGCCAGCATTAGAAAGAGACATAAGGACAGGATAGACAGTTGTAACAGAATGTAATGCAATGAGAGGGCAACATGGGTTAACCATGTCTCGGAAGACTTCTTTCTTGGTTTATACGTGCATGCATTCTATAGCAGTAGATAAAAAAACTGGACCATAATCTACAATATATTTCTTTCTATGAATCGTAGAGAAAAGTATCTCAAGGCTGTTTCTCTAACATTATATGTCAGACAACATACAGTCCCACAACCCAGGTAAGCCCAGCCCCATCATCAGTCCTGTATTCTCTGAGAACCCCCTTGTTTAATACAGTAAGAAATAAAGATAGTTTTCCAAAAGATAATACACACATAGGCACTGTGGTCTACTAAATAGTTGTACGAATAGCACGCGGTATTACAGATGAAGTCTTTATTCGTATAATGGTCCATAGAAATAAACTTATCTGTTTGAATTTAAATATGTAAAAGAGCCCAGAGAACTACTACTCTTCCTGCTTACTTCATAAGAAACTCATCAGATACTTAAAGTAACAATACTAAATCATAGTACATAAAACTTCAAAATGCATGTTTTCTTAGATGTGTATACACATCTAAGTTGTATGACCTTGGTCAAGCTACACACCTTAGAGCCTGAGAATTCTGTGTAAAATGATGGTCACACCTATGGCGCTATCCTGTGGACCTCAGCATATTAGATGAGATAAGGCAAGAGAAATATGTGGCGCATTGAAAGAGACCAATAAGCATTGGCCACCATTACTGTTACTGTCATGTAGTTTTGTACTTTTGTAGGGTTTTTTGAATAATCAAGTATACTTTCAGTATTCATAATTTTGTCTGTGTGATCTCACTAAAGAGAAAGGGTTCAAGGCATCTCAAGATAATTTGGTATAGTTATCATATTTTAATTTTATTTTTACATTGTTTCTAATGCTGCCTTTATTATTAGGTTAATATACTGAGTTGTGCAGAAAGTAGCCACAACTTGGGCAATGCCCACCTCTACATGCATGCTGATGTGGTCGTGGGGGAAAGTCAAGGCCAGCCATGTTTCTACCACATGACTTTCATGGATATCTGGCATATAGGAAGAAACCTGACTAAATATGGCACAATCCCAGGAATGTCTTCATGGATGTTGAATCAGGGCAAAGAGAGAATCAATCCATATTTAGGTAGCTTGTCAAGTAATACACAAACCTTTAGCAGCTTGGATATAAGAAGTGTATAGACACATCTGTGTGAGGTGCGGAGTACGTGGGAGTGTCTACACAGGTAATAAAACAGCTACGTTGACCGAAGAAACAGAAGAACCCTTTCCAAGAGTATATGAAATGGAGCAGATGGCCAGGGAGCTAAAAAGGCAATGCCTAAAAATGGCTATGCTGAGATCCTGCTCCCTTTTTGAAGTACAGCCTTCTTCTTGTCTTTCTGTCTCATGAATCACCCATCCCTGTAAATTCCTTCAACTAAATCTCCCAATAGCTGGTTGAAGTTTCGTTCTTTTTTTTTTTTCAAACCAAAGGGAATGCACAAGAGAGAAGAGTCTTCATGTTTCAATCTAGGAGTCGCCTAATTATTTTCTGTAAATGTTAGAGTAAACAATTTAGACTTTGCTAAAGACATGCATTCTCCAACACAGGTACTCAACTTTACCATCTGCAGCAGAAATATAATCATAGATGATCCTTAAAGAAATTAGTGTGGTTGCATTCCAGTAAAATTTAATGAAGAGACATTGATATGTATTAATATAATTTTGACATGTCACAAAATGTTACTCTTTTGATTTTTATAATCATTAAAATGTAAAAACACACAAGCAAACAAACAGAAGTCAGGCCAAGCGGTGGACCTGGTAAGTAGGGAGACTATCCTGAAATCTACACCAAATGAAGCTTCAGAGCTTCCCAGGAGCTCTTCTGCAAAACTCTTCCTTATTTCTTCCTCCTTCTGGTGGCAGACTACTAATAGTCACCAATCCTTTCAACTCGACATAAATATTTCTGGTGCTGGCAATTTGAATTAAAGAACTCATCTTATTAACCGAATTTTGGTCTATAAATAAGACCATACATTTTATTTCCTTCTGACATTTAGAAGTATATTGTTCTCATATTAAGAAAGTTATTGGTAATGATAATCATAATAAAACATCAAACAAATAATTGAAGATCCCATTATAATCACATTAAAAGCACTTGAAAACAAAAGGTAATTTGGAAAACCAGCAAAGCTACTCATCCATAATTAGCTATTAAATATACAAGGATGGGACTATCCGTCTAATGTGGATTTCTTCCATTATCGATCCAATCTAAATTCACCATAGAATGAGAATGTAAACACTACTGGACTACTAGTATCAGAAAAAAATTAGAACACATATATCAATATATTTATTATTAATTCTAATTGGATGGTAATAAAAATCCTTTTCAACATCGTTCTATGTTGTCACAAAAATTAAAGTGTCAACTATACTTAATGGCATCGATAGCACTAACGGTGTCAGTGCAAACTTGTTAGGCGACCCAGTGCCATTCCAAGTCCATGTATTTCATTTCGTTTCTTTTTTATTGAGTTGATTGGCATGACGGTGCTAAGTGAAGTCAATGTATTTTGAATCCAGCTGAGTTCAGCAGGACACTTATAAGGTCTAGAAAGAGATTAGGGCAATTGTGTATGCCGGTGACAAAAATATGTCAACAGCAATTTAGAACCAGAGAGACTGCAAGGCTGTTTCCAGTTCAGTATTTTATTCTTAAGGCAAATCATCAGTGTGAGATTTTTGTAACAGGGAACTAAGAGAAAATACGCTGAGGAAAAGAACAAATAAACTTAACACAGAGGTTTTAGAATAATGATATTCCTTTGGTTATTTGATTCACAGACAATTCCCACAGGGCTTTTTACCAATGTTTTGTTTCCCTAGAAGGTCCAAGCTTGATGACACATTTTTCTATGTCCTGAGTAATGGTATTTAGTAAGAGAAACTCGTTTTAGGCATTGTTGGTTTTTATTTTAAAGCTTAAGCAAGTTTTTTTAAGAATCTTATTATTTATTTACTTCTTTCTCTTTTTAAAATATATTTTATTAATTATGCTATTCCAGTTGTCCCAGTTTTTACCCCTTTGCGCCACTTTGCCCAGTATCCCCCTTCCCTCCAGCAATCTCCCCACCTTAGTTCATGTCCATGGGTCGTGCATATAAGTTCCTTGGCTTCTCCAGTTATGCTTCTTAATTCCTGTACCTTCCCCTCCATTCTCTCCCTTCCCCCTCCCCTCTATAACCTTCCATGTGATCTTCATATCTATGATTCTGTTCCTGTTCTATTGGTTGCTTAGTTTGTTTTTGCTTTTTGTTTTTTGTTTTGTTTTGCTTTTTAGATTCAGTTGTTGACAGTTGAGTTTGTTGTCATATTAGTGTTCATAGTTTTGATCTTCCTTTTCCTAAATAAGTCTAACATTTCATATAATAATGGCTTGGTGATGATGAACTCCTTTAGCTCTACCTTGTCTGGGACACACTTTTATCTGCCCTTTGATTCTAAGTGACAGCTTTGCTGCAGAGACTAATCTTGGTTGCAGGTCCTGGCTTTCCATCACTTTGATTATTTCTTGCCAGTCCCATCCTGCCTGCAGAGCTTCGTCTGAGAAATCAGCTGAGAGTCTTACGGGAGCTCCTCTGCAGGTGAGCGGGAGCATTATCAGGTGCTACGTTACAGAGGACAGGGATGTTGACTCACCTCACCGTTGCCCCATGTAGGAAAGAGAAATAGTGCAAGAATTAGGCAAGTTTCATTGAAAGAGGCCTTGAATTTGAGACTGTGAAAATAGGGAGATACCTGTCTTCTCCAAAATGAAAGGGAGACATGGAAAGACATGAACTTAAGCTTCCTGTTTCTCCAGAAGGTCTACAGAAAGTCACAAGAAGCGTCATTCAAACTCTTCAAGTATAGAGATAAAATCCACTTTCTGAAATGTACTCAGTTTCTTGCTTTATTATTCCTGTCACCAACAATGTTTTTGAGACTGACATACATTTCTAGAATATCGTTTTTTTAACATACATATTAAAATGTGAATGAATATGGATGTAATTACTCCCTCGACCAGATGTTCTCTCCATTTTTGCATTTATAAGCACGGACACATTTTCTATTATTCTTTATAAAGTATACTTTTAATACCAAACTAAGCCCTATATTTTATATGCAAATCAGTATGATTTTCTAATACCATACATACTGAATCCTTTTCCTAATCCTTAAAAGAACTTTGATTTCTCCTCCTTGCTCATTAAAATCCATGAATGGAAAATCTTTTTCCAGCTTCCATTATTAAAGCATTTGATTCTGAACATAATCTGGACATAAGGTATGAAAATGGATATATGAATATTCTAAGTGTGTCTTGTGCTAAAATAACTATCTGATAAGGTAAATACAGAAAATATGTAATGTGCTTGGAATGGTGAAGTGAAAAGTGCCATCTTGGTCACAAAACAGACACCTATTACAGTATGAACTGCATTTTTACCACGTGGAAATGTGAGCAACATTCAGTGTAAAACTTTTCATAGTTTCCAATTATCGATGTAAGAAGATTAAATGGCTCAGTTCCTTTCTGTCTTTTTCCTAAGCCCGAGTTTATCTTCCTTCACAGAATTACCACAGAACAGTATGGGCAAACTTCAAAGACAAAGGTAACTGTGTTTAGAACCTTCTCTGTTGGGCATTACTTCATAAAATAATGACAATGATTGTCCTTGCCAAATATATTATGAAAACTCAAGAATTAGTTGAACTGGAAGACTTGACTAAAACTTCTATCAGCATGCCATTATTATTCTGTTATTAAAAGTCGATTTTGAAGAAATTACAAAGCTATTCACAGTTTGGTCAAATAAATAGCTTCAGGTGACACCAAATATCACTGAAAAGAATGGCCCTTGCCACCTCATGTGTAGGAAAAACTGTCCCCGCTGCCGACCTGGTCTCACTAGTGTGAACTTTCCCACTCTAGTATATTCATACATGTTCCCCGTAGTCAATAACCACATCAATTACTTCAATCAGTGGGTCCCCAGGATCTTGCATAGAAAGTATAAACGCATTTGCATGACATTTAAATGCTCTCTCCACTGGGGTCTCCACCGTCTCGCTCTGAGCCTACACTAGCGCTTTTGTCCAGGGAAGCCAGCACTACACTGTCCCCAACCTTCGTCCCCACTCCCTTCACACCGTGTCTCCTCGTGAAGTTATGTTTGCTGCGACTGCAGCCCTTTTTGCTTTTACTGTTAAAATTCTGTTCATCAAATTACAAGAGTCATGTATCTCCATTCTGACGAGGAACACAATGCAAAGATATGTTTTATAAAGACTGACGAGGCCACCTTCTCGCCTCGGATCAGCTGTTGCCCAGTGAGGAGGCACTACCTGGGTCCCCTAACCCTCCTCCAAAGGTGAGTGCGCTCCCGCAAGTACCTGCTTCCCCCGACCGCCACACGGACTTGCTTTTCTTCTGCTGCGCAAAGTAGATTACATTGCATGGACTTTTTCATAATTTACTTTTCATGTTTTACAGAAATTAGAGGGATTTCTTAAGGTCAAGAGTAACCCTAATTCACACTGAAGAGATTCTTAAGATTTCATGTTCTTGCCTTTCCACCATTATTTCAACCAGGCCCCGAAAGCTATACCCACAGATTTAGCAATACAAAAAACACAGCGGTCCCTCGCTATATCACGGTTCACTTTTCGTGGCCTCACTGTATTGCAGGATTTTTAAAAATATTACATTTAATAATTTATTGAGGATTTTTCACTATATCGCGGGATTTTGCAGTACTGTATACGTATGTCGTTAAAGTCATGTAGGTTTAAGAGTGTAGAATAAATGTAAGGTTCCTACTTCATGGGGGAGGGGGAGGTCTAGAACGTAATACCCGCGATAAGTGAGGGAATGCTGTATTGCATTTATCATTCCTTACATATGTTCCTCTCCACTACTTTTTACCTCAATATTTATTAATACCGCAAAAGGATTATTACTGTTGAATCAAATTATATCTAGATCCTTTTACTTTAAAAGCTATTGTCAATTGCTTTTTAACTAAAGCCACAACACTTTACTTTCCCATTATAATCAGGCGTGGCTACTTCTTCAAATCCTTATCAGCACAAAAAGTTGCAACATTCTTCTATTTCCATGTCTCATGGTCAAAAAGATCACTTTAGTCACTAATGGGAGTCAGTATTGGTTCAAAAATTTGAATTTTCCTATGAATTTCACTTATCTATCCTTTGCGCATTTATGTTTTTAAATCACTGTCTTCTCAATTTGAACACCCAGTTAAGAAAAAATATCTGAGATAAAGTAAACCAAAAATGGGTCTGCAGGAACATGTGAGTCCTTACACACAATCTCGTCTCACTCACCGGCCAGTGCTGGCCTTGGAGTCTTAAAAACTAGGAACCACTGAACTCCTATTGGTCCCTGCTTCAGGTTTCCACCTCAGGCGGTCCCCAGGGCAGGGCCACGCCTGGGAATGATAAAGGAATTTACAGTGGCCGGAGGGAATTTCCCTGAGCACATATCCTTCAGGTTTTATTGATTTATTTAAAAAATCAGTAGTTCTGATATTGTCTCCAAAATTACAAAATCTAGTAACCACGCTGAAAGAAAGTGTTTGGAAATAGCTTTATTGGCAAAGGACAGTTGAATGAATTTGAATATGCACTATATAAAGGGAAAAAGAAATGACATGTCTCCCAGACATCCATGGTAACATAAGAGATGATCGGTATGCAAAATACAATCTGATTAGAAAGCATATTTAAAGGCTCAAGCAGAGAGACGGTAAAATACAGTATGGAGCAGTTGCTGGCTTAACTTTGTAAGAAAATAGAGCCAGAAACACATTTTTTTTTTTTGTCGTTAAAATTATGCAATCCTTCGACGGAAATTAGTGAAATGAAAAGAAGGGGCTGCTCCTCAGGAAACTAAGAACATCCACATTTCTCCTGGTGGAAGAGGAGTCTTAGTCTTAATCAGAGTTTTGAAGATGCCTACTTCCAAAAAGGATAAAAACCCTTCCCAATATTCTAGACATCTTGTTTTGTATTGGTACTTTACTGCCTCAATCTCTAAAACTGCAGAGAGAGAGAGAGAGAGAGAGAGAGAGAGAGAGAGAGAGAGAGAGAGAGACGCTTGCCAGTGGTCTCATAGTAATTCCACAATTAAGTCTACTAAATTTTTACTAAAATGCCTATCAGTGCCCAAACACCTCTTCTGTGCAGATTCCTTTTATATAAACTAAATTTAAAATACCCTAGACTTTGTCATAGGCAGTCTTTTTTTTTTTTTTTTTTTCAGTTGACTCCCACTAATGAAGACCATGTCTCACTAGGTGTACCATATTTTTTCCAAATAAAATTGACACACGTATTTTAATAAGACGAGGCTTTTAAGGCTGTTTACTTGGAAGGAAAGCACAGAAGGAGGAGGAAAGGGAGGGGAGGGGAGGGGAGGAGGGGGAAGGAGGAGGAGGAGAAGAAGAAGGGTTCCTCCTATATTAGGAAATCCCTGGAATTTTAAGGTAGCAAAGGGCAGCTTTTTCTCTCTTGAGTGAGGCCACCTATACGTCAAGGTTAATTATTTACTGACAACAGGTACTGGAGTCATTATAGAATAACAGCCGGAAAATTGGAAACTACATCAGAAAGTCCCTCAGCTCATCAGTCTGGAGAGGCTGTTGCTTTTCATATATGCCACCTGTTATGGACTTGACTAAGACCTTTGGTTTAGACCTTTCTAAACGAATAATCGCGTCTTTGAAGGGCTTAACTTTAAGCCTCTTCGTTTTAGATGCAGGTCTCGCTCACCTGACGCAGCGCTGGGATAGAGCACACGCCTTAAGTTCTGCTTTTTATCCAATCGGACGCAGTGCAAACCTCCCACAAGAATTAAGGCACTTTGCTGTTATTAGAAAAACAAGATTATGTAGGTGCACAGCACATCATTAGTTTGACTGTGTTCTGTTATCCAGAGTTTAGAGGCGTGTACATTATGATATTTTGCTATGTTTGAAAGTTTAATTTTTATTATAAAATGAAAGAAAGTTATTTGGCTATCAAACCTCCAAACAGCTCACCTTTTTTTTCCTTAATTCCTTATATGTGTTTAGCTAAGAAACAAAGATTCAGGTATGATTTAAGTGTGTAAACGTGTATTGCACTGACTCAATCTTAATTCTTTCCATGAACAAAACCTTTTAAAAATAACTACGTCATGTAAGTTTCTCAGTTCAGTTAAAAACAAACAAGCAAACACAAAACTATAGCCCATGTGGGGAAAATATGTATTCACTGTTACCAGAATTTCCTTATTTAAATAAATGACGGGTTAATAAAACAAACTGCTGCTCACTGTAGAGATTATCTCATATGACAAACGCCAACCGTTCTTTGCAAGAAAGAGAAGCATCAGGGGCGAGGCAACCTGTAAGCAAGCCCCCTGGACCTCAGCAAATACCGTTATACCAGGCAGTAGGTGAAATGATGATGTTTATGGACGCAGGGTGGAGCAAAAGTAGGGTGACAGCCATGCGCAGGGATGAAGATGCAGTAAGTGATAAATAATAATGCCCCGGTAAACCTCCTTTGGCCGCCCCTGTATGCACGTTTGCTCTAGAACGCTCTCCCTGTTTCTCTAAAATTGTTTCCACTGAAACCCAGTTGAAAACGGGCCCAGCACTTCCGCCCTGTTTACATCCAGATTCTAAACTGTGAACACAGATGGCCACATATAGGTTCTTTGGTTTACACTTGTTAAATTATCATGAATGTAAACTCGAGTCGTCTGCGTCACTGTAGCAATGCTAATTATAAAATGATTTTGATGGACAACCTGAGTTTGTCTTACTTTTCAGGAGAAGGTTTCTATCAACCTATTGGAAGAAGGGTACAGGTTTTTCAGAGACGCTTGCGTTGAGGGAAAAGCCTGTGTTGTTTAACTATAAATACTGTCGTATATTAAAACATCAGAACAGAGAATGGAGAAGATATGTTAACTATGTTAATGTATAAATCTGGATTAGTTAGGGTTCCTATGCTTTCAAATTGCAGGAAAACACTAAAATTAAACAAAAGATGACAGAGAATTCATTGGCTTGTAATACTGTGAAGGTCACGGCTTGCCCTCCTTTCAGAAAGGGCTGAATGCACAGTAATCAATCTCATTGGTGTGGGTGGGATCGGGGAACCAATATCGAGTCAGTCACCATCCCTAAGAATGTTCCAATTGGCCAGGACTAAGGAAAAAGTACCTGGGAATAGCATAGGTGGGGGTGGGGGGAGTCAGAGAGGAGTGATTTCCAAAAGAAAAACTGCCCACGATTCTAGAAAAATCGGGTGGCAGGAAAGAGAACAGCTGTCCTCTGTAACTGATATGTAAAGGCTCCAGAAGAAGAAAAAATGAAGCATAATCCCTGTCCTTCATGGTTTCATAATGGAAAGAGAATACTATAAATGCACAACTAAAAATATTAAGTAATTTTATGCCTTTCATTATATTACTCATAGATACACTAGGAAGTAAGAGAGGCAAGGACTTTGGATGATAGAGCATTAAAATATAGCTGAAATATCATGGCAATTAGAAGGAGTCTTTCTTATGTAATTAATTCATCCTCCAAGAAGAGATTTTAATGTGTTTGCATACACAGGATAAGCAGTAAACAATGGTCAGGATCTAACAAACCCAAGTAGGAAAAACGACTTTGGAATTAAACATGAAGCTGAAAGTTATTTTATGATTGTGCTAAAAAGTGAAAACATTTGTATAGCATTTGTAGAACAGGATAAAGTTTTCTTAAAAGGTCACACAAAGCAAAGTTCAAACAACTTCAAATGCAAAACTACAAACCATTGCAATAAGATTAAATACATACACACACATGCCCCAAAGTGTGGCAGCAGGGCAGCGGGTGTGGGGACACAGCAAGGTGACCAGAAAGATGAGTAGACCACAGGGAAGGGCAAGACTTTCTGAACCAGACCAAACACCCTCCCACGTGCAGCCCAAGTAGGCCATTACCACCCCAGTTTAGCAGTCACAACACAAGATTATTAGCAAACAGTAACTATAAGAATGAATAAATTATGTTGATAACTTATTCCAAATTGATGTATTTGCATGTAACTTACTGAATACTGAAGAAATCATGAATCAAGGAACCCACCATCAGTAGGATGACCTACATTATTTGATTGTGTTAGAAATTCTGGGCCAATATTATGCACAATTTGATAAACAACACCCTTATAAAAGTGCTTCCTGATCTTGTTTATTTTTTGTTCAAGTGTACGGACAGAAACTTAAAAGTAAGGCAGATGGAAATCTCTCATTTAGAAAATGTGACATTTTGAGTCTCAGGCCAGGAGAGAGTAAAAATGGTGTCTTATACAGTGATTGTGTTTCGTAAGCACACTTGATTTAGTTTTTATTGCCTTGGGAGCTACTAGTATCACGGCCACTCAATATTCTGCTTCTGTGTCAAAGTTATTGTTGTTGTTGAAGAATAAGAACAGGAAAGATAAACAAGACAAACTGGTGAGCATTACCTACCAGAGAGAGGGCTGGAACCAAGTGAGGAGGATACCCGGAGGATAATGGGGAAAGAAGAGGATGTCTCTCCCTGAAAAGACTAGATAGGATTTACAAAATTAGAAGTTTTAAAAGAAAATGAGTTTGAGGCTCTTGAGTTTGAAGAATCTCAGCCATGGTTTTCTTGTCCTCATTTTTATGCCAAAATTTGCTGTCCTCTCTGAAACTTGTCTTCTCCTCGTTAAGAGGTCAAACTCTAGTGAGTCAGCTCTTCAAGCATGGGGGGTCTGTTTTCCCAAGACTAACAGTGGCAGGTGGAAGGGGACCCATTGCAGGTACTGAGTACGATGGAGCAAACACTGGAGAAAATGGCCCTTATTGACTTATATGTAAATTATTGCCAAGTTCACACGTTGAAGAGATAGGATTTCTTGAAACTTTTTATTTCTGAGTCTTAACCATAGCGTAAAGGGTTAGAAACCACTCCTATCCAACAGTACATCAGCCCTGAAAGGGCGCGACGCAACTTGGTGATAACGGACAGGCGCTCTCGATGCTGATCATACATTACATCAGTTTCTTGAGAGTTCTGTGCTATGTAATGCACTCTCTTAGGATCTAAACCCGATGATAGAGGAGATTAAATGTCTCATAGCCTGAGATTGGATGGCCGTTATAGGGTCCATCAAAACATTTTCTCTGAGTAAGACCTAATGAATCGGGCCCTACTCCTGACTACGATGGCCATCAACCAATTACTAAGTCCCCATTCTTCGTTCCTCGCCCATTTACTTTAACATCAATCGCTTTAGTGTCATTGACTGGCCACCTCCCAACTGGTGTTTGAGATACGTTCCGTTTCCAATAAATGGCTCTAGGTGCCTTGTCCCCAGGTACTTAAAGGAGAATTGCTGAATAGCAAACCCCTTCCAAACTTCATGTCTGTTCAAATTAACCGGACACCAAAAAGATTTATAAAACAACGTTAGGTAAATGACCAATGGCATATTTTTAGCCTGTAAAACTCCTCCTACTCAGGACATTTTCTACTCGGTTAGAGTCATGTCCATGTCTCTGGAGTACAGGGGAAGAAAAGGAGCCAGAGTTGATAGAAAAAATATGATTGTATATCAAGTCTGAGGCAGGAGGTCTACAGGATGAGACACTCCGCGGTCATTCTGCCACCTGTGAAACCATCCAAGGCTCTCACGTCACATTTATAACCTCAGGAGCCATCTTAGAGATGCTCTTACCAGCCAAAGACGAAAAACCTGAAGTCTCCAATAAAAAACAGTGCCTGCAATTCATTCAAAAACGTCACTTAGGTTTAAATCCTTATTTTCTAAAAATACAAGAAAGTATTTCATTAGTTGTCTTGAGGAATTCTAAGAAAAGGAAGCATTATTTAGGAAAATGGTAAATAGAAGGAAATAATAAAACATGTATATACCGTTTTCACTCCCAGAGTAATGAGTTTTTAAAGATCAAGAGAAGGTTGTCATTACTGAACAACATACACTAACAGAAGGAATGTTATTTAATTTCCATTTTCAAACCCTAATGCCTTAACTGCCCCAGGCATAATCAGCAACAGCTAATAAGAACACAAAACGTAAACACACCGTCATCATGTATAACTCCCCCAATGGACGTTTGCAATACGACCTAGCAGGTCATTTTGGTAAATAAAGGAACTCAAAGGGAAGCATGTCAAGGCCTACATGAGTGACGGCCAATGCAGCTTTCTGTAAATGGACGTATTCTGTGTCCACACTGCTCCGTGTGGGAGCCACTGGCCACGGGAGACTACTGAGTTCTCGGGCATTCCTAGTGTAACCTCCATTTAGATTTAAATGGTCACATGTTACCACCAAGCATCTTCCCCAGGTAAGTTCTAGATCAAAGGACCAACTTATAATAAATACGGTTATCAAGAATGTCTTCTAAAAAAAAGCTATGGGGATCGAAGCTGCGATACCCAGACTATGAGAACCTGTACTAAAAGTGACCTGGTTTCTACAACAAAAAAAAACTCACAAGACACCCTAAGAGAGATGAAGGGGAAAGGTGTGCATTTGGGAGAAGCGAGAGACAGCACAGGGCGCGCAGAGCAGCTGAGGCCGCAGCGGCACCTGCGTGCGCCCGGGACAGAAGCCGGACCCTGGAGGGGCTGCCGCAGGGGTTTCCTGGAGACACTGGGGCCACGGAAGTGGGTTTTCACCTTTCCAACCAATCTGGGGACGTAAAACGTGCAAAGGGAATGAATGAAAGAGTCACTGGACTTCAAACACAATCGATTTTTCTAACCATCTATATACTCCTCAGAATTAGTAAAGCCTTTCCCCACGCCAGATAAAGCACACACACACACACACACACACACACACACACATTGCATTTATCCGGGCTCTCTCTCCCCTGCGCCCTCTCCCTCCCTCTCCCTTCCCTTCCTCGCTCATCCTATGGGGATTCTCTCGTGTGCTCTGAATTATTCATGCCTCTTCCTGCTCACGTGTTACTGACTCTGCTATTCCACTGATCCCCTTTGTTTTCGCCTTCGATCACTCTGCTTCTGAACTCCAAATCCTCGTCAGGCCCAGCTGACGGGCGCTTGTTAAAAGTAGCATTCTTCTTCCATGTGTCCTGCTCAAGGGTTCATTTATTCAGTTTTCGGGGACCCCCTCGTGCTTGAGATTGATGATACAGGTACAAACACGCAGACTCTGATTTTAAGGAACTTACGGTCGCGTGGGAAAGCCGGAGAAGAAATGGGGCCTGTTATCCGTGGAAACAGTAAACATATACATCGCGTGTAG
Organism: Furipterus horrens; assembly: GCF_987537825.1. Taxonomy (NCBI): domain Eukaryota; kingdom Metazoa; phylum Chordata; class Mammalia; order Chiroptera; family Furipteridae; genus Furipterus; species Furipterus horrens. Next base: position 4,171,988 of record NW_028327185.1, on the reverse strand, counting down.
GAAGAAAATGAAGGCCGCGTGCGCTTCCTACCCGAGAAGTGCTGCGCTTCCGCGCTGCAGCGCTGGGCTTAGAGCTGCCTGTGATTCCGCTCCGTGTCCGCCCTTGACCTGACGGCTTGGGCTCTCCCTAAGCAGCTCTGCTGGGTTTTATGGAAGGCTTACTTCCTGCCTTCTTTTTTTCATTTTAAAGCAAAAAAAAGGGGACTCTGTACATGAATGCAACGAGAAAAAAGTTCACTCACTCATTCACGCATGGGTTTTAAGGAAAGATTTTATTCTCCTTTTGAAGGAGAACTAGAACTCTCTTCTCTGAACCTTTTTCCTTAGACACTAATGGTGTGGAGCATTCCTAACGCCCCCCCGCCCCCCACCCCCGATGTGCAGTGACCACAAAGACGGGAAGGACACTAAGGAGTCACACAGGAGCCCAGCTGAAGCAGGGCGCTGGGACGCAGGCTTAGCATACCTGACTCCACGTCTTCTTGAGTGAGCTGTCACCTAGTTGAGTCCTTCAAAGCAGCTTTAATGTGTTACTGGTATTTGAAACGGACCCAAAGAGCCTTGGATGAGCTAAGCAATATTTGGCTTAATTCAGATATGCTCAAGCTTATTTAATTCAACAAGGATATACCCGTTTAATTAAAAGGTAATTGAGAAGAAATTAAGGCTTGTGTGCCACATTACTAATAGAAAAATGCTTCTATGGCCATACCTTCATTCGACAGAAGTTTACAGAGAAATTTTACGCACAATGTCCAGGGAAACAGAAACTATATAAACATGAAATAAAATGCTCACGGAATCTGAGCCTCGTCTTTTCTGTGACTGTGTATTTAAATGATTCCGTACTACTCATTTTAAACTGCTTCCTAAAACTTTTAAAGAATAGTGCATGATTTTTAAGAATGCTTAAAATAAGTATTCAATTGACCAGCTATCACAAAATATAATGGGAATATCTTCAAAACTGTGTTCCCTAACAATCAAGAAATAGGCCCCAGCCAAGCTACCAGACAGGGGAAGAAATGGAACTAAGGGTCACCTGTTATCTTTTATTAATTACACACAGTTATGCATTGTTTATTATTTTGAAAGCTCATGTGCTAAAGGTCCCTAAAATAACTTGATATTTTGCACATAACAGAGCTACTGAAAACACCAGGCCCTTGTGGACGACATGACCATATTCAGTGGGGCGTCGGGGCATCACAGAACCAAGCGGCATTTTTCTCTTCCACGTTTTTAAATAAATGCTTTTCCTTTTCCATCTTCCTTGATTTTATATTTCTGGAGATGTTCTAGATATAAACTTGGACAATCAACTACATTCCTCCCAGAAAAACTGGGAGGTGCCCATGTGACCCCCCACTTACCATGCGGTAGATCTGCACCCTGACAGACAATTCGGCTTCACTGACGAGGCCGTCGGGGCTGACGCGGAGCAGGTTTTGGGCCCATGGCGTGACCAGACGTGCAGATCTCAGGCATGAACAGCGGCAGCCGCTTGTTGGTTCTACTATGGTGGTTGTAAACCTTGAACCGAGTCACATAATTCTCTTCCTGTGACATCCGTGACCGGTGACGTGCATTAGAGAACAGGGAATTTGTATCACCGTAACAACGTTTGGTCGCAGGGCAGACATGAGATCCAGAAATACTTGGAGGTCTTTACAGTCTTTGACTGATGTCAGGATAACACACTTTTCTCCTCCCAAATGTGATTTTTTATGTCAAATATTACAAATAAAGCTCCTGTTAGGCTATCTGGGGCGAGTTCCTTTTCTTTGAAGGGGGTGGTCATTGGCATTGCACTTTTTAACACAGACTCCCCGAAACCCTCTCTGGTTGGTAAGATGAGATATTTGTGTTCTTTCGACGTGTACGTTTTCTTGCTTTTGGTAGTTAACATTGAATAAAATGACCATATTATTCCTAGGAAACTTTAAAACAGCTTTTGTCATGCCTTGCTTAATTTTCTATTGCTGTCTATATTATTATAAAGATTAACTTCTTCAGCATCAACTGTTCCTAATTTTAGAAAATACATTGTTTGGTGCATCAAGTGAAATCAAAGTCTAGACACTAAATCCAACATCAACCACAAGGGTTTGAATCTTCTTAGTCGCAAAAGTGAAGATTTTCATTACTTTCTGACCTTGGACGCTTGTCCCACTTAACACTTTTAAGGATCCTTATGATTGCACTGAGTCCACCTGCATAATCCAGAATAACCTTGAAGTCGGCTGATTAGGAATCGTAATACGGTCTGCAACCTTAATCCTCCCCTGACGTGTAAAAGAACATACTCATGGGTTTTGTAAGTTAGTATGTAGAAACACCTTTTGGGGGGTGGGGGGCCGGCATGACTTTGCCTGCCCCAGTCGGTGTCATAGATATGTTTATTAATAAAGTGTAAACTAAGTCAATAATAGTTTCACAAGCTATTTCAAAGGAAAGTGGTTATTTTCACGCAGTTCCTAACAGATAAAAAAATTACAAGATAAATTTAATGATTTCCTTTAAGAAAGACCATATTTTGGGTGCAATTTTCTATACTGCAGTCCTTTGGTGCGGATGCTCAGAATGTCACTCATTTTACTACCACGCTCTTCTGGCTTTAACGCCACACCGCTGAGCATTTCACTGGAGCGTGCCCGCTGCCCCACCCCCCCCGCCCCCCAGAAAACCCGTCGTGACAAAACAGTAAGCAGGCTCCTGCTCTGCATCGCTGGGTTGAGAATTTGGGTATTGTGAGCCGGCCATTTCCTGCAAACCTGACCAGTTCTAGATTTACGAATAAAACTGGGAATCTGCTTCTTTGCTGAAGAAGCAGGAACCGAGTGACTCCGTCAGTGGAGAACGCCCCTCTGGCTTTCCCTGTTGGGTGGCACCTGACTTAGCCTTCGTACGTGCCGTTTTCAATTTCTCTTTCATTCTAAAGTTGCTTTTATTTGTTTTTCTGTTTTTATTGGTTGGATTGTTGTTATTACTGTTGCTTTTCCAAGTGTTTCCTTCCTAAGGGTCTTGGTAAAACAACGCTTAGTATCTTAATTTCTCACTTTCAAATATTCCACCCTCTTGTGCAGCTCCTTCCGGTCTGTGGCTTATCAGTTCTTCCTTCTGTCACGGACCATGTCTCTGCTGTAGCTAAAATGCCCTCACAATACCCGAGGTCACCTGGGCTTTCTTTCCTGTTATCTTCTAATAGCTCTAAGTTTCGTTCAACGAATCAAACTTAGCCATGGGCCTATTCCTAAAATATACCTGTTTTTTTTTTTTTCTTTCATTGCCTGTTTATAACAACTGAGGGAAATATCAAAGCCATTCTATTATATAAAATCTGATTAATTGAAGGTCGTAATTATTTTATTGGATACACTACTGAATAGACTGTGATAATAATGGCTAACATTTATGGACTTACTATGGGTTAGGAGTGCGACAAGCTCTTTCCATTGGTTAGCTAATTAAGTGAGGTAATGAACCATATCAAGTTTCTTTTATTATCTACATTTTATATATAAAGAATCTGGAAGAGGAGAGGTGGATTAATTTATCCAAGGTCACAGGTATTACGTGATGAAGATAGAGGTTTAACACTGGCAATAGAATCCAAACTTTGAACCTGTGGTAAGAATATGATTCTGCCTCTACAGTTCATACTATTTTGTGCACATATATTTTTGGAGAGGGCCATTATTACTCCAAGTAAAAACACATTTGCAAGTGAATTCACCTTCATATTTCCACCTTCCTAGACGTATTTTCCATGAACAGTAAAGACATAATTAATTAACTCTCATTGGTTTTATGACATCTTTGATACCTCCTTTTCTCATTCTCTGATGTTTTATGATCCATTGGTAAAGCTATAATAGTATAACTAATGTGAAGTCACGGCAGTTCTTTTCATGCTTCTCCTATCAATAGATGATTTAGTATGTAGGTCTGTCTGCATTCTAGCACAATACAACGTGAATTTCTTCAACTCCTCCAATGCTTAATATCCAAAAACCTGACAGAATCGCTTGTTGTTTCACTTCCACTGTCCTTGAGATATTTTCTCTGTAACAAGATGCAATTAAATTTAATCAGTTTCTCAAGTTTGGAAATTTCTCTTCTATTTTCTATCACTCAACAGATTACTAGTGACTGTACATGTACTTATGGTCCTGAGTACATATGTTACATATAATGATTTACTGATCACTTTATTTATGCTGAAGGCCATTATTAAAGTGTCTGTGCATTAACCTTTAGGCTGAAATATATTAAGGGTCCGTGGGGTGGCAGGCTACAAGGGTTAATGACTTGTGATCTTCTTTAAAATCATCTTTTGAGTATCTAGTACACACTTTAAAGCACTAGGTGTTGGGCTAAAGACGATGCCACATCTCTCGTGTCTTTGTGAAACGGAGAAGGGGTAGTAACAAAAGACAAACAAATCAAATCATCACTAAAAGTGCTGAGTTCTAGTGGAAATAATTTCTTTCAAGGGAGAATGCATTACACAGCATAAGTAGAATTGCTATTTCCTGGGGAGTCATAGAAGGCTCTCCTGGAAAACCATAGTTAAAGCTGTGACCGGAAGGATATATTGCAGTTAGGTGACGAAGAAGAAAGCATTCTGGTCACAAGGAAGAAGAGCGTGCCCCATCACGGGTAATGAAGGCATTTCTGAAATGAGGAAGAATGGAGAACAATGATGAGAATAGGACAAGCAGTGTGGTCACTGTCCTTCTTGTTTCTTTTAGAAAGCAATTGGCATCACTGACCAAAACTGAGGGACAGGCAAAGGACCAAGGAAGAAGGACTGTCAACTGGCTGACATAAAAATTGATACCTGACCACTCGAATTAGCAAAGTGGAAATAATTATTAAACTCTATCAGAACAACTCATTAAATGGGGAAGGATGTGAACTCTTGCTTTGGACAGAAACCAAAAGAAAGAAAAGAGAATAAGAGAAAGTTTACTTATTGGTTTGCTTTTGAAAAGTAGAATAAAAACAAATGAAGCCCTGGCTACTTGCCTGTTTGGTGGTTGGATTTAAGGCAGGAGAAATGCCGGCGTTTAACTGCACTGATGGACACACTGTGTCAAAGAGAAAACTAGGGATGGAAGCGAAAGGAAATTCTAGGAGCCTTGCCCTGGCACGGGCCACAGGAGGCCGGGGTCGGTGCACAGAAGGTTTTAACACACGGCATGGAAAGCATCTGTGGATGGACAGTCGGAAGGGCTGCGTGCGCACAGTCGTGGAAAAACCAACGTGAGGATGAGTGTTAGATGCTTAGTGAGAAGCTCTCCTAATTGTACTGAAATTACAAAACAGTAAGAGAGTAAAAATGAGTGAGTCGAAATCCTTTAGAAATGAGGGGGAAATCCTTTAGAAATTAATCCCAGAATTAATGAGAAACCGTGGGAATAGCAACAAGATGGACCCACAGCAATGTCAGGCTTGTGCGGTGACCGTCACTGCCTCCTCTCTTGTTCACGGAGGTGGAGTAATGGGGCTTTGAACATGCAAGGGATTTAAGGAGCTGTGCGGGAATAAAACGTTCTCCCAAGGCCATGACAAGATGTGCCTCAGACAGTTTGAAAAGCAAAAATTTGGGGTGATGTAAATTTAGTAAAAATTTTACGGTAAAGGAAACTATACTGCCCAGGGCATAATGGGATTGCTTGAAAAGAGTGGGTAAGTGACCAGCTTGGCTTGGGAAGGACAAAGCAGTCGGACAGAGGAATGTGGGAAAGGACACTCATTAGTCTAGAACTAAGAAACAGAATTTTAAAAATTAATTCCATCAGTAAGAAAATTATGACAGAAAATAATTTTTTCACTTCTAAGGATCAAAGGAATAGCAGAAATCCCAATCACTCATGTGTTGTTTTACCTGTTTAAGAAGGAAGAAATAAAACCTCAACAATAACAATTAAGATTCCCATTAAGTTCTAAAAAGTAAGGCAATTATAAAGGAATAAAAACAAAAAGATAGGTTTAAGTCTCCAAATTTGGAAGTAGCTTGATGAATACTCCCCTAAGGACTTACATAACACCTTAATTTTTTTTAAACTAACACTGTCTTGATTGCTTCTTGCTTCAAGCTCGAATAATTTTTATAAGCATCCTATTATGAAGTGAAATAGCTGTTTATGATTGAGCATATTTTTGCGGTTCACTGTGGACAACTTACATCATCCAAAGATGCATAATTTATTCTATTTAAAGAGGGTTTCCAACTTTCATCTGAAAGTTGATTACTGTTTCTCCTGTGAGGGAGTCATGTCTACAGTGGTAACCTGGTACATTCTGTATATCTTCATAGCACCTTATAAAACTGAGTGTGGTTCTGGGAAAGCCTTAACTTTACTTTTTGTTTGAAAAGTTCTGAACAGACTTAGCAGTTTGGCTCAGGCCAGGTAATGAGGCAGAATAACAGAGCAGCATAATGCCACCAATTTGTAGATCTTGAATTCTATATGCAGAGGAATTACCTTTCAAAAGTGAAGAAAAATACAGAATCTCTAAGACATGAAAAAAAAAAAAAAAAAAAAAAAGGAAAAACCTGAGAGAAATCACCAGCAGACCTGCCCAGCTAGAACTGCTTTTAAAAAGTTCAGGAAAAGAAAAATAATAAAGGTGAGGAGCATGGATCCACATAAAGAAGGAAAGAAAGAAAGAGGATTGAAAAAGGAAAAAGAAAGAAAGTGAAATTGAACTTTTCATTTCCCTTATCTGTACTTGATATAAAGTAAAACTGGTTAAAGTAACAAAAGCAACAATCTATTTGGTAATTATAGAGTACGGATAAGTGAAATGCATGACAGCAATGTCGCAGGGAATGGGGGAAGGCACTGGAAATATTCTGCTACGAAGAACCTGTACTGCACATAAACTGGTGTAATATTATTGGATGGCAGACCATTATAAATGTAGACTTCAAATTCAAGGGCAACCACTAGAATTTTTTAAAGGCTATACAATGGATTTCAAAAGAGAGATAAGAGTTAAATAAAATGCTCTTTTAAATCCAAAAGAGAAGATAAACAGAACAATTCCAATGAGTAGAAAATAGTTACGAACATGATGGATGCAATCCAAACATATTCATAATCTCTTCAAATATTAATGTTTTGTATAGATCATTTAAAAGACAGCAATTGCTCTAAAGGATAACCAAAAATACAACTATATACTGTCTTTAATCAACTCAATTTAAATATAAAGACAAAGACACATCGTAAGTGGAGACAGAGGACAACAGACCCGGAAAGATTCGTTTCTGCCTGTTTTCTGAAACAGCTTTGTTAAATTCACCCAAGGACCACTTGAGGCCAAGAAAAATTATCAAGGATAAAGCGAGCATTACATAATGACAAAGAAGTCAATTCTCCAAGACAACAACTTTTGAATTTTATGTACATTAATGTGTCAAAATGTGAGGCAAGAATTGGTAAGACTAAAAAGGGAAATAGACAGATCTGCTATCACCATCAGAGACTTCTCTTCAACTGGTAGGTAAGTGGGGAGAAGTAAATCAGGAAGGCGCTCGTGGGCTTGGATGGCACCGTCCACCAGGCCGATGTGATGGAAATTTACAGGACACTCCCTCCGACGACAACGGAACACGCAGGCTTCCCGAGCTTACAGGGATGCTCTCTAGGACGGGCCACACTTGAAGAATTTGCAAGAGCAGACGTCTACAGTGCTGAATTTTCTCTGAGCCTCGTGCTGCTAGAACACAGAGACAGTTAATATGCCCCCGGCCATCCTTATTCTTTTTCTGTCACAGAAAATGGCTTACTGTAGAGGAACGCCTTCCCTATATGACCCTGATAAAACTCACGGACGCCTCTTTGTGTCCTATGACAAGGCCAGGAAAAAAAAACCCTCCAAATTTCCATCTGTGCCTCATGAATAATTAGCTGGATCCCTTGTCCCCACTGGTCAAACAAGAAAATGGATGTCTACCAAAATGTGGTTAAGTATTTCTCCACACACCAGACTTGGAACTCTGACCTACCTTCAGCCTGAGCCAGCGTACTAATCCTTAATGACTCCTGGGACAGACTGATCTCAAGATAAAGCACCTCGTATCTGTCTGATCTCCCCGCCGTGGCTCATACCACTCCCCACACCAAGTCTGTCCAGCCTCGCTTACAGCGACCCTCTCCAAGAGACCTTTCTGCTCTAGCGATGACCATTATTCCTATTGTGTTACCCTCTCTTCCCTGATTTCTTTCAAGTCCATTGTCTCCTTACTGAAACCCAAATTTCTTACTGACAAATCAGATACAGGGTGTTGTCAAACCATGATAAAATTAAACTGGAAATTAGTAACAAAAAGATGACTGGATATTAAACATGACAATTCTAAATAATACACATATCAATAAAAAAAGCCTTAAGTGACATTTAAAAAAGCATTTTTTGAACTAAGTAAAACTAAAATTACAACTCAACAAAACTTGTGGGGGGTAGAGCTAGCCATGCTCAGAGAAAAATCTATGGCATTAAATATGTATAACAGAAAAGAGGGAAAAACTTAAATCAATAACCTAAGCTCCACTTTAGAAAACTAGAGAAAAATACGCATTTAGCCTAAAGCAAGCAGCCTAAAATAAAATCAAAATTAGAGCACAAATCAATGGAAATGAAAACAGGAAAAAAATAGAGAAAATCAGTGAAACTGAAAATCAGTAAAATAAATTGATAAAGTCCTAGCCGAGAGAAAAAAGAGAGACACACTTTACTGATATTGTAATTTAAGAACGAGTTATCACTATTGAGCTCATGGGCATTCAAAGAATAATAAGAGAATAGTGTGAATAATGAAAACAAAATGGATCAATTATGTGAGATAAAAAATCTTGCAAAACTAACACAAAGAGAAATAGATATCTAAATATGGTTTTATCTGTGAACAAAATTGAATCCACAAAAAACAATTCCAGTCCTGGTCATGGTGGCTCAATTGGTTGGAGTGCCATCCCATGAACAGAAAGGTCGCAGGTTTGATTCCCAGCTAGGGCACATGCCTAGGTCTCAGGTTTTGAGCATGTCCTTGGGTGAGGATAAATCAAATAAATAAATTGGAAAAAGTAACCTTTAAATTTCATACAATCTCTTCCAAGATATACAGCAAAAGGAAAATTTACTAACTCATTTTATGGAACTACCATTATCTTAATACTAAAATCAGATAAAGACACATACAATATATCCAAATAAAAATTCTATCAATTATTTAATTGTTATATTACAATAGCTACAACTTATTATTCTTGTTTAATGTTAATTTCTAAGTCTGTTATGGACAACAATCAGATAGAGATAGAGAGATAAATAGATAGAGATAAAGATATAGATACAGATATAAATATATCCTTCCCAGAACTGGAACCGGATCTTCCATGAAACTATTTTTGAATGACTAAATGCATCTTGAATTCCATAATAATGGTTATCATACATTATAAATCATAGTGAATTGACTCATTACACACACTCACACACACACACACACACATCCATTTCTAGAGACCTTATCTATAGAATAAAGGTTTTTAGTCTTCTATTTTCATCATTACAATTAACTCACAATGCTTTATTCAAGTATATTAAAACACTTAGAACTCAAAGAGGAAGCGATAAACCAGAACTATGAACTACTCTTGTAGCAACAAACTTGTAAACAAATTCACCTATATGAAAAGACATGCTCTTTAAAAGGCAACGAGAATTTCTACGGGGAGTCCAAGGTTATTTGCTCAGGAAGAGGCTCTGCTTTTATACTTTTAGTGACTACTTGGTATTTTCACAGAGGGTTATTAGAATGATCACGGGTAACGCATCCCCAGGCTGGCCCACGCTATAAAACGTACGTGAGAGATGTGTTTGTCCAACTCTGCGAAGGCCTTCTGCGGTTGCTTGTGCAGGATTAGTTTTGCTGAAGTCCGGCAGACAGAGGCCAGTTAATAAACTCCTGACTGCTAGTCAAAGTGATGCCCTACTGATACCATCTGGATACCTGCTGGAATCAAATTTAGCTCTACTGGTAGGAGCCCGAGCTGAGTCAGTGGATAGCTTCCTCTACAGACACGCTGAAATAAAGGTGTTTAATCAGCGTGCTGGTTGACTGGTTGAGGGCAATCTTGGGACCTGATAGAATAGGGGCTTTAATAATATAGACAAGATTTCCACAATAATTAATTATTTAAAAAACTCTCGGGTAGTAAAGTCGGTATTTTAAACTTTTCCATTTTACCCAGTAAAGTTGGCCTAACAACTAGCTTTCTTGTTCTGCATAGATTACAGTCCTACATAATTTCATCAATTTAAATCCACAGGCAAGAGGTCGTCTGTGCCATCACTCAGCCTTTGTTTCCTAGGCAACGGACCAGTCAGGAGATGAGAGAGGGCCACCCACTTCTTTTCCAGCCATTACTCGATCCTGGGCTAAGCCATGTGAGTCACGAGTTCCTTTTTCTTATTGCTCAGATTCTGCTGAGGTTTCGAGGCCCTTTTATAACCATATTTTCACTTAATATTTTATGAAATCCAGGAGTTGTTAGTGACATTCAAAATGGCAAAAGTCTTCACTGCTATAATCTGTATTGAAATTCCACTGTAAGAGAAGTGAATGAGGCAGCACATGTTTTGTAGAAATTGAGCTGCGAAAAAAATAATTATCTGGAGAGGCAGGTATAGGATACTACATTTTTAAAAATGTGTTATTATATTGGTTTCCATATGGAATAATAAAAAGCTGTGTAATTGTAATGACACTGGGTGTTTGGAAACTCCACAAGTGCGTCTCTGGGGTCAAGCTGTATGTATGTGTGTGTCTGTATGCGACAGCTGACGTGTGTGTGTCTGTATGCGACAGCTGACAGTTGTGGTCATCTGGAATATTTAGTAAAACATGGTGCGTAACCTCAATATGTTACTTTTCCATTTTCTAGAATTTTGTCTTTACAGATACTCTTAACTATCTTGAAAAGGGAACTGATGTGTAAAACAACCGTGTGTTGGAAAACAGTTATGTACTATTAAGTATTCTTAGAAAGCCTTTTCTCAAAACTTGAGCTCATGACTCCACTCTTGTCCTTACCTAACACGCCACAGGTCACATGCCTTTTGAGATTGTTCATGAACTTCAAAATATGGTAGAGGAGTGTGTGTGTGTGTGTATGCATTTATTTATTTATCTATTTATGTCAAAATAATATCTGAAGCTGCAAACTGGAAATGTGGAAAGTTATCCTGGTATCTGCATCTGACGTAAACAATGTTCTGCCCAAGAAAACAAAGTCTGATTTCTAGAAGGAGCTAAGATAGCAGAGTCTGAAAAGAAATTGCTTGCTACTCAGATATTATCTGTTTAATTTGCTTTAAAACGTCAGGCTCCACAGAAATGCTTAATTTTCCTTAGGCCTTTGGTTAAGAAAAGACACTTCTAATTAAAGGGCATGTTATACAGAATTGATACCTTGTGTTATCATGACAACAAGACATGGTTCTGCAGTTCACCATTTGGAATGTGCATTCTGCTTATACTTTACCTATGTCTCTACATAATAGATACATACATGCGTCTTCTCTGTCCTAGAGCATGCTAAACTATTTAGGGAAGGAAACCTACTTATACTTCTCTGGATTTCCCCTCACTGCACCCAAACTTGGGGAACAAATAATACGCACTTACTAGCATTCTTGTGGTGGGATTAACTATGGAGTTACATTATAAAAAGAATTCTACGTCCCATAGTATCCTTTGTCAAGGTAATCACATTCCTCGCTTGTGAATATTTACTTATTATAATTTCATTTGAAGAACATCATGTGAAGCACACTATTTTAGGAGAAAACGGATTCTTGGTACTACATGAAATTATAGCACTAAATGCCTTTCATTTTAAAAATACTGTTAAAAGTAAATAGGGGAAGGACACCTTTTCACTCAACATGTCTTGAGCAGAACACTTTATTACTTTTCACTTTATCTTTTATAAAAGGAAGATTCCAAGTGATATGTAACTGGACTTAAATTGGTACTTACAGAAATAATAGAATAATGTGTTCCTAAATATTTTGTATACACATTGTTTTCAATAGAAGTCATTTCTGAATAGTTTTCACCCTTAACTATACAGAATACTCACTGTACCTTTTAAAATAAATGTGAAAAAATAAGTACGAATGTGCCTTCCTCTGTTAAGCATAATGAAGCTCGGGCACTAATGTGTTTTACCTAATGATTCCTGAAAGTGCCACCTATTAAAAGTCATAGGTAATTAACATTCTGTCACCGTATTTTCTGTGATTATACTCCAGAGTATACCTCTCCTTAGCCTTCATACTCATTAGACTATCGGTTTATTATAAAAGGATACAGGTCAAGAGCAGCCAGACAGAAGAGAGGCGTAGGGACAGACAGCGGGGAGGGGTGCAGGGCTAAGGGCTCCCCCTCTCTGAGCATCCGCTCTCCTCAGGCCCCGCCCACCATCAACAACCCAAAAGCTCCTCTAACCCCTTCCTTCTGGGTTCAGTGGAGGCTTCCTCGCCTGGGCGTGACTGAGTAAACCATTCCATTGTTCTGCTCTCCTACCCCGGTTCTCCCCGCCCAGGGGTGGGGCGGAAGCTTCCGGCCATCTGTGTGGGCCCCACTGGCAACCAGCCCACCCTCAGGCGCCTTCCAGAAGTCACCTCATTAACACAGCAGAAGACATCATTATCACTCTCAACACCTGGAAATTCCCAGGGTTTATAGCGCTCTGAGCCAGGAACCGTATCACGGGAGTGACACACACACACACACACCCCTTATAACCAAACACACACACACACACACACACACACACACACACACACACCCCTTGTAACCAAACACACACACACACACACACACACACATGCCCCTTGTAACCAAACACACACACACCCCTTGTAACCAAACACACACACACACACCCCTTGTAACCAAACACACACACACCACCACCACCACCACCACCACCTTGTAACCAAAGTTTGGGACAGAATTTAAGGCATGCATTTCTTCTAAGGGGAAAATAAATAAGAAATTTTCCAAATCACCCACATCGTTACGACATAGTAATATAATTAGAATTGATGATGTACAGCCATTTCTTTGCTCTGTGAGACTGCCGCGCTACTCTTAATGGCCGCTACGACCAGCCTTTAGGTAATCTTGGTGACCATCTGAGCACTGAAAACAAACCAAAAAGCGAATGAATGTCACTGCAGGAAAAAGAATAACTCTTTTCGCAGCATGAGAGAGATCACTACATACTGCCTGTCTCAATGCATCTTCTTCTCATTTCTGGGGAACTTACTGCTCACGTCAACTAACTGGTAACCTGGCAGGTGCCAGCTGGGCAGTAAAGACTGGCTACTGCTGTTGTCCCAAATCAACCCTTTACTTTCTGCCGAAGCTGTTCAGCAATGTCTCTCTCCCCTAAACTGAGGGCCACATTTGGGGGGCTGCCTTTGGGACCTATTGAAGAAACACCCCTACACAGCGAGCTGAGAAGCAAAGTGCAGTGGGGGGTGGGGGAGGGGCGTGAAGAGAAGGTGGTTATTAAGAGTATAGATTCCAAGACTAAAGTGCACAATTACAAATCCGAGTTCTGCTAATAACTAGTCATGTGACCTTGGGCACATAACATCTCTCTGCTCCTCGCTTTATTTATCTCACTCTGGGAACTGTGTGTGACTAGTTTCTACCTGGAAGATTTATCACTAGAATTGGTTTAGCTAATATATATCAGGTACTTAGCGCAGCACTTGGTATATTATAAATATTTTTCTTTATTATATACCTTGCATTTTATTTATTCAATATAATATGAAAAATAATCAAACCTGCGATGCTTTGGAATGAGGATAAACTGACATCAACCACTGTGAAGTACTAGTAAGTAGTATATATATTTTATAACAATGAGAAGAAAAGTATAAAATACTTAAATTTAAAATTAGAATTCAACCGTTGGTTTTGCCATAGGCATAAAAATCTAGACGCAGCACAGGCATTTGAGAAAAACATGAAATAAATATGTTAAGAAAGGAGATGGTTTCTTATTTGAATAGATTTCTCTAGATCAGAAAAAATGGAGAAATGATTATATCCTAGCAATCCAAAGATACTTCATTGTTTACTTAACTTTGAGGCTGCATACACTTCATTTAGTCAAAACTTTCAAAGAAATGTATTTTCTCACACAGACACTAAAGAAATCATACAGTTCTGAAATATTTGTTTGGACTGCCAGTAATAGAAATGAGAAGTGATAATAACCCAAAAGGGGTAGGCGATGATTTTTTCTTAACATAGAATAAATTTAGTTAAGTGCAGTCTAGGACTAATTGCTAGACTCCTTTCTTTCTGCTTCTCCTTCCTTAGAACGTGGCCTCCATGTAAAAAATATTTCTTTATGCCAGAGAGCCACTGGAGCTCTCCTCAACATGTCTAGAAAGACCTACATACACCAACAGAAATCAATCCAGGGCAAAGAGCTCTTACATCTGGCTCCTAATAACAAGCTTTCCCGGAACTTCCAAAGCAGAACTTCAAGTGCATTTCATTGACCGTATCTAGCTGTAAAGGAGGCGGAAAAACTCACCATTTATTTAGGCCCATTTCAATGGATAATAAAAGACAGTTACACGGTTCTCTCCAGATTGCTAATAATGTCTGACATATATGCCTTCCGCTGCACCTAAGAAAGAGTCTCCTGAAACTATGCACCTACCCACAGTGAACGTAACTTTAGTTTCCTGCAATCAATCTTTCTTTGGCATCTTCCTTTTCATTTATTTTCTCAGTTATTGGTATACATGTCTTACTTTACATATTATCATGTATGGTAAACAAAATGACATATAAGAGTTGGGATATTTGGGGTAAAATAATAAAAAATCTTTCTTCTCAAAAAAAATAAAACCAAGTATATGTGAAAGTAGTCAATCCATATTTATTGGGATTTAATTAATTAGTGCTCATGCTTTATGAAAAAGCCTAGTTTTTTCAAAAAGAGTTCTGAACTGTCTCATCACAGAAACATATGTTTTCATTTCTAAACTGATACTGAACAGGTGGGACCATGGTCGGCTAAAACAAATTTCCAAGTATGCATTAACCAATTAACCAGTCTGAACAATTCCCTTCGCCCCATGATTCCATTCCATTTTAGACCACGCTATGGGTTGGAAATCAAATCCCAAAGTTCCAGATCGCAATGTTCTTCCCGCTGAGTCAGTCTGTTTTCCTTCCCTCTCGTGGGCCAGGTGTTTGGTTTACAGCAGCGACGCTGACGTGGGGATGACGTTCTGGATTTGGAGGCGGCCTCGGAAGCCTGGACATGAGGAGTGTCTCAGTAGCAAGGACAGTGATAAGAGAAGTACTGGAGTACATGACAGTCCAGAGCAAAGTCAACTCAGCAAATTAAGTGGCGAGGCTCTTTGGGACACAGCAGGATGGTCACCGGATGGGGAGGGGGAGGGGGAGGAAGAACAACGATGAGCAGCAAAAAACTCAACAGAAAGACAGCACCGCATGCCTCAGAGTGATGGAGAGAGATGTGATATTCCTTGAAGACAAACGAGAAAAAGAGGACGCTTTAAGAAGGGGCGACTGAGGAGGTTGGAAAGGGATAGTCATGAAGACGGGGAAACCACAGCAAAGCTGAGTGGCAGGAATCTAAGCAGACGAGTTTGGAGTCATAGTCTTTTGAAAATGTGTACAAGTTTGTTACTTTTTAACTCTGTGGCCTGGAGACAGTCTCAGCTTCTTTTCGAATACACCTTTTCTTACATGTGAACAGAGACAATAATCACCCTACCTTCTATGAACAGTGTGATATAGCACATAAATACATTAGTGCTGTGCTGGGACATTTTAAAACCTTGTGCCTAATATTTATTTTATGATAAATAATATGTTCAGCACTGCACCATTTGGGATTTGTGCTCAAAATAGCCTCTCCTGCCAAAAAAATCTGAATTGTTATTTCGGGAGGGAGAAAGCATTGTCTCCCTGACCCTGCCAGAGATTTTCCTATAGTTCGTGGTCCAGAAGAGTGTTACGTTGGGTTCTGCCTGCAAAGGAGTCTGGGAATCCTGAGGTTTAGGGAGGCAGCTGCCCCAATTCAGACCAGCAAGGTGGCTGAAACACGTCTTGCATGATCCCATCTACACCACAGGCAACAGATATAACCATAATGAGACACAATTGGAAAGTATTTTTCAAGGTCATTACATGATGACCTTCTCCATTGAGGAAGACGTGCCCAATAGTAGGTTAGTGGAAGTTAAGTTACAGGTCCCTAAGGGATTGACTTTCTGTGTGAAAGGGAAGGGAAAATTCTCAATGAGCAAAAAGGTAAAGAGAGCTGAGAAAAGAGTTTTTAAAAAATGATGCTTTTAAAAAGTTTCCATAGAGAAAGTAGGTAAGAAGGGGCTAGGAAATCAGAACTATTTCTAGGCGCTATTGATGTTTGAGATAATGCAACATTCCACCCAAATATATTACATAATAGCTTTTAGAGAAAATTTTATGTTCTAATAAATTAGCTATTTCCCTTCCACTTGGAGCCCATCAAGTGAAAGCCCTTGATTTCTGTTAAGTATCATTAATTAGCACTTTAATGCCATTAAATTATTGTAAAATACTTTACATGTTTTAGAGGAATATATAAGATATAAAAACTTGTCCTTTAGAGAGCATTTGCAAAATGTAAATGTTTGCAAGGGTTACTAAGTGGCTTTCCAGCATATTGTAGCACTTTTTGTGCATTAATTAATTAAGACGATAATAGTTTCTATGATAAAATTATTCCCAATGTAGTAATTGGCAAATATTACAAAAATATGCCTATGTACAGAATAAAGGGCAGTTTATCTTGTATTCTTCCAGGAAAATAGAACAAACAAACACTGAAGAACCAAACAATAAATGGTCTCACAGGACTTCTTTTTCAGTATCTCCTGATTTATGTGTTTATCATAATGAACTTTGTTTAATTTGCTTGCTAAACTCTTAGTTCTTTTAATAAATCCCCAGAAGAAAACTGAACCCTTCCAGCTGCTTTGCAGAGTACGTGGTCATGAGAAAAATTCTTGGAGCAACTCACTGGAGTCCCGAAGTTTCAGTATCCCGATGAAGTCTGCTTGACTGGGGATTATCCTGGAATTTTGATGGGGAAGTTAATGTTTGAAAAGAGCAACGGAGAGAAGGTCCTTAAACAGAAGACCATAGGTCATTTAATAATAAGCATAATCCTGAACCATTTTATGTTTCTTCACACTTTCACACCAAAATTTAATTCGGATGAAATAAATCTAAATAGGAGGAAGTATTCAAGATTACAATATATATTCCAGACGGAGTATTAACAATGCGAACACTGACTAGGCCCCGTCTTCACAAGTATTAATCAGTAAGTCTCTTTGTAACTATCTTTTCCATCTATTTAGAAACAAACTATAGTAACAATCCCCCAAATCCTCACTTATTCAAATGCATTTTGCCACTGGAGTAAATTAGCATACTGCTGTGGACTAACCCTCTATCAATCTCAAGTTCGATTGAGGGCACACGGCTGGTTCTACAGTAGTTCTGTTCTCATGATGCGATTTTCCTAACAGTCAAGCCCACGTGTAGTAGAAATACCACAAGTTAAACATTCCGCATATGTTCCTGTCTACTGAATAGTTCTGGCATGAAAAGTTCGGTTTGCATTATTTGCGTGATCTTGTACTTCCCAATATATGTATTTAAAAGAATAAAGCATCAATATATTTCTGGTAGGCACTTTGGAGCAGTTTCTGGCTTTGTTTTCCTTCTGATGGTATTTGTTTCATAACCAGTATTTTTTTTGTTTCATGACCAATATTTGTCATGATGTCATGGGAAAATTATTGCAGCTCATGCCAAAGTAGTATATATGTCTGCTGGCCATCTCGAATGCGCTTCCATCACAGAGAGGAAACAAGTCTGCTGCATAAGAGGACTGCAGAAACGTATGAGTCTGTGAGAATCAAGAGTGTGATACTTTCCAATGGGCAGCAGAAGAGAATTCCCAAGTGCTTCGGTGGGAATTATCATCATTACCATTATCTCTAAGTTGGTCATGTGTCCTCTTAGCTGTTGGCTTCATCAGCAGAATCAGTGTGAAAGCACTTCCAGGAATATAATTAGATGAAATTTCAATGGCTGAAACATGGATATCATATCTTCTAAGCAATGATTTTTTAAAGATGTGAAATCATTTTTTAAAGTATTTTCTAATGATGCTTCTTGACATTCGGCCCCTAAACTACCAATATTTTTTCCCAAATGCTAGCCTGTTGTCCCAACAAAATTTCAGGAAAATGATGCTATGATTCTGATTTTACATGCTGCATCATGTTTTATGTTAAATGACATATGGTCATCTGTTTAAGGACCTCTCTCCATTGCTCTTCGCAAACATTTAACTTCCAGATCAAAATTCTGAGATAATCCTGGTTCTTTCAGAATAATCCATAGAATGCTCCCTTGTCCATGGGTCAGCATGAATGAATGGCTTCCACAAAGCCTCCTCGGGCACTTTGTGCTCAGTCTGCTAAAAATTAATGTCACCTAATGTTCCTGGGAAATTTCATACCTCATTTACATATTAACGATA
This sequence comes from Furipterus horrens, assembly GCF_987537825.1. NCBI lineage: Eukaryota > Metazoa > Chordata > Mammalia > Chiroptera > Furipteridae > Furipterus > Furipterus horrens. Next base: position 4,153,296 of record NW_028327185.1, on the reverse strand, counting down.
AATCAGACCAGACTACTATAACAGTAACACCCTCAACGTTACTGAGAATTAAACCTTCACGAAAGGTCTCACAACTTTAAGAGCCCTAATGTCTAACATGCGAGATCACCATGCTGCTCCGTCCGCGGAAGAAGCTACAGTACACATGGCTTTTGCCCTTGGGCACGTGGAGCGAACACCAGGTGTGACTTCCTGTGCGAGGTGCCCAAAGCCAGGCAGAGGACATCGGACGCTGTGATGAAAGGTTCCTTCAGTGCATTTCCTGTGACAGCCATGCCTCATAGCTACACCTACCCCGTCAACCAGATGCTAGTTCTGTGAGCTGTAATGAACAGCGTGACAATTACGAAGTCACTTTTAGAGTCACTGTGGTCCCCATACTTGCATTCTCCACAACTGCCGAGGACTTGTTCAGACTGGGCCTCAGAGCCCCGCAGGCTATTCACAGCAGATGGACGGACGGCCCTGTGTCCCCGAATCCTGGCGCCCAGTGGACGATCAGTGACTGGGTTCTGAGACCCCGCCCTCTTTCTATTCGCACAAAATTTATTCTCACATGTAAAATAAGATTGAAATACAAGAATTTTAATGTGTTATTCTTCAAAACAATTTTCGATTTGTACAGATAATTTTAAAATCCTACAGAAAAACTTTATTTCTGCTTGAAAATGTATTCTGACGTTTTTAAATTTTTATTCTTTATTGTAAATGGACACACAGCAATGTGTTGTTGTTTATGAGGTTTGACCTTGGAGTCCATCTGTGTACGGTAGCAAGAAACTCTGCATTCCAATAATGAAATGAATGAGTATATTTATTAGTAACTTATTTGTTTATGACTATTACTTATTGTCAGAGTAATTAAAGTAGCAGAATCAATTTTATTTCCATGTTTCTATTTTTATGTAGGTATACAGAAAATGTATTCAGATTAATAAATAAAGAATAATAGGTTTTTAGTGATGCCACTCAATTCCTTGCACTTCTTTTGATTAATAAGCCAAAGTCATAGAGTGATCTGTCATCAAAAAATTTTAATAAACTATCAGCTAAAAATGTCTTTATATCATCCTTAAGTGGGTTGAAAGCTAAGAATTATAGAGTGCCTGAGATGTTAGAAGATTCTCTATCTATCACGGAGGTCACTCAGTTTGTCCGCACCTACACTAATATTTCAAATAATCTCATAATTCAGAATTCTAGAGTTTTCCTCACTCCAGGAGAATGAAGCATGGTAAGATTAGTAATAGGTCCAATGGGTGTGTGTGTGTGTGTGTGTGTATGTTAGGTGTGTGTGTGTGTGTGTGTGTGTGTGTGTAGGTTAGATGTGTGTGTTAGGTGTGTGTGTAGGTTAGGGGTGAGTGTGTGTGTGTGTAGGTTAGATGTGTGTGTGTGTGTGTAGGTTAGGGGCGAGTGTGTGTGTGTAGTAATAGAAGGGCTGACTCTTAAATAGAGGGAAGCAGAATATTCATGATTGCTCTTTATAGGCTCTTTGGTTTTGCAACAAATATTTCCAGAAAAATTTAAGGAAGTCAGTTCCTTTAAAGACATCTAATGTCTCCAAGTGTAGCAGGGGCATATATCTCTAGTTTGATGATCACCAAGAATAATTTAACTATGAATAAAAATAAGTTCATGGTAATGCTATTAATCACATCTTAGATCTTAAGCACCAAAATCTTCTTTCTTTTTAAGGTGACTTATTTTTATTGGTAAACCCTTCAGAAACTCTATCTTCTGAGCAGCAGCATAAAATAGATTTGGTTACGGAAATCTCACTTTCCTATCTTGGACCTCCACCTTAGGTACCACCACGCCGCATTATTCTTATGCTGTCCCTTGACAGCCCAAATGCTCCAGAAATAGCTTTTCTGTCAAAATCTTTCCCACCAGTAACTCAGCCTATTTCGAGCTTAGCCATTTTTTAAACTGTAAAATAGCTAACCTACAGTTTGCTAAAAGGTTAAATGGAATATATTTATAAGACAGAGCTAAGTGTATAGCATTTAGACAGATGATAGATGATAGGCTAGCTTCTCTTTCCATGAAGTTTCAAGACTACCTGAGGTTGATGAGCAGTACAGACCAGTGGGCTAGAGTCAGAAGATTGATAACTAGAAACCTGTCCCCATGCAGAGGAAGGAATTTTCAGGACCATGGTTAGTTTTATTTCTTGTTCTCAGAGTAACAAACCAATATTGTCACTGAAAAAAAAACCCCATGCTAATTTAAAACAAACAAGCTCTGATCACCAGTAGTTGTCTGTTTTCTATTGGGAATTTTTGTGTTATGTAATTCTTAGTTTTACCTAGCCAAAAAAAAAAAAGAATTTCCTCACACTCTTTCACTCTTTTTTCTTTCCTTTTAAAGACTATGCTCACAAAATATCATTTCTAAAACTTACAAGTGCATATACCTCGCTGAATCTTTTCTTTTTTGTGAACTTCTTCCTTAACATTTCGTTATAACTTCATCTCTAAACACTAAACTGTGATGCCTGGGAAGAACGATAATTCCCTTAAATACAACTTGGGGGGACACAGGGCGCAGAGGGGGAAGGGAGATCCAAGCGCTGTGGAGTTATTATGACATCACGTGATTTATTTTGAATCTCAACCATCCTTTCACATCCCGCTGTCCCCTTTATTGTCAGAGTGAATGCATTCGGTGACATCTTATAAATCTTGGCTTTGGCCAATATTTTTGCACTGTCTTAACACGGAAGAGCTATGCCTAGCTTTCCCTCTCTCCAAGATTTAGAGGTGTAATTTCAATTTAATGTGAAAAGTTTTAGCTGGGTGGGTTCCATTAGCCTCTTTTGTCAAGAAGGGAACATACCTATTCATTTTCCTGTTCTGTTTATATATGGAGCCCCATCAACACCTGAAAGGTATTATGTACTGTTTGCAAAGACGGGAGTTTATGGTCTTTAACTGATTTTCCTACATGCACAAAAGTCCTCTGATAACACTGACCTGTATTCCTCTGACGACGCAAAAGGCAGGTATTAAGTTTATGGACTGGAGACACTTTTCCCTCTGAGAATGCCCGGTCCCCACATGGCAGAGCTTCTTACACTCTCCTTGGGCAGTCAGGACCTTCAAGATCAATGTACTTTTGGAAAGACGTATATAGGAAATTATGATTTATTCGATTAGTTAATTTGTTTGTGAGTTTCCTTCTTTCTGTGCTTCTGTATGCCTACACACTTGTCACAGTGTGCTGTAACTACCCATTTAGCTGTGTCTTTCCAAATACCCCATGGCTTTTAATCGGAGTGGAACACCAGAAGGAGCTAGGTCATTTGAACACGCCCCCCTCACACACACACAGTGACACACAGAACTGGCATCTTTGGTTTGCTAATGCCCAGTAGGCGCTTAGTATATATTCACCGTATTTCTCTCCTGCTCCCCTGAATAGAGGCCACTGCCTGTCACAGACAACAAATACTGCACCAGTGTCCCAGGTGCCTTTTCTGTATTTTCTCGCGCCTGTCCGCCTCTTCAAAGTCATGACTCTACTGTACTCAGAATTTCCAATGCCTTCTTAGCCCAATAAGTCAAACCATATAAGAGATTACTACTTCTGTGTAAAAATGATAAAATGTTAGCAATGTTACATGGTTTGACCTAAAAAGTACAATCCAAAACAGTTCACATGACCTACAAGTAACAGCATAATGTTACACCTGCATATTCAAACCCATCTTATGCCCTTTCCCGTCAGTGGCCCCCACGAAACGTTGATTCTAGATTCAGAAATGCAGTTCCTACTCTGGGGTTTTCTGTCTCTTGCTCTATGTCTGTCTCCTCCCCTCCATTAGTATCAGCCTCATTAGCAAATTAAGTCAATGACCTTTCAAGCACTACACTGAAGTCGCTCTTTTCTCCCATGATTCTCCATCTCAGCTCCTTTTTCATTTCCTTTGCAATTGTAAATATTTTCCTAAATCCATCATTTTTGTCGGTTTTATGGCGGCCCTCTCAAAATAAATCATATATCTATATTTATCCCTATCTACATAGCTTAGTGATATTCTTTGGCATTTTTCATACCATGTGCTTCGAAAGTGTGATAGAGATTTTGGCACACCTTTTAATAAATATTTGTTTAGTAAGAAAATACATTTAAGAATCTTTTGAGGACAATCTAAATAAGTGTGATGTTACATCACAATACAATGATGCGAGCTGTGACGAAATAAAACCCTGGATGGGAAATGGAAACCCTCATAGATCCTCAAAGCTGTCCTACACTTAGCTCTTTTACACAAGCCTTAAAATAAAGGAGATGGATAACTATTTGATTTTCTCGTATCTGCACATTTATCTTTCCCAAAACGTAAAGATCTCCCCAAACCATGGAATGACTCCCCCCCTTCAAAGGACTGTTCTTCTGTTGGATGAGAACTGCAAAGTTCCCCTCCAGTGCTGTTTCTGTGGCTGTAATTCTCTTCCACCAGAACAGTTTCACGAGGTGTCCGTGAAGCGACATATGAGACCTGACAGAGGCGGTGTTGAGCCAAGCAAGTCGCGACCTGGGACAGAGGGCTTCCCCGGTACACGTGGCTGTCACGGTTCTGCTTCTGCGGGTGGCGTGTTGGGCCACACTGAGCTACAGCTGAGCCTGGAGCCAGGAGATCTTACTTTATAAAATGAAGCATGAAATTAATATTCCGGTGCAAAACTGCACGTGTTCTAGCTGTAAATGCAAACCCATATGGAAATAGATACAGCAGAAGTTCATTGCTCAAGTTCAGACAAGGCCCTAACAATTAATGGTGGAGAACATGTGTCACCTGTGTGCGGTGTCTCTTTACTGCAGCAGATCGTTGGTGAACACGTGACCCCAGAACAACAGGGGCAGGTAAAAATAATATAACTAACTACCGTTTCCTTCCTTCAGGAGCATTTCGGAGAATTCAGACTTAGGGCCTAAAAGTACATATTCTCAGTCTCAAGTCTTGTTACTTGTATTCTGAAAAGCTATTACTATTCAGAAGTGAACAGGTGTTCGGTTTATTAGTAAAATGCTATTATTTCTCAGAACTAAAAGGAAAGCCAATTGATTTTTTAAAATTCAAATAGGTACCTTTGAGATGCAGAGACACTCAACACTGCTTAATAAGTTTAAATGCTGGAAGCAGCAGGCAATATTTCCAGATGCAGACTGGGGTCAGTCGATCCAGCACTCACACAGGAGACACACAGGGCAGGGGGCGTTGGAAATGTCCTTGCTGAACTCCCAGTCACCAGCAAGAGAGGCGCATGAGAGTGTTACTAGACCGTTCTGCTAGACAATGACACCCAAAGACATCCAAGAAGTGACTCTGTTCTCTGAAGTCCAGGCAGACAGTCAACATTAAGCAAGACATCTGAGCAGGTGACAGATAATGGTGGAAATGAACTTGAGTCTCCAAGGAAGGTAAGCTGGAGAGTATCAGGGATTTTAAATATAAAAATTGTACAGATTAGCACAATGCAGGTCATTGGTATAAAGGCAAAAAGGAGGGGAAAGGAGTCTCAGTTACTCACACAGGTACTTCTGATGGGATTAAACCTTCAGAGGAAAGCCGATTGTTATTCTGAAAGCATTGAGAGACCCGGCTGGGGAGCAATGACTCATAAAATCAACCTCAGAACCAGGGATAGAGCCTAGAGGTGGGGATGGGACTGAGCACTCATACATGTGATCCCGTTGAGAGTCAGAAAAATAAATAAAGCCCCACGCGGCATCCTCCGGGACACGGGAGAAAACAAAGCAACACCCCTCAAGGCCCAAGAGCTTTGCATTTATCTGCAGTAATGTCTAGTTAGAAAATCCACTTTTTTCAGCTTTTTTCATTTAAATGAATCAGAAAAGAGAAAGACTCAGAAGGTGTGGTATACTGGGGAGCAAAACAAGACATCAACATTTTAAAGTGTTCGGCAGCACCACATGCAAGAGACAAATGAAGGGATGAGGCAGGAGTGCGTCAGAAAATTCTAGAACTGCTGTGGCAGAACTCCCTGGGAAGGAGGGAAGGAGAAACTGCGTGGCTGGGGAACCAAAGCAGCATTTCTAAAAGCGGTGGAAGCTCCCAGACACGGCCTTGACCTGTACCCCACGCTCTTGCCACCCCCGCGCCCCTCTGCCAGGTGCTGTCTCGTCTGATCTGAACACTTCGCGCCATGGACCGTGACGGTCGCAGGAAACAGCATCGGACACTGACCAGCACTTCCATCCTTAGGCCTCCTGTTTGTGAAGACGGACCTTTTAGACGTCGGACAGTTCACGCGACATCGCGGCAAGAGGATTAAAAGATGGGCTTTGTCAGCGTTTTCAAAAGCACGACGCGGGCCTGCGCGGAGCCGGGGAGCGCGCTTCCCTGTTACTGGCACCGGGAAAGGGGGTCGTTTTAAAGGGCACCCCTTTTTCCGCTCACTTTCTCGTAGCTCCCGTTTGAAAACCTGACTCTTTCAGCTACGACAGCGGACACCGGGCACACCATGTGGCCCAACACGTCCACTCCCCAGAAGTGAAAGCGTCAGTCCGTAGAAGCTTCTGCGTGAATGCTCAGGGAGGCTCCACGGGCAGCGCGCGCACGGACAGACGGACAGACGGACGGGGCGGTCCCCGGGGGTCCGAGGGGCCCAACGCTGCTCCGCGGCCCCCGCACCGGGAGGGTTGGAAGGCGCTGGACCGAAGGAGCGGAGCCACGCAGAAGAGGGGAGACCTTATAGTTTTTTAAACTTGTATGAAGATCTTGAAGAGGCAAAAATAATTTATAAAGAGAAAGACATCAACGTTTGCCTCAGGCGAGGGGTGAGGGCAAAGGCGAGCAAATCGGGCAGCCTCGGGGGGCGACGGGGACATTCTGTGGATTGATGTGGCTGGCGGCTGGGGGGTCGGGGAAGTTTGTCGGAACCAACAAACCATGCATTTCAAAGGACACATTGCGCTTTCCGTATACACACTATGCCTACACCATCTGAAGTTAATGATAGTACTCTATTAAATTAACCATGTTTTATCCATACATCACTGTACTACATTACATAGAATTTTGATATTCGTGTGTATATATTTTTCAGTATTAGCTTTACCTAATAACCATAATATTGAAAACTAGATAACTTGGTGATGAATTTTACATAAGGAGGAATGAATTGCCTCAAAAAGCACTTCTCACCCAATCCTACCCATGCATTTAAGGACTATTAGCTAATACATTAATAAGTCAATCTAGGAACTAAATTAAAATGATCTTCATAATAATAAACAAGTAGCTGTGCCTCAGGAATATAATTCAACATTGTGATATTACTTAAAGTGATACTATGGATTAATAACTAAACTATCTGATCACGGTAATGTGAATAAAAACACAACTGATACATTTTTACATCCACTTCCGATGAATACTTCTGACCAAGACGGAGTGAACATGTCAAGCATGCCCGCTATTATGACCGATAATTAATATCCTTCTAAAGGGTTTCACCTACCAGTTATCAGGGAAGGAGCTCTGGCTGCGAGTCTTGGAAAAGTACAACTCCCGTGCCGTGGGCTCTATGGAGCGTCACTATTTCAGAAATGCAGACCTCGGGACCCTAGCTACGAGGTAACGCGTCCAGATATTTCAGTATGTAGTTTAGCCCACAGCGAACGTCCTTGACTTCTGTGATAAAAATAAGCAGGCGCCTACCGACCTGAGTAATTTCCTATCTTCTCCATGGCTTTGTTGCATGAGCTTTCTACATTCAATACAGATCCTTAATTAGAAGCTTCTGGTCACGTTCTCAGCCCAGACAGATGTATATTTTGCTTTATATTCAATTTTAAGCCAGCAGGTGTGACTCTCAAGACAGTGATGTCATACAAAGTGGTTCCTGATTGCGCTGCATATGCTAGGAGTGCATTAATAGAATGAGCATCTTCGGCAGTGCCAATGCAAATTTCCCATGAAGTATATACTTTATAGGCTTATAAATCAACGTGTTGACAGAGGAAAGTTGTGACACTTTTAAGGCAGTTTTAAAGTCTGACACAGAAGTTTAATAAAACTGTTTATATCCAGGAAAAGACACATGAGAGGAATCTTTTAGCATCCTGTGAATCCCAGTGGAGACTGGGTCATAAAACGTGGGATCTGCAATAGCTGCCAACTGCAGGCCCGCTCAGTTAATGTCTCCTCCAGACGCTCAGACAGTACACGCACGCTTGGCAGGCAGGGCTGAAGGTGCAGATTAGCCTATTAGAAAGAATCGTGACCACAGAACAACTTTCAAAATATTATTTGAGTAACTTCGTGACTCATGCTCTGGAAATAATGGATAGTTTAACAATGGACCTATAAGTGTATTTATCAAGGCCCAATCAGGAAGAAAGAACAATGCTAGCTACTGGAAAGAGATAATTATACCACAGATGATTAATTACACAATTATTGAATAGCTGAAGGAGCAAAAAAACAACCAACAAACAAAAACCATAGAAGCAGTCACCACGCCGAGGTCAAGGGGAAAAGGGGGCAGGAAGAGGGACTCTCAGGAGACAGGACGTCCAGTCAGTGTCTATACACCTGGGCATGGAGGTCACCCCCTCACCTGTGCTCAGACCTGCCAGAAAAGTGCAGCTGGAGCTCTGGCAGCTGACGAACACTTTTCTACACTCAGATCATGTGTTAGATGACCCGGTTTCCATCTTCATAACAACCATGGACTGGATACCATTATTTTCTCCCATTGCTCGGAAGCGTAAGAGGCGCACAAAAGCCTGATGACTTCTCCAAGGTCATATACAGGCCAGAACTGTCAAAAACGGGGTTTGTATAAACGCTGCATGCCTCGAGGGCCTGCGAACTTAATGACAAGCATGCGGACCGATTACGTTACGAAGCGGGCCATCACCAGGAAGAGTGGATGGAAATCTGAGGCCGTCCAAAAGAATTCAGAGAACTTCATTTTAATGTTATTTTCTCTTCCTGCAGAAGATTCCAAGAAAACAAAGAGCACGCATCATTCTCATTACTAAAGTGATGGCCTCAGAGCATATTCAAAGGGTTACTTAATCTGCATGTGTGACAGCTGCCGAAAATTCAAAGCAATCAGAGGATATATTTATGAGCATAAACATACCTGAAGGGGAATATAATATAAAGAACGCACAGTGAAAAGTCTCTTTTTAATTCTTCAGCATTCATACTATTTAAAAAGAAAAAAATTAAAATAGGATACATTTTCTTGGACTGAATTTTCCTGAATTTGGCAGGCAATAGACCTAAAATTAAGAAAACCCAAAAGGAAAATTTAGGAAGTAAGGCTCCAGATGAGTCAATATTGATATAAAGTATCGAAACTACATTAAAAAATCATTCAGGAACACAATTAGTGCTGCCCGTTATGGTTAAAGGTCTGTTTTAAAAACACTGTTCAGATCACCAGGATATTTCACCTGGAATATCCCAACATTAACACAGCAGGAAGGTGAATCGTTAAAACAATATCACGTTCTCTGCTTAAGGTCTTCCATGATATTCCCATTGGAAAATGGTGTCCAAACTTCTCCGGATCAACCTTTGCTTCTAGCGGGATGGACCAGCTGGGAGCAAAGTAACACTCTTATCCAAAAGCAACTAAAACTGCCCGGTGAAATGTGCAATCGTTTCTGAAGCAAAAATACCAGAAGGGCCAAGGCTCCGAAGAGAGACTCTTGAAAAGGAAAATGGACCTCAAGGTTCTTTCCTTGTGGATATTTATCAATTTGGGGGACAGTCAGGAGAATTAGGTTGAGCCCTATTAAATTACCTTCATGTCGTCCATTTTTCAATTTAATAAATGAATTCTCTGTTGACAGCTCGGCTACTTTGAGTTTTATCTATGTTACCAAAGCAAGATAATGGGTATTAACTAAGCCTGAAGAGAAATAAAAAGGGTAAAGTTGAAGATTAAGGAGCCTTTTAATTAACTGGCATAAAATCGCAGTGACAAATTCGAGTCCTATTCCATTTGCAGAAAAAGAACAATTTCATTTTCTCTGGATATGAACAAAGACTAAAGATGTGGAGAATAATTAATTGGAATAAGCATTAAACATCATGTTCCCTACTCAAGAGGAGGGGCCAAATGGTGATTATTTTCCTTGGTAGGTGAGCAAGGGAGGGAGATCTGAATGCCAATTAACTCCTGGCCACTGGGTCAGAACAGAGTTTATTAAGAGTTCCACTATCAAATAATTAACAGCACTTCAGGTTGGACTGAGGCATTTCCTTAGAATGTTTAGAGCTTAATATATGATTTAAATAAATTATTGAAAAGGGTGAGCAGTTCAGATTTGAAAAAAACCTGCACCTTGACAGAATCTTAAATGTGGAAGATCAGCTAATTTTAAACTGTTAGCTATTTGCCTCCAGTTTGCATTTGTACATGTAGTTCAAATAAATACTGGTATTTACTTAGAGTTAAGTATGTAGGTAAATATACTTAGGCAGGACACAGTTTACATATCTTCCAAGAAATTCGTGAACGGAAGAAACGATAGTGAATATTCAGTGAATAAATTACTCAACAATAATTTACTGAATATCTTCCACGTACGCAGCAGATGGTGGTCACTACAAACGGTGAAATAGTCACTTATGTCAAGGCACTTATTATTCATGTAGCAAATAAGATACATTAAAAACCTTAAATTACGGAAGGCAGTTATAAGTGAAAAGAAGGTACTTTATAAGTAAAAAAGCACTATAGACCTTCAGATAACAGAAGATAAAAAATGGCAAACCAGGGAATGCTTTCTATAAAAGTCAATTGGAAGAGTTATAACTTGAAAGATGAATTGAATTTGATGAAGGAGGTAAGAACTTAAGAAAAAAAAAGAAGAAGAAAATCAAAGTAAGTCTGAGCACCATGGCTCGCTAGGGCAGAGAAAACATTGATTTAATAAGAGGAGAGGAAGCACGGAGCAATGATGAAGGCTGTTGGTGGGAAAGAAAGAATCACTGAAGTTTGATACATTTAATGAAGTGTAAATTTGGGGGAGGGGCAGTCCTCTCACAGCTGATTTGGAGGCTGTGTAGTGTGCTGGGCCAGAGAACATTGACTGGAATCAGAAAACTGTTGAGGAAATTAAAAGCTTAATGTCCAGCTGCATTTGTGTTCTATTGTGATAATTAAGAAATTATCACAAATGTAACAGCTTAAAGCTACATCTGTTTATTTTCTCACAGTCTTGTAGATCAAAAGTCCAGAGACATGAGCTCAGCTAGTTCTCTGCTCCGGGCTCCCTTACTAACTATGCGGTTCATTTAAATTCAGTATTTCTTCTTGATTCAATTCTGACCTTCCAAAATTGTTTGGGGGAAAGCCGCCAATCTCATTTTTGATATTAAAACTAAATGTTCAATGAATTTGACATAAACAGCTGTAAACACTATCACAATCAAAGTATGAAAAATTCCATATCCTCCCAAGGAACCTTGGCATTTGGTTATTTAGACACCTTCACCCAGGCAGTTACCAATTTGCCTTCTCTTTTTATAACTTTTTTTTTCTGGTCTATAATTTCTATCTGTGGAGTCACACAGTTTTTAATAAAATGTGTTGACTATTTTCTCAACATAGCATTTTTTATTTATCTATGTTATTTACATACCTTGGTAGTTTCTTCCTTTTTTATTGCTGCTATTTTATTTCATAGATGTCTAAATATTTTTTATCCATTGACTTCTTTTCATTAAGGTATAATCGACATCTAATATTATATTAGTTTCAGGTAGACAGCATAATAATTTGATATTTGTATGTACTGTGAAATGATTGCCACCGTGAGTCTATCTAACTCTGTCACCATACGGAGTTACAAGAACTGTCGCGGTAATGAGGAATTTTAAGACCGACACTCTTAGTAACCTAAGCCTGTGATACAGTATTACCAGCTACCTCACTAGGCAGCACGTTACAACCCCATGACTTGTGACTGGCAGTCTGTCCCACTGGACCCTCTTTTCCCATGTCAGCCACGCACCCCCAAGTCTCCCTCTGGCCACTACCGACCTTTACCCTGTAACAATGAGCATTTCTCCCCAGATCCCGCATACAAATGAGATCATACGGTAGGTGTCTGCTTGTCCTTCTCTGTCCGACTCAGCATACTCCTGTCAAAGCCCACCATGTTGCTGCCAACGGCGAGACTCGTTACGTTCTGTGGCTGAGTAAGAGTCCCTACACACCCGCCTCCCTGGGTCTGCGCTGCCACCCACTGACGGACACGCAGACGGTCTCCACGTCTCGGCTGTTGTAAGCGACGCTGCAGTGGCCACGGGCGTGCACGCGCCTTTTTAACTTGGTGTTTGCGTTCTCTTTGCATGAGTGCCCAGAAGTGGAATTCTGGGATACCTGGTAACTCTATTTTTACTTTGTTATTATAAAAGTGTAATCCCATTTTTAACTCTTGAGGAACCTCCAGACCATCTTCACACTGGATGCAGTGCTGTCCCCTTCTCTCCAATGCTCACCAACAGCACTTCTTGCCTTTTCGATAACAGCTCTTCTGACAGGTGTGAGGTGAGGTCTCACCGTCGTTCTGATTCTCATCGCCTGATGAACAGCGACGCGGAGCATCTTCTCATGGGCAGCTGCCATCTGTATATCTCGTTCGGAAAAATGTCTACTCAGATCTGCCCACATTTCAATGGTTTTTTGTTGTTGTTTTTTGCTGTTGAATCGTGTGAGTTTCTCATATAATGTTAACCCCTTAACAAATATATGATTACCCGTCTGTAGGTTGCCTTTCATGTTGTTGATGATGTCATTTCCCGGGCACAAGCTTTTTAGTTGGGTACAGTTCCACTTTTTATTTATTTTTATTTTTTATTTATTTTTTGCTCTCGCTGCCTTGGCACTGGGAGCAAAGGGCAGTCATCCTGTTCACCTCCGTGCCTTTTTCAGGCTGATGAGGACCCTTTCGTAACTCCCCTTCCACAGCTGACATGAGTCACAAAGCTGACGGTCCCCACATCTAAGAAGCACAGCCACTCTGTTTCCACCACTCTTGTAATTCTGTGTCCCACTAAGCAAGGAGGCTGCGCTCCGGACTTGGCCTGGGCATGGCATCTTTGTGTAATATTTACTAGCCATGTGACTTGGGAAAATGATGGAACGTTTCAGAGGCTCATTTTGCTCCCCTAAGAAATGAAGGCAATCACGGCTCTGCTACGCAGCGGCGTGACATTTGTATGACAGCTCCGTGCAAGATGATGCACCCAGCGGGATTGAGGACCATAATCAAGCCGTCGGAGATTTGTGACTTTTAATGAATCTAATAATAGGGACAATCCCTTACTGCAACAAAACCGATGTGGCGTATGGACTTCAGGTGACCGAACTTCCGTAAACAACTTACACCCTCGGTCACCGCCCTTGAATTACAGACAGGGACTGCAGAGGTGTTATTGGTTTGGTCCACAAAATACAAATCTCTCAGCTGGGTTATTGCCTGAAATATTATCTCTTCCTCTTGTGGCTGTTTCTTGACTCTAAAATATCTCCATTTCTTCCTGGGATAAAAATGGCTCACTAATGAAAAAATGCTCCGTCATTTAGTAGTGCCTATGATAGCATCGAGGAAAGATTCCTTCCACCCTTTCTGGACTGCTATGCAGGAAACTTACAGGCTGTCATTTCACCGGTTTTCTCTGTGGCTTTTGAGTTCTGCCCTTGAGGACGACTACACAGTGAAGATGACTACCTCCCTAACCTTCAGACTAATGATGTGTGACTCCACAGGTGGAAATTAAAATAATGTTCAAATTTTGTTTACTAGAGTATTACTGCAGCTTCAGATAGCTCCCTCCAAGAAGTAAGTATGGCATGATGGGTCACTCTCAGGAACAACTGTGGCTATAATGACAATAATTTCTATTATGTAGTTTTAGGAAGTCAATCATTTTATATTTAAATACTACATATAAATAAGCTGTCTGTAAAAGTGGTCCATTATTTTGATGACAAGTTAGCAAAAATATAATTATGATGAACAATCGTACTCTTTCTTAAAAACAATACTTTTTTACTCGTTGTGACATTCCATTTTAACATTTTTATGCACACTGAATTCACATCTCTTTCCAGAAGAGATGACATTTTCATTTTCAGTGGCTGGGGCATAAATGGAAGGTCAAGCGGTGCCAAATCAATCTGAAGAATGCCGGATCTATTACTTGGACGTGGTGCTTGATATTTCGTACTCTGGGTGCTGGAATTGCCTTCCCTTGCTAGCTGAAACATCGCTATCTGGTTACAATAATACCTCTAATTTACTGATTTTACTTGAAGGGTGAATTAGATGCAAAATACACATAATTGGATTTAAATGATTGAAACCATTTGCTCCTTCTGAGAAAATAATGATCTTAAGCAAATAACATTTCTTTTTGAAACTGTGGCAAAAGATTGAACAAAACATCAATGCTTTTTCCAATTATCTGAGAATGGTGATCATAAAGTAAGAAGACTTATGAAGTCCCACACTTCAGAATATATATCTAAATACGTATTATTCCCCTTAAAGTAGTTCATGTAAGATGCTGTGTTTTTTCCATGATGTAACCACGTTTAAAATAAACACTGAACATACTTCTACTGTCTTTATTGTAGGATGTGATTATATTCAAGAGCTAGAAATCTGTTTTTTTGTGGGAATTGTGATGTTTTGATACAGTCTAAACACATTTAGACCTCATGTTCAATAAATATTGTTGGAAGAAATTGAAAAAGGAAGGCTAATAAAGTGAATGACTAAGCTGGATAATACTATTTTTAATAAAAATATGTGACTGTAAAGCATAAATAATAATATATCTGCAGGGTTCAACCATATTTGGAAAAAACATATTAAGGATAATATTGATTTATTACTGCAGGTATAATACAGCTATGTATCAACTCAAAAATATGTCTAAATTATATTTGGCTTTATTCTATAAGTACAATCAAATTTTGATCAGATTTATACACACCTTGATGAAAGTTCGGTTTACAGTGGTTTTACTTCAGGTGTGATGACTGAGCCTATGTTTAAATGCACTCCTGTTTGCTTCAGATTTGCCGAATGGCACCCCAGCACAAAAATGGGAGGGCCCCAATGATAGACACCTCTGACAGAAAACACGAATTCAGTAGCATACAAAGTCTACGCGTCAAGTCAGAATTTTCCCCAATAGCTGGAATCTGGGGTCTTAGAAACTGTGCAGGGCTTTGCAGGACTGGAGGGCAAATATCCGCAATCTATCAAAGGCTGGGGGTATATTTCATCTGCAGTCAGGACACTGGATACTAGCAAGGCTATACTTCCATTACAAGGAACAAAAATCATATCCCTTCCCAAACCCAAGTTATTTTAACAGTGTGACATTAGCACTGGACTAGAAAAAAAAAAAAATCCTAAGACACAGAATAGGAAAGCCCTACTCAACAAGAACAACAATAATCTCATATGTAGGAATTTGACATACCATGGGGGAGCATTTCTAATCAGCTGGGCAATAATAATAATCCATTAAAGTTATTAGAAAAGTGAGTTTTCTATATTGGGTTATATTGAAACTGGATTTCTACTTCATAGTCTACACCATCAGTTAATAGTGATATCAGAGACTTTATGTGACAGAAGTATAAAAGTTTTTGAAAAATAGTATACAAGAATATCTTTCTTTTTTTTCCCCCCAGCTTTTCTTTATTGATTATATTGTTAAATAGGTCCAATTTTCTCCCCTTTACTCCCCTCCACCCAGCATCTCCCTCCCCCAGCAATCCACCCCCCCATAAAGCACAAAAAACACAGATTATATAATAAAAGTGAATGGAGCAACGTCACACAAGAACGTTTGTTTATCAAATGTATATACTGTGAGTTAAAATACAGGTGTAGCATATTTATATAACATACGCACATTTAAACAATGCATGAAACCAAAAATTGTTTAGTACTCATAGTATCTAATAAATGATCATGAGTCCTTAAGAAAACAACAGATCAATAGAAACATGAATGAGAGACATGAACATGAACATGCATGTCACATAAGTGTAACTATGAAGAACCACGCACAGGGGAAGGGACGATCCAACTCGGTAGGGGTTATGGAAAGGCTAGTTAAAATGAAAGTGAGACATTTCCCACCTACCTAACAAAAATAAAATAGTGAAATATGAAATGTTGATAAAATAAGAAGACAATTTAATTCCTAGAAGATTATAAGCACGTTGCCTTTTCTGGTAAAATGTGCACCACGCCAAGGAAAAAGGTGCGCACATGCATTAGAATCCGCAGACATGAATGTTTCTTAGAGACTGGCCCACCCCCAAAGTAAGGAATGGCCCAAATGCTCACAAACAGTAGAATGGATAAATTGGGTTATTTTAATAAAAACGAATTTGTTACAGAGAGAAAACAAAAGAATTAAAGCTTCATTCATCAACGTGGCTGAATCTCAATGTCACGATATTGAGTTAGAGAAGGATATCAAAGAATACTTTATAATATTTCCATTTCTATAAATTTTAAAACAGGCCAAAGGAGAAAATTAATGCTTAGTGATGCCTAAATATAGGCCATCTATAGAAGCTAATGCATGGAAATGAGTAACAGATATGTAATTTCATAAATACCCCTGTGGGAGTTTGGACTACAGGGGTTAGCATAAGCTCTGTTGTAAGAAAACAGATTAGACTTAAAAAATATATATATATATATAAAAGAAGCTTTCTTCTCATGTATCTAATAAGTTCTATGAAATATTTATGAGTTATAATTTCTGTTAATCTATTTCTGTTTATCTCTAAAATTTCTCCTTGATTTTCCTTTGGAATGCCGATTCCTTTGGGATCAATACATACTGCTTCTGCACAAATACTACAGAAATTATCTAAGAAACTCACACACGCCATGGTTTATAAAACTCATCCTCCAGAATTAGAATTAGAATCACTATTTTGGAGTCTGTACTTTTATACGCTCTTGAAAAAGGGTCTCATAACGGCCGGATTTAAAAAGCAATAGAAGGAAACAAACATCAAATAAGCACGCAGGTAAGTAGAAAAAGATTTTGGAGGAAAAAATAATTGAATGACGTCTTGAAAACACTGTTTCATATGAACAGCTTTTGGCCACCACCTCCTGCTTCTGGGTCAACAACTCAGCCAAGCTGAGCCGTCAAAGCCGTGACAGCAAAATCAGAGGGCGCAGCTCTGGTCCCTCCCTTCAGGGCACCTTCGGGTAGTGTCTCTGTCACTGGCCCTGACGCCATCACTCCATGGCTCCCTGGGCCTCAGCACCTTCGTGATGGGTCTTATACAACTATTCGGGTCTTTCTCCTTATCCAGAGTTTCTGCCAGGGTGGTTAGCCAATGCTGGAAACCCCACGGGTTTCTGCAACTTGGGGTACCCAGGATGGGGCTGGGGAGCAGACTGTGGCGCTAAATCCTGCTGATCTCGTGCATGAGCCTGGGACTGCCGTCCCTGCCGGAAGGAAGGCTGCGAAGAGATCCAATCGCCCGGGAGGCTGGCACTTCCAGCCCCAGGACATAGATGCCCAGACCAAGTCTTACCCGGGGTCCCTATGCACAAGACCACTCTCATGCGTGTCCTTTCAAGGACAAAGCAGTGGGTGGCAGGCTCCCTGTCCTGGGTACTGACCCCCGTGTGCTGAGCTATGGCCTCGTCAGTTCACGTTCCCACGTGGGAAGAGAAGTCCTAGGGAAGCCCATTCACCCCCTCATCACTGCTGTACTCTGGGCGGCTTCCCCGGCAGATCCCACTCTGCGCCCGCAGCTCGGGACGCGTGGCGGACACGTCCACTCACCTCTGTGCACGGGCTGTCTCTCCTTCTTTCCTTCTGGTCGCTTCACTTTGTTTAAACCTACCACTAACTTAGTTCACAGAACGCTGATGCCAGGGACAGACAGACACCCCCACACACATCCGCTCTGTGCTCTCCTCCCTCCCTCCTTCCCGCTCCTCCTCCTTTCTCTCTTGCTTTCTTTTTTGTTTGAGACATATTTTCACAAAATCTAGAAAAATATTGATAATTGCTAGCAAAATATAGATAAACAAGTGAGCAAATATAGGCACAAAGTGTATATAGTCCAATTACCACTGAACAGATACAATACCGTAAATATCAATTTAATGAGAAACATAAAACTTCATGAAAACTTTTATATAAAAATGTATTAGAGGATATAAAACTAGATACTAAATACAAATGTTATGTTTTTACCTAGAAGAGCTAAACTGCATGGAAATGTTGATGTTCCTTAAATTATATACATACATACATAGGTATATTTGAGTAGAAAGATATATATAGATATGCACGCACATATATACACACACACACACGCATATATACACACATAATTCAGTTTTCATTTAGAATTGGAACCAGTGGTTTTCTGATGTGCAATGTCAAAGAATAAAAATTAAGAATAAAATAATACCCAGGGAACATATTTCCTTCACCCTATGTAAGAATATATTCTGGCCCCCGTATCATCAAACGAACACCATCCAGGGGTGACAGAACCAGCAGTCAAGCCCTGCGACAGCCCAATCGGAACGACCGCGTGCCCGATGCTGGTGGGGGGGGGGAGAACCCCGGGGGGCCGCACGGTCTCCCTGAGAAGACCCGTCTGCTCGTCCTCCGCAGGGGGTTCAGGAGGCCTGGAACTGGGGGGCGGGTGGGCGCTCAGGGGTGCGGGCAGGCTGACATCATCTGCAGCACAGGGTTTACTCCGGTGAGACTGTCATTGATTAAGTGTCACTCGGAGCTGTGTTTTCGGAGGGAGTCTGTCCCTGAGCGGCTGGCTTCCCGCGGCGTGGGGCTGACGTTAATTGCTTGCAAAACTGGGTTCACTGAGGGGAGTTTACCGAGCGACCAGGTTTCAGTCTCGTCCTGGGGACCGCGCGTTTCTATGGCTACAGACCAACGAGTCTTTTTCCGGTTTCTGAGCCCTTCTCACACTCACCAGCCGACGCTGTCAGAGAGGAACATCAAGGCTTCCCTCGCCCTTCGCTGCCGCAGTTCACGTTCACGGACAACGAGGTCTCCGCTGTGGAGGCCTGGGCTCGTCGTGCACATTAACCAGCACCATCTCATCCCCCTTTATCCTCGGACCAGTTTGCTGAGCCACCTGTGGAGACCACGGCAGGCTGCAGCCTGCATGGCCCTGGGTCACAGACATCAAACAACAGCGTAACAGACGAGAATTAGAAAACGGATCTATAATAAAATGATCGAGGGGATAAAACCCTGTGGAACAATGATCCCAGGCTCCCAGTCCTGAACAAGGACCCAGTCCTGTGACCTCCTGCCCCCAGTGTCTCACCAGTGGTATTAATCCAGGTATGGCTTGGACGGTTAACAACAGCGGCGATTCCTTGCAGGCTGCTTTGTTCTAAAAATTGGGGGTTCAGAGTACTGTGCAGCCTACTGCCGGCCAACGTGACGGAACACTGATCATTCTGCAGGAAAGGTCTTACCCTCCGTGGCCCTAAGGAGAGGGCTGTGGTGGACTGTCACTTCGTCACAGCCCCACAGAACAGGGAAACGCCGCTGAAGGGAAGGGCCTCGGCCCCACACGGGGAAAGGCACCGCACAGCCGACGCACGAAAGGTGAATGAACCTCGGCGTAAGCTTCCCAGGGAATGCGGTGCTTTGTCAATTTTATGACTTGTCGTTCAGTTAGTGATCATATATGAAAGTATTATTTTTTGTAAAGTCAGTGCAACATCTCCTGATAAAAACGTCTGCATGGGCTCTCCTAACAGACTTAGACCAATGGCTGTGGGTGCTAAGGAGAACATGATAAATTAAGTCAGAGCATAAACCCTTAACTCAGTGGGGGGGGAGGGGCACAAATAAGCAAAAGTAGATGAAGGAGGTTTAACAATATAGGATAATCTGGTTCAAACGGCTTTGCCAAGATTTCTAGTTTGCGTAGCCATCCAGCCGTCCTGAGGGTCGCGGGCTAGCCTTCGCCTGCTTGGGAACCCCTGCTTCTCCGGAAACATCTCCGTTGGCATTCTTTAATTAGAGTGACGTCCCATTTCCAGAGGGCCATAAGTGGTCAGAAAGGAAGTTTTCTGAGTGAAGATCAAGGCCACGCATTCAAGTCACGAAAACCAAGGCGAGCTGAACAGACTCCCTTCCCTGGCGTTGGGCTGAGAAGCTGGTGTGTCCAAGGCAGCAAACGCAGGCTCTAATGCTGGTGTCCCACGACCCTGGGACAGTTTCTCCGTCAGGGCTTAGTACTTCGCTGCGGTGCTCCTGTGAAATGGCTTTTTCCTTGGATGATTTTACCAAACGCCCAATTGAGAGTTTACCTGGTGCCCCCAGGTAGACATTCTGATTTTGCCAAATCTCACCTTCCTGGATCACACAGCTTGACAATTCCCAATATATATATTTTTAAGACTTCAATGGTTAGATTTTATGTACTTGAGATGGAAACTTTGAATTTCTGTTTGAATTGATTATCACTTTTTCTTTTGTTTTATATGACGAGATCCTTTAAAAGGATCTTATTCAGAGCAGGCCTGATGATAATACATTAAAATTTATTTATACTATTTCTATAGGTTTTTTTTTTTTTTTTTTAAATAATGCTGTATAGTAGCTTTGGTACTTGTACTTAGGGAATCACTTATTATATGAACCAGTATTTTGGGTAGCATGCCTACATTAGGTAATTCACATTCACTGTGTATATTTAAAATTAAGCAAGCTTTCTTTTTGTAGCATTTGGAATAAGTTAATTAGTCACAAAGTTGGCATCTCTGTATAAACATACATCTTTATATATGCATTTATATAATATATATACTGCATACATTTATAATATAGTTTTTCTTTTATCAATGTTTTATTTTAGTAATTTTGCATTCCCTGCAGAAGGCCACAGGTCAGTCATTTTAATAATTTGGGTTTTGATTAACATTTTGGTTTTGTAAGCAAGATTGTGCTGCTTTCAACCCTGGTGTTTTTAAGTTATCATTTCGAATGTAAACGTCACCAACAAATGATATTAAGTCAAAATGTGGTACGAAGAATTTTCTAGACAACCCAGAACAAAGCAGGAACCCAGCTTTAAGTAGAGAAACAGAAGCAAAACCCACGGGAACAGCAAGAAAAGCAGCGTCTGGGAAGGGACAAAATCAAACGCCTCTGTCGAGACGCGTTATTCAATGAAATCACTGTCGGTTGATGATCTGATATCTGATGTCCTTACAGGGAAAAAAAAAGAAAACCTATTTGGTTACAAGTTGGAGGATAACCCAGTTAGTTCAGCAGTTAGAGGCAAACAGACTGACCCAAGCTGAGACTCAGGTTTAGACAGATGGGCCGTGCGCCGGCCTGGGGGTAAATGCTGGGGCCCAGGGACCCTCTGAGCACATCTGTCGGTCCAGGGGGGCTCCTGACATTCTGCTGAGGCCAGATATTCCCCAGGAACCACCCCCAAAACACGTCAACGTCTCTTTCAAGCGTCTTTCTCTAAGTAGCTTCCTCTAAACGTCTAAGAAAAAAATTCATTCCTAATTCACACCTCGTTTATTTTTAAATGTGAGGAAAACTATTCTAAGAACAAAACACCCTCTTAACCTGAAGTACCACCAGTATTGCTTCGTAAATAATGGTTCAAAACTCATACCTAATCACATCTGCTGTGATTTGTTGTTGTTGTTAATGTGTATTATTAAGTCATAATTTAATTTTCTAAAAACTAATCTTTTGATGAAAATGTCATTAGCAGAGGCTAATGAATCCATATATGAAGTGAACCGTGGCATAGCTCATTAAAAATAAATAATATGTTGTTAAATAAACTGTTTGAGAAAATTAATGACCATAAAGTAAGTTTTACTCCTCAAGTTCTTATTTTGAATGTTAAATTCTTAATTTTCAAATAATCCCATTCTTAGGTTTTGAAATATTTGAAAAAAAAAAACAAGTCTTTCAATTTCTCAAAGCTACAGAAATAGTTTTGAAACAACTGATGCTAAATATTCTTATTGCAAGAAGAATATTTACTCTTCTGTGCTTTCTAGCTTTTCTGAGTTTCTAACGGTCTTTCAAGTTAATCAGCGATCAGAGCTTTTCTATGGGTGCAACTCCCGCTACACTGAGCGGCTTTATCACAGAGATTAGACACTCGTTAAAGAGTTGAAGCCCACATTTTACACGTAAACTGTTTTAGTACCATGTGAGATGGGGAGACCACACATACAAATTCAGCTCACCAGTTCTCCCTGCTAAGATTGCACAAACCATGCCCCTTTGCCCCAAAGTAACCACACATACCACCTTCAGCAACCCTGCCAGCAGTTAAGGCAATCCAAAGGACGCTGTGGGCTGCTATACAAAAAATATCCTGGCTGGGTACCCTATAAACAACATATGGCCATTTTTGTAAGTAACAATAAATATATGGATACAACTATGAAAATTATTTCAGAGTCATTTGGAGTTTCCATCTTGCCATAAGAACCAGATTTTAATAAAAAGTTTGACAAAACCTCCCTCATCAAAACATACACTTTTAATACTATACTAGTGCTAAAATTCCACAAGCTATAAAGAGCTGGATGAGTTAAAAATACTAACTTCTAATTCTATGAAGTATCATATAAAATAAAAATATAAGACATTTAAATTGTTGTGGTAGAGAGTAAAAAGTCACTATTAAGTTTGTGAAGAAGACAAAAATAAAAATATTGAGCTCATTTTTATTATGAATTTCACATAATGTCAACATAAATTTCAAATAAAAATTACTCTCAAATATAAAATGCTTTTACTTTCCAACTACTAAGTTAGGCTTTTCAGAATATGTACAGGCTTAACTGTGTACATATTGCAAGAAAGATTATTTCATATTGACTATTTATTATTCTCAGTGATCTTTAAAAATCCATTTCTTTCATTGTACAAAAATAGACTGTAACTATTCATCTTCTATATAAGCAGTAGCTCTATTCCAAGTTGTCTTTAAGTGCTTTTATGTTAACAAAAAATGAGAAAATTCTGTAAAGCATTTGCTGGAGATACAGAAAGCTTAACTTTGGAGACGGAGAACCCCAGGGATTGGTAATTACACTATTTGGGCAAGATTTAGGGGAAATAAAAAGATCCTTCTGACAAATAGTTACTTTACAATAATGATCTTTAGATGGTTCAATTAATATTTTTTTAAGTTTATGTGTGATAATTCTTCAGGTGCATATGATTTTATACCCTTAAAGATTTGAGGTAGTTTAGAAAATATTTATACAAGCTAATTATTACAATACACTGTTCATCCATTTCTGAGATTTCATGTATTATGTAATTTGTACACTTCAATTTCTACTGTGATTTGATTTCTTTTATAACTATTCCAAAAGTAACTGATATTGAGACATATATATGAAGACTCTAATACTTTCACAAAATACTATCACTCTCAAAGTTGGAGTTTCCGCCTGTTTTTGCTATTGAGAGGATGAAGCAAAGGTCTTGGATACTTAAGTTACACATTTTAATTTTACTTTTAATGGATTTTTGCAAACATTCACTCTATTAAGATGTAACAATTATTACAGCAAGAGCTACATTACCTTTAGATAGAATTTACTATTTTTAATTAAAGTTTAGAAGTCCAGTTTTAGGGCTTTTGCATATTTACACCTTTACCATGTTCTCACTTTGTTGTAATATTTCTTAAAACAAAAACTGAAGAGAAGCCTTAATGCTCTCATACTTTTCCAAATAGCCAAATGAGACAATTTCTTACACGGCAGACTCAGCCAGCCTTTCGGGCCCCTTTTGGGACAGAGGCGAGATGGAGTTCTCTTTGTTGGTAAACACTGAAATATTAGTTTGCTAGCTCTCCTTGAATCGCTGCTTTTAATGTCTGAAAATCCCCTATGACCTAAGTCTCGGCCCAGGTTCATGTTCAAAGTTATACACAGGGAGCCTGGAGAAAGAGAGAGCAACAAACAGTGAAAATCCTCAGGTGGGCGACAGAGCCCCATCTGCCTTAAGAGCTTCAATCTCTGCTCTCATTCCGTTCATAACATTTGAATTACAGAAGATCTCTGTAAAAAAATCTCACTTTGATAGATGTATAGATTAGAAAAAGGTTTTAAAAATATGATTATCATAAAACTAAATGAAAAAAGATTCACAATATATTCTATAGTGTTTCTATGTCCCTGTAATTTGTTTTTCAACTCAGTTATCAGTAAAATGGCATCGTGTTTGCAAAGCAGAAGCTGGGTTCACAAAAAGAAATTGTCGCCGTACACCTGAGGACTTACAATTGTGAAGCAGGAATTGTTACAGTTTGATGTAATGTCCTGTCATATCTACACCATCGGGGACATAATTAAATACTAGCTCATTCCTAATGAATAGTGCAGCAGAATGAAGGATGATATTAATGAATTTTGCAATGTGTATCTAATATCTAGGATAGTTAGCTTTGGGTTAGTGAATGGAGAGTCAGTTTAAAAGCTGAAGAATCATAAAATGTCACCTTTCTTAATAAAATACAAAATGGTTCATGCTACTGACCAAAATTTTTATTTTTTTAATGAGCAAAATGGCTGTAACCTGCTACTCAAAGAGTGCACGAATTTTCTGACATCCATCTGAATCTCTGAGAATTCTGTAAGTATTACCCTAAAATGTTCATTTTGACATAAGTGTCGACTTCTAGCATGCTTATGAACGTTAAGGAGAATTCTTAGCTGAGAAGAAATACCTCCATTTACACGGACTGTACACGTTTTGTTCTGAAATGATCATGGAATTTAGGATAGAGCGTTTTATTTCTTCACATGTGTACCATATAGGAATTGCATTTTAAAGGTAATTTACTGTATTTTAAAATTTAAAAGGACATAGACTACTCGGTGTTCCAAAAGGGAAAGCCTTCTAAGGGACATAATTTATTGTCATTTTGATGACCCTCATAGAGCCACTGAATGCAAGGCACGCTCCCTGATGTCTAACAAAGTCCCCGTGGCTCCCGTTGCATTTCCTGCCGGGACCCCCACGAACTCTTGATGTCAGTTCCAAGGTGTTTCTTGATAGCCCTACAAATAATGTTTTTGACAGTTTTAGAAATGGAGACATAGCTGCTGTTTGTCAAGTGTTTTCTTTCTTAATCCTAGAGATGCCAGCCGCCTCACACTCAATGCCACTGATACATGGCCACTCACCGTGCAAGGCTGACCACACACGTGTTCCCTGGGGGGGAGCCTTCTCGGTCACGCAGGTAACGAAACCGTTCCCCCTCTGCCCCTCCTTCCAGGGTTCAGCTCAAGCTATCTGTACAGCGTTTGCAATACTGTGTTGTTTGGCTGTTTTCTGTCTTCTCTACAAAAGCTTTCCTGAGCTGACATCATTAAATTAAATCCTGGATTGGGAAGTTTGCTTTCACTGTTCAAACAGAATGTTGCATTTTATTTTAGTTAAAATCTAAAAACACACGTCTTTTCAACCCATAGTAAAGATTGGAAATCCATATGCAGAAAGAAAAAGAACTTTGATCCATACCTGGCTCCATGGATTAATAAAATCACTCAAAATCAGCTATAGCTCTAATGTAAACCTGAAACTACAGAACTTCCAAGATAAAACATAATAGAAAACATTTTTGATTTTGTAACTCCTAAATTACTTCTTGTCTATCACAGCAGTAGCACAATCCATAAAAGAAAAAATCGACAAACTGAATTCATCACAACAAGAATGTCTGCTCTTTGAAAGACTCTGCCAAGACAATACAGGACAGACGAGCACAGAGCTTGGGTCTTCCATAAGAACTAACCACACATGGATTGTGGACATAAATGTACAGCTCCGAACCATACAATTCCTAGAAGATAACATAGGAGAAAGTCAAGAGATGTTGGTTTTGGCCATGTCATTTCAGACATGATACCGAAGAAATGATCCATGGAAGAAAAAAACAACCGATAAACTTCATTCAAATGAAAAATGCTGCTATGTGACAGGTAGTGTCAACAGATGGGAAAGACTGGGAGAATATACTTGCAAAAGTATATATAAAAACTCTTAAGACTGAATAAAGAAGGCAATTACATAATGGGCTAAAGACCTTGACTGACTCTTCACCAAGATGCTCCACATCATATAACGTCAGCAAGGAAATGCCAAGTCAAACGACAGGATGTCACGGCAACGCTAGGAGTCTGGCCAAGGTCCGGAACACCAACACACACCCAGTGCTGGCGAGGATGGGGAGCCACGGGAGCCCTGCTTCATTGCTGCTGGCGATGCAGAACGGTCCAGCCTCTTTGGACCCATCGGGCAGTTTCTCACAAAACTAAACATACCCTTCACATACGATCCAGCGATCGCACTCCTCAATATTTACCTGAAGAATTTAAAAACTTACGTCCGTACAAAAACTTGCATACGGATGTTATAAAAAGGAAAGACAAAGCACAAACGAGGTGAACATATTTGCAAACCATGTATCTGACAAAAAAATTCGATCTGGAATATATAGAGAACGCTTCAATTTCAGCAATTAGAAAACAAAAACAATAAAAAAATATTGGTACAAACACTTGGCTAAATAAATATGCAATTCATGTCCCAGGAAATTTGGGGAGGGAATCCTAACCCTTTCTATGCATCATACATTTATCAAAACATATTCCTTGTTACTCGGTTAAAATTAACACGCAGGACGGGAATTGAGAATTGTGAATGCTCTGTGAGCTTCTAAATGTACTTCTGAGCCATCATATTTATGAAGCTTTTCAGAGAATGCCAGACATCGATACGTTAGGCTCTCGTTGACACATTGTCATCCTATTACAGAAATGTCATACATTCCTGTCATGCACAGAAACAATCTGGTTAGAAAATTTATAGGATGTTATGATTTCAGTCCAAAAATGAAATACTGTATTTAAAGCACTTATGTGAACTGACACAGGGACTTTATTATAGATGATATAAAACAAAGTAGGAATCAACTGGTATGTTTTCCTGTAAGCACGTAAATCCAGAGAAAATGGTATGTGATTTATGCTAATGCATTAAGTCAGTCCGAATGGGAGCTGTACATACACAGTCCCCGTTACCAGATGCTTCATCATCCCCAACAGAGGGCGTGCCTCCTAGGAAGGCCTGGCAGGAGGGGAAAGGAGACTTGCACGTGTCCCATGTTTTTAATGGGAGCTTCTCACTTCATGCTTCTGTGCACATATGCAATAGAATGAACCAAGGGGCCCTGTGTAATTAGTTCATCTGATTAAAAACCATGCATTAAACATAAATATTATATTACGAAGCCAAAATAAAATGGTAGTTAAAATAATGGGAAAGAATACAAAACTACAGAATCAAAACTAAGGGGCACGGACAACGACCGGCAAGTGCCTGCGTACACTTTGGAAGGAAAAATGCATATAAACCAGTTGTAACTGACTTAGAACAACAGCCAGAACCAATGGGCGTGCCCTGGCGGACAGTGCAAGACGGGAGCTAGTTAGTACCACAGAGTAATCGGTGAGAAAATCAAGTTCCGCCCTGGAGAGCTGGCTGTCCACACCAACATGAGAGAGTCAGAAGTGACTGTGTCTTTTAGATAAGGATTGGAACTAACAAGGGGTGGAGGGGGCAACTAGACACACTGAGGTATGATTTTTATTTTTAAGTCACATGCATGCACCACATAGAGAAAACTACCTAAGAAGTTAAAAAAAAATGAGAAGAGATAGCTTCTGTCTCTGTGCCTGCCCTTCCTTAGAGTTTCCAGCGTACAGTAAAGACACCACCATAGTGTGCGGACAAGTGACTCCGACAACTCTCTAGACAAGAAAGAGGCTCGGGACATGTACTCGTTCTAAACGGAGACACGGCAGTAACCAACGCTGGCTGCTTTCACGCTACGCTGCGCAGGGTATTTTCCATCGAGGAATAAAGGAGCTATAAATAGGCATAAAGACAAAAACGATAGGCGTCTGCTAAGGAAAAGGAGAGCCAAATGTAGTCAGTGAAAACTTATTCAGAATTGATATAAACAAATTAGAGTCTACACGACAGGATGAAAACCGTACCTAGATCCTGCACCGGTGTGTCACAGCACCACTAAATGGTTCAAACATTTCAATAACCACAATGAAAGGCTTGTTAATCACCGAACAAGGTTGCCCAAGAGAGCGGGCCTCAAACTGGGGGCACACGCAGCGGAGATGCCTGAAGATTTTGCAAAGGGTTAATGTTACAGAACCCCTGGGCTGCTCCAATTGAAAACAAACCCCCGGGCTCTTTAGTTAGGGGCCCGATTGCCCGCCGCCAAAATTATAACTCTCAATACCAGAGTTTAGTGAAAAGAAAAAGAATTGTTTATTTAACAGTTATATAGATTTAGTTATTTGCGGATTTCTGTTGTTAAGTCTTATGTTCTTTAAAACACCCACAAACACATATCCTTGCCTCCCCCTACCAAACCAGGCTAGTTTTAGGAAAGTCAGAGAAACCCTTTCCCTACTTTCCAAACACAGTTCAGCTTTACCAGTAGCTGCCAATCATTCAAATCTGATTGGGGAGGTCCTTGTCTGTGTTATGGGGTCCACCAGCTTTTAATCCAGAACCTCATGGATTCTCAGCCTCCTTGTAAACTGTATAGTTAGTCTTTTTGTAATTCACACAGTCAGCCTCAGCCTCAGTCCAATCCGCACAGTCAGCCTGGCTAAAATGTCTGCCGCTTGTTTTTAAATCCCTGACTGCGTCCTCTGATGCAGCGGGTGCAGTAACCAGTTCTGACCATTCACAGAACCTCACGCAGGCTCTGTGTGCTTTCTCCATACCGTCCCCTGGTCCAAGTCCCCTCCCATCTACCTGAGGCTTTGGATGCATTAAAGCCATTTTGCATAAAAAAAGACACTAGTCACCAGCCTCAGGCATGTGGAGGCATTCTAAAAGCTGCTTCCGTTTTCCCATCCCCCAGCCGCAAACTCTGGGGTTTTTTGGAACACCCCTGTTTCTGTAACATTAATAAGCAAGGCTGCGCAAAAGGAATCATCTTTCATAGTCTCCAGTCTTAGAAACCCTCTGTGGACGGCACCTGGGAGCGCCTCTTGTTGAGACACCACGCCAGTCTTCCGTGCCACCTCCCACCTGAGTCATCCTTCTCTCACATCCAAGAAAGAAAAGCAAACCTGTTGTCATACCAGGCTTCACGCCTGGGCCTCTTCCAGGGTTCAAAGGCCCTCCACGTGGCCAATCATGATTTTGAGGAGATTTGAGCATATAAAAGATAAGGAGATGCTTTTAAAGAAAATATTACAAAATTGCAAATACAACATTGGGGATGAATGTAAATATTTGTTTAGAGTTAGAAAAGAGATCGTAAGTAATTACTGGAGCTTGGAGTTCAAGGTCCGTTTCCTGGGACATTGCTTTAGGCAATTCAGCAGAACTGCTTCCTTTGAAATGCTCCCGGCTTGCAACCTGTCTTCATTCCCTCCCCCGGGGCAGTCCCCTCCTAACAGTAACTCAGAGCGATCCAAGGAGTCTGCTCCAGGGAGGGACTGTCACTTGAAGTGCATTGCCTCCAAACAAAGCTGCAAGTTAGATGAGGAATCTAATGAATGAGATAAAGCACCAAAATACAGACTCACAGAGACAGAGAACAGACTGACAGCCGTCAGAGGGGCGGGGGTTGGGGGCTGGATGAAAATGGTGAAAGGGTAAAGAAAAAAAAATCCTCCCGGACCCAAACAACAGCATCGTGATTACGGGAAGGAAGGGGGAGGCGGGGTAGGAGAGGGAAAGCGGGGGGTCAGTGGTCATGAAGGACACTTGGGGTGGTGAACCCACAATACAACCCAGAGATGCTGTGCTCCAGAACTGTACACCTGAACCGTATATGACTTTATTAACCAATCACTCACATAAATTCCATTAACATAAATATTTTTAAAATGCGTAAAAATGTGAGTGGCAGCGAAGCTTCCCTTAACCAATTAAGGCACTAAGACCCCATGGGAGAGCCGGGTTCTTTCCGTGCCGTAGACCCGCTCCTGTTAAGAATGACGTGCACAGACAGAAACCTACATTTGGGGCCAGCGCTCTGAAGCCAGGTGTACTGTAGAGCAGGACGGAAGGAGCGAAAGCAATTTAATTCAAACTCCGTGCTGCACCTCCGAGTCTTCTCCTCTGGTCAGAGGGGGGCAGAGGGTGAGCCCCCACATGCGAGGCCACACGTGTGAGGCAACTGCTTTCAGGCCGTGGACAAGAGGCAGCACGAGACTGTAATCACAGACATTGTGAAAACAAAATTTTAAAACTTCCTTTGACAATCAAAATCTAAAGACATTGAACATAATATCAGAAGAGTAAAATGGCAACCCATGGAATGGCAGGGAATATTTGCAAATTATGTATCTGGTTAAGAGATTATTTTCCAGGATATATTTTAAAAGAATTCAGACAACTGAATAACAAAAAAGAAAAATAACCCCATTTAAAAATGAGCAAAGAATATGAACAGACATTTCTCCAAAGAAGATACACAAACGGGCAATAAGCAAATAAAAGATGCACAAAATCATCAATAATCAGGGAAATATGCAAACGAATGCCACAATAGATGCCACTTCGCACCCATTAGAAAGCTTGTTATCAAAATAAATAAAATAAAGTGTTGGCAAAAATGTGGAGAACTTGGAACTGCTGTGAATTGTTGGTGGGAATGTAAAATGGGGCAGCTGCTGTGGAAACAGGGTGGCGGACCCCCAAAATACTGAACAGAATTACCGTACAATGCAGTCATTCCACTTCTAGTTATTCAGTACACACACACAAGGATTACAGGCAAGGAAACTATTACATAGTTCACAGCATTATTCACAGCCAGAGGGAGGAAGCATTTAAGTGCCCAGGAGCAGGTGAATGGATAAAGAAAAGGGGATGCACACAGACCAGGGAATGTCGTTCGGCCTTAAATAAAAGGGATTTCTGACACCTTCCATGTCATGGATGAACCCCGACTGCAGTAGGCTAAGGGACACAGTCTAGGCACAGAAGGGCCAATGCTGAAGGACTGTATGATTCCACTGGCGTGAGTCCCCTGGAAGACATGTGGGGACAGAGAGAGTGCTGCTCCCCAGGACTAAGGACGGGAGGGGACGGAGTTCATGGGCTCCTAGTTTCAGTTTGGGGATGATGACAATGTTCTGGAAACGAATAGAGGGGGTCGTTGCAGAACAATGTGTGTGCCACTGAATAGTACACTTACAGATGGTCAAAATGACACATTTTACGTAACATATATTTCACAAAACTTACAAAGTAAAGAAGAATTAAAACTACTCGGAAAGAAAGTGAATACAATATATGCAAGCCCGTATCCCAGCGTCTCCAAAGCCTGCTGCGAGAAGTAAGGGAACGCGTCGTAACGGGAGAGAGGCGTCGCTAGTTGGAAAAATCGATATGGAGAAGCCATTCTCCCCGAACTCATCTGCAGACTTAAAGGACACTAACAAAAATACCAGTAGGTGACTTTGCATTGTCTTGTTTTGTAGAAATTGAGAAAGTAATTCTGCAATTTAATAGAAATGCAGAGGACCCAACACAGACAAAAAAAATTATTTAAAAATAAAAAGTTCAAGAATATATACTACCTGATTTTATAACTTAATATAAAACCCCAGTAATATAATATGATTTGGGCATAAAGTTAAGATAAAACAGAACAGAATGGAGAGCCCCAAATTCTACCTAGACAGTTAATTGCTTTTGAAAAGATGCACCAAAGTAATTCAAAATGGAAATGATAGTCTTTTAACTGATTCCAAGACAACTAAATAACTGAATGAAAGACAAAGAATATTGAACCCATTCTTACAGATACTTCTCAACTTATGAAGGGGGTTACATCTGATAAACCCATTCTAAGTTGAAAATATTGTAAGTCAAAAACATATTTAATACTCCTAACCAACCAAAAATCATAGCTTAGCCTCGCCTACCCTAAACAAGCTCAGAACCCTGAACGAGCCTATGCAGATTGGGCAATTATCTTGAGTTTCATCTCAAGAGGCATTGCGTTCCAATTCTTCCCACCAGAAGCAAGGGACACATGCGCATTTTGCAGACACACTGGGATGAGAAAACACAAAGCACGTCCGCAAAACACACTGGCAACACAGTGCCCTTGAGAGTATCGGTTGTTTACCCTCCAGGTGGGCTGGAGAGGCCCACGCGTGCTGTCGCGGTCCAGCATCAGGAAAGACCAAACGTCTAAGCTGAAGTGTGGTGTCTACCGAATGCCTAGCACTCCTGCCCCCTTGTCACGTCAAACACTCATAACTCACAGCATTCTGAGTTGAACCATCATACATCAACAATCATCTGTATAATGACATTTAGTTTAAAAGACATTGTAGAGGTAAGTATAAGACTTAGAGCTAAAAGTTTCTAGAAATAAACCTTTAGAGAAGGGACACATTTGTAGCGAGGACTCAGCAAGCACCGAGTAGGAAATAAAAATAACGATAAACTAAATTTCTTCGACAGTGATACAGCTGTTCAAAAGAGCTCTCCAGAAAATAAAAAGGCAAAATATGGACCAGGCAGTGAGACAGTACTGACCACACAGAGATGAACTGCATTCATAATTGTGTAGGGCTCTTACAGAGGAATCCTCAAACCTACCAATATTAAATGGGCAAGAGATTTCAAAAGGCCTCCTGAGAAAAGATACACGAATGGCAAATCAGCAGGGAAACTGCCCCTGTGATCTGTCAATTAAAAACGCAGCAGGGGACCACTTCACAGGAGCTACGGTAGCAGGGATTCAAACCGATGGCACCGCTGAGCGTTCGCGCCGATCTGGAGTTTCATACAGCGCAGGGCGGAGTGGCAGTCCCTCTGTGGTTGACACCATGACAGTGTCTTACAATGTTAAGCACACACTTGTCACAGGGCCTAGCAAATCCCACGCTTATGTACTTACTAATACTGAAAACCCTATGTTCATATGAAGATTTCTACATGAATACTCAGAAAACTGCTATTTCTAAAAATCCTATCCAAAAGCCAAAGAACATAATGGAAGATCAGCAGGTAAATGAATAAATAAATCGTGGCATCCTGATATGATAAAATACAAATCAACAATGAAAATAACAACTACCGATTCTTCCGTCCACATGGATCCCTCTCACAGACGAGTGGTCGGCACAAGAAACCTACAGAAGAGCGCCGGGACGTCGTTTTCCGTGGGTTCCCTGTGTTTCTGCACTTGGGCGAGGCACACCTTTCATTCTGAATGAAATTTCAAGGGTGTCTGCTGAGCAAAGAGTCTTGAAAGAGAGCAATGCACCTCGCTTCTGGACGAAAAGTAGAGTTGTTTTATGACCAAAATAACAAAGAGGCATTTCCCTTGGGGCAGAGTTTAAGCAGATTTAAGATCAGCTGTCTGAGAACAGGATGGGGCTACAGGAGTTTCTAGCTCACGCCAACCAGGGCAAAGGGCGGAGCAGCAGAGGTCAATGTGCTTGTTGGCACTGGTCACTCTTTTGGTTTAAGGTGGGGGAGCGGACTGCAATGCTCTCTGCTGTTCAAATTTACCTGCTGAGCAGACACGGGGCCCTGACAATGTGGTCAATGGGGATTCAGTGAAGTGATTCTGCCCTCCTCCTGCGCGCCAAGGATGCGTTCTCGGCCCTCTCCTGGAGGCGTATGGATTTCTCTGTACCCCCACGCCGCACCCCCAGATGGAGTGTGATTTAACCTATGCCCGAGGCAACAGGTTTTGCTGCCTTTCACTGAATGCCTCCAGACCGTTGTTTCGGGGCAAATTAGGGGAGATGGTTCAGGGCAGGGCTTTGTACCATGAGGACACTTTCTCAGGATGTGCCCCATGCCAGTCTTTGTCCTCAGGATTCTGTGAGGTCAGTGGCACAGAGACGACAAGTGGCCTTGCCTGTCCCTTGCGCTTGAATGTCAGGGTCAATACTCACACTCGGCAGATAGCAATTAAGCAACATTTAGCTAAATCTTTTTGGTTGGCTCTGTGACATCTGGCCTCCACCCTGGCAAGCAAGGGGCTGCATCCCAACCCCCTGGGCAGCCGTCATCACATACGGACTCAGAGAGCACCGAGTATGGGAGACAAATAATGACGAGCTGACGGGCCTGAGAAAAGGTGCATTTCTGCACGTCACCCGTTTCCGGCTTTCGGCATCCTACGCGGAGGCTGGGAGCCTGAGTCACGCCTTTAGAAGGATCTAGAAAATAACCCAGGCTGAGACACAACACTTTTCATGTGGAAATGGGGGTGGGGGCTGGCACTGCTTCTGATTCTATGGTGAGCTTTAGTTCTAACTTCTTTAATCTTCGATCATTAAACACAGTGAATGAAAGCATTATAGGAATAACTCAATTATTTGATGCCTTGATAAGCAGGTGGTTTTCAATTCATCATTTTCAAAAAAAGTTAAAAGGAAATACACAGGTTGACAGCAGACAGGTAATTACATTTAATTATAAAATATAAAATTACATAACATTTGATTTTGATGTATAATGAGACAAATCAAAATACTGAGTCAGGTGGCTAGAAGGTCGGTTTCCTCCCTACCTACTTGCTTACATAAATAAGATTCTTCAATATAAAAGAAGATAAGAATAAATGCTGAAAACTATCTCTCTAGATGTAATATTCATCTATGAATTTGTTAAGTCATTGGAAATACAAACCTCATCCATGTTATTAAGAAATAAATTCCCAATAAATTGAGTTGGCCATTTGTGTGCTGTAAAATCTCATAACGATGTCTCGATCCGGGAAAAAAAGTACCATTTAGAGTCCAAAGAAAAATTTTAAAAATAATAAATGTAGATATATTGTTGGTTGCTCTGAGAAGCATAATATGGTAATCTGTGTTATACTTTTTTAAGAATGCAAATATATTACATGAGGATAAAATACTAGCGTCTGGGAGAAAAATGGGACTATAAAGAAAAATTTTTTAAGTTTTCTAATAATATATAAAATATTGTTATTTTTAACTGATGATTATAGATGCCAAAGTGAATGGTATGCCAGTTCTATTGATTCATTGGAAAGCATATCATTACAGCTTTATTTTAAAATGTCAGATGCTTACAAAATATTGGGAATTATATCTTTTTCAAATATTTAAACTTACTTCAACATATTCAGGTTCTAAATTAAAACTGTGATAAAGGCACATAGATTACAGAATTATTTTATGAACATATATACGACTGAAGGTTTCACAGAGCTCTAAAGGAAGGCACGAGCCCTCCAATGACATGTATGAACTGTCCATTACCTAACATGATTCACATTAAACAACATTTGAAGCTTCGCAGCTCAACAGAGGTTTCAAAAGATGTGAGCACATGACTTCCACAGCCGGGCCAGCGACTTACTCATCATCACTTAAAGAGTATCTCATAGAGCAAAACTGCCTATCATAGTCACCCTGAAACGCTTGGGAGTATTACTGCCGGACATTAACATGACTCATCTCAGTAAACCCAACCCCAGACATTGTCTCCACTGTGTGTTGGTTCCACGTCAGATGAGGTTTCTGTTTAGAGCGTATCATATATGTCATCTCCCTATGCATCACAGAATAGTCACGCTCAGTAAAGAGCTGTCCGTACCAGGGGGCGTGGAAACCCTTTCCTTGTTGGTCCACAGAACCCGTCTCATCGTCACCCTCTCCGCAAGTGGCAGGCAAACTTACCCTGTTTGACTGTTTTGCTCTCTTACACCATTGCCACCGGAGCGCAGCGGTTGTCACGCTGGGGCCTGTGCCTTTGACATGCCTCTCCTGTGTTAGACACGGCCTCCTTACAGCCCCAAAACGACGTCTGTGTAAACCGCACGGAGCAGGAGGAACAGGAAGTTTTGTCCAAGTGCCCTGTGGAGCTCAGTCATGAAATATTGGCTAGCATGTGTCTGTTCACGTATATTTTTTGATGACTCACATCTGGAAATTCTATTGGATTAATCAGACATTATTTCACTCTTCCATCACGGTTCTCCTCATTCAATACTGCCTGTCCAAGTCCATCGGCGTACAGTTCTGTTTTCCCCACACGTGATTTGATTTCTCCTCTAATGATATTCGTTTGTCTCCTACAGTTTCTCATCGTTTTTGGTACACGGCTCAGCAAGTTCCTAATGATTAAGATTCCTCTTCTTACAGTTTCTATCCTTCGTCTGAATTCTGTGCTGTAGACAATACGAGTTTATTTCCCCTTTCACTTGAGGTACTAACACATAAATGCAAGGACACAGCTTTTCTCGTTTCAAAGTTGAGTCTGTATGTTGCTCATTACTTTGCCTATTATTCGCTTTGTCAAAATTCTCATTATAGGTTTTCCATTCCCAGAAATAGGAATGATGCTTAATTATGGATGAAGAATTTAGCAGCCATGGTGTTCTGAACCTCACGGCTGCACTCTTATACTCATTAGTGCAGCAACTTTAATATTTTTGTAAAGCCCGCCCCGCCCCCCGACACTGTATATCCGTCACATTGAATCGCAGCTCACCAGTCAACAAGGAATAAGTGATAAAGAACCGCTCGCTTCGGGTCCTATTGTCACCCTTCCTCCTCGTTTGTTTTTATTCATTTATTTATTGTTTTTCTATGACAGTCGTCCCACTTCTTCCCCGTTGCTCTCCCACACCCCCAGCCCTCCCCCACCTCCCACAGTCAGTCCCCACCCCACTGTCCACGTCCAGGGGCCATTTATACCGGTTCCTTTACTAAACCCTTCCCCCACCCCACGTAACTGTCAGTCTGTCCCTTGTTTCCATGCCTCTGGTTCAATTTTGCTCGTTTGTTTGTGTTGTTCATTAGTTTCCTGTATTAGGTGAGATCATATGGTATTTTTTTTGTCTGTATTTTAATGCAAATGTGGCTTTCACATTTACTTCTGTTAAGATGAATCTTAATAGGTTCAAGGTTTAGTCTTACTTGTTTACTGACCTTGGACCAATTTATTCATCCTCGTGGCCCTTCATTCTTTCACTGGTTATATGAAGTTGGGAGACTTCACTGCCTCGAGCGCTCATTTGCTCAGACGTCCCCTTGCACAGATCACACCCCAGTGAGCTCCGGTTATTATCATTTGCAGGGGAGGCTTTGCCCACAAAGGCGCAGAGGGCTGACCATGGCACGTGCGGGGGTCTGGGAGTGCTGTTTCCACAAAATATTGAGGGGAAAAAGCGCAGAAAACAAATGTCATATCTGTCCCAAATCTACTGGTAAGTTCACATTTCAAAGTCCCTCTAATAAAAGAAGCCAAAGAGTGCTCTTTGCTTCTCAGGAGGGCGGGGATCAGGAAATTAAATCTCTGCTCTGCCATCCTGCATTGGCAATGCAGTAGTTGGTGTGGATGTGATAAGAACAAGAAATGCTTTACCTCCTTAAAAAATGAGAATAATGAAACACACACTATAACACATGAAGAGAAAACTGTCTTCAAAGAGTAAAAATACGTAGTGCAAAGATACAATCACAGCTGCCAGTAAAAGACCTGCTAGTGCCTCATTTTTCAGCTAGTAGGTAATTCAAAAATTTTACTGCAGGAATGAAATAATAAGGATAGAAACTCCTAGAATCCCCTAGTAATTTTAAGTAAAACAAACCCACTCAGCTGCTTGGTATTTAGGTGGCTAGCAATGCGAACAAGGCACATTTCCCCTCCTAATAATCATTTACAGTAGAACACTTTCATATATATTTTCCAAACACTGAAACCATTTAAAAGCAAATCATTGATGATGCACTCAGGAAAGAAATACTCTTTTCTTGGAGGAGCCAACCAAGATTATTCAGAGCAGCTGAACAATTTAGAGAGAATAACTAGGAAATCAAATCGCTTCATCAGGAAAGAACAAGACAAGCCTTCCCTTCTATCAGAACTAGTCAATGTTTATATTTTCGGTATATACTCCATTTAGTGTCACCGGGAGAGTGGATTCCACCCCCCCACTTCTGGAAAACAGATATGCATATGTTTGTATTCAATAGGATTACCTATATACATATATATTTCCTTAAGACCAGCATTTTCATAGATATGGATAATTTTCACATATCAGGGATGGACTACTGCGTGTTTCCTCGGCATCTGCTCAGACCTTAATTTAAATAAAGCTCTATGTCAGAAGCAGCCCCTCCCAACAGATGTTGACGATGCTGTGCTTATTTATGTTTAAAAACCTGTACCGCATTTACAAATATATTATCGTTCAGGGGCAGTTAAGGAATATTCCAATTATTCCACCTTTATAATACTATCGTATTTAAATAGACTGTCAGAGAATGGTTATAAATATATATTAGTTACCCACCAATCTATTACAATCTAAATTATTTTACACAAAATTGGAAGAAGAAAACAGAAAAGCCGCACTCTGAACAAACTTCCCTCTTAAAAAATGAATTATTTTTTTATCTAGCGGGCGGTTACGAAAGCACAATACAAATAGAACACCGACTTAGCTTCCGGTGAAAGTAAGCCAAAGGTATAAATTTCAATTACATTCATACAGAATGTAGGTAGTAGATGTTAAATGTTGCAAGGGAGGTCATAAGGAAGTCTAAGAATACTTGGAATTTTTCAAGTTAGGTTCAGTTTCAACTCAAGGTAGAAAGATAAGTCAAAGAAATTACTGATATTCTGTGATCTTCAAATTTTGTGTCACGGTACTCAAATCGTTAGTCAAAATAGGCCATTTAAGCTGTGAGGACTAACGCCACTGAAGTCACGGGGCACGAGAGCACATGTCACTCCTACATTCTAGAAAGCACGGGCGCACGTCATTGAAGCCCCACGGCCTGAGGCCAGGGCGGAGGGACAGTGTAGGTCCCAGTCCAAGGGCAGAACATCGCTCCATCCAAGGGCAGAACAGCGCTCCTCCGCCTTTTCGCTCTCCACCCAGGCCTCAAGGGCTGGGCTGCTGCCTACCCACCCGGGAAGGGCCTTTGGCTTCACCCGGTCCTTCCAGACACAGCCTTTTCATAGATACGACTGCTCAGTTCTATCACAGCCTCAGTATATATTCGGGACAAATGAGACTCAAGTAGGTTCTCTTGCCCTCATGACTGGAAATGAATCTAAACTCTACGTGCTGTATTGGAAAATCAATACAAAATCTTAACATAATGTGATGGTAGGCACTACGTGCAATCCTAAGGACCCAGTGAGAGAGATGTGGAAGAAATCAGAATCACGTTTCCTACAAGGCAGTCAATATATATCAGTCATTATCTGAATGTTCATTACACGGTAAGCCATGGATACGTTTTCCTTTCAGAACAGACACCGTTAAACTAAAAACTAAAGCCTCAATCCTGTTTCTTTAAAGTTCAGAGCAATTACCCAGGGAGTTTTTCCAAATGCAGATGGCCAGGTCCACAGTGACATTGCAATCCGGGTATTTTATCAGTAAATAATGGAACAACATATGACCACGTGTCCAATAAAAACAAGCTAACATTTAGGAAAGAATGATTTTATCTATTTTCCAATAGATGAACTCTTCAAATTGAAGAACACTTTCAAATTTAGAATCATACTCCTTATCAGATCCTCTCCAAGCATATATTATATATAAATAGAGAACATATAGATTCTCAAAAGACAATGAGTCCATTGAATGGACACTTTGATTTTTGTGATTTTACATGATTTCTTAGCCAGAATTATCCATGTAAAAGTTGTACATGTAAGAATTCCCTTACAGAAGAAAAAGCTCCAGGGAAAAAACAGAATACATTTTGTTCTGTTTCCACCCCTTCATTCAATCACTCACACAACCAACAGTTTTCCCTCGAGTTTAACACATGCCAGAAAGTAAGAACGTGCTGACAAATACGTTTGCTGTTCTTAAGAAACGGGTGGTCCAGTGAAGAGAAATCACAATGTGGAAGAAGGTATGACGTAATACAATCAGTGCTAGAAGAATTGTGAGGGCATTTAAATAACTGGGAGAACACTCGGAGCAGTGAGCTCATCAGTCCTGAGGGGCCAGCCAGACAGTGTCCCTGAAAAGTTTATATCTAAACTGAACCATCACAGGATAAAGCAATGACTCGGTCAGTTTGAGGAAAACCAGATGCAAAAGAAAAAAGACACAGAGATTATTGTGATATATACACATATTTCTATTTACTGTTGGGAGCCAAATTCCTTCCCACTGGGGTGGAAAACTACAGCTCCGTACGGGGATAGGGCTGGAATATCACAGGGTGAGGCAATAGAGCTGGTCAGTGTGGACTTACCTTTAGTTCGGTCCAGACACAGTGGTTGCATGTAAAATACTTATGGGTATGTGTACAGACACACGTTTGTTCCCACTCATGTGTTCCCTGCCTGTCAGTTGAGAGTCCTCAGAGCTATAAGACTCTAACAGCAGCTGTATGTGTCTTAACCATTTTTAAAGCATATCATAATAAAACAAAACGGGGTACCTTGGAGAAGAAGCTGACCCTAGGACCGGAGCAGAAAAAACGTACGAGGAGCCTGGAGCATCTTGGAGTGATGGATATTTTAGGAGCCTAAAAATATAAACAAACAAATGACACAAATAAATCACAACATTATTGTGTATTAGTCTCAGGCATACAGCACTGTGGTCAATCACATGCTTTACAAAGTGTCCCCCTGAGATGCCCAGCACCGCCCAGCCCCGTGCTTACTCATGACAATAGCACCGACTGCGTTCCCTTGGCTGCACTCTGCGCCCTTGTGACTTCTCTGTAACTCTTCCGTAACTCTCAGTGTGCACTTCCCCATCCCCTGTCCCACCTGGGGACCATCAGCCTGTTCTCCGGATCTGTGAGTTCCCTTCTGTGTCGTTCCTTCGTTTTGAGATTCCACATATATGTGAAATCGCACGGTACGTGTGTTTCTCTGTCTGACTTCACTTAGGATCATACGATCTATGTCCACGCAAAGTGGCCCTTTTTGGATCATCCACTTAAAATAGAATCTCAGCCACCCGATGTGCTGCCAGGCTTTACTTTTTCTTTGTAAGGCTGGTACTTAATATTCACGGGTCCACCTTTTGTTGATCTCATCCCACTAACGGGAAGCTTTAAGAAGACAAGGCCTTTTGTTTCTTCAATTTTGCCAACAGCACCTAGAAAAATGGCCATGTGTGTATTTTCCTCCAGCCTCACACCCTCGGCCCGCAGGCATCAAAACCTCGGAGGTGCTCAGGCTGTGTTTCCTGGTAAGTGCAGGGAGGACTGAGGCCACCCACGGGGCACCGGGTGTCACGCAGGTGTAACGTGCATCACAGAGACACAGACGTGCGGGGAGCTAGAGGAGCTCGGGGTCTGCAGGGAGAGGGGCGCTGGGTCAGAGACCTTCACCATGAACACGTGAAACTGTGCTTCAGATAAATGCCATTCAGGAGACTCACACTGTTTCATAGGAGGGGACAAAGCAGGGCCTTGATCTCCTCAGAGAGGCGGGGAAGAGTTTCCCACTAAACGTGTCTGAGCCATCCACATAAAGGACAGGAGGAGTGTGTTCCGAGATGGAGGGACTCAAGTGCCAGCCTCACGGCAGGGGGCTGAGAAGCCCAGAGCGGCCAGGCGGGGAGGACAGGAGCGCAGTGCAGGACGGAGCTCCGTTTCCACGGGGAGCTGGCAAGACGCATGATGGAGATCTGCGTGCATCAAAAGAACAATGAGAACTTTTCAGAAAGGCAGGTAAGGCATAGATTGTGGAGGGAATAAAAATATGAGTTTGTTTCCAGTGTCACAAGCTGGCGGCTGGGTAAGAGACCCAACAAGAGGTGTCGTTAGTTTGAGCTGGGGACAGAGAGGGAGAGAAGTAGATTGGGTCACAGAAATGTTAATGAAGGAAAAAAAAAAAAAAACTACAGAGGATTTAATGATAAATTAACAACTGTGAGGGAGGGAGCTGGACACAGAGATTATTGCTAGTTCTATGGTTGTCAAAGAAGTGGATTGAATCTGGCCACTTAAT
This sequence comes from Furipterus horrens, assembly GCF_987537825.1. NCBI lineage: Eukaryota > Metazoa > Chordata > Mammalia > Chiroptera > Furipteridae > Furipterus > Furipterus horrens. The sequence goes on along the minus strand of NW_028327185.1, from coordinate 4,111,229 downwards.
GAAATAAACAAAATAAGAAATGTACCAGGGAAGGCGTCAGAAAGCGGAATGATCAGGGTTCCTTTGACACAGGTCAGATTTGGTTAGGACGCTAGGTTACAGGCACACCCAGTGCAGCAGCAGGAGTGAGCGACATAAAGTGACGGCACACGTGCGTGCAGGGGACAGTCACGTTTGCGTGCAAGTTCATCTACCTCCAGGAAATGAGGAATTTCAATAAGAAATGGTGGGGGGCGAGGTGCGGGAGAAGTCAGCAAGGAAAAGAGGGAGAAACGACAAAGCAGGCGAGGTGGCAACTAAGAGAAGCATGAACGCCAAAATGACATCTTTTTCAGTAAGAGGAGCATCCGTAGCAGGTCTGAAGTTACTTCAAGGTCAAAAAATTCAGCACTAACCGTGTCTACTTCATGTTTCCCCTGAAGGACAGTACTGACTCTCTCTCTCTCTCTCTCTCTCTCTCTCTCTCTCTGCGTGTGCGTGTTTGAAAATTAAGAGTATTAGCGGAAAACTACAGGCTTGCAGGTGTGTGAAGATGATGAAAGCCAGAATCCAGGGCTGGGGATGAGGGAACCACAGAGCAGTGAACACAAATATCATAACCAAAGGGCACCATTACCACTGACCTAATCCTAAATTGCACATCTCACAGTATAAATGCCCGCAACGCTCTGCCAGTAAAGTTGGTAACCTAGGTGAAACCAACCGATTGCTTAAAAGACATAATCTGCCAAAACTCGCGTAAGAAACAATGGTGCATATGCATGGGCCTGTGTCTCTTAAAGAAATCAAATCAATAATTAGTATCTTCCGAAACAGAAAGCCCCAGGCCCAGATGGGTTCACCGCTGAACTGTACCAAAGATTTGAGGAAATTATACCAATCTCTACTCCCTCTTCAGAGAACTGAATCAGAGGGACCACTTGCCACCACACCCTATGTGGCCAACGCGACCTTAATACTCAAACCAGACAAAAGTATTGCGAGAAAAGGAAAATACCGAGCAACATCTATCACGGCACATGGGTGCAATAGTCCTCAGCAAAGTATTAGCAATTGAACCCAATATATATAAAGTGGGATTCATCCTAGAAATATTAAGTATACCTTTAATAAGATACTCAGCCACCTCACTTTCAGGTATTTACCCAAATGAAATGAAAACTTATGTTTATGCAAAGGCCTGTACAGAAAAGTTTACAGAAACTTGTATTTATAATTGCCCACCTGGAAATGATTCAAATGTCCTGGGTAATAAATAAACAAACTAAGGCATATCCATACAATAGAATAATACCTAGCAATTAAAAACATGAATTATTTATAAATGCCAGGATGTACGTGAATCTCAAATAAATAATAGTAAGTGAAGACGGACCGAAGAAAGCTGTGCGTCTTAGGGGGTCCATTTATTTGATCGTCTAGAAAGGCAACTCTGCAGAGACCGAAAGCAGACCCATGAGCCGCTGTTCATGACAAAAGGGACTGAAATACGGATTTCAGGACTTTTCTCGTGATGGCGCTCCTCTCTATTGGGACAGTGATTGTGTGCACACAGACCTATAACTTTGTCCAACACTCAGAAATGTAAAAGAAAAGAAAAAATTTTACTAACTGTAAAGCCCCTTAATTTATAAAAATGGAAAGAAGATACCAGTTTTTCTTTCTGGCAGTTGTTAACCTAAGTGATTATAATTCCATATTTTTAAAAAATCTTAAATCCTGGACTATTACATTTACATAATATTTGCATTAATTTAGAAATTACCAGGAAAACAAAAGCTGCCTTTCATGAAGCCGTATAAAATAAGGCATGAATTCATACCCTGATTATGAAGAACAGGACAACCTGACTCACTTTTGAAATATCCTCTTTTCGCCAAGGCTTCTGGTCTGATCGAAATACAGTAGATCCTTGTCAGTCACCAACCCATCTGCTTATCCGACTTGGATTCCTCAAAACAATCCCTCGTGGGTTGTTGTGGTCACTTGTGGGCACGTGCAGAGTGAAAAGTGGGCAACATCGGAGTCACGTGACTCACACCCTCCCGGCTGACGTCAGACGAGGCACCACTGTCTCCCCGTTTCAGCTGCAGGTTGTGAGAAGGACTGACGTGAAGTCTATTCGGGGCCATGTTTTCACCCCTCTGTGTTTGGGTTTGTTTCCTGATGGCTTCTGTGTCTGAAGTACCCCCCACGCGTGGAGCTCCAGGTCCGTCTGGGGCAGGCGGGCTGCGCTGTGCCTTCGGCAGGGGAGAGTGTGGGGGGCCCCGTGTTCGTGGGGGGCCCGCCCTGCACACACGGACACGAGGGGGGAACCTGCTGACCCCTCTCGGAGGCGCTCGGACGTGCGAACATAGCAGCTACAGCGCCGGACGAAGCCGTGGGGAAGGTGGAGAAGCGGCTGCGTGGGGGCGTCCAGGAGGTGGCAGCCCCCCAAAACAGCACGCTGGGCAGCGCGGCTGGGAGGCGGGGGTGTCCGGCGCAGCCCCGGGGTCCGGGGGTGGCCGCCCCGCTTCCAACGGGACGCGGCCGGTTCTTCCCTCCCGCTCGCTAAGGGTCGCGATTAATCTGCTCCGCGACGCCCTTTAATAGGAGCCAACATAGCTGAACCCAGAATAAATCAAGAGTCTGAGTACATTTTGGAAGTTGAGAGTAAATAGAAAAATAATAACCAAATGAGAAACCCAAATTGCACCGTGTTTTATAGCCGGAAGGGAAATGAATGAGCCCTCACTCAACCAACCTATCAACTCTAACGTCTGATTATATCAGATGCAGTTTGTGAAAATAATAAAACAGGCTCCGACAGCACTTTGACCCGTGGGGAAACGCATCTCTGAAATTGTTTTCTAAGACTTAAAGATAAACAACAATAATAATTAAAAAAAAAAAAAAAAAACATTTACAGCTGGAGAAAGGGCTTAGCATAGTGTAAGGCACTATAATTCTATTTTAATGCGTATGTTGTGACATTGCAGCATAATTACCCTTAATGCACTGGACCTGTCCTTATACTTCACTTGCCATTAAAGCAATGGTAATGACTTTACAATCGTAAATTGCATGAATATTCTTACAAAAGCCAAACCGGCACACATCTCTGGTTTTAGGCTCTTGGAAAGATTATCAATTATTTCTTCTCCAGCATATTTCAGTTTCTGGTTTACTACTGATTCACGACTTATATACAGGGCCTGCAGTTACATATTTTCTGAATCAACATTGTGCGATATCATTATTATTGCAGTTACTGGAATATTTCTTATTAAAAGGACGGAACAGAAGAGTTTAAAATCTCCAAAGACATTCTGGATGCATTAGTGTATGAAGATACTACCAGGTGGATAACTTCTAAAGAAACAGAGCCACCAAGTCAAGTGGTATTCTCACCCTGAAACACCTTCCCAGAAGCACCCAGAATCAGTGTTTAATCTGGGTACCTGGCAGCCCATTCAAATTGACACATAAAATTAACTATTAGTAGGGGCCATTAAAACAATATATGAAAGACAGAGGGTCCATAGGATGAAAACACCCAGGGTCCGGAAATTAGTACATTTCCTGCCACTGAGAAGCATCTACGGTTTTACTTTATGTGAGTCAGAATTAAACTTTTGTGTTGAGTCATTATATGATGTCTATCATATTTTCTTTGAACGGTAAGTTTAATATAATTACTTAGTTTGTACATTTGTTACCATGCCTGAGGAGCACGTAGGCTAAGAATCCTGTAATAGGCATAGAGACGGGGTCTATATACACAGTGGATAAGAACAATTACAATGCATCCTGTCTACAGTAAAATCTTGGCTATAGTTTAGGAGAAATGAGCCGTGTTCTTGAGTGCAGAGGACTGATCTGATTACCATCTCTTTGCAAACACTATGCCAGACACAGCCTTATTCACAGGCTCACGTACAGAGTGTTCAGTGACGCAACACCGTTTAGAGTTATGTTATCATTATTGATTTGACAGTATAGATAAATTATTCTCCACAGTGGCTGAAATCTTGCCAAACAAAGAGCAAACTATTTCTCAAAGAAATCTGAGTGTAAAACACATTTTAAAAAATGAGTGAGTATTCTGTAGATGAGTCCCTATACATGTTCATTGTTTGTGTTGTTATATTTTAAAAGTGCTTCTAGAGGCTGTGAGGCTAGGTAATTATGACTAAACCACTCAGGTTTAATAAAAATAATCCCAGAAAGCCTAGTAGCTTTAGTTTATATCTGCTTTTAGTATAAAAGAAATGCTATCTCCTAAGGAAAAAACAAACCAAGAAAAATCTCACAGTACTCAGAGAAAACTGTTAAGATTATGAATTAAGTTTTTTTCAATGTGTTTAAATTATCTGTGGACACTCCCATTTAAAAGGGGAAAAAAAGACATGTTTTTTTCTAGATACTTTTGATCTGTTTTTTGTTTTTGTTTGTGTGTGCCTACTGGAATGCCCCAAAATCTCCTATGAATCCAAGATTGAGTTAAACCTGAAATAAGGACCCTTAAATTTGATGCAATGGAACACAGGTTCTGTTGGGGGTGATGCGTTAAATTTCCTATTAAACTGTGTGTAACACACATATAGTACAGATTGAAAATGATTTTAAAATAATATAACTGAATTATCCCCTAACAACCCAAAGAAATAAGCTCAAAATAATCAGAAAGAGCTTCTAGACCTTTCATTTCTAGTTCTAGTGGTCTACATTTTTGGACTCTATATATTAAATATTAAAATCCCTGTCTTTGTGATTAATATTTGAAACTGGTATGGATATGAATGCAGATACTGATCAACTAAAGAATAGTTGAAAGCTAACAAAACTCTTTAAAATCAGTTTATAGAATGTGGAGAATACAAGCAGGTAGATTTGCATAGTTAAGTGATGGAGACATTAAATGTAGAATTGTACTTATTGTAAAACTGTCTAAAGAGCAGCATTTACTATATCTTCATAAAGTCAGTCTATAAATTATCCTGAGGCCAAACCTCTGAGATGCGTTAGTTGACAAATACTGATGGCAAAACAGAAAAATCAAAACCAAAAAAATGAGTGAAAAAGAATTCAGGTGACACATTGTTTGCCAGACATATTTCTGACCAGCCTAAAAATAATCCAATCCAGGGGGAAGAGGCAGCCTGTAAAAAGGAGATTATTCAGAAAGCCGTATTCCGGTAGGACTAGGAGGAAAATAAAATAAATGAAAAAGGAAGTCATCAAGTCTCTTAATAGCTGGGAAAACTAATAACCCAGGATGCCCTGGTGACCCATTAGAGTAAAAGAAGGAAATGAAAACTTGTATATAGATAGTCCAGTCAACATTTTTAATCCATGAAAATTAAAGCCGGAGAGAAGACTGTAGAATAAATTCGCAGAAAATCCTGACATACCACTTTAGATTATAATGTCTTCAATTTTATTACACATAATTCCCCTGTTATTTCTTCAAACATGAATGTACAAAGCAAAGTGAGAAAGAAAGAATTATGAAACCAACATCTATGGACCAAATAATCCCTAATATAAACTTGACCATAGCCTTATATTTTAGTTAGGACTTCTGAGCATTTTATGCTTTCACTCAGCAGTCACCAATCCTAAATTCAGGCTCATTATGTCACGCCACCAGGTCTCATCATACCCTTTGTTGACTGTGCTAATGACAAAAATCTTTGGGGAGATAACCTTAATGTTAAATAAATAATCAGTGTCTCATTTTCTTCCATTCCTATAATCAACAATGTATATGTTTCTTTCAATTCTTTCTTTAAAATATACAATCGACCTATCATCCTCCTGTCTACTTTTTTTTCTTTTACCCTAGTTGTAAACATTACAGGTTTAGGTTTTATTTTGTATAAGTTCCACACACAATATCCAGACACATGATCCCACTTCAGAAAAATATAACATATAGGAAAGATGATAACTCCCCTATAAAAAGAGCTCTTTGATTACAGGGGGAAAAAATCAATAAGGAAGACAGACAGGATTCCTCAGCTCCTTTGGTGGGGAGGGAGCTTCTCCAAATCACCAGCTATGACACTGATACATTACTATATAGACGACAGTAAAAACTTTGTGGCTCACTCAGTGTTGAATCTAGGTAAATCAAAATGAACTGGTTAAGAAAAATTAAAATATTATGTGCATCAGGACAATTTCAATAAAGTTAAATGAGCAATGGCCTCCTGAGCTAAATACTGTTTCATCAGCATACATTTTAAAGACTACAGCACTTAGAAAGAATATTAATAAACTCTCCCAGGACAGATTCTATCTTCTTCACCTGTAAATCTTGATTACATGCAACGTTACTGGCAGATACAGTTATACTAAACACTCGAACACATTTATTAAATGAAGTCATGTTGAATGAGGTTTCTAAAAGTCAACTCTCTGAAGAAAATAAGTGCAAAGTAAAAGAGAATTAAGTGCATAGGATAACATTCTTAACATAGATTAATTTAAAAATACAAATGAAATTTTTACCCTTATGTAACTTGTTGTGAAATAAAACACACAACTAGAGAAGTATAAAAATAATGTGCACTTTTAATTTTTACAATGTGGACACCCATAAAGCCTTCACCCCCAATAAAGACATAAAAGCATTGCAGTAATCAAGGTCTTCTCTATGCGACTTCTCAGCAAAAGTCCCTCCTCATGAAAGTTAACCGCTATTTTAATTTGCATTGACTGTGCTTTTGCCCTTTTATTTTAGAGCATCGTCACTTCAGTATATACCCCTAAATATTAAAGTTTGGTGCTGCCTGTTTTTAAACTTAGAATAATAGGAATTAGAGAGCAGGTGCCATTTTGCATCGTATACGTTTCACTTTGCAGTTTGACCTTGGTTGCTAAACTAATTGCCATGGAATATCTTGAGACTCATTAGCATTATCTTACCTTTCCAGACCATCTGGTATTTGATAAAGCTAGATACTAAAAGTACAAACAAAATGAACTTTCTGTATTTCTAGGTCATTTTGGCAAGACGGTCTACCCTACTTTTATGTTTTGGCATATCCATGAAATGCAAGTATTTAGGAAAAAAGTTATTTTCATAATGAAATGAGAAGTAAATTTACTAAATAGTAGTAGAAGACGCAGTGGAAATGTTTATTTTGTCACAAATAAAAAATATGACAATTAGATTTGGCAACAAAAGAAATGTGAAGCTCGTTGTATGTAACAAAGTGGATACCACCATCGGTTTTGACGACAATGCCATTGGTTGACACTGAACGATCCCCCACACGGTGTAGGATTTTAAGGCCCCTGGCATGAACGCTCTATTGCTGGGGGCAATACTCAGTCTTAAGCAATCAGAAACATGCCCACCAATTTTCAAATACTATTGAAAGGCAGTCCCAGCCCTAGTTGAAAATCACTGAGACAGAAGATGACAATAAAAGGTAGAAGACGGACTATGGGGCTGTGTAGCTACACTGTCAAATGTACATCCAGGCCTAGTACCGGCCCTCTGCTGCCTTGACTTTCTTGATTGTAAAAAAATGAGAAGGCAGACATACTGAGCTTTCCTCTCAGTTAAGGTGGACCATGTGGCCCAATTCTCCCAATAAGCTTATGCGATGTCCCTGGAGTGTCTTTTCTTCAAGAGCGTAGAAGATAACACTTTGTAAGAGGCAGTTTTCAGCTTCCTGGAATGGTGATACCAAGGCCAAGGTTCATCAGCCATGTGATGCTTTTATAGTCATGAAACTAGCCCGCAGAACATGAAGAACTGTAAAGGCAGGAGAAAGCTGGTCCCCGGATGACAATAATGTACACTGATGACAGCCTTCCATGGGTCCGGCTTCCATTTTTGTTGCTCGATGTCATATACTTAAAGTCATTTTAGTAGAGTTTTCACTCAACCGCAACGGCGTAATCCTATCAGATACATTGTTAGTTACAGATGTTTTTTTAAAGATCTATGTGACATTATGTCACAAATGGGTAGGAATCAATGATCATTGATCATGGTCAATGATACAGATGGTTTGGCTATTAGAAGGCAGAGACCCAATCACTTTCATCTGAGAACAGAGGATCAGGCAAAGATAATAACTGGTAGGGTGAATACGAGGAATGGCAGATGATTCTTTAGAGCGGATGTTAATACTTCTATAGAGGATGGGTTAAGCTGAATCTTTAAGAAGAAGGTGGAGCTAAGGAAGGAATTAGGACACTAAAGGAAAAAGAAATTCAGTATAGGAATATTTTAGATTAACAAATCTCTCAGCTAGTGATAAAGAGGGTAGGTTTAATTGCGGTAAGTGTATAAAAAATGTAGATGGAAAAAGTATGTGGCTGTGAGATATTTCTAAAATGAGACGTGCTAAATATGGCGTCATTTGAATGATTAAGAAGTTACTTGATTTCTGTAAACAATGTTCATAAAGACATATTGTCCAGCTTTGTAAAAATAAGTCCCCCTATAAGTAAATCCTTTCTCTTCATTTCAGAGTTCCTCTACGGCAGCCAATCATTAGGAGAGAAATTTTAAAGTCAATTTATTAACACTTAAACATCTTGTTATTTCAACATGGAACACCAGTAGCCGTGGTTCTTAGATAAAAATAAAATACATAAAATAATTTTGTTCTCTGAAGCCTTACAGAATGGTAACCATGAGTCAGAACCAAATGCAAGGCAAGATGCAGAGATAGTTTCTCACTAAGCGTATGTTGCTCATTATCAACACGCTGTTGTCAAACGCATTTTCCTTGCCAACAAGAATGAAATATTTGCTGTAAAAGTAAAAAAAAGTAAAATACTGCTAGAGTAAAAAGAGACAGTAAAATAAAAATGTGACTCTGCGGTACAATTTAAAATAGGTAGTCTTTCTGAAAATATTTCATGCGGTTAGTGTTATCTTATGAAAAATGCCTGTAATCGGTTTTTTTTTTCTCAATCCTTCCAAGCTAATCTAGTAGACAATGAATAAACTAGAAATGTCAACTTTATAGTTCACTTGAATAATTTTTGTTAAATAAATCCAGAAGAGGAAATTACATGGAGCAAATTTATGAGAATTTCACTGTTACTTACAATGCACTGGATCCCTGAGTTTTACATGCACAACTTTAACTATTCTGTACTCCTTGCAAGTGTATTGATAAAGTGAAAGGAAGTTTTTCCAAAATAAAGGGCTATAGGGAAATACATAAAGGGGAATAAATTAAATTTATCATCAGAGGAACCAGAAAATGTCTGTAAATTACAGCATCTGTGGATGGCTAGGGTGGCGACATCCCATGAACGACATTATGGTATTTACTAACCATGGTTTTGCTATTTGTTCTTATTACAGGCCCAGATGGTTCAGGTTGATCTTTAATTTGTTAGGTTCAAAATAAAATACGGCCCTCTCCAGGGTTTAACAAAGGTTGCCCAACTTCAGAGTTTAAGACATTCCAAATAAATCTGTGTCACTCTCTAATTTAGCCGAAGGCCGGAGAGAAAGATGAGGCTTTCTCCTGGGTCTTCCCAGCTGCTCTGCTTGGATTTAAATACTCATTGCCTGACCACCCACTTTCCTCTGCCCCCCGTAAAGTCTTCTTGCTTAAGCCATTAAAAAACTGTAGGTACTTTTTATTTCTATTCAACACTTTCTTGTAAGATAGTCAAATCCTTCATGGAGTGTTTTGGGGGAGAAGGTAGAATGTATGCACCTTTGGGACAAAAAACAATGGTTCCTCTTTCTCTTTCTCTTCCTCTTCTAGAGTAGCAATCCATTTTGTGCATTGCTTCTATTTGGTTAGGTTGCTGCTGTAACTAAATATAATTCTAGTTTTAATTTTAAAAATATATTGGATGGCGGAGGCTTTGTATCTACAGGGTAAAGTATCACCTTGATATGAATTCTTTGGTGCTACAAAGCAAGTTTCCGCTAAAATCACAGCATTACTTGAACTGATTCATGAACAACTTTTTAAATATAAAAAACAATAAGCAAAGTAGGTTTCCTGATTTTAGACAGCTCTGCTGTTGGGATGCTATTTTAGCAATACTACCGCACTGGGGGTAGTTGTAAATGTGTAGTGGCAATACATTGATTTAGTCAACATAATTTTTTTGGAAGTCTGTTACATTTATGCGCAATGTGCGGAACGGATAATAAATAATGAGCAGTGCTGAAATATGTAAACAACATCTTAAGAAATGTTACTTAAGAAAAGGGCTTATAAGAGAATAAATGGACTTCAGAATTCAGAACTACTTTGGGGAAGGGAAGTTCACTCGCATCATCGATAAGCAAGAGTAAAGTGCCTTTACCTCTGTACTTGGGGAAATGAATGTGCGTACATTTTTGACAATACAGTATTTCCTTAGTTTTTACTTAACTCATTTTCAGTTGCAGGAGAGTCTGGTGACGACATTCTTATTCCTTTAATGACTCTTTGAGTTTGAACAGCCACCTTTAATTAGCTGTCAATGGGTGTTTTCAGCACGTTCTGCATTTAAATCCAAGGGGTCAGATTAAAGGACTTCATCGGGGGATGAGAGACCAGGACAGAGCCTAGAGCTGAGAAAGCACTTTGCGGACCCTGGCACGGAGCAGTGGGAAGAGGACCCCAGCACACACACAGGCAGGAGAGCTGGAAGGGGCGCCCGTGGGGTCCGAAGGGAAGCAGGAGAGGGAGGGGCCCCTTGCACCCCGTTCACAGAAACCAGCCGACATGGTCCCAGATGGAACCGTTGACTGGACGCTAAAGTCACGGATGTTCTTGGTATCTTAGTTAATTATTATTTTAATGACGTCCGTTAAAATAAATGTTTCAGCGGGGTGGACATGGTCTTCTTTTGCTGCAGTTGGGTCAATGGGCAGCAATAGGGGGTGGCCTTCGAAACTGCTCAGCACTGAATGACACTCTTCTAGCTGTACGTAGCACCTTCTACTGGGTCTCGTAAAAGTGATTAATGTTATTAAAATATCCACAGAAATACAATCCAGACCTAGTCCTTAAAATCCTCCTCTGCTTGGCTGCTTAGTATACCCCCTTGCTTGTACCAGGGGAGGCGGCGTGCTATAGGTCACAGGCTTGGAAGCATTTCCAGAAGATTCTAAGTTCCCATTTAATTCTCTCCCCTCCCCCTCTGTTCCCTTCCCTTTCCTTTTCTCCCATCTTCTTCGTTCTCCTGCCCAGCCCCCCCTCATTGCTTCCATGTGCCTTTCAACTCCTTACATTCAATGACATAAGGAGAGAGACTTCCTCTCTCCCCTAAACTTCCCATCCCTCTCTTTTCCTCAGGCCACCATCCTCTTCTGGACCCTTCCACAGACCGCCTGGGGCTTCCATAACCAGAAGAGTAAAAGCACAGAGAGGCGAGGAATCGGGAGATTAGGATGACTGCTACCCAGCAAAAGCCCCGCACCCCCCAAAAAAAGTCCAATTTCTTTTGGGTACCTAAGGCCCTTCCCTGCTATCACTGCAGCTAAGCAGCTACACAAATACTTTTTATTTCCCTTCCTGGAAATGAGAGTTGAAGTCGTAAGTGAAGGTAACTCCTGTTTTGTAACACAATGCTTCAGTAAACCTAAAGGACGTCCCACTACTATTTTAATAAAATATTTTCTAGCCACCTTCCATTACACATGGTCTAAGCTATGGTCTAAACATCCTATTTCAGCACTCAACAGGGCAGAGGGCAGTGGCACTGGAAATGGGAAGGAAATGAGTAGTGTCTGCCCTTGAGTTAACCTAGGGTTTGACTTGGCTTTTTACTAATTTATAGTACAATTATGAAAATGTAAGTTTTTATAAAAAGCAAGTCTACCTGTGGCCTAAGTTGCAATGTTAGAATATTTGTTTTTCACTTGAGACCCAACAAGTTGATTTCACATGCACAGGGAAATATATTTTAATGAGCATTCTTAGTTCTTTGCATCCTGAACTTGACTTGATACACTGTTTCAATGGTATCGTATGGAAGTTACAGCAGCTTAGTTCTTCCCGAGGCTGGTGCTGAGTCTTACACACAGCTCCCTGCCTCATCTCCAAGCATGCAAGATTCTAAGGCTTGACAAGAATAGACTAAAAAGGCCAAGCAAGATTCTGGGTTACTCTCACCTCACTGTCAAACTTTAGACTTACATCTTCTAGAGGTGAGAAACAGGAATATCACTGTTAAACTCAAGCGCCTGACAGATGGAACTCTTATCACTTGATGCTATGACTCTAGCAGAGATAAAATCAGCCAGGAAAAGACTAGTTCTTTTTTTTTTTTAACTGAACATAATAATAAATATTATGTAGGAACATCTTTCTAAGAATGCAAATCTACTTTTAAAATAATTTTATAATTTGAAATTTTTCCTAGGTATAAAATATAGCAAATGTTAAAACACATGAACATTTTTACATCAATTGATCTGTCCAAGTATATTACTGTTCTTTCCAGATTTCTTAAGTACTTGCAGTGGTACAATCTAATGAGATGCTAGTAGTTCACAGGGGGACATAAGTGCATCATTTTTTTATCATATTTTGGAGACTAATGAAGAGAAAGTCAATGAAAAAGACTGACTAAGGTAGACGTTCTTTAGACACACACCCCAGTCCTTCTGCAGACATAGAAACAGGTGAAATAACATACATTCACTCATTCATTCAACAGCTCTCCCTGCGCGCATCCCAAATGTGAGTCACTTCTCAAGGGCTGTTTGGAGGATGTAACTGAACAGAAAAAGTACCCGTTCTCACGGAGCTTACATTCCAGGTGGAGGAACTGAAGAAAGAGGTCAACGTGTACTATTGTCCTTCTAAAAAAGAAAATAAGTAATAAGGTGATGAAAGCTGACAGTTGGAAAAGACCCAGCGTTGCTGAGAGGGAGAGGCGAGCAGAGCCCCAGGTCACTGTCAGCAGGAGTGTGAGCTGGAATGCCGTTTGGAAAACCATCCACTAACACTAAGCAGGAATGAGTCCTAAGGCCCAGCACTTCCCTTCTGACATCTATTCCCAACAGAAACACATCCGTGCGTTCACCAAAAGCCATATCGCAAGATGCTCAGAGCAGCGCTTCCTGGAATGGGCCTTTAAGGACAATAACCAACGCCCGTTGTCACTGACACTGTGGACAGTTACGCAATGGTGAGCGTGATCAACAACTGAAGGACCAATGGGCAGCCTATCGGAAGACCCCGTCCAGCGAGCACCCCAGCAGGCTGTGCTAATCTATGTTGTTAAATGACAAGATGGCAGTCTTGAGCGCGGTGACTGCGGACCGAAGGAGGGCACAGGAAGGTGAGCGTGCTGTGCTGGAGTGCAGCGGTGTGTCGTTGCTATCTGGATGCTGGCTTCCTGATGGGGTACTTACTGGGGTGGACTGTGGCCTCGTCCACAGCGGAATGCTCTGTTCGCTTCCACGGTACACCTGTCGGTTGTTTCATCTTTCTAAGCTGTACAGCGGTGCGTTGGGGCAGGTCGTTCCTTCATAAAACTCTAGGAGGTGACTGAGTCTCACTAGTTCTCACCACAGAGAGCAGATGGAAGTGCTACTTAGTAATGACGCAGCTGAGACCCGGTGCGATGGGATCCCCAAATCGGAGCTGGTCGCACAAATAACAAGCAATAGCCTTGCTCCTCATGAATGTCAGCTTACGAATTTCTAAAATCTGCTCTATTACAAAAGTATCCACCCATTATAGGCATTAGTGACCCTCTCCACCACTTCAATGTCAATCTAAAAACATATATTTGCAAAGTAATTCCTTTCTAAATATAGAAATTCAGAAATAGAGCACTCTATCTACTGCACTTGGGATAAGATCAAATCTTTATACAAGCTATTAGAACAAGCATCTTTGGATCTCACCAGTCCAAATGACTCCTGACATTGTCCTTGGTTTGATGTACTGACATTATAAACCTATTGCTATGAAGTTTTTCATATTTTTCCTTTCATCTTGTGTCAAAAAATATATACGCCAAAATAAGTTTTTTTAAAAAAGTTTCCTTTTCAAAATAAATAATTCTTATGACTAAAACAATTTAATATTATGAATTCTTAGCACAATAAAAATTAAGAGTACCTGCAATTCAAAAAAATATGACTAAAATTTAAATAGATTATGTTTCTGAAAAATTAATTGAATCCATGGAGATTCTTAGAAAAGAATATTTAAGGACATGTGCGTAGAATATTGAGATCAAATAACACTCGAAGAACATTTCTACAGGCAGGAAGAAATCTAGAATAATCTTGAAAATGCCTATTGGGATATTTTGACAATCACAGTAAATAGGTTCATCAAAATCCTTAATTTATGAAAAATATCACTGTGGTAAATATTTAAGTAATATGCTATTATCACACAAAATGCATGCTATAAATTTTGCACTTTAACTCTCCTTGGCCTGTGTCCTGTGCGGAATATGGAAGAAATTAGTATCAGATCGCGTTAGCCCCTGACTCAGCCACGTGCGCTGTGACAGTCATTGCTGCGTTGAATTCAGTCTGTGACAGTCATTGTTACGTTTAATTCAGTCTGTATCTCTATTACCTGCAACACCGTCTATCCACAAAAGGTAGCTGATAAATATTTGGAGAGTAAATACCAAGTAAATGTATGGCTTTGTGAGTGAATGAACACAAATACACGTACAGGAGACTTCTTGGTAAACAGGCTTTGCCATGTTCACTGCCCACATACAGTTGTGGGAACAGTGGAATCTCACGTGGCATCACGAGGAACCTTGTCCTGGTTCTCTGGCCATCATCGTCCTAAGAACCACAGACCACAGGACCAGACATTCCCACCATCGCATCATAAACCAAAATAATTTTCAGCTACATTAAGTATATATTCAGGTACCATGCAGAATATAATGTAGATCAATAATTACCTGATTTAGAACTGGAAGAGCAGAATATAATAATGAATAACAAGCAGTTCCACAGAAGTAGATTGATTACCTTAATTATATTCAAGTAAAAGGGACCCTGCATTTCTCTGCACTGTCAAATTTTATAAATGAATTTGGGAAATATGACTGGGAAGGACCACTATCCTTATAAATTACTCCTACAAACTTATACATAAAAAACCTTTTGTCAGCAGGATAAGTAAGAGACACATAGAAGGAATAGGATAAAATTGCATAAATGATATAATCAAACTTGTATAAGCTTCAAAAGTAACATATCTGTTGTGTGTATGTTTCTGTTTGTACTTTCTGACTCCCAGGTGCCTACAGAAAGCATATGTGTTATTGGGACTTTCGGTTTTACTGTATCTTCAGTTGACTTTTTTAAAAATTTGATTTCTTCGGATTATTGTGAAATAGGGTAATTTTTACTGTAAATGTTTGGTGAACTATCGTGGGACACCCAACAACAATATTCAGAACAAGACAGTTGTAAAGAAGAAAATGAATGGAAATGTCTCAGCATAAAAGTCTTTATGGGGGGGTGACAATCCTGAAAGTGACTCTGTAGGAACAATTCTATGGTAAACATAGGCTCCTGGGTCCCAAGTATAATATATTCGTGGCCCAGAATAACACCGACGACGAGCAAGGGGAAGCTGGGTGGGGATGGTGGGAAATCTTGGCTACTCCATGGTTTCCGGTCCTCCAGTGGCTGCTGCACGGAAGCCTCACAAACGGCAGTCCTGGGATACAACTGGGAAAAAATGTCTTAAAAAGCTGCTTCTGGGAATGGCAAGGAAAAAGAGGTTGACAAAGGCTGCGTCAGAAAAGGGAAGGCTGCTCTGGAGAAAGGTTAATAAAAATAAAATTAAACTGACCCTCTTACTACCATAATTTTTTTTCTAAGTCTACTTTGAGCACCACACTTTACAGCACTAAAATTAAAGAAACTTTTAATAAAATCCTACCCAAAGAGTTACGTTTTTAAGATCATACATGTAGGCAAAGGAGTATTTAATTATTTACCCACACTTATAGGTGTGCATGTAAAATTAGAAAAGCCACTGTCCCCTAGATGAATCTGCAAAATCTGAGGCAGTCAATGACATCACAGCAAGTGGCTAAGTTTCAGTGCCACGTGAGATGTGAACATTGCCTGTGACAAGGTAAGATGGGACTAGAATGTATTTCCATCCCTAACATTTTGAAAATCAGAGTCACTCGGTGAAAAGCAACAAATAAAAAAAACAACAGTAGAAAGAAACAGGGTGAACTAATTCCCATCAGCTTTCTGATCTGAGAAAAGAGACCCACGGCCTTCTTGTAGCCCACAGAACGATGGTTCCAGAGGGAAGGGCAAGGGCTCTTTCTGCTTGTCTTTGTGAAGGTGACATTGTCAAAAGGGAGACGGTGGAGGCCTGACAATTCCGTGGTTTCCCCACGAGACCAGGAAACCCACTGAGATGGGCGGTGACAGAGTGTCGGGCACGGACCTGGACAACATCCGCTGGAAGAACATCGTGGCTCGAACGTTACGTCCGGCCGGTAACTGAACACCGCTGATCCCTGGGCTCCCTGCAGACGTTCCAGGAAGGCATCTTTATTGTAAAACAGGACAGTCCCACCCACTAGGAAACAAGTTATAATGAAGTAAAATTTTCAAAAGGAAAACAAGACAAGAAACTCAATTGGAGAATTTATTTTTATGTGAGCATCTGCCGGAAGACCCTGCCCCATCCCAATGCATGCAGGCTCTGGGATTTATTTCCTAGCCTCTCTAGTTTGTGGGGTAGGCAAGAAAACTGTTTTCTGGGGGACGTGGGCTGAACGTTTGTGTCACCCCAAAATGTATGAAGTCCAACACCCAATGTGAGGGTGTTTGGATATAGAATGGGAGGTAAAGTCCTTGGACTGAAGCCTTCATAATAGGATTAGGGACCATATAAAACCAGACAACCTCCGGCCCTCAGCCCCCCAGGAGAAAATCTCTACTAAAAGCTGTCTTGGTGCTTGACTACCTCCCAGAGTTCCTACTTTTGCACTGTTCTCAGCCTCTGAAAATCCTCTCTTTTGTGACATGCGACACTGAATGTTAATGTTCTCCCAGAAGGGTGGCTCGTGGTTCATTTTCTACCATTTTGACATTCATGGGTAACTCATTCTCTCACAGTCTGCTCGCCTGTCGGATTCAGGACAGAAACCATTTAATGTATTCCTTCCATTACCTTTGTCTTCTCATATATTGATATGTGCATCAGGTTTTGTCGTGGGTCAGATTATGAGCAAATAGTTGACTTAGGTTATTATATATTTGCAGTCAATCACTCAACAAACCCATCAGACAACAGTCTTCTGGGGGGTTCAGCTACCCCAAACTCTCAGGCTGTTGACTTGCGTCATTGTATTTTTTAACTTTGTGAGTTTCTTCCTAAAAATGAGAGAAGGGCGATGAATAGGGAGAAGCTGAAGATATTAATTTGCTTAACTATTTCTACCCAGGGCTGGCCCTGTGTATAACAGTGTATATTTTTCATTAAATAGAATAATAAAAAATCAAATGCAATTAACTGAACTAATATGAAGGGAGAAGATAAACACTGCATCCTAATAGAATCCCAATGCTAACAACTTCAAGCCGTGGCTGTCTTATTTGTGGACTAGAGCAAGTAACATTAAGCTAAAGAGCCAACTAATGGATGATTAATGTTCCTTATTAAATTAGATCAAGGAAAATAACAATGTGAGTTGTTAGCAAGTTACCAGAGTGGAGGGAAAAAAAAAAGACTTTGACAAGGATTATTTTTCTGAAGTTTTATTTTATATGATGACGAATATAATTACCCAGAGAAGTGGAATTTTTTCTATTATTGACTGTAAATTGTCTTTCTAATTTTATATGAAAATAAAGTTTATGATTTATTGTCGCTTTCACCAGTAGGTACCAAGCTGCCCTTGATTCTATACTTATGTGTATTATAGAGAGCTCTGCAAACATACATGTGCTAATGGTATGTGTGCTTGTTCATGTGTTGACAGATCTGTTTTTATTTTCAATTTATAAAATGTCAAGAAAAAAATAATCCCTGAGAATTTTATATTCTAATTCTGTTCATTCTACTGACTGTCATGGGCTTACTGTAGAATGTTTTCAGTGCTTGGGACTCATGTTTCTTCTTAAAATAGGGAAGGTCCAACCGGCAAACGTATGCACTGCAAGCACCCAATTATTATTAGCTCAGCACAACCGAACTCCTCAACTCGAGAGGTCTCCGAAGAGTGAGTCTTAAATTATTTTTTTCCCCAAAAGTGTTTGATTTATTTCTAGAAAAAGAACACTCTTAACTTACAGGGAAAAGGGCATCGCTGGAATTTCCGAATACCATGAGTACAGCCGAGTTCATCGAGTGGTGTGTTTCAACGTGTGAATATTGCATTCAAAGTAAATTTTCAGTGACGTCCACGAGTTTGAATATTAACAAGTTTGTTTTCCACATACCTGCCGACGCTTCGCTGTGTTGGTTGGTTAGTCTACAGCCCATGGCCTTTCTTAGTTAAAATGTTTCTGGCGTGCTGATGGAACCTGGGTTTTGTTATAGATAAAAAGAGAGAGAGAAACCTCTAGTGTGTTACTTTGCTGAAGGCAGAGGATTTAAAAGTGGGGGTAGACTGATATAAATAATACATTTTAAACACCATTTTTTTGTGTGACAAGCATGCTCATGATTTCCAAAATTTATTCTGAAGTGGGGTAAATCAGTATAAATTGACTGCATGACTTGAATTATGATCTGGATTCTTGGGAGCACGTTCACTAAAATGGTGACGTCAAGTGAATGAAGACAATGTGTGTGGCCTGACCCGTACAAGTGCTCAGGGACTTTCTGTAGAGACTGAACACCAAAGGCATGATTTTTAAGCCAAGAGACACTGAAGACATTATAAAGTCATTTCCATTCAGCAGTGCTCCGTTTTTTTATCAATGTTTGCTTACTTCATGGACACGGTTCATGAGTCCTCTGGGCAGAAGAGCAGACTATTACTCACAGAGTATCTCCGCCACCTCCCTACGCCCCACTCGCCATGGGAAGGGACAGAGCCTGGGATCACCCTGTCTGTGCACTGAGTTCGACCTCAGGAGAGGAATTCGGAAACCATGATATTCACAGTCGCTCCTCCTCCTTTCCAGAGAGTAATACATTTGGCTCTGAAATATAAATAAATCCTCCAGAGAAGGGAGGTCCCAGGGTCTGCACTGCTTTTCAGGCAGGTAAGGATCAGGGACACGATGCTTCAGCTCTCCCTGGTGGACCTCACTATTTCCTGCTTCCGTGGCCTGTTTGCTCTCGATGCATCTAACCATTTCCTCTGTGCTATCAGCCCTATTGTGCCGAAATGTGAAAATATCTGCAGGCACCGTCTCATCCCAAAAAGTATAGTATAGTATAGTATTAGAAATGCCCGGTTGTATTTACGAAGTTACATCTCTTGAGCATATTGTGTAATTCGTAGGAAGTTCAGACATTTTTCAATCTAGGAAGAAAAGTAAGACTGTTCGATTCATCTGAGAAACGGGGGTCCAGAGATGCCTAAGAAGATAAAGTTTTAATTAGTCTAAGTTAGATATCACAAGGGAAAGCCACAGAAGTGAACAGAATATTCTGCATCTCCATAATTACCCGTATGGAAAGCATGCACTGAGTTGACATTTAAGAGATCGTCTGCTCTGCTAGGCCTTGATGGCTAACACAGATGTACAAAATCCAATGCAATTGGTGCCTGAGTGTGCCAGCATGTGCAATAAGCATGCTAGTGTGTTTCACACCGGAACAAAGAACATTGCCGGAAAGGGCATGTCTGTGTGCTGAATGACATTCCTGGGTGGTAACCTGTTTAAAATGAGCATTGGGCGCCCAGGTAAGCCAATGGAACACATGGACCACTTACTACAGGTTCCGGGTCTTCAGGACTAGAAAAGATTGTTGAACAAATGCATTTGGTTAAGCTTAAGAATTTAATATTTTTTATGTGTAACTGAATAATGTTGTTAACTTTGCCTTTTTCTTTAACTTCTTATTTGAATAGTATACGTCCACAGTATCAAGCCATCTACATAATATATATTTACTATACTATAATAATACTTAGTTTATTTTACAACCTCAAAAATCCAGATTTTTTTCCTAAATCATCATAAATGATCAATTAATACAGAACATATTACTAATATAGAAAGAGTGATCTTATTATTTAAGAATTTATATTTAATTGGTGGCATCAATATGTGATTAATCAGAATGTACTAATGAAAATAATTAAACTAACTTCCTGATGAGAACACATAGCAGAGGTGAAAGGGAAATAGCTGATGAAGAGCATTTCAGTCTGTAACCTTAGCAGAGATTTTAAATTTTAATTGTAGAGAGACAGAAGCTCATAATAAAAAGTGATGTTTTATTTAATTTTGCCAATGTGCTTAGAATTTTGCCAACTTTCTTTTTATGAGTCGACTCCGCTTCTTTCATCTTTCCTGTATTTTTTTCTTTCTGGGAAAGTGCTGTTGGTGCTCCCCGTCACGTGGCTGTGGGCTTTTTAATCCCAATTAGTGTGGTTCTATCTGCTCGTTTCCATAGGCCATAACAATGTGTCCTCCTGAGATATATTCTCCAAGTGTATCTTTTATCTCTGATACCTGTGGGGACTTGGTGGGAGGCGGTTTAATTCCATCATTCCCATAAAATCACAGAGCTTCCAGCCCTTCGGTTAAATATCAAGTAAATCATTAGGAGGATAAAGACTCTGAGCTTCTGCTTAGGAGAGCCAGGGCATGAATAAACATGAAGAACTTAAGTGAAAACCCCCCGGGTACTTGGGATGTGAGGAAGTATTTAACAGTAAAAACCTGTTAGCAACACAGAAAAGTTCTTCAGAACAGCAGGGTAGCCTATTTTAGTCACTCAACCGAAAACCGTTCTCCCAAGCCAAAGCCACAGTAGTGGGGGCTGGTGGGGGGAGAAGAGACGCCCTCCCCCTCCCCCCAGTGCATTGCGTTCGGGAACAGAGGATGCAGAAGCCAGGTGTGCATATTCCTAAAGGACAGCAACAGGTCCTTTGCAAGTCATGGCCTGGAGAAGAGCTCCATCAGCTTCAGTGTCAACATGTATGGGGTTCGTGTGTGGCAGGATGCACAGACTCAGCTGCAGCGACAGAGAGCTTCTCAGACTCCACAGACGAGACCGCCTTCTCCTTACCTTCGACTCCTCGTTACACAGACACTAGGCAGGGCGTGGGTGTTCCTCTTAAAACCAGCGGTTCACACATAGCAACTGGTTTCTTACTTGTGACATCCCTAAGAGGCAGGGATTGTTTTTATAATTGTATCTGGCTTAGAGATGAGGAAGTTGACTTGAATCACGTACATTGACACCACAGTGACATACTTTAGATCAGAACATGACAAGAAATAATTCATTAAAGATCATTCAAATAGCCATTTAAAAACCCAACAAGGGACTACCTTCACCCCCAACAAGCTAACAGATGGAGGGGAAATGAGACCCAACAGTCACAGGAAATAAGGAAATCTTACAAGCATGACCCCCTGGGGACAAGGCCAACATCAAGCACAGAAGGTCAGAATGTTTTTAAATATATTTTTCAGTAATATAATACTTTACAAGTGAGTTCAAAAGGTATAGGGAAAAAGACAAATTTAAAGATGAAAAATCTGTTTTAGGCAAATATCACCCAAATAAAGCTAGGAGAGCTACATCAATCAGAATGTATAAACTATGAGATGAAAGAACAGTGTTAGAAATAAGAATACTAAATTAAGATAAGACTCATCAAAAAATGCAAGAATCCTACCTGGCATGCATCTAATAAGGTAGCTTCAAAATACATTAAGCAAACATTGAAAGGACTAAAGGAAAAGATGAGTACTGTAACAGGATAGCAGGAGGTTCCAATATAATTCACGAGTGCGTCATCTGGGAAAATATTGACAGAAATACGAGGTCTGTCCAGAAGGTATCCAGCCATGTCATATCAAAAATAGAGACATTTATTGAAGAACCTATAAAGAACATGAAGAAACACTGCACATAACACGCTGGAGGCCCCATTTGTTTATCTTAAAGCAGCAATTCCCCTCTTGCCCCCAAGACTCAGAGATTACACCGCCCCCTCCCAGGACGCTCAGTGGAAGTGCATACTTTGGCTCCAGTGGCCCACTTAAAAGACACAGCCACAAATATTTGAGCTTTATGTATCAGATGTCTGCTTAATACACCCAGGACACAACACTGACCCCCTAACTCCCACCAGGCAAGACTCATTGATTTAGAGAATCATCAAATAAAAACTAGAAAGCTGTACAAATCTTCATAGAACAAAGAATTGGGTGTTCATGGATTTTAAATATTTATCACAGCCATTTATTAGGTCCCCTGTCATCACTACTATAAGCACCGACTTCAATTCCCTAGGTGTGTTTACATTCAAATATGCCCCGGCCTCATTAGGTTGAAAACACTAAACTTAGCAGCTGGCCACCCCAACAAGTGGACACACAGTCTGCCACCCCAGTGCATGCCCTCTCTCCACCATTGTCCCCCAGAAACCGTAGGCAGTTCTGGAGAGACCCAGCTTCCAGATGAATTACTAGAGACCCCCACTATGGAACGCCGCGTCGGACCAGGCAGAAAGTTCTACGGCCCGCCCAGGCCTACACGTGACCCTGGCCCTCTCTCTACCCCCTTCTCGAACAGTCCTGGAGGAGCAAGGACAATGGGGAGTACAGTCCCACGTGAAATTACCGAGCCCTTGCCTCTGCGTGGTCCTTGGCCGCTGTGCTCTCTGCAGGCGCCCCTGATGTCACATGACCAGATGAACATTCTCCCTTGGCCGTCCCCACAGGAGCCCGATCACCGTGGTCTTAATTCTCATAGGCGGTCTATGCCACTTCCACACGTGTGGGACCACTGCCCTACTCCTGAGTCACGCAGACCTAACTTACCGGCCTTCGGACCACTAGGGCTCAGCTCCTCCCTGTTCTCAAGACAAAGTCTTCTCTCCTACACTTTTGCATGTTCACAGTGGGTCCTAATTAACTTCCAAAACTCATTGATAGCCTGGTTGCTCCCTGGATTTTATGAGGGAAACCCTCTTAGGTTATACACATGCTTGCAGAAGGCTGGGGTCAAGTACAGGTTAATGTTATTTCCTGAGACGTTGCTTCTTTCCAGTGTATAAACTCAGCTGGTGAGTCTTCCTAGCAGGTCCAAACTACTTCCTCCCTAGTGAGTTTTTCCCCTGCCAACGGACCGTTTTACTTTCTTCTGATTTTTTAGATCTCTCTGAGATCATTTTAAATTTGGCAGAAAAAGCATGTATGCCAAGTTTATATGTCTCTCACTCTGTGACATTACTGACTTTCAAGGTATTTAAGAGAGAAGATGTACATATGCTTTAGGTAACATCAAAACAATTCTTTGTATTTCCTCTCTATTTCTATTCTGCTTTCTCAAGTCAGTGTAAGAAAAAGAAAAAGAAAACAGGGATTGAAGTACCTGCCTTGCCTCTGCTGAAGGCTCTTATGATTTTTTAAATACACATACACCCAAACACACACATACACACACAAACACATGCACCACAACGATGCTTTTCACCTAACAGATATGGTAATTATTAAGTTTGAACACAGTACTAGTGACGTAGATGATAGTCATCCTTTGATTCTCTGGGCAATATTGCTAGACCATTTTAGGAGTCTCCACCTAGCATCATGTAAGGCGAATCCAGTCTCTAAAACAGAAAAGGAGTCTATGTATGTAAGATACTCACATTACAACTGCAATCTTATATCTGAAGTGTTTTGTTGAAAAATCGTGGCACACAATTCCAGATGCAAAGTAAACACCTTGGAAGAGTTTACCAGCTACGATAATGACAAAGTGGCCCCGCCCTCAAATGCTGTTTTATGTAGCCATGCTAATTGGAAGCAAAGCGTAGATGCAGGCAAATAAGAAAAAAAAGGTAAGATCTTCATGTGAAGAGGGACGATACCATTTGCGCATTTTAAATCATAATATTCTTTTGCTGTCTGTGATGTATAGATAGGTATTGTGAGACTAGCTGAACGTAGCCCTATTTTTAATGGCTGACTTATTTTATGGAAATAAATGCCTGTTCCAGTGCCAGAAGGTATAAATAAAAGAATTAATTTAGGATCATGCTGCTCCTAACATGCTTTATTATATGTTATATTATATTCGGCTAACTATCAAACTACAATTTTATGGGCACATGCAACTTAGGCAATGGACAGACAGTGTTATTATTACTGTTTAATCATCCTCCGTGAATCGAGGCAAAGCCACCCGTGGACGGAGGAATTGTCCTTCTCACCCACAGACACTTAAACTGGACACTTCGGGCTCAGATCTTAACAATACTTCCTATTAAGATTCTGTTAGGGTTTAAATAATATTTAGTAAGAAAATGTGTAATTCTGGCAAAAATGAACCTTAGCAAAGTTACCGAAAGCCAACGCACACGGGAGCAGACACGAGACGCACTCACGTCACTTGTTCTGTGACCTCTCCCTGCCAAGGGTGTACGCCTGCTGCAGAAGAATAGTCTATGACAATTACTAGGAGAATGAAGGAGCACAAATATTGATGAACCATTGGAAACTTACTTTATGCTATAGATTGTTAATAAAATGTTCCTTATATCCAGCCAAGTCAGCTACCCCCTCACCCACACCCAGAGTAGTCGCTAACAATAATCCACCTTACTCATATAAGCGTATGTCACCATCTGCACGCACACAACCTAGTTTTAATTTAAAATACAGCATGTCTATTTCCCAGATCAGTTATCTCACGATGCTTAACAAGCTATAACATGACATTGATATCATATGATTTACTAGAGGATGTGATCTTGTGTCCAGAGTTCTGCCACCACCTACAATGCTGCCTGTCATGTCCTTTTGACGCTTGCTCACTTTTTGTTTTATTTCTTTGTGTTTTTAGGATTGTGTTAGTTAGGGTAAGGCTAGGTTCTGTAACAGGTGAACTACAACACAGTAACCTGGTCAATTCCTCACTCACCTAAGGACACTGGGTGGTGGAAAAGCTGACAGCAGCCTCTACCATGTAGTCATTTGGGGACCCAGGATGATTAGATTGAGGCCACCTTCTGCACGTGGCTTCCACAATTTCCCCGAGCATATCCTCTATGACAGCCCAAGCAGAAGGCATGGCTGATCACTGGGGCAGATACCTACGGTTTCGACCTGAAGAAGCACACACCCTTCCACAGCAAGACCTCCACCAGCAAGCGGTGGGGGAATGCAGTCTTTGTCAGTGACTCTAAAAAACTCCAAATGGGGGACCACGTCATGCAAAGTTTAACAGATAATGGTTGAGATGTGTACGGATGGGTAGCGGGAGATGACATTACATTTAACCAAACTGGGGTCGAGTAAGATTATTGTGGGACCAACAACATCACTGGGTTTTAGAGTTTACTAGCAACAATAAATAACTCTCTCGGAGATGTCTTCCTGTCACCTGTGTAATAAATTACAGAGCAAAAATATTATGAAATGTTAAAGTATCATAAAAATTTCCTCTACTTGTTCTTAATAAGTGCGCGATATTTGATTTGGATGATAAGTAATTGCTTTCATGGTATCTGAGTTAGGTGCTAAAAATATTTAGTAGATAATAGGCCTTATGTCAAAACTCATCAGATATTCTTTGAACCTATAAATTTCCAACTCGTATCTCCTCCTCATGGGCTGATTAATTGAAAACCACTGAGTTGAAATATCGCTGCTCTTCCTGTCTCCACCACTGTTTTATACACACGATCTGATCTGCATAAGAGAAAAAATCCGCCCTAGCTACTATTTCAAAAGTAGAGCATATAAATAAGTCCACATATTGAAGACCTAATTAATCAACAAAGCAATCCTAGCAGTAAGCATCTGAAAGAGGTTTTTGTGTTTCTCCTTAAAATACCCTCAAGATTTATAGGCATATATTGCCTGATCTAACAGCTCACAGCTTACACGGAACTCCTGCAGATCAATACAGCAATTTACAGACCTGTCACAGTGTATGAAAGGAAAAATCACTTAAGTTACTCAAGCACTCTTACAGGAAGCACTTTCAAATTTAAATAATAGATTCCTATCAAAGAAAGATTTGTCAAATGCATTTTTAAATAGTTAAGGACTATTTCTTATGAACAAGGTAGGAAGTTCATTTGTTTAGTAAAAGCAATGTTGACATAAAATTATTTCAGGTTTTAATTAATGTATATTTCATGCACTTTTAAGGTTTCTAAAGCTTTTTCATATAATAGCAGTGAGGACGTATTCTAAGCCCCATTTTACAAAACATTAATGTGAGTTGCAGAGAGTGTTTATAATCTGCCCAAATTCACAGGGTCACACATGTGGCATATTCAACACTGACAGCCAAGGGTTCTCATTCCACGGTAACAATCCTTCGGTTATACCGCATTAAATACTTCTGTCACATTGTCAGTAGAATGTATGTTGAACATGGCCAATGCACCTGAACATGAAAGTGACACTCAGCACCTATGTCTCCCCCAAAAGAAATTCAAAATCACATGAGTATAATGTGCAAAATAAGCAGGAGAACAATGTCTGGAAAGCGTGGCTGAGTCAGGACAATAGCAAGGAAGAAATAACAACGCGGACACTTCAGGAAACGAAAAAAAGGAAGAGAGTACATGAAAGAAACCTAAGAGAACAGAGCAGTATGCAGTCATTCATTATCACAGTCTGTTACTTCACCCCACATCGAAGAAGTCCAGCCCTTTCTTCTTGGTACACTCCCTGAAGGGGAGGGACTGGACAAAGAACATGTATGAACGACCCACGGCCATGGTCAACAGGGTGGGGACTGACTGTGGGAGGGGGGGAGGGATGGGCGGAGGAGGGCAAAGAGGGAAGCTTTTGGACAACTGTAAGAGAGAAAGAATAAAAACGATCTAATTATAAATAAAGAAATATACAAGGTCATGATTACTCCCTTTGTATTACAATATTAAAAGTACATAAATAGTAAGTCCTACAGTGAAGCTTTTTAGAACTGGGTGTTCAAAGATAAAAAGTTGGTCATCTGATTTATTTCTGTTCGATCCCAAGATTCTGCCCAGTAGTCATTAGTGGAGGATAAGCCAGAAGAAGCAGGAGACGGGGTGGGTAGGAGGGCAGAGAGGAAAGAACAGAGAGAGAGGAGAAACGAAGTGGCAGGGAGGGGGAGGGAGGGAGGGAGGGAAAGATGAACGGAAGAAAGAGAATAATCAAAATGGCAGCGAGAGCATCAGCCCACGAAATTTCTGGAAGATCGGTGATCGATGAACAAGGGAGGGGGAGTCTCTGCGGTACACAGAAAGGGGCAACAGTGGAGACGCCGGGAACCGTCTGCAAAGCTCCAAAAACTCAGGAGGCAGCCGCGGGCGTGGGTGGGAGACGCAGGTGTGGGCTTGCAAAGGGAGGTGTCCCGAAAAGCACAGAAACGGACCTGTGAGCCAGCCCCGCGTTACCAACAGAAGCATGAGAGAGAGAGGAGAAAACGAAGTGAGGACTAGCGACCCAATTACTCTCGGGGACGGAGCTGGCATGGGGGTGTCGTGGAGGAGTGCCGCAGCAGATGGGGCCGGAAGGAGACAGAAGCCCTTGAGACCCACATCAGCACGTGCAAAGCCGGGTTGCTCTCGCCCGATGCGCTGACGTTCCTCGTCCGCTTCTCTCTGCACGGCCCTTCCCCAAAGCGTACTAAAGTGGGCCCCCTCTGCTGGGAGAGAGCCCCTCCAGGAGTTACAAAAGGGGTAGGATTTCTCCGTGTGACTGGAACCCTAAAGGGCACTGGGGAGCCCTGGTGCTTCCCCCAAGGAGGAAGGAAAAGCAGCAGCAGAGTCTGCAGAGCTGCGTAAGGATCTCGCTCGTTTTCTGCTCAGTTGTGATTTCCATTAAACCAAAGATGGACATAACTGAATTGTTTGCTTTTCTGCTGCTGAGTGCTTTGGTGCAGGCATTTCTGATTTCTTGCTTACTTGTAAAAATATTATGACTTCTAATACAGAATAATTACTTTTCCTTGTAACAAGACTGGAATGCAGCCAGAATATATTAATATCATAGACTGGCTTGACTAAAAGGCCTTTCACACATTAGGTGCATGAAAAATATACCCGACCTGGCTAAGAAGGAACTTTATGGCTAAAAAATGTAAGCTTTTGTACAAAAAGAAAAGAAAACCAGCATGTTATCATCATAAAAATTTTTTTAAATTCCCATCTCGGTCAGTACTTGGCAGATGCCTGGATCCTCCTAGAAGAACCAAACGTGCCCCTCAGCTGATCCTCCTCGATTTCTGCCTGGTTCTGCCTTTAAACGCTGGTGATGCAGAGGGCGCTATTCCAGGTGTTCTTTCTGTGTCACCCCTGGATTCTCCCTGGAGGTTTAAACATCGGCTACGATGACGCCAATCTCCCTGTGGGTGCTGCCGACTCTAAAGCCACACCCCAGTCTACCCTCCCAGGGACCTGGGCCCGTGGCCTTTTGCCTGCGTGTCGTAGAGTGTGTGTCAAAGGACTTTTCATCTATCCCCACAGGCTACCCCGCGCATCTGTGTAATCATCTCAGTCATTTCTCTTCAACCTCAAGTGCTTTTCCACCTCCCTCCTGGCGCGTGGTTTCTGGACGCGGACACGGGTGAGAAGAGGGTGGCGGACGCAGAGAACAGCAAAGACCAGTTCGTCCACAGCAGGGCAGGGAGGCTGATGGGAGAGAGAGGAGGGCGGCCAAGAAGGCCGCTGAGTCGGCTTTGTGGTGGGGTCGGCGGGCATGGTTTTCCCCTTCATTCTTGCTTGCCTGAAGAATACGTACGGATTAGTAAGTGTGTTGGCGATAGAAAATTATTTTTAAATTAACCCATGATTTTTGAACTCCTGGCTTTTGCTCCCCCAGACAAAGTGCTTCAGAGCCATCACTCCAGGTATTAAACCAAGAGGAAGCTGAATACACTGAGGACCAGAATCTTTCTGAAATCATCGAAGAAGGAAGGTTATAGAGCAAACTGTCACCCCAAAACTATACCCCAAACTAGGGAGTGCGCCCGAAGTCACAGCCGCGATCTGCCTCCCCAGCACCTGCTGGGACCCCACCCAGAGTGACTTTGGGGACCAGCTGGGGCTGCTGAGGCCCAGGGTTACGGTGAGAAGTTCCATAAGGCGGCAGGACTGCGGGGACCCTCCCCTCTGCCTGCTCCACTTTCAGGAACCCAGTCAGGTTCTCGGTATAATCGGGGAAAAAATCCTCCTGCCTCCCACAACGGGAAGGGAAGAGCGGCCACTGTGAAGCCCCCCAGGGAGGGCCCATAGTCAACGGCCTGTTCTCTTCTGGAGCACCGGCTTATCCCAGCCGGCAGAGGGGCGCCCCTCCACTCCGGCTCCCCAAGCCCTCCTGTCTCAAAGGGGATAAAAGCCAACAGGCCCCAGGGCAGCCCGGCAAGAGGCTGGGGACGACGCAGCCAGGGAGGAAAGCAGAAGCAGCGGGTGGGGAGGGGCAGGTCTGAAACAGGAGAGACGCTTGCACCTGAGAAGGTCCTTGCCACCAGCTGCAGTTGTGGGGGGTGAACAATGTGGGGGGAACCCTGCACGGGAGGAGGCGGGGGGTACACTGAAAATCTCTGTGCTGTTCTCTTAACTTCCTGTGAGCCTAAAAATGCTCTAGAAATTCTTCTTTTTTAAAAAGTACATGACTAGGGTTTGAGAAATCGGAAAGCCATGAATTTTTCCAGAAAGACGGCTGCTCTCCATCCAAATCCCTCTGCCCCTGGGACCAGGCCGACTATTGTTTCCACCTCCTAGTGGTCAAGTGGTCACAGATTCCTGCTTCATGGGGACAGACGTAGATCACCTCTCAATGGCAGGGGGGACTGAAACACGTGGCCCTATTATTGCTTTGTCAGAAATTATCATATTTTTGTTTTTTATTGGATTGCCTTCCAGACCCTGTTTTAGAAGTCGTATAAGGAAGAGAGACGAGCGAGTCGGTAAGAAAGCAGGATACGCGTTATGAATTTATAGCTACGTCCATGCCGAGTGGTGACAGTGACATTGGGGTGAAGAGTAAGTAGCACTCACGTAGCTATAACGCCCCAGAGACTGGCGATTCAGTATGAAAGAGGGGAAATAATGGAGAGATCAAAACCTGGGTACACTGGGATGAATCGACCTTGCCTTCACCTGGATGTATTATGCTGGACGCAGCAATGTTCGGGGCGATGGGAAAGGTGGACAGTGAGTCAGGAAAAACAGATCCAGTTTGGGAGCAGCTCTGGTAAAGCCAGATGGAAAAAATGTCTAATGGAAAATAGGAAAAAAATACTTAGAAGTCAATAATTATGTATTTACATGGGGGAGTCATCAGCGTTTACGTCCTGGATAAATTTGTGTGTGTGAATAACATGTGTCTCGATGAGGATGGATCGTGGAAAGAGAAAAGGACTGACCCCAGGAAACTGAGCAGCACTTCTTTCTAAAAGCGGGACAAGAAGAAAAGACTCTACAGATGTAGCTCAAGGACAGGGTGTCCTATCATCTGGGACAGGACAGATTTAGAAGAAAAGGCTGTTTGCCCTGAATTTATTATCTTGGAAAGTGCAATAGATTTTGGCTGGCTCCCTTAAGATTTTCAGAGCAGACTCCTTAATGTTGTAAATGGAGGGAGTCATTCCAAACAAGCAGGACCAAAAAATGAACCTCATTGTTCCTTCCTGTGCTGTAGGACTCACCTCTGAAAATGTCATGATTTAAACTGGAAGTGAGGGAATGTGTCTCCCCTAACCCAGCCGCCCCAAGCCTGCAAATAGGATCCTCTTCTTACCATATTCCAGCACAGAAATTAAGATTTTCCTCAGTTTTACTCAAGTCCTAGATTTGGAAAAGGTAAATTAGATACAGACGAGAAACAGTTCCTAACGTGACGTTCAGTGTGTGGCCCAGAACTCGGCCACTGCCCCGCCTGAAGTTCTAGCTGCTGCTGGGCTGCGGAACACGTTTTATTCCCAGTAATAGAAACGATCTCAAGTACATCCACATCCTCAAAGCCACGGTACCTGGCCCTTGCATAAGGCCCATCTTCCGAGTGCAGATCCCCTAGTGAGGACCCACGTAATGATGGATTGGGTGACTGGGACCTCAGGGTCACTGCAGGAATAAACCGACTAAGGCAGCCTCATCTGAGCCTGCACTCAGCACTCAGCACTCAGCCCCAATGGGATTCTCTCCTAACAGCAGAATTCTAGAAAACTCTGTGCATTTAGGAAATCAAAGAGGATATGGCTCACACACACACCTTTAAAATGAATAATATAAAGCATTCCCTCACGTATTGCGGGTATTACATTCCAGACCCCCCGCGAAGTAGGGACCTTACATTTATTCTACACTCTGAAACCTACGTCACTTTAACATACGTATACAGCACCGCAAAATCCCATGATATAGTGAAACATCCGCGATAATTAAATATAATATTTTTTAAAAACCCCGCAATACAGTGAGGCCGCGATAAGTGAACTGCGATACACAGAGGGACGACTCTAGTAATGTAACTATGATCTATGAAAGTAAAAGTACTTGGTTATAAAGTGGGAGGCGTTTCTCTAAGTGGCTGAGCCAGCTGGCAAAGCGGCGGGTCGCTGGCGCCAGGCCTGCAGCCACCGCAAAGGCGGACTGGCTGGAACACGTTCTCTCTGCGACCCGGACACGGTACCGCGGTGGTGCCGCTGTCGGAGACACGATTTAACGAAGCGGTGACCAGCTCTTGGAAGCTGCGAACAAAATCTAACATAATCTCCCTCAATGTAAAGAATTATCCTATTCTTTATAAGTTAGTGTATCTTGAAAACATAAAAAAAATTACCTGTGCTTATATGTCAGAAAGGATTAGGTTCTAAGTTCATAATTTGAAGAGGGTTTTTTTTCTCATAGATAAATGCTTGGAAGGGTCTTTAAAATTAGTTTGCAGCCACTGAACCAAGTAGAAAACCATCATGACCCTGCTAGACTCTGGCACCCTTCCAATCTGCTAATAGTCTCCTCAATTATTGTAATGACAACTGCACCTTCCAAATTCCCAAAATGTTCTTTAGAAAGTTGTGTGATGCCACGGAAAGCCTGTGACTTAGAGCGTCAACCTGTCAGAAAACACGGTAAATCTATTATCACTAGAAACGAGTATAATTCATAGCCTCTCTGTAGCAGCCGTCATAGGACAGGCAAATGAGCCTAATATTCCTTCAAGAGAGAAACAAATCCAGGAAATGATGAAAAGGTTTCTTCACCCAGGGCGTGGATATTACATTCAGCAGAATAGAGGGAGAAAAAGTAAGATTTCAGCAGGCAAAGTCATTTTTAAGAAAGACTGAGTGATTTAAACCAGTAAGAATGTTTACAATTCATGCATCTTTCTTTGCTGCTAAGGAAGGAGAAAGGCTTTAATGTTTCCAGATCCACTGAGTAAGACAATGCTAATGGAATTAAGCAAATTAAAATGAATGATGTAGATGTTCCTGGAAAAAAAAGTGTGTATTCAACACACATTTAAACTTCCTTTTTAAAATGTTGTATTTCTCCATAAAAGAATAAATTGTTAACTCACAACGACCCTGCTTCTCATCACTTTGTCCTTAATTTCCTTCTTCTGTGCTTTTTCCTGGCTAATAGTCCCATACTCAGTGTTGGTTCTGCTTTCTGGTCCTAAAAAATGTTATAAATATAGTACTTATTTACATTCCTGAAAAAAATACTCATTTGCAATTTGTCAACTGCATTTAAAATTGAACTCCTCACTTTCAGTCATTAACACGTTTGTCTAATTTGGAATCCTCTGCAAAACTGAGGAGCGGATTTTCAATTGCTTTGTTCCAGTATTAATAAGTATAGAAATCCAAGAACAGATTAACCCTCAGTGTTTATTCTTTTGTAACTTGACTGTCTGAAGATAAATTATTGATTATTCTGAGTTCATCCTCAGTTCAGCTCTTCACAACCACAACGTGAAAGAGAGAAAAGATTCCTTCAATGAATAACATCAATGTAATTATGATTAAATGGTACCTTTGACAATCACACTGTTGGGTCTGCCTTGATAAACGGTTGTCTTAAAGGTTAAAACTGTTTTATTGTAAAAGACCTCATGTGTTTTTATTATCTAGTATTAGAGATATTAACCAAGAGGTAACATGGGGTATCTAATTTATTCTCTAATAGCCCTAAGAGCTAGGTGCCTATATCATGCACTTAAGTAAGGTTTGAAACCAGAATATGTCTAACCTCTGCATTCAATGTACTTCAGCACATACTTCTTCAGATGCCACTGCGAAGAAGATTCAGGTTCTTCAAACCTCTTCTTTTAACGTTTCAAAATTGTTGCTAAGTTAGAAAAGAAAAAAGAAAAGAAACCGAAGAGGAAAGAGTCTAAAGTGTGTAAGTACCGAACACGTTCCAAGGTTTTGAACACCCGCTCATTTCTCATTCATTCTTTTCCGGGAAACGTGTATTCGATGACTATTTCTTGTCTAATTTGTGCTTGATGCTAGTCCTTTACGATTGAACAGCAGCCTTTCCGTGGTGTTCAGTGTCTAATAAACTGTCGATGAGGGAGTTCTTATCCTTGGGGCTAGAACGGCTGTAACACGACACATGCCACAGAATACACAGCACAGAACGGCCCGCCCAGCCGATGTAAGGGCAGCAGGCACGTTCAGGACGAAAGGGCCTTTGGACCCGCCTTGATGAGCTGGGTGGAGCCAATCGAGGTGTGAAGCGTTGTGTCTCTTGGGGAGCTGAGCGCACTGCCTGTTTGCTCTCCAGCGGGGACCTCCATGAACACATCATCAGCTGGACCCCGTGCCCGCGGCAGTTAGGGGAGCCCCCGAGCCCCCATTCTGGCCAAAGAGCCATTTAGACAAAGCTGGTGTGTTAAAGGTCGGGAGGAGAATGCTTTTAGAAAATCTTTTGCCTCCAGATAAAAGACCAGTTTCATTTAAAAAAAATCTTTTCCTCTGAATAATATTACAGGGTTTTCTTTCTCTTTTTTGAGAAAGCTTTCTAAAACAGTTTTAAATCCACTTTTTTCCTCTTGAACATGAAAATATGTCTCTAAAGGGATATAGCAAACTGCAGCTCGCCCATGAAGGAAATTAGAAAGTAAGAGAATGAGAGTGACTTCCCTAATCATATTCTCCTTTCAATTAATTGTGTATCACACGGTTGGTAGAAGCATGACGGAGCTGGGTCCAGGCTAGGGAGGGTGTGAACATCCAAGCCCTGCTCCTCTCTCTTCCTGTGAACTGAAGACCACCGAGTGTGGGCGTCTGTGTGCTGTAAACTCTTCCTCGGAAAATCGTAATTCTAGGCATAGGAGATTATAAATTCACAGGAACTCCTTTTCAGTACAAATTAAAGTACCTCCCAAGTACCATGCCACAATAATAAGAGAAACGCAGTAAAACTAAATTTGTTAGATAATAGAAAAAGCAGCGAGTATCTTATTCTTTCGCGGAGATAAATAGTAAATAAAAAGACACCTGTTACTTGCAGGTTGTGTAAAATATGTCTGTTTGTTTATATCCCAAAGTTATTTTCACATTCTTGTATCTAAAGATGTGAATTATTCCAAAAAATTAATAATGCTACTTTCAGTAACATATAGATGTTCACATAAATATTTAATCACTGTATAGACTTTTTACAATAGTTCCTTGTATCTGATTTAAAAATAGAAGGTCATTGTCAGCAGCCGTCCGTCTCGAGAGACGATGGTGTAGCTTCTTAAGAGTCTATCTGCACCGCCGAGAATGGCTGTGCAGTCCGACTCGGGAGTGACATGGTATCTGTCTCCTCCCGTGTTGAATCGACATCATGCGATGACGCTGAAGCTACAGAGCCTGGGCAGGGTAATATGGAGGGTCTGCTGTTGCCCATGCAGCAGACCCCCCCTCTCTTTGCAGCTGAAGGGTCCAAGGGAAAGACGGAGTCGATACAGCTTGGGTTCAGGTGCGCCGCAGGAGTTGCCGGTGTTGACTACAACGTCAAACCGCCTTAGGGACTCCGGCTCCGGATTTTCTGTCGGGGTTTACTCCCTTAGCCTTTCCCCTGAAGAGGTATGCCACAAGGCAGCGGAGGTTTTTTGGAGTCAGAGTTTTCCTTCTCTGATGTACCCTGACTGGAAGATCGAACCAGCGACACTTAGCTCGCAGGCCGACGCTCAATCCACTGAGCTAAACCAGCCAGGGCCCTATTTCATTGTGTGTGTATATATATATATATATATATATATATATATATATATATATATATACAAGGTAAGTTGCAATATACTGTATGACAGCTCTTTACTGTATTATCTGTTTTATGAGTTCTGGAAATTTGCTTGCCACATAAAAGAATCTGAATTGAATGCAATACACCTCCATTTTTAAAGCTTATACAACTTCCTAAACCCAATATCACAGTACTTGAACTTGGTAGCGTACTTCTAGAAGTTCTCTTAATAAATGTACTTTGAACAGCGAGCATGATAAAGGATCTGGGTACAAGGGGGGACAACATATCACAGATCAGTTTCTTTTTCGGTCTTTGAAACCGCTTTGTACACACACACATTTACACATATTTTAGACACAAGGAACACGTTTTGATACCTGCCGTGTAGAGAAAGTATTAATTATTTTTTATTCGCTTTATCATTTCATGGGT
Organism: Furipterus horrens; assembly: GCF_987537825.1. Classification (NCBI taxonomy): domain Eukaryota; kingdom Metazoa; phylum Chordata; class Mammalia; order Chiroptera; family Furipteridae; genus Furipterus; species Furipterus horrens. The sequence continues at coordinate 4,075,526 of NW_028327185.1, read as the reverse complement.
GATTGCTATCCATGGGTCAATGATTCATTTGGTGGATCAAGTTCAACACTGAACTAAATGGAATATACTGAACTATACTTCTAACAGCTTACTTTCCAAGTGACCCCACCTGAGGTGGGGATGTTAACACCTTATAATGATGATCATTTTGCAACGTACGTGTGTACCTAATCATCGCGTCATATGTTTTAACTTACATATGTGAGCTCTCATGAACATTTCGATAAAGCTGGAGAAAAATGCAAAATAAAATTGTAAAATATTTTTTGTTTACTTTTGTCGAATTTCTAAAATTATTTTGTCTACTTAACATTTTACTTAATCATCAATAGTGTAATTTTAGCTTTGAAGACTATATATTCTTATTGTCCTCTAGAAAATTATAAAGTCTAGTAGCAAAATAGGTCAGGAGAGTAATTTCAACATTGGAAATCATTTCCCTGAATGACACCTATGATTTCAAAATAAGTACTCCGAAGTTCAACTTAGCAACCAATGTCAGTTACGTCTGTACCTTATAAATTATCAGCATTTCAGAAGTTTACAGGTCTATGATGTTTTAATAAGAGAGATATACAAATAGATCAGGCAAAGTACTATAAGTTACTAATCTACAAGTTCAAAAGGGAGATTTGGAATTATGTCTGATTTCTACCTCTGGAATTTAGTATCTCTCTATCCCATCCTAAAAAAAAAATCAAACGGTAAAAACATAAAACCCATCAACTTCTCATATTGTTGTAAGGGTGTAGGTTTTCATAGCCACCAGTATTGAGACGTGTTGTACTGAACTCGCAGGTTTCTGTCTGTTGGTTTCAGCTCCACACATTGTAGCCATTCGTGTTGTTAACAGCCAGTGTTACTTCTAATTCGGGAGGGGCTGTGGTACGGGGAAGTATCGTTAAACATTTATCATCGCACCCCTGCCAATAACATCACTTTATTGTGGGCCACATTCAATGCAACTGTAAGAAGATGAACTTAATATTTCTTTCTTCTTCAAAAATGTTCCCACACACAGAAGAGGCGCACAGTTTGGGGACAGAGGGAAGAAGCGTGCCTTTGCCTGCGCTTCCGATAGAGTAGTAATGAAAACATCCAGGCTGCCGATCCAGGAGGAAGAATGTGGAAATGTTTGTCTGGTGAGCTCTAATCTGTAAAGTCCTGCTTCAGTAATGACACCGAACTGGGAGAACAGGTAATAGTAAACGCAGAGGCCAGGTGGAGAGTCCACAGTTCGGAAAAAACTTAAATAGTTCTGGAGGTTAAGAAAAAACTTAGCATTTTAAAATTTTTAATTAGAAAATCTGTGCTAAATATTGAAGATAAAAACGGTTGCAGACGTTTATTAAAATACTCCATTATGCGGTATTTATTTGTGTGCGTCTATAAAATATTAAAATGTATGCTTCCTTTAGCAGCTGATATGCATAGTCTACGCTATGTCTGGGGAACTCGAGGATTAGTGATGCGGTTTCCTGAACAGAAGCTCCCCGGAACACAGAGGGCAGGCGGAGCCTCCACGGTTTATCTCTCCAAGCACCTGGCTCTAAGGCTCTTGCAGGTGCACCTTCTAGTCATTCATCAAAAATTGTCTGCATAGACATGGATAATGTTTGTCATAAAACCTATCGACTCGGGAAGCGCTCTTTAGACCGTGAACTGCCCGGTGACGCACGATCCGTGTGCTGCCCTTTCTAACACGCTGCAGGATTATGCACACCAATGTCCGGGGCTCGGGCTCTTAGGACTCTAATAAAGCTGCACTCCGACACAGGAAACTTACTTGCTGTTGATTTATACGCAGCAAATGTGCATTTTTCATTAAAATTCATTTCACCTCACGGAGAGCGCTGACTTGCATCTCAAATACGTACGCTGCCGCAGATGCGGAATTTGCAGGTATTGAAATGCTGAGCATTTCCCTTACCTGAAAGGACCCTCTGATTCTAACAGTACCATTCACTGGTGTCAGGTGTGTTAGGGTGGGCTGCTCCACAGGTAAAGGTGCGTCTTTCCTCGATTGGCACGTGTTTATAAAGGCTTTAACATTAGTTATATAGAGCCTTTTTTTTTATTAACAATGGGCTATTACTCTTCTTAAAAAATCTAATTTTTCTCACTTCCACGTCTGCTTCCTGAGCCCAGTTATTGATGGCACTACAACAGAGATAAAGCTTAAAGAACAGGTGGCAGCGTATTCACAGAAACTTTGGATTTATTTGTAAATGCATTTAGGGAAAACAAATGTGCTTACAGAAGGAAGAAATGGCTAGTAAAGAATTAGGACCACGTAACTAACTGATTCCCTGCAAAGAAAAATACCTGCATGAAAGAGATTCAGGAAAAGATTTAAGATGATAAATGTTTACGAATAACATTCTAAATGTCTGAAGTCAACCTTGCTATAAACCATCTGGCAGATTTAAGTCCTGACTAAAATGCATATGAATTATTGTCACTTAATGGACTATTTAATGGACCTATGAAAAAATTATTTGGCAAAACAACAGGTTTTCAGTGAAAAGAATCAATCTTCCTGAGGATCAGACCTAGAGAGTATTTCCTCATCCAAATATGAATAATGTACAGGATCGAATGACATATTCCTTGAACTTCAGAAAATAAAAGCCCTATTTATAATGTGTAAATAAAAGATATGCCTGCTGGTATCAAAGATAACATTTAGCTGTTTGAGAGTGACATCCAAACTCATAGTCATCCATCACCAAGATGAATACAGTCTCTCTGTAGAAAAGTAAAATTATACCTGCATAAAATTTTGGAGACAGGAAAATTTTGAGCCAAGGAGTTTCAAGGTATATACATTAACTTGTTAAATTTTATTAAATCAATAACCTCACTCGATGATAAGATAATATTTGATTAATATTTCCCTCAGATGTTAAAATTGTAATATATGATAACTCTTAACTGACCAGGAACAAATCCAAAACTGGTGTGTTCTGTGGTTTTCAATTACTATGTTTACTGCATTTTTTTCAGAGTCAAGAAGCTGGCAATGATGATTCTTGAATATCGGTGTGGCATGTTCTTTAATGAGGGGAAATATGTTTTTCAATTATTTCATACTGTTCTGCGACATTATTAGGCTCGGCTTTTTAAAAACATGAAACAAGGTAGAGAAAGGCAAAGAAATTAACACACAATAATTAACCTTGTGAAGGAGATATTGTGTAGGCTGAGTGTAGGACATGCGATGGGTGTACTGTTGTGCTCCTCTGAAGTTGTGATTTTAAAGCCATGATTTGCATATTACGTTATATAATTCCTTTAAGCTGCAGCACCTGGAAACAACATCTATGGAATAACTGCCTTGGTAGCTAAGGCAGGGTCGCGTGCACCAGAAAGACAGAGAGACAGAGGTAGGTCGTTCAATGCCATCTGTAGCTGTAACTCCCTCATCAGAGTATCGTATTCATGAAAACAAGTGTCACGCTCCTTGATGAGACCCCAAATGTAGTTCACAAATCAGCCTTTTAAACTTTGTACACACACTCCTTTATATAATTTTATTAACCAATGTCACCTTGATAAATTAAACTTTAAAACCCTTTATATATAATTTAATTGCTTGGAACAGGGCACCAGAGAATAAGGACAAATAAGCGCAAATATATCAGAGCTACTGTCACATCTGCAGACGAGTCAATACTTCTGGCTCACACACAAACACCAGGGCATGATGTCCACACTCCAGAGCAGGATTCGGCCCACTGTGGCCCACTGTCTGTTTTTATAAATAAAGGTTTTTTGGAACAGCCACGCTATAGCGTAAAGAAGAGTAGTCGTAACAAAAAACAAGAAGCTCGCAACGCGTAACGTGTTTACTATCTGGTTCCCAGACTCGGCTCCGGAGCGCGCCAGCTCCAGGGTGCCACCCAGCACAGCGTTGCTGCGGCCCCAGCTGCCCTCCCAGCGGCTAACTGGGAAGGCCGCCCACTGATGAGCGGGGGGTTACTTGTTGCCATCGCGCCCGATGCTCGCGCTCCGCAGTGCGCCAGTTCTGGCTGTGCCGAGTGTCCCCCGCGTGCCCCCCGCTGAAACCCCCACTTCTCTTTTCTTCGCTGCCCTGGGCCCCGGGACGCCGGTCAGTACGGCCTGTGTCAATAACCCTCGCTGTCCCTCGGGGAGGAGGGCAGAACAGGACACTGGAGAAGAGGGACAGAGGGAGGCTGCTGACACCCACCCACATACACGTTTTCTTCCTTCAAGACGCCTTGGGCGTCGCTGGACCGGAAGTCACAGTTCCTCTCAGGGAGCCCCCTGTCCATCTGGGGGGACCTGTTCCAACCCTCGTTCCTTTACGCGCGGTGCTGACGTGTCCTGACTCAGGGGGCCCGGGCAACCACACAAGCCCGGGCTGTCGTGAGGGCGGGGCCCCATCTGGTGAACACTTGTCTCTTTTAAATGCCGCGCGTCTTGCCCAAATCTCAACCTGCCACCCATTTCCACCCAGGAACCTGACCGACCGTTTCAGTGTTTTCCTGAAGGCCAGGCCTCCAGGTGTCCCAGCCCACTCGCAACCTGGCCGTCCTTAAGGACGGGGCAGCCGAGGTCCCAAGGAATGCAAAAGCGCAGCGCGCTCGTCCCTGAAGTCATGGCTACCGGTGTCCTAGTAACACGAAGGGTCTGGGCTGCCACGTGCTCTGTGGGGAGACTGAAAACTCACAGTCGCTCGGGAGTGGAAGGGCACAGGAATGCGGCAAGGTGATTACCAGAATAACGGAAGAGTCTATTCAAAGACACGTCTTTTTCTTTGTTTGGTCTCCTTTCTTTACCCCGGTTCCTTCTCTCTCTCTCCCTCTCCCCCTTCTCACGCCCCGCTTAGGGAAAAAAAGAGAAAAAAACTACAGGAGAGTTGACTCACTTGTCTCAGAAAATATTTTTATGTCTCTGAGAGTTTTTTTAGAACGTATTTTGAATCTGCCAGAACAGCTTAAATGAACAATGCTTTTTGCAGTCAGAGCTAACACTTATTTGACAAGTTTCTTCCCTTTGACTGTCTCTGAAAGGATTGCTCATCAGAGGAAGTTTATATTCCTCCTCATTTAAAAAAAAGAACGTGTTTCGTGGAGTGAGGATTCTACCTTGAATATATAACCTGCATGTGTCTTATCAAGGTCACTGCATGAGCTGGTCAAAGTCACAGCTTTGGAGAATGTGAAACTGTTAAGGGAACACATAGAAGCTTCTGGAATCGTCAACATGAGGCGCCCCTGCACTCTTGTTTAATCAGTATCAATGGAAAGTAAGAATTTAAGGACAGATCACTGGCCCTAAAACAGTAATTGCCATTTATTCTTTTCTCTACAGACCTAGACATTCAGGTATAGTCTACAGCTAAAAACTTTGGAAAAAAAGAAAGTACAGCAGTATCTATTACTACATAGTGATATTTAGAAAACGTCTCTGTTGTTTTAAGAAGCCACAGTTAACTAGGTCCCCATTAGAGCAAGGAAAACGAAAGCATACGTAGACTTTCCCAGAGATTTTAATTTATAAATTTATACACAAATCACTTAAAAGTCAATATGTGAGCCCAGGAGGTGAACAAATGAGACAGTTTACTGTGCTGCAGATCCTTCATGCGAATTTATCTCAAAGTGGGAAATTTCAAAAAAAATACTCAAATGAAACCTTACATTTACCATAGCTGCATGTGTGTGCACACACATATACATGCCACATGCATGCACGTATACATACATGTAAATGTTTTTATTCCTCGGGAACTTACTAATAATTTATTAAAATTATTGAGCAGTGACCTTGCCTCTGCTTCTTCCATTATGAAGGCCGAGGTTAACTAAAGGAAAAGAAAACTTTCTCCCTGTTTGTTTATAGAACCTCCTAATCCTGGATGGAATCTGGAAAACCACCCTGACTACATTATGTTCCGCGGTAAACGCCCTGGACAGTGAGGTCTGTGCTCCGAAGTAACTTCTGCAAGAAAAGTAATTCCGACCCCCGCCCGAGGTGAGCTGGCCCTTCTATGCAAAGAGAGCAAACACAGTAAAAAGTCTTAGAGCCCAGAGTCCCCGCAGCTTTTTACAAACCAGGATTAAGGGGAAGCATTTGGAGAAAAGCTCCCCAGGGGCCATTAAGAAAATTCGGGAAAGCCGTTTGCAACCTTTTGTTGGTTTGGGAAACTTTCTTCAGGTAACTAGGCTAATTATACTGGGTCCTCTGGGGCAGCAAGATTTGTCCTTCACATGATTGCCAATCCGCTTGCTGCCCCTCTGCAGACAAACAGAAAGAAACCAAACAAAGCCCATCTGGAAGGAACATCTCAGACGGAAACATTTCAAAATACTCGTGTGTGTGCATATTTCTTGACAATTTTCCCAAACGGCAGAGATTCCACATCTCAGTTCCAGAAACTCGGCTTAATGTACCCGAGGACTAAGTCATGTCTGGGCCACCAGGAGTCACTCAGAAAAGGAAAAGGAGCTTTTTCCTGAAAAAATGAAAAAGAGCTCGCGGTAGGGGAAGGGCAGCAGCATCCGCGCAGGAAAATGATTCGCCATCAGAGAAGTGTGCGCGAAGTGAACCCCCTGAGGGCTCCCGAGCCTTCCCTGGCGCCCCTGGGAGGCGAGAACAAGGAAGCAGTGAAATACAAAGCAGACCTCCCCAAATCTCTGAGCCACGGAGCCCCCTGCAGCCCTCCCAGGGAGCCTGGAATGCACAGCAGGCTGAGGACGGCTGTTGGGGGGCTTGCGATCAGGAGAGGGGACCCGCACAGCAATGGGAGAGGGAGAGCCTGGTATTGCACACACAGCGGACACTGCCCTTGGTCCGTCTCCGCGGCCGGCCCGGGGCTGCCGGAGTCACGCAGGGACCAGTGACTAGCCCACTGCGCCCAGGCCGGGCTCTGGGTGGCCATGGGGACCGTAAGAGAATTTTCTGCCACACCCCCCCCCCTCCGAGAACCATTTCCTTCCACATTTACTCGGCATCGGGATGATCTCCCAAAACGCAAGTCAATGGCACCACGACTCTGCTCAAAATCCAGTTTTTCATCTTATTAGTGTAGCAACCATGGGTGACTGCTCAATTACAGTGGCTTTCCCCACCAAAGTACCCCAAGAGTGCTTTCACATCAGGGATTTCGTACTTGCTGGTTTCTCTGCTGATGGTACTATTTTCCAAGACATCTCACGTCCTTCTCAATGTCACTGTAGCAGAGGGGACTCTCATGACAACCCCACATAAAATGGCCACCACCTACACCCTCACCCACCGTATGCCACGCAGCGTTATTATATGGTTCCCCCGATCCCTCGACTGCAGGAAATGTACTCTGTTTATCCCTGTATCTCCTTAGGCCTGAGGACAAAGAAGGCCATTCACCACGCTACTCCTACCACTGCAGGCTGGAGTGCTCTAGGTCTTGGTCCAGAAGACCTTCTTTCTTTTCCTATACAAAGCATGTAGCCCACTATATACTCTCCATAAAGATTTAAAATAGTATGAATGGATCAGCAAGTGAAGGAAGGAGTTAAAGAAACATTTATTACTCCCTTCCTATCAATCGGGATTTTTGTTGCTGATGCAAAAAAATTAATAACATAAATACTCATGTCCCCTGCCCTTGATGGACTGGGGCTATGTGAATAGGTCAAATATAATGAAGAAAGGATAGTCAAAATATATAGTTGACATGGAAGAAAACATAATTTCGAAGAACGTGGCAGAGTAGGAAGTAGTTCACGAAGGCTTCCTGGGAAGGAACTAACTGAGCCCCGTTCTGAAGACACAGTCAGTAAGGACAAGTGGAGAGCAGAAATAACCCAGCCAGAGAGAAGAGCGTACATGTGACATTAAACCATGGAACGTCCTGGCCCGCGGAGAGGGAGAGAGTAAGATGATTCACCCTGCACAGAGGACCGGGGAGGGGTGCCAGCCTTTCTTTCCACGTGATAACTCTCTCCCTGAAAATAGATTTCTAAAAGTTACATTAAAATAACTTTTGGATTACTTTAAGCATCAGTCAAAAAGGTAGTTGGCCCCATTTTCAAGCTCAATTAAGTACCCACCTTTTTGCTTCTTATCTTGATACAGACACAAATAAAAAATCCTCTGAGGGCCTCTAATCCTTTATTTTCCAGCCTCTCAGTTGGCTTGACAAGGCCTCACCCTGAGGTCTTGGATTGACCAGAGAGTGCGACTCAAGAAACCAGAAATCCTCTTCCTGCCTGGCTCCGGCCCTACATTTGGAAATGTCATTTCTCATGTGCCAAGCAAGTATCAAAAAGATAATGTCCCACTGCTGTTTTATATGCATTCCCAGAGTATTAGAAAATTCAGTGCAGAAGATAAATACATTGGAATCACCTTTAAGAAAATACTCATATTAGTGAAGTGAATGAGCTTTTGAGAAGGGGTTTAATATATATTCCAAGATATGATATATATTATTAGCACTAATTATCTGTGCTCCATTAAAAATGAGAGGTGCAGGTAAGGGAATACGAGGTATTCAGATCTCAAAGGGCTCACAAAGGGGAGAAGCAATGCCCATCTCTTTGCTTCAGGTCAGCCCTCATTACTGGAAAATAAAAGCCTCACATACAGCTCCCTCAGGGTAGACAGAAAAGTCAAGTCTGCTTCTTGTAATACTTTATGTCGTTCCACAAGATCGGATTGGAAAACGTTGTATTAGCGTCTCCCAAAAATCTATACAGGCTGATTTACAGACCATTTCAGATGAGAACGGATTTATTTTTAATTATTTATCCTCAAATCTGTCATTGAGATATTTTCACATGTGCGTACCTTCGTTTTCAGGGAGAGCTCAGACAACATATAAATACTGTTGTTCCTTTATGCGAACATAAAAGCACGTCATGAAAGTACCCACCAGTCTACAAACATGCTCTTGACAGACCACACAGTCGTTACGTTGCTGTTTGCAATGGTCCAGCCTCCGGGAAGCGTTCCTGGAAGCAGGCTCATGGCAGCTCTGACGTGGACGCTCATTGGCTTTGTTACCCGGAGCTACAGGAGAAGCTTCAGATGTCAACTGGTAAGTGATTCGTCCTAATGTGTGGGTCCCAGACCCATATATTTTATATGAGATTTTATAAAGGCGTCAGAACAGGTGAGTTCGCTCCCATGTATTCAATATATAGGCAGAGGCTTAACGGGCCCCCCTTATGAGGGAACTTATGCATGGAATTCGTAAAGTGTAGAAGTTGTAATTAAATTTACTGACGAGACGCTCCACATTATTCACAATATTGAAAGCACTAATTTTCTCCTGATTCACAAGCACATATATTTACAATTATAGGGTTGATTCAGACTGGACTCCCACTCAGAGATCTCATTTTCAAGTTCAATTGCATGCTGTTGGAAAACATTTTGGCGAAATCTGTCAAATTATGATACAACCTGCACTGAGTAAAAGAGTCACAGAAGACTAACAGATTTACAATCCTTTCTTTGTTTTTCAAAATGGACCACTGTAATGTGTCACAGAAAAAAGTTTCAGTCAGGAGTGATGTGTTAATCGGTGCCTTTCAGGCCTTAAGGTATTTTGCGACTCAGTTCATATTCACTTAAAAGGTCTATTTGCATTAAAATGAGTTTCCTTTTTCCAATCATGACAGTGTAGATAACTAAAAAATTGGTTAAGCAGTTTTAGACTGGGTCATGAATGAAATATAAACAAGCGTGAGAAACCGGTGAGGAAAACCTACAGCGACAGAACGCCCTACAATGGAAACCTGCGTTGAAACAAGATGTACGTTGTGTCCTTACCTAGGTAGGGTGTTATGTCTGTGACAGACCCCATGGCCACGTTTAACCACGGAAAATAAAATGTTCACCCGGGCACTATGCTAAAGCAAGAAATCTGTTCTGGAGCAGGCTTCTCCACCAAGGTCAGGGCCAGGACCCGGGTGAAGCTAGCGAGCCGAGGGAACAACTTGGTTTGGATGCAGAATTTAAAGGGCATCAAAATACTCGGCAATCAAGATAACGATTTTAATGAAACATCTTAAAAATCAAATTAAGGACACAGCTCCATGCTAAATAAACCAACATTTAAAATACAACCAGGTGAGTGTTACCGGTTTTGCCTTCTCCTTTCTCTGCTTTGCTCCAATCATCAGGAATGAACCAGGGAGATACGTTAAGGACCCTCAAGGCACTGCTGTTTCCAGACTGAAGATCTGGAAACAATTAATGTTAATTGATCTGCTTTCTGTTCATTTAAAATAAAGTCCTTAGATTGCAGGTGGTCAGGGCTGATAATACCTGAATATTAAAAGTAATTAATAACGTATAGGAGTATATCGGGGAAAAAGGGGGAAATGGAAAAAAAGCGGCTCTCAGAAGTCTGTAGCCAACTCAAGCCTGTAAAAACAAATGATCTTCCTTTGAAAAGATTCCTAACACGTGGAGGTATTGAAATCAAGGAGAATTATCAGCTAATTGACAGTATAGTATGTAGTTATCCATCAGTCAGAGACGGGAAGAAGGCATTTTTTCTTTCTGTTATCCTTCTCTCTCTCTCTCTGCCAGATGCAAACAGTAACCACTCAAGCATATGGGAAGTAAATGGAATGTCTCTCTATCCTGTTGCTGAGCACAGAGGATCATTAAGAATCCCCGTGATGTGATTATAAATATTTAAATATGTGTGTATGTATATATTTTTGCACGTGCAAATTTATATGTACAGGGTTTCCATGGCAGCAGAGAGACTGATCTAGGTCAACAATGATCGTGACGGTACAGATTGTGGGAAAAATGAAATAGATTAGCATCTCAGCCTTTTTGAGTTTAGACAAGTTACTTAACTTTTGGAAACAAAAAGAGGCCTTTTTAGGGGCCATGGACTTTTAGACAGATAACTGAAGGCCTTAGGATCGCTGGTTTATTTCCATCTTTTTGCAGCAGATAACTGGCACTTTGGCAGGAAAGGGCCGTTGCCAGAATTATCAAACAGAAACGTGTGGTGGGAAGTTAAATTTGAATTTGAGATCATGAATAATGCGTCGTATATGTGTGCCCCAAATTATTCATCGTTGATCTGAAATTCTAATTTGAGTGACCTGTATTTGAGCTGACAACTGTGCACTCTTGCTTCATGAGGTCCTTGATCTGCGCATTTCATCTGCTAAGTGCTTGTCAGCCACACCACTGGATCCAGGCAACCACCGGCCACAGGCTCACCCGCCCTGCTGCAGCCCAGCTGCGCTCCTGACCCGTGTTCTAGTCCTGACAGCGGGTTCTGGCCCACGGACAGACAGTCCTCACTCGGCACTAGGGATTCCTTCACCCCCAGGTAATCCACCACTTTTTTTATCACACACTTCAGAGACGGATTAAACATATTTTTTACTAACCATTCCCCTAACTTGCATAAGATTGGAACATTGAATCGGAAGGCCCACAAACCATTGCAGTGTCTGTCATATTCTTGTCCCCCACAAACCAGTCATGGCTTCTGGGCGGCTGTCCTTCTGCCACTGAGAAGGCAGGTCCCACCCCGTGCTTGTGAGTAGCGCAGACTCAGTATTAAATATTCCAGGTTTCTACTGCAAAAAAAGGGGGGCTGGGGGAGGGGGGGCAGCACCTCATAACTCATCTTATTGCCACAACAAAGAGCAACATTATGCTTCAAATTTCTGGAGCCAATTTCACATACGGCCAAGACCTGAGGCATCCGCAGAGGTCGTTCCTAAAGAATGCAAAGACCCATGAAAAGAAGAGGACCTTCTGAGGTTATGAGTCATATTATGCTTATCTGGACATCCGACCCTTTCAACTTAAGCTTCTTTGGAAATCTTTGAAAAGTCAACTTTAAAAAATGTATTTACTCATTTTTGGAGGAAGCAGTTAAAAAATGCAATTGGAAAGAAAGACTTGTTTTTTAAGATCAACAGTTTATATGGATACCATTTTTGCAGGGTTCATTTTACTGGTGATCCGTGTATTAATCGGCCTGCCGTGTGTTGGCAGCTGTGAAGGGTTTGTCTAAATCTCTATAGATTTTTCTTTCTTTGTTGGAGAGACTTTTCCACGTGGGAGCCGAGTGCTTTGTACTCTGTGTTAAGACATGGTATATAGATCAGCAGCTGTTTATTTATTTATTCATGAATTTCTTTCACAGTTCTTTGTTTTTCTCTTTTTTAAAGGCTGTGGCAGGTTTAAATGACCTTTGAAACACAAGCATGGCAAATACCCTTTTTAATTTTTTGTTTGCATTTTGAACTCCAAAAGCGTCCTAATTTTGAGCTTGTAGACAGACACCTGTGACATCCTTCTTTATCCCTTACTGACCTCTTCCCTACTCACAATCACTTCTTAATTTGATTGCAAGACTTTTATTTCTACTTATTTAGCTTTGATACACAAAAATTGTATACATTTAATGTATACAATTTCATGAACGTATATGAACCATGAACCGTGACGGCAATCAAAGTAACAGACAGATCCATCACTGCCCAAGGCGAGTGTGTGTGGTAAGGACGCTTAGCGTGAGCTCTACCGTCTCACCAAACACACACGCGTGCGGCAGCACCGCTGGCCGAGGGCATGACGGCGAACAGCAGACCTCTAGAAGTCACTCACCTTGCAGAGCTGAGACTTCACGCCCACTGAGTACCTACCCACCCCTTCCCTTCCATGGCCCCCGAGAAACGGGATCCATCTAGTTATTTAAGCTGTGGCCGTGTCAGGAAACGTAACTTGGGCTAAATCACTCACGCGTCATGTGGGATTTATAAGGCTGCTTGCTTTACACAGGACTTGAGTCTATATTCTCAGGAAAAATAGTACCATTTCCTTCCCCGACTTCTACACGAGAATAAGAACGTGCCCGGTGCTGCCAGGTGGGTGTTTGTAATGAACTCTCAACACACAAGCAACAAAACCAGATTTGTAGCCTTTGCAAATTTGGTCGTAAATACTCCTGCCAAAAAGCATTGTAAGCTGCCAGTCCCTCTGGCCAGAGTCCTGAACGGGGAGGCTCGGCTCCAGAAATCTTGAGTGTGGACAGACATATGCTCCAGCACCTTTCTGAAGGCCTGGTCTCCCCGGGCAGTGAAACAATTTGCCAGATGTTTGATATTAACCCTTGAAGAGGATCTTGGTTAAAATATTAGCTAGTCGGTCTTTCTTACTCTCAGTAGCTGTCCAGTTCTAGAGGAAAGACGGGCGTGGGCATGTTTATATTCATCTTATTTCCTTTAAACCTGTCCCCTTTATTTCCAGGTGTACCCCAGAGTTGGAGTTGTGGCTGCCACCTCAGGTGATCAGCTAACTCAACAATAGAAAGAACTATTTTGGGGCATAGACCCAGACACATCTGAATCGATTACTTTATATAAAAAGGTAAGTCTATACTGTACATACATCATGGATGTGTCTTGAATAATCATGGTGACTCCTCTGAATACTTAGTAAATCCACATTACACATCACACATGCATGATGGGATCATCATTAAATAAACCTGAAATATTTGATACATTCATTTAATACTCATCATCTCCATGTCTTTGCGAGGACATAGAAATTTCAGATTAGCCTCAACAATTCGGGTACCATTTATCAAATATAAGATGTAAGCAAATGTATGCCGGTCACAGAGTTTAGTTTATTTCATTTCTTATTTGTTAAGGATAGATAGAAGATAAGAGAATATAGAGGGCGGATAAAGGTTGAATGTAACAAAAAAAAAAAGACTATTGGTTTTTGAAAATGTGAAAAGAATCTGGATTTTATTTATGTCTATTATCTAGGTCCCTGTTACAATGACTAATCAGGAGCTGACTACATTGTAATTAGAGCTGAGCTGAAGAACACATCAAACAATTCACCATTTATATTATAACATAGCTTATCAACTCACTAAATATACATTAATAGGGCACTCGAAACGACGCATTTGGTATTTCAAAGGAAGCATCCCACATCTGGGGTGATTTGAGATAAATTATTTAGTGCCCTGACTTTCAGCTGTTTTTGGTGAATTTTATTTTGCATAATACTGCAATCATCCCCTGAGTAAAAATGTTAATGTAGTGGAGGAGGTTCATCTCCATCTCTGGAGAATTCTAAAAAAAAATAACAATAACAATACAATCAAGAAAAGAAGAGAGAACCCAAAATTTGAGGTAATTAGTTCTGAAGACTAAAAGAATGTTGATAAACTGTGAGATTATTGTAAAATTAAAGGTTTTAATTAACATTTGGGTTTTGAATTTTCATTTTAAACATGGAATTTCACTGAATTTGTCTCGTAAAATCATCTTTAGTATAAAATACTGCTCCCATAACATAATAATAATAATAGTAGGCTGATCTAATTGTTATTTAATACTACAAAATGTCCTCTGATTCTTCTGAATTTAGGAGTAACATTAAGCAGAATGTACTTCTGAGATGTCAGCTTGAGGTTACTCATATTTGCCCCAATTTTATGAAGCGGTATGGGAGGCAAGTTCTGGAAACTATGCACCGTTTGCTTCCTGCCAAACTACAGTATCACCTGAGAGCCCATCATTCGATTATTTGGAGGCACTTGGGGGGAAAAGGCACCGTCAAAAGGTATTGTTGAGAACTATTAGCTGAAGACAAAGAAAGAAAAACTTGATTCATTTTATTCTGCGATATGGTACTAGAATAATCAGATAAATGATACAACTAAATATGAGATATATCGTATTTTTATTTAGCAAGTATTATCAAAGTATTTCCTATAAATATTATTGAAGGAAATGTGAACTCAATTACAATTACGATCATAGTAACTATTATTTATCAAACTCATTCTGTGCCAGGGAATGTTTTAGTTCTTTGAATCTCAGCTAACCCAAACAAAATTCCTAGGATGTTACGTGTTGTTACTTATTTTCATTTTAGGGACAGGAAACCGAGGTTAAAAGCTGCAAGGTAACCTGCTCAAGGTCGATGAACCAGCAAATGAAGGAACCTGGTTTAAAACCCAGGGGATCCGATATCATAGGCTGTGCTGATAACTTCCAGGCTGGTGCCCTGAGGGGAAGACTGAACTGAGAAAGGTCACCTAGGTGCCCTTGAAGGGCCAGTGAGACGTGGAGAAGAGACCACATCTTTGTTTCACATACTTCAGAAATCTCAACCCAGATGAACACGTGACAATAACAAGGAGAGCAAACTTGTTGAAGATATGAAATATATGTCTTCCCTGTCAGATCTGCTCAACAATGAAACGAGCTTCCTGACAACGCAGTGAACATCCTACCCTGGCAACGGTTCAGAAGGATATTGATGACCATCAGAAATACTGTGGACAATTTCTCTGCACTGGGAGGAACACTTGGGTATTTTTCAATAATAAATCTTATAACAAATTTTTCTATAATAAAATCTTCAATTGAGGATCTAATTTTTGAAAAATTAGTGATGCCAAAACAGTAAGTTCATTTCCATTTTTGTTCTCCAAGCGCCAATAACGGTCGTCAAACTTGAATGTGAAGACGTGTCCACATACATAGCGGAAGAGGCCAAGTTCACTACTGAATGATTTGAACAATTCTAAGCAAGAAACAACAACCATTTCCCCCACGACATCTCTGAGCCTTAAAAATAGCAGTGGTGCTTATTCTGCTGAGGATATTGGTTCTGAGTCACGTCATTTATCACTGCATCTCTGTGTATAACACAATTTATCTTTAGGTCCATTATGAAATATTGATAGGTGAGTGAATGATGTCACCCAGAAGACAAAAAGATATAAAGAATATAAATCACGACAAAGTATCACAAAACACATTGGGAATCATTTTGCTGTCACTTTGCATAATTTCTGTTTCCAAGACTGTCCTGTAAATCTCGCGTCACTTAACCAATACATCCCTATGACTATAGCACCATTTGATGAGGTGGGACTGTTTTAGTTCCTAATCTCACTGAAGAATTTTACGGCTATGGTTTCATCTGTTTGTTATGCACCCATATGATACCTGCTCTGTTCCCGAAGGCACCGCTTCATAACGTAGGTTTCTCTTAGCTTGGGTTCCGAGAGGTATTCACTTTACAAGACATTATTTCTATCTGCCAAAGGGTGATTTCAAGAAGTACCATCATTGTTTATTTTTCAAAGGGATAACTTCTGATGTTTATTTAAATAACAGGCCAGCTTTCCTGTGTGTCCCATCCAGAGTGCTCATGCTGTGAAGCTCTCTCTGTAGGCACTGATGCTATAAACAAACAGGACAAACACAGTAACAACCAGCCAGGTAAATTATCATGAAAATCTGTTGAAAATGTTGGGAATGACAGCTTATACTGACCCATCAAGGCCCATCATTATAAATGAAAATTAAATTTGTCTCATGTTTAGCGCCAACCTGTGTAGAAGGCCATTTCCTAATATTTTCACTTACCTCTTATCCCAGCAAAGTTTTACATCTTTTTTCATAAAAATACAAAGCTTAGGTATGTTTCCTGGCAACAGTGAGCTACAGTTAAAGGGAATATACTCATGAACATAAAGAAGATTAATTTTTCCTTTTTAGTTTTTATGTCTGTTTGTTTTTCTAAATTTACTCCCATAGAGGCATTACGCTTCATATCAATGAAAGGTCTGTATAAATTTCTTTTTCTTTTTTTTTTTTTGGAAACTTATAAATCTCTTAGAATTTATTAAAGCATGTCTGTGTAATTCTGGACGCTGGGCGGGGGGATGAAGATTTTAGGGCTCACCCCACATCTGTTTAATCCATGTCTGGGGATGAGGGGTAGCACCACCTGAAGTTTGCAAAGAACACTAGTAACCCTTCTGCAGTCTAAAATACCACGGCTACAGGCTAAATGTTTTCAAAAACCCATTGCGGTGTTATATGTACACACTGTACGATACTAAAATTCTAGGTAACTTTTCATCTCACTATCTTCTACTGCTTGCAAAATGCCTGTCAACTGAAAGAGTCTGTCTTCTTCCCTTCTGCGGAAACTTTAAGGAGCTGCGTGGCCACTTGTTACTCTGGCTTCCCTTGTGGAAGCGACTGCGTCAGCGTGACTTTGAAAATAATTTCCGTGACGACAGGAAGCATGCTGGCCTCTGGGTCTTCCTAGAGGATCCATAAAGCATCGGTGTTCTCCCGTTCAGCTCCAAGCGTCCTCATGCCTCTCTTCCAACCTTCCCTGTGCATTTGGGATTATTTTTGTTGCATAATAAAGGTTTTGACCGACCTTTGCTCCTGCCTCTCCAAATCCCTGGAATTCCCCGAGTTATAGAAACATTTTTGTTATTCCTCATTACAGTGAGTTTATACTAATCAGCTGCCTCAGGAACAGGGCTGGTCGCCAGAAGGAGCGGCCACTCGCCGTGTGATTAGAGACTCTGGGGCTTTGCACCGGGCCAGCGTCCAATGACACAATCGAACATGCGGCGTAAGGACCCTCCAGTGCGAAGTCCGGGACTGAAGCCCATGGGAGCCGGCTGGTTGGCGAGCACAGTAACAGACCACGAGAGTGACGTGCCCTGATCCCCAGAGGGGGCGGGCTCTGCCTCTGAAGCCCCGTCAGGCCTGACCGTACGTGTCTCTTCACTGGGCTGGTCACTGGGCTGGTCCTCTGCGTCTTCTGTAACCATACTGTGCTTCTCTTCCAAGTTTGGGGACTGTCTAGGGAATTATCACACCAGCAGGAGCCATGGGAATGCTGAATTCACAGCCAGTCGATCAGTGCACTGGCCAAAGGATCCCCAAAGTGCAGCTTCGGCATCTTAAGTGAGGTCAGTCATACTGGGGACTATGCCTTTGAACTGGTGGGGTCTGCACTAATTCCTGTGATCTGCGTCAGAAATGGTACTGCGGTGCCCCGGTGACAGAGGACGCACTTCTGGGTAGGCCCCACCTCTCAAAGGGACATCAGCAGCACCGCAGTCACACAGGCCGTCCGTTCCCAGAGCTGCCTCCCAGCGTTACGCCGAGAGCCGTGTGGGGTCCAGACCGAGAATCAGCCAAGTCAAAACCTCTCAATCTTGAAGTAGAGAGAAACGATTTGGCCTTATCCACACCAAGGGCATTACTGCCTAGCACAGGGTTAGCTACGAAACGAAAAAGGCAGGCAAGTCAAAATTGCTGCCACTCCTCTCCCGTCTGGGACATCACACCCTGACGTCTGAGGATGAAGGGAGAGACAAAGGTCTCTGGATGTGAGCTTTGGGTAAGAATAAGTCACCCACTACCCCGTAAGTCACTTGGTTTAAGAAAAACGACAGTGTAAACAGACGGAGGAAAGGAAACTGTCCAGCCCTTATTGACTGAATCAGTTTATGCGCAATTCTAATGAAAAGAAACACTGGAATTAAGACAATCCCGTGAAGAACCTGAGCTTTTTTACCAGGATAAAACGTGGCCCGCTGTCCACAGCTTCCAGGCTGCCCGGGGATGCAGTGCCAACTACAAAACCGCTGTTCTTGGAAACAGAGTTAATGCTTTCAGCGCTGGGATAATTTTACAACATTGAGTTTTGTTTTCTCTCTTAACATGGCATCCGTAAGTCATTGTGAGGCTGCTGTGCTGTAGTTTTCATTGCAGGGAATGTGTCATGGGGCTTTAATTTCCTAACAGTGTATTATTTTTAATTAAATATTTTATTATTTTATCATTGCATACCAGTGTCCCTTGCTAAAAAGAAAAGAAAATGGGTCATAGTCTTCTGTTTCTTTTACGATAACCCAACGTTTCCAGTACTTTCTATTTGGCTTTCAGCCTAAAGTTATTCAGCTCAATGATGCAATTTGTCATTTCTATGTGTAACTTCCAAATGATTTTGATGCGTCTTATGCATGTAGAATATGCGGGACATGTCCCTGAAGATTGTGAGAACACATTTTTGAATTACAAGGTGAATTTTTATTCCTGAAATATTGACTTTTTTACTCAAGAAATAATATTGAGTGCTCCGTGGATATGAGATGCAAAAGGAGTACCCACGGAGCGCGAAGGGCGGCTAAGTTAGTGCTGACGGCTTTGCTCACCAAGAGGCGATTGCGAGACCGATCCGGGCCCTTTGATTGCAGGAACACTCACCGCCATGCCTGGTCCTCTTGTATAATGAAGTAAGTAGTTTAAATCATCGCCTTCATCGGTAAGTCTGGGATCGATCACTGATCCAGGGAAGAACTTCTTATGATGTTTATGCAGGGGATAGGAAATAAAGTTTTCTTTTCTTCCCTGTTCTCGAGACACCTAATTGCAGACTCGCGGTCAAGGCATGAAAAATAGAGAGAACAAAGCAGTGCGTACGTAAGTTCTAAATCCTCTGGCACAGACTTACAAGCTGTAGGAGTCCAGCGAAGGGAAGGACCGGTGTGACTTAGGATATTTAAGGATGATATTAAGGAAAGCATGTATTTGAGGTTCCATACTTTATTCTTCACGAGCGTGGAAAACCCATTTTAGATGAGGGATGAGAAATACTTCATTTCTGCACTCCCCGACTTGATCTAACACTGTTCTAGCCCTCAGCAGATTTGCTCGAAAATGACTATGACCTTGAGGAAGGTGGCCAGCCAGCCAGAAGGGAAGTGACCCAGTGATCAAACCAGACAGAAGAGTCACCAAAGGAACAGAGCTGTGACCGAGCATGCCAGTTCAGGGCCAGCGTACTCATGACCTAGCTTCGACCAGAGAGGAGGGTCTGTGGTAAATGCAGTGAGAAAGGCTCCCCTTGAAGATGCTATTTGATATCACATTCAACCAGAATTACTTGTAAGAGATGAAGGTTTTAATATTGGCCATTTCTAGTATATTATTTCCCTCCATGTCCATCTAGTTTTCCTTAACTGACATGTCAACAGACAGCTGTGGAGATTTAGAAACAATCTGGGAAAAGATATGACAGGATTCTTAAAAGCGCATCGCTCATCAAGACACAGGCATTACTGAATTAATGTTTTGCTAGACAAGCATATTGTTCCAACCGGCCTGATTTTTTTAGAATACGCATTGTTCCTACTATTTATTTAGGGTAACTTCCTAAGCCCTCTGGCCCCTCGTTGCCCTGTTCTCAATCCTGGGTGGTTGGCCATAGTCAGAGTCGGATTGGGCAGGAAATGGGATTGGTCTGGACTGGCACTGCACCCATAGAGGAAAGCACTAGAAACCAGAAAAAGACAACTAAGTCAAGGGTATGTAGGCTGGGTACGCACTGGCTTCAGAGGTTGGCTTTGTTAAGGGTGTGCCAACATACACAGAGCACAGAAGTTCCACCTGGTTCCAGAACAGGAATCTGGGCAACAGCTGAGTGTGAGCCCTGGTTCTGCAGAGTCTGGTCTATGGCACGACCAGCCAGTGACTGCATCCCCCACCCCCATGGAGGGGAACTGACTACGGGAACCAACAAGAGCAGGCCAAGGTGCCCGGGCTGTAGCCAAAAGGAGGGAAACAGAGGGTGGATTAGAAAGGGTTGCAAATGGAGCCCCTTAAAGATGTGCTAAGCTGGCCCTGGATGCAGAGATACGAGGCTTGTTTGAAATTAAAAGCGTCTCACCGTTGTATGATGAGGGGTGACCTCTGCCACCAAAGAGCATAGAAATGACATCTAGGCTGTATCGACATAAAGACAGGAGAACCACACCCATATTAATATAATTTGTGTTTCCAGAACTAAGTAGAATGAACGCCGATCAACATAAGCCATCATAAGAATTTTTTTTTGAATGTTTAAATGAGGAAGTAAAACAATTGATAAGTAATGGCCCTGATCTTTCAGGCTAGTTGACATGATTCCAACTTCCACCAGATGGGGCTGAGTCTAGCTTTTCAGCCAAGCAATGAAGGCAGTAAATTTTTCACAGGCTCAACAAAACATAAGGCCCAGACAGAGAGTAAATACTTGTTGTTTCTCGTCGTACTTGGCTTTGGGAACTGAAACCATCTGCGCCGCAGCGACTCGGTCCTGTCTGGGGAAGGGATGGCTGAAGCGGCAGATTACCGTTTGCTTCAGGAACTTCCTAAAGATCAATGTCTTGACAAGAATCTACTCACCTGAGCAAACATCGCTTTTCAAATAGCAGTTCACTTACTTCTCAACACTACGTCCTCACTGCGTCCACTGATCCCAAAGGACTCTCTCGTGCATTTTGCTCCATCCCAATCATTTGTTTACCTGGGAAGATTCCCCGAACCGACCTCGGGTAAGACTCTGACAGCCTACTCTGAACTCATCCCTTTGGAATCTCTTCTAAGACTCACCCCTTCTGCAGTGAGTTTGCATTAGTTTATTTTCTGTGTTTTTTTTGTAGGTTGCCTAATGATGGTTTGGTAAATTCAAAGGCTTTTTAAAGCTTGATGCCTTTCAAGTCTTTCTTCTTGGCCACATCACTAGTCCTGGCTCTTTGCAATCAAGTTGGTTATGTCGTTATTCATAACAAGAGGGGATGTATTGATGCTGGCATAAATTACCTTAAACTCAGCACTGTATAGCATAAAACGCTGAACAAACTGCTTTGATTATATGTAGTCATTCAGGAGACCTCTCACACAAGAAAAATGACCCGGTATTAAAAATGGCTGAGAGGTAAACGTGGTTTTTAATGTGGGAATGATCAAGTTTAAACAATGTTGTACATGCATAATAAATAGAAACCAAGCAACTAAACTATTATTAGTTATCATGAATAATTCACCAACTACAGCATCATCAATACTAGCAAGAACTAAATTTGTGAATTTAATTAATGTTTAACAAAGAAGAACTATACTGCCCTATAGAACAAGTCATATGACAAGGAAGAAAAACACAATGTTTTTATCATTTAACACTATTAAAATTCAGGTTCTTAAATGCTTTCCTGGAGTTTCTTCTTCAACTCGTGATTTGCAAAATACTGATTAGCAAACTAAATTCTAGCACCTTTTCAAATTCTACTACTCAAATACTATTTCTAGAACATCACATCTTTCTTAGCATCCATCTTTATTTAGTATTATAAGAACATAATACTAAATAAATTACAATGCTAAATAAAAATTTGTTAATATAACGTTAAAATCTACATAGGGTTTTCTAAAGCAGGGAGTCAAGTCTGACCTATGAGAACTACAACCATCAACAGCCAGAGACTTACTCTCTAGATAATCATGGCTTTACTCCTGCAGGACACTGTTGTCTGGGATGTGAGATTGTAAATAACATTACCGTTTGCTTCAGACACTTCCGGAAAATCTACGTGTTCACAAGACTATTCAGGTGGCTCTCCTCGGGGTGCAAGTTCCTTCCCAGAACAACAGCTCCCTCAACCAGGCCCATCAAACATCTGCCCACTGTTCAATCACCCGCTTCACATACCTTGCCTGGCTGTGTCCGCTGGTCCTAACCAAAGTCACGCAAACCTAAGTGGCTCTCCATAGAAAGAATGCTCTTAAATTGGCTGCAAAGGCATAGAAGGCTGCTTGTGCCCGCTCCCTTCATAAGGACAATGACCTTCCTTGCTGCAGTTGGCTGTAAACTTGACTTTTCCTGATCCATCAAGCACATTTATGGGTAATATCCAAAGGCAGGGAAACAAAAATTTCAAAGAGATGGCTGCACTCCCATGTTCATTTAAGCATCATTTGCAATAACCAAGATGCACGCACACGAGTTAAGCATCCTTGAGGCTGCATGGATGACCCTTGCGGCATTATGCCGAGTGGAGATGGTCAGACAGAGAAAAGCAAGCACTACATAGTATCACTTACATGTGGGGTCTAAAAAGGCCACACTCAGGGAAACAGGGAGTCGCATCAGGACTGCCGGGGTCTGGGCAGTGGTGGGGAAGTGGGTATTTACTCTGAGTAAGCCAGTATGTTTTCCAAGGAATTCATCATTCACTAAAATTAAATTCACTTTCAAATTTTATTTCCAACGTTAATGATTAAGGATTAACAAGTGAGTGATTTTCACTTGACACTGCCTTCCATCTGACTTTGCAGAAGAACTTACATACCGCAAAATAGGTACCTAAGTCGAAGATGATGTTGTAAAAACAATTTTTATCAGTAATTCCTACTGGCGTACTAATTGAATCAGTCTGTGAGACGCTAGCTTCCAGAAAGAACACTCAGTTGTTCGGAGATCACACCATTCCATCTTTGGAAGAGAACGCATTGGAAAGTTTCAGAAGAGGCACAGTAGAATTTAGAGAGTGGGTACAGGGGGGCAGTCTCCCTTTGATTTCTACGAGTCGGTTTCACTTTTCAGTCCTCATGCAAATGTGCCTGAGGTGCTAACAATATTTAAACAACAAAGACACCCATGTTCACTTGTTTAAGATCCTAATATAATTTATATTAATCGTGTTATTCTATAAAATCTTTTAAAATATATTTCAGAATTACACTTTTGACGCTGCTTTTTAAAATTTCCAAAAAGTACCTCCGGGCGCCATAAGAAGTGTTATTTGGCGGGACGGAGCGAAAGGAGGATGCTTGAAGAGAATTGATTTTATTTAGGCCTGACGCACAATTTCCAGTTAAGTAAAAGACCATGGCGCTCAAATCACTACTCATTATCACTAGGGCTGAGCAAATTAACTCAGCCAATTGACTGTCGGGAAAATAAATCCCTCACTGAGGTCTATGAATGTTCGATTAATTCTCTTTCATGACCTTCCCTTTCAATCTCATGAACCCTTGAACTTACATGTTCAGAGTGACTCTCAAAACACAGCAAAAAAAAAAAAAAAAGACCATGAAAAGTTTCCTCAGTAGCTTTTAATAGTGATGACACTATTTTGTTACAAAGATGTGAAGAACATGCGTGGACCAGTGTGCATTACAGATGGTCTGACTGTCACAGCAGGAAACCCCTGGAAAAAACGGAGGAAATCACTGGGTGCTTACTGACTGGCAGCGCTTTTTCGGGTAAAGGAGATCATTTATCGGGCCCATGCGCACGGCTTACAGCGTGTCAGGCTTGGCCTCTGCAACTGACCACAGCTATTTTACCTGAGCCCAGCCATCACCTCATGAGATAAATAGCATTACTAACATACTTATGAATTAAATACTTAGGGAGGGTAAGTGAATTTTACAAGCCACAGAGATATTAAGAAATGAGAATTTAAGTCAAGCATACCTAACTTACAGGCAACTGCTCCGTGGTCTCAAACCCCATGCTTTTCCACCTGTTCTGCAGTCCCAGTAAAGGAACCGTGGGCCAAGCTCACGTGGCCTGCTCCATGGAGGGGGCTCAGATGAGGTGAGCAACTGCTACTCTGTGTGAGTTCACTTCACTGGATTTTATTTCAGCAGTAATCTGATGATAGCAATAAAGAGGTAATAAAACATGTATCTTTGCCCCAAAGATCTGGTATTATACACATTACATCCATGTAATTGGAAACTAGAATCGTATTTGGTTAAGAAATAACATGAGGCTCCCTGTTTAGTTTTTTTTAAAGAGGGGAAAAGTGTTAATATCTAATGTATCATATTAGAAGCCCTATAATAATAAAGCCTAATGTCTGTTGTTGAGAAATCACTATTTCAGGAAAGACGGGAAGTGCCTTCATGATATTGTCCCCCAGTCCCTAAGCTCACATAGCTGAGGTTATGGCTGTGTGGACTTAGTATGCATCCATTCGCTTGCACCACAGTATGTACACATGATAAGGGGCACCTACAGGACAGGAAGAGTGACTTCTTTCCAAAATAACTGACATCTTTACGTTAGCGCAACCCACAGGCCTATCGGCAGGAACTGGAGAGCAGTGTTGTTACGTCAAGGTCTCGGGCCCAAGGACTTGAAAATGATCGGATAACTTAAGAGCCACACGGCACTGCGTTTCAACTTGACCATGGTGGATGCCACAGGCTTCCAAAGAGAGGAGAGAATCGTACTGCCCTGCGTTTCATGTCCACAGAACTGGGGAGCCCCTGGGTGTTTCTGCACCCAGTATTACCACTGATGCAGTCTCAAAAAAAAAAAAACAGTTGTTCTGATTAAGGAAAAGTGTCTAAACTGCATGCAATATGACAGGTAACGATGCTGGGGAGGGTGGGAACGGCCACTGCTCACCACGCCCGCACCTCAGCTCACAGGTAACAATGTTAGGGAGGGTGGGAGTGGTTACTGCTCGCCACATCTGCACCTTAGCTCACGTAAAACGCACAGTGCAGTGGTTTAAGACAGACCTACAGCAGAGCCGTGGTAGAAAAAATGCCCGCATAAAGCCCATTTTTCCAGGTTCTAATTTGTCTTGTTTCTTAACTACTGTCCTATACATTTATATAATAATCTAAAATAATGGAAAATAAATGATCCGTTTTGGGGTATTTGGAAAAACTAAAGCCAAGTAGTGCCAAAGATCCTATGTGATAAGACAACTTAAAAGAATACAAACATCTCTATTTGAATAGAGAATACATAAAATCATCTTCTATAGAAAAAATCTATCTAAATTGTTTCAGGAATAAATTTTCATTTGCATCAAGTGACATTTTTATATTTACATAACCCTTTAAAGAGCAAGTCCTAATTAAATCTTCTTTCAAGACCCCAGAATATTTTTCTTTTCACCCAAGAATCAGAACAAGCCATTTCCTCCGCATAAATTTGTGATCCTCTTATAAAAAAAATATGTAAAGTGCTCTGAACCAAAGTTCAACTCCAAACTGGGCCGGGTGTCCTTGGATCGATGCCACAAGTCCTGGCCAGCTCTGCCCCCACACAGCCCCGCGCTGCCCCGGTGGAGGCCCGTCAGATTTCCAGGGCACTGAATGCTCTTGGGTGTCTTCACTTCTGATTCTCTGCGATACGAATTCAGAATCTATCAGTTAATTGTGGTAAGTACTGAGATGACTGGGGATGCTGTTTCCTTCGTAAATAATGCCCTCTTTTTATGCGATACTTTAAAAAAAAAAAACAGCAAGACACTCGGAGTATTCTTACTCATTTACTGAAGACCAGGGTTTGGTTTCATTGCTGCTGCTGTGCTCAGCTTCCAGGCCGTGCTGTGAGGTGGAACATTTCACTATCCCAGTGGAAAAGGAGGAGAATGAGGCACAGGTCAGTCCAGCGGCTGTCACAAGGCAGCGGTCACCCAGCCCTAAAATGGCAGCGCCAAAAACTGAACCCCAACACTGGGTCCAGATCCAGGCTCCTAACCACCTCCCCAAAATGCTTCGGAGTGTGTCTTACTTATACGGTGCTTATTTATCGGTTAAAGAGAGGAGGGATCATTACAAATTTGATTCTACAAATAGCATTTCTAAAGTCAGTCTAAGATGTGAAATAAAACCAACTGAATTAAAATGCAACTTAAGCAATACTTTATGATTCATTTAAAACTCAACAATCCCTCGGATATTCATAGACTATCATTTCAGGAAAAACTGCAGAATTTTGACATCTGTTCTTTAATGTTTAGTTCTGGGTTAGATTTAGTTTGGAAGAAATTATCATGGTTGAAATGTATCTTTTTGCCATGTATCATAACTTTCTATATACATCTTAATTCTTCTTTTACATTCATTTTCTTAAACTTCTATTTCCAAGTGACAATCTATTTTCATCTGTCTCAATCACCTTTCATCTACTCTGCTTTTTTTGCCTGTTTTTCTATGTGCAAGGAAAGTTATATCTATAATTTAGAAGGGAAGTAGGAAACAGTGATTTATAGGGGACAGCAAGAAAACAAACAAAGAAACAAACTTGGAACAGGGTGCTCCTTCCGGGGCTGTGTCTGCGAATCCCTGCGGGGCTCATGGCTGGGAAAGTTCGCATCATTGTTTCAAGTGTGAACCAGTGGGGCCCGTGAGTTGGGCGGCTTAGGGAAACTAGATTTGCACTTCCTCACATGTCCTTCCAAACAAGACAAGAGGCTCCGTGTTGGTGTCATTAAGTTTCCCATGTCCCTGCCCTTCAGTGTCCTAACATCGGATTCAAACGACCTGTGTTCAAAGCAAAGCAAATTTGGCTAATCAATACCTGGGTCACGTCTAGCAAGCTACCTGGCCTATCTGTCAATTTTCTCATCTACTGAACTCTGAAAATAAACAGTTCCTATCTCCTATGGCCACTAGGTTCAAGTGAGATAGTGGTTATTTCACAAGATTATTCATCTACCATAAAAAGTCTGTTGATTATTTTGCTATATATCTGTTAATATTGCTCCTTGTTTCTTGCTGGTAGTGTAACCTAATTACACAGACTATTAATTTCCCACCAATTATAATAATAAATAACAGGAATAACTGCGTGTCCCTGTATTGTTAACTTTAATGATAATTTTTATTCATCTTGGTATAATTAGGATATTATATTATGTTATTATATTATGTATCATTAGAGCAGTGTCCAACTATTTGTATTTAATAGGGTTTAAAGCTGAAATGAAAGTTACATTTGGTCAAAGACTACGTTTATACCTAAGGAGTGCGTCACCTTTTCACTCTCTGACGTACGAATCCGGGTGAACGACACCCCTACATTTCTGCAGTGGGAACAGCTTTCTGTGGATGGCGTCTGCCTGTGTGAATCCCCCCTTTAAGGCTATTAGATTTGTTTCGGTAACGAGGGGAGGGGAGAGGAGCTGCAGGTGAAGTAAGTCACAGACAGAACCTGAGACTAGGTCACCGAGGAAGTCCAGTTTAGAATTCTAAAATCAATTCAGAAGAAACTTAGCAAGGAACTTATCTGCTGTGTTCAGTGACTACCAGGTTCTACCTACCCTCTTCTGACACGTTCTTCACTCTCCTCTTCCTCAGCTGATGAACCTGCTTATTTGACTGAGAAATGAGAAGCAATCGGAAGAGAATTTCCTAATGATCCCATTCCAAGTGCAAAGCCTCCCCACACCTGTCCTCTGCCTTCCCTCGTCTGAAACCATTAAACATCTCTGCTACTGTCTCAGGGAACTAGGGCACTCAAGGGAATCTTTTCTACTGTTTCTGCAAGGAATTTGCCATGACACTAAGCCACTCTACCTCTTGCATTGCTACATATTTTAATTCTAGTTCAAAATTTCCACGAGGCCACTAACATTAAAATCTGCCCCCCCCAAAGCAATAACAGCGTCAGCCTTAACAACAAAGAGGGTTCTGATTGCACTTCCTGTCCAATGCTACTTCGTTTCTCTTACTCCCTTTAGTGCAAAACTGCTCGGAAATTGGTCCTATTTCCAGTGCAGACCCAGATGCCCCAGTGTCACCTAAACCCACCCCGTCTCAGCTTCCTTCCACCCTTACTCAACATGAATGACTCTTCCAATGACCCACCAGGCCGGAAGCTTAGCTCTCCGTCACCATTTCCTGACATCTCAGCAGCTTCCACAACATTAGATTCCTTTTTATTCCTTGAAAATGTCTTCCCTTCCCTTCCAGGAAGCCACGTGCTTTTCTGCTGGCCTCACTGTCTGCTCCCCTTCTACCTTCATGTCCTCTCCTGGCCCCACTGTGGCCTCTGGGCCAGGGCTGCAGGGCTCTGTCCTAAGAGGGACTGTTCTCTCGAATTCTTCTCACTTGCCTTCTTGAGACCTCCCCCAGCACCTGTGAGCCAATGCTTACGTTTGCCATTGAACTTCCGACTAATGAGTCCACCTGCCGGCTCAGCATGGCCACTTGGACGCCGAATACTCATTATAGACACGACACACCCAAAACCCAGCTCCCGATCTCCACAGCCAGGCCCAAAGAAGAGCAGCTCAGTTCTGACCCCTCCATGTGCACGGTGCTCCCCGCACAGCAGACCCCTAGTTTAACACTGTTCATCCATTTAGTTTGCTCCCCTGATGTTTTCAATGGCTCCGATCACACTTAGCATAGAACTCAAAGTCCTTATTAAACTTGAATGTGTGTTCCAACTCTGACTTCTGAATAACCTTCGGAACTTCACTAACCACATTCACCTTGATCAAGCTGTTAAAGCCGTAATGACTCCCTGGATAAACCTTAAATACCCGTGTGTTCTCCTACATCAGGGCCTTCTGCTGACACTTCTTTCTGCATAAAAGGCTTCCCTTTTCCCTCATATTGTTACACAGCGCTCTCTTCCTTCCTTTAATAGTTACCTATTAAATATCTGCCACGGAGAGCCCCTCCTTGATATAAAGCTCTTCCCTGGTTTGTTTTTTTCCCCTATTATCCACCCTCCGTTCCAAAAACAATAGCTGATATTTCAGAATAGATTTGAAAAAGTAATAAGTACTTCGAAGGACAGAATACTCAAGGGCCAGTGGAGTTATTTAAATGTCTAGAGGCAGAGTGGATAAAGGAATGAAGACGTTAAAATAGTAAGTAAGAAATAATTCCTTCTCTTAGAAACAAAAAAAAATAGGTAAATGTAAAACATAACCCTCTTCTGAGACATGTAAGAAATATACGGTGGTTTTCGTCTTGTTGGTGAAAAAGAGAAGGACACACACATTCTCCACGCTGGGCAGAATGACTTCCGGGAGCCATGTATGATGCTGTCTTTCCAACTGGTATCATAGTTAGTCAGAATGAGTGAGTCACACTTAAAAAATAGCTTTCAATTTCCCAAACTTTATGTCAGAATTGACTTAAATAAAGAGAGATATCTGTACATTTAAAGCCTGGCTTCCTTTACAAATTAGCATATACAAATTTCAAGAATATGTAAGCATTGCAGACATGATGAATCTCTGTAAGGATGACTTAACGGTTTTCAGCATGATGTGATGTGAACCAGAAAGAGCCAACCATTAAATGGCAAGAGCAACGTGATTTCATTCCGAGAGGCGCGGTGCAGATTAGTCATTCCATCTCCCTGAATCTTAACCTCCCTCTCTGTACAAAGTGGGAAAAGTAATACTCGGTCATTTAGGATTTTTTAGGTCAAATAAGTCAAGCTAATATATTCAATGGACATGAAAAATACCAGAAAATACCATGTAGAAATGAAAATTCACTGTACGTAATATTCAGTAAGTTTCTTTATGAAAATGAGGTTTTTGCTCCACTTATCAAAAAAGCAGAAGCTACATAATTGGCAATGTGTCAGGACCCAGAACTGTGTGCCGTTTTTATAAGAGAAAAATTCCGAATTTTCATAGTCACCTAAGAAATTGGACACTTCACCAAGAGCATTTAAAGCTTTATTTATGTGCACCATGTTCAGCAAGAAAACATTGGTCATTCCCCTTAAAGACCTCATTTATTACTTGTCAAACGGGACAGGGTTCAATACACAATTCTCTTCCCACTGGGGCAGTTTCTTGGCAGAGGTGAGTGAGTATGTCAGGCGGAGCCGCACAGTTAAAGAATTAAAACGTCCTAAAGAGTACAGCGCTGAAAGCGCCAATATGCAGCTCCTCGAGAATGCAAACAGTCTTAAGAACCAACGGGTATTATTATTTTTGAAAATATTTACTTGGCTCCGAGTGGGGATGACAGTGTTTGGGGGGTTGGAGGGGGCTGGCTGAAGAGCGCTCATAGCCCAAGGAAGAAAAATAATTGGCAAATCCCCCCCTGAGGTCAAAGGCAGGTTAAGAAATGGAAAGCCCAGGAGCTGCGAGCCTCGGATCAGCTGCCTGTGTGCAGAGAAGGTTGCAAGCACGGGGTGTCCGCCGGCCCTTGGTGCACAAACACTTCTGTAGCAGGTTCCGTCAGAAAAAAATACCTTAAAAACCTGCTGTGTCAGCAAGAAGCCCTGGCCACCTGAGAGATCCCACTCTAACTGCTTCAAGTTCTTTGACAACATTCCAAGCAGCAAAGCATTAGTAAGAGACCCAAGCAACGGGGAGACAAATATGAACCTTCTTCCTATAATCTGCAAAACCTGGACTGAACGAGAGTTTCTTTTTTACCAGCTAAGCAGTTAGAGCCAGTTGAGTGTGATGCCAGAGCTTAGCCTCGATGGCATTTGATGACGGGTCACTCGGAATGGGACAGCTGCACTGCCTGACGGAGCATCCCCCAAGCATCTCCCTGCTATTCGACCATATTACTAAAAAATTAGCCTCACTGATTAATGGTAGGGTCAGAACGACATCTTGATCATTTGCCTCATGTCTGGGGAGAAGGAGACGGGGAGAGAATGAACCAGGATCGGTCACTGACTTACTTTATGGGCTATTATTAAACTGCAAAAACTGGAAATGCGAAAATATATTCTTGGCACAGAAATAATAAATGGGACTACCTGTCTCTCCTTGAACAGAATCTGGGGTCATCCTTCTTCATTCTTTGACAATTTCTTGGCGATTTCAGTAACTTCTTGGAAAAACCTAATGCTTTGGCCAATTAGTTCTTTTCCTACACTTTTCTCCAAAAACCCCCGTGTGTATGGCGCATTCAGGCACCCACTCCTGGGGTCATGCCCATGTGATCACCACGTCTAACCCACGCAATAATCTGGCTTCAGACGTTCCTCTCTCTAATTACTATACCCAACCTTTGACTTGTCCACTTCCGCTTCACTTCCACACCATTTCCACTCTCAGGACCCCCCCCCCCCCTTATTGTTCATTGTCACCCACCCTCGACAGCGTGGCTCGGGTTAATCAGCGTGCTGGTTTTCCTAAGGTAGAAAGTGAAGTTCAGAGGGGTTAAGATCTTGCCCAAGCCATCACGGAATTCAAAGTGGGATGTCCGGACTGCAAAATCTTGACCCTCTCCTTCCAACCACCCCATGCAGTCCAGGAACAATGAGCAGCAGCTAGATCAGCGGTTTTCAAACTGGGAGGCACATTAAGGTCACCAGGAGGCCTTTTAAACATGTCTCACTCTAACGCCCTTGTCCTCTTTCTCCTCACGCCCACCTTCTCTGCATGTCCACATCCAGATACTATTGTCAAAGTTCTCGATTGTGTTGTTTTGTTCAGACCTCTTGAAAAACCAGATAAAAATCCATAAACCTGCTCAGCAAAGGCCAGGGACACAAAGGACTACCTACATCTTTGAGAGCTTTGAACCATTTGAAACCTGTATGAATTATTCACAGGGATGAGCAGGCCTTGTAGGGTTCCTAAACACTGTGCAGTACTAGGAGCAGCTAATCTTAGGGAATATAAATCAAAATAACAGACACAATGAGTAACAAGACCTTGAAAGAGGCCAGTGTGACAGACGCTTAGGCATGAGCCTTGTGGGCTTTGTGGTTCATCCACTTCTGACCATATCGTGTTGGCTTCCAACCACTATCTTTGACAAAAAACAAGAACAAAAACAAAAACAAAAAACTTGGTGATCTGGATAAACTAACTCATGATCCTGAGTCATTTAGCTCAGCGGGAACAATGACGCAGAGTGTTCGATAAGCTAAATTTAGGGAGAATTTCTAAATCCCCATCCTCATTGTACTTTGATGACTCAACATCATATTTCTTTATGTATCGATGGTGTTTTAATTTGCCTTTTAAGGAGTTCCAACAAAAGGTAAATATTTAACAGGTGAATGTAATAAATATTAAGAATAACATAACTAAATGTACTCCTGCATAGAGAAGCTAGCCCTTGAATATTTTTCTCCATGAAAAGTGATTCAGGAATCCCTGTACATAAAATGCTACCAACCCTCACCGCAGTGATCACAAGTCTAACACAGTTGTAAGTCCTCTCCCTGATGTGACCACTAATGTAGTTAGGTATTCTGTATGTGCCCCTTACAAGTTATTTCTCAGAGTTCTGTTCTAACTCCAGCCCTTCCCTAGAAACCAGCAATAGCCTTATAGTTGATCTCTCTGTCTCTAGTTTCTTCGCTCAATATTTCATTTGTCATAATCTGTATGATTTATTCAAAGCTGCCTTATCCACTCAGAAGCACAGCTTTGATCTTACCATTACCTGTTTAGAGACTCCTTACTGAATTATTAAAACACGTGTTTACAATATGTATTATTAACCACACTTGGCACGCATCATGCACGTTTTCATTTCTTCATGCAAAACACATGAAGTAGACATTTTATTACCCTTATTTTATGGGTGAAGAGACTGAGTCGCAGAAGCAGCCTGACTGCAGACTCTGTGGCAACAGCGAGTACAAGAGCCAGGAGTGAAAGAAACCAGGGCCGTCTTACTTCCGAGACCTTGTCCTTACACACTGGAAACTGAATACGGAGTACTGACCTCCACTTGCCCTTCCCCAACTCACTTCCCACAGCACCGCATGGTAGGGCCCCCGGTGCTGCCAGTGTCACTACTCCGTGCTCACCATCCTTTTCCTGTTCTTCTCCAGCTGGGGACTTTGCCCAGCCTCTTCCCAGAACTCCCATGATTCCTCTTTGTCATAGTCAAACCCTCCATGTCCTGAGAACCCACCACAAGTCCCACGCGCTTCGTAAGGCATTTCCTGCTTCACCTCTGAAAGTTGTACCTCTTTCCTCAGCCCAGACTCAGCCTTTTCATCAAGTCTACAAAGAGGAGCCTATCAACTGTTTACCAAGTGCAGATTTGACTTTTTAACACCCACCTGGCAGTCCATACTCTGACCACCCATCTTGCTTCCTCCAAGTTTACCGCAGGCAACTTGGCCCAGTGCTTCTATGAGATGGTGTTACTCTCTGAGCATGCACGGGAGGCCATCCTGATACAGTCAACAGTGAGATCTTTTAGTTCACCTCCTTTTCCTCTCTCATTAAGTCCCAATGCCGTGAAAGAGAAGAGAGCTACGTTAATTATCAGTTCCCATGGTGCCCCCTGTGGCGGAAGACAAAGTTAGTGCCTGGTACAGGGGAGATGTTCAAAAATATTTATTGAAGGACGAAAGGATCAAAGTACACAAAGTAAGGATGAGTTGGCTAGTGCCTCCTATACTTTCAAGTTCTGTCCACGGCTCCCAGCTGGTTGGGGGGCTTACCTTCTAGAGGTCAGTTCACCAAACAGATGGTATGTTTCTTTTCTAAAATTGTCACTACATTAAGATCTGCAGGACATGACTGTGTAAGTGCTCTGAGCTATGCCTTCGTTTTTACACTCAAATACAGAGTTTCTTTGGCTTCCTTTTGGTTTTTGTATTCCCTGTAACATCTGCCCAAACCTGAGCTACGAGAGTCCAAATATGTCTCCCCTATTACAATATCAGCCTTCTTTTTGTAGTAAATAGGATATTAAGTTCCTTTTCTTTGTATCACTGATATGTCAAGTTAACTGAATGAAATAAATGTGACATGTATCATCTATATCCTTTTAGTGATATCTTTAATAATAAATTTAATTGTTTTTTATTTCACTGAAAGATTAAATACTATAAGAAAGAAAAAACATCTGGTAATATATTATGCAATTATCACTGCTACATACATTTTCCTGTCTAAACTGTCAAGACTTCCAGAGGAGAGCTAAAAGACGCGCGTGTGTGAGCTGTCGTGAGCCCACGGAGGTACGGGAAGGCCTCTCTGAGATGCGCATTGAGGGCGTTCATTGGGGAAGGGAGGGAGGATGGATAGCACACAGCTTGTTCTCTTTTCTGGCTAAAGCGGGATTGTTCCCACTGGTATGGTTTCTAGTGATCTTTGTTTCTGGTCCATTTGTACGTGATGTGAGCAGTAAGGCTGGTGAGACCTCCCTAGAGAGATAATTTCCTGCGTTTTAATAGGCTTTTTTACTAGGATGTTTTTTCCTGTTGATCAGCCATTGTATATGTTAATTACAGAATTCCCTTCCATTGCATAAGGTCATTGTCTAGGAGGAAACTGTGCGAAGTTCTAACTCAGAAAGTTTATGATAAAAATAATACATTACTATTCATAGTCGGGTTATCATTGGGACATAATCTAAATGAATGCTGTGGGCCTGACTTCCCATTTGTCTTCGGTGCTAATACTGTGTACTTCTTCCTAAACACACAGTGGTGAGAACGCATTAAAGGTCTGTCTCAAAAAGTAATTGAATTTCCTTACAGATGAGGGTTGTGGGAAGGAAGTCAAAGATCTCAAAGAAAGAATCAAACATTTGCAAATAAAAAATGTATAAATAACCTATGCCAAGGAATAATCGACTTAATTAGAAAAGGAGACCTAATCCTTCATCATTTCCTTTTATTAAAATTAATTCTCTATTCATTTTTCCTGACTCGTGGGTATTATTTTGAAATGCATTTGTTAGCTGACGCCTTTGAGCCAAACGATTTGAATCACGGCTCTGCGACCCGATGGAGGGCCACCACTCAGGCATGTCCACGGCCAGCAAACGCTCCGTTCACCGGACCGCAGGTAAGGGCCAGTCCGACAGAATTCTGCCTGAAACACAAATAAGTATGTCCCTGTGCGGCAGACCTAAAGCTGATGACGTAAAATGATTGTGGTCCTGAAAGAGCGGAACATTGGATAAAAGGAAAAAAAGCTAGATAGCAGGAATACGGTGATTTACGATCAATGGAAGTACTTTCAGTACTGAGACAGCTCACCCGCAAGGGGCTTCAGAGGCACTGAAATGGGATAAAAATATATCAAGAACACAAAACATGTTGATATCAGACATCAGGAAAACGTTGGATTTTTAGAGTTGCACAACTTCTAATATAAACAATATATGGTAAATATATAACTGTACCTTTTGCAAATATCTAGATTTGCAAAACTTATATTTTCTTAACAGTAAAAAACTCCATTTTACTTGTTATAGTTCAGTGTTTTGATATACAACTTAAAAAGTATATATGTTACTTTTTATGGCACATAAGATCAATAATTATAATTGCAATAATTTTGTTCATGGTTAGAAAACAGTCTGACACTTTCTTCATCAACTTTGTAAACCTCTGCTACATACTTAGTAAGAAATTATCCTTTGAACTGTTTTATCATAGGGCTGTACTCCAAATTATAATTGCTCTGATTAGAACTGTCCTTCAATTTGCAGCTGAATAGCAATTATCATCAGTAGGTGCTATAGATGATATAATAGAAATCAGCACCTAAGTTCACAAACAATTCTATAAAAAGCAAGTGGAAAAGGTAAGATGTTCTTATTCAAAGTAGAGAGTGGAGGTTAACAACTTTGACTGCTCATCAAAATCTGCTAAACGCTTGGAAATAGTAAATTGTCAAAGTAAAAAACAGACAAAGTAAAATTGTCAAGATGCTCAGATCTGAGCTAATGCTCACCTTCTACATACATTTTATGGAAGTCCTTGGGAAATCAGCATTCCACCATAAATGTCGGGATGACAAACCTGTCTACGTTGGAAGTGACCAACTCAATGGGAAAATGTGCAGAGGAGAAAGGAGAGTAGAAGCCTCCCCAACTCCTTTAGCTACAGGTTCTTTGTGGCTGGATCATTAACTAAACTTTCCATCTTCTTAGACACCAAAAACATGATCTAAAAGTCGTCTGCTACAGAACAGTAGGGAGTCCGTGTCTTCACACATTCTACTGTGTATGGGATTGAATGTTACCATAAACAAATTATGATTCAGAATGTCACTGAAGAGCTAACACAAGGTCTCCTACACAGATAACTCTTACCTTACATCTGAACAATTACATATATGCATGTGAGTCGGGGTGTTTTAACATACAATGAAAATTCACCAAAGACTCATATGTGCCTAGGTTGTTAAAAACAATGGCTTTTTAAACACAGTTGATGCTTGTTAGTTCTTTTTGAGGTTACTCTAAAATAAAAAGATGTTTATTAAACATAGAAACAACTATACATGTTTTATCACAGATGACATATTTTAATTTCAGTATCATATAAAATATACTTTTAAAAATATAAAACATCTAATTTGTAGAAACATACTCTCCAGTTTGATATGAATGATTAACACAGTAATGAACCAACTTTTGAGAAGAAAGTGCCTACAAAGCAAAGACATGCTTGCTTTGGAATGAGTCAGATTCTTATAAAACTTTGATTATTTACTGCATATAAAGAAATTGAAGTGAAATAGGTTTTTTTCTTCTAACTTTTTTTGTTTCTCATATAAGGATAACATCCCTTCTCATATTTAATCTGAAGATAAAATAATATTAACGATTCAACAGGCAAGCAGTATATGTAAGATGAGGATAAAAACCAGTAAAATACATTAAATTAGAAGTGTTTTCATTTGAGATACTTTGGTAATTTGTCTCTGACAAGTAAGCTTGTTTGTTATGTTAGTAGCATAGAAATGTTCTTATAAAATAGTTATTTTGCAGAAATAAACTTTTGCATTGAACTTCAAAGCACCGAAAAATCAATTTGTGCTATACAAAATGATATTATCATATTTATAGTGAATTATAATGTACAAAGTACATTCACAAATAGCGTCTCATTTGTATCCTCCAAAAGCCCAGTAAAAGAGGCATTATTATTCATATTTATGAGCGAGAATCAGAGATAACAGTAATCAGAAGCCGAGCTGGAACTTGAATTCAGGCTTTATTCTCCACTCAGGGCTCCCTCCTCCACCAAAACATCACTTCACACCCGATCATAGCAGTTTAAGGAGGATTTATTATTCTACCACAGACAAGACTACCAGACAAATTTTGGACGAGATAATACAACTATGATGCTGGCTTCTTTAATAATGATGCAGAAATGAACTAGAGAAGAAATATACCCAAAATATCCGGGGTATGAAGAAAATAAAATCACCGTGGACGGATCTGGGGTAGGAGAGCAATGAAGCCACCCTCTCCCGCCTGACAAATCACAGACCCTGCCTCTTGGGAGCCCCTGCTAACTCAGCAGAGAACTGGCCAGTGCTTACACATGTAGTACATTCAATTAGCAGACAATGAAAGGGTCATTCAGGTCATTTATCAGTGGCGGTGATTCAAAAATCGCTAGGCTATTTCTACCAAGAAAAAATATTATATGTTATTGATCCTGTTAGAATAGTTCGAGAAGATTGAATAAATGACTGTTAATGGTGGGGAGAACTCAAAGGATGGAGGCGCCCTGGCAAGCGAGGGACAGGCGAGCCGTTCTCATCCGCAGGCCGGAAGGAGAGAGAGGGACCCAGGGGACGAAGAGGCTGTTTGAGAGAGGCCACCCTGACAGGGGCAGAAGCCTTCACTGACCGTCCTTCCTAAAGTGGCTTTCTAGTTCGCTACTTCCTGTTGCCTGGAGGTTGGAACAACAAAGAACGCCTCTAATTTTAATTTTAGTTGATTTAGCACCAAGCATGTCCACCCAACCCAATTACAGAAATGATAGGGAGTATTCTGACCAATTTGAATATTAAAAAAATTATTTCGTCCCAGATCCCAACAACCTGTTCTTAAAAACCCTCCTCTGCACTGTGTTTCCGTCCGCGTCCCCTTAGGGCTCGCAGTCCCCACCCGTCCCCTTCCCACCTTCCCCCTGCGGCTGGTCCTGCAGAGGAGCGCCTTCCCTTCTCGTCCTCGCTGTCCCCTCTCTCTCCCACATTCTTCCTCCTTAACCACCCCTCTTCCTCCTCTCACCTACTCAAAAAGAAAGGTCCATTTTCTCTATTTTTCAGAGGAGGAAGAGTAGGAGCCGCGTGAGGACGGAGTACCAAGTAGCAAACCTTTAACCTCTCCTCGCCTGAAAATAATTGAAAATCTTCAAGAAATGACAGTACTTGAATTGTGTTCGACACTGAGGTTTATGGGAAGGTCAGGACACCTGGCTGCACCTGTCCTCGCTTAGAGCAGGAGAGCGGAGACGCCAGCCCGTCCCAGGCTCACACTGTCTAATGTAACTTTCTAAGTAATGGCACTAAGCACAGCGCATTTTTGATTGTGTGAAATCATCCCCGTTTCCTGGTGTCACGCGATTAAAGATCCCTCTGCTTGTGCAGTCCTTTCCCTGCCACAGCAGATGGTATATCTGACTGTCACCCAGGGGCTCTCTGCCTTCCTAGGCGCGCGCTGGTCACCTCTCGGACCTCTTCCCCTGTCTGTCGTCCAAGGTCGGAGCGGCCCAGAGCTTCTCCGGAGCCCACGTTCTGCCTCATTTAACTGCCTGGCCCTTCTTCACGGTCACGGGGAAGCGGCTGCCTTCCCGCTCCCATGGGAGTGAGCAGAACACGGACTGATTTTTAAAATAACGTCCCAGTGTGGTGATTGCTGTGGGCAGGGAGGTACAAGGAGACTAACTGGTAATGAATGGAATGAATGAATGAATAAATAATATTAAGTAAAAAATAAGACTTTCAAAAGTAATAAAATAAAATAATGTAACTAATCTAAAATTTCTCAAGTGATTGAAATATATATTAAAAGCTATTTTTTTAATGCAGCCAAGGGGTCTGCCCTTATGCAAAGAAAAAGCCATCTGTCTGAAGACCATACCTGCCCCAGCCAGAGCCATGAAGCGACTGCCGTAGGAATCGGTCCCTGTCCCCTCCCGGGAGCTCCTCCAGTCACCTGGAGTGCGGCCGCGTGTGCCCGCTTTGTGTTGGACACACGGGGACAGACACGCTGAACTGCACACGCAGTTCTCCTGTCCCTCTTCTTACTACAGCGGGGGCTCCTGAGTGGTTACCCCAGTTCTGCAGCACACAGTTCCAACGCGCAACATGACAAAACGGTGGCCCCGGAACAAGACCCTTATTTGGTTTAAGGCAGCAAGGGACCTAGTCAAGGCCTAAAGCAGTAAACCTAGGAATCAGCGTTTTAAGGCTCTCCAGGTGATCCGAAAGCTTTCGCCAAAGCTGAGAGCCAGGGTCAAAGCCAAGCACAGAAACCCTGCCCCTCCGTCCCCCCAGTTTCCTGGGCAGGCGCAGCAAGGCGTGACCGATTTAAACCAAGGCCGGAGGTAAACTCCCTGGGGCGAGTTCTCGGAAAACGGCCGCTTCCCTGAGGGCTGCAGAATGTGAGCTGCTGGGGGATCCTCCCCTCTGGTCCCTCTGAGTCCTGGGAGCGCAGACAGGACGTGTGGCCTGAAACCGTCACCCCGAGCCCATGAGCCCACACCCCAGCTGGCAGAGAACCAAGGTGCTGCCACCCCGAAACCGGCCCTTTGAGAGCTGCTTCTGGGAGCCCTGCAGCTGTCTGTTTGAAAAGGCCCTGGGACTGAGAACAGGTCGGGGGGCAGGGCGTGGGCTGTGGAAAAGGAGAGAAGAGGCGGGACTCTCCCACGTTTAATTCTTTTCTAGGTCATATAATCGGTGTATTTTGTCCCTCCTTCACAAAATCATACCTGCGTGTTAAATGGGCTATAAAACCTATCATCGGATACAGCTACCCCAGGAGGGCTGCAGATAAGAAGACCGAGTCGTAGAGAGATTAATTAACTTGGCCAGGGCTTGGGTGCCTCGACAGTGTTCTGTAGGAGCAGGTCTCCAGAGAGTCTATCTTCCAACTCACTCTGATGAGCCGCGCCCGAATAATCATTCCTGAATGAGTGAACAAGGAGCATTTTTTTTTTTCCTTTGGAGGTAGAAACAAACTTTCCTAAAAACCCGCAGTGCTAATTAGGGATTTTGCTGCCAACCCCATTGTAAGAGCAGATCTGAGCGTCGCTGCTTTGACTCTAGTTGGTATTCATGGAATGAGGACTGGCTCCATCTCTCTAGGATTTCTTTCTAAAAGACTATCCTAGGAATAGTAACATAAATGAGAATTATTTTATATCTTACTGCTTAAACGGGAAGCATAATACTATATAAATAAAATGTTATAGATGGTACTTTATTAAACATAAAAGTGATTGTTCTTTTTTATTATATCATTAATAGGCATTTAAATTTCCTGTTTGAAGAAAAAATGTTAAATGAAGTAGTTACATTTAAGTTTAATTATAATGCAAAATATGCTTCCACAACAGTAAAATGTAAGTTAATGAGCCTGCTCTTTCTTTCCTATTCTTATGGGGTCTATCTTGAGATGTTTTGGGGCTCCTTCTTAGGCTGATGAGGAAATTGAGAAAAAATCACGTCCCATGTTCGGCCCCTGGGATGCACGCTCCCCTCTCGGATTTCACAGAGAACTCTGCCTCACACTGCTCCAAATCCACCCAGGTATGGCCTCAGCTTTAGGTGCACAGAGAGCGACTAGTTCTGATAAAACTGGCAGCCTGAGTCACACTAACATCACCTCTCATGCTGGGAACCCCACCGTTCCCCCATGTCTTGACCACTTGGCCACGCAGAACTGCAATTCAAAATTATCCTGGCAAGAGGACGACCGTGGTGACAGTGAAACTAAGCTGCCTCTGCCTCGGTCAGGAGCGTCACCACCCCACCCCCACCTACCCCAGAACTGCACACCTGCCCAGGTGCGCCGCCCGCGGCTGCCCCCTGCCCCCATGCATGGGGCCCAGGCACACTGCCATCGCTCCGCTTGGCCCATTTCTGAAGAGCAATCTCAAGAGGACAGAAGACTGATGGGAACGGAGTCACAAGTCTGTGCCTTAGCAAACAGGAGCAAAGACGGAAATAGGTGTTTGGTTCAAATCCAGAAAGCGGAACGAAGCTGTAAAGAGACATCAACACGTTCGGAGTGTGTTGGAGGAGGAGCAGGTGTAGGACAGGTGTGATTTCCACGTGTACATTCGCACTCAAATATCTGTGTACGGAAAATCACACTCCATTCCTTCCTTTCTTCTGTAACTGGTGATGGATGGCAGGAAAAATTATAGGCAGAAGTAAAAATAAAACGAGGAATACTTCATTATCTTAACACTTGGCAAAAAGTAAACATAAACGCAGTATCTTAGTTGAATGGATGAATAAATCATTCTCAAAATATTGCATTTAGTGATACGTAAAACAACACAAAATGTTGCTACATCTGCTTTTAGAGCACAGAATAAGAAACGAAGCAAAATGCACTTTAAACAAATTTACTTTTTTAAAAAACTGTGTATTTTCCTCGAAGCCAGAAAAGCAGTAGGTGACGAGCCTGAGTCAGAAAGGAAACTTACACTCCTTCAGGGAGCTCCACGCTGTCATCAGGACGAGGGTGCCAAAGAGCCGCCCCCGGGTACGTCAGGACTGGCTGGAAGGGCAGAGCGTGACCGCCCCGCACAGACGCAACGTGATGCCCACATGAAAGCCTGCGTGCACCCCTGCCAACAGAACAGTACACTTAGGCCAAACACGAGGTTTCACTGTCTTCACGGAACAGCCTGGGCAAATCTCTTTCTGTTCATCTAGCTTTATGAAGTTCATTCATTTCTTTTCTTCCTTTTTTAAAGCTCTATCCCCCGTGTAACGGACAAAGAACTTGTTTTAAAGCTCCAATGACCAAAACTGTGCTAAGCGTATATCTTTGAAGGAAAAAGGATGGTTGCAGCAGGTGTCTGCATCGGTACGTGGGTACGAATCCTGGGTGGAAGTGCATTACGAGTCTGTAATGTAAAAGCTCAGTGACATCACTATCAATAACTAAAAAAAGTTACTATGCACCTATTGCTAAAATACATTAAGATTCTCATTGCTTCCTCATATGTAATCACGTCTCTTATGTGTTGCTACATACCTTGACTCGACTAAAGAAAACACTTCATAAGTTAGATTTGCTTTGTTTTCAAGAGAATGGACTTGGGTGCATTACACAAAGTTATAGCATCACTTTTTCTGAAAAAAATCTTCTAAAAGTACT
The DNA here is from genome assembly GCF_987537825.1 of Furipterus horrens. Classification (NCBI taxonomy): domain Eukaryota; kingdom Metazoa; phylum Chordata; class Mammalia; order Chiroptera; family Furipteridae; genus Furipterus; species Furipterus horrens. The sequence continues at coordinate 4,033,092 of NW_028327185.1, read as the reverse complement.
TCTACTTGATTAAATAAATTTCACTAGAAAGAAACCAATTAGCTAATTCTTTTTTACTTATTAAAAGTTATTAGCAATTTTTCCCCCAAAAGAACATCTCTTTAGAAATTAATTTTTGATTGAATGATTCAAATCAATATATTCAACACTTTGGTGGATACAGAAGCAGTAATATCGTACAGCAGTTTTTAAATTTAAATATAGAGTAATAATAGGGTTTAAATTAAAGTTTCCAATGATGCATTTAATTTAGCTTTAATGTGATTTTGGTAATGCTAAATAAATGCCAATAAATTCCCCAAATCGTATTTAAATATACAATGACAGCTATGTTTAGTTATTAGTTCAATGCACTTGAAGTTCTTAACGACTGTTACAAAAATTAGAACTTGATGCGTGTTTAGTGAAGAGGGTGCACAACGGGACGAAGAACACAGGAATGGGGCTGATGTGACCAGACCAGATGCTACCTGGTTCTGGAGGAACCGCATTAAGCAAACCCCTCATTTCTGAGTTCAAAACAGATAGCATCCGCACAGTTAAAGAGGGATGCTGAAGGTAGGCACTGCATTTAGCACCCTGGGACTTCTGAACTCCTCTCCTGTCTCTGTCTCCCTCCAGCTCTCAACAGGCCCCTGCGCAGCAGCCAAGGGGCCCTGAGGAGGGACGCCCTCCGCCCTCGGGCTGCCTGGATGTGTCCTGCGCATCGAAGGCGCCTCCGTGTTTGCAGACCGTCCTGCCCACGCTCCCTGCGAAGTAAACTGGGCGCGTGAGGACCCGCCGCAAAGCGCTCGGCATCACCTGCCACTCCGGGGTCTGGTCCATGGAAAACGCCCTCCGCACTGCCTAGCACGCCTTTCACGTTGCTGTTGAAAGGTGAGCAGCTTAATTTCAGGTGCCTCCACGGGACCCCAGGAAGCACCAGATTAATTACGTATTAGGCGTTAAGTTATATCCCGATGGAACTGATATCACAATATAAAAACCTAATCTTCATTCCAGAAGCATCGTTCCCCAAGACCGTGATGAAGAATGAGGTGATGGGGATGAGGGGGCGGGGGGCGTCCACGCTTCCCCAGCTTCTTCAGCGCCTCCACAGAGACATTTTTCCAATCTCTGTAAACACAGTTTCCTCTGATGGGCACGTTTTCCTCGCTTGTCATTATTCTAACACTCCCCAAATATGCGGATCTTCACTTAGAACAGTTCAGCGTCTCCTAAGGCATCGGCCTGGCCATCGTCATTCCTGGCAGGCTTTCCGGGTCTCCCAAAGCTCCTCGCTGTCAGCACAGCAGTGCCCGCTTTGTGCTGACCGCTCTGCCTTCTGTCCTTGCTCGGTGCTGTGCCCTGGGCCCCGGGCCTCGGCCCAGGAAGGGCAGAGCTCTGCGTGTGATGACCCTGTGGGTACCGACACCAGCTAATTTCATGCCGAATGAATGAATGAATGAATGAATCGATGAATGAATAAGCAATCAAAGTGAAGAGGCTAGAAGGTCCAAGGCCGAAATAACAGAAAGGTAAGTGTAAGAGAGCCCACGCTCTTTCTCATGCCATTAGCTGGCTTAAGGGCTAAGACTTCTTATAAGGCTTATGAGTAAATGTTTTCAAATGCTGAGTGTGCTATGGATACTTTTATAAGGATCACTAGTTCTTGCACGCAAAGAGACTCTGGATATACTCACATGTTATAAGTAGAAAAATCACCAATTAATGAATCTTAAGCACCACTATACCCACTTACGAGAACTTATGAGTGCCTTTCCCATGGGGGACCCCCAGAAGGACAAAAAATATTTCACCAAAAGTTACTCAAGCTTTAATAAGGTGAGCTAAAAGGACTGCAAATCTGCTTAAAAAACAAGTGAAAACATAAATGTGTGTGTGTGTGTGTGTGTGTACACATATATTCTGTGGAAAATTTAATTAACTTATACCTAGATACAGCTAATGCTGAAAAAGTAACCCTGAGTCTTTGCAGAGTTGATATAGAAAATCATCATCCTTCTTCTGAATACTGACCACGGCTCTACATAAAATTTCATGGTGACTTTTGTTTTGTTTGAAGAACTATTAAATCATGGAAATCTATTGATTCTGTTATTGTTTGCCGTTCTCCCTTCTGTTAATCAGTTTAATTTCAATCATGTAATTTACTACTAATGTTCATTTCTCTTTGTGTCTGTTCTGTTCCATTTTTAGTTTGAATATTTTTTCTTCATTCATATTATAGAATAGTTTTAAGAGCTGAAAGGCCATGTGGATTATTTTTAAAGAGTTTATGGAAAGTTAGAAAATTGAGTGTTAGCTCCCATCAAAGTCACCTGAGATGCAGTACATATATTTTAAATATAGTGACATTAGTAAGGTAGATTTTAGAAATTACTGTTGGAATATTTTAGGTCTTTTGACACATTTTGACATTTCAAGTGATGGCAGATATCTAGCTGTAGAAATGATTCCATATTTTTAAAATGTCACCTGAAGTTAGGGTGATGAATTATACTGTCTCAATCACACATATGCACACACAGAAAAGCATACACATACATACTTATACACAACTAGCAATAATTAAAAATCCATTATGATTATAAAGAATTAAAATTCCGCACAATCTGAACGATCTGATTTTAAGCAAATATTAAACCCTAAAAGCAATATCAAAAGAAACATTGCTTAAAAACTTAAGCAAGGGAAGCACCGCAGTTCTGTATTTTTCATGATGGTGTCATTTATACGATTCTTTTGTTTTAAAAAATAACCTGCTATTGATTTGGGCATACTTCATGCGTTTCCTCATGCCTAATAATGGTTTGATTTCCCTGGACACCTAGAAAAGTGAGTCCACTCTGGCTAAAGCCTATAAACTCACTTAAATTATTACCTTAGGTAAACCACCTTCTTCCCATCTTTGTTCCTTGGTGTCAGCCGCAGCGAGCTGCGCTCAGTGGGCTCTGGCTATGTGGCCTGGTGTCAGACTTTGAAAAAGACACGTTTAAGACCCTGCTGTCGCACCACTGACTTTGCCCCTTTGTGCTGATGAGCTCTGATTGCATGTTGGTCAGTTTATTGTGTACAAACAAGGAGTAAAGAAGAGCAGGCTTCCACTGGTGGAGTGGTGTGTCAAGGAGAGCTGCCTGGTCTTTACTGTAAAGAGACAGATGAGAAGAGTAATGGAGGAAAGCTTGAAAAATCTTTAACGCTTCCAGATTACAGATGCCCTCAATGAAAATTATACAGAATCCAATTTAAAACACATGCTAGTACAGTATTGGAAGATAGCAAGGTCAGTAAGGTTTCCTGAACGACGTGAACTCTGAATACAGATCTCTCCTTCCTTATTTTTCCTACAGTAATCACAAGCAACAGACAAAATATGCCCCAACCACTCAAAAATGTTTCCGTTACATTAACACCAACTTGGAGCTTTGTGGGAGGGAACGTTAAGTTTACAGCATACGATCACTTAAAGACTAGAAAGAACCAGAGTACGTCCTGCCCATAGGCCTTCTGAAATAAAAGTGGGATAAAGACTGTGTGCAAAAGACCAGCACTCTGTGCCCCTCCCAGAAAGCAGGACATTCTGTTTCCACAGGTGTTCGAGGCTGCGACGTAAACATGAGCCCCACCGGCAGGAGGCTCTGGCAGGCATGGCGAACAATTCCAGAGAAGCCAGCCACGGACCGAAAAGCTGCCACCCTTCCCAAGGCAACCGGCAAATGATGTGCACATCGTCTGGAGGGATGATTGACTAACACCTCTGTAGTCAACACGCGCTAGAGATTGCGCCAAACTCCGGGGAGACAGAGGTGAGCAAGAAAGGCAGAGAATTTAAAAAGAATCGGAAAGAGAGAAGAACTATAAATCCAATGGAGAGAGATTTAAACTAATTACACATGCAACAAGAAGAAATCTTTGAGTGTATGTATTATTTTTGCAAGTGAGGAGTGAAGGAACAGTGGCAAACATGAAGATCCTTTTAAGGGAAAAATGCTGTAATATTTATCATTTGTAAGTATGACGTTTTATTCCTTTGTTTTTTGTGTAGAGTTTTTTTCCACAGAACGTGTTTCTGTTTGTTTTGGTTCGTTCTTATCTATGTGTTGGTCATTTTGTCTGATGTTGGACTTTCCTGTATAATTAGTTCTGATATCAAACAATGACTCACGAAATAAGGTGTCACTCCATACTGGATGTATAACTACTGACTAAAATGTTGGGACAGGAGGAAACCATACTTTTTCAATGCACTGGAATAAAATGGCCAAGAATATTATTTGTGCAGATGCAGATTCATTCTGAAGAATTATTGTATTAACAATCACTTGTTTTAAAGTAATATTTTGAACACTGCCTATATCAGTCAGCAGAGAAAGCATGTTTATTTGATGAGGGTGCTTTTTCATTCAGAAGCAATTGATTGTATTTGGGTTATCACCTGAGCCAACATCCCCGTCCCACTTGGTACACGCATGTGCTCCACCTGCAGCTTTCAATGAGGAGATTCCGTTCACAGCGGCTACCTGAGATTATCAGTCCCAGGGGCTATGTTGAGCACACCAAGCCATTAACTTCTCCTATCGGTCATGTGCGTTTCTCAGGCACTTACTGTTCACCACTGAAAGCAAAGCCCTCTCAGGATGCCCACTGGTTCTTCTCCCGGAATACCATTTAAAACATGTTTAATACAACAGCAGAAACGCACTCCAATTCCTCCCTCTGTTTGTAACAGGATGTCTTGGTTCAGGTAAGTCTGTTTTTATAGATGGAAATATGCATCACTCAATTCTGCAGAATTATACCTAAAACAAAAGAGTCAAGCGCTAGTAATTAGCTGTCTAAGCTAGACGGAAGGAAGCTGACATGAGGTCCACCCCGAGTCTTCAATGGAACCCTGTGGGCAGCACTGAGTCATGAACTTGAGTGTGAGGACACTGGGACAGTCCATGAGCATGTGATTCTGTGTGGAATGAGGGAGATGACAGGAAGGGCCTTGATAAGAGAGTTCCATGAGAATATATACAGATGGGATACACATTTTTTAAAAAAGATCAAGCTTTCTCCAATGTAGGTTGTGCCCGAGAGCTCAGGCCTGAGTCAGCAGCACAAACTTGCCGTGGGTGGGGGGAGGGTACCAGGTCAAGGTCCGCCCCCTCCCTCTCCAGCTCTGCTTCCTCCCACTCTCCCCTTTGGTTTTCTCGGGTTTGAGTAGCTCCTAAAATAACCATTTTTGTCCTCCATGTAACATTTATACTTCTCCTCAAAAATACTGTTCACAGTTGCCCTAGAGTTGGAAGGAACAAGAACAAATAGAATGAAAATAGTTGAAACGTGGTGGAAATTCTTCAACAAACGATGTTGGCAAAACTAGATTCCCGCAGGCGCAAGAACGGGGCTGGGCCCTTACCTCACATCATATGCAAAAAAAATGTACTCACGATGGATCTAAGGCCTACACATGTGTAAGACCTGACACTACGCCACTCGTAAAAGAGAACCTAAGGGAAAACTTGGTGACAATAGAATTGTCCATGGCTTCTTTGCTAGAAGACCAAAGGTACAAGTATCAAAATAAAAAAAAAAAAAATAGACAACCTTGACTTCATCAAAATGAAAGAGCACTATAAACAAAGTAATAAGGGAATCCCAGCACAGGAGAAAATACTTTCAAATCACATATTCGATAAAACTTTAATAGTCAGAAGAGGTAGAGAACCCCTAAAAATCAAGAATAAAGAACAAACAAGCCAATTCTGAAATGAGCAAAGGAGCAGAACAGATATGTGTGCTTGAACTTTAAAAGACCATTAATTACAGGCAACATTTTTATTCAATGAGTGTATTTAAACCAAAATGGTTTATACAGTACTATTGCTACTATAGAAGAGAACTAATGCATATTTTTGAGAAAGATAAAATTTTTTAATATTTAGCAGTGAAGAAAAAATTTAGTATTAGAACTGAAAATCTATACTGGAACTATTCACATAAAAAGAGAAATTTCTTTCTTGCTTAATTATCTTTGGTTTATAAAAATGTAATGTAGAAGTGTAGACTCTAAAGTGGGAGAAAGCAACCTGAGTTTTGAGTTAGCTAAATTTAATATGAGTTAAAATAAAGGAAATAGTATCAGTCAGATATGAAATCAGATATCTATGACACAGAGAATCTTGGGTTGACCTTCTGAGTATCAGAAACTCTCTCTCTGACCTTGGGCATGCTATTTGCCACAAGTAATCTGATCAATAACATTTTTGGCAGAGAGATAAGAAATACTTGTTTTTCCTTGGACCAGATAATTGGATTTTACGTAATGAGACTGCACAGCCCTCGAAATAGGTAAATAGGCATCAGACAGAGATTTAACCTCTTAGAGTGATGTTTTAATTGTTTGTTAAATGAAAACAAAACTGATTACTGCTGTGAGGATTTCTCATGATACTCAAAATTGGCTTGCGAATGTTAGTCACACTTAAAGACACTAACAGCGTGAATCGTCCCGAAGCCGGGTGCGTAGAGGACTCTGCCGTCTACCACACGTATGACCAGACTTCCACTGGCTGTAAAACATGATCCAAGTCATTAGCCTGGCTAGATTATCAGCAGATAAATGGGTTTTACTGGAGTGACCGTCTTTATGAATACAGAATATCACAACAAAATGATAACGTTTATTTTACCAGAAAGAACTGGCCATTGTGAACACATACGTGACTAGTATGTGAAGAAAAAAGTGAGGGACCAACCTGGGAAAATGACACAGTAAGGGTGATATTTTAAGCACAGACGCCAAGCACATGCCAAATAATGCAAAGATACTTAAATATCAAAAACAATGATAAATTTAACCTAATGAATGGACATACGGAAATTCTGTATGTAACTAACACTTAAGATAATATGAAGTCTTTTCATCAAAATGAAATATAATGGTGGCAGTCACTTTGCAACATCTAAGTATACACTGTGTTGTACAACTTAAACTTCAATTAAATAAGCTTTAAAATGAAATATTTACAAAGATCATCATATAATGCCCATAAAGCAAATCAGTGTGAATTTTATGAACTAGGTAGGGGATACAGAGTTAGAAATTAACAAGAAATCAAAGTGATTTAATTTTTTTAAATATAATTTTAAAGATTAAATATCATAAATTCTTGAGTTAGATATTACTAAGAAAATTATAAATATTAAAATATATTACAAATTTTAAAAAATTTCTAAATAATTTACTTGTCAAAGAAAAATCACAGATAAAATTTTTGTCTTAGTGCTTAGACAAACTTGTAGAGTGAAGCTAACGAAGCTTCCAATAAAGTTTGATACCTGCCTACCTACCCCTGAAAATATAAAAGGTTAAAAAATGACACAGTGAGAAGTCAGAAAAATAATAGCAGACTAAGGAAAAAGGAAGAATATAATAAATACAAGATCCAAATCAACGAAATAGAAAAAGCTAGAAACTAGTGTTTCAAGCAATAAAGGCCCTACTGGATTAATCCCGTGTAGAAAACAGGTACATAGTATGCCCCGCCCCACCCCCCAAAGTAAGCACAGAGGAGAAGACCCCTAGTCCCTGGCTCTGGCGTTTGGTTTGGCTTGCTCTGCAGCTCCGGTCCTGGGCAGAACTGAGGCTGGCTGGCACACGCCGACAGCAAGCAGCACTGGCTGGAAAGTCACAGTCTTTTTTATTTGGGGAAACTAAAAATGTCTAAGTCATCCTATAACTTACTAAAAAAGAAATTAAAACATCACAGACAGAATGAAAAATACTTCTACAAAGATGGTGTTACTAGCTTCAAGCAACAAGTCAGCTCAAGCTTACTAAACTCTCCTAAACCACAGAGAACTGCTTTTTCAAAGGACTGTGACGGGCAGAACCCGAGCAGAGGTGATGAACGGGGCTTTCTGCGACAGGCCCTGTGGCAGGAAGCTGCCCCCCACGCACGGGACTCGCCGCCGGGCCTCTGAAGGGGCTGTGGCCCAGGCCCGAGCCCTGGCCATGCGGAGGTGCGTCTGCATGCGGCGGCCTCCTTCCAGAGACCGCTGGGCCTGCAGCCTCCCTGCTCAGCTGAGAGTCCCAGCGGCCGTGGGGGGAGGGGGGTGCTCAAAGCCACGTCCTCCACTTGGACTTGGGACTCAGGGCACTCCTCTCCCAGCCTGGGCCGGCCCCCATCCCCGGGGCCCTGTGCTCGGTGCTCCCACAGCGGAGACACAATGGGGCTGATCCACGGATACAGCTGAGCGCCCGGGCACCTCCTCCACTGCCCGCACCAGCAGATGAGAGTGCGGAGGCTGGAGTGTGGTGCGAGGGTGTCTGCTTTTACGGTGGATTCCAGTCTGGCTCCCCAAGGCCAGTCCTGGCAGCCCCCCCTCTCCAGGTGAGCCCCGCTCCTGACGTAGAGCGCACGTTTATAATTAATCGCTCGAGACCTTCTAGCGCGTATTGGATAAGGTCTCAAAACCCTGCTCAACAGTATCTCAGCCTGTCGATGCCAATTCTTTAAGGTGGGCACAGAAAACCCATTCATTCACATACGTATTGTAAAAATGAGGGTCAGGACGGAGGCCAAGAGCCCACGAACATCTACAGATTTTGGAGGAGAAGAACAGGCAGTGAGAAGTGGCATCTCGTCTCGTGACTGAACCTGCTGTCAAAGGAGCTCCACGGTCATTGGAAAACCCCAATTCATCATCTCAGCAATTCCAGGGCATTAGTAACTATTATTTTAAAACAAAGTGCAAAACTGCTTTCGTTTTTAAATAAGAAACATATGTCTACGCACCTAGTTTGGGAAAATCATAGTTATGTGTAAACTACTGATTTGTTGGTAAATTCTTTAAAACTACATTTCACGCTTAGAAGTGGTAGCTTTCATTACCTCTATTCTGTGCTGCAGCAAACAATTTCAATATTCCAGAAAAAGTACACATTCAACAAAACTGCCTGAGTTTCTGCTTGAAAAATCGAGCCGTATTTTGTTACTTTCAAAAGCCCCCGCTCCTCAGACGGGCCGCTGCCTTAGACGTGCGGACGCCCATCTCAGGGCCGATGCGTGGGGCGCACGGGGGGAAGTCTCAGGTGACCGGTCGGGGAAAACACCCCCGGCAAACATCCCCCAGGTGCAGGGCACACGGCTGAGGCGGGACCACCAGACAAATAAAATGACAGCGAAGGAACGAACAGAGGGAACCACCGCAGAACCAAGACTTTCCTTTTCCGCCTCACGTTACGCAGGGGGACACCCGGCGAGTAACGGGGCTCACGGCCACGCTGGGCCGGCCGGCTTGGCACTCGTCCCACACCCAGGAGTCAAATACACGTGAACGTCCAGAGCTGTCTCAGCAGAGAGTCACGAATATGAGACCACAGGGGAGGGGGGCGGGGATCGGGGAGTTGACTGTAGGGTTCTGGGACGATGATTAAATCTGAGACACCTTCAGCTTTTCCCAGAAGGTGGGGGTGGTGTGTGTGTGTGTGTGTGTGTGTGTGTGTGTACGCGCGCGCGCGCGCCAGAGGTGTGATGTGTGTGCGCCAGAGAGGGGGGCTGTGTGTGTGTCTGTGTTTAAGGAAAGAGGGGCTCATCGTAGTTAACCCTACTCTCTCGTGTGTGTGTGCCAGAGGTGTGATGGTGTGTGTGCACCGAGTGTGTGTGTGTGTGTGTAAGGAAAGAGGGGCTCACCTTAGTTAACCCTACTCTCTCCTTATTTTACCCCACCATCCCGATGACGTCAGAAGGGGGGAGCACCTTTGCAGGTACGAGCACGGGGACCCGCAGCTTCGTTCGGGTCCCGCAGGGCTGCTGGGCCTGTCAGAGCACGCGGGCTCTCGGCTGTCAGGGCAGCTGCACTTGACCCCAGCCAAGTGCGTCTCTGCTCCCAGCGCCTGGCAGTCTGCCTCCGCCGAGCTGTGTTCCATTCATCAAACACTGCAGCCGAGCTCCCTAACTAGGCAACTGCTCCTCATTTCTGCCCAAATCTCTTTATCATGGGATTGGGCTCCTTTCAAAAAGTTCATCATGTTGAAAAGGGCCCGCGATGCAAATCCAATGCCATTTTTCAGCGGCGGCAAGGAGACAGAGGGGGAATGAGCGATCTCCCGTGTGTGGCTGCAGTTTATCACCGGTTTGCTCCAACTTCCTGGCGCGGCTGGACCCAGCGGCCTGGCAGGTGCACTTGACCTGCCGTGCCCTCAGCGCCGAGGCAAACGCTTAAGCATGCGGCTTGCATTGATAAACGTGTCTCTCCCCAGAGAGCGCCCAGGAAAGGCAAACCGGGACAATCATAAAACGCTTTCAAAATATATGAGCTGAAGAAGCCACTCTGCCCAAGCTTCTAATGTCCCGCTAACCTCAGAAGCCCTGGTGGGGTCGGGGGTCCCAGCAGCCCCATCAGAATCAGCGTGTCCCTGGAGAATAAATTCGAGCAGACCAACACGGAAGCTGGAAAGTGAGGCAGAGGCAGCTATCTTACTCACAGCGGCGGGTGCTGCTGTTTCGGGTTAAGGAGGTGCTAGTGGAAACCAGGAACATGTGTGAACTTGACATTGATCGTGGAAGTACAGTCCACAGTGCTTGCTGATAAATTTTAAGGGGCTAAAGGAAGGAGTCAAATAAATAATAAACATTCCATGTTTAGGTTGGATAATCTCCGTGGGTTTTAGTATCTCCCTCGGGGAAAAGCAAGAATTATGTTCGGTAGACATTATGTGTGAACTATGACCCAGACAGCCTTGGGAGGATACAAGTGGGCCATTACAGGCCATCGGAGCTAAGACACATGTGGGACTACCTGTGGCACCCCACTTACTACTTCACCCGGAGACCAGCGGAGTGCTGTGCAGACAGTCCAAGATTAGGATGTGGGACCAAAGACTATGCCTCAGTCCCCCAACTGTATATGTGGAAAATCCTATCTTTGTTTATAATTCCTAATATTCAAAATATGTATAGATTTCTACTGTTTCTGATTTTCCTTCACTGTTGGCATTAGAGTGAATAAAATCTAAATCATTACTTCTCATCAAATTGTTTTTCTCTGAAATAATTGCAAATTCTTTTTCTCTAAACACATAAGTTCTGCTAATGCATGCCTACACTATTTAGAAAGCAGACCATTTGCAGGCTCTAAAACTGTGTTAATTAATGTTTATCCTAAAATTTGAAAATCAAGTATCTCTTTTGAGACTTTTCTTTTGGGACAAATATTTATTTTTTTTCTCTTAGAGTACTGCTTGTTTTTGTTTGCTTGCTAGAGGTTTTACTCTTTTAAATATGATAAAGCTCAGTTTAAATGACAACAAAAAACTTCCCTTCTGCTTCAGGGTCTAAAATCCAATTATATTTTATTGTGAGAGACAGAATAAAGAGGGAAAAACAGAGGCACCACCCATATGTTTTATAAGTGAAGCATCTTCCCTAGCGACAGGAACACATCCATCTTAGTATCCAGAATACCATGTACCAGAGAGATGTTAAATAAAGCCAATATGTATATCTCTCCTTTTCTTCACAAATTATTAAACCATAATGGACCTCATTAAATAGTCTTGAATGTACACAATGACTCCCTGCTTCCTCTTCAGATTAGACACTTAGTCAAAGCTGTCAGACAAATAATTTCTCCGTCAAGGTGCTATTTATTAGCTTTTGCTGTGGTGGGCCATGTGCTTTCAAATGCACATACATTCTGAGGAGACTTGTCTGACTGTCACGGGCGTTATCATAGGGTCCCACTGCTAGAACCTCAAAGAAGTGGGACAAAAAAAATGGAAGAATAGGACTGATATTATGAATATACACACATACCTGTTATGTGTTTTCTGACATACCACTGTTTAAACTAACATACTGTTGTACTGAAATAGTTTAAGACTGTCCTAGACATTGACCTTTTAAAGAAATGTTAACAGGTTAGTTAAGTGGCAGAGACAACTTCATTAGATTAAATAATATAATTTTGCCTGATTTTGACTAAAAGGCTGATCTCCCTTTCTGGTTGCCCCCAGTGACTGACTTTACACACAATTATTGCCATGTTATATTTGGTCTCAACTGACTCATATAGATAATGGTAAAACTTGTGTCCATACAGTACTTAAAAAGAATTCTCGTATCTGTACACATTATCACCCTGATAACTCCAACTAAATGATATTAAAAATACAGATATTATTGTAGATATCCAGCAGGTTTGAGATACATATAAATCCTTAACTACTTCTATAGCAAAACGTGAAAAACTGTCAAAAATACTTTAAACAATGATTTACTTCAACAAATAATGTTATAAAATATTAAATTTTTATATCCAACTTTACATAAACAACCAATATTTATTTTGGCATATTTCCAACACTTACTCTTTTAGAATGTACAGTTATAATAAACCTAAGAGCAAATTATCTTTGGTTACAAGAGCAAGTGGATCAACTCTTGCTATTGTTATTAATTCCATCTATGCGTTTTACTGTACAAGGAAAAGAAAAATGCCCTGTTCGGATGTCAGGGTGAGCATGATGAACGCCACCAGTCACAGCTGGCCCAGACGTGTAAGAGGCTCAGGTGAGGGGACAGCGAAGGGTCTGTTTTCCCTGGAGGCCCTGGGCATCTGCCACTCGACACCAGTGACCCCAGGATTGGTGGCACAGGCCACAGCTGCATTAACTCACCATTTAACTGCACGTCCCTTCCTCACTGTGCCCTTGGATGAGAACTTCACACAAATGCCCCAACAGTTTTTAAACGACCACATATTCTCTCCCTTCGTTACGGAACCGTGAGACGCATTCATCGGAGGGAAAGAGTCCTTCCTACGGGTGGAATAAATGTAGCTTCTCTACTGACTACTTCCCTTTTGTCTTCTCCCCAAGCCCGCACCCAAAGAGAAAAACATTGATCGGCTCTAAGAACCTACTCAGAGTTATTGCTACGCTCGTACCGAGGGGATTCCTAGAAGAGTGGGTGGTGTGTTGTCTCTCCCTCTGCTCAGGATCTGCTTGATTATGTCGTGTGCATTAACATCCTCCTTCCTCCTCCTCCTTAAATACTGTTACATTCATCACTACACGGCCCGTTCACTGTGACCGTCACAACACCACTCTTTTTAGTGCAGTGGCTTGTGAACGTCATGCTTCGTTTCTAGATGGAAAGAAACGTGCACCACTTGAAGCCAGTGGCCGTCATTCCAAGAGTCACACGGAGCACCCCGTTCTCAGTAAATACGCGGTGAATACTGAAGAGTGATTTAGGGAGGAAATCCAATTATTCCTAAGTAACCACAATGTGTCGATCATACAGAAATAAATTATTTTACTAGATATATAGACATATCTAATGAAAATTGATAAATGAATGTAAATAACAGCACAGCAATTTACAAGAACACTGATTTTCTGAATGAAATTTCACAGCAGAATACTCCCTCTGCAGTATTTTTGTAAGTAAACTCTGCTCTGCCTAAGACTATTGTTAAATTCTAGATGTATTATTATTATTACACCAGAAAGTGCTCTAGAAAAGGCAAGAATGACAATAAAGGACCAAATGTGTATCAGCTGATATTCTCCATCTTAATTTTATCACACAATTCACTGCTTTGGTGCTGTACAGAATTAATATTCATACTTCAGTCACTCTTACTCGCTATGTTATGTTGATACTAAAAATAGCGAGAGGTGAATCTATGGTGTTTTCAGAGCAGGCCAGATACAAACGTTTATAGCATTTTATTCATGAAATTATGTGTCGCATAAAGAAAATTAACAGCCCCCCCAAAATGTGGCAGTATGATAGCTAGTGATTCTCAGTAATTTAGCTAAAAAAGGGCATGTAGCTGCTTTCTGTAGTACTATCTCTCCTTAAATGGATAGCTCATATTTTGATAAATATACCATGTTTATCTTTATATTTTGAAAACTATTAACATATGGTATTAATATTAAGTAATTATGCATTTTAACTGTTTTCCATTAAGTTTTCTGTTGTCTATTATTCTTTTAAATAAGTGACTATTGTTTCACTGGTTAATCAAATCAGGAATGAAAATGTCAAAAATATTGCTTTGAAAGAATATAAAAAATAGCGCATATTAAAATGAGCACACATCTTCTCTTCCAAACAGCCTTTGCTATTAAAATCAGCATATTATAAATTTGCTCAAAAACATCTATATAAAGACGAAGTTGTAATGACCTTCAATTTGTTGTAACAAGGAGTCAGCCTTAAACTAAGGAATTACGTATTTCTGGAGATTTAAAAAAATAATCGCATATACATAAAATCAATTTCAAGATAAGTTACAGTTATTGGCATTTTTCACTGTTTTCCAATTTAAATATTAATAAAAATAATGCTCAACTGATTTGACTTTAAGATCCCTGGGAGCCTCTCTGAAATGAGAGCTGCCTCAATATATCACAGCAGACAAACGAACATATTGAGGTGCTCTGGAAAGCACCTCTGATTCACATTAGAAAGTACTTAAAAAATCACTGTTCCGAACTTGGAATTAGATATGAATTCTTCTTGCACATTTTACTAACTTCTTTACAACACATCTTTCCTGACTGTGAGCTTCATTTACTCCTCATTTTCCTCTCATTAGTTAATAAAGATTTAATTTCACTTTTATTCCCAGGCTAACATATTGCAGTGTCCCCTTGGTTTTTGGCGCTGGTTTTCTTATTTTAATGGAAGCAGATAAACCACACAGATGCACTAGGCCAGTGCCCAACACCATGTATATGTAAAAGGGGTGGGGGGCTGGACAATGACGTTCCATGACAACTTTCAGAATATATTAAACAGCTATTTCAAACATGAAACATACATACACCCAGGGAGATGTCCTTTGAAAGATTAAAGCTTTTTGTATTCATTCAATAAGCTACAAGGGAGATAAAACAAATTATTTGCCACATGCCATTCAAAAAAGTTTCAATGTATGTTATGACTAATCCTAATAAATATATTTATCCTTACAGAGTTATAAAATGATTTATTTTCATCTTTCCAATTTAGAAAAAAGAGAAATTTCATTCAAATTTATTATGCTATGTTTCCTACTTGTCATAACTAAACAAGTTCAATACTGACCGTTTTTTAAAATGTATAAATCAACTTGAACTATTTTGTAAATGTTAAATTTAGTTTTCAGAGATCAGAGGTAAGATGGGGAAGTCAGTAATTTTATTTCTTCCTTCCTATAATGCAATTTTGGATTAAATCTACTTTGTGATACAATTCCAAACTAGAAATATCACTAGGGAAAAATGAATTCCTATATTTACAAATATAGGGAAAATTATTTTGCAATCAAATACTTTTATTTGAAACTGAATTACACTTGAGTTCAACTTCCACTCAATACCCAAACTTTGGGGGAAATGGCTTAAATTTTAGTTTTAAGGGAAACTTTATTTGTGAACTATCTAATGTCAAACCTAAAATATTATTTCTCCTATTGTCTGACATTCAATATTAAAAATGCATACCTCTGTCATTACCTTCAGCCTTGAAATTGCGAGGCTACACCCACGACATCAAAAGCGGAATCTATGCCATGGACATCTGGTTACATGCATTTTTTTCTTTTTCTCCTGCCTCACTGCTTCCTCCTTTTCTTCCTTCTCATAATATGTCTGTTGCATTAAATCAGGAGATTAACAGAAATAAAGCATTTCTCGCCACTAGCTTTTGTACAGCAGAGAAGAAAGCCTGAAAAAAATCATTAAGTGGGGAAAACGGTTTTCTAAGGTTTCAGGGCGCAGAGCTAACTCTGGGGACAGGGAGCTGGCGCTCCGAGAACGGGAAGAACAGAGCTCAGCCCTACTGGCACAAAGTTTTGGCAAAACAGAATACTCATCAGCCAAAAGAGAAAGGCCCTTAAGAATCTCCCAGGGAAAGAGTTGAGTCGTTATTTCTCTATAAGTTAGCTTTAAATTTAGGGTCAGGTGGGACTGCCCAGCAAAGGTAAAATGAGATCTGAGAATAGATTATAAGAATAGGAGGATTCTGCTCTGTATTCTCTCACATTTGACTTTCTGGTCTTCAAATATTTTCTTAGGTTTTTCTTTTACCCACAATCCTAAATATGTATGTGTGTGGGTGTATACACATATATATGTCAAAATCTTAATTTGTTTTGTTAGGTTTTTATACGTTCTCTGTACATCACCAAAGACCGCTAATGCAACTTGTGTAGAAAAGGAAATTATTGAAGTCAGAGTAATACAGCAATCCCTCCCTCATGGCGGGTATTACGTTCTAGACCCCCCCTCGATAGGTGAAAATCCGCGAAGTAGGAACCTTACATCTATTTTAGTATTTATGTATAATTTAAGGCTTTATAAACCCTTCCCACACACTTATAAACCGTTCCCAGTCCTTCATTAACTTTTCCCACTCCCTTATTAACCTTTTCCACACTTTTATAAACACTACTTATGTTCTTAAACATATTCTACACTCTTAAACCTACGTAACTTTAACAACATATGTATACAGTACCGCAAAATCCTGCGATAAAGAGTGAAAAATCCGCGACAACTAATTAAATATAATATTTTTTAAAATCCTGCGATACAGTGAGGCCGCGATAAATGAACTGCGATATAGAGGGGAATGACTATAGTGCTGGAAACAGGAAGGGGACGGTTTAGAGCTTCATCAGATGCCAGTTCAGTTCACTTGCCAATAGAGCCGTTGATTCTTTCACTCTTTCACTTTCCAATATATTGATTCTTTCGAGTTGGTTAAAAATCAAAACAACCTAAATAGCTGATTATTATTGACAGTTAGATGCATGCTTCTGTGTTTTCCAAGACTTTTAAAACATGAAGATCAATCATGACAAAACTATGTGACCATGATTACTATTAACTAAAATGTCAATTAATTTCAAATCTGTATATTTAGTCTGACATTTATGAAAATCATACTCAGGACGATTTGTAGGATAATCTTCATGACATTTTATATTCTCTTTTGCTCTCTATAGTATAATCTGGCACACAGAATCACGATTTTGATAGAATTTCAATATCAGGGGAACAAAATTTGTTGACTGGTTGATCGGTTCTACACAAGTGCGTAGCTTCATTCCATATTCCATTAAGGGTTTGCTTTCATTTCCTTAAAAGAATATTTTAATGTGTTCATTCTTTTGCTGTTGTTGCTTTTAGACCAGAATGTTTCTTTTTGCTAGATTCCATTAAAGATTACATCCAATTCATGAACAGTTCGTTTTACTCTATAAGCATGGGAGGGATCTTTCTGTTGTCAATTTCAGGAGTACATTTGCTTTCATGCCATAAATCCGGACTAAACCTCAGTTTCCTCCCACGTGGGATGTAATGGATGGGTCTCAGGCACCGGAAAGGAAGCCCGCTGTGCCATCTGTGACAGCTGGCCACGCTGGTGCAATGGCAGCAACAGGATGTATTGGGAACCAGGCTGTCTCCAGAAGGTTGTCATGAAGCCCACTCATGGAATTGGCAGTGGGACCTTTAAAAAATTCTCCTATGAATCATGGCCGTTCAGTACAGCTAAGGTAGCAATCAGCCTATCCACAGCTCAGCAGAGCAAACTTTGTCTGAAAGGGATTTTCGGGTCTTGGACATAAGCTATGTTGGTTATAAATTTTGGATAGTTTTACTTCTGTTGCTTATTGTTAGGGCAATACAGAGAGAACTTTTTTAAACATTATGAAGAGGCAAATTTGTCTGAAAATAGGTTTATTTTTGTCACCATCATTTGGGGGGTATGATAAAGAAAGAAAAAAGGCAGCCTAAGTTGCTCCAAGACAAGAGTTTGGCATTAATTGTAAGTTCACAACATAAACAAAGAGTCCAGAAATGTATGCTAAAATTATAACTGATAATGTGGGTGTGTCGATTTGTATTCCCTGAGTTCCGCTGAGGAGGCTTGGCAGCCTCTGCCTTTACATGTCTTGTTTTAGTCAAACTCAAAGTTAGACACATGGAGACCTTGGCCGTGATCCAAGGGGCCCCTGTTTTGGTGAAATAAGTTCAACAGGTGAGCATTTAAGGAATCAGTGGTTAGAATTAAACGAGTACTTTCCCGGAGCTCTAACGGCAAAAAAAGGTCTAGGGTGACGCATCTGTTCTACTGGTTTTTGTGAATCCCTGCCCGCCCGTCACTCTTTGCCTTTCGGTCACCATTTGTAGTATCTAAGCAAGAAGAAGAACAATGGCAACTAGCACCTGAGCAGATGGCGGACGCCCGCTAACGCAGAAGTCTGCTCAGGACTACATGGTAAATGGCGTTTATCATAGCTGGGATCATTCGCCCATTAGCCCCTTCCTTAGCTCTTGACCCCGACAGTTCAGCATTAATGAAATGGAACCTTCTGGTTCCCGGGGCCGCGGTGCTAGGCCAATAGGTCCCTGGTCAGAGGTGTGCGTTTCCTGCGGGTACATTACAGAGCCTCGCACGGCATGACTGCAGGGCCAGCCCATCGCAGCCGGGCGTCCCGGACACACACTGGGAAAGTTGTCAATGAGCAGAGCTTATTTGGGCCCACCCGGAAGGCGAGCTTCTGAGTGTAATTAGATCCCCTGAGAGCGGCGGCTGCCTCCCTGCTGGAAAGCTACAAGAAATTTATTCTGAGTATGGGAGGCACCGGTAATTAAATTTCTTCTTTCTCTCTTTCTCTCCTTCCTTTTTCCTTACTAGTAATTAAGTTTGAGGGGGTTTTTTTGGTTGTTTTTGCTTTTACATCCTGAAATCTCCATCTTGATTAGCAAAGCTTACTATATAATTTGGTAATTCCAAATACGTAGGTAACTTACCTCTGAAGGTCACGTCTTTAAGTGCCTTATGACTTTTCTCTTCCCTTGACAAGTTCAGCAGATAAATGCCACACAAACACGTAAGACTTGTGAAGAAACCACAGTTGTTTAGAATCTTCACTACGTAGATAAATGATTGAGTGGAGTCTGATTTTTACATAGGACATCTTTCTGCAATTCCCACTGACCCACGGCCTTAATTTCGGTAGGAGGCTGATCTCCTATTCCTTCTCATTTCCCTCTGACATGTTCCTAGTCTCCTCTCTAGCGGCAGTTTTTCTCCGCTCTGCCAGGGGACTGCAGCCTTCCCGCTGACAGCTGCCAGTCTGCTGACCTTAGTCAGGAACATTCCAGTTACCATCACCATGGTTTCCAGCCTCTCTCAAGTGGGACAGGGAAGTGTGTACACACCACACAGCAGGGGCAACAGGGGCACATTACCACCAAGGTGATGGCCTGAGAGTACACGTCACCCTCAGATGGGGGATGACACGGGGTCTTACACCATCCACTCCCACGCGCGAATATTTACCCAGTCAACGGCCGTCTCTCGGGGCTTAGCACTGGCTTGTGTGTGGAACAGGGATTGTAACAAAGCTCCAAGCAGCCTTCAGTCCATTTCTCTAGACTTGAGCAGAGCGTGTTTTGAAGGGAATTGGGGAACAGAAATGCTAATAACTATGGTAATTAAAATTATCTCGCAGTTTCCAGAGTTCTTTCATAAACGTCTTACTGAGTCAACTAGGAAAACAATAGAAGGAAGTCTGTTCAAACAGCTGACACTAGAGCCTCAAAATCTCTGAATCTTGAGATTTCAGAAAAGGCTACAAAAAAGTCAAGATTCTTCACGCCCTCATTTTCCTGCTTCGAGGCTATATTTACACAACACAATCAACCCTGCTGTTTCAATCAAGTCAGTAAGAAAGAAGGCAGGAGGACCAGATGTTTGGCATGGAGCACAGAACGCAGCTGGCTGATGGTCTGAATCTTTCATAGTTTGAACTAATGCTGCTGTCACGGTATAGAAACATCACGGAAACCGACCGCTTTGCTTGTGAAATGTAAATAGCTCCCTTCAGGAGCACAGGATTAACTACCTTAGAATTAACAGCAAATGGTTTGGACTGAGTAACGTTGTAAGTGCAGACAGTGAGGAAGAGAAACACGAACCATGTTCAAGGAAATTAAATTGTTAATGTTCAAAGCACGGCTATAAATTTTATCTAAAATTCTCTTTGGCTACACAGTGTCATCACCGCAATGAAGAATCAACTACTGACTGATTTCATCTTCCAAAGGAGATTACGAAAGATCTTTCCAGTTATAAAATGAATCATTATTTGAACCTGTGATATTTTTCCCTATCAGAATGTCAATCCAGTTTTAGAAGTGCCTGTTTCTTTAATGACTATAGTTTTATATTTACATAGAATTTTACTTCTCAAGTAAAAAAAGTTTTCAAAGGATTATGCATTTAGTCCCTTAAATAAAGCGGTTTCAGATTCGCAGAGGAGGCCGTCCATTAGCCAACTGCAGCCCTAAAGCGTTAAGTACCAAAGACACAAGGAGCGTAAATAAGTGTCATCATTCATTTTCTAAGACTCGTGGTCTATAAACAGCTAACGCATTTTAATTTCTGAGTCTTGGCTCTAATCATTAGTTTTATAGTTAGTATTTAGTGTGCACCTGTCCCAAGAGATAAGAGTGAAATAAGACATTTATCTACATGTTTCAGTGCACTAGTTTGTCTCCATCAGTCAACGATTCATCAATAAAATATTTATTGAAAAACTATACAAAAGGTATTATTCCAGGCACTTTCAGGATGTACAAGCATATTGATAATAATGCCTGTTGAATTAATAACAGTGTAAGACATTAAGTATATAAAATTAGCAATGCAAATAACAACTGCTTGTAATTTTTAGGGGATGATTCTTTCATGCTTGACACAACTCGAATGAGCTACTTGGAGCAGCTCACTGAATAAGCCAGGTCCTGACAACGAGGATAATTCTGAGAAGGAGCGATAACAAGATGGCATTCCAGGACGACTGAGGGACGGAACAAAGGCACACTGGCGAGGGAGAGGCTCCCAGGCGACTGTCAGATCGGTCTGCATTCAGCACCAGGCGCACCGATGACAGAGTGGGAACCAAGAATGCAGCTGCTGATGATTAATTCTTAAAATCCAGTGCGCACTAAGGGAGCAGGTGGAATTCAGCGCAAAATGTCTTTGGTAAGACGTAGAGAAAGTAGTATTTTACACGGTTTAACAATGTAAAAAATACAGCCGCCCTTTGTTGGCTTCTGCCTTGTCTACCACTCCCCACCCCACCCCCAAAGAGGTTACCTTGAAGTCCTAACCTTGAGGACCGCGACCTGTGACATTATTTGGAAAGAGAATCATTGTAGATATAATTAGTTCACTTAGAATGAGGTCATACTGGAGAAGGGTTGGCTGTAATCCAGTGTGACTGGTGTGCTTATTAGAAGACGCCACGAAGACAGAGTCACTTAGGAAGAAGGCCACAAAGAGACAGAGACTCTGTCTCTGACCCAAGGAGCAGCCGGCGGCCTCCCACGGGTGTGTCAGAGCAGCAGGCCCCGCACATGTCTGACCTCACGCTTCCAGCCTCCAGAACACAATGAATTTCTTCCGTAAGAAGCTCCACACCATGGAGCCCCGACAAACAAATACACTGGCCAGACAGGAGACCGTGGGCCGGGGACCGGCACCCCGTGCCCTTGTGTGCACCTGCAGCGGGGCCAGGAAATTAGGATTTTGTTTGTTGGTCAGGACTTCATGCTATTTTAATTCACATCTGCTTTGGGAAGGCAAGTGACAGAACTTAAGAAATATCAAAATGTTATAGGATCGTTCGAAAGAAATGCATTAATTATAAATACCATACATGCAAGATACTGTCTAAAGCACAAAGATCTAAACATACATGTGAATAGTAAGATAAATTGGTATCTGATACTCTAACAGAACACCCAAGAAGATAATAAGCTTGATTTTTGGAGACTGATTTTAATAATAGTTTTATTAATTAGGGGGAAAGAAATGTGTTCACACACTTTAATTTTCACCGTAACTTCCAGAACCTCTCTAAGAGGCCTCGGAGTGCCCTGCCCCTCAGTGTCCAGCACAGCGGCTCCCAGGCTGTGCTCTCGGGACCAAGCGTCTTTGTGTCAGCAAGGACTTCTGCTGACCCTGACACGCGCTCGAGTTGGGTAACGGCTGCTACTGAGGAGACGGGACAGACGGGGGCTCCCCTGTTCCCGCTGCGGCTGCTGTCTTTCCCTAAGAGCTCGCGTGCCCTGCGACCACCTGAGAGATGACCCCTGGCTGTGAGAGCCCCTCTGCCCTGCGGTGAAGACCCCAGAGGAGACGGTGAGGATCCACGGTTCCCTCGCTGTCATTTCCCACGGCCTGAAACTCCAGCATTAAGAGAGGCGCTGGGATGCAGAACCCATTTTTCAGCCACTGAATTATATGCCCGCTCACCTGTTTGCTTAATGAGAAGCAGGTGGCTCATTTTCTGTTGCTACCATTTATCCCTCTGACATAAACTGGTTTTCCTGACTTTCTCTTGGCTCTTTAAATTGCTTGTTATAATATTACTCCCTCTGAAGGCAGAGCTGGAAAATTCAAGCGTAGCGGGCGTGCCCCGCTCTGCCGTCCATCTGTAATAACGTTCTCAACGCTACGAGTTTCACAGAAGACAGGGGCAGGGAAGTGCACTTCCTAGAAAGACACGAAGGTCAAGTTGAGCAGAGGACACCGATTTCATGTACTTATTTTAACCGGAAAAGCAGAAAAAGACTGCATTTCAGAAATAATTCTTGATTAGCATGTAGCCCCTCTCAAGGTTGTTGGAGGAGGGCAGAAATACTCTAACATTTTGCAGAAATGCTGCCATGTGGTAATCATAATAAGCAGGCCGAAGTCACTCCGTTCTACTATTGTTCTAACTGCCCCAAGTGACTCAGCCCTCGTTACCTGTTCCTGCAGTAAAATACGTCCGTCACTACTCCTAACACGACTCAGAAATCGGAAGTAGTATCCTGGGTGTCAAAATCATTCAGAAAGGACGGAGAAAATCACAGTGATCGGGTGGGAAGTCAGGACAGAAGAGGGGGAGGCTATGCTCATGTGCACAGAGAGAGAGATCTGTGACAAGGACAGGAGAGCGGTGGCATGGTGGCATGAGCCTCTGTGCTGTGTATTTTAGCGAAAAAGAGTTGCCAGGCCTGAACGCGGCCGTGAGAAGCCAGACAGACCCCAGCTCCATTCTACGCCCTGCGGACAGCGGTGGACTGAGTGACACAGGAAAGCCATTGTCCCTTGAGGGGACATCACAAAAGGGCCTGCACCTGGCCTTCCAGGTACACGAGAAGGTGCTCACCTGTCTCTCTTTGTCCAGACTGCACAGCAAGGCCCTGACACAGCAGCAAGCAGGACGGAAGTCTCTGTCCCCTGCATCCTGTCCCACACGCAAAATCCTCAGCAGATTCAAAGCTCCAATGCCTTCAGCTCGCTCTCCGACTCCTTCTCCAAGCCTTTACCTCCTCACGTCCACCGGCCTCAAACGTCGGGTTCACCTCGCAGCTCATGACACCTGGTCTCGGGGCACAAGCCCCCGCGGAGGCTCCGGGCAGGGCCTGGCTGGACGCCCACACGTGAGAAGGAAGACGCCTGCGCCACCACGGGTGGGGCTGCTGCTCTCTGCACACCGGTTCTCCCTCTGACAGATCTCACGTCCCGCCAGGCAGCAGTGGGGAGGCCTCAGAGCTTTTCCTACAAAATCCTTTTTTTTTTTTTTTTTTTGCCTTCATTCAAGTTGCTGGGCCCACATACTGTCTGGTGGGAAGAAGGCCCCTAGAAACTCACTCCTGCACCAGGAGAGCTGCCAGTCACTGCGGGTACGCAGACCACGAAGCACCCACACGGCCTCCCCGCAGCCCAGACATGGGACGGTCATGACAACCACGCTCTGCAATGTGGGATTTTACAAACTCAGACACAAATGACTTGAGAAAAGAATTGTAGAGTTGGCCATGCTTTAAATGTAATTGTGTGATGTTTTGAAACGTGTTGCCAAAACAAATGAGAAAGGGTAGAGTCTTGGTTTGATGTACATACACCGTATTCACATTTGTATTTTTAAACCTCTCATTATAAAATGACTAAAAGACAATTTAAGACAAAGTTTACAGTCTGAAAGGCAAGTGAAAGGAATGACTAATGAAATCAACTGAAGCTACTTTGATATTAAGAAAATTAAAAAGAAAAAAATCATTCTCCACCAGTGTAGTAATTCGCTGAAAGAGATGCATTTTGAAAGGAAGTAATGAATTGAACTTAAATTGTTTGGTAATCGGATTCATGAATAGGAGAGGATGGTTTGAATAGAATGTGGAAAATAATTTAATTTCCTGTTGATTTAACAGGAAATGCTAATATTAACAAGGATAACATAAAAATGATAACACAGCACTACAGTGATTCCACATCTATCTATGACAAACTCAAGAATTATTGTCAGTTAAAATGTGTTTTACAATTACTCTAAAAGAAAAATTAAGATGACCTGAGATTTTTATAGCTTATACATGGGAAGGACTTATATATGGAAAGTTCTCCAAAGGTTAATAATAACCCTAAAACTTCACATGACATTTACAATACTGGTTCCAAAAGTGAAATAAACTTTTCAGTTCTATCTATAAAGAAAAGCAAATTTTGATCCACTGTGCTAGAGAGAACTCAAAACCCACCGCAACAAATGAAGAATGCCTTTAATAACTTTTACATTTAATAGTAGTATTTTTAAAGCAATACAGTATGTTCTTACTCAAGTCACTATTTAGGACTTTTGGGTGTTTTTTTGTTTGTTTTTTACAATTTTAAAAAGTATTTTCAGGAGTTCATAAAACTATTTTTAAGTATAAAAATTTACCTGGTCAATATGTGCTTGGTATTTATTAAGCTTCACATTGTAACAGATGCATGGATTTTGTAGAACTATAAATTAAATGAGCAAAGTAAAAATATGTATGTCCCTAGAAATGAAGATGCTTACAGTCTGTTGTACAAGATCATTAAAATCAGTTGTGAGTTGTTTGAAATACATTTTTTTCACACAAAAACTGTTGGCGTTCAACTTAAAACTCAGTTGACAAAAAATGATTCGATCCATAATATGACTGAAATATTATATATGTGTAACAAGAACTCTTATGAAATAATGTTCAATATGCCACAACCGTTAGAGGATTTTTTAATTATTCTGAATGAAGCTACTCTAGAATTTTAAAAAATACTTTAAGAGAAAATAAATAATAGATAAAAGTCCTTGTGAGAATTCTAAATGCGTTTCTCGTTAATTACAGTTTCTAACAACTCAAAATCCTTGCAGAACTGTCATTTTACCACACCTAAATGGAATTCCAACACATACGGCTTTTTAAAATCTATTTGCGTGACTAGAAATACCCTGACACAGCAAAGCCATGATTACTTCACTTAGGAAAAGAGAATTTTCTAAAGTCTGTGTGTGCATGCATGTGTGCATGTGTGTGTGTAAGTACTCGCACATGCATGTACAGCTGTACTGGAAGAACCACACATGAAAGATCAGCCTGACAGGCCTGAGAGCAATAGAAGTCGTTCGGGAAGAAAGACCATTGAATCGGCATTTCCCACAGAAGCCTTGTTAAACGCACCAGATTGTTGAAGACGGTGAACAATTGCTTTAGTTCTCCTGGATGATTGCACACATTTTAGAGTTTGCCAAACCTAGACAGATATTTTTTTTGGGGGGGGATGAATAATAGCTACAAAATTTGTGCAGTTTTGGTATGTCAGCCAGGGTCTTAGTTGCAAACCACAGAATCCCCTCTGAACAGTACAGGCAGAAAGTAGTTATTAAAAAATATTAGGCAGCCCCCAAACTCTTAGGGGAACGAGGAAACTACCTGGAAGCTGTGTTCCTGACCCTCTCAGGAACGACATGCTGAGATCGCAGCTTCAGGAGAAAGGGTCGCTGGCATCAGCGGGTCCTGGGGCCAGTTCCCGGGGCTCTGCCCCCACTGCTCTGTAAGAGCCCCCAACATGCATGCTCCCCAAAATAGAGCTCGCCATCTTCCGCTAAGAACCCCATCTCCATGAATCTCCTGATGGGGAATCTGTTTGGAGAAGCATAGTACCTAGTCCATTCCCTGTAGCAAGAGGCTGGGCTACTCTCATCCAGTGAGGATTCACTCAGAACCTAGCAGGATGTTCCAGACGTGAGAGGGAACCATAAACATGGCCCATGTCTACTGGAGAAGTTTCCTGCTGGACTTCACTTGGCAGTGCTATTTTACAAAACAACTTCTGGAAACCTCTTAACACCATGGCTAGAATATGTTAAATACTCAAAATGTGGACATTACGCTTGGCCTATAAAAAGTTTTGCATTTGTAGAAACTTTATAAACATTTATTATATATAGTCCATCAATTCCTGCTACCCTGGCCAAAAAAAAAAAAAAACAAACATCGTAGGCAGACATTTAGACTGCTACTAACAAAAATCAAATTATATGACTGGTGTATTTTATTACTGTTATAATCACACACCCTGTGTGGCTCAATAACAGACACAAAATTCCCTGGCCAGCGAACACTACGATCACATTTAAATGACAGCTCAGGGACATTACAAGCTAGCACCGACATTCTAGGTTTCTGCACTCTGTGTGGGACTGGATGTTGTGAATCCAAGTTTGAGGTGAGGACCACAGATCATCACCATGCCAACAGGCCAGCTTTGACAAAAGAAAAGGCAATTCACTTTTGGAGACAGACTGGGACGCTGGGCTCCCGTACGCACATCCTTCTCCTGGAGCTCAGGTGTATCTTTTCGGCTCCCAGCACCCTCCCTCCGACTTATGCATCTACAAGGAACTTGTATTGAAAATGGAAAGTAATGGCAGCCAGGATTTTTTCCCCCAATTAGTTTTCAAATCTATCGTTCACTTTTCGTCCTGAATGTCCATTTCACAGGCTTAAAAGAAAATCTTTGGGACTGTCAGCAACGGTTTAAAGTAAGCAGCTTCCTAAATCAATGGCTCGTCACTTTGTATTAGAATCACTTGCCTGATTAAAAAAAAAAAGAGAGGGAGAGAGACAGTAATTAAGTGTTTGCCTGTTAATCTGTTATTTAGAAGTCACTAATGAAAATGGTTTGGGGGTTCAAGTCGCATTCTTTATTTAAATTAATTCTGTCGCTGAAAGCGCTACTAGATTTGCACAGTATTCAAAACACTCTGGAAAGTAAACTGTTGAATTAGCGGAGGCTCTGAATGAAGAGGTCGTCTTGCAAAGTAAAGCTTTATGTTTGTCTGCTGCCTTTTAATGTAATTCTAAGCCTTTTGGGTGTTATTTATCACTGAAGTAAGAAGTCAGAATATTATGAAAATAAAGGAGAAATGAAGTGAGAAAAAGTAGCAAGAGTCATCCTTTTATTATTTTTGCCCCCAAGTAGGCCTTAGAGCTCTCTAGTCTCTCTAATTGTAATAAATTGCACCTATCCTTCGGCTAGAGAGAACTTCAAAATACTACCGAGGATGTTGTATTTATCATCGGAGGTAGTCAAATACACAAACTATCAAATGAAGAAACTTTGGATGAGAACTGTGCCAAGAAGAATGCCCAACTTAATCTTCAGTAAGTAGAAGGTAGTGTCCTCTCTGGGCAGCTCCTTTGCAAATGTACAGTGATGGTGACAAACTGGGTTAGGCTGTAGAATTTAGAAAAAGCAACTACCAGGCTCAGCTTTAGAGCACAGAGAGAGCACCAAGTATTTGGGACTGAGAGTGAGCATGTATAGAAACTGCACAGCCTCATTATTTACAAACCTATTTCATGAATATTTTGTTATTATGGTTTGTTGTTAAGGAAGCCTGAGTAAACCTTTTAATGTGTTTCCTGAGGACTTCAGTTGCAATTAGGCTCACTAGTCATTGTTTCTAAAGATCTTTCCTGTTCAGGAAAATATGAATTGCTTCCTTATTCAACAGGCAGATAATGACCTCATTTATTTTAAAGTATTTCATTTTAAGAATTATTTACTGCTCTCTGCTTATAAACAAAAGCTTAAGCCTGGCTTTTACCTGAGGGAAGCAGGACAGGGATCTTTGATTCTCGACACAGCCATGCTTCACGTGGCCGGGAAGAAGAGAAAGACTGTTGGAAGGAAATCATCTTCTCCTGGTTGGGTGCGTGTTAGTGGTATGTGTGAGCGGTGTGTTCATGTGTAATCCCTTTACCATTAGCAAATGCCATGAGAGGAATGTCCATGTCTCCACCTCCCAGCCCTTGTGAAATGACAAGCAATGAATCACCCACAGATGCAACTCTAAGTTGGGATAGAAAGTCTCGTCTGCCCTAGTTCAGGAGAGGCCGTGGGCAGGAGTCTGGGGCTGAGTCTATGAGGTACCTGCCACACAGAACAGCTGATGTCACTCTGCTTCCTCATCCTTCACCGGTTCACTCCTGTAACCGACGATGTCTTTCAGCTTCTTTCTGAGCATGAAAAGCAGTATTTTATGATGCTAAAAGCACGGACTATGGAGGCAGACCCCCCCGGGTTTATGTCATGGCTCAGCCACTCTGGTGGCAAGGGACCTAGTCTCTCTGTGCCTTCAATGTATTATCTACATAAGGAAGCGGCCAAGTGATGGTTCCTCATTTTCTAGGTTCAATTTTTCAATGTCACACACTCAGAACAGTGACTAGGACCATATAAATGCAAGTTATGAGGGTCCATCTCTAGCTGGGTTACCTGTTTCTTTCTATTCGTTACAAAATAGTTTTATCGTAACAATGCTTGGAACTTCTTTAATGTTTATGGTTCATAAGTAACTTGTCTTGAAAATTCAGTTTATTTGAGAGCCAGTTGTTCCTATTTGTTTCTTAATAACATGTTGACCGGTGTCCACATACTGTGTTCAACGGCTTGGACGTCACAATAGTTTTTAGATCTATTTTCCAATCGAGCATTTCCTTTCATGCTGAGAACTTGAACCTCAAGGAAGGAAGTTTTTAATTTTCATGTCTTTGACTTCAATGTGATTTTGGGTCAGTAGGAAATTAAATTAGGAGCATGGTCCAATATGACTAATTTTTTCTTTTTACTTCCTTCTAAAATTAAAATCTAGGTACCTAAAAGAAATCTATCAAAATTACATATTGCTCTGGTAAGATGTTTGATAATCATGAAATATTAAATAGTTATAGCATTTTATTTCTCTATGCCCCAGCCTTTCTCTTTAATAATATCAGCTATTTTTTTTATATCTTCTAAGGTCGAATTTCTATCCAAAATGCGGGATCATCCATATTTCATGAACAATCTGACAAGCAACAATATTCTAGGTGAGCCTGGCAGGAAGAACGTGTGTAGAGAAGGCTTACTTGTGTGTGTCTTTAGCCCCTTCTACAAGTATGCTCCCCGTCCCCCCCAGGGCAGACCCTGCATCTGCTCCGGGCATAAGGCTGTTTGATTCAGGCCCTGGACTTGCAACGCAATGTCCCTTACAATGGAAATAGCATTTGAAGTTTCATTCCACATTCTATTTTATCCACATGAAAGTTTATTTCAGGAAGCACCCAATGAAAACATTTTGTATTTGCTGGATTCTATATTACATTTCAAAAGTTCATGTTAGGTATTACTCTCAAAATTTGAGATGTAATTTAGAGTATTTTTATGTAGAATGGTAATTATTTAAGTCATGCACACTTAACCAAAAAAGTGGCTTCCTCTTTCTAGAGAAACAGACTCTTTGTACTCAGGCTGTAGAGAAAAATTCAGCATTCCCTCACTTATCGTGGGTATTACGTTCTAGACACACACACATCCCCGCGATAAGTGACAATCTGCCAAGTAGGAACCTTACATTCATTTTAGTATTTATATATATTTTAAGGCTTCATAAACCCTTCCCACACACTTAAAAACCATTCCCACTCCCTTATTAACCTTTTCCACACTTTCATAAACACTACTTATGCTCTTACACATATTCTACACTCTTAAACCTACATAACTTTAACAACATACGTATATAGTACTACAAAATCCCGTGATATAACGAAAAATCTGCAATAATTAAATATGATATTTTTTAAAACCCCGTGATACAGAGGCCACAATAAATGAACCGCGATATAGAGAGGGACTGCTGTGTAGAAAATGGTGGCGGGTTGGGTGCCTTAGGGAGTTAACTGGGTTTCAGGTATCACGGCCATTTTCCACTCACATCCAATTCATTATTTTCTGTATAAAATGTGAACACTATAATGATCTGAGGGACACTAAATTAATTGTATATATTTTTCCTATATTTCATACTATTTTCTAAATATGAAGATATTTTAAACTTTACAAGCTATATAAAGTTGACAAGCATTACAAAAGAGTTTTCTTTAGTCCAGGATAATTTGTAAGCTTAAAAATATTGGTTCTGTTTAAACTATGTTGCAAGTATATGAATATTGGGGGCGTTCAAATTATTAAAATAATAAGTTCATTTATAGTCAATATTTTTTTCATGGAAGGACAACATCAAAACCTACTGACATACATGGTATCAGAGTCTTCCTGAAAAGAGCCCTGATCAACTTCGTGACAAATGCAGTAAGTTTATTTTCATGAGTTCAATTCAGCTTTTTTAAAAGACTTAATGCGCTCTTTGAAAGGATGTGCTGGATTGCAGAGAAAAGTGAAGACGTGGCCCTCCCTCCGCTGGTGCGCATGAAGAACGTCCCTCTTAGGGAAGTGATATTGCCTGGGCTCTGTGACAAACTCCCATGGGCCACAGTCACTTGGGGATGTGCTTGGAGCATCAGCCCATGAGGACAGCCTGAGGAGAACATTTACGGAGCACAGCATCCAGTTAGGCAGAGCTGTGGCTTACCTTCTGTGCCATCTATAGTCAGGAGAACTAAACCCTCAGATGGGGAAGGGATGGCGGATGAAACTAGCCTAAGTCTCTGTTCTGTAGAGCATTTAAAAAATTAAATAGTGTGTATATAACATACGTTATATAACAATTTATGTAAAACACTTGGTGTGTGTACTTAAATACAAGCAAAATGGCCTATTTTGAAGTAAAATACAAGACATTAAATTTTCATGATCTGTCAAAAGACAGGCCTGTCTGAAGGGTAGAAAGGATGAAGTCTATTATTTCGTACTCACTGCCAAGCAGAGCTCTGAGCTTTGCATCCTCATTTATGTGCAAAGTAGGGGCACACAGAACTCACCTTACAAGTGATTTGACAACATGCCAGGGCTGGGAGACTGAAAAGCATGGTGATCCTATCGCAGTGACGCCTTGGGAAGGTGCACTTCACCTTGAGAACGTGTGCCTCACCTCGGACAGGGAGATTCTGTCCTTGGAAGGAAGTGAACCAATGTGGACACCCCTTCTGTTGCTAGGCACCTCAAAATCTGCACGTGTGCATTCGATAACATTTGATTTTATGCTTCATTGTCGTGGGAAATTGTCATAGGAATAAACTCCGCTGGCTGCCTTGTACAAGTAATTTATAGAATCAAAGTTTTAACAGATAAGAGAGAAGCTACTGTAATTTAAACTATGCAGTGCAAAGTAAGAGAGTCTCATTCATCCACCTATTTCGTGGACAGCAATTAAAATACGATGCCATTTCACTGTACAGGCATGTTACCAACTGCATACGGTTGCTCTCCCACAGTTACATGATATCAAGCTTGGTTAAAGATCTTAGTGGCAACATTAAAAGGTATTCTTACAGTCTTAGACATCAGTTTGATGGCAAAGATGCTTGAACAAAAACTGCCAAAAGTTTCTGCACCCCTCCCCCCAGGAGCAGAAATGCCTCCCTTTTTCTGCCGTCTTGCCCACAGGGCCATGTCCTGGGGAGCACCTGGAGGCATGTGTTTCCTTAAGCCACATCTGGGACCTACTGAGTCAAATTATCGGATGGTGTTCCGGACCCCACATTTTACAAACATTTCCCTGACGATTTATGTGTTCACTCACCTTTGATTGGCCCTTTTGGTTTTGCATAAAATAACTCCATTTCCATGTGAAAACCCCAATACTCTTCAGAAGAAATAGACCTTGAACCATAATTACCTCACAAACCTGTAAGAATTAATTTACCTAATTTTTGAACTAGTCTCCTGAATACATAGATGCCTGGATTATGTGAGAAAGCAGTTATAGAATGGGAAAAGAGATACATCGGCCTTAAGTTTTACCCAGCACACGCACACGCACACACACACACGTGGGCACGCGCTCTGAAAAAGTCAGGGGCAATAGAGTAGAACACTTCTCTGTCCAAAACCAGCAACCAAACACATTCAGATATGTTCAAAGAGCGCAACAAGAAGCAAGCGTCGTTATAAAAGTGACGTTTCTGCAGTTCAGTAATCCAGCTTTTCCATTTGCGCAGAATGCTCTGCTGACTGGTAAGCAGCTTGGTCTAAAAACGTATAAGAACTGACAATTTTAAGTGAAAAATAACTCACTTTTCAGAAACTGCATTAGAGCACCTGGTATTGTATGCCATAAAGCTGTGTTATTAAATTCATTATGATACATCCGTCCTGTACTTTGAATTGTGTTTACTGAGGAAAATTAGACTAGGTTATGATACTTCCACGTAAAGTCAATCACAGTTTTCCTTGTTACTCAGCCCAGAAATCCTGTTTTGTGAGGCTCTATTAGTAATCTGGATATACGTCACGGCATAATTGGCATATCAGAATGTTTTCACAAGGAGACTGGTTTTTACTTTTCTTTTTTTCAGACACAGTTTTATTTAATTTGGTTTGTTCACTGGTAAGTCCTTGGATTTTTTTTTCTTTAGTATTGATAGATGTCTTATTATCCTATAAATATTTTCTAGTTATATTGAATTTTTAAACGTTCACTAGTATATGCAAATAGGAAGCACCTTCTGCTTGCATGTTTTAAATATAATCTCCCCATAGTTTCAATAGCAGCACTCCCTGGAAATACTTGTAACAGCCCTAAGATGCATTAATGGGGGGCAGGAATGGATTTCTCAAGCACCCGGAGAGTATCACTTTGAAAAGTAATCAGTACAGGGGTTAGCAGCCGATCTCCCGCTGTCTGTGGGGCGGGGGACGGGGGGGGGGGGCGCTGCCTGAAATGTAACAAGAGATGGAGGGACCCCGCAAAAGAGCCACAGAGACACTGTGGATGTTCCTCATTCCCAGGGTCATGGGATGCCAGAGCCCACCCAACAGCACGTGACACACAGAGGTGACATGGGGCTATCAAGTCCTCTCACACGAGGACTAGCTCATGTTTATCTTGGGAACATGCGTGTCATGGCTTGTGCCTGCTTGACTCTGTAAATGTGAGATTTCTCTCTGTCTTTGCAATCCCTTAGCGCGTGGCCCGGGATGGGCAGCATACTCTGGTTTAATGTATATTCAATCATAACGCTCAAAATATTATTTTTTCTCCTCTAGCTTTGCATAGAGGTTTTCTGGGCTTGAAGATTTTGTCTTTAATTATAGTTCCCCAACACACTGCCAAATAACTGTCCTGTAATTACAAAAAAATTCAAGATCATGAAAGTAAAGAAAAAAATCAAATGATCTAAATTAAAGAAAACTAGAAGACAACAGCTAAATGCAATGTGAGACTCGAGACTGGATTCTTTTGAAGGGACCCAAATATCAGGAACTGTCACAACTTCCGTGGTGTCTAAGTATTACACAGCACTACTGTACTGAGACTACTCTTCTTACTCTGGTAACTTTATTGAAGAATGTGTTCAGGTGAAACACTGAAGTATTTATTACAGATGGAACATCACTCTCAAATGGCTTAGGAAAGTTATTTGAAATGTACTTTAAGGATGAGATTGTCTGAAAATCGCTGTCA
Source organism: Furipterus horrens (assembly GCF_987537825.1). Classification (NCBI taxonomy): domain Eukaryota; kingdom Metazoa; phylum Chordata; class Mammalia; order Chiroptera; family Furipteridae; genus Furipterus; species Furipterus horrens. Next base: position 3,999,309 of record NW_028327185.1, on the reverse strand, counting down.
GTGGCGGAGAAAGCAGATACAAAAGAGTTGCCTAGTTACTCATCAAGGAGGATACAGTTTGTTACAATCCCTGCTCGCTGGTTCTCACTTTAAAAATAAAAACCAGATCCTTTTGAAGTTCTACTTTGTATTCCTTATTTTCGCTCTCTCCAGACAACTTATGCATCATTCCCACGTGTGCTTATATAATATAGGCTGTTGTTCCCTATTTTAAACAACGTGAGTGGTATCACACATGAACACGCTTTTGTAGCTTGTTTTTCAGCTAACGTTATTTTGAGGTGTATACTCTTCTGTACACATGGCTAAATGTCACTGTGAACATTGACATTACCTAAGCCCCGGTTACCCACTCCTCCGCAGAGAGACAGGGTGCTTTGGCTCTCCCGCTATTCTCAACACTGGCCGTGTTATAGAAAGTCCACAGTCCCTTTTCCCAGGCTGCAGCACGCATTTTTTCCCCCTTATGAACTGACATTTGACACATAGGCCATTTCAATTTTAATCCTGGCACATTTGTTGACCAATTTTTAACGGTTTGCCCTGCCGTTTTTTAAGAAATGATTTTTATGGTCATGCATTATAGATATTTTTACAGGTACTTCGGGGGAGAAAAGATTACAATGGACTTGGAGGAAAGCTTCTCCTGAAAAGCTGAAAAGACTGTGAGGTAACTCACTGAAGGCTGGCTGTGTGTTTACACACATATATATCCATCTAGACGGGCAGGTCTGACAGGCTTCTAGAATAAAAACCAGCACAGCATTCCGTGCTGTGGGAAGCTTGAAGGGAGTCATTTTCTGCGTTTGAGGAAACCCACTGGAGAGAGTCAGGCTTTTACATTATTTGTCTAATGCTTGAGATATTACCATCTGAAGCTCCTTCTAAAAACCATATTCATTCATTCATTCTTCCATGCCTTCCGTCAGCAAATATTTGATGTGTTCGTATTGATTTAGTGCGTGGGAGCCGCATTCGAGTTTTAGAAGCAAAGCCAAGTTCCCAGCCTCAGAGGCCGGGCACCTGGGTGAGGGGCAGGGGCCACGCACCCGTGACACGCGATCTGTAAGGCGGGCGGGGGCGGCCTGCGGGGACAACAGCAGCGGGGGCGCAGGCAGGACGCGGCTGTCCTCTCCGAGGGGAGGCGGGGAGGACAGGCTGTGCCAGGAGAGGGAAGGCCAAGGGCAAGGGCAGAGGCCGGGGCTCCGCGCGCCTGCACACGGTCAGGGCAGGGGGCCTGGTGACCGCCGGGAGCTCGGCGAGGCCGCAGCGGAGCGGACACCAGTGGCCGGGGCAGAGGGGTGCCGGGAGGAATCGTGGGGGCCAGGGCGGTCAGACAGAGAGAGATCGGGCGTCTACGCCGTGGGGGGCTGGAGTCCGCGCGGAGACCTTCCATGGACTGACTGAGGTCCGAACGGAGGAGGAGCAGGGGCAGCAGGACCACACACCAGGGGGACATCGCGATAGAAGTGCCAGCGGCTTGGACTGGCTGGGTAATAGCAGGCGTGGTGAGAGACAAATGCACACTCTCGGTAACTAGTAAGATATTAATATTTTCTCAAACTATGAGTTCCATTGTTAATTTACCCATGACAGTGAACAAGTGCCTGTATTTATAGAATCCGCTGTGGACCAAATGCCACACCGAGCTGCTTAAATTTCATGCTATACAATGTTACCAAAAAAATACAATAAAATTAATATGCTTAGGTGACAAATATTCATAGCTCCTTTTCAAGATTTATTTTCATAACATGCACATCACTTTTTAAAAGATCCCCAGTATTTTCAGCCTATTCATAATGTTTAAAGGAATCAATCCTTCTCTCTTTCACACTGAATCTGATCGTTTCTGAGGGAAATATCACTGCATTTTGCCAGCAAAGCCTGTTTTCTACCTGTGCTAAACCACTCTTAATAACAAGAGCAAGTTTAATTAGAGAGGTAAAAAGAGTTAATTAAAACTACAAAGCAATCTGGCCATGCTCAAGTATCTGCTGCATTCACCATTAAGCAAATATAAACTAGGAATCTGTTTACAATAATAATTTAATGACAGGATATAACAATGCTCCCTCCAGAATATGAATTTTACTTTTCTTTTTAAAGATGTGATTTATGTATGTATTTATTCTTAGAGAGAGGGGAAGAGAGGGAGAAAAAGAGGGAGAAAAACATCGATCAGCCGCCCAGCCTACCACCCAGCTTGTGCCCTGACCAGGAACTGAACCAGCGACCTTTCCCTCCGGGAAACAACACTCAACCAACTGAGCTACGCGGGTCAGGGCTGAATTTTCCGGTTTGAATGCTGAATGCCTATACTGCTCAGTGGCAGGTGTGTCTGAATTCCTTATGAGGTGTTTCTATCAAGACAAACTAAAAGATGAGTTTATTTTCCTCGGTAACTATGTTTTCCATAAATAAGTTGTTTCTTGCTGATTTTTATTTTTAAATGTAAGTTAAATACAAAGTTCCTCAATTATAAGGAACGCTTAATCCAGGCCATCTTCTTGGAAAATGTATCTTCTGTTCCAAAATGGTTTTGTCAATGGTTGTCAACTTCCTTAAAAATTGGTAACACTTGGATTAAGAAAACTTTCTTAAAAATTAGAAAAGTGCTTCAGAGAGGTTATTGTATTATCTTGAAGTGAAACATACTTAGAGCCCAAATTAAAGATAAGTTACTTTAGTTTTCTGAGCATCAGTTTCTTCACATTCAAAATAGGAGATGCATGTCCTCCTTGTTAATTTTATTTTTGTTTTGTTGTTGTGGTTAAGGGTTAGATATACTGAATATCAAACGCATACAATAGTAAGGATTCCATCATCTTTATCATGTTAACATACTACACAAGATAATTAAATGAATTCAGATGTATGTGTTTCTATCCTTTTTTTTTTTTTTTTTTTTTTTTACTTCATAGCTTTCTATCTTCTTATTACAACGAGGGATCACAGCCGCCCAAATTACCAGTCAAAATACTACTGTGTCCCAGAAATGGGCGGGGGCAGAAAAGGAATTCAGCAAGGCTCCTAAATGGTACGTCCATCACACTGATGGGCTCATTCCCTCGTCCCATATTTGAGGGTAATGACTTTAATTTCCTGGAGGTACATCCGTGTGACCACACCACCATGGGACAGATCCAAGGTCCCGGAGCCTCAGCTGAGACAAGGGCTGGGCGTCTGTTCAGGACACAGAAACCAGTCCCCTCAGTGTCCATCTGTTTGGCTCAGCAAACATTTGCTTAAGCAGACGTTTGGTTTTCTGTCTCCGTGTGAAGTGCCTTCTTCCCCTCCAAGTCCTGCTCCCCCATTCTCCTTGGCCCCTGGCCTCCCTATTCCCATGGGACCCCTGCATGTGCGCATGTGACTAAACCTGGTCATCCCCTCCTGTTCATCCGTCTCATGGGACTGGAATCTTTGGCCAGCCAGAGGAACCTCGAAGGTAGAGTAAAATCCCTCCCTCCCAACATGCTCCCGCTTCGTGACTGTCAGCCCCGAACAAGAACTAACGCTGCCCTGAATGTCACAGCGTAATACCCCAAATGTCCAGGGTACAATAACGAGACCACTCATCCTAAGAGTCTGATAGCAACCACCTAAAAGAGAAAACAGAATCAAAAGATGCCGATACTGAGATGACAGTGGAATTATCTGATAAGTTTAAAGGAAGAGAAGATATGAAAAAGAAAACAAAGGGGCCGTTCAGAACTAAAAAATAAAATAACAAATGTAAAAGATCTCACTACACAGGCTTAAAAATAGATTAGAGATGACAGAGAGAAAAAAATTAGTTTTAATGACAGGTTGATAGAAATTACCCAATCTGAACAAGAGAAAACAAAGTTAAAAAAAAAAAAAATTGAATCAGTACTTGTGAGACCACAAGAGAAAAATCTAGCCTATATATTATCAAAGTCTCAGAGAAGAGGAGAAAGAATTCAAAAGTTAAAAATATATATTTGAAGGAATACTGGATGAACAGTATGATACTATAGTTAGAAATTTATGTTTTATTTTTGCAAATTCCTGTGAGCATATAATTATTACTAAACAAAAATCAAGAAATCTGCAGGCTCATGGGTAGGACTCAGTCAAAATGTTCAGATTCCCCCAAAGTATTCCATATAATCAATATAATTTCTGTGTGTGTGTGGGTGGGTGTGTGAACTTACAATATAATTTTAATGTTACTTATAAATAAATGGGCCATAAATAAGAGCCAAGACAATTTTGAATAGTATGTAGAATACAGTGAAGAAATTGGTACAGAAATAAACAGAGTAATGGAGCAGAATAAAGAGCCCAGAAAATGTTTAGAATATAACTAGAACCTTACATGTCTTTACAGATAACTGGGTAAACTGATGACTCAATAAATGATGCTGCCTCAATTAGCTTCAAGATTTACATGGGTTTTCATAAGGAAAAAAATCACATTGGATCCATTCATTAAACCAAATACAAAAATATACTCCAGAATTAGACATGAAGATTTACAACTCTGATTACATTAACAATAAGAAATTTCATTCAAGTAACACCAGAGAAAAACCACAAAAGAACAAAAGTGGCAAATTGAAAGAAAAAAATGTAGCTATGTAGACATATATGCACACACATATATTCATATACCTTACTTGGTTTATAAGCAAAATACACTTTTTTAAACATCAATCCCACAGAACATAAAAAAAGGTAAAAATGAGCAACCGATATGATTAGCCATTTTATAGTGAAGTAGGCTAAATAGATACGAAATACAAGAAAGGATCCTAAAATGTATTATTCATCAGTCAAATGTAAATTATAGCCACAATAAAACAGCATTTTACAGCCCCCATATCGGCATAATTTAAATCGCTAACAGCACCCTTACACACCACTGGCAGTGTGTAAATGTGAAAAGCTGCTCATTAAACGGGTCAATATATCTTCCGGCACAACAATCCCACACTCCGGCACATTCCAGAGAAACTCAGATCGCACGCCAAGAACCCGTTACGCATGTTCATAGGAGCACTGTTTATATCAAACACGACAAAAAGCCCGGAAACATGGGAAAACCCTACATGTCCACAAGCACCAGAACAGTCCAATAAAATTAGAAACTAAAGTACTGTACAACAATTAAAACAAAACCACACACTCCTACACATTTGCTTGGATCAATCCCCTACACACACAAGATCGGGGAAAGGGGGTGCGGTTAGAATAACATACTATGCTTCCATTAATATGAATGTCAAATAGCTAACATTAAATAATCACATAGCATATAAATGTATGTTTTAAAATTATAAGAAAGAATGAAATTCAGGGAAGCGTTACTCTCTAGGTGGAGAGCGGCTAACGAGAATTTCTAAAAGCACACTGGACAATTTCTCGGTCAGTTACGGGTAAACAGGGTGCCTCCCCTCCAACTATCCCACTACGTGGCCATCAACACTTCTGTGAGTCACTCTGTCACGGCCAAGAGGGCGGAAGAGACAGCAGGCAGGCTGGGATGCCACCAAAATTCAAACTTTGGGTAAAGTACAAACTAGAAGAGAGATAAACACGGAGGGCCGCTATTCCACTCTGTGGCCGGAAAGGAGGGCTACGGAGTCCCTCCTCTGGGAACACGCTCAGCGAGATGTCACAGGTGACAACTGGGCCGTGAATTCACAGAGGCCCCACGGCCGAGAGAGCGGCAGCAGGTGTGGAGAGTTCCTTGGGAGGCTGTGGGGCCTTCTGTCGCTGTCTGATCAGCATTTGTAACACCCAAAGGTTTCGGCTTCTTAAGTATTATGGGTTCTTAACTATCGGGGGTTCTTAAGTATGTTGGCTTCCTAAATTTTGATTAGGAAGACATTCTTCTTAACACTACTTTGCCCACTTGGATTGAGGGTGGATTGTCCTTCTAAGGCACTGGTGCCCCTAAGGAACAAGTCTGACCAACATAGAGCCATAAAGAAAATAAGAAAAAAGGCCAATATTCAGGATTTCTCTATAGGGTTAAGGAGAGACAGCAGATTTACAGATTTTGATACGTTCAGTTAATTAACAGGTATGGAAAACTATTTTTGGCTACAGTGGCCTTTAAGCCATCCTACAATAGCAGGGAGCCTGAGCAAGCAAAATCCTCTGTAGATGGATGGAGAGCTGTTGGTCCCCATAATTTGCTAAATACGTAAGGAAATTCATTAATAAATTACACTGCCGTCTACTTTCCATGACTAAATTTGGTCCTGCGGTGGCATCTTGTTCTGATAGTGTTAGCTGAAAAAAAGGTCTTCCAGCTGAGGAAGAATTTTTTAATCATCTCCGGAGAGGTGGAAATACTAAAAAGCGTTGTTAGTGATAGAACGCCCACCTTCCCAGAGAACATTTGCACGTTGCCTGAGGGGACCAGAGGGCTGGAGGCGGAAGGAACAGCTTTTTAGAGCTGATTGATTGTATCTTAGTCTGTTTTAAATGGCAGTTTATAATATTTAGAAGAAAACATACAGAATGATGTGAAGCTCAGCTCAGGTCACCACACTGATGGATAGAAATTGATGGCATTCATTTAGAAAACACTATAACTACTGGCCAGATGAGCTCATTACGCTGCTCCGCAGTTTGATCTTATCAATATAGATTGAATCAATCGAACCCAAAATGGAATTTTATTTTAAATGCTTTGCGACTGAAACAATTTGCAGAAAATAGGTGCCTTGTTAGGCCAATTTCCAATGAATGCTACATGCAGTTTCTACCACCCTACATATATAGTGACATGGTCAGCAAAAATAATACATTTATGCATTTCTGGTCTTCTGGGATTAGAAGATACAAAAGAAATGTCAACTAGCCCAGTTCTCCATCTTTCACGTTTTTCTCCTCCCAGATATTCTATCAAATAATCAACGTTTGAAATTGTTATAAGCAAAATAATAACTTTTCAATTAATGTATGTTTACTATAAATCTATCATTACATTGATATACTGATATTTATAGGAAGTTTGAGACTCTAACCACAGGTTTTAACTGGCGAAGATCTGTATTTCCATTTTACCAAAAAAAAAAAAAAAAAAAAAAAAAAAAAAAAAAAGTCAAGTATAAAATACAAGTTATTCTGGATCAAGTTTGCATTGCAAATTATAAAGGAAACTAGGAAATAACATTATAATTTATTTTCCAAATCTAAAGATTTAAAAAAATACTCTTCTGGTCAGCTTGAATATATAAACACTTAGGGACATGGATGAAATAAAGTATCTAATGATACTAACTTATTGATTTAATCATGTAACTATCTTAAACATTAAACACAGCATATTGTTTAGAAACACCCCGTTTGTCCCCCTTTGCTACTTTGCACTAAACAATATGATTTACGCTCTTGACTTGCAGAACTGCCATCAAACATCATGGAGCCAATTTTCGCATCTAACACAGTTTTTCAGAGGATGCCCTCTGCTCTCTCCTCTGTATTTATAATTACATATAAATATCTGTTTCCTTACATAATATTATTCTGTAACAAGCCAGTAAATGTTCATCATTGACCAATGTACGTTAATAAATAAAAGAGAAGATTTTAGAACAAACAGTAATCAACGTTCCTTGTCTTGACACAATTTGTGGTCAAAGTGTTCAGTAATGATCCCAATTTATCATGCATCTCCATTTAGCGGAAAATACAATTTTATTATCTAACACAGGATCTGTTCATGTTTATGTTATCTATAACTATTATAATTACTTAATGTTGAAGCAAAAACTTATAAGTAATCCTTTTAATTCAGCCAAATAAAAGTGAATGCTCGTATAAGAAATAATTTGGAAAAAAAATGCAATGTTTCTCCAATTAAAGGCAGTATTATGCTTCAGTGACATTCAAATAGATGACTGACTTCCAAACTAAGAGTGACGTAATTGTGGCTTGCAGTTTAGGTGTCGGGAAAACACCTGCCACAACGCCGGATACTCATTTAAATGCAAGTGTGGACCTTGCTAACACAGGAAAATAAATAAATAGCCACATTAGTTTTAAGCAAGTCAACTCATCTCAGCTCCATTTGGCTGAGGCTTTGATGACTAAATGGCATCTTTGAACATGAAACAAAACGTAACGCGAACTTAAAGCAATCTTAAGAGGCAAGAGGGAAGCGAGAAAGAGACTTTGGGAAAAAATCATCATCCCCACCTGAAACAAGTCATCCTCTGGGCAGGTCGTTACCATCAACTGTGCGGCTGAACTCACCTGAGGAGGACATCGCAGCGATGCGTGGCCTTTTTCTTGCCTTTGAGTTTTCCATCTCGAGACTAAAAAATAAGCAACGACACAGAAGCAATTAAAATATAGTTCTTGTTTAACGATTTCCTCTGTTAATTACCTTTACAAAGAATCGCTCTTTCAAACTGGCATGAACTGGTATAAGTTAATCCTAAAGGAAGAGGAAAGTATACAAGCCTGGTAAGATTTATTTTACTCAAAAAGAGCATCTATCATAGAGTATTCGCCTCAAGACTAACATTACTCTTGGGTTCTATTTAGGAGCCAGGGGGCATCTATTTATTTTGATCAAATATTAATTTTGTCACTTTTTAAAGACTTTTAGACAAATCATTCTTCCAGGCATAATTACCTCAATAAAATTAATATTTCAAAAAGGAAACTTCAGAGGTTAGAAAGGGATATAAAATCTCTTTGAATATGCATTTACTGTTAGTTTTATAATTTGTCTTGTTCATTAAAGTGCATTTTATTGTTATTATTGCCATTTGAGCATGCAGGAAGAAATTTCCTGAACAAGAGACTCCATAGGGTAGGCATAACAATTTTAGTTTTAAAAAAATTGACCACCAGTTACATTAGGTAAGCTATTGTAGCAAACAAGCTGCTATAACAAACAAACCCAGCTATAAAATTGCTCACAGATAACAGAATTGTGCTTTTTTAGGGTTAACGTGCATGTCCCTGATGAGCAGACTTATTTCCTCCAGCTAATGTTTTAGAAATTAACCATTCCTGTTCTGAAGGGCCACTCATGTAGAGCAGGTTCACAGACAAGTTCATATATAAATGTGATACATTTTACTATTAGGTAGATAAAAACATGTACCCAGTGCAATGGGGCCACGAAGTGGTAAGCAGTCCCTGCCACCTGGGAAGGCCGTTGACAGGTGTAGCTCTTGAACTAAATACTGAACTCTATGTGCTGTCTCGTGGGCATGAGGAAGCGCTGCAGCCTGAAAACAGCCTCACAAAGGCAAGAAATAGAAAAACATCTCACACAGTCAGGAGATGGCTGTGGTTTTACACGGGCTGAACTTGGGGGCAGTTAACATGGGCATAGGAGTCTGGATTAGAGGGCTTATCCTGTAAATGACATTTTGAGTGTCATTAAAATGAGTTTCAAATTTATTCTCTAGGTGGAGGACATTATTAAAAGCACTCATTAAGGAAGTAAAATGATCAGATCTCAGTTTTTATGTGACTATTCTGCAGCACTGTAGGAGTGATGGGCTGGAAGTGGGAGAACCTGGGAAGGATGCTGAGAGCTTTAGCGAAGACAGCGGTTGAGAAAACAGTGCTGCAAACGAAAGCAGTGTCTGACTGTGACCAATTAACAAATGGCTTTACCCGCCCAAATATGAAGAATTAATACAGGACATTAAATGGTTGTTCTAAAACGGACGGCTCCTCTGAGTGATTGGTCCTGAAATACTGCGTTTGTCTGATATTTTCCCCCGTCAACAATGAAACACCCAGTATGTTGTGATGAGAAATGCGTTCCAAGACTCGCCTGTTTTACAGGGTTTTTTTTTTTTTTTTTTTTTTTAAAGCTTCAGAGAACGAAATCCTCAAATGACAACAAGAGAAATGACGCAACACAATTCAAAAGCTACACTGACACCTGCTGATAAATATTCACAACTTCCTGGTCTTTTTGGAGACATATGTAAAACCAAGCCAGGTGCTCTGCTGGCATGTATGATGGTAAAGTGCTTATTTTTCCTGTCTACACATAAACAAATGGTCTCGCTTGAAAGGTCACCAATTTATGACTAACTAATGCATCTCCTCCCCTGTTTTTCTTTTCTGGAGCTTTTCTTCCCCATAAGGAAATGGAAACTTGATATGGCAGAAGCTCCTGGTTGGACCCTAACGACTCAGCGAGAAGAAAAGCCCTCCAGTATCTTTCAACAAATTCTTCCCAAGTAAGTATCCCGTGTCCCCGTGCAATCGCCCAAAATCCCACGCACCTGGGGCCGCTCCGCACTGTTTCGGTTAGCGTGGAGACGAGAGCGCCGACTCAAGGTTTGCGCAGCAACAAAGCGACACAAGAAATACCGAAAAAAGGAGGTGCCTTAAAAAAGTCACGGAGTTCATTAGTCGGAGACACGAGGGTGACTTAGAACAGTCCCGGAAACTTCCGGGGAAGGCAAACATAAAGCCGCACAGGCCTTGATACGGGGACAGGAGAGAAAGGGCAGAAGGAACCGTCTCAGAAAAGGGACTCAGCTCCCGGCACGTCCCGCGGATCATTAAAATCTGTGTTACGTATGTTGCTTCGCTTGTTTCCCGTTACAGCGGAGCTGAAAGCACTTTCGTAAGCAGCAGTAACACCAACGAAATAAGACAGTTCATGTTAACCAGAGGCGGCCAGGGAGCGGCCCGGCCACAGCGCGCCAGCGAGGGAGGAAGGACGTGGCGCGGCGCGGGGAGGGCCTGCGCGGTTACCTTGGCTGGTCCCCAGGGTGCTGGGTCCCCAGACGGTCGCACACCTGGGCTGCCGCGGCGCACGCCTACGACACCTGCCCCTTCGCAGCCGCAGACGCCGCCGCCCCAGCCGGGAAACAGAGCTCCACCCGCGGGGCGCACGTGCGGGCGCAGGTGGGGGCCCCGTGCTGCGCTCCGCGGCGCGGAAGGGCACGCGTCTGCGCCGGGCGGGCGGGCGCGCTTCCCCTCGGGGCGCTCCGTCGGGTCAGGATCCCTTATAATGGAAGATCGGGAAGAAACGGGAGCCACGGCTCGGTCACGGCGCCCCTGTCGCCACAAGTAGGTCAGAAACGGCGTCCGCCAGCGGCCACCCGAGGCCGTGAGCTCCCCTCTGAGCGCATTGCAGGGGGCTTCACTGAGGCGGTTCTGCAGGGACCCTGTGCGAGGCCCGGGAGGTGAGTTACCCCCCTCGCCACCATTCCCAGCCTCACTGCCTTATCGCTGAATAAAACAGCTGCTCAGGAGAGAAAACACGTTTTTCAAGTTCGTACATTTAATAAATTTTGGGGACAGAATTCTGGGCCCAGTTTTCATCTAACAAATTCATGCTTTACATAATGTCATGCATCTTCACAATTTCCTAAGAATTCGTGTTTTTTAAAAACTTGGTGACGTGGAAATGGATATGCTGGCTATGCAGGGAGTCATCGTTTTTCCGTGGAAGTACTGTCAAGGCTTGTGGACACCTGCAGGTGGAAGGGCCCGGACTCCAAAGACGGGAACCCACGCCGGCGTTACACTGAAGGCGTTCACGTTTTCTGAATGAAGCAGCTTTGAAAGGCCCTCAGCATTACAGACGCAGCAGAGGAGGAATCTAATGTGTATCGGCCTCGCGTACGTTATCTATTCGCATGTCACAGGCAGCGCATGTCACAGGCCATGCTGCAGCTTGTCCTCAGCAGCTGTGACTGCGATTGCCCTTCACTGCATCGCCCCAGGGTCAGCACAGGGACAGCCGTGAAGTCATAAAATGTATATATTTGGTAATATCTCATTGACAAAGCTAAACATGGTGCAATTAAGATGAGGACGTTTTAAGATATTTGTAGGAGACTTCATGGCCCAAAGTCAGATCTCCTGAGCCACAGAAATTGTGACATCAAAAATGTTATTTTATCCCTGGCTGCTGTGGCTCAGTGGATTGAGTGTCAGCCTGCGAACCCAAGGGTCACCAGTTCGATTCCCAGTCAGGGCACATGCCTGGGTTGTAGGCCAGGTCCCCATTTGGGGGCATGTTAGAGGCAACCACACATTGATGTTTCTCTCCATCTCTTCCTCCCTCTTTTCCCCTCTCTCTTAAAATAAAAATAAATAAAATCTTTTTTTAAGAAAAAGAATTTTTTTAACAATGTTATTTTAGCTACTAAATTTTGGGGTCATTTGTTACAAGGCACTATAGGACTGATATATGGGACATAACGCAAGATTCAATAAATTCCCAATTATAGAAATCACCAAAATAAGCCACACACTTCTAGATAATTCTTGGGTCAGAGTAGTAATAGCAATAAAAATCAGAAACACATTAAAAATATCAAAGGCTTGCACGGTGTCAACATACCAGACTTGAGGCCAAGCTCTCCATGTATGAATGACAGTACATGCTGATATGTGCCTGCAAACACACACTAACAACACCTGGCAATTCTGTGAAAAAAAATTATATTTAAGGTACCAGAAAGGGGGCCCGGTCCCTGGGAAGTAATAATTCAGCACACACCCAGCCTGACTCCATTTGCCCCCTCTTTTGAGGCAACATGTCTTTGACGCTACCTGAATCTCATGTCATTTACAAAAAGGAAAGGTGCACATAATTATTGTCCAGATTGAAAGACAGGTCATAAGTCCAGGCACACAAAGACATAAACGCTATTAATTAGGATTCCATACAAATACAGCACTGGGAAAGAGCGCTCCCACAAAGGCAGCATTAGGCACAGATGGCTTTAAGTTACATCTGTGAACCTTTCACGAAACAGATTATTCTACTATATAAGCTCTCCTAACCAATAGGAAAATAATGGAATATTACCTAATTCATTCTGTGTTTTACTCAAGACCAAAACTAGTCAAAGACACAGTAAGCATCAAACTTCAAGGCCATTTCCTTTACCAGTATAGACACAAACCTCTTGTGATAGTTTACAAACTAGTAAACTAAACAATATGTGTGGGTGTCTATGTGTCGACATAACTCATCATTAAAAAACACATGTATGTTACAACATTCTTATATACTTCCATGTCAACAGCAAATAAAGTAACATTAAACACACTATTCAGAATATTTCTCTGGATTTGCTACTCTTCACTTTACACATTTATTTATTCTACTTCCTTCAAGGCAACACTTTTATCTTCACCCTTTTCAATTTTTCATATCTCTGCGGCGTCCTGCTCAAAGGCCTCCTGCACCTTTGGGAGACTGTTTCTGCCTAAACAGTTTAACCTTTTGTGCTCAGCTTTTCCAGTTTGTCTTATCAGCTAAGCTGAGCCTCCCTGAAGCCCCTTTGTAATTGGTCTAGAGACCCTATCAATTTTCTGAACGCAGGTCCCCCCGTCTTTGAAAGAACTCTCTCGGCCTTAAGTTATAACGCACAGAGGAATATACGTCAAAACTACCTCTTCCCACCTCTGTGTGGCCATGGGCGTGTTTCAAAAATTCACTTACCTACTACAGTGCCTCGTGTTTCTGTGGATACGACAACTTGCATTGTAGTCCCACGTCCCTACCGGTGCTTCCTGAGCGATGCCAGACCAGGGGGCATCCCTAATAACCGTTCTCTGCGGTCAGCAGGTATTGACTGACTTCCCGTGTGTGCCCAGCATCGTCTGAAGCGACAGAGAAACAGCGGTGAGCAGGGCAGAGGGGGCTCTCGCCTCCGACTGTCGTGCCTTTAGGGGGCTGACGGGCAGCGTGCTTCTGATGCCCTGCCGGTGCTGCCGGTACACACACGTCTTCACACCAGCCCCACGCTGTATTTGCTGGGAGTTTGTCATGCGTCGAAATCAGGTGGTAAAAGTTTCACAAATTTATTCTTCTTCTGAGAACTGTTTTGGCAATTCTTTTTTTTTTTTTTTGCATTTCCATATACATTTTAGAATGTGATTGTCGATTTATTCCACTCTCCCCTCAAAAAAAAAAAAAATCCCCATTAGAGGGATTTTTCCTTAAAGTAGGTATTGAAAAGCAAATGTTGGAAGTTAACATTAACTAGCAGGAAGCCTATAAATTACAAAGGCCTAGAAGTCACTCAATTTGGGAGAAACATTATATTCAGTGGGGGTCGGGCAAGAAGTGGGGTGTGAGGGGAGAATCTCTGTGAAGGGTCTGGCCCTTCGGGGAACACTGCCTTCCAACCTAAGTCATCTTACTTAAGGACTAGGGGAGGGCGCGTCCCTTTCAAACCTGATCTGTCAGCATGTCCAGGCACCACTCGGTGGATTAGACGGAGCCACTAAATACGCTCGGTCACCTCGACTGGAGGACGTTCGGGGAAATGAGGAGTGAGGAGGGCATATGCCAGACTCCGGGGATGTTTAAGAAGTAAAGGTAGGAGCCGTTAGCGTGAGTGACCTGCCAAAATATCTGGGTTTTTACGGTGAGAAGACATAATTAGCTAAACATACGAGCCACGGGCGGCTTTGCTGCGACTGCTGAGTTACTGTTTTCCGATCCGAAAAGTACGTCTCGAGCTCTCCTGACACGTGCCGATGCCACCGTCAGCGAAGGCAGGGGTGTCGCACGTCCGCGGGAGGCAGTGTCGTGGGCAGGGTGGCCTTGTGAGGCAGCAGAGGCGGCCCAGGGCGGCGGTGTGTGCGCGCCGGCGAACAGACGTGGGAAACAGGCTCTGAGCATTGGCGAGGTTTTGCAGTCGCCTGCGGCGGAGTTACCCCGCGAGCTGCTGCGCTGCTGCTCCTCTTCCTCTCTCCGCTCGCGGGTATTTCTTTGGCTCCTTCCCCGCCTCCGGCCCGGGGCAGAGAAAAGTCCTTAAAGACCCACAGGCCAGAAAGCTCGGGCTGCATGCTCACAGCGCTGGGGTTTCGGTCATTCGTCTTATGTCTTGTTTGGGGGTGTCTTTTGCTCCCTCATATTAGATAACGTTGAGGACGACAGAAACGAAAGGAGACCTGGACTTCAGGGGATGGTCACTGACGTGGGAGCTGTCGCAGGGAGAGCGAAGGAAAACACTTCTGTCGTTGTGGCTCGCTCAGTCCTGGGAGCCTGCCTTCAGTGTGACCTCAAACACAGAACATGCTAGTCTGCCGTCTGGGGGCCACCCTCCCCCGGACACCCCTGAACTGGGTAACCCCCAGACGGAATGGGTCATGTTTTCTGGGAACACAGGTGAGGAGCAACCCCGCCCTTGCTGGAGTGAAAGGATACAAACCCAGTTGGGCGGTTTCCTGTGGGCTGGGTTTCCTGAGGGCACCAGGGGCTTGGGACGGCAGCTTTTTTTTTTAAGAATTTGGTATTTCAAGTAGGAAAATAAAAGAGTTTTTGAGCAGCATCGGAGGCCCAATTACGACTAAAGACCATGAACTTGTGGGGCCCTAACAACCCATGTGGTTCTGTTATGGCTTCAAAACATGGTGGGTAAAAGCACTATGGTGTCAAGAGAGTCAAAGACCATTTCTGTGTATGACTTAAGCACTCCATGTGTTTAGAGAACCTGACTGTGAATTTTTAAGTAATTCCTCCCAACTGTTGCGGACGATGAAGTCAGTGTTCTCATAATTTTAAATCCTAAAAAGCCAGCATAAGAAAGAGGTCAAGTGCCTCATCAAAAGTGGCCCAGAACCTGGCGGAGTCATTTCCAGCTCCCAGACACGCACTGTAGGAGCAGAAGCGCGCGGCCGTCCCTCCGGGTGGCTTCCCCTCCGTGCTCACGGTTGTCTGACCAAACTGAATTTTCTCCGAGGCTGAACATTCCAGGCAGTCAGCCCTTGGCAGAGTCTTAGCGAGTTTAGGGCCCATGCTTAACAGTCATCTAGGACTCTGGTGACTGGAAAACCCCTCCACTCCTGCTGACATCTTGACACGGGTTTTAGCAGTTTGGGGAGAGATTATTTCAGCTCTGAAGGAAGGAAGCAGAGTTCTGCTAATTACAGAGGATTCTTCACATCCATTCAGCACTGTGCTCTCTGAATGCTTTCAGCAATTTCATTATTTTTTAAGTCCAGAAGAAGATTAGTTAATGTTGAATAAAAACACAGGTTAAACAATCTCTCCTTAGATTATCCCTTTACGAGGTTATTTCTTCTTTTTAGTTACTCTCTAATAGTTTGATATTTCTTTCATTTTTATGATATTTTTCAATCCTTACCCATTTTAAATGGTTTCAACTAATTTAAATATTAGGTTTAAATCCAAATTATGAAAACTCTATTAGAAGTACAGCTAGTTAGTATTTATTTTCACCAATACTCATTAAGAGAAATACAAATTGTTAATATTAAAAAAAAAGTCCAGCAATAAATTAAACAAATAATTTACTTTTGACTAAGAAAATAGGATAGAGATGATTAATTCTAAGAGGGATTAGATTACATATGCCAATTTAGTGCTGCAGGAAAATAATTACATAAACATATAAAATAAAAAAGATAAGTGTGCAGGCTGCCCACTGGAGTCTAGACTAGTTATGAGGAAAAAGCCGCGGGGGGATTAATTCACTGTTAGAGGTCACATCGATATTTTAAAGCAAACTGGACCCAAATTACCCACCAAAATTTTATTTCCTATTTTTTTTCTATAATAAAATTTAGGTTATTATGCAATTTCACAAACTATATACAGGATGAGAGTTTGATGATTTATCTTTATCTGCCGGCTGTTAAAATATCTAGCGGCAGCTTAATTACCTCAGCGTAGTCTTTTGATTAGTCTGGCGTCTAAATCTCTTAGTCCCTCCGTGATTTTACATGTTTCAATAAAATGTCATGTCTCACAGCTTCATCCAGGCCCCAAAGCTGACGCCTGAACATGGGAACCGGTTTCAAACCCCTTCTCTAGGTCCCCTCCCCTTACGTACCTACCGCACACCCTCACCAAGGGCCATGGTTATTCTGCGTGAATTCACCCAAGAAGCCCCTGGACTAGGGCTGTTAGATAAGGTGCAGGACACCCAGTTCCATTTAGACTTCAGGTAAATAACAGATTTTTAGGGTAAGGGTTGCACAGGACATAGAACATTGCCTGGGCGTAATTATACTAAAACAGATGTAGATCTGTTATCTGAAATTCCAGTTTAACTGAGTGTCCTGTATTTTTACTTGATGTATCTGGCTACCAAAAGGTTAGTTAGGAATCTTTTGGTACCATTTACAAATATTTGCGGTGGGGAGGAAGTCTCCTGCCTCCTTATCCCATTCCCACCCACCCCCGGGGCGCAGGCTACCCTCTAGCCGTTTTCCCCAGAGGGGCCTCCCAAGGTCGACAGAAATGAAACGAACTGGCTGCGTCCCCCTATTTCCCATGTTAGTGTTTGTGTTTGTTCACGTGGTTCCCTTTTCCCCGATGCTTCTTGGTAACAGTCTCGGCTGCTGATACCAGAGAGGAACAAAAAAGATTCTCTTGTCATAAAACGCTCCCAACACTTTTTTACCACCCACCGCAGTGATAGCACCGGCTTAAAAGGCAGTCTCTGAAACCGTCAAGAGAGGAAGGAAGGGCTGCTCAAACCCCAAAAGACCGAAATAGAAAGAATGTGAAGACTGCAACTGATCCCTTTCCGGTCATTTCAACAGTTCCTTCCCTCTCTCTGAGTTCTGAGAGCTTGACATTTAAAACCGTGGAGAAGAAAAAAAATAAAAATAAAAATGGAGAGGCGTGGTCAGAGAGTTACAACTACAGTCGGATCTGTAACACAGACGAATGAAAGGCAAAGAAACAAACCAAAATCAGTCAAATAAAAGAATTGGTTTTAAAAACTATTCCCTTTCCATGACCTGTAAACAATAATCATAAAATATATAAAACAAAATGTATTTGTATTATCATTAAGGCTGATTGTCAATGGTTTCCTTTTCTAGGGATATTTTCCAACTACTTTGTGTTGACACCAATAGTTTTAATTATAGCAAGAAGACGCGAGGAGAATTTAGGACAAAGAGAGTATGGCATAGCGCTCAGGGGAATAGGCTTTGCGATCACACAGCTTGGAATAAAGTGTGGATTTCCATTACAAACTGTAGGAGCCCAGGCAGGCAAGCCAGTTACAGTTCTGAAGTCCTGGTGTGTTTTCTCCGTTCGTAAACTGGTGTTATTCTCAGGGCCCCGTCCATGGGACCAGGCACGACGGGGTTAAGAGAATGTTCAAAAGCACCTTGGAAGAGGGCCCACCCCCCCAAAATGATCTGTATTAACCTAATTATTACCTATGATACAGCTCATTTTCCCTAATCATTTAGTGCATGAGTGGCCACATAGAAGCATGCGAAGTTCTGTCCTCAGTCTGGTCAGGAGAGCTGAAGGACTGCTGAAATAAGGAAGCCCTTAATCAGTATTGGGAAAACACTATTTCATGTCCTCTCCTGTTAGACTTCCAACAGTTCCAAAAACTCTAAAGGGGGTGTATCCTGGTTTTAAAGTTCTTAGCAAACACATTGCATATGCTCACAGGCCCTTTTTCAGTTCTGAGGGAGGAGTTCTAGACGAATACATGCTCCTTCCTCCAGTAAAGAACGGGGAGGAGCCACTCACAAACGTGGCTGTCATGCAAAGGGTGGTCCACAAATGCACCCAGACAGGGAGTTACTCAGGAGAGAGGAATACCTAGATATTTCTAAAGCGTTTCTCCTACCAATGGAATGAAAACACATAAAACTAGTTTCAAACATGGAAACACGGTCAAAACATACGTGGGATGAAAAAGCTGCCTATGGGAAAAGAAAATCATTTTTTTAGACAGAAGTATAAGTGGAATGTCTACTGGGGGTCCCCATGTCTTGACCTACGGAAGGCCCTTTCTCTCAGAATACTAGCATTTACTATACCACAGAGGTTTCACAATAACAACATGGCTTATCTGAATACAAATTTTTATAAGACATTAGTAGGCTATATTGACATGGCAGAATGGTGTGAAGGCCCAATTTTCAGTGGCTTCTAACTTTGGCAGAACATTTCATTTCAAATGGAACTTGGCATGAGTCCCCTCTCTGTCAGACCTCAGTCTTTGCCAAGTTTGACAAACATCCAGTTCAGCTGTTTGGGGCTAATGCGAGTGCCAAAGTAAAGACATTTTTTTTTCCACATTCGATTCAACAACATTTTTCATAATAAGAGCAAAAATGAGTAAATGAGTGTTTATTGTCAGGCTCCTTAATTAATGTAAAACAACCCTCAAACAGAGTGGAAATGCAAAGTGACTCAGGGAGCTGAGTAACGGCCTGGGACTCCGGAGAAGTAATTCCTGTTTTCTCTCAACTCATTATAGAAACTCGGAGAAGGACCCAGCCTCCTTGTCTCAGCTTAATAGCAAAATTAGTAGGTTAATACACCCCTGCATAATCATAATAATGAAACTGACCGCAAAGCAGTTTTTAAATGTAAACCTATAATGACCTCTCTTCTCAATATCCTTGCATTACAGGGCTATTTAATTGAGATAAATAAATTTAGGCATGCAATGATACCTGTCAAATTGTATAAAAAACCAGTCTGCTAACACATAGACTCGTCGGCAGCCGTCCGTCTCGAGAGACGATGGTGTAGCTTCTTAAGAGTCTATCTGCACCGCCGAGAATGGCTGTGCAGTCCGACTCGGGAGTGACATGGTATCTGTCTCCTCCCGTGTTGAATCGACATCTTGTGATGACGCTGAAGCTACAGAGCCTGGGCAGGGTAATATGGAGGGTCTGCTGTTGCCCATGCAGCAGACCCCCCCTCTCTTCGCAGCTGAAGGGTCCAAGGGAAAGACGGAGTCGATACAGCTTGGGTTCAGGTGCGCCGCAGGAGTTGCCGGTGTTGACTACAACGTCAAACCGCCTTAGGGACTCCGGCTCCGGATTTTCTGTCGGGGTTTACTCCCTTAGCCTTTCCCCTAAAGAGGTATGCCGCAAGGCAGCGGAGGTTTTTTGGAGTCAGAGTTTTCCTTCTCTGATGTACCCTGACTGGAAGATCGAACCAGCGACACTTAGCTCGCAGGCCGACGCTCAATCCACTGAGCTAAACCAGCCAGGGCAACACATAGACTATACTCTGGGAATTAGTTAAAGTCTATAGGAAGCTATGTTTATTCTTTTGAATTATTGGGTACCATTTAGTAAACTGATGACTTGATTTACCATTTTATAAAGTAGTACTTCATGATACAAAACACCCTATTGCGGTCTACCCAACTTATGCCTAATTTTTTTATTAATAGATAATTTATGCACTGAACAACAACAGAAAACTCTACTAGCTTAATAGGTCCGTGAAAAGAATAAAGGCTCTCTATAGGCAGTAAGTGAAATTATCTTCTTGGTCACATTAAGGAGAAGTCAGCTCTTTCAAGTGGCACAGTGGACTGAATGGCAGTTTGAATGTCCTCCTAGTGCATCCTGAAACGCCGGAGTAACCCAATAATGTTAATTGCACGAACCCCGCAATAGATGATACCCAGCACATTTTGCGTTCCCTCGTTAGGGCCACATGCTGAAGGAAAAAAGGAAACGTTACATGACATTTAATCATATAATGACCTACAAATGCCCAGGTACTCGCAAAGTGATTTTGCCCAGATGGCCGAGTAGGAGACCCCAGCTTCCAGCCCCCCTCACCCCCAAAGATCCATGGCTAGACAGCAAAAGCAGCCCTGGGGAACTCTGGAGTCCGCTTTAGAAACTGCAGCAGTTCAGTGGGACAGAACACTTGGGAACCTTGTGCAAAGCTGGGGACCAAAAGCTTTCTCCGAAGAAATGGCTCATTAGTTAATACTTCACAGGGCTTCTTGAACTTAAGTAGCCAATGCATGACGTCCCTTGGTAGGTAATGCTACTTACAGAGCTCCACGTTTAGTTATATTATGTAGTCACATCTCGGTTATTATCACAGACATTTGTGCATTACTGTCACAGCTACTGGCAGCCACCAACGGGCACAGGTTTTTGTTAGAAACCTCTCCCCACGTTACCTGGAGATGGCAGTGAGTGATTCTCTGGTGAGGGGAGGCGTTGACATGTCTTCCCTTCCGCCAGTGGGTAAACTCGGTTTCAGCGCTGGCGTCTTCAGTACAAACACCAAGTCCTTGTCACGTCAGCCAGCAAACGCCGACGAACCAGACACCAGCCAACCGCAGCCCCAGCGCTCCGTTTCCCCAACAGCGCGCAGACACACCCACGGCCATTGTGTCTTAAGCTTCCGTCCTTTCCTGGTTCTCCGAACCGTTAGCGACCCACCCCGCCCGTTCGCCACGCACTGCGCGCATGCATGCTTTCGTCGCTTTTACCTGCAGTGACACTTACATTCGATATTGTCGCGTGATAGTTTCAGGTGTTTTTGTTGCCATCTTGTCATCACATTTGCTTAAGCGTTCCCTGGGGTATAATTACCATTCATATTCTGGGAGCCATAACCTGTACACAAACCCATCGTTCCGTACCCACGTGGCTGAGGATGTGTGGACAATTAATACTGTGTGTGTCACCTCCTCTGAAATTATCATTAACCACCACAGCAGAGAAGAGTTTCGTTAAGCCCGGGGTGTTCTGCAATGATGTAAATATAAAGGACTGCAGTATTTTGTTATTAGCACAACGTTATCTGTATGGAACACCCTGGCTGGTTTGGCTCAGTGGATTGAGCGTCGGCCTGCGAGCTAAGTGTCGCTGGTTCGATCTTCCAGTCAGGGCACATCAGAGAAGGAAAACTCTGACTCCAAAAAACCTCCGCTGCCTTGCGGCATACCTCTTCAGGGGAAAGGCTAAGGGAGTAAACCCCGACAGAAAATCCGGAGCCGGAGTCCCTAAGGCGGTTTGACGTTGTAGTCAACACCGGCAACTCCTGCGGCGCACCTGAAGCCGAGCTGTATTGACTCCGTCTTTCCCTTGGACCCTTCAGCTGCGAAGAGAGGGGGGGTCTGCTGCATGGGCAACAGCAGACCCTCCATATCACCCTGCCCAGGCTCTGTAGCTTCAGCTTCACTGGAGAGGACACTCCAGCGTCATCGCAAGATGTCGATTCAACACGGGAGGAGACAGATACTGTGTCACTCCCGAGTCGGACTGCACAACCGTTCTCGGCGGTGCAGATAGACTCTTAAGAAGCTACACCATCGTCTCTCGAGATGGACGGCTGCCGAACGAACGATCTGTATGGAAAATGAAGATCGCCCTGCATTGTTAACTAAGCCATTTGACTTCATCTATAACGTTTAAGAAAACATTCCACGGAAAGTATTTTTAAATGTCTGACTATTAAGATAGTATTTCACATACCTCCGCAAAGTAAGTTAATTTAGGACTCAGAACAAGCACCAGGCTTCTGGTGGTCTCCTGGGACAGCAGACACAAGAAGAAGAATTCGTAAGACCGGTTGTGAAATATAGTCACATGAAGGATGAACTTTGCGGTCTTTGGTTTCTCCAAGGAAGCTGACATTTTTCAGAGTTTAACCTACTGGCCTCTTTTTTTTTTTTGGTTTCAAAAATGTATTCAGTGCTTAAAGGGAAGTTCTATAATGATCTACTTAAAAATGTTTAGTTCCTCTCTTAGAAAAAACTACACTCTTCTAGATAATTCAGTGTTGATCCCTCCCTTCCCTGACTGTAGTCTTCAAGCTCTGCTGGCTCTCAGCCTGAGAATGTTGACAAACACCTTCAGGGCGGAAATGAGACACGAGCTTTACATTTTCCCCGCCCTGTTGTTAGAATAACTTGATCAGGGGTCCCAGAACCACTGTCGCGCACACCGTAAGAAAGGCTGCCTGACTCAGTGGATTTCCATCACGAACACTCTCAGCAAATCTTGCCTTACATTCTACTGTGTTTTCTTTCACGTCCTCCTCTTTCTTCTTCTGACTCCTTATGCATTTGTACATGCGTACTTAGTATTATGAGACCTCTCAACATTTTTCTCCCTATTGGCCCATTTCTTGATATTACCACCATTCTGCAAGCACACATTCATATACTGAATAAAACCCATGTAAATATTTGTGAGTGGCAGATTAGGAGGTGACATTGGAGGTACTTCTACTCATCAGGGACTGAAGACAATGTCTTTAATTTCACGTGTAACTTCCCAGCATTAAAAATAGAGGAGAGGATGTCCCATGATATCCACAGGTGATCCATGTAGACTAACCACACCTGCAATAGGAAAACTTATAAATAATACAATGAGAGACCTCATAGTAGAGAAAGAAAGAAAAAAAAGAAAAAAGAAAGAGAACATCTGTCAGAAGTATTGAGCACGCCCGTACTGATTAGTAATTATAAAATTAAGAGATAAAGTCAAATCAGAAAATGTATTCTTGGCCACAGAATCAGAATAAATGGAGTTGGTTGATGTTATGTGATTCAAGTAGAAAGGAATATTATATCTTGTTTAGAGCCAACAGCTCTCTATGTACGGACTATAGTTGCACATTAAGGATTTTTTTCCTCTAAAATGTCTCAGTTTGCTCTGCCTAGAAATATTATCTTCGAAAGTCTGCTTAAGATAGGTTCTTGGAGTAACAGGACAATAGCAGGAAGAGCATGAGTAATAAGACAGGGATGATCTAGCATTATCTGTGAAATCGCAACACACGTCTGAAACATAAAAACATTTCCTATCTTTTATTTTATTTTACTTTAAATAAACGACTTCCCTGAAAGTGAAAACTAACGTATAGGCAAAGAAATCAGTAACTCTGGAAACACAAATTTAAAAAGAAACAAAGCGAATGAAATTTATGTTTATTATTTCAACTTTAAATATTAGCCAGAGAGAGAGAGTATTGGTTTAAGGATAAATGTTAAACAGAGAGAGAATTTCTTATCATGCGTGATAGTGGCTGCAAACTGACCCATGGAAAACATGTTGAATTTAGAAATATTCACACTATTAAAATGATGCAGGAGGCCAAATGAGCATAGCATAAACAAAAACTTAAAATTCAGCCTATCAATCAAAAATAAGCTAAACTCCCAGAGTTGCTACTCAAACAACAAAGCGTTTTTTGCATATTTTATACTTCTTTCTATTCCAAGAACAGAGTCAGCACCCTAAAATAATTCAAAAGCTCTTAAACAAATCTTTTGGATCCTCAGCACTTAAATTTTGGACTCAGTGTATGACTCCCAGGCTGCGCTGTTTATCTCTTAATCCTTTATTGTTTAATAATCTTTCTTCACAGATGGTGACATGCAAATTATGTTTTCCAGAAGTGAACAGTGCTGGGAAGGCAGATTTAAACCTGCATAAATCAGATTTGTCTTGGGCGGCGATGACGGCGAAGGGGGGACACGGGGAGAGCCAAGCAAACTTCGGGTTTCCTTCCACTCCTTCTGGCCCTTCCCAGGCTGAGACAGGTGGGAAGTCACCCAGACAGACTGCATCTCAGAATTAACTCAGTCTTATCTGCGGTTTACATTGAATTAGGAGTGAGGACTTGTCAACGCATGTCACTATATAACATGTCAATGCCAGCATTTGCTGCGAGCGAAAGGAAAGCTCTCTGAACGCTGGCCGACTTACAGGTGGTATCCAGCAAAATCCCTCCCTAGGAACACTCGGCGCCTTTCCACTTCCAGGGGATGTGGGTGACCCCCTTCCCCCCCTCCTCCTGGGTGACAGTGCCACCAAAGAAAGCCTCTTTCATTTCATTTGGTGGTCTTACCCGATTATGAACATGATGAAAGGCTAGGATGCTGGAGCTAAGTGTACAGTTTGGCAAACTTTGAGAACCGGTGCTGCCATTTAAGAAAATACAGTGTCTAAAAGAAGTTACTGTGTAAATACTCTAAACAGCATTAAAAAAGAATATGCCTGGCACTTAAACCCACATTTCCATTCAACCGACTCTTCTAAACAGGGTTTTGGCTTAGTGAGCATTGGCAGGTGATTTTAAAGCTGATTTGGGAAGACAGATATGAGTTCGAAGCAGAAAACTATTTCTGGCCTTAATGTCCCAAACATATTTTCCGCATAACGACTGTGGGACTTTTCCTTCCCCCGATTTTTGGTGCTCCAGGAGCAGAGGGTAAATAGAATCAGAGAGGAGTCCGGAGCCAATAGCTGACAATGGTTTTCCGGACAGTGTTACATTCAAAAGGGCTTGTTTTCCACAGAATCTGCAGGTGTCAAGCTAGAGAAACACGAGCAATAGGGTCTCCGCGAGTCCGGCTCCCTGGACAGAGGCAGATAAAGCCCGCAGGTGCGAAGACTCCACAGCTGGCCACGGAGAAGAGGCTGACACACCAGAATTGCTCAGGCTGCAGGGGCTGCCACCGAAGCTGAGCCTTTTCACCGAACAGGCAGAACGGCAGAAGTCAGAGACAGAGGGAGAGCAAGTTCGTATACAGAGGAGAGAGTGGGAGTCGATGTCAGACCAGCATTCAAAGCCAGGACGCTAAAGTCTGGCTTCCGTTGAATACATTTGGCAAAAGAGGGCCGTCGCCTGAAAGGTACCGATGCTCAGATTCCACCACCGCACTGTAGATTCCGATGAATCGTTCTAGGCACATCTTGGATTTTGATTTTTTACAGATCTCTGCGTAACCCTAAGTTGCAACTGGAGTTAAGAAGCGCTTGTCTAAGAGAAGATACATAATAAGCCAACCTGAATTGGAACCGGAGCCAGAATTGTTTGCAGATTGGTTAAAGCTTTTTACATAACACGACCCTGACAGATCCCAACTGAGCAATTTAAGACCTTTCTCGGCAATCCAGCTTGTTGGAGTCTGTGATGCTGTAGTCTGTAATAAGGAACATACGTGGGTCTACCTACACAGTATGTAATTACGCACCTTACTTCTCAGGCCTCAGGGTTTTACCCCGGCCACGTGGTTCTTCTTCCCTCTGGGTCACTCACTCAGTGGTTCGCAGTGACAGGGCGCACTGTGGAAATCTGTGGGGACGTTATGTGCTGTCGTTAAGATGAGCAGTGTGTGTAGGGAGGGGAGCAGAGAGCCTGGAGGCTGAGGGACAGTCTTGTGAGCAGGAAACGGCTCACAGCCTGGACAACTCAGAACACGTTCTCCTATCATAGTATCAGCATGCTTAAGTATTCCGAGAGGGGCATCGAGTGCCAACTGACATAAAAGGCAACTGATACCTAACCTACGACTGTCACTTCTGTGTGGGGCTCGACCGCCCCCAGGTCTAGCTTCCTTTATCCCGTGAACACCTATGGCCGCCTTTCCTTTCGGCTTTGGCTCCTCGCACCGCAAGTCCGAAGCCCCTCCCAGGGGCTGGCTGCTCTAGAAGCAGTGTGTCTCCTCTTCCTACACTGACCACGTTCTCCCTTGATTAACCAGAGTCTGGATAGACAAAGTCACCTAGTCCTCTGTGTTGAGGTCAATTCCCTATTATTGAAAATTAGGGTAAAGGATTAAGTCACGGAAGCAGGTGGAGAGACAATCCGGAGCCATCCCCTCGAGCCCAAAGTACATCGTGGAAAAGCCTGCTCTGATTTCGGCACCTTCTGGGTAAAACTCAGTTTCTTGAAAGATCACTGTCTCTGGTAAATACTCGGATTGTTACACTAGCGATCAGATTGTTATAAGACACATCAGAGACACACAGAGAGGAGAAATGGTAGTTTTTACTACAGGAACATAGCGATCAAGTTCATGGGCAATAGAGGCAGAACATTAAGCTCGGTGGGATCAGTGCTAGAGTATGAAGCCATTTTCTTTGTTACTATAGAAACAGCAAAATGTCAACTATTTTTAGAGCTTCGTTCCAAGATTCAAGCAGCCATGCTAGGCATTGTTATGTTTAAAGATGCCAGAAACATATGCTGAATAATATAGCTGGAAATTTAAGTGCATAAGGTAATTTACTTCCTCTCAATCATTTTGATAACATGCATTGTGCCCCCACATTTAATGCTGTTTATGCAAATATAAATTTACACATAAAAATAATGTCAGCAGTATTATTGTATATACATGTAGTTAGTAGAATAAGTTATTCCACATGTGGCTTCTCAAGGGTGAATACAGCATAGTGTTCATAGCGGTAAACACTACAATGAACTTTGTGCTGAGACACTTGCTTAGCTGGCCTCTGTTATCACTTAGCTAATTTCTTTCACCTTCAATAAACTACTGAAAGCCAGACACTCCACTAGGTTCTAGAATCATAAGGATGACAAAGTGCCATATTTTTGCCCAAGTACATAGTTCTAAACAAGAGTTTGACCTTAACATGCATTATGTTATAAATCCTTACAAAAATTTTAGGACAAACAAATGTTGACTAAAGAACATTTCTCCAAAAATAAAATGTCAGTTCTTAATTTTTGCCGAGAAGCAAAAATGAAGAAAGGATTCATCTCCGTGTCGTTTTCTTTGTGTTTGATGCTTAATGACGCTACTCTGGCAAACGCAGATCTGAACTCCATCTGTGCAGAATACTTCTTACTTGCGTATAATGGAAAATTAGTAACTTTGATGTTTTCATGGGCAAGATACAAACCCTGCAATCACGAAAAATGATTCGGCTATGAAATCTTGGTATTACCAAATGAAGTGTTCACTCAGTATTATAGATGCCTAAGATACTTACCATGCATGACCTTCATCTTCCATTTCTATATTTTCACTTAAAATGTACACTTGGGGGTTTCCCAGACCAATGTAATTATTAAAAGCTGCTTAAGAAAATGACCTGGCAAATTATTCTCACACTGAGACGGGCTTTCTTACATTACCACAGCCGCTTCCTGAATGCTGCGGGCAGACGCAGCTCTGTGAGAAAACAGGCCGAAGACCTTGTTTGAAGTGACTCAGAGACCTTTGTCGCCCGGTCCTGACTAGCAAGTCACGAAGCAAGTCATTAGGCAAATGAAGCTAGCTTAAATGGGATGAAAATTAGAATTAGGGTAACACAGTGCTGTACGGATGACGTCATTGGGATTGCTGTCCATGGGTTAAGAGGTCAGAGGCATACATATACAGTATGCGAGATGGGGTGGAGGGGAGGTGGGCTTGAGTAGGGGTGAAAGGAAATGCCCATTATTTAGAGGTTACAGTAACGACTGGGGGCTTGATGCCATGGTTATGAAAAGCAGAGATTTGAAAGTGACATGACAAGATTTTTTTTTTTAGAAAGTGCACCCTGTATGTGCCGTGCAGAGAATAGTTGAGTGGGTCAACCTTCAGGGTGGGGAGACCTGTATAGCCCAGAGGAAATGCAACCTGCTCATTGCAGAAGCCAAACTGTTCATAAAGACCGGACATGATGCTCTGGTCACACTGGTAACAGGCAGGAGCCTGAAGCACTTACATTGTCTCCAGGGTTCATGTTAGGGTTTCTGCCGGGAGCAGATCCAGGATGCGGGGCTCCAAAGCACTGGAATTTGGGGACCCTCTTTAATAAAAGATATACTATAAACATAAAACTAAGAATGCAAATACTTGTGTAGATCAGAAAAGAGATCATCATGAACTTGAATGTAGCCCCAAGTCAAGTTCCCTTGACCAAGTTCCACATTCCAGTGTCATCGTCATGAGGGGAGGTACCCAGACAGGGTGAAGTGGAAACACACAGGGTTCTGACTGTGTGCATTAGATATCTTACTCTTTAACATACACATGACCATGTGAACACATTGCTAGGTCCTTCTAAAGCAGTGGTTCTCAACCTTCCTAATGCCAGGACCCTTTAATACAGTTCCTCATGTTGTGGGGACCCCAACCATAAAATTATTTTCATTGCTACTTCTTAACTGTAATTTTGTTACTGTTATGAATCATCATGTAAAGATCTGATATGCAGGATGTATTTTCATTGTTACAGATTGAACATAATTAAAGCATAGTGATTAATCACAAAAACAATATGTAATTGTATATGTGTTTTCCAATGGTCTTAGGCGGCCCCTGTGAAAGGGTCGTTCGACCCCCAAAAGGGTCGTGACCCACAGGTTGAGAACTGCTGTTCTAAAGCCAATGGGGAGAAGGATGTTGAAGCTTAAGCCTCATTAAGGTTCACTACAAATCTACTTCCAGTTACTACGTGGAGAAAGAAAAAAATCTCCCAGAAAAAGCAGAAAATCCAATGTCCCCACAAACCTACTTGTTTGAGTCAAACTAATATATTAGGAGGAGAATATAGTTTTTCCAAAAGAACTTGGATGCAGCATGAGAGCTCATTTAAGTCTCTACCGAATGATTTATTATGTATATATAGAACAATCTTTTAAATGCCTGCGTATGTCCATGGCCAATGCTCTAGAATTGAAAAATACATAGTTTCTCAGGACTATCTGCTTTTTGTGAAAAAAATTGAGGGTTCAGGTTTACTTAGCATAATTTATTTAATTCGAAGGTATTTCTAATGTTTCATATCCTGGGTATACTTTGAGAAGTGTTCTCTTTCATTGGCTGCAGAATATGCAAAATGAGTCAAGGGATCACTACTCATTGGGTCTATCCACGCTCTCCTAAAGGCAAAGCTTACAGATCTAAGAATAATTGTTCTGATGCAGTTTTTGTCCTTTGAAATGGGCTTTCTAAATAGAAACAACAGGAATTATTGTTTTACAAGAAAACTCAAAATAGACAACTTTTAAAAATGAGTTCAAAGTACATTTTCAAAGTGGATGAGAAGGTCTTTGGGGTCAGCTGAGGAAAATGACCCAAATTCCTTGGCCTTTAAAATATGAGGCTCTAGAAAAATTCATAAAGGAAATTCTAAACTTAAAAAAAAAATAGATAGCTTTTGTATCACCTATGACATTTTCTCCATCTCCTTACCAGAAGGTTTCCTTGCTGCTTATTTCTGAGCAATGTAAGTCCATCACTTGGTATCTATAAAATATCCTCATGTAGGGCATATCGTTTTATTTTTGTGTGATTTGTGAGTGGTTGACGCTTATGAAAAGTGTCAGGTTGACACCCCTAGGTGCCAGAATCCTCCATGTGCACCCCTGTGAAGCTGTGGGGAAGCGGGGCCTTCCCGTGCTGAGCCCCAGGCACAAGAGCACAGTCAAAGTCACGCGGGGACGGCTCGGGGCTTGGCCTCTCCGCAGCGTGTGTCGGACGATGCACCGATGAACTCAACTACAGTTTTTATGATGTGTAGCAAGTCCGTTGGAAATGGATCCATGGATGCAGGTTTTACAGTCGCCTCAAGAAGCAAAGAGCCTAAACTAATTACAGAGGCTGTCACTGCTGTCATGGGGCCGCAGGGCTGAAAAGTTCCCTAAGTGATCTCCCGCAGTTGGCTTTGTACCTAAAACTCATGATTTTTACCTAAATGATACTATTTGCTTTACAGCCGAACATAAAGCAAGGAAAAATTAATGAAAGAATTATATCGATGCAGACCTTCGGTGTTTTATTTATACGGCCATGAAATTCATGGTATAAACTGAATGATCTTGCTCTTCCAGTCGTAAAACTTAACAAAGTCCGTCGCTAAAATTCCTTATCAAGCCCACTCGGCCTTCATGAAAAGGCAATTTTCAAAGTGTATAAACATATTCTGGGTAAGATCTGTTTCTATGACTTGCCAATAATTCTCGAAAAGAATGAATGGATGTAAAATCTACTATTTCACCCAATTTAATAGGCTGAAGTTCCCAGAAGTTTTAAGACTGGATTCTCTTTTGTGAATATTTGTCTAAAGGATAGTAAGACTTGTCCCAGAACAACCAAAAAGAACAAATGGACGGGCGCCTGCCCTCTTTGGCTAGGAAATCGGACACCCTCGTGGAGGCGTGGCACGGACGTAAGGACAGGCGACCTCTGGGCAAGCAGGAGAGGCTGGGCTGCGGGGAGCGGGGCGTGCGAGGAAGGGGGCTCCAGGACGGGAGGGGGGGCGTGTGTGCTGCTTTCTCACCTCCATGACCCCCGCGCGGGACGCTGTCCACAAAACGCACTTCCCATCTCAGAAAATGCACTTCAGTGCTGAGCGCGTTTGGAAAACTCACAGAATTACAGGTGGTGTCTGAGAAGGTACAACGGGCCGAGACTGGAGTTGGCTGTGTCTGGGGCCGACTGAGACTGAACGCCTGATAATTTGCCGTTCCAACCCCTCCTGGGAATGGGGGGGACCTTAAACACGTCCACCTGGAATGCCCTGGTCAGCACGAGTAAGGTCACCTGTCTGACAGACCCCCGTCATTCCCTAAGGACAGGTGACCGGCCCCAGCGATCCCCTCTGCTAGAGCCTTCCCTGTGCTGCCTGCGTCTGCCGATGCCTTCCATCTTGGATGGCTCTCTCAACCTCCCTCCTGCCTGCTAGATGGGATGCTGCCCGAGTCATACATTTTTGAATAAAATCAATAAGATTTTTAAAACTTATTCAGCTGAATTTCGTTTCTTAACAACGAAATATTCAAAAGAAAATCTCAACAAATTTGACAAACTCAATACCTTAGAAGTTATGTTTGCAAATGACAATATGATAAAATGGAACTCATTAAATATGATTGTATATGTAAATTATAAATAAATTGTGTAAAGTTAAAATATAAAAATATTTCTACGCATATAGGTATAGAATGCTATTATCAATATAAATTATTTGTTATATAAATAAAATTGTGAAGGTCATTTAGAAATACTTAGGACAGAATGAAAATGAAAACAATACATTTCAAAAGTATAGGGAGTAGATGATAAAGTAGGACTAAAAAAGAAATAAAAAGTTCACATATGTTTGGCAAAAAAAGACAAATTATTTAAAATATCAAAATATCTAATTTTTAAAGTTGGTGAAAGATTAACAGAGCAAGCCCAAGGGAAAGAGAAAGAAGAAAGTAATAACTATAAGAGTAGAGGTCAGTAATATAAATAATAACAACCGGAGAAAAATCAATAGATTAACAGAATTAGATAAACAACAACTGTGTTTTAGGAAAGAACAATAATTTAGTTAAATTTCCGCCAAAAGGATAAAATAAAGGAAAACATGCAAATAAATTCTGAATGTAAAAGAGAAATAATTCCAAACACAACAGAAGATTAATAGTTTAATAAAAGAACACAGTGAACAAATATACACTAATAAATTTGGAAACTTATAGAACTTAAGAGAAAACAAATAGCCTTTTATAGTCTTATATATTTTATCCCTTCATTTACTGCAAATGACTTTTCATTTATCTCACGGTGCATAATTATAAGATCTGCTTTAAGTCTTCTCTTTATCCGATAATTTCAATGTCTGAAATTGCTTGCAGCTGAAATCTTTTTATTGCCTTTTCTTGAGAATAAATCGCATTTTCCTGGTTCTTGCAATACTGAGTAATTTTGACTTTCACCTTGCGCAAGCATCATGTGTACTCTGGGTTCTGTCGTAAATCGCTGCAGAATATCAAGGTTTCCGTTTCGGGAGGCTATCCACCACGCGGGTCTTGTGCTCTGAGTTCCGAGTCACCTGCAAGGGGGTTGGCGCCACTGTCCCCGCCTCTGCTCCGCTGGCCTGAGTCCCCAGACGCACGTGCAGTCTGGAACTTCAGAGGGTTCACATGCAGAACGAGGGGCTCTCCTTAGCTGGTTCTCTCCCTCTACCGTCGCCCCCTCATTTTCCAACCAAAGGGGCTCCCTTTCCTGTCTTCTGGCTCCAAGGATGACGTGATTTTATCTCCAAGTGGTATGGCTTCCTGGCTGGACGGACCTGTGGAACGGGAACTTGGGAAAAAGAAGGAAAACCATTGTTTTAGCTCTCCTCCGCAAGACGTCCGCTTTCGTCCGTGGCCCCCGGGCTCCAGTAAGTGTTTCTGTGTTTTGTTGAGTTGGCAGTTGTCATCAGTGGGGGGATGGGCTGAAGCCCACTGCTACAGCTTTCGTATTTGAAGTTCTGGATCCGAAACAGCTCAGTGGCATACAGCTCTCGTCACCTTCCTGCTTCGAGATCTTGGAGTATTTAGGGCACATTCCCTTTCAAACAGTGTTTTTACTGAAGGCACAGCCCTTGGTCTGCAGAACTCAGCAAGTCAGGAAAGGAAACAGTTCCGTACACAGACAGGCGCGGCGGGCGAGGACGACAGGGGAGATGCTCTAGGGTTCTTTGAGGGTTCAGAGGAGGCTCCCTTCATGGAGCCTGCGCCCCCCTCCCAGGGAGGCTCCTCCCACGCTGATGCCTGCAGCGTGTGCAGGTGTCACCAGGTGAAGGAGCAAGGGACGGGGAACGTGTTAGGCCTACGACAAACAGAAACCGTGTTGAGCCGTGCAGCGAGGCCGCTTTAAAGTTTACGGACATCACATGAGTCAGTGTCACGTGCCATAGGAGGTATGCGGGCTATTGATTAAGAGATTAACGATGACCATATAAAGGTGGGGAGAGAGACTTGCTCTTCGTGACATTGTAGGGACCGGTGAGGAGGGGGGCACGGGGATAACTAGATGGACTAGTTTTCACTCTGATAGCCCAGCGGCAACGTGGAGCATCTGAACACAGAGAGAAGAGATGCGTTCTCACTCATCGGTGCCATTAGATCTGTCTCGCTCCCCCGGACTGTAACGGTGACCAATGCCATGGCTATTCGAGAGAATCTGAATCCGCTTTATTGTGAGATAGAGGGTGGTCAAGCCAGCCTCCCTTTTAGAGTGATTTCTATAAATGTCCACAAGCGCAGACACGTGAGAAGCAGCAATGGCTCCTGAGAACACTGGTGAGGAAGCCACTGGGGCCGCTGCCCCACGCGCAGGTGCCCCTCCACGGAACTCTGTCCCCGACCAGGCTCACACCCCTTGAGTATTTCTCCCGTTGGGATACACCGAGAAAAGTCTGTGCTGATTCAAAAACAACGACAGACACAATGAGAGGCCTCCATGCTGGCAATTACCAGCCTACAACCATCTGGGCGTGAAAATGTTGTCTTAGGTGCCGTGGATCCAGGAGAAGTTCAGGTTAAATGGCTTCTGAGGGGTCACATCCCCTCGAAGAACCAATGAGCTACAAAGTGTTCAATGTGTACAATGTACAGGCTCCTCTCGGGCCCTTCAGAAAACCCTCAACCCCCCCCCCCATGCTATTCTTAAAATCTCTTGACCAAGTTAAGAAGAAATATCTTCTCTCTCCAGACCTTATAACTGCGTACTCAGCCAATCAGAGTACTTCACATACTGACTGAGAATAAAGGACGTGTAAGTGATGGGCTCTCCTCGAGGGGATCTGTGGATGTCATTAACGCTCTACGATCCCGACTCTTACCCTGTTTTCGTTCTTTAGCAGCAAACACAGTGACGCATGCTTCAATGTGGTCACGTACTTTCACATATTAATCACAGTACTGAATCACAAGCTACAAACGCAAGCCCTGGCTGATTTAAGTAAGAAGGAAAGGTATTGATTGGTGTTAAGTAGATTGTAGAATTTCTGAGAAAAATGGGGAGTTTGGGCTCCAAGAAAGAGCAGCTCTGCAGCCAGAACCTGAGCTGAAATTGCGCCACAAAGTATGGATCCTGGGTGGGCCCCCCGCGGCCTGCTGCCACTACCAGGCACACTGGCCCCGACTCCAGGGCCCTTCCCCTCGGACTGCTGGCCCTGCGACCCACGCGAGCGGACGCTGCTGCTTCTCTTGTCATTTCCAGAAGTGATCCTTCATGCTATTCGTTTGAATCCATTTCTTCAGGTTCAAAACCTCAGGAGCTGGTCTGACCCTCCACCTTGGGGTGTCATGCGTATGCCTCCATTCCCAGGACGAATTTCAAATATCATAGCACACCCGAAACTTGTTTGGTATCAAATGTGTGATAGATTGCTCGGCATATGCAAAAATGCTTGATGCTCCTAAATACTCCACGTCAGAGTGAACATGCTCTTCAACAGACTCAGCTCTTTGTCTTCCTCAAGGTCAAGCGCACGTTCTTCCTGTACATTCCCTGAGTATCTGCTCCACTACTGACGGTACTAAGTTCTGAATTCCCTGTTCAGGTGTCTGTGTAGCCCCTGGGGTGTGAGCCCCTCAAGAGGAAAGAGTCTCAATTCCATGGCTCAGCAACCAGAACAGTGATGGCAAGGCTGATGGACTGCATTTGCTGAATAATTGGAAGCTGGGATGTTTGGAAGCACTGGGTACTTTCCACGATATCATAACTGAGAAGAGAGGGAAACGTTTGCATCAATTGACTGAACTTGAATGACTCCCTTTGAATGCTGGAATTTCTCAAGTAGTAAAAGAGCCACCTCTCTCTTATAAAGAACCATATTCTAGGTTTCTTTCTCTCCACCTGTGCACCTTACAAGAAACAAGGCAAGCCCCCCCACCCCCAAAAAAGCAAGGTGTTACATATAGCGGAGAATGATGATGGACGGCAAAAGGCAAAAGGTACCATAGTCCATTCAGACCACAGTCACAGATTTGGCTTTTACAAATGATTCTATAAAGTTCTACAAAGTGTTCCTAAAATAAAAAATAAAATTAAAATTACCAGAACAGACATTTATAAATAATGGATGGAATAAATGGACGATGAACTCTAGAACACTCGTGAGGTCTGCCTGATTTTGGAGAGGAAGCTAATATGACCAGAATAAAGAATCATTCCTTAAAATCCAGTATAAAGAAATAATTAATGAGATGATAAACAGCTAATGCTAAAGCAACAGCAAAAGTCTCCAAGTACAAACCATGAGATTAACGATGGTTCTAGGTCTGGGTCTCTAGTTCTTTCTCACATATAATTAGAAAACGCAGGTGTGTGGTGCCCATTCTCTGCCTACCTTCCTGAAAACCTCGTTGCTCTAATTGTCGTGAGAGGAGACTGGGCATCCCTGCCCTTCATTTCAGAAATATCAGAGAAGATATTAGAGTACAGAGAGACTTCGTGGAAGTAAGCACCAGAGTAGCGAATCCATACGCTCCGAGCAGAGTAACAAAAACACACACAAGAGTCCCATTGGGTGTGAAGGCATCAGTAACTTTTAAAAGTGACAGTCATTGGTCACCTCCAGCCCCCAAAAATAAAGGCCAACCCAATGATGCAAAGTTTCCTGAAATTATTTTCCAGGAGAAGCAACAAAAATATTTTTAAATCTAAAATGTTACTAATTAGACACTGACTCTTTCTTTTATAGCACTGTGTAGGCAAAACAAACCAAGTCTGCAGGCCTGCCCGAGGCTGCCCCGTGCCGCCTCGGGTTGACAGAAGTCCTTGCTCCTCTCTGTAATGACAAGAGAAACGTCTTGTGTTGTGTTTTCCATGCAGGGCCTTTAATTCAGAGCTGAATGCACGGCAGGCACCCACCACCTCATCGCTGGTGGGATGACACAATAAGGGGCATGAGCAGCAAAGTCTGGCGGCTCTGCTAAGCCCTTCGAGCACATGACACAACCGGCAAATGTCATTCAGAAAACGTCCTACTGGGTCCATGACTCAGTCTATCGTTTTACTCTTAAATAAAAAGGAAAAGGAAACAGCACACAAATACTCCTCCGGTTTCATTTCCGTGTGTCAAATTAAAAAGCCTGAGTTGTGTTAAGGGCAGGCTTACACGTTGGATTAAATTCAAGGTCGTTCATACATTTGACAGCTATTTATTGAATCATATTCACGGTCAGTCATCCGGGTGCAGCAGGTGAAGCAGGCAATGAAGCCGAGGTCCTGCCTTTGTGGCCAGCAAGCTTTGGCACGGGGTTTCGCAAATAATATGCTTATAACAAGATCTGCTTTATTCCTGATCTTTTATGTATTTTAATCTGAGAAGCTATGTTGAAGATCTAGTTTTGATTTATGGTCCATTCTTAAGTGAACACAAGAAACCCTCTTACAAACTTTTAAGTAATTATACTCAATAACTGAACGATCGGAAAAGATCCATTCTGTTTTGTTTAAACGACTCAACGGGAATTGGAAGTAATGGTCTATCTAGCGGAGTTATGTGTAATTATTTTCCATTAATATTTGCAACGGACCAGAACTCAGGCTTGGAAATACACAGTGCTGTGGGAGATATCACAGAGGAGACTAGAAGCTAAGCAGGCTTGTATAATGGTACACTAAGTGGCTTTTTATTGTTGTTATGTAAGAAAATAACATATTGCTCTTGCCATTATGGCAGCCGGCAGGGAGATTCAGACCTTCAGGAATAAACCCTGATGGGGTGACGCTGGCTGATGCTAGTATTTCGCTCTCAGCAACATGCACCTGCAAATAGCTCAGCATATATTTGCTACGACCTTGGGGAAACGTCAGTTTCCTAAAGATAAATTGACCAACATATAGAAAAGGCATGTAATTCCAAACTCATCAAACATAAAACAGCTTAAATAAGTGGCACTCAGGAAATGAGCATATTAAAATGGAATGCAGAATCATGTCCTGCTCTCGAATGCCCTGTACAAAGTGGCAAGTGTCAGAAGGATGTCTATTGCTTGCACAAGTCCTTCAGTATTTTTTGCCCAAGCTGTTCAGAGCTGACAGGTCGCCCAAGCAAGCAGAACGTTCAACCATCATCCCTTTGAATCCCGCCCTTCATGGTGGTTTCTGGGTGAATGTGGGAGAGACCCAGCTCAGGAGGTCAAGGTTACAACCCAATATATAAACAATTAGCAGACTCACCTGCGAGGTCAGGTCCCAGCAGCAGCTGCGGACACTGTGATCTCTGGCTTAGTCCCGGACCACTTCTCATCCACTGGGACAGTCTTCTTGCTTCTCAAGGTCACCAGGCACCTTTGCAAACATGGTAGTGGTTAGTGACACTTAATGGTGCAACTTTCTGGTGTGTTTTTTCCTTCTACTGATGCATTTACACAAAGAAATGCAGGTGTTCTTTAGTCCACACTGAGTCAGAGCGCTTGAAAGAGAAAGGGCACAGGCTGGGAAATCGATCTGCTTAGGCTAGGATGTTTTAATCTCTAAAATTACAATGAAAAACAACGTGTGTGCTCAGAAATCTGGGGATTACTGCCTGTCTCTGGCAATTAACGGTCACGTCTCAAGGAACAATTTCCTCCGCAGACTCAGAAAACAAATTTTGAGTTTAACATGAGAAATTAATGGGGGAGACAGCCGAGCAGAAAGCAATAGAATGAAGTCCTTTTTCTAAGTGTCCTGCATCCAGAACAGTCAAGACTCATGAGACATCATATTTGGAAATAACTCATGTACGTGAAGTTCCTGAAATTCCTGACACGGGGCCTTTCGCTTTTTTGTGAAAACGAATCATGAGAGGCTCAGCTGAGTTTTGCTGCCTGTGTTTGTCTGCGGCCAGTTCTCTGCATCAGAAAGTTCTGTGCAAAATCTGCTCCTTTTGCATGCTCACTGGTTGGTTAGAGTTCTGCCTGTCACAAGGAGAAGCAGGTTTCGTCTCCCTACAGGGACAGGTTAACATATGAGTATATTCCACACAGGAGATAGTAAGTAAAATATAGGGTGCAGAGTGAATGGAAAACCGATGCCCTGGGCCAGTGCATTTGGAAGCACTGTGGGAGACATTTCCATAAATATCCATTAAGCCGTTTGCTACCCTGGGCACTGGAAAAGGTTTCTAAAACAAACAGTGTGAAAAATATCTCAGAATGCCTATCTATGGCTGAAATGCACGATGTTCTCTTTGGAATGACCCAGTTTTTGTGACCAGTACCTGCCACTTGTGTTTCTGTGTATTTGGAAATTGTGTGATTGCAGTCAATGGCCCGCGACCCGTCCACCCGAGCTGCGCGTCCTGACCTGGGTCTGGTTCTCCCGGCACACGCAGCTCATCTTCCCCCGAAGCACCAGTCTGCTTCATTCATTCACATGTCTGACTCCTGTCTTCTAACGGTTCCTTCCGTCCCTCGAAGAGAGAGCTGTCGAAACTGCATTCACACAACGAACGCCTCGCGAACCCTCTCCCCAGTGGTGGTCGGAGAAGAAATCTCATCGCAAAGTGCTCCACGGTCCAGAAGCACCGTTCTGTTTTTGATAAGCATAAGCGATCTGTCCCTACTGCATCGTAAGTTGCTCCCCCACAAACGCCATTTCTAATCAATGCATTCTTCTTATGGAGAAATGCACAAACCGGTTGTGGGTGAGCTGCGCCCAGGGAAAGGGATGCTTCCTCCCATCAACATTCCCCTAAAAACAGCTCTGAGTTCTGCAGACTCCGTGCAGGGAAAAGGAGATGCGCGAAGAGAAGGGTGCGGATATATTTCACAGAAGATGGGCTTGGCGGGAGGGAGGACGGTGAAGGAGAGAAATGCTCCCTTATGGTGGGAGGTTCGGCAGCCTGAGGTCTGGTTAATGCCAGAGAAATACGCGCGGCAGAAATCTGAGGTCGGGCAGCGCATTTCAGGTTTCCAGGGAAGGCTTCTTCTCTCTGGCTGCGTCGCTTTCTCTGTAAAGGTTGGTGCCCTTCGGTCTGTCATAAAGAGGCCATCACTCAGCGTGCCTGCCTCTTGGAGCTACACGGAACCAAAAAAGACACAAGCGCCCTCTGCCATCGTAATATTTTAAAATATTCAAGTTGACGAAAACATGTAAGTGATGTAAATATACGGTGGGTCACAATGCCTGTCCTAAAAGCACGCAGCAACGCGACATATGCACTGGAGGCGTGTGAGTTAAATGACACTTTTTCATAAGCAAGCAGTGAACACTTAAAACAGACAGGAGTGTTTAAATGTGTTATGTAATCTCAGTCTCAAAGGTCAAGTTCAGACATGATTAATTGAAGGAAAGTATTAAATGCTTTATTGAATTTATTTTAAGTGACAATGGTCTCTGAATCCATTTGGAAGGTATCATCATGTGCTAAATGAGAAATGAAGAGTATACCTAGGCCTCTAAAACCTTTATGGCATGGTTTTATTCCCTACGAGTGAAACGCTGCTAGTTTAGCTCTTCCCTTCGGGAGGACTTAACTAGTTCTGTGCAGAAAGCATCCACCACGGGCCTGAAATGTGCTCCTTTGTCTCTGCCACCATCCACAGGCTCCGTTCTTCATTCATTCATTTCAGTAGAATGCTGACGGTTGGCTACTGTTGTTTCTAGGATGTCCCTCCAGACCTTTGACCTTTCTCTTCCAATCTGAACTGTCCTTTTCAGAGGTCACTCCTGCATATTGTGGAAAATCTCTCTGCAGCAGAATACTCCTTTTCTCGTAGTTTTTCCATATCGGCATGAAACTTGAAAGTCCTCTATCCATCAACTTGTCAACTGACCTCATCTGTTGTCTTTTTTAACTTGATAAAAAAAATACTATATGTTTAAAAAAAAGGTTGTGTGCAATGTTAATGAAAACAAAAAACTAGCAATAGTAAATGTACAATATATTCTCCGGGGTTTTTGGTGAAAGCGTCCCGACCCAGCCTTTGCATATCTGTCTTCTAGTGTTTGCTTCCCACTGTTAAAAATACCTTCTTCTTTGTAAAAGTTTCTGTGACTCAGAACGCTATGCCTACTCCTGCGCCGGTCTTGAATTTTTTATGTTTCTCCCATTTTAAATGCTCCTTTCTTTAACTGTCTCTCCTGATTCCGTTCTCCGACACATGCGCATATATCTGAGCTACTCAGATGTGTCTGAAATTCACTGCTGGCCCGTTTTTATCTGCAGCTAATACCACACACACGCAGTGATACGTCTTCGATTGTGAGGACTGGCTTCTGGCCCCAGATCCTATAAGGAATGGTGCTGGCAGCCCCTCTGCATCTTCTCGTTATTTTAAGTTCTTTTTTCATTCCCCTCTTTAAACCTGTGAATGGTATGCTAAGCATAATATAGATCGCCTTTTTCCCAGACATTTGCTTTTGGAAATGCCTACTTTTGCATGGTTGTAGGAAAAACAATCTTGACTTGTAAAAATCTGAAAAAGGACTCTAAGCTCCCTCCGTGTTTCTCTCTCTCCGGAGTTCTGCGCGGAATCCGGACCCCACGATGTGCCGCGGGGCTTAGGGACCGTGACCGCTGACATCCTTGTAGCAGAACTTTCGTAAAAATGCTCGGAATCGATGTTGAATAATGTCAGGGGCTACAGCTGGAATGCCGTCCCTCTCCCACTGTCAGTGCCACCGGAGCACGTCCTGTATCCCTGGGATGGTCATTTCATCTTCTTATCACGCAGTGTCAAAGTCAGCAGGGACCTGCTACTTTCCCCCAAACCCTACATGCCTTTGCTCACAAACAAGGCCTCAGGGGAAAAAGCATTCTTATTCCTGCAGGAGCCCGAGCGCACCGCGTGGTCCGTCTCTGTCTACTAATAAATGTGTCTCTCCACACCTGGGTGCCTGGCCTCCACCCACAGTGACTCCCCCCATGGCGACTAGGACATCGTCTTCCTCCGCAGCCAGACATCAAGGAGATGTTGTTCTCTCGTCCACGTCCATCACCATGGCAACTACGTACTGGACCGATCATCCCAGTGAAATCAACCAAAAATGCTAAGTAAAATTTTAAATCCTTCCTATCCAATGTGTAGTCTAAAAGTTAAAAAAAAAAAAAAAAAAGATGAGCGGAGACAAAAACTGCAAGAAGACAAGCACGGACAGCCAACGTCGGCTCTCGCCCGCCGCGATCCTTGCTTCATGGAGTTTATAGAAGTTATTTTTGCCTTGAAGCTTCTTGGTGAGGCAAACCCAGATTCTCCCTGATGCCCAACAAAACGATGCTATGTCGATCTTCATCACAATGATATCATTGTGAAAGCGTTGGCACAATTGACGGTTTTGGCAAAAGCAGACTTATAATGAATATGTATGTGGTTTTTGATAAACTGCAGAACCATTTCCTAAGAGTAGCAGGCCTAACTCATAGGTAACTTCATTCAAAACATGTAATTTTAACTTTCAGCACTTCAGCGTATGCTGCAGTTAAGATGGAGTATGTCAGCTAATCGTCCTTAACATTATAAATAGAATCACTTACATCAACAAGCAGCTTCTGTGTTAATTCCAGCTCTACCAACATCCCAGTCATTTAAACGTAATAGCATTTAAGGACTACGGCACTGCAGAACTTTTAACAGGTTGATAACAATAATTTCTTATGAAAACAAATTTCAAATTAAATATAAGATTTCCATTCTGATATCAAAGGTTGAGGGATTCTAACCAGTGAGGAGATTTCCTGATCTCTCTCCCGTTAGGTGCATTTGGGGAACGAACCGAGACTTCCTTTTTGTGCTGGACTCGTAGACTTGTGTTTTGCAAACAAGCACCTCCCGAGTCTCAGCATGGAACCCTAGGATGGCACTGTCTGAGCTCACACTGTGTGAGTCAGTTTGTCACGGTCACAGCAGGTCCCATACCAATCGAGCCACCCCAGTCAAAACGGGTCCTAGGACCTGGGGATACTTCCTGCCTACTGCCTACTTATCTGCCCCCACCCTCGATTTTTTTTCTTTTTTCTTTTTTCTTTCTTGTCCTCAGTCTCGCTCCCTATTTCTAACTCCACAATTCCATTGTCCCCGATTTAGGGTTTGTTAGTTTGTTTGTGACCTCTCCTTTTAGAAGCTTCCAATTGCAATTGCGAATAGAAGTGTACCATGCTTAGGTCTGAATCTGGGGGACACACAGAGAGTTATGAATTTTGTTGCAGCAACAACTAAATGCCCAGCCCTAGGAGGACAAATGTCACTCTGCCCACAGCTCATTGGCCATACTGGTTGTATGACTGTGCAAAATAACAGTGACCTAGGAAATACAATCCTGCTTTAGGCCTGGATGCAGAAAGACAGAACTATATCGTGGACAGCATTAATAACTGGGTAGTCCACTCCCTGGCCATCTACTTGGTTCATTTTTGCTTCCAAGGAGAAAGGAGGTGACTCCAAAGCCTCATGAAATCAAGATTGAAACCTCCAAGTCCACAGTCTCTAAGTGATGAGCAGCCATTGCTACAGCGGATCTAGATATGACCCTCCTTTGATCTATAGATACATCAAAAAAGTGTATGGCCCACCTCCCAAAAACCTACTGTGGCTGAACAAAACAGGACAATCAAAGTAAGTACTCCAGTTCACAAATGGGAAGAGAGTGCACAAATGCCATCTGGGCCAGCCACTCTGAAGTCCCATGAGCAAAAGTCCCTGCACTGGAGGGAGCAAACGCACCTCAGTTGGGCCCTGCTTCCATTACCGGAAGTGCTGGTCTTCGGCCTCTTTGGTTCTTACCTCTGCCTCCAAAGAGGTCTTCTCTCTTCTGTTGTCCCAGCAGATCTGCAGTGGACACCGAGGACGCAGATGTCCTTAGGGGCTGGATGGTTTTCCCAACCTGCTTCTCACCTGTAGGCAGTTGGAGACCCAAGAGTTGAGTTTCAAACAATCACACACGGTCTAGCCCAGGCCCATGATGCCTACGGTGGTGAAGCTCCCAGAAAGCCCGCTGCAAATCGGGGTGATTCTAGCCGGTGCCAGATGCCATGAGCTTCATCCAGAGGAGGTTGGTAAATAATGCCTCTTTGTTGGCTTAGCTGTGGATCCTTGAGCCTCTCAGGCTCAGTGGGAGAGCTGTTTTGTCCAGTCAAATGGACATGCTATCACCTTAATCCATCAGGGGGTTTTAACAGTGGCTTTGACAGCCAGATCCCCGATTGCATTCTTGCTGCATGACTGAGTTTTAATCAACCTTTGTTGTTCAAGGAATTTCTCAGTATTATCTTTTGCAGGTCAGGGCTGAGAGGCAATTTCTTTTCCCAGTCCCACAACTCCTCACATTTTGGATTTTCTCTAAGCTCTTTCGTTCCTGCTTACACACTGGTTGATTATTTCTGAATCCACCTCTTCCTCTTTGTGTTTCCCAAACGCAGCCAACGGGGGCCAAAGCACATCCCTACGATTCCACTTCCCAAACACTTCCCTAAACTTACAAGGTCAGAAGATAAATTACCTGCATGGCACAGGATCACATTTGATGTTCGACTACGTGTTTTCCACTATGTAACATGGATGAGTATTATCTTAGCTTCTAGTAACAACTTCCTCACCACCCAAGCCAATGTCTTAAAGCAATGTAAAATATGTTGTTGAGTTATTAGAGCTTCCCACGCCAATTCTGTATCAGTTAGGGCAGGCTAGTTTAGGCTGTGGATGAAAGAGAGGGGAAGACAGTGGGGAAGGAGGGAAGAACAGAAGGGAGGAGAGGAGAGAGGGAGGGAGGGAGAGAGGGAAGAAGAAAGGAATAAAGAAAAAAGGAAAAACTCCTAAAGCTCCACACTTGAAGAAAACAGAGTTTTAGTTTTTGCTCACCTTGTATCTACACATAAGGAAACTGATCTGCCAAGTGAATTTCATATTATTGCGTATGTATATTGCTTTGTAAAGAATGACCACTAATTCAAAGCTTAAAACAAGACACATTTATTATCTCATTGGTTTTGTGGGTCGGGGCCTGGGCACAGCTCAGCCGGGTCCTGCCAGGATGTCCCGAGATGGCAAGCAAGGTGGGAGCTTGCCTACAACTTCTATGAAACTCAGGGTTCCCTTCCCAAATCACAGGGCTGCTGGCACTGTTCAGTTCCTTGTGGATGTGGGTCAGGGGTCCCCTTCTGATTGCTGACTGCCAGCCAGGGCCTGACCTCAGGTCCTCGGTGCCACTCTAATTCTGACACATGTCCCCCCGATACCGTTGTCCTCGCTCTTAGAGACTTCAGTACCCAGAACCATGCTTTGCCCGATACGCTTGGCTTATCAGTTTCTCAGCCTTATCACCCCAAAGATCTGTGTCTTCCACCCGACCTCACGCCCTCATCCACATCCTTATCTTGATTCACAGTGCGGATTTATTTGGTAAGCCCGCGCCCCCAACATTTACTGTGAAAGTGTCCCCGTCCCGTCTCTCTGTACGTCCCAGCTGATGACCCCACATGCTCCCTGCGCCTCTGTGCCCGCTGCCCCTCTGCATGAGGGTTTTCTCCGTA
This sequence comes from Furipterus horrens, assembly GCF_987537825.1. Classification (NCBI taxonomy): domain Eukaryota; kingdom Metazoa; phylum Chordata; class Mammalia; order Chiroptera; family Furipteridae; genus Furipterus; species Furipterus horrens. Next base: position 3,954,624 of record NW_028327185.1, on the reverse strand, counting down.
TCTAAGCGCAGCTGTTTCTTCTCGGCTCAAGTATCGCCTTTCTTTTCAGCAAACTGCAATTTTTAAGTCTTTTTTACATTTTCAATTACAGTGAAAATACAGTATTACATTAGCGTCAGGTGTACAACACAGTGACGAGGCATTTATGCCACTAACAAAGTTATTTTTTCAGAAAAGCGGCGCATTCCCTGTCGGAGAGAAAGTACAACCTTTTTCTTATGAAATGTCGTAACAACACTGTTCGCTCTCTAGAACTGCTTCCTTCTCTCCTACAGCGTGAGGAGGGGTTTTTTGGGGTATTTAATTTTTTCTGATTTTTTTGTTTGGTTTTCCCCCCTGGCTCTTTTTATTGTTGACACTAATACAGATGTCCCCATTCCCCTCCTTTGTCCCCCTCCTCCCAGCCCGCCGCACCTCCTTCCCTGTCCCTGTCACCACACGGACTACGTCTGTGGGTCACATGTGCATGACCTTTGACTAATCCCTCCGCCTTCTCTCATCCAGTTGCCCCCCCCTCCCCCCCGACAGCTGTCAGTCCATCCCAGGTGTCCCCGCCCCTGTCTCTACTCTGTTCCTCGGCTTATTTTGTTCATCAGATTCCAGATGTACGTGAGATCATACGGTATTTAAAGTAAAGTTGGGTCAAGTCAATGTTATTGCTCAAGATTTACATACAGCAGGGTACCAAGGCTGTGTGTGAACATTTACGATGAACTTCAAAGGTGTTTTGCAAATGGCTTCAATTGTTTCCTGATATAAGAGAACGCGTTTGTGAAGCGTTTAAGTTAATACAATCAGGAAATAACGTCAGATTTCTAGAATTAGGTGGGTTACTGGAGTATGATTTGTCACATCAGGATGTGTGACCATCAGAAGCCGGCAATGACAGGCCCCTGCGTCTTGTGCGCGTGGTAAGAAGCAACTGGACAGTTTTACCCACATTCGGTGCCCAGAGGATTTACCTGAGTGCTGGTCCTGCTGCTTCGGCGTTTTTTAGAAAGCCTGGAAAGGCAGGACGTAAGCTGAGAACGGAAGTCTGGAAGGGGAGGGATTTGTTTTGTTTTTGTTTTTAATGTGAGAAGAAGGTAAGAGAGAAGAGATTTTTCTTTTCCTAATAGAAACAGAGCGAAGCCTGGTGACTGCAATACCATCTCATAAATCCATCAAGAACTGGAAGCTTATGCCATTTTAACCCACCTCAGGAAAATGTTCACACATATCTTTTAATTCCAAGTCATTTAACGTGCATTTAAACATGCTAGCCTAGCAAACTCTGACTGGTGATTTCCCTGGTGCAAATGAAATAGATCTGAACGGAGTAGGATTTGGGGAGAAGGAAGAAAGAAAATTAAAATTATTGCCTTCAGGAAAATAATACTTATATAACATAAAAAATGTTTAATAACTTTACCAAAAAATGCAAAGTCTTTTTAAAGAGTTTGAATCCGAGCCCTCACTCCTAATCCCGTCGTACAACTGCAGAGGGACTAGAGCATTCCCAACTGGTGATCAAAGGCCCGGAGAAGTTCATGTCGTCCACTGACCTCTGGGACTTGGGAAGAATAAGTCACTTGGTTTCCTTTTCTAAAAAAAAAATGAGTTACAGCTGGATCGGTATTTCTTAGATCTTCGGGTTTCATGAAACAGTTCCCAAAATGGAGGCTGAGCCAGCCCGGGGCTGCTGTTGCTTGTTTAATGAGGACAAAGTAGGCAAACGTGCGAACTGCCACCTCGAGGCGTGCGTGACACGGGACTTCGCCACCAGACCCCGGAACACACACTCCCACGTTACAGGGCTCCCGAGCAGCCCGTGTGGGAAACGACAGTCATTCGGGCCCAGGAAAGCACGTTCTGGCCGCACGAACGGGAAGGAGAAGTTGCCTGCGGTAGCCCCAGCCCTTATCTGGGGGACCAAGAGGCGCCTCGCAAAGCTGCGTTGTCACTTCCCTAAGCGACGGAGGCCTGGGCTGGCCTGTGGCCCCTCGGCTCTCCGTGTCTGCTCTCTACAGAGGCAGAAACACAGCTCTTGGGAACGCCTTTTCTCTCCAATTTCAAGCCTCGCTGACAGAGCCGAGCTCACTTTTTCTCCGACCGTGGATAACAGTGGAGCAGCATTTCCGAGGGAAGGATGGGATCCATTAGACGTCTCTGCTTTTTAGAGAGAAGATGGCAACATCATTGATTTTCTTTCCTCAGTTAAATATGTGCGAGTCAAAAGAAAAAACTTTCTTCAAGTTGATGCACGGTTCAGCAAAAGAAGAAGCAAGCAAAGAAGACAAAATCAGGTACCATGCTCATTTTTAAAATGCGCCTTATCCTTTTAAAAACATTACTGATGCCTCTTTGTTAGCCTTTGGTTTTAAAATAGCCAAGTGAAAATATATTGACTGTACTGACGCAACTGAAAATATGTTTTTATTAGAAGTAAACAACGCGGTTTAGTATTTTCATTTTTTCTTAAGTGCAAGTTTTAACTCCACAGACTGACGAGTAACGGTCTTTATTGAAATAGAACCTTAAATAATTTGCAGTCAGTGAGGAAAATAACGCATGTTTCCCATACACTGCCCTAACTCCTCTACGAACTGGCGGTTTGAGGGACGTTTTCCCAGCAAACTGTTGTAAATGTGGGAGGTGGGTGAGGACCGGAGTTGGAGCAAGCCATCCGGTCCCAACCTGACTGTCACAAGGAGAGGGTGTGGCATCCCGCACTCCCTGAGGCTAATACCTTTTCAACACAGAGCCAAGGACAAAAGAAACCGGCTAAGTCTTCTCCTGCAGAGAGCTGAGTTTCATGAGGAGCCGCACCTCAGCAGGGCGGGGCGCTTGGCCCGAGAACCAAGGTGAACAACTTTTCGTTATTTGGCAGGGGATGGGGTGTGTTTTGCTGCTTCTATCAAGAAAGACTTCAGAAAGAGAAAATCAGGGAGTTGCATTTTATTGGGAATTCCACAGTAATATAGGAAGGCTAGAGCTCTCTTTGCAGAAAGAACAGAAACTGTTCTATGAAATTTAACTACTTTAATATCTTAAAATAAATAATCTCGTAAAATGTAAAGTTGCTCTTCTAAAATTATAGATCCATCCATTTTAAATGATATGCCTTACTCCTGCTGAACGGATGAAATGCTCATTCAGAGTTTTCACACTGCAATATTGTCATAGAGAAGAGCTAATCATACCTTTCCTCGGAAGTCTGAAAAAATCTTCTAGAACTAACAGCAAGTACAGTGCACAAGGGGCTAGTTTGTCATTTTGGGCCATCTCTTTAATTCAAACAGAAAATGGAAAAGCCTTATATATTTGTATAATATAAATTCTTCTAAATGTGAACTATGGCCAATAAAAGGTCCAAGACAAATATATTCAACACTCCAAATTATCAACAGCACTAAAATATCTGTTGTATTAAAAATGTTCTCTATTTCTTATCCCTTTAAAACTCCATTAGTCAACTTCCTGTATCTGTTTTTAAAAAATTGCTGCCTATTGTGGTTAAGAGTTTCAAGGAAATTGCAGTTAAAAAAATGACTGAAAGATACTGTCAGTTTAGGTTCTTATATTTGCTGAATTAAGAAAGATAATTGACCTAATTTTTTCTTGCTTTTTAACTTAACACATGCTTAATATTTTCCTTAGGAAATAGTCAAAGGCAAAACTGAAAAGAAAGTTTACTGATGTTTCTGAAGTTTCCAATGTGAATATCATTTTCATTATGTAATAGTCAAAAGGGGAACCCTGTGAAATTGACTGAAAAGAGCATTCTTTTTTAAAAAAAATAATTTATTTGTTTCTTTGTTTATTTTTAGAGAGAGGGGAAAGGAGAAAGAGAGGGAGAGAAACATCACTGTGTGGTTGCCTCTCACTGGTGCCCCCAACTGGGGACCTGACGTGCAACCTAGTCATGTGCCCTGCCTGGGAATCAAACCAGCGACACTTGGTTCGCAGGCAAGAGCATTCTTGCCGCAGGTTCATAAACAGACTTTCTGCACACTCCATTATAACCCATGTTGTGTCTTGAACAGAGTCTGCCCCGAAGAAGCCATAAGATGGGCTGAATCATTTGACAAACTGCTTTCCCATAAAGGTCAGTGGTACTTTTCCCAAATATTTATTTCTTAATGGAAAATTATACAAAGTATGCATTTAACTGTACAGCAGATGCTGTCATAAAGACTGAGTCTGAATAATAATTTATAGCAATCTGAGTTTCTGATCAACAGAAACAACTAACTAATACCATAGTTGACTAAGGGCAAATATTTTTTAATTAGTCTCATTTTATAAAGAAGCATTTACTGTGGTTGAAATAGTATTTTTTGTGCTGTGGTTAATAAATTTTAATTTGTTTTTGACTTTTGAATAAGACCCTTGGTTTTATGAAATGCCAGATCACCCATGTGATTTTTATTAAGTGGCAAGAAATTTAAAGTAATTCCTTTAACAGACTTTCAGGAAACCCTCGCGAAAACAGTTTCTTCTAATTTTATAAGTGCTTTACTCTTCAGATCAGTCATCTGTTTTTAGGGCAGAACTTTCTAAACGTGAAGAACCAGGTGGGTGTGTCAAGGTGGAGCTTTGCAGGCGAGATGGGAGGTTAGGACCAACATTAGGTGCTCATGTGACTGTCTTACACTGTCACAGAGCACAGGCTAGAGGACAGGCTTTAGGGCCAGTCCACAAGGGGCAGCAGGTGAGAGAGCTTCCCAGGTCGGCACTCAGGTCCTGATCCGTCCCGGTAGCAGAGCCACCTGAACTAACTGGCACGGGGCTGGGCCACCACGGGGTTCCCTGTTCTCTACACCGACCCAGGCAGGCGCTGCTTGGGAAGCCACGCTTGGTCGTCACCAAATGTCCGAACACCTCCGCCAGCCCCCAGCCTTCCTTTGTCCCAGCGTCCCCATTTCCGACCTCATTTCTGAAACCAAAACCCTACCCAGCAATCCCGCAGGGGAAGCTAAGCAGGCCGCTCTGAGACTGTTCACAGCACCGGGGTGGCGTTCACATTGGGGGAGTCTACTGGAAGAAAGGGTTCTTATTTGGGGGGCAGCTGGGAGGGCTTTCATTCAGCCTCAAGTACTGTGTTGCATTTGTCTGCCCTCATTTTCTGTTTCTTCTCCTACTCAATTGTCTGTCCCTGTACAAGGCTTTGGTGACAGCTTTCCGTCCCCTTGAATTTAATGACCTAAAAATTCTATTTCTGCAGACGATTCCAGAAAATTTTCCCTCTTCCAATGAAAACAGACTCTGCCTTTGAACTGTAATATGAACTCAGAGAAAGAAGAATGTAGGTAGAGAAATGAAGCCTTAAATTTAGGCAAGGGGGTAGTCGATGACGATGAAGGGGGTAGGAAAGACATTTATGGTGAAAAATAGATAGCTTGTTACTCTTTCTTCCCTCTTTCCCTGTTACCTAATATTCTATTATTACTCCCTTTGGAGAAAAAGGTCAACAGTTTTCCTCGATTGCTCACTTGTCTGCATTCCTTATGTCCAGTCATTTCTGAACCACAGTTAAAATTCTTGCCAAGTTTACGTCAAACCTGGCCCATCCTCATTAATTCTGCTGCCACTCAATTGATCAACTCTTAAGACTAATCACAAAAGCCTGTGTGAAACCTGCCTCCATAATCCATGTCCCCTAGCTTTGCTTCTTAAAATCGTTTTCCCATTACTTCCAATATGTTGGCACATCCCACCCTTCAGCAAGGGGAAAACGCGGAGTGGAATTCCGCTATTTGTAACTTGACTGTCTGTTATAAGGAAGGTGTCTCTTCAGCTGTGAATCAGCTAACCCAGCATATCACCTGGTAAAGATAAGTATTCAACTAACATAACCAAACGCGCAGCAAGGAGACGTCAGAGCAGGGCCCCTTTGCGATCTGAGTCCGGGCTCTCTTCTGCAACATGAGGGGTGTATAACCCTCGCTGGGCTCCCTCACCACACTGACCTTCAGCCTCCTCTCCAGTAAATGGAGATGGCCGAGTCCGGAAACAGATTTTTGTCAGGACTAAATGAGATCGCCAATAAGGTACCAGTGACGGCTTGGCACTACACAAAGGTAGATGTTTACTGCTCTTACGAAAAACAGCAACAAGGAATTTAATCACTGCCGTCTGTCTTCCAGTTCCCTCACTGGGTCAACACCATGCACAGGGTTAGCTTTCAGTTGAAGTGGGTACGCAAGCTGGATTTACTCCTCTAACGTAATAAACAGGCGCATAACAATTTCATTATCCTCTCACAGCCCATTCAGAGAGGGAGAAATGTTAGCGGGGACACCGAGTCCTACAGAAACCCCCCGCCTGGCAGTCTGCAGCCATTCTACCTGACAAGCGGTCAAAACCAGACAAACAAATAAATACATCTGCTCCCTTTCACGGGTGAAAATTCTAGAGACTGTGAGGCAGCAGCACTTTGAGTCCAGAAAGGGTAACACAAATAACAAAAAATCAGCGCTGACCCACTGGGACGTAATTATCAGCGCTCATGATCAAAGTGGTAATTAAATTACATTGAATTCTCCAAAAATTATGTGACTGGGATGCTTTTAATCAGTCCTCCAAAATCCAATTATTTCAACTGCGAAGCTTATTGCAACATTAAATTATAAAGTTTAAAATAGTCAGCTAAAAATATTTCTTGATAGCAATGGTTAAATTCCGCTTAGTTCTACTGACCTGACTCTAGGCCAAAGGGAGGGGGGAGGGGAATCTTATAGTTCTGTACATACACACACACAGAGTTCAGGAAAGACCTTGCTCTATCAAATTTTATAGAATTTCCCTTTGGTTGAATGTTTCTCAAATTCTGTATGTCATAGCTATTAAAAGTAAATAAAAATCATATTAAATTTAGTCCAATGGGACATGAAATGATAAACAAAATAGAATAGAAATATGAGTGTTCAGTTTGACAAAATGGCTGATATTAAAACCACTGGAGACTGGTTATTAGCATCCTTAGAAATGGAGCTGCAGAAGAGATGGTTCTTACTTTAGATTTTAGAGGATTCATCAAAATTCACCATCTGGACAAGGAGGGAAAGAACATCCACGCAGAGAGCCAACACGGGCTCAGGGAACCAGCCGACACAATGAATTTCGGGAACTAATAGGAAGTAGTTCCTCACTGAGAAGCAAAGTTGGAAAACAAAGGGGGCATGAGGTCGTGGGCAACAGGCAGACGGGACTGAAGCAGGGAGAGAACACGCTTGCTGTCTTCCACGGAAGCCGAAAAATATCCGTGCAGCTCCCTTTCCTCGTGTGTTTCCCTAATTCACTCTTAAAATGTCATTTCATTCTTTTAAATTTCAGAAAACACAGTAGGTAAAAATCCAAGGAAATCTAAACAACAAATGGACTTAAATAACAATGATGTGTCAGTATTTCATAACAGCAGGGAACTGAATGTGAGCATATGGTAACTGTGCTATCTTATAACTTCTCTGTAAATCTAAATCCATTCTAAAATCACTTTTAAAAATAACCTCAAATATATTATTTAGTAAGTTATTGGAACTCCTCAAAAATTCAACTGCTATTCCCCATTTGTTTCTATGCAGATATTAGAATAATTTTTTCTGCCTTCCCTGTTTATCGGCCAATTAGCCAGTAATTGCAAAATGAATCATAAAAATCTATAACTTAGTTACTTATATCATTAATAATTTCTAAATGTTGTTTAATAAAAATAAAAAGCATGAATAAATAAAAAAGCTAACATCAGCCTATATCTGCCATTCATAATCATCAGTCTTTTCCCTGATTAACTGTATGAAAGTAAATACTATCAACATGAAGTTAAATCAATTCCAGTAAAAGAATTTATATATACATTATACTCCTGCATACATATGTATGTTATGTACACGTATGGATACAGTTCTGTGTAAAACATCTTTGAAAGTAAAATACTGCTGCTAAGTATATGTAATTTTGAAAACAACTGGCTAAATACATGGAAAAAAATGCTAAAGCACTTGTGATGTATCGTGTGGGCTTTAGAACGCCATTAAAGAGATTATACAGATGTGTGCAAGATCCCAACAGGTGGAAGAAGCGGTCATTTTTGAGCAGAGAAAAAGGTATGGAAAGGATCTGAGAAATACAAGATTTTGGCGCAACCGAAAGGCACGCAGTTCACGTGTCCTGAGGCAGAGTAGTCAGCAAACACACAGGGACATGGAGCTGGGCACAAACTTGGCAAGAGTTTGCTAGAAAGCTACCTAATGGGTGGAGAGGCAGAACTCTCTGCCAGGAACACGGACGACCTACAAGGCTGTGAGGACTACAGAAGCAGCTAACCTCAAGCTAAGGGCTCTTTGGGAAAGAAAGTGGACAGACTTGGTGACAGATTGTATGTGTATGTATGTTGTAAAGTGAGGTGATAGATAAATAAGAGATGAAAATAAAAGGATGGGCCCGAGATCCCCAGATGTTCTTTCTAGAACAAGAGGAAGACAATGGTGCCTTTGACAGATGAGAATTAGAGGCAAAGAATATTCGTGAGCAGATACCAGGGTAGAGTTTGAACTCACTTAGTTGCTGGAAACTTGATCAGAAGTCTCGCAGGGCTGTGGAGGCGCAAACCTAGAATGCGAACGAGGGTTTGAGTATAGACAGAGCTTCGAACCATCTCACACGGCTTATAACTGACATGACAGAGAACTTCCTGTGCAAGGAGTCCCCACCATCCATAGAGCCCCTTCCGACTGCTGTCTAACTGCTTACTGTACTTGCACCCTTTTTTCCACGCACGGCAATCATTCCAATATTTTAACGTTTTTACGAATGACTATTTGCTTGGACTTTCGCTCCCTGAATTGTGGTTCTTTTGAGCTTAATCTTGAGAATAATGTATCATAGGTAAGACAGAAGTAAAATACATATGTCTTTACAGCCCCTTGATTTTAAAGGGTAAACTGATTAGACTGTGGAAACCAGTTAGGACTGGCATTGAGGAAAGGCTACCAGGAAATGAGCGCTTCTCTTTTGGGGAAGGAAATGAGTACTTCCCTTCACATATTCCATCTAGTGGTTTTTGAAGTCGCTCTTCCCAATTTCCAGTGGCCAATTTTCTGCAAGACATGGGATTCTAGTGTTCTGCCAACTTTCATTTCTGAATCAAGCTTACCCATAACACACGCCCAATTTCTTAATTATCTAAGTGGCAAAAATAAGTAAAGCCCACCTTCCATTATAAATGAATTGCATATACAAATTATTGCAAAAGTAACTGCAACGTGTGGCAGCAGGTCAGGAGCCATGAAGCCACACGTCGGAGGGGAAACAAGGCGCCCTAGAGCTGAGGATGTGATACCGCGTGTGGCTTCCAGCTTCAGAGTAGCGTGACTTTGGTTTCATCTGGTTTCTCGGCATCAGAAAACGAGTCCAGCAGATGCCCGAGTTTCCATTTTGAAACATGCCATGCCAAGCATGTCATTCTGATCTCGGGTTCTAACGGGAGGCTTTGGCAGCTGCGTTCACCACCGCTGCTGGCTAAAGTACTGTTCCGTAAGTGACAGCCTCCGTGTGACAGATGGCTCCGTTGTGACTTGCCTGAACGCTGCTGCCAGAGCAAGAATGAGAAACAGGAAGTAACTAATGTGCTCGGATTATCTTGCACAACCTGGCACGTCACTCTTAAAAAAGTAATTTACTTCGACTTTTAAACAAATGAAGTCCTTCCTCATTCAACATGAGTTGCTTTCCTGACTCAGTATTTACTCTTCTCCGTTGCATTCCTGTGATGGCAACAAAGTCCGTGCACTCTTGATGAACTCGTCCTGACTCTCTTAGCATGTGGCACTTTTCCCAGTGACACTCGTGCCGTGAGTTCCTTTTGAATGTCTGTGTCAATCAAGTTCAAGGCTATCCGTGGTGGCAAAGGGCTTGCGTCATATTCCGGGCACAACAGCCAGCAGCTAGTCCACAGTCATACTTGGAGAATTAGTGAGGGACTGTATTTTCAGGAACATTTGCGTTCTTTGCTGAAAGACTTCTATCTGCATTTCTTGCACGCTGACCTTTCTCTGTGGCTCCAAGCAGACCGGACGCCCTGCAACGGTCCATCTTAGTCCTCGGCACACGTATGCTTGTCTTGTCCTGTCTGATCCCTCCACACCCTCCATTGTTGGAACTTCATTGTTTCACAGTAGTTTGGTGGGAAAGGTTCTATGTCGTATACAAAGTAAACCTGGGTATCGCTTACCAGTTGCGGCGTGTGAAGCAACTGAACTCTCTCTGAAGCCGTTTCTGCATCTGTGGAAGTGGGCGTACCGGGCCTTACTCCGGGGGCGGGCATGAAAATTAAATAACTGTGCCCATCATAAGCACGGAGCCAGCCCCCAGACCTTGCAAACCCTCCAAGTTTCTCACTCTTGTAATGAATATTGCATTTTCAGTCTAAAATACAGTCCTTGGGTTCATACTAGGTAGTTCATACATTTTTAAAAGACAGATGAAAGACGTTATTTTTTAATAAGTAAGGACCAAGTTCAGTTGCCTCGCACATGGATTATCCATTTTAGGTGTCAGTGCAAGGAGTTTCATTAAAATTGAGATTTATGAGTAAGAAAAGTAATGGTCATATCCTCCTAAAACTGTGGCAATTATTAATAAACTCACTTGAGGAAAAATTTGGCATTTAAAAACTGATCAATCTGTGCTTGTATATACATGACGAATGGAGAGAATGAATGGAAATCTAGTTCTTTTCCTCACTGGGGTCTCAGTCACTTTGCTTCTGTCCCCGCATTGCAAGGGAGCAGGCACTTCATTTCACCCACTTTGCTTCGGTTTCCCTGGAGTCGTAACAGGGGGACAGGCAGGAACAAGGCCTTTGCTGGGGGATGGGGCCGAAGCCAGAGCCGCACCCTAAACAGACGGAGCACGGACACCCAACATCATACCTGAGTGTCAGCAGGGCACACTTCTCACGTGACCGCCTTGTGTTCTTTTAAGTAGGGTTCCCCAAAAATGCTCCCACAGCCATGCTGTTGCCTTGGTTTCTACTGCCCCCTAATATCCAGCCGAGGAGGTCTCTCCAGAAATCTACTTTACAGCTACCAAGCCAATAGGAAATTTCATATTTCTGTTTTTAAAAAACGCAAAGAAGCTATCAGTTCTGACATAGTTATTGGGGGCAAATTGAGAGAGGTAGTTTTTTAAAAGAATTTAAGCCAGTGTAAACTGGATGTCGTTCGGCGAGGAAAAGGACACACATTTTAGAAATCTGAGAAAGGGAGTATGGGAGTTAGTTAAGCAGTGGTTTTTCATTACACTAAAAATTTACCCGGAGGGAAATCCTCAGGGATTTTTTAAGCTCGGGCGGAGCCTGGGGCGTGACCACTGACCTGCCTGCTTGGTTCCGACCAGCTGGTCTGCAGGTCGCCGTTTGCTTTTCCACACCCAGACATCGTCCACATTTCAGATTCTCCTTCAGTGCTGACTCAGGGGTTGAAAGGCTGGTTGCGCCTTCATCTCTGGTTTCCTTCCAGAATCATCATAGAAGAGGAAGGAAGACAAAAATTAAAAGACAACAATGAAACCAGAGGTTAGGCAACCAAACCACCTTTCCAGTCGCAGAAATAGAAAAGGGAGAGGTTTCCATCCTCCTGCCAACGAGTCTAAGGGCTGGAAAGGGTGCAGCCACAGCGTTTCCAACAATCAAAGGAACATCATCTCAAACAGTAGCAGTGACCCAAACTGCTTTTGTACAAGTTCAGGTCCTGAGATACAGAGGGGGGAGGAATTATGGGGAACAAAAGCAAACAGGACACCCTAAAACACAAGACTCTCAAGCCTCTGCTGAGAGAACAGACCCTGGCAAACCCCACCCTCCTGACTTCCTTCGGTTCATTTTGGCAGCAATTTTGGCTTAAAAATATTAAAACCAGAAACAGATCATTAACTTCATTCTGAAGTATACAGCTTCTTAGGTATCTGGGGGAAATCGCTCTGTCAAAATTCTTTAAAGAAACATCGCCCATTCATACTTCTCTGTGACCTTCTGAAAAAGTACCCGGCTCCGTTTGAAAAGCGCATCTTGACAATGAAACACTGAGCGGGAGAAACGAGAACGAACACGGCTGAACATCACGCATTGCTCATTCTGGTTCCTTCCCAGAGATCAGAATGTGTTGACTCGTTCAGGAACCGCTTAGCACTAAGGCCGCCTTAAGACGGCCGTGTTTGACCAGGACTTAGCTCACTGACCTCTAATGACTGCGGACACACTGAGTCCCGTGCCAGACGCACGGTGACTCCTCAAATTCTCGCTGAGCCGCATGCTTGCTTATCCTTCTAGTTTCTTCACTAGCACTTAACCACCACCATCTGGGCTCTGGGTCCATTTCCTGGGGAAAGGAAATGGCAGCATCTCTCGTCTCTCCAGTGACAAAGGAGCCGTGGGCAGAAGGGTCCCACGTGACAGTCCTCATGGTGATGGTTGGCGCCATCCCATACCTGATACTTGGGGGATTTCCTATGGATTGTCACAGCTTTTCTGGCTACTTATTTCTTAAACAAGTTCCTGGATCTCTAATATATTCAAAAGATTGCTCACAAACATTGGCAAAGAGGCCAAGGTCTACAGGCGGGGGTGATACCTGGTGGCGTGTAAAGCGTGATTGGAGGCTCTATTAGTTTTCTGTGGCTTTTTAACGATTTATCACAACATCAGTGACCTAAAATAACACAGATTTATTATCTTACCATTCTGTAGGTCAGAGGGCAGTGTGGGCCTCACTGGAAAACAAACAAAATGAAACAAGGTGTCAACAGGCTGTTTTCCTTTCTGGGGGTCTAGGGAAGAATTCCTTTCAGTCATTTGGGTTTGGGGCAGAATTCCGTTTTTTGCAGTTTGGGGCCCGATCTCCATTCCCTTGCTGGCTCTGTGCCAAGGGCCATGTCCTCTTCCTAGGACCCACCATGTCACCTGGCTCATCGCCACCTTCTTCAATTTTCAAGGTCAGCAACGGTCCTTCCCATGATGCACCGCTCTGACCCACACTTGCCTCTCTCTCCCACTTGTAAACACCCCCGGCAGGTAGCAGACTCACAGGTTCCGGGGAAGAGGGCACGGACGGCTTTGGAGGGCTGTTCCCACGCCTACGGCAGGACGCACTGCCTTCCAGAGCAAGGTGCATCGCTACGATGTCTTTGTTTGTTTCAACAGTGAGACCGGGAGCAACCGAACTTACCTGAAACTCAGTGTCCTCATCTATGGAAATGAATACGGGGCATGTCGCAGGCAGGAGGGTACTCAGCCCTCGGCCCTCAAACCCTCTCAATGTGTCATAGATGCTAGACCCCTTAAGGACCGCCACACTTCTGCCAGAAGAGGTGTCCCCTTCTTGTTTCGTTCTAGGTTGAACTGCTTACGTCAGAAACAACCACTGACTGTGGGATAGAGTTCAAGAGGGCAGTGAACGTGAGGAATGAATATAAGTGAAAATGAGTTGAGCAGACAAACCCTAGAAATGGGGTTTTCAACAGGGAGACCCAGAGTCTTAAGTGCCAGAGTCTGGTCTAGAAGGGGTTGGGGCGGGATATTGGTGGGATGGCTTCTCGGCTTTATAGAATGATCACCACCACCCTTGCGCGCGTGCACACACACACACACACACACACACACACGCACACACACGCCCAGGAACAGGCATGGCCGAAATAGACCCAAAGCAACGTCCAGAATAAGGGTCTTACTCAGGTCTAAGTATGATACCAGCCTCATTTCAACAGTTGAGAAGATTATAGCTAATTTCTATGAGGACCCTCATGTTCAAGATGTGTGTTGCTGTTCTGCCTTAGAGAGAAGACCAAGCTGCTCTGTTAGTTCTTCCAGCTATACTTTAATTATCAGCTAGTACATTTTCTCATCATTAATATTTAATAGTTAAAATATGTCACTTTTTTTTTTTTTTTTTTTTTTGCTAGATGGGCTGGAGACTTTTACCAGATTTCTTAAAACCGAATTCAGTGAGGAAAACATTGAATTTTGGAAGGCTTGCGAAGACTTTAAGAAAAGCAAAGACCCTCAACAAATTCTCTGTAAAGCAAAAGCAATATATGAGAAATTTATCCAGAATGATGCTCCACAAGAGGTAAACATGATTGGAAAAATGTACAACTGTCTGAAAAATTTTAAAAAAGATCTACCTTCCTCAAATGGGTATCTCCATACATTCCCCCAGAAAGGTTAGGATATTGTTGAAGCATAATGGGTGTTTATAGATTTCTCCATACATACAGAATGTGTTGTAAGATATTGCCATGGGAGAAAGGTATAATTGAAGTCCCTCCTCAGGGTTATCTTTTATTCTAGATTAAAAGTAAATAACCACTTGCAGCATTTAGACTCAGTCACTTCCCCACATTAATCACCTTAGCATGAGCAAGCTCTCATTGAAGCTAAAGATTTCGGTACGCAACAAAAGCAGGAGAACTCAAGAACTTTGCTATCACGTACCACTTCAGTGTTAGCTGGCCTACCTATACAGCCCTACATTTGCCCCAACATGGTTATTCCCTAGGATAGACTAAAATCATTCAAATAGAGACATGAGGGAAATGTATTTTGGCAACGGTTCAAGTGGAAACACAAGTGTGGCTTTCTTTGTCTGGAGGCTCAGTGTGAGATAATTGCGTGATACAATTGCTAAGGTGGCTATAAAACTAGCAACTATTACCTATCCTCAAAGGTGAATTCAGTAGAGTTTTTATATTTTTATTATGTGTCCAATAGATAGTGTTTCTTCACTGAAGTGGTAGACCTGGGAGTCTCTACCATTAAGAGTTCTGCTTGGCTACAAATTAGTTTTGTCCAAGAGGTAACATTGCCCACGTAGATATTGGTCCACAAAAAATGATGACTGTTCTTGCTTCAGTATGTTTTATTCTGTCCAGCAATTCAATGTATTATTCTGTATTTTCCCAATGCCAACTTATATACAGACCCCCCCAAATGGGAGCTCATGGTATGTGTTACCCAGGAGGGGAAAAGAAAGACCCCCCCACCTGAAAGGCACCACATCAGAGCCACATGTATCAATGGTGCTGGAATAAAAAGCATGAAAGGATTTTCCATCTTTAAAACAGATGCCTTTTCAGCATGATTTTGCTTGTTGAAAAGTACCACAACATAACAAAAACAGCGCTGGGATGAAACAAAAGCCGCACATTCAAATCCCAAACAGGCCGTCACTGAGCGTGATTTTTTGCCTGATTAAAAGTGAGCTGAACCTAATGATCTCTATGACACTTGCTATTACCACATCCCATTATTCTTAATTAGCAGAGAGAGGGCAGGCCAGCAGCAGAGGGAGACAAGAGGCACAGGGAACATCAGCCCAGAGTCAATCATCCGACCCCCAGACCCAGACAGGCTGATCACCCAAGCCCCTAAGCCCCGTGCCCACCCCAACACTGAAGAGCTCTGTACTGTTTCTCAGTAGTGCTGACTTCAGCACATTGACCATAATGACACTTTTTTTGAAATTACCCAGGTTAACCTTGATTTTCACACCAAAGAACTCATTACTAAGAGCATCACCCAGCCCACCCCCAACAGCTTTGACGCTGCACAGAGCAGAGTGTATCAGCTTATGGAACAAGACAGTTACAAACGTTTTCTGAAATCTGACATCTATGCAGACTTGATAGAAGGAAGACCTCAGAGACCAACCAATCTTAGAAGACGCTCACGTTCATTTACCTACAACGAGTTCCAGGGTGTAAAGTCGGATGTCTCCATTTGGCTATAAGGAAAATTAATTTTGCTCCTTTTGGCAGCAAGCTTGTGTATCTGCTTCTCAGACATAGCGTATGTTCACAAATGGGTACATCATTTAAAATAAAATGCATCACGTAAAAGGATTTTGAGAAGGTAAATCAAAATGTTTATTCTAACAATACATACTGTTCCTGTCAATAAGCTCTACGACAACTTCCATTTGATTTCATTCTATTCCTAATCAGAAAAATAAATATAATCAAAAAATAATATATATGATACCTGAAACTATGAAGTAAATTCATTGAAAGATCTATAGATAAAAAATTTATCTATATCATTCTTAAGCCTATCTATCATGAAATATAATAAATACATTTTCCAAAAAAAAGGTACATGATCATGAAAAAGACAAGAACTTTGCAACTGAGTCTATTAATTTATTTTTTGCTAGCCAATTTAGGG
This sequence comes from Furipterus horrens, assembly GCF_987537825.1. NCBI lineage: Eukaryota > Metazoa > Chordata > Mammalia > Chiroptera > Furipteridae > Furipterus > Furipterus horrens. The sequence goes on along the minus strand of NW_028327185.1, from coordinate 3,938,423 downwards.
CATATTTTATTCTTTTCTATTTTTTGTTTGTTTTCCTCTCCAGGTGATTATTTTGTCAAGGATGTTAAGTAAAAGAAGTTTTCCGGGTATTATACCTACACATAAATAGATAATATATCAACAGTTTGATTTTTAAGAAATAAATAACAATTCTAATTATTCTTCAGTCTCCTGAATAAGTATGATTTCTCTGCCATGTTACACTATTTCTCCCTCATTAAGGAACATCCTTAGGCAAATGCTGCAAATAATATAAAAAAGATAATATTTATACTTTAAAGAAAATATTGATTTGAAAATTAGGGTTACAAATAACAAATAAAAAGTAATTGGAGAGAAATAAAATTAATACAATAACTAAATAGTATGCTTTTTCAAATCACATGAAAAGCATTTTTAATCCTTGAATACTGAAAATATTATTGTTTATTCCACCACCGATCAGAATCTGCCTAAAAACAAATAATATATCATTTAATTTTCATTTTCTCATTTTTCACACAGAATCTCTGAAGCTTTCAAAAACTCAGACATAACTTAGGGCCTCCATTTTCTTAAATGCCTGAGTCAGAAAATGCATCTCCAAAGGCAGGGTTGCATAGCGACCACAGGAAATATGTATGAGTGTCTAGTAAGTGTCAGGACTCTCTTCTGCTAACGCTCGGTAGCAGGGGAGTATATCCAATACACCAACCTCTCAAAGAAGTCATCTGATTTCTTTTCCCGGAAACTGAACCTTAAATCAGAACTTAACGTGACTCTATGTTCTTTCCTTCAAATTTATTTTTGCTGATATTATAAATATATGTAGTAAACATACACACACATATGCATAATTGTGGCTAGAAATACAAACTAAATTTTAAAATCAATTGTTTTCAATTTTATTTTATATGTAAAATGTCAAAGACACTACAATTTAATGGTAATGTTAGCAGCAATAAAATTCAGGTGATTTTACTTTGTGGAAAAATGAACTATGTATACTGGCGTGGTATCTGAACTTGTTAGCCATGGTTTTAATTGTATGCGTACACATATATATGCACACAGTTCCAGATGTCCAGACTTTTGGAAGAACGAAGATACTCAATAATTAGTTTTATAATAGAATTGCATATTTAATTCAATAAATACTCAATATTAAAATACTAAATTTAGATAGTTCTGTCTGGCTTTTATGCTGAGAATATGCATTACATATTAAATGAGTTAATCTCTTAAAATCACTTTTAAGTATAAGCTACCTTAATTTTTGTATATTTAGTTGGATAATTTTTAGAAGATTTAATTGGAGCTGTTGATTTATTCTTTTGTCTTATAAAACCCTCATTGCTTCTTTTTAATACTTTCTAATTGCTTCCAATATTTTAATTCATCTATAAAATAAATGCAGGGATGACTAACACCGATTAAAATTAACATGCTAAAGAGAGAAAGTTGAAACTGATCACGGAGATTAACTTCTGTCTTCCATGTTTTAAGGCTGAATCTTTGGCAAAAATATAAATGGGGTTATTTGCTCAGGTATCTTCAAAGGGTAAGTGATGATTCAAACCAGACTTCAACAAGACCAAAAAAAACAAAAACAAAAAAACATTCAGATACCAAATGCAACACTACAATGATAAATTAGCACGTTTTTGATGCACATATCCTTTAAAATATCTCTAATTAAGCTACACAAAATAAAAGAGCATCAGAGATCATACCAAAATCAGTGAGTCATACAGAAAGAAATGCAGACTTTCACAGAAATGGGGGGCAGGATTAGGGGTGAAGGGCAGGGGAGAACCAGAGAGTTAATACCTATGAAAACTTCCTCGAATAAGAAAGAATTTTGCATATCTATTAATATGTTGTATGTAACTGAATTATAGACTTTATTAACCATTATTCGATCTATTCAGTTTTTTATTTTACAAGCCCTCAACTCAACAAGCTTGATAAATTTACTACTTCCTATGTTATTATTCTTTTCTCTACTTCTTTTAAAATTAAAATTTTTGAAAAATCAATTGAGTCTCATGTGATGTTACAGACGAGATTATTTTCTCTCTCAGACTCTGGCTTCCTCAAGTAATAGTTTATTGAGATTATTCTATAAACTCTCTCTTTAAACATGGCTGACACACAAAACTTTTCCTGAGTGCAAAGATAAACACCAATACTTCCATTTTTTATTCCATGCATGACATTACATGCAAAAAAGCATTTTAATATGAAAATTGAATCAGGATGTTTAGATAAAGGAAGGACGATCCATGTAATACGATTTCACGGTTTTGAAAATAAGTTTCCCTTCTTTAGAATGCAAGACATCAGTGCCACCAAGCATCATATGGGAACAGCAAATTTAGGAGGCAGCTGAGATTCTGTGAACAGAAAATACACACAACCTGCAGTTTTATTTTCCTCAGAAATCACCGGGATTTAGAAGTACCCTAAAACGCTCTCAGATAAAACAAAAAAATAGTTTATTACCTATAACTACATGCAAAAAAAGGGTTTTTTTTTTGTTTCTTTGTTTCTAGGTATTTAAGACTCTTGTTTGTTTCTTAGTATGTATGTTATTAGCCGTCCAAATTGAGGATATTCGAATATTTACAGAATTAAATCTCTTTCTCTCAATATGTGTTACACTAATTTCAAGCAGCCTAAGGAAAATGTCACATATGCCAGTATTTGGTGTAAAAAGCCCTGTCAAATCCCGATAATATTAGAGCTAATTGTTACAGGTGCTTTTTTCCTGCTGTATGCCAACATTTTAAACAGCACTATTTCCTTTTCATCCTGAGCAAACAAACTCTGTTAACATTTTAATTTTTTTTTTTTTTTTTTTTACCAATTACCTAGACTTTCATTTCATTCTGAAACAGGGCTGATGCCTTGGTGACTTGAAATGCCAAAGGCTTCTCTGAAACCTGAAGAGTGTAGAGGAGACATTTTCTGAAAAGGGACATTTCCTGAGCAGGTTCGTTTCGCAATTTAATTTCTTTCATTGAGGTAAAGGTCAGTGTGAGGCTCTAAGGAAGTTAATTTGCAAGAGGAACGCACATGGAATGTGAAAATAATATGGTATAAAATATTCATAATTCAAGCTTTTAAAACCAACCTCAGGGCTAAGAAAGCAATTATGGGAACTGGCTCAACAATGACAACAAACTTTGTTCTGATGGTGTCAACTAAGATGCTCATTCTGGGAGACGGGCAGAGACAAGTCCTGTAAAATGACAAATTCTAGAACGAAGCGTTCCTTTGAAACGCCCCTTCCTAAGTACACGGGCTTTGCGAGATGTTCCCCACCGCCACGCGTGTCCTCCGCTGACACGGTTCTCTGTGCAGTTCTGCCCGTCCCACCAGGCTGTTAACACCAGTGTCCGATGTCTGCTGACGACCTCTTTGCGTCTCAGGGTTTTCTGATCATGACAGCCAACACTCATTGCTTTACCGGCTACACCCCATGCTGGCTTATCTGAACAGGACTGAAATTGCATTTGTATTCACAACAATAGGGCAGCCACCTGGTGATCTGTTTCTCTTAAAAATCAACTCATGTTAATAAAAGTGTCATGGAATGACAGTCTCAGGCTCAGTCCAGTGATTCCTGCCCCGCTCCCTTCAAATAAGACTAACAAGTCTTGATGTTTCTTGATTAAAAAGTCTGATGTTCTGCAATCCTACGGTGCATGTGCAAGAGTTTCTTGGCATTTTTATAAAGTATCCTCTAAAATATTAATTCAGAGACGTGATCCCCTTTCTCTGCTGATCTGAACGGCCGTGACGCCTAAAAAGGGCACATTGCGTGGCTCCCGCGCGCTCCTCCAGGGTCCTCCCCAGAGCCAGTGGCCCTCGGTGTCAGACCTGCCTCTCCCGGGGCCCCAGACCTCCCCGAGGCCCTCTGCCTCCCTCTCTCCGCCCTCGGCCACCCCACCCGCCGGGGCATCCCTGGCAAAGACTCCGGATTCCTAGCCGTTTCCTGGGCTTATTTCTGGTGGTCGGCCCGATTCTGAGAGGGGCCCTCAAATGTCTCAAGTTTCTCACTGCCCGGTGCACAGGCCTTACATAATCATCTGACCTTGAATGTGGGTGTAACCTGAGCCCCCACGGACAGAGCCACTCCCCTGCCTATGCCACGGCGCCCAATGCCTGGATTTCAGCCTCCAGAGACACTGAGCAGAGCACCCCGCCGGGCCCTGTGCAGGTGTTTGACCCACTGATACGTTTGTGGGGGTCTGCTGGGCCACGGCAAAAACCTCTCTCACTCTCCCGACCCTCTGTGTGACATTTATAGAGTCGTCATCTGATTTTATTTCAGGTATTAAATATTTATTGAGCAACCATTATATCTCATGAACATATAAGACGTGTTGGGGATACTCGAAATGATAATAAATTAAACATGATCGACTGTTCCTTTTTAAATGTTACATCCAAAATTGATCAAATACACCCGGTGATTTCAGACCAGGACAAAGTTCAATGTGACCATTGATCTAACCGCACACTCTGAGGCAGACGAAGGCGCAATAGATTTGGGGGGCTGTTTCCTCAATGTCAGAGCATCTGTTCCCACCGAGGACATTCTTTTTGCCATGACTTTTTAGAGGGGAGATCTGTTCCTTTTTTCACAGACTTCTTGTGAGGTGGTACGAAGATAATTGCAAAAAGCACTTTAAGCCTCTTGAAGGAAGCACACTTTGCAAATACAAAAGAAGATCAGTATTAACAAAGCGCACTTCAATGTCCTTATGTGTACAATCACCGTCCCCCAAATCACTGCCACAGCACCCCACTTAAGAACAGGCCTAATTTTTAGTGACGTCATCAAATCAAATGTCCTTCGCCATCGACTGCGCTGGGAGGCAGTGGTTATGCTGGAAATGAGCAGTAAATGGCATTGTGCGGGCATCACTTTAGCCTTAATTTCAACGGGCATCAGACTCAGAGTTGATTATGGTTTTGTAATTTCAAGTAGTATAGTAAATTAAGATACAATCTTATCTTTGATCCTCACTTGAATGTTCGCATTTGAAATTCTCGAGACAGATGTCAGGCTGAAGTATTGCCTGACCAAATCCTTTATTATTATTTTACCACCAATTGCTACATACCGCCAAAAGAAACAACTGCTCTGTTGAAATTCTAATTTCCAATTGCCTGCCGCCTTACCTAATAGTCTGTGGATCAAGCCCTTGGGTCAGGTTGCAATTAGGGGGAAAAAAAAAAACAACTACTGCCGGTAAAGAATAGATGCATACCTTTTCAAAATTCCAGTGAAGCCCGGCCATGATTTGAGTTGGAAAAAAACATTGATAAAATACTTGCTTTTCATACGACACATACACACGCCCATCTGTCTTTAGCTTGAAGCTGAATAGTAAAATGTCCATTACAAGCTCCTACTGGTGTCACGGAGTGAATCTAAACTAGAAAGCAGTGGACGCTTCTGGAAACATCTACTGCCATTGTGCCTTGGAGCAGTCTCCAAGTGAATACTGTTTTATAAGCAGCTTGCAGAACGCTAAGTACGTGAGCTTCCGAACACCCCTCTAATGTCCTTTGAGACTACTAACATGTAAATGAATCTCTGACCTCTGGAAACAAAAAGACAAACATGAATTTAGAAAGCAAATATCTTTCATGTAAAACCCTGTTTTTTCTAGACTTTCTGAACATTTTTTTTTTCATCTTGTGACCGAAACTTTGTCTGGCCCACTAGCAGACACACGACGTTAGTGCCCCTGTCTACGGTGCTGCTTTCTCCACGGTGTCAGGTACCTGCGATCAACTGCAGTCCGAAAATTTGAATACGCACAATATGTTTATTGTTTAACGTGGGGGAGGCAAGGGGCACATGATAGAGGATGTTGGTTTATAGTCAGTATTTCATCTGTAAGCTGAGTGTATAGAACTAAGATTTTCTCAGTCACAGAATTTGCTGAGTAGCCTGTTTAACACACAACATGCAAACTTCTGTTTAACATACAATATCTTTGAGCTATGTCAGCAGAACTATCTATATGTTGTACCAGGTTATTGATAGATGAATTTAAATCAACCACATCCACGTAGAGGGGGCAGGGGTTTTTGGGATGTATAGACTGAAATGCTTATATACTTGCTTATGAGAGTAGCTCATTTGTGTATTTTATATATGGCATAAACATATTGCTTATGTGTATTTAACTGTTTAAGTAGCAGTACAGGAATCCCTTGCTATATCGCAGTTCACTTATTGTGGCCTCCCTGAATCACGGGATTTTTAAAAACATTATATTTAATTAATTATCACGGATTTTTTGCTATATCATGGGATTTTGCGGTACTGTATATGTATGTTGTTAAAGTTACGTAGGTTTAAGAATGTAGAATAAATGTAAGGTTCCCACTTCATGGAGGGTGGGGGGTCTGGAATGTAATACCCGCGATAAGTGAGGGAATGCTGTATCTAGTTTTGTTAAGTGTGGGTTTCTTTCATCTTCACTTGTCCTTTATTGTCTTTTCAAAGTCATGAGTCAGAATGAATTAATAGATTTATACCAGGTGGATTCCAACAGGTTAGTTAAGGAAAGCCTGAACAGCCCAGGTAAGGAGAACTCTTCAGAATAATGGCTCAAAGTGTTATTTCTATACAAATTAGTACATTTCATGAAGATAGTGTGAACATTTCTGTCACAACTGTGACTGTTTTGGATCCCTGTCTAGCTCACTGTCCCTGTCATAGGTTAGCCGTAATTGTCAGGGCCACGGCCAACCTCAGGTGAGTGAATGACCAGCTCCGCACTCGGTTATTCTGGTCGTAGACCTGACACTGACTTTGACACCTCATTTCTCATCTCCACTGGTTCCTCTGCTTTGTGTCCTAGTACAGCTCCGAGCCTGAAAGTGTTACGGAACCGGAATTCCCTTCCTGGACCACAAAGGAGTGTGCCATTGTAATGAGGATAAAAACTACAAAATAATAAAGCTGAGCCTGAATCTCTGTCCTAAAACCTCGTGGTTGTGTGGACTTGCCCAAGTTCCTAACTGCTTTTTACTCCGAAGTTTTCTCACTGGTAAAATGGAAATAAGTATTCTTTCTGTATTTAAATATTTAGAGAATTAAAGGAGATAAGACACTTATCCGATTAAAATTTAACATCAGTTCCTTCAAGGCTCACAGGACTTAGTACAGGGAGGGCTCTGTTATCTTGTCATCAGGAGTTTTATTTGACGTCTCTGGGTTTTGTGTCTGCGGGGTATTGGCGTGGATCTCACGTTCTTCCCCCACCTCTTCGCAGACCTGCGCCCTGACTCTGCCCTGAACGCTCGCCGTGCTGGGCAGGCCGGCACTCCGCGCTGTCTGTCCTCCGAGGCTCGGCTCGTGACATTCTCTGAGCTTCCCATCTCTCTCCGTTTGTGGAAGTCACAGACACTGCTCAGGATACGTACAGGGTTCTCCTCCTTCCTGAACGTCAGCTCCTGACTTTTGGAAGTGCTCTGAATGCCAAAAGCGCATTGACCACCTGCTGATGCGGTTACCTCCGTACGGAGTTCGCTCGGCTGGTGTTGCTCTACCGCCCGCCATCCTGGCCACGGGAATGGCTCTGAAGGTTCTAACTGTGGTTTATTGGTGTTTGTATCCAACGTGGGGCCTCCTACGTAATAAAAACTGAAAATCTTTCAATGAATGAATAAATACGTTAGCTGAAAGCAGAGACTGGCTTTTTCACGCTGCCAGCTCATGGGGAGGGGCTGCAGAGGGCGGAGGGAGCCAGGAAGGAAGGAAAGCAATTTGTGGACACGGGCAGCGGGGTGGTGACCGGGGGGCTGGGGGTGGAAGAGGTCACGCGGAGACGATGGTGACGGAGGGGACACAATAAAGGTGAACTATGAAGAAACATTCCTACTAACCTCAGATCTTACAGTAAGTATCACAGTTTTGAGTTCATGAAATATGATCTTAAAAAAATAATAAAAATAATAAAATGCAAAAGAAAGGACTCCACACTGAAAACTAAGTTAAATATCCACCCCAGCTTTAAACACGTTGGGCTGATAGGGGTTGAAATGGGATGAGAGGTCAAGTCCCAATTCAAATACAGAATTTTCCCGTTAGAATGTCCCCTCTTCACCATTTTCCTAATCAAAAATGACAAATGAAAAGTACTGAGTCTGAAACACTGAAAACTACAATCATGCAGAATTTTAAATTCAAACTTTCAATTTGATCTGAAATAGTCTTACAATAATTTAAATCTACAGAAGAAGTATAACAGAACTTTAAAAAAAGGAAAGAAAAACAGAAAGGGAACAAAGTAATTGGTGATGTCACATGCACTGTCATGTAAAGACCCAGCATATTTTGTTTCTGAAGCCTGTATGACGTGGAGGTGTCTGACACACCCTTTCATGTCTGCCTGCACAGCAGCCATTCACCACCTGCTGTGCAAAGCCCGCTCATACTTTGAAAAGCTTCTAGAATTGCATTTAAAACAAAAAAAGCTTCTTCCAAGTCAGCTAACCATACTTCAAATGTCACCCACACCTTTGCTTGGCAGACAATGGTGAGTCTTAAGGCGAGAAGGTAAATAACACTAAGGTTTACTGCTGACTCCTCTCCAAAGGCATAAATCTTTTACATGCTCACGTAATATATTTTAAATTATGCTGAAGAGTTAGAGAGGGACATGGGCGCGGAGGAGAAACGCAGACAAGAAGCTCTCTGTTGTAATGGCCACGTGGACCTGGAGGCCAGTCCGTGAGAGACGCGATGAGGACCACGGTTTTAGGACTGGCGGCAGCTCTGAGGAGGAGACCCTGGTGCCGCCCGCCTTACGGCGCCGGAACTGTTGAAGCCACATGCTCAGAACTCCCACGAGCACCTGGACACGTGTACCAAGCTGGCCCTTGAGGGCCAGCCCAGATGGCGCCCACTAACATCTCCAGGCCGGCGTAGGCGTGGGCCGTGCAGGCTCGAGGATGAGTGTGGCTGCTCTGCCCCCAAAGGGACAGAGGCCATCTGCTTAGAAACAGGAACGTCACGCGTCTTGGAGACCAAAGGGACAGAAGGCGGCCCGGTCAAGAAGGCGCAGGGTAAGTGACATGGCAGTTCGCAACCATGAGACACGGGCTGCACAAATGTGAGGTTCTGTGAGGATGAGCGCTGTGCCCACAGTTTCCCAGGAGGGAAGGGCTCCCGGGGGAAGGGCCTGTGGCTCAGTGCCCAGCACCTGTCCTGCAGACACATCAACGTTGCCACCGCTGTCCCCAGGCCCATGGCACCTTCCTCGCCATTGAAAAAACTAATAAAAATCACTTCCTGTCAGTCCACAAGGGAATGGTAGCACTACATGAACAAGGAACATGATTTAAGGGGAAAAATTTTCATGAAATTTCATTTTTCAGAAATGTATGTATCTGTCCCTGTAACCCCTCAAGTTCTACCTGGGCAAACACAGGATCATCCCACCACGGAATTTTTATATTGTGGCCAAAGGCGCTGGAAGTGCATTAAATCAGTTAAGTCCTGCCACAGGGAAAAATAATAACCGCAAAGAGAGTTAATTCTGAAAAGTAATTTCTAAGCAAATAATCTAATTACCTTTCACAATATCAAAGGAAGGAGCATTCGGCTTTCTTTCATTTCAAACATGCTAATAGGCACAAACTGCTGACAAAATAAAGATTTAATGCTCTTTCAATCAAAGAAGAATGATTTATTTCTAATCTAAGAGGAAGCTATTTTAGCCATAAACTGTGATAAGAATGATGAAACAAAGAATGAATAAAACACGGGGGCTGTGGGAGGCTGTGGCTGGTGCCAAAATCCATGACACGCAGGACCGACGTGCCTGACCAAGGCTGGACTCTATCCGTCTTCGGAATTTGGGGGTGACAACTCATTATTCACCCCTGACTTTGTATCCTTCTCTGTTTTTCCGGATTAATATTTGCACTGAGGGCAATTACATTCTATCTATGCCTGAAGTTTCAGTATTTAAAAATTGAGGTGAAAGAGGAAAAATCATTACACGGGGCGGGCAAGAGTAGGTTTACAGTTGTGTGTATGGAAAATAATACAATTATTAATAAATAATAAGAATAAGCTCTGCCTTTGTGTCCTCACAGCTGAACCCTAGGAGAACGGAACCCTATGTCCACGCAGAAGCATACGCACATGTGTTCACAGCAGCACTATTCATACATGATAACTAAGTTTCAGCTGACAGCTAAATAAAATCCTATACTACTCATGCAATGAAATATGATTTGGCAACAGAAAGCAATAAAGGTCTTATTCACGCTGTAACATAGGTGAAGCCATTATGTAAAGTGGGAGAACACAGACGATAGTTGTATGATTCCACGTATGACGTTGTGATGTAAGAAGTGTGGGCTGCCTTCATTCAACAGGCAGAGGAGTACCCACTGGCCTCCTCGGGGACCTGGAGCATGGCCACTAGGGTTCTGAGTGCACTTTGCACATTGGGAGAGTATTTCAGATGTCACACTACCTCCTAGGCAGATAAACAGAACCTGGTGCAAAGTTCTATCTACATCAGCCCCTTTCATCAGAGACATCATGTGTCATTTCGACAGCGTTACGAGGGGTGCTAAGAGGAAAAAAGTAATACAACCATAATCTGATGCGGTAAATCAGCATGAGAGCAGAATTCTTATGTGGCAGAAACTTCAGAATTATCAAACCAGTAATTTAAAATAACACGGCCCAGCCAGCAGAATTTGCTCTGACGTCGGCACAGGGTTAGGCCATACCGGATAGATCTCCAGAAAGTCAAAGACGGTTTTTTTGTTTTGTTTGGAATTGCATTCCTGTGATAGCCTGACCACTATTTAAGTGCTTATTATCTATGAAATTAACTTTTAAAATGATCTGATGATTTAAACTCCAAACAATATTACTAGTGTTGCGCTGAATGCTTTTATCTCTCCTTTTAGTCATGAGGGAAGCAATTCATTAATATACTTTGATTTGAAAAAAAAAAAAGTGGCAGTGATAATCATTTGAATGACTGCACCTAAGGTCCTAAGAAGGACCATTGTCCTTGAAAGCGAGACAAATGAAGAACAAATATGTATCCAAGATAGTTCCTCTTTCAGGAAACCTCACTTCTCTGAGACTCTCGCTGTAAAAATGCAAAGCCCGGAGATTTACTTGTATCACCACTAGAAGTATTTTTGAAGGTCTTTGGAAAGAGTGTGTCTCGTTTTTAGAGACCCAGAATCAAGGCAAACATTTGAGCATGAAAACTAAACAGTAAATAAATGAATGAATGTCTAAATGCCATAATGCTTCTCAAACGCAATGAAACGGAGTGAGGACACTAACCTGGAAGCTTCTGTGGGCACCGATTTCGCGAGTCAAGTTCATTTTACACTCACCTCTCCAACGCATTTGCATCCCAAATCCACCAACTCTATTTGCATGTTCTGCTGACGGTTTTCTAGCCTTCCACAGCTCTGGAAAGCAGAAGAGAGGACAAATCATCTCATTCTCTTAACAGACTATTGTTTATGTAAACGCCAAAGAAGGAGAGATGCACATACTAGAAGCCTCGGCACAGAAATTGGAAATAAGTGTTTGTTTCTGGAGAAGAATGCTTGTTGAATAGTTCACTGGTTCAAAAAGCTCAGGAAAACAACCAAGGCAATTCCAATAGTGAGCAGACATTTTTCGGGAAGAAGCAGAGCATTAAAAGGAATGAGTCTTTGATGGTCACATTACCCGCGGCTCTTCCTGGATAGCACTGTATCCCCATGTATTTTATATACTTGTTGGGAAAGACTTCTACACATTAATTTGTGCTGTTGTAAAAGCATATTACGTAAAGTGCTTTAAAGGCTAAAGCCTAGAGTGATTAAGCAATGCTAAACTATTGTAATGGTATAGAAAGTGAGAGAATTTATCTTCAGGAAAAGAAGCCAAGAGCTTCCACGATCTGCCTACAGATTATCGTTTTAGGTTGTGCATGTAGGCTGATAAAAATAATTTAAAAAGCAAGTAAATCCCATAAATCTGTTTAGGATTTTTCAGCAGCATTCATGGCCATGTTACTGCCATTTCAGTTCCCCAGGACTTAAAATAAGTCACTGAAATCTCAGTTACCCCCTCACGGATCCTCCACATGCTGCTTCTCCGATTTCAGACTCTCAGGAAGAAAGGAGTACGTTCCCCACTTGGTTATCCATATCATGGTTCTTTATATCATTCAAGGAATGGCTTCCCCCATCCTTCTCACCTCTCCAAATCTTATCCGAGCTCCAAAACCTAAACTGGCCTCAACAAATCCCATTCTAACAATTCCATTACATAAATGTCTGTGCCATATAGATTAGCATTTCAGATGAACCTACTCATCACTACCTGATTCTCCTGTTGCTGTCTACTTTGTCTCCTTGAAAACAATGTGATTTTAAGACAAACAGCATGCTTTCTATTTTCATATCTCCTGACGCATGCTGGGCACAAAGGAAGGCACCAAAATACTTGCTGATTAATTGGCTTTCTCCACCATGTCACTACGCTGTGTTGACTATCATGTCAAAGAATGTGCTGTGTGTGTGTGTGTGTGTTACCTTTATAAATGAAAAATAATATTGCTCCCTTTTCTTAGCATGCGTTTCTCCGCAAATTATGATTTAGTGCTATCGATATGCCACCCAGGTGCTGAAAATAATGACTATTAAGATGAAAGCAATCTGCATGTAGCTGAATGCGGTAAGATTAATTGTTGGGGTGATATCTATTCATCTTTTGCTGAGCGTCATTTTGCAGTGAATATATCCGAAGACTAGACAAGACCCTTCCATGGATATCTAGCGAACAGTTCAAATTTATCATGCCCCAGATCTTGTTATCGAAGACTATTTCCTCCCATCTGTTTCTACACTAGTTTCTTCACGCTCATGAATGAAATTGCTGACCTCCCAGGTTCTCTATCCATGGAAGGGGGGGTCGTTTGCATTTATCCCGTTCTCTTACCCTTCACGTCTCAATTCTCAACCAGTCACATGGAGCTTCTAACTGCAAAGGGCAGACCTCTTTTGAGACAAGGTCACATTCTTTATAGTGTCCCAGCAAGTGACTGCTGATTTCTGTGTATGTGTCAACTTCTGCCCCTAAAACAACTGATTCTGTGTTTTGCATTCAAACTCCCCAAGAAAGCAGACTCATGGTTTGGTGGGTTTCTATCAGGTAGGCTGTGGGGAGAGTTTATCTGAACCACTTCACCGGAGACTACCTGTTTACAAGAACACCAACCACTGTGATTTCCTTCAAATAATCACTGCAGATGTCATATGTATTTATACATTTGTCTAAAGTTAATACTTTTATGGATATAAAGCAGGCAAAGAGGAAACAGTCATTTAGGGTTTGATCATTGACTGACTCCATTATCCACATCTTAACTTTTTGGTCCAAATCATGGTCTGTGCATATTTAATGTTTTTCAGGGAAGGGGAAAACACAGCTTTCATCAATAATCCACTTTCATGTCTAACTTCTCTTTGAACCAGAAAAACTTTTCGTATGCTTGATCCAAATTGCTCTTGCTCAAAGTTAAATGAATTTTCTTTGTTCTCTTTTTCGCAGTCAGATCAAGCACTGTATTGGGAAATGTAAGTAACATAAAGCATTACCACTAACCATTTCCCAAATATGTCAAGCTCACTTTAAATCCTAATTTCTTCTTCTGAGATTTTAGCCATTCCTCTCACCATGGGGTCATGGCAAACCTAATAAGAAATGCAGAGTGCGGGAAACTCTCAAAACTATTTTTAAACATGCTCTTTAACAAAACTACATGCAAATAGGTTGTCTGGACTGTATTTTTTTGTTTATTTGCTCATTGCATATAATAGAAAATTTGCCCCCACACCACACAGCAAGATATAGAAACAACTATAGGGTTATACCTTTTGCATTCCCAGTTTCTATATTTTAGAAATGTTATGATTATGTTGCTAAGCAATGTGCAAATCAATGGCTCTGGGAATCTTGTATCCTTTGGGGAAAAGCTATATTTACCAGTTTGTTTATCAGGCATTTTCCTAAATGCAAACTACCTACAAAACTGCTAGAACACCTGGCTTTAGGGTCGTCTAATTAACTCACTGGAAACACATCTGAGGAATGTTTACTTTCTAACTACATTGTGTGAAATAGCATATGAATGTGTCTGTGTGTGTGTGTATCATAATATGCACACATTTCTATATCACACCATCATACATACATATTATAGATGATACATAACATATATCTTACTATTTCTGCATAGGCATTTATACTCGGTGAAAATTTTCTGAATTGTCTGCATGTCAACTTCTAGGTGTGTTACAGGAAGAACCGCTGACCATTGTCGCCTGACTTGGAAACGCCACTCGTCTGCTGCCTTGAGAGCTGTAGGGCCTGTCCGCCAACCCTGAGGAACCCTTTCTTCCGCACAGTCAGGGAAAGTTCTCGATCATGGCATCTGACCCAGCCGGACGCGCCTTTCCACACGCCCTAACACGTTAGGGAGGCTCAGGACGCAAACCAGCCATGGCTCAGTGCCAGCGGTCCTGAGGCCCCAGGACCGAACCTTCTAGGAACTCATAAACGAGGGTGGCTGATATACCTTCCCTGCTTACTCCTACACGCACCCTCCGCTGTGAGAGGCCATACTAGCGAGACCCCGCTGGAGAGCAGACTTGAATTACTTAGTGAAACATAATACACACAATCTGCTCCTGATTACACAGCCCAGGAAAAATTCCACAGGAAGTTTAGAGGACACGTAAATAGATGTTGACTGAAAGATTGTGGGGAAAAAAACAAAAAGAGAAACTTCCACATTTTAAATGCTGACTATCTGCAAATTGAGAACTACGGCTGCTTTAAGAAACAATAAGAAATGCCCTTCATCTGAGTTAACATTTTGCAACTCGTTTAACAATCTAGTGGAATCATCTAAGAGGAGATAAAAATATGTTGCGATAATATGGTACCTTTGACTGTTTTGCAATCGGTACAGGCAGACCAGCTGGATGCAAGCGTTATCAGCATCGCTGATGTGCGTGGGTTACCAAGGGCTCCAGCATGCAGCATATACTTCCTCAGGACATCTCAAATTTATCCCGACGTAGAAAAGCGGGTTTTTTTCTGTCTTTGAAGTTATGCCCACTTTCAGATTTCGTTTCGGTCCCCCTTTTCCCTCTCTTACCTGCCTATTTTCTTCCTCTCTCAATTTTTGGGTCACCCATTCTAATAAAAGATCCCTACGATTAGCGTTAAGGATGCCATATATTTGGAATAAAAATGTGAAAAATATTATGAGTTATGACTTTGCAAATCTTACCACGTGGTTGTTAAGTGAACAAGTAGATGTTAGCATATCATTTACTAACAATTCCATAAACAAATCAGGGAGAAATGACTTAGACGAACCTCCAGGACACAGCTATGTGGGCTGCCTGGATAAGAGGGACTTGGGTGTGTGCGCGTGTGTGCGCGTGCGTGTGCGCATGCATGTGTGCGTGTGTGTGTGTGTTAGGGACCCATTACTCTGAGTAACAGAGTATGAGATAATGGCTGACATGTTGTACCAACTATGTTCAGAAAAACAAAAATAAAATGTAGTAAAAAAAAAAAGATCTGTGTGGGATTGATTCATGTTTCCTGTGATCAGCACCCATGAGGCCAGTGGACTGAGGAAAAATCGCCGATTCTGGAGAGAAGGCACAACCTCCTCTTGCGCACAAAGTCTAGAAGGAACAGATGCAAGGTGCAGGGACTCGGAATTGCCCGGCGGACCTGACCCGCAGCGCCGACACCAGTAACAAGGGGACACCTAAACAAGGCGCACGCTCACGGAGCCGTGGTGTCTGCCGGGACAGGGGTCGTCAGTCTGCTGTGGCCGAAGAAACAGTGAAACCAAAGTTTAACATGTAGCAGAATACATCCTATGTCAGGCGACAAATGCACTGTTCCCGCTGACAAGGAAGAGAATGGAACCACTGGGAAAACACGGCGGGAGTGTGTAACTTGGGAACGAGAGAACGCGGGCTGTCACAGAACATTTTTAATTGTCCTGAAGGCATAATAGACTCTATCCTCAAAATACCGCAGATAATGTCAACATTTGGCTTGAAACCCAAACTCGGCAATTATCATTTCATATCTTGAATCGCGCATTGGAATGCTCAGCGCCACTTTAGGAGTCTGCTTTTCTCTAGCTTGTCACCTGTTTCCTTCCTGTAAGCAATGCTCTGACAAAACACTGCACTGGCTCCTCTCTTCCTATGAAAACACTGCCTTCCCTGTGTCTTCTGCAGCACGAAATGTAAACACACAGGCATTGCTTCGTGTCAGAGCTCTGGGACTGGGACTGCTCCTACCTGGCAGATCCCTGTTCGCTCCCAGGCCCCCTTTGATCTTCATTTCAATCTGTCTCGTCCATACATCACGTACATATGTAGAGGTCCAGGTCTGCAGCAGAGTAAACAATACAGTAAGTAACAGAACACTTGAATATAAAAGTGTTTTCCAGTGGATTAAAAAAAACTTGACTTCAGTTATTCTGAATACCCTCTCACCATCAGTAACTTTCCATTTTTTCCTCACATGAGAGATTAATAATAAAGTTATTGAACATTAGAGGAATTCCACAATTCCTCTTATATATTGATATATTTATTTCATGTAAAGTACCTATATATTTATATTTACACTAGTATGTAAAGTGTACATTTATACTATGAAGATACATATTAAGGACATATGCATATAAATACATTGAATATTATATGTATGTATATATATTTCTTCAACTACCCTGATTAGAAGGAGAGGCACAGAGGCTTCACTAACTTCTGTTATTTGTATTGCAACCCACCCACATGGCAAACTTCTAAAAGACACAACTTGCGCATGAATGGCATCCATTTCTGCACGCATGTTTCTCATAGAGAGTCACTGAGCATATCATGAAAGTGACGATCTAATGCTGGGAAGGAAAACGTTCGGCCAACGTCGAAATAAAACGCAAGGAGGAGGGAGAAGCCTGGGCAACAGCCCTGGTGGCTATTTACCTGGACGTTCCTTCTCACAGGGAAACATTTTCCTCTTTCACGCAAAAGCAGGGGCTTCCGCCGTGGGAGGAGACAGATCTTTTGGTCTTTAATCTCACCTAATGTTTAGTATTAACCTCTGTATTTGCTTTAAATGTCTTGTAAAATATCTGGTTCTTTTGAGTCTCATATCTTCCAGGGGCACAAATTAAAAATGAATAATATAGGATACGTTCATGCCTCAGAAACAATGCTCACGAACCCCAGTAAAAAGCTATATTGCACAATATGTACATTAAAAAAAGAAGACAGTAATGTAATTAAAAATAACTGACTATTAATTCCTTTTCAACATGGACATGATGAGAAGGAAAATAAGGTCTCAGCTGACACATATTGATATCTTCCCTTAAAGGAAGATGCCCAGAACATAATGTAACTGTCCAGAATATAGTTTGATCAAGAAGTTATTTTTTAGAAAGTTATATCTCTTGCTTCAAGGCTGTTTTAAAGTATGTTTGTGATCTAATTTGAAGGAAAGTGAGAAAATGCAAGTAAAGAAAAAGAATTACCATAAAGGTGTTTTGGGTCTGTCATTTACACAGATGGTGAGTTAGCTATGCTGCTGGTTTTGATAGCGTACAGGCAACAAGATTATATTTCAGCATAAATAAGTTATTCTCTTGTACTGCTTTACACCCAAATATATGGCCTTTGTGGCTGGGTCCTTATGCAGAGATGAAGTTTTCTTTCACATAAAATCTGTCATGTAGAGCTCAGTGGATAAGAGACTTTTTGGAGTCAGACTTCTTGGGTTTAGAAACCTGCTCGGCATCGCTGCGCTGACCTTGAGAAAGCCCTTTTTTCTGTCTCGGTTTCTTTATCTGTAAAAAGGGCTAATAATAGTATTTCCCTGATAGGATTCTTTTAAGGATTTAATGAAACAATGAAATAATGCATTTGATAATCATTCAATAAGTGTTATCTATTATTAAAGCTGTTCAATCTAGATTAGGGAATAGGCCAAGATCTAATTACAGTATTAGGAAGAATAAAAGTAAGTAGTGTGATAACTCTACAGGCAAGATATTTTGGTACATTTAATTCTTCCCTGATAAGTGACGAGTGGCCTCAGGAAAGGCCACGTGGAGGAGGACCACTTCAGGGGAGCCAGGGTGGATGGATAACTTTCCGGAAGACAGACAGACAGAGAGATAGATAGCAAGAGACTTAGAGAATGGAATGAAAAGCTCTGGAGTAATGAAAGTCCATGATACACTCAGAAAACATTACAGAGTCTTGTGTGATGGAAAATATATTTAAAAATAAACATCTTTACTTGATTAGTGGATTCACTTTCTTTGAAATGCGGGACTAAAACAAATGAGAAAATCATTCTGTCTCACTCGCCTCGGCGCCATTTTCCTACCGAAAACCCCACCATTCATTAGAAATTAATTACCTTTTTGAGCCAGACCATCGGAATTCTGGCCAGATCCCAGAAACCTTTGCTAGTGAAGAGCTCCTAAAGCACCAGGTTTCTGGTGGACGTGCGGACGGGGCGGAGCGTCACTGCCCACTAGAGGGCTGGCCGAGGCTGGGTCTCGGCAGAAGTGGGGCGTGATTTCAGGGCTGCTCTTTGCCGGGCTGGCAGGGGCTGCTTCCTTGCCCGGGACCCCTGTCAGGGGGACACGCTTTTGTCGGCATGCAGACAGAGGACCCAGAGCGTCGTCGTGAACGCTGAGGCATGCAGAGCGGCTAAGTCCCTCTAGGATGGCACCGTCATCTCCGTGACCGGATGTCGGGGACAGGTGCACTCCGTGCCCCAGCAATACCCTGCTCGTTCCCCTGCCTCAAGCCTGGGGTAGGCGCCCACAAAGCACCTTAGAGCTGAGCTGGGTTTGGAAGCGCCCCTCCCACAACGCCCGCTGGCTCTCGAGAACACATGTGTAGCTTCTTCCTCCTGCTTTGCTTCTGCGCCCACCATCCCAGGCAAGGTTCTCTATCAGCGACCACATTTCTGGAACAGCTTAGATGCGGCCCGGTGACATCCCTACCTGCATGTGAAATCCTCGTCCCGTTACCTCTGCTCTCGGGCCCCACCCAGCCCCTGAGTTCGTCACCCCCTGGAATTATTCCTCAGGCCGACTCCCGTTATTGTGTGCAATTCAGCACAGGCTTCCCTCGAGATTTATTCGGAACAAGCCTGTGCTTCGGAATAGGAGCGATCTCTGTTCTGTGCACTTTCCTCTACCCTGGAGATTATCCCCGTATCACTACTTACCTCTAAACTGTCTCCAGTTATCTGTCAACCCCGGGAGGTGAGAGAGCTTCTTCTGCCTGTAACCCTGAAACCCAGGAAAATGCCTGGCATGAGTGTTTAATAAATGTTTCTTGAATTAACAAATTACCTGTTTTCTACAAAATAATGTGTGTACTACATAAGAATGTTAGCATCAATGACTCCTTTATTTGTAAATAAACATTAGCCTTATACTATAATCTTTAAGACTATGAATACTTTTTACAAAAGTAGCACAAGAAGTCTTTCTGTAACTGTGAGTCCCTTTATTGCACCTTTCTTCTATGGTTGCCGTAGCTGGACTGAGCGGTAAAGGACGAGGGAGAAAACCCAGACGGAACCTCGGGGACCAAGTTTCTGGTGCCCGATTCCTCCGAAAAATAAAAATGCCCTCAGATCTGAACAAAGGAGTCTCCAGTATTACCGTGCCCGCCAGCAAGGGTTGTGTTAAGTGATAAACGGAGGTATGTTAAAATGTTTAAGAGTCTGAGCAAAATCAATTCAAATCAGGCAGCACCGAATCCAGCAGACAGAAAGGAGGTCCGAGGAGCCGTGCAAAATGAAGGATTTCTCCGGGCAGAGCGGGACAGGGAAAGGGAAGGTATGCTTGGGAGAAAGCGGGCTGGTCACTGCAGAGTGACTTTCCGTTAGCAGGCGGGCGGCAGGGGTCCACTGGCAGGCGCTCTAACTAGTGCTGACCAGGTGATCCCTGACGGACGGACTTAAGATTCCAGTTCTGGGCGAGGTGAAAGGAGAGCTAAGTGAAGTCTTGGCAGCTGACACACGGCCTCCCACAAGCAACTTCATCCGGGGTCTGTTGTCCTGTGTTTTAACACGAGCTACTTGGATCGCAGAGCCAACGGCAGCATTTAGCTACTTAATGTCTCGGGTAAGTGGTATAGATTTTAATACAAATGTTTAAATTCACTCAAGCCTTTTCCACAGTGAAGGCTAAGTGATCGTTAAAACGAGAAGGCCCTGTATGTTATGTGAGTGCACAGGCCTCCAAAAACTACAGCCACTACGAAGCCTGAGCCTAAGCCATTAGGTTGATGATCTCTGTTGAAGGAGCAAAATATATCAGGGCAGGGATTCATCAATTTCGTCAGCCTTTCCTACCTCAGCGGTGCATTTTCAGAGATAGGATGTTCATTCTTCTTGGCATCATTCCGCAGTAAACGATGACTTAATTTCTCTGTCAGATAGAATTCTCAAAGGCAAATCCAGAAAAACCAGACCAAATAGCATCTCTGTGCCATGTATCCTAATCCAAGTACATCTCAGCTCTTTCTCAGGTCCATTAATTTTAGTAACGACAGCTCCTCTACGACAATATTTCTGTACCAGGTATGGAACCCAAGCGACCAGACCGAATGGGAAGCTTGGTGGTTCTATGTGCTATTATCTGTAAGGCCACGCTCAGCAAACAGCTCTTTACTCAACGCACGTTTATCTGAGGGAATGGCAGGGAGATGACCCTTACCCACGTCGGGTGACATCATTTTCAGACACTTTGCTGGGTACTCGGTACGTATCATCCCACTTATTCCCAAGACATTGAGATACGTAATTCCTTGTCTGCATTTGTGCGGAGCTATCATGGTCCTGAGGGCTTGACTTTCTTGGCCAAGATGACAAGAAGACGCTTAGGTAAATAACATTTCAATACTGCTTCCCATCAAAGAATATTTATCTTATTAGAACTGTCACTGATATAAAG
The DNA here is from genome assembly GCF_987537825.1 of Furipterus horrens. Taxonomy (NCBI): domain Eukaryota; kingdom Metazoa; phylum Chordata; class Mammalia; order Chiroptera; family Furipteridae; genus Furipterus; species Furipterus horrens. Next base: position 3,917,343 of record NW_028327185.1, on the reverse strand, counting down.
GCAGCTCTTCTGGCTCAGGGTCTTTACATTAATCAGCACATTTTATTGCATTTATTTGTCAATTTTCTTTTTCTTTATTTTACTGGGCTGCATTGACAATTCACGTAAATAAACTTGTATTTGAATCCAGTAGTTCAGGCTGCACAGAAAGTGTCTGATGACTGGCAGCTCTTATTATTTTTAAAAAACATCATGAGAATACAGTAAAGAAATTCTACACATGGCTCTACGTGTTCCCTCTCTTGACAGTCCTGGAGTTTGCTTGTGATTGTTCTTAAACGCGACTTTAAGTAATTGAGTCTTTGTCTGTTTGGAACCTGGGTGTTATCTCCCCAAGTCCCCCTTCCCTCCGCGAGGCCCTTCTCTCCTCATTTAATCTGAGATGCTGCTTAGAAAGAAAACTATTTCTATACACCATTTCTTAGGCTAGAATATAAAAGAATAGAAGAGCCACATTTCTAAATGCAACCCCATTCCCTCTCCACTCTAACCTGCCTTTCTTGTCCACTAATAATGTTTGAAAAACTCAGACCGCCGCAGATTAGAAAATAGTTTTACATTTGCATTTATTTAAGTCAATGACCTGAGGGATTATGTAACAAACGAATAGTTAAAATGTATTTTTTTTCTCCTCTCTTTATGTGAACCTGTGAGCTGATGTAGAGTTATTTAAATTCTGGGCAATGTTAGTAAGGGGAGAAAAGAGAGAGAAAAGAATGCCATGTTTGATTTGGAAAACCTCCTGTGGAAAATATCATGGTTTTCCTTCTCCTACCGGTTAAATGGCATTAAAGGACATTTAAAACCAAGTTGCAATTTTCACACCACGCTTCCTCGTCGCTACAGCTACTTTTACGTGGCCAACTTCCCCCAGCAGTCCCACATGCGCCGTAGACTGCGAGCTACTAATCAAAAGGGTAACAACGCTTTAAATTTGAATATATTTCACTTATCTTAAAGGTAAGCGCTATTTTGAGTTTTCTGCACTTTCTGATTTTTTCACCTCTAAAAAAATGTCAAATTTCCTTCTGGATATAACAAACTGCCAACAACCTAAACATATTTTTAAGTTTAGGAACTGAATGGCAAAGGTAGGGAGAAGGAGGTTGCTTTTTGAGATCAGACCTTTGGTCTTTCGGTGCCGAAATCTTACCTCTGGGAGGAAAAAGAAATCTTACCTCTGGCAGCGGCCATTATGTGATGCCTTACAAGGTGAGGGAAACACACTTCTGTGGAATTTTGATGACTTTGAGGAATTCTACAAGGAAGTAAATGTTTCAATAAGTGTTTATGGAAATACATCAACGGAAAACTATGTGAGCAGGATAGCGATCAATCATATAAAAGACCAGAACACTCAATGAGAACATGGATTTTTTTTAAATAACAAAACAAATTTTAACATCTTCAGAGTAAAGCGGCCAAATGATTGCCTGAAATGTTACATGCACCTGGTTTTTCAGAGAAAGTATAATGTGGCAGAGACCCGGCCACCCCTGTACAAGGGCACCACGTGGAAAGCCTTCAGGGGCAGCCCCGTGAAAGAGCGATACGCAGAGTACTGGATCCAACGTCTTTTCAACTCCTGCCCTTCCACTTTCTCCCGGGACTTCAACCACGTTTTCTGCTGCTGCTGTTTTCAGGGTTTTTATGGACTGCAGTGGGAGGGCGTTCGTGTGGGAGTCCCAACTACTCAGTGACTCTCCACGTGGGGGCTGGTAACCTCCCCGCCCTCCTTTGAATTTCCTGGAAGCTCCCCTCCCGTTTCTTGTGCTTCTGGGTCTCATTCACGCTCAATAGTATTGCTACAGGAGAGGGAAAAAAATACTTCCTTCTCCACTACTTCTGTTTTCTATTTTAAAAATTATTTGACTTACTGTGTGTGTGTGTGTGTGTGTGTGTAACGGTATGTATTTAACCCAGTTACTTTTCATTCATTAACAATTCATACAGCTTCTCTATGAACCTTTTAAATCACAGATAAAATGGCAAAATGTAAAGATCAAATGCCTCTTCTCAGTAAAATCTTTTTGCAACACTTATCTTTAAAAATACAAAGTATTGACAAGTCAAGCTGTAGGCCTCTCATAGCGAGAGCACCCCCTCCCATCCCCGGAGGGAGAGAGTTGAGCGTTCCCGGGCATCTCGGTGTTGGCCGCAGTTACCGACGAGGACTGAGTTTGGGACATGAGGGCGATCAGTGTTATTTATGGATGCAGAGATTTTCTGCAGGGTTAAGAGCAGACTTCACCAAAGGTGAAGAAGGAAAAGGGGTTCAGCTTGGTCCTCCCGGGGAATGGAAATGGGGGGACCTGTTCTAGGGACCTGCAGGTAAGTCCCTGCTTGTCTCATTGGCCGAGGGGCTGCCAGTTATGTGCTGACAGAAGCGGGTCTCCAGCTGAAGAGAAGGTGAAAGTATATGAGAACACTTTCCGAGCTAAGGGAGAATGAGGTCTTCCTTAAAAAAAGCAAAGAATAATCTAGTAGGAAGTCAAAAGAACAAAAACATGATTTTTAAAGATCACAGGACAACACCACCAGAGACTGAAGATGGATGACGTAGAGACCATGTTGCAGAAGAAAAGATGACATTTGCATCTCCAGAGCTGTATAATTAAACATGTCTTTATGGAGATGGTGTCCAGCGGTCCCCAGAGTTTTCTGAACTGATTTTTATCAGAAAAAAAGAGAAAAAATGAACATGTCCCCTCAGGATATGTATTTACTTAACATAATACTCACATCCTATTGAGCTAATGAAGTGCATACATTTAGACTATGGGCAGTAAAATGACAACAAACTCACAATTATCAACAACTGAATCTAAAAAACAAAAACAAACTAAGCAAATGACTAGAACAGGAGCAGATCATAGATATGGAGACCATACGGAGGGTTATCAGCTGGGAGGGGGAAGGGGGAAAGATGGGGGAATTGTACAGGGACTAAGAAGCATAATTGGTTGGTACAAATAGGGGGAAGTTAAGAATAATACAGGGAAGGGTGAAGCCAAAGAACTTACATGCACGACCCACAGACATGAACTAAGAGGGAGGATTACTGGAGGGAAGGGGGTACCAGGAGGAGGGGGTAAAGGGAAAAAAATTGAGACAATGGTAATAGCATAATCAATAAAATATACTAAAAATTTTTTAAATAGAAAATAAAAATATGCACAAAAAAATCACTTGTCAAAAATCAGTTAGATATATTAATAACTCACTTATTGGCTAACTGTATAAAACCTTCTTACTGAAAATGCCTCAATATTTTTATTGCAGGATCCAAAGTATTTATCTTCTAAGTATAGTATATTTTGGCACTTTGATCTAAATAAAAATGTCTTGAAAACACTTAAATATGAATAAAGAAATGCACTATTGGCTGTATTAATAATCATGGCATACATTTTTCAACCCAATTATAATTAAGCTAGATTTTGTTGATATTTAGCTTTATGTTATATTTCTGCATTCCTTGGGCAACTGGTTAGAAAATGGTTGCTAAATCTTTTTTATGTAAAGAACAATGAGAGTTTTCACGGATGAAATATTTGCAGCAAAATATTTCCAAACATCTATCTTCAAAATGCTCTGCTTGGCCTGAGTTTTTTCTCACTCACCGTAGGAAAAAAGTTCTCTTTACCAAGAAGCGCCTAATAAAATGTGATTATTTTTAAAAATAAATGTCAGGTACCATGAGATAGTAAGATTAGATTAGACTGCTTTAGTTTTTCCTGACCCACCCGATACATGTCAGACAAGACACTGAGAGGATACCTGAGGCTTCTGGGAAGGAATCATTTTAGGCAACTTGTCCATTTTGTGAAAGTCATTTTCAGGAAATTAAATAGTAAAAAAAAAAAAAAAGTAATATAATTTCTAACTTTACACAGACTGAGGCCACCAGCATCAACCTGCATTATATATATAGTAAACCTTTGTATATATTTTCACTCTGAATAAAAACAACTATAAACTGAAGTGCTAATGATTTCTCCTTGAATTTCAGTGGCTCGCCTTTAGAACCGTCATAAGCCTGCGTTCCGTGTCAAAGGCCACCACACACACATGCGCACACGCAGTGGTAACTCGGTGAGGTGACGGGCATGTAAACTGCTGTGATCATTATTTTGCAATAGCAGATCTATCGAGTCATCACATGGCACTCTTCTACCTTACACCGTGTTATACGTCAGTTGTATCTCTACGAGGCTGGGCAAAAAGAATTCCGAGCTTAAGGGCTGAGCAGAGAAGCATAACTACAAATGGGAAGTGACCTGCTCTTCTGCACATCACACACACACACACACACGCATGCACGCACACACACGCACACACACACACACACGCACACATACACACATGCACGCACAAAGATCAATAGATGGAATTTACAGGTGTGGATGATTAGAAAAAACTTTCTAAAAATTAAATGTCTAAAAGAGAGAATGGTTTGTCTCATATTGCAGGTGATGAATACTTTTTAATTGCCTAACAAATTTAAGTCCAACGTATTATAATATAAATACTTTATACGCCCTTTTCCTTTCTACCCTTTATCGCCCAATCTCATCAATTAAGACTTCGGTTTGAGCTATGTCCAATTCGTATGGTAAAATTTGATACAGGATAATAAAAAATAATGTTGGAGTCTGTAACTCAACAAAGACATTTGAGAACGAGACCATTTTCAGTTATGATCCCTAATAATTGCACTTTAAAAAGCTCATGCTGATTATGTGACTTGTGTGCCATCTGGAAGGAAAGGCGGCTGCTTATAAAAAGGGAGGTGGGTCCATCGATGGCAACGCTGCCACTGGCCAGCTGTCCACTGGCCAGTCATGTCCTCAGCTCCAACGTGTTTGGGGCCAGTTACAGGCGGTCAAAGCAAACGAAAAGGGCGCTTTAAAGGTCAGCGTTAGACATGACGAAGGCCACGTGGGGAGACTTCCTTTTTCTGAAAACGGAACCAGAGGCGACGCAACGCTTTTGTTCCTCTTGCCATTTCTTCTACTTTGATCTGATGAGGACGAAAGCAGGGCATAGCTGCTGTCGTCTTCCTCTGCACGCAAGTCAGAGCGGAAGACTTAGATGGAGCCTCTCCTCCCAGGTGCCTAGAACAACAAATCATCTTGCAATTTCTACATTTTCTTAGTAAATCTTTTGAGCAAAATCTTGGTGTAATTTCACACGCACGGCAAAGTTCGATTCATACAACCTAGTAATGTCCTTTAACAACCTGTTTAGGGCGCTAAAGCAAATACGTCGATCTATTTCTCCATACATCATTTGCACAAGAGTTTACTGTGACATTTTTAGGTGCCAAGCATCTTACCAGACACAAGGTAAAGGTATTTACCTCTAAAGAAGTCACAATTCGATTCTAAAATAGGTGATGAGAAATCCCTGCATAGTCCTACAGCCTTTTATCTTGTTATTAGTAATTATCACTTCCTGTTGCTAATATCAGGAGTAACACCAAACAGAGGGTTTCTTGAATTAATTCATGGCATTTTTCAATTGACAGCTTTAGGAGAAACAAGGAATGTTTCTGTTTACCTCTCACAGTTGAAAATAATCATCACATCCTGAAGACAGCCGTTAGGGGGTTTCCTGCCTTAAATCGTAGAACACATCAATGCAAACGGACTTGAGCTAATTCCTTAAAATAAATCTTTACACCTACATTGGTAACTATATTTATATCTTTACCTATCTATCTATCGACCCTTCTATCCTGTTAGTTCTGTTTCTCTAGAGAGCCCCAACTAATAGTATAAGAAAAGTTAATTTTTATTTGTCACGTGACAATGAAGCCCTATATTTCTTGTTTCACTATTCCTTAGGAAATATATCGCCAAATAACGTAAAGGGAAATTCAATTGTGTAACCTGATATCTGACTATACCTTAAGAATAGAAAATGACATATGTTTTATATAACGGATATAGTTATTTCAAATATACACGCAATGTTTTAAGTCATTGTATTGATATGGTATGTACATAGAGTGCCATCAGTACTATATCTCTTCTTCCTGGGCCAAACTGTGTGGACCCAGCAAGTTCCTTAACAGAGAAGATGCACCTGGCCCATGTCATCTCACGCTCATCACATAAGGAAACAATAATATTTTCTTTAGCTTGGAAATTATGTCTTTATTCGGTATAAGTTCTGTCTTAAAAGCTCTGTGCATGTGTAGAGAAAAGAGTTTAATTTCTGTAACAATGTACGTTTATTCACATAGGTATGAAGAGAGAAGTGCAAAGCAAAAGCAATCTCTACTAAGCATCCAGAACATTCTAGGGTAAGTCTACTCTAGTGTACACGTCCAAGCCATTGGCTAGGTGAAATGGGGTAATTTATGTTTACTCTACCTACATTTTTTTTCTCCCCAAAGAAAAGCACTTCAATATTCGTAAAGAATTTTTGCAGAGAAGACAGCTGAAACCATTTGACGTCAACAAAGTTCCTTACTGCTGTACAGATCTTTTATTTCCTGAAAGATTAACCTGGGAGTTCCAAGAGGAGAGAGAGAAAACGAGCAAATCTGAGTGCTGCCAAAAAAGATGGAAAGACTCTCCAAGAACGGAAAGAAATCCCTGAAATACCAAAGATGCGCTGAGAACGGCAGACATTCTGTTTCAAACTCTGACAGCATTTGAGGCAGAAGCTCCCCAAAGGGACATGGCTAATCCCTACAGCTGGAAGATGGGACCCGGGCAGCTGAGACCCCACCTCGGCCCAGAGACGCGGACCCCAGGGCATGGAAGCACAGAGTGGCCGCACTACAGAGGGCGGCAGGCGCAGACCGGGGACATCTCGGCGGCATTCAGTTTGTGACTAAGACAGACACCTGTCCAATGACATCATGCAATTTAAGATCCCTTAACTGCTGCTGAAATTAGGTTGTCCAATAGCCCGTGTGCAAAACTCATCGAGCTAATAGTATACATCTTCACGGAATTTTTGAAAGTGAAATAGACAATTAGAAAATATATTAAAATATTTCGTCAGTTTGGATAATATATGTCTGCTCCCATTGCTGACCCCTGGGCCCGACTTAGAAGAGATCATTTAGAAATTTATAGCTTAGAGACCATGTAATATCTGGACACCAATGTTGCACTGAACCGGGGTAGAGCCTGAGGCAGAACTAAACATCAGTAATGCTGACAGTGTTTTTATTTAAAATTTGACATCTTGATCATCATTGATTTTTGTAATAGTTTTTATTTTCAAAATATTTCATCAGATTATTATTGTGATTAGAGGTGGTTTGGGGCACACCCTTAGGTTTTAAACCTGAGAGCATTTTACTTGCCTTGCACTAAGGGGCAGTCCTCACGACACCCACGCTGCTTGATCTGTAGAACATTAATGACAACGCTAGAGACACCACCTGAGACGACAGACATCTCTTCTCCCGAGAAAGCCTGTGAAACGAGAGGAGTACACAAAGCCTGAGCCGGTGTAATAAACTACGCATACCTTGCGACGCTCCCGTCTTGACTAGAGACTCACCCCGGAACAATCTCCTGCGCTCTCCCACAAAGAAAGATACAAACTTAACTTCTTTGTAGAGTTAGCATTAATATAAAAAGAATCTTGAAAAGTCTGGACACATTTTTAAGCTTTTCCCTTAGTGCCTATTGAAGATTTAGAAATTCTCTCAGCAACAGTTTACTGAACTATGATTGCAACACATCTGAATATTCATTACTTTTATTTTAATAATGCATTAAAAGTCCTCTTAGCATCTGTATTTGGGAATTTTAGTTCGATGACAGCTGTAAAGTATACCACATGGAATTTTTGGCCTTTTTTTATTTCTACACTTTTTTTGTTTTATGATAATGCGCGTATCTCATCTAATAGCAAGCCTGCAGATGGGAGTTGGGAACTTATACCCTTCAGTTATAACCTCAGTAGTCACCAGTAAACAAAGATCAGGCTCTGAAGGAGAACAGACGGAAAGTCACACAGGCAAATCATGTGGGACATTGATGGGAAACCATATTCTGTGTGTATTTAGTCGCAAACAATAATGCTATACTTTTCAGAGCCCTGTATGATTCACAAAGTACACCCATTTTTTAAATCCTAATTACCTAGAACTTGAGAAGGCAAGCTGTGTGGGTTTATTACCACGAGTTTCCTTATAAGGAAACTGGCACAAAGCCTCCCAAATGTCAGGAGACATATTGTGTTGTGTTCTCTGCAAAATGTGACTCAACATTTTTATTAGAAATAAAATGTGACGCAATGTAAAGTAAAGTTACAGAATTAGTAAATTCGGTAGGTTCAATACCCTAATCCGAGCAGAACAGCCTACCGCTTGGTAAACTCAAGAAGAAAGAGACCCGTAGTAAAAATTCGAGAGCCGCGACGCTCCAGAAATAACCGTCCACCACGTACTCCTCCCTTGTCTGTGTGCCTCATCGGCGCTGACCCGACCATCACACGGTGCCACGGTGCATTAGCGACAGAGGAAGAGTCACAGAGTGCGGATGAATGGCTTTGGCTAAGGACCAAGCTCGGGGACTGAGGGAAGAAAGCACCCGTCTTCTATGGTGAGTAGTAACACAGGTGACCGAGGTGTTTCTCTGGTTCCACCTGGAAATGCTCAGATGGAGACCCCACGGGGCTGAGAGGGAAGACCAGAGCCTTTGCACAGCACTGGGGAGAGACCGTGGGGAACAGAGGCCGCCTCTCCAGGCCCGCCCAGGGTGAAGTCCAATTCTAATCGCCTGGGCCAAGAGAGGACAGGGAGGAGGTCGCAGGGCAGAAAATAAAAATAAAAAGGGCATCACCTACCAGTGTTGCAATTTTGCCAAGGACTATTGAAATGCTCCTGTTCTGGACAATTAAAAGCGCTAAGATAGTTTTTATATTAACTTAAAATATTACATTTGTGTGTAAGGTCTACGTCCATCAGCGCACTTACCCTTAGTGTCCCCAAGAAAATCACGTTGCTACTTCTCTTTTTAAAATTTAACTACTACTCATCATCTGCCATGAATTCAACCTTATCTAAGAGGATCAACTTCTTATATAAATTACAGATTGCTTTCCCAGCCATAAAAATTTGGAACATCACACCTGTCTGTGCGGCTCCCCTTTTCTTGCTCACAAATAATACAGGAAGCCCTCTGCGTATTATATTTCTGTAGCCACTGATGTGGCTTCCCGATCGGCTGCCCCGACGGGAAGTCTCGCTGGCGCCCACCGTGCCCAGCCCAGCCCTGGTCTGTCTGAGGCACGGCCGCCACATCTCTGCACGAAAACGATGTTACTCTGGCACAACCCCATTCGGAGATCCTGAGCTAGTGTCTTGGGCTCAAAGAACAACACACAGTGGCAGGCTTCCCCTGGAAGACCTTCCCACCATTTCCATGATGCTCAGGCTAAACAGAACGGCTTCTCTACATCTGCCACATCTCAGGCATCTGCCCGTAGGGTTCAGTACTCCTGGAGTGGCCCCTGGGACTTCCTTCTCCCATCAATCACTCCCCCAATTTTAAGACCCATCTCGGCTCTCACCTGAAAATGGTGCTTGCCCTGATACCAAGAGATCCTTCCTCTGAAATTCAGTGTCTTGTTTATACAATGCACCGCTTATAGTCAGTATACATTTCTAATTCCCCAAACATTAGCAAATTCTTGAAGAGAGCAATTTTTTAAATCCTTCAGAGTGCCCCAAGTGAGCCCAGGTACTACACAGGAATCAAATAGAGCTTGGTTCGACATCTAAAGTAATCCCCTGTTATGTCATAAGTGAGATAATACTATCAAAGCAACTCCCTCGCAAGCCTTCATGCCAACAAATACCTCAAGTCCATTTCCTTCCATCCGTCCACGTGTTAGTCCCAGATGTCCTGAGGACAGAGCTCGGGAAGTACCAGCGCCGGCCGCAGGGGCACACAGTCTAGAAGGAAAGACAGAGAAAAATCAGGCTGATAACTGGTCATTTCTATTATGATACTGAAAGAAATGAAATCAAATTCTGTTAGAAAGCAAAGCATTTCTCTCCCCGGACTGTGCTCACGAACACAAAGCAGTATCTAATCTATGACACATTTTAAAGCAGAACAGACGCACTATCTCCTTTTGGAAAGAGTTCGTCGCCCCCGGAGTCTAATACAATACACACACGCAGACGTTGTTCTTCTCCGTCTTCGTCATCCTCTGGGAGAGGAACATAATCCCGGGGTTGGGGAGCATGGGACAAGGACAGAGCAGAATGGCGGGGAAGGGCTACTGGGCCGACTGACCAGGGAAAGTCAGGCGGTTAAACCCTGGCAGAAAAGAGTGTGTGACAGTCTGAAGCAGCAACACCAGAAAGCTCTACAGAGTGGCAGCCAGACAGTGGCCTTGTGGGGATGAAGCTCTCTCGTGGGGCCACACCTCGGGATGCAAGGAAGTGATTGGCGGGCCATGACATGTCACCAGGCACGGACCTGAGACGCTGGCACTTGGACGAAGGAAGGAAGGAAATTCCATGGGGGTGGCAGTGAGGAGCTGATGCCTTTGTTTCAACAAACGCACATGCAGTTTATTTTCCCAAACACTTCTATGTTTTCTCTCCTATAAAATCTGACGAAAATATGAGTTTTCTTTGTTTCCAGGCGAAAATTAAAATAATTTCAAGGCCCTCCCTGCTGCTCATACTAACCCATTACTACACCTTTTCAAAATGTATGTGTGCAACAAATATTATGTCATTTTCCATTTGTTTATATTTTTAATTGATTACATGTTCATTGCTCTTACAGTAACTAGACTCAATAACCCCTTGGGAATAGTGGCAAGCAATGTCAAGAAGTTTTGGCATGTATATTTTTGTGGAATGTCAAAGTGGTTTGATTTATTATTTTATTTGTTTAAATCACTTTTTTCCTTCCAAAATGGAATTGAAAGGGTCCCAAAAGATATGTGTCAGTGGTTTGCCCTCAGCCATGTTTTAATGAGTGGCGCTCAATTAACTTAGAGGGGGTTAAAAACCTAATGCTAGAAAATGGCCAATAGTGTGGATACTCTAGCCCTTCATAAACCATCTAGAGTCATCGGTGATGAAATGTTTTATACAATGTATTAATCAGCTGATAGGCTGAGCTACTTTAACAAAGACACATGTACCCCAAAATGCAATGGCTCAATCAGTGGAGAAGCTCACTTATGTCTCACATACCAACCCGGAGATGGGCAGCCGGTCCGGAGTCTTGTTCCACACCATCCAGAGAGCCTGAAAGCTTCCTTCCTGCTTTGGGCCTGTTGTATGCACAGTCCGTCTACCGGTAAGAAGGAGAGAGAGAAATTGGAGGACAAAGTTCTCATAAGATCACGACGTAGCCTTCATGCCCACCGCTTCCATTTGTATACCCTTGGCAACTTCCTAGTCACATGGCTGCACATACATAGCTGCAAAGGAGGCTGGGAAAGCCTTGGCTAAACCTCAGGGATTCTGTCCGTAACGGGAAGAATGGGGTAGGGATTGCTTCAAAGGCGGTCTGCAGACTCTGCCACACAAACTGACAACTCAAAACACTGAGCTATAGGAAGGTACCGCAAAGTGCTGGAGGTAGTAACATGGCTACATTTGGAATTTGAGGGAAAAACAGTCCAAATCGCAGTTATATGATGATGGACTCCAAAACTATTGATTTTCTCTCACTGGAGACAGAAAAGCAGAAGTCACCGTGACCTGGTCTCTGAATATATCAGAACAATATGGTCCTCTGAGTAAAAAGGCTTATAATACCGTGAGCACTGAGAAATAGAATCAAATTTTACCCTTCAAAAGAAAACACCTTAAATTGGACAATCAATATACCAGAAATGGTAATATAATTTAAAATCTTGAAAGAAAGATTATATAGGCACTTTACATGAAGAAGAAAAAAATTGATAGCATATCTTATTCCAAAGCTGAAAAAAATTATATCCAAAACAATCTCAACTCAGTAGTAGGTGATATGTGTGCAACAGACTACAATAAAGGAAAATTAAGATATTTGAGAGAACTGTAGTTAGTATTTTGAGACTGTTATGGTTGACTTCCTCAGAAAGAATACTAACTTTCAAAATTATTCACATAATATCAGTGTCAGAGAAAAACACTAGGTTTAAAGAAAAACACTGGGTTTAATGAACCAAAAACCTGATGTTATTTTTTAAAGATATTGCTGAAGATTATATGTGTGTAAATTACCTGTATTATTAACACTGTTTTGCAAACAAAATGGGGTAAGCTGAAGAAGGTAATTAGGAATTCAAATCTTTTTTAAAAAACTTTCTTAATCTAATTTATTAAACTCTTAATGTTCTATTAGAAAGATACTACCTCTAGAAACGTTAAGCAATAATATTAACCCAACCAAATTAATATTACGTGGAAATTTCAAAGAACTTATATTTAAATGGAAAGGGCGTATACATGAATATTAATCATCACATATTTCAGTTGAAGTAATAAAGTTCTCCAATGAAGTTCAAGAATAAAACTTCTGCACCCTGAAGTAGCATTTTTACTGTCGTTAATAGATGTTCGACCTCCTTCCAATACGGTGGCATTGCGCTTTGGAAATAATGAAAACTCGTCTGGCTCCCTGGCACCAGTATTCTGCTTTGGCCTATTTCCCTAGGGGGTAAGGGTCTCCCCGAAGGAATCTAAAATATATTATCCCCTGTGGATCATGGCATGGCATTTCCAGAAAGTTATGGGACATTGAGAGAAAATCCCAGAAGAATGGAAAAGTTTTCTTTGGACAACATTAAGGATTCTATATTATTGTCCTTGCCTTATTGACGATTCAGTATCTTGAACCTCTTAATTACCTTTTCTAATAAACTAAGCATAATTTTTTTTCAGAATAGTACGGTAGGGCAGGGCAGGGAGGCAGTTATTTTGCACACATACAGTGTACAGAAACAGAGTTAGATCCTTATAATTCCACTGAATCGTGCCAAGGTAGACATATTGGTGTTTAAATGGTTGAGAAAACCAAAGCTTAGCTGTATACTCACAGATTCACGCTCTGTTTCCAGCTGCATTTCTCGTCACACTCCTTACATGCTGCCCACCCAGACTGCGAGGCTCTCCCTGATCGGCCCCGAGTGCTTCTGTGAGAGATTCGTGTTGTTTCCCTGTTTTGTTTCTTAGCAGCAGCACTTAGGATGCCCGACAGAAGGTGGAAGACATTTGTTCACATTCATTTACTTTAAATTGCTGATATTTAAGTAGGTGGAAATGTATGGTATTCCTTGGGAACCACGAGGGGTTGTGCAAATCTTTTGTCCTAATTCCCCACATTTCCATTGGGAAACCCTGGTCCACAAATGGCTGTTCCTGCCCATCACTCAGCTGGAAGGGACACAATGAGGATCTGGACTTATGTCTTCTAATTCCAAGTCCACTGTGTTCCCACTGCACTCGGTGTTCCTGCAGAGAGTGGCCTAGGACCTGAACACACTTCTCCAGAGAGAACACACGCACGGCCCATAGACATATGAAAAGATGCTCAACATCACTAACCATCAGAGCGATGCAAATAAAAACCACAATGAGATACCATCTCACATCTGTCAGAATGGCCGTCATCAACAAATCAACAGGCAGCAAATGCTGGCGAGGATGCGGAGAAAGGGGACCCTCGTGCACTGTTGGTGGGAGTGCAGACTGGGGCAGCCACTGTGAAAAGCACTATGGAGATCCCTCAAAGAATTAAAAAGGGATCTGCCTTTTGACCGAGCAATCCCAGTTTTGGGAATTTATCCGAAGGAACCCAAAACATTAACTGAAAAGAGCGTAAGCACCCCATGTTCATTGCAGCATTATTCACAATCACCAAGACATGGAAGCAGCCCAAGTGTCTGTCAGTAGATGACTGGATAGAACAACTAGGGGACATTTACACGTTGGGATTCTACTTGGCCGTAAAAAGAAGAAAAGTTGACCCTTTGTGACAGCGTGGATGGACCTGGAGAACATTATGCTGAGTGACATAAGCCAGTCAGAGGAGGACAAATGCCATGTGATCTCACTCACATGTGGAATCTAGTGAACAAACTGAATGAACAAGGAAAACAGAGACAGACTCATAGATGGAGAGCAGATGACTGTTAGTTGCAGTGGGCGGGGTGGGGGGGTAGGGGGTGGAGGGACTGAGCAAAAAGGAAAAAGGGCTCATGGACGTGGACCACAGGGCAGTGACCGTGGCGGGGTGGGGGTGGGGGGCATAAGGGGACTAAGTGGTAATGGAAAAAAATACAATAAAGATTGAATCAAAAAAATCTAAGTGGCCTAATAAATGCAGTAATTTTAAACCATGTATTGTTTCATAGTTTCCACCATCACTGTCTTCAGTAACGTGTCTTCTGTTTGGTCTCCCAGCTGCTCTTTGCCAGAGAGACTCTCACCAGCTCCAGTTTGTAAGAGCTCCAAAGACATATTTCCTAGGACAGGGTCTTGACCATTAAATTACCTCCACTTTTCTTCTGACAAAACTCAAGTTTATTAAGTTTCAGGATGTTGCCCAAGGACTGTGGCTAAATATAGGAGAAAGATTTATGCTTATAAACAGTTACTTTTCCTTTACTATCTACCAAACCTCAAGAGAAATATCACATAAACCTAGAGAACAAGAAAATGAAATTTTAAAGTAAAGGATGAGTTTTCCTAATAATCCTCCTCACTTCTATTTTTCTAATAAGTTTTCTTCCATTTTATGTATGTATTTGTGTGGTATACATAAAGCTGGTAAATTACACATATGTATATAAATTATATACATGCATACTTCTTTTTGATGCGCTTTGTTTTATTATGCTTCATGGATTCTGAGTTTTTTTCCAGTTAAAGGCGGGTGGCAACCTGGCATCAAATAAGTCTCTTGGTGCCATTTTTGCAACAGCATTTGCCTGCTTCGTGTCTCTGTGTCACCTTTTGGGAACTTCAAACTTTTGCACTATCATTATATTTGTTACGGTGGCCTGTGATCAGTGATCTTTGATGTTACATTTCTGAGGCGGGCATAATGGTATTACACTCTTAACAGACTGCATGCACTTGGGAGACCGGAAAGTTCATGTCATTTGCTTTATTGTGATATTCACTTTACCGCAGTGATCTGGAACCAAAGCCAGAATCATATTATACGTGTTTTTTCTTTCTAACGTTATGTTTAAGTCAAGAAGATACATTTAAGAAGAGACTTTGAAGGGAGAACACACTCAATAGCAGACAAAGAAATGGAAGCCACTGTTTCTCACTGGACATGGTTAGGACTTTAGAACGAGAGTATTTCATGTCGAATGCGACGTTCACAAGCTGTTTAACAGACATGAAATGACAACTACTCAATGATCATAAAACGATTCATAATTTAAACAATAAAATTTTATTTGCAAACTGCCTCAACCGTGTCTCTGGATTTGTTTTTAAAGAAGTTGCTTGAAACCGCAATAACAATCTTTGCGGCAGGCACGAGTGTGAATAAAACACGAGGTCCGTGGGCAGTTTCCCTCGTCCATTGGACGCCGCTGGGTCGGAGGAACACACAGAAGTCTGTAGGGGAACAGCAAGCCTCTCCAAACGTCGTTTTAATTTTGTGACTACTTCCCAGAGCTCTTAAAGACTTCAAAAGTGGTCATCAGTTAGGGAATCTGTTAACATCTCCTGTTGTCAACTCTATCATGCCATAAATGCATACCACTTCTCAAGGTGACACGGCGACAAAGGGCCCTGGGAGGAGGGATGCATTTCTTCACGGGCTCCCCGCTCGGCAGAAGCGCAGAGCGAGCGCCGCCAGCGTCCCCCTAACACGGCCAACCACTGACCTCTGCTGGCGAGAACAGGCAGAGCAGGCCCGGCTAACATGCAGATGAAAAGCTGAAGGGCTAGCTTGAATATTAGTGTTTATTTAGAAACCAGTTTTTAGCTATAGTGTTGGTTAAATGATGCAATGACATGAATATTTAAAATACACGGCGCCATCTGTGAGCCTGTCCCTATTTTCCTTGTTGGCTCAGACTCTCACATGGAGAGCAGGGTGACAGCCGGCAGCGGAGGGGCCTTCGGGGGGCAGAAGGACTGAGCAAGAGAGAAAAAGGTCTCACGGACACGGACCACGGTGTGGTGGCGGCTGGGGGTAAGGGTACAAGGGGGCGAAAAGGTAATGCAAAGGAAAAACACAATACAGAATAATAAAATAAAATATGTCGCCCCAAATACTGAAGTTAAGTGTCTGAACTGGTCTAAACAATCGGTTAATTTTTTTCATCATAAGGCTATAAATTAAAGAGAAAGTCAGTTTTGTTAAAAGCTTAAACATCTGATTTTCGAACAAGTTTCAAGTTTGGGGAACTTTATGTTCTAACTTGCCGAAAGGTTAGCTAAGCTCAGTAAATACATGGTAAGAGAGAGAGAGAGGAAGAAGAAAAGGTGTTTTCTTAAATGTTCAAGCAGGTCAGATCAGCTTCATCCCTTCGGTGTGCTGCCACGGGGTTTCACTATCTTTATCTCGTTTTCTTTTCCAGCCCCTTCCCCTCCCACCAGGCACGACCCTGTAGCCCCCCCCGAGACCCCTCTCCCCGGAGCCTCACAGCTTCGAGACGAGGCATTTCATCGGGGCACGGCTCCACTGGGAGGCGTCCACGGGCACCATCCTCAGTTTAAACATTCAACAAATATTCTTAAAATATCTCCAGATGCCACATGCTGCGTTAGGTTCTGCGACTTAAAAGTAAACAACGACAGGCGAGAACGCCAGTTCGCCTGCAGTTTTCCATCCAGGTGACGGGAGAAACCACACGGGACGTGGGGCGAGCGGCACAGCACGCGGGCGCTGCAGGCAGACGGTCGCCGGCGAGGGACCGGCCGCTGACCGCCGTGGTCGCCGAGGCCCTGACGTTTGAGAGCCCAGGGGAGGCGGGAAGTCGCGGCGACGGCCGGAGAAGAACTGCCCAGGAAGAAGGGACAAGCAAGAGTAAAGAGACGGAGGAAGGTGTGAGCGTGGGCAGGTCGAACAGCAGCAGGGAGACGAGGAACGTGACTCGGGGGACGGGAGCCAAGGGCTGTGTCATGGAAGACGGTGTCACTGAGGTGGCAGGGGGTAAGTTCTGTGGGGACGTTCAGCCCACTCCAGGACACGGCTTTAGCTCTGAGGGAGACGGAAGCCCCGGGAAGACTGGAGCGGAGGAGAGATCCGCCCCGAATCCCATGTGAAAAGGGCCCCCCCGGTGGCCAGATGGAGAATAGCGCACCGAGCAGAGAGAGCAGGCTTCCTGGACACCCCTGACCATCCAACATGGAGTCACTGTCAGCCATGACAGGTAGGCCAGGTGCTATGTCCAGACTGAGGGAGTGGGGTGTAATGGGAACACCCTTAGGAGGGGCCCAGAACCCCCCAAATCACAAGGCTGGGCACGTGGATGAGGACTGCATCTGGACACCGATAGGAGTGGCACCTCCACGCCGTGTGGGCTGTAAGGACTCAGGGCTCTGACCACCCAGCCAGAGCCTGGCTGGGCCACAGGTCATGCCCAGAGCCCCGCCGGACTCCCCCCCCCCCCACTGGACACGTGCGTCACTACAGCCACCTGGCTGAGGCCGACACTGGCCTCCCCACCACAGACGATGCCAGGGACCCGGGACGTCGCATTGCTTTCTTGCGTTGCTCGCTTCTATCACGTAAGTTCCCCCTTTCTGCATGTGAGCTGCATGTGACTCTAATGGCTTATTGGGGAGGGGTCTCCTAATAAACCTGGTGTTGTGGGAAGACACAAGCAGGTGTGAGGGACTCTTTTCAGGGATGTTCCCTTGTTCACGACCAACAGACTACAGGGGAAAAGGCAGGGAGCCATCACTGAGCAACTACCATAACCTGGGGACAGGTAGATCGTAGCTTGAATCAGTACGCTGGTAACAGAGGTGTGTGGGTCAAGGCAGGTGGTGGGTAGGCCTTTAAAGGAGAATCAAAAGGATTTAGTAACTGAATGGGAGAGGGGGTCAGGAAAAAAGTGTCAAAGGAAATGTCTGCCAACTAAGTCAAAAACCACTCCCTCTGCAAGTACCAGAAAAAACCTTGATAAGATTGCCAGATTTTTCTTCCTGGCCATGGTAGTCGCAAATGAAAAATCTATTATCTTTCCAAGTTATGTATCAGGCACATAGCAAACCACGTAATTTCACTGTATAATCACACTGCTGTATGGAGTTGTTCCCCCTGAGCGTCTACGGAATCTGTTTTCCAAAAGCCCTGACCTCAAGTTATGACATTCAGTATTACAACCCCAATTCCCTTTAACTAGAAGATTCTGACAGACAGTGCTTTTCAGGAGAAACAGAACATGGTTGCCTAACTAATAGGGGAAGCGATACTCTGTCCGGGGGAAGCTCGTGAAGGGTGTGGACACCCCACGGTCATGCATTTCAGTTCACGAGCATTTGGAATTGAAACACTTGGTGTGTTTCCAAGGCTTCTGTTGGCCACGTCTGCACCAATTAACGAGATCCGGACACGTCATCGGCAGCTCCACATGGGACAGACACCCTGCGCGCCTCATTTCCTTGTGTCTTGTAAATCCGAAGGTGGCCACGAGTTCCCCTACAGCCATTACTCGCTCTGGCTTCTACAGCCAAACCTTTTTAGGGAAGTTGTTTTAAAAACTCCATCCTTCAAAAGCATTGCCCTGAAGTTTCGGGCGAAATAATTTCTATGCAAATACCGACTTCTTTACTATTTCTATTGTACTCTTTCTTTTATAACATTGTTTCCTTCGACATTTATTCCAAGTTCACTCTTAGCTCTCCTTGACTACTGCATTCATTTTAACTTCATGCACTTAAATTATTCAATCCTAAGTGCAGTTATCTTGGAAATAAAAAATCCTTTTAAATATAGTCTATTATTTTACAGAATAACTCAAAATGAAGATAGTCCTATTCAAAACTGTGTGTGTGTGTGTGTGTTCTTGTAAGAAGCTTTAAAATTTTCTTCTTTTCTTGACCTTCCAATTTCAATACCCTTTGCTTTTCACTGGATTGTGAATGTGCCCTTTCCTTATATCTAAAAATCTTTCAACCTTCACCATTCATTCTAAGAATCAGCAATATGTTATGTTTTTATAGAACCTTTTTTCCAGGGAACAGCGAGTGTTTCATATATATTACCACATTCATCCTTAAAATTTCTCTCCCAACACCCATAGCCCTGGCTAACTATGCCTCAGTGGACAGCTCTATCCGTATCTTTAGTTCCTTCTTCCTTGACTGCCTTTCTTATAAACTCTGTAAATCACATTCTGTGTCTGTGGAAAATAAGCATAATTCTATCACTCAGAGGACTTTTCTTTCTAACCTAGTGTTCAGGGTTCACAATCTCTATTTCAAAATCTAACCACAGTCTACCTGGTAGGCTTAGGGGACTACGGTCTTGCCAGCCCTCTCTGCGACTCTTCTCACGAAGTGAAGCTTCGTGACTTGACAACATGCACCTGCTTTGGACACAACCATACCGCTTATCTTTCAATTACGGCTGTGTCCCTTGTCACTGTGTTTTATTTTTCTACAAATGATTAAATAAAAGTTTTATTCAATGTTTATGTTGATACTGAATTCATGTTTGAAAATGCTGGTCCCTTGGGAGCTGTGGCTAGCGTTTGTCAATGTCACCAACCACCAAGTAGTCACGTTGACAAATTCTCAGGTGGACTATCTCACTTATTCCTCGCTATAAGCTTAAAAGCTCAATTCTATTTTCTATACATTAGGGATAGGAACATGGAGGTTTTCTAAACTTAAGTAACTTGACATTAATGAAGTGCATAAGTCGTTTAACATGAACTTGGACTCAAGTAGCCAAAACATACCACTACTTATCATTCTTCACCCTCTATACACAATTATTTCCGATTGAAAATTATTTTAAAAAGCAGCATTACTTTTTTCTCAGAATTCATCAATTTTCTATAAAACACTGTATTTGGAGGCTAAGTTCTGGGATCAAACTAGTTCAGAAAGTCAGTCTAAAAATCTATTTATTTGGGCAAGATTACCAGTACTCAAATGTAGAACACTTCTCAGACTTAAGCCGTTATCATTAATCAGACTTAACATAACTAATTACTTTTAATACGTATTTTTAAAATGAAATAGAACCATCAGAGGCAGTATAAGAGGACATGTTTCCTATTTGTCTGTCCTGAGCTGTCTAGTTCCCCGTGTTCCTGTTTTTCATAATAAACGGCCCACGGACACGAGTGAAATGTGGTCTGTGATATACAACCTACGTCATTCCGAGCCGGCAGCTTTTTCCTTTGATTTCTTCACTCTGGGGGTTTAATCAACACCTCTGTGTGACCAGCTTTCTGCTCCTGCAGCTCATTTCTCTCTGTCCCTTTGTGAAGCAGCCTAGGGACAGAAGAACCTCTGTGAGCATGCTAAAGGAAAAATTAACACTCTAACTGGAAGGACTGTCGTCGGGCAAAATCTCATGGTTAGGCTAAGTATTTTTTATAGATGTGGATGTATCACATTTCAGATCCTTCACGCAAGATTTATTGAACAGAGCAAAGTAAAGTGCCAAGTGAACCACCCAACAAAGGAATATGAATCTACTTCCCCATGTGATGTAATACTTAAATAATATTACTTAATTTTAGGGTGTATACGAGGAAAGAGTTAATTATTTGAACCAGGACCCCAAAATGTCACGAGTAAAAATATGACAGACAAATCTATTTAGCTTTTCGATCGAATGTCAGCGCCACAAAACCAAAGAGAAACCCTATTTTGTTTATCAGTGACTCTGACTCCTTCCATTGGGCAGGCATTAAAGAGACTCTCACTGCAACAGCGGATATTTCATTGATACAAGAGAGAGCCACGTGATCTGGGAAGATGAAATGGTTGTTTCTTTCTTGTTCACCTATTCAAGTATCTCTCCAATGTCATGCTCACTCTAGAAACGTGCTAGAGGGCGACAATTTCCCTTCAAGTCTAGTCGGCTTGGTAAAGATGGTGTTTTGCATTTAAAATCATCTCCTGATTCACTGAAATTATAAAATAGTAGTAGCTTTTAAGCATTTTAAATATCCTTGATAAGCTTTGAATCTTTGACACTAAAGGCTATAAACCATGCGGATGTAAAATAAAAGATAAATTTCCTAGGCAAACATTTTTACCATATGAAAGTCATGCAAATGATACTTTCAGAAGAAGAGGAAAATTGGCTTGTCTTTTTTTCTCTCTCAAATTAAACCCTTCCTCAGAGTACAATTGCAAAGTTAAAATTTGCATATTTTTGACTGAAAAATAATTTACATATCACAAGGTAAGTGACTGCACAGTGTGAAGCCTTTAGAATACTAATGGGTAGAGGCACCCGGTCACTAAAAAAAGAGACTTGGATAGTCAAGGTCATTGTCCAACTTGATTTATTATACCCTGGGTAGAAACACCACCCAAATCCTTCAGATTAAAATAAACTAAAGTCTAAATGTCTTGAGTATGGAATGGATTCAGTGGTGGTTAGATATTAAACTTGATCTCAAAAATAATGCAGTTATATGAAGATTGTATAAAGTATATATAATAGTGAATATGTCAACGTAGAAAAGCGACCACTTGGCAACAAGATCATCTACAAGAAGCACAGACTCGGTCCTCCCTCCTGTCAACAAGGAAGGAATCACGAGAGCAAGAAAGTGATTTCTCCGGCCTTTCATTTGTGTGAGTATAAAGATTAAAAGTTTGCTATATAAATGAACTTGCTACAGATTACAATGATAACACTTAAAGGTAAATATGCTAAACATTGATTGTATTCATCAAATTCAGCAGGTTTAGAATCATGAAAAGAACAACTTCTCGCTATCGTTTGGGCACATGCACAAAATAATGTATTGTCACATATTGTCAGTGGACTGACGCTCTTCCAAGTAGCCTTTGATTCAAATTTGTAAAGGGAGAAAATTGAACAAAGAATATCAGGCTCGATAGAGAGGAAATAAAATATACAAGACATGGGATCATAGAACCCACAGATGTTCAGAACTAGAAGGAATAGAAAAAACTATCTTATCCTTTTCTTCTGTCGTTTTAGAAAAGCAACTAGAACAAGTAATAACAAGACTTTACTCAAGGGTGCACAGCTAGTAGAGAGCTGTTTACCATACTCTAAAATAATGAGTTATATACAAAGAAAATAGAAGAGGTTTTATATAGCACACAAAAGCAAATTAAATATAAAATTACTCTTTCTCTTTCTGTATTTATGTGTAGTTTAAATAGGCAGAACTTGAAAGGATAAACCTGCTCCTTTTAGAATGTTTAAAGTTTTAAAGATATGTTTAAGTTACTATGTTCACTGTTATCCCACTATTTATTTTAAAGATAATTTTAAAAATGGCATCCTCATACCACTCTAAATAAAATTATAAGTCCTATAAATATTATTCTCTCAAAGTAGATTATGCATTTTTTAAATGTGCAGTTTAGTAAGATATTTATTCAGCATGCCTATTGCAAACTTGAGAAGTGACATCACTGTATGGGTACCTATTCCAGACTATGTACACATCATCCATACATGCATACAAGAGTATCAGTGATTTGTATCTTGCTCAAAAATGTATATCAACTGCTGACAGCTCTTTTCCTTTGTTTCTAATAGTTATACTAAAAAATATAAGTAAATATTAATATCTCCACCATATATTAGCTTTTAAAGAGATCAATGTCTTGCTGTTCCTAGATACTGTCAAGATATCGCACTATCTAAAATCCATCGTCATTAAACTTAAAAATGTCAAGTATGCCTTTAGATTGCTTAAGAGGACACTATAATTTGCCATTCAATTTGAAAATAAGTCTTGAAGTAGTAAATAAGCAGTCACAGCGTTCTCAAAGTAACACTATTAATTACTTCTGCTGATTACCTGGGGGCAGAGTGAGCGCTTTGTGGGCAGGAGTAGAGCAATCCCCTATGTGGCTAGATTTGGGGGACTTCCTTACAGAATTCATCCCATTAGCCCGCCTCTAAATGTCCCCTCCTTGGGGCTAGAGTCTGACCCTCCCAGAACAGCAAGATCTGCGAGAACTTATGGGCTGAGCTCAACCCTCTGTTCTGGCCCTTCTGCAAGACAGTCCCCTCCCAAGACTGGTTTTCCGGCAGAAATCAGGGGAGAAGCGCGGGCCTCAGAGTGCTGGTGGAGTCTGGCAGTGGACAGCCGGAGTTCGGATCCCAGGGGTGCCATCCTGCTAAGGCTGCAACTCTCCGTGCGTCGGTTTCCTCAGCTAACCATGGTGATCAAGGGGGCTGCAGGAGGGTGTTCATCTGAGCTGGACCTGTGACCTCTGGGGGTGGGAGGAGTTGACTCGGCTAGACAGGGCGGACAAACACAATGGAGTGTATACCAGCGATTAGGCGCAAAGGCGCAGCAACACACATGCCTCTCTTCCTCAGGGACAACATGGGTGAGAGCCGAGAAGCAAAAGACATAGACCGCACAACATCACTCATGCACTTGAATTACAGTACGTGTGTGCACACCGAATAGCCATTCACATCTTGCATGATGCAGCAGGCGAAGTGATTCACATCACAATGTGTGCACGGGAGGCAGAGAATCAGGACAGTAAACAGGAGAAACTCGAAAACTGCTAATTCTCAGACCATAACAGAGTGTCAAGGAAAGAGTGTGTGTGTAAGTCTGCTGCAATAAGACCTTCAGGATCTTCTGGTGTGAAAAACACGTGCCATCTAAAACAGGGCTACAGCCACTGGACTAAAAACTTCATCAGAACATAATTTTTATTTACTGTATTGTGAACTTAATTCCCTACTGTTAAATAAGCAGATTCAGGGAAAACATGAGAACAGAAAATTGCATGAGAGGAAACAAAGCAAATTTAAGATTAGCTAATTGACTAAAAATATGGAAAAAGTCACTTTCAGCTTGGCTGATTTTAAATAAATTATTTGTATGCTTTTAAATTTGGCCAGCCAAAAAAAAATCATACAGGCTAATTGCAATGCTTAAGGATTTACAAAGATTTTAATCTCCATGTCATTTATAAAGCCTGCAATTAGCATATTTTCAAAGAATAGACTAACATATTATCATGAATATATGACTTTAATTACATATTTATTTTAAAATTAAAGTTTTATATAATGATAAAAGTACTAGAATTTAAATTCTAAGCTAAGGCTTCACATCATTAAAATAAGCATGTTAAAGTTTATTAATAAAATCAAGTCACTATTCATAACAAAATTATTTTATTCTGTTAGATCTAAATTGCTATTAAACTAATTATTCCATTAACTAATTATTTAGAAAAAGAAAGAACAATATACCTTAATTTTCCAAAAGAAATGAAGTTTTAAAACTGTCCATCAACTAATCAGACCAGTATTTTAATTACTCTCCTATTTTCAAGAATATAAAATGATCTAATATATAACAAGTATTCTTATGACAAGTGCCTAATAAGTGTATAATGATTTGACATTAGGATTGAATTTTTATTTGAACTAGTGGAAAGTTTAATGACTCTATAGACTTTTCTAATCCCCAGGTATATTGATGAAATTCCACTGTAATAATAATAATAATAATAATAAAAATCTCCCTGATCTTTGCTACTTTCTATTTATACATGTAGGCACTAACACTAAATATATACACGAATAAGAAAGTTATTGACACTTTATAAAAAGAAACAAATTCTCTTTTTTATTTTTCTGCCTTGTGACTGCTGTTATGGTTTATTTGCATCTTCATATATAATATAAACATAATGACAAATTAAAGGATGTGCTATAGGGCTGTCCAGTAGCATAAATCAAACTACCTTCTCACGAGCCTTCCCTACACCCTGACGTAGTAACAAGGAGGGCCTGATGTCAGGGTAATGACAGGCGTGTTTCGCATATTTAGCACTTGAACAAATCCTCCGTTTTGAGCAGCACATTACATTACCTGGGAACGGAAAATCCGACTCTAAACAACAGGCAGAACGCACACTCGCAGCCCCGCCCTGGCCCCCACAGATCCCAGCAGGCAAACCTTTCGTGATGCCTTGTTTTGAAAAAGGAGTCTCATGCAGGTCCTTGGGCCGTCCCCGTCACCACACAATATGTTCCCAGGAAATGAGAGGTGAGCGGCGGACGAGGATCCTGCCCCTTGCAGGGCCTCCAGCAGCTGCCGCGGGGCATTGCAGAAGCACACACAGTGGCCCCCAGGCTCCTGCAGAGATGACTGAGCCGGAAGTGCCGTTGGCCCCTTTGGAACCTGAGATCATTCGTACGACTATAAACACATGACATTCAAACACCTAAGGTCGACCCTATGTTCCGTATCAGCTAAAGGAAACCCTATCATGGCAAGAGAGCAATGAAACGAGCTACCCCAAACCTCGGAATATCTCCCTTCCCCAAACCCATGCCCCCCCCAACTGTCACAGGAAGAACCTCGTAGGAAGATATTTGTATATTTGCAGTTCTGGTCAATGGTACGTATACTTTTCATTTTCCCCCAAAGATCTTCCCATTAGGGGTTTAGAACCATAAATGATTTGACCATGATCTACGCAATTGATAAATATCCTCAAACTTGAAATTTAAATGCTTGCAGTGAGTCATGTGCTCCTGTATTCATTCCTCCCTCACGTTGCATCTCCTAAACCAAGTGACGCCGGGGGGCACCCTGGTCTCCGAGGGCCTCTCTGCCATAATCCTCCTGGCCTGGGATCCCACCCTAGAGGCCCCCCCACACACACACACGCTACACGCCCGCTCTGGGTTTCATTACCTTTGTCCTACTGGTTGGCCCTCTTAGTCCTATTCTCTCTCCATTTTTTCTTCAGAGGATGAATAGTGACTGGCTACTTAATCTGATAAATTGCCTTAAACAGAGTTTTCAATGAATGCAATTAATTTTCTCTATCAAAGTAAGTGTTGTCTAAATGCATTGTGGCATTCTGGGTTGGGTGCTGGGACAGAGAAAGGCAATCAGCAGGAAACCAGATGAAATCTGAATAAATTTTAGAGTTCAGTTAACAGTGATAGACCCATGTTGGTTTCTTAGTTTTCATAAACACACCAGGATAATGTAATATGTTGAGACAGGGTGGGCAGAATGGACCAGGGATCTGTAGGAAATCTGTAGGACACTTCTCTGTAAAACTACAGTCCAGAACAGTTTATTTAAAAAACGGGTGTTTCGTTTTAAAATGAAGCGTCCATTGATGAGCAGAGAGAACGAGGAAGATGGAAATCCCAGGGCTCACGGCGGCGGCACAGAGAGAGAAGTCTGGGGTCAGAAACCCTGGTCGCCGGCACGTGTCTGCACAGAGGCAGCTGCGCTTTCTGCCTTGGCACACAGGCTGGCCACGGAGGGAACTGCGTCCCTTTGCATCACACCTGGCCGGGCGAGGACATAACCTCAGACTGACTTGAGAGGGCAATCTCATTTTGTCATGTAGAGTGGCCTTTAGGAAGACAGGAGAGGTCACCAGGTAGACAATTAAAGAGAACGTGAAGTGACAGAACCCAGCGAGATAAAGAAACCATGTTGAACATGGTCAGAGAGAGGGAAGAGGCGGATATGACCCCCTGACTTCTCGCTCAGGTCCCTGAGTAGACGACAGACAAATGGACTGAAGAGGAACTATGAAAGGATCCAATGAGACAGAAGGCAAAGATGATAAGCATGGACATGCTTTGACTCTGTGGAAGTAGATGTGGAAGGATCAGAAGCTCAGGAGGAGCACCTGAGTTTTTGATGAAAATGAACACCATCAGCCTTAAGGTGGGACAGGTAAATTTCCCGAAGACCATCCAAACAGTTACAGAGGTAATGCAAAAAGAAGGCACATTTGGAATAAAAAAAGTTAAGTGCCAGGCCATAAAATGCACAGCCCAGAGATTATTAACCAAGTAATTTATTATAGAAATGCATAGCCTTGTGCTAAGGAATTCAAACCAAAAAGCTAGCTTAAAGGAAAAAGAAAAACTTAAAAACTACTTTAGTCTCATGTAAATGTTTATATCATATTTCGTTATTCAACCCTAATAAATACCACATTTGACAAATAAAAGTGAATATATAGCTAAATATAGATAGAAATGCTATGCATATAATAGATATTAACTATTTCCACAGACACATATATATTTATCTACGGTCATAATGTCAAAAAGTCAGCATAGTTTTCTTTCCCACTGAAAAATCAGTGAGTCTTCTGAGCAAATACACATATATACGTATGTATTTATATTTACATTTGATAAAGCCCTAGGATGATGACAAATTCTACAAGAATAATTCTACAATTATTCCACTTAAATAATTTTCCCATGAGGACAATTTTCACTTCAGTTTGTATATTGATCTACACGGGGTATAATTTCCTTCTTGTTTAGGTTTCTCTGTAAAAGAAATCCATCTCACAGAAGGGTAAGGCATTAGTAGTTGCACTTAGCAGAGAATTCATGTTGCGCTGGTTGTGAAATTGAACTAAAAGTCAGAAGTATGATTTGCTGTTCCCTTTAGAATAGTATTTCACCTCAACATGAATTTCACATTGGGAAAGTCGAAATAATGATTATGTTGCACTTGGAAATCTGCACATAAAAACCCAAAAGTTCTCACAAAAGGAGATATATATATATATATATATATATATATATATATATATATATATATATATATATATATAATTTTAACATTTATTTTATATATATAATTTTAACATTTATTTTATATATATAATTTTAACATTTGTTATATATATATGTATATATATATATATATGATTTTAACATTTAAAAATCTCCACCCACAAAAAACCAATTACACTGTCTTCATCCATATTTATTAAACACTGCTTATCTGTTCTAAGTTTAACGTTGAAGATAAACCACCCAAAGCTTAACTGAGACCATAGGAAGCTAATGTTTTCAAGAGTTGGACCGGGAAGAGGGACTTCTTAAGCTATTAAAAAAACTAGTACCCAAGAGAATCAGAAGACAAGTTATGAGCTAGGAGAAAATATTTGCAATATTTGATAAAGGACTGTGATGCAAACTATACGAAGAACTCTTAAAGATCAATAAGAAAACAAACAACTGACTGGTCAATAGGCCAAAGGTCTCCATGGACACCTCACAGAAGGAGATGTGCAGATGGAAACAGGGACACGAGAAGACGCCCCACATCCTGTGTCCCCAAGGAAATGAAGACTGAAAGAACAACGAGCTTCTGCTAGACGCCTCTTAGACCGGCCAAACCCCAACGCGCGGACACCGCCAAATGCTGGCGAGGAGCTGCAACGGCAGGGACTCCCATGGTGCGCTGCTGGGAGAGGCACAGACCCTCTCCGTGCCTCAGACAAGAAAACGGGGCCGGGGCTCAGGGCGCAGGAGGAGAGGGAGGCGAACAGGCCCGTGAGCTGGCCACCCCGCCAGCTGAAGGGTACGGACGGGAACAATCTCTGAACAATACCCGAGGTTTGTAAGAAGAGGCGATTTTAAAGCTAGGTTTTGGAGGGTTCTAGAAGACACAAAATGGGTAGAGAATTCCAAGTTTAAAAAATAACCCATGAACTAGAGTGGTTAGAGAGTAGAGGCAGTTTATTTGAAGGGGGAGAAAATCTATGTTTTAAAGAAATACTATCATGCTAAGGATTCTGGGTATACCAGGTAAACGATGGGAAACTAATGAATATTTTTGTTGCTGCTGAGACTGAGAAAGTTATACTCACTGTAATCATATCTAGGTTAACAACTTGGTATGATATACTTCTGTGTAAAACATACTGCCTAAAAATCGATTGATTGAAAATTAATGTATGTATGACATTCCTGAATTTCCTGTAGCTAGTCTATAAGTCAAGTCTAAGCAGCCCTGATTGGATGATTAAAAGGCTCAGATAGTTGAAGAATAATAAATCCCATGGAAGATATTGCTACCGTCTGATTCCCGGCAGCGAAGAAATTTGATGGCTTCCTGCCTTCTCTACAAGGAGGAAAAGAGAGTTCTTCCAGCAATAACCTACAAATTAAGAGAAGCCCGTTCAGCCTGTCAAAAAATGTAATGACTGAATATCCCTCAGTATCTAGCCAGATATTTTACAAACACTTGCTAAAAAGAGTGACTAGATGTCCACATTTTTCCTTTCTCCATTCTAGAAAAATAAATTTCACAAGTTTAAAGTTAAATATATATATATATATATATGTTTTTCATATATATGCAAATGCAAAATTATTATGCAAGGGTAAACACCTTGCTACAAAGAAAAGAAATGAAAAGAACCTTGTCATGTGTTGAGGAAGAAAGGTGATGGACTTTGTGAAGAGTTTGTCTTATTCCTTTTGCATTCTGGATAACTAGTAAGTGGGGAGGAACAAGAAACTAGTTGAAATTTGGATCTGACTGAAACAATAGAAGTAAATAAATTTGCATTTACATCATGGCTTATATCACTGACTATAGTGATACGTGATACAATGAAGGAAGCCTTTGTCTCACACAACGGGAAAGCATATTGTATGCTCTTCTTGAAATATATTTGGCTACAACAGAAAATTTCAATTTAGACATATGTACCCAGGATTTGCATTTCCCCCTTTTTACTAAGTATTGGTGCTCTCAGACACAAGAAGGACTTCGGCATCTTCTCTCTGTTGTATATTTTAAAAAGCTACAATGTACGGAGAATCATTATTTTAATATGTTAAAATTCTACTGCCCAGACAGTGGTATTTATTATCTACCAAAATGTCTTGGATATTCTGTTGGGCCACAAAAAGTGAACAAATTATTTTCTAGCCAAAGATGTACTAAATTCCAGTTGAAATATTCTATTTAAAATGGTTCTACCTAGCATAATTAACATCTCGGTGACTACTGTCCTACTTTACATGCTTTTGCTTTGGCTACTGGACGCTTTACCACCTGGTAAAAAGAACGGGGGGGTCAGCTTATGAGAAAAGTCAAATAGACGCTGCATATAACTGGCAGCTCAGAATTTTGAAACACGGGGAAGGAAAGGCAATTAAATGGTTATTGATCTCTGTGTTGTAAAAATACTCAGCGATAGTAAAGAAAAGCTATGAGGAATCAGTTAATAACAGATATTATTATATAAAGACTATGAGATTATAATATAAAGTTGAATATCCTTTACCAAAAAAAGAGAGAAGATGATCTTCCGATTTGGGTAACATGTTTAGATTTACTCAGTTCGATCACGCTGTTCAAATTTAATTCTGATTCATTTAGGTCCATGAATGCATTGAAATGCAACAGGGTGCTTAACGTTTAAAACCTAAGAAAGGCCGCTTCAGCTTGCGTCAGAAAGCCTGCTAAAGTTCTCGCTGTTCACTTGACTGCGGCAGATGTTTCTTCCGCTATCAGTGACTTGGAATTCTAAGAGAACATAAAGAAAGTGTACTTAGGGTGTGCAGTCCTGAGATGTGACTGGCAAGTAATGCGCCTGATTTGTCAACAAGCACACCAAGCACTAAACGTCAAAATGAGCGTCTTATTCCTAAGCAGCCACTTTGGGAGATCAGACGCATGTCAGCGGCGCTGGCATTGCTCGGGACATTTCTGACTACTTTTTCAGAACGCGCTCAGAAATAACTGATGCACCACGCCAGACTCAGCCTCGTTGCTTTGGAAACTACATCTCATAACTGGAGGCAAAGCAGAATTGAAAACTATTATAAAAAGAAACAAATTTTAAATTATTTAGTCCTCAAATTACTGCTTTTATAAGCCTCGCATATAAATCTAGAAAGTTACTGTAAAAATAATAACAGTGAACTCATCATCTTCCCTCTCCTTTATAAGCTGCACGAGCGCCTATCAGAGTCGTGCAGCCTTGTCGTGAAGGGTCCCGTCCATCCCCCCAGGGACGCCTCGGCAAATCCACGGTGTTTTACCCCTCCTCTTTCTCTTCAATGCTCTCAGCCGTGTGACACTCCGGAGCACCCCTTCTTTTGGCTAAATGCCGCGAACAGTGTTCGTGAAGGAAACCCGCCCCCCTCTGTGCCTCGGTCTTTCTCTGCTCACTGGGCTTTGTCCCCTTCCACTTCCTGTCGCTGTTCTACACAGCGAAGGGCCTGAAGTATCTGAACATTTCGTGGACACGTAAATAGCTGTGCACTTGGCTCTCGGCCCTGTATTTCGTTTCTGGGCTGCTCCCCTGATTAAGTGAAATCTGCCAGGTTTTACCATCAGCAGCACTCAAACACCAGGCCCCACCGCTCGGCCTCACGTGGGCTCTTTCCCTTCCCCGAGTCTCTGTTTCCTCGGACACGCAGTGGGAATACAACGTGTGTCCCTCACAGAACCATCCTGCCCGGGAGAGCGGGCTGAGGACGTTTCTGACGCACTTCAAGTATCCGATTGTTTTACCTGTGATTGTCTTTCCCCTCAAACCCTTCATGACATCCTCACATGGCCGTCGTACAATTAATTGAGCATATATTTTTTAAAATATGAACATTGTCTAGAACTTGCACCAAGCCAAGTTGTCAGTTAAGTTAAATTATGTAAGCACAATCATTAAATCGTTTTTTATTGCATTTAGTGGGGCAGCGTTGGCTCATAGTCATGCGGGTCTCAGGGGTCCACTTCCATAGCACCTCATCCTTCACTGCAGGGAGTGCGCGTCACCCCAAGTCAGGCCTCCTCCCGTCACCATCGATCCCCCTCTCCCTCCCCCCCCTCCCCCACGCCTCTTTTCCTCTGGTCATCACCATACTGTTTTCTGTCTACGGTGTTTTGTTCTTCTTTGGTTTTTTTTGCTTAACCCTTTCACCTGTCCGCCCAGCATCCTACCCTCCGCTCTGACGGCTGCCGTCTGCCCTCGTGTCCATGACTTCGCTTCCGTTTGTTTGTTAGGTCCTTTTGCTCCCTAGAGTCCACGTAACGGTAACATCGTGGGGTAGCTGCTGCTCTCCGACTGGCTTCTTTCACGACACAGAGCCCTCTCGGGGTCCAAGGCCCCCCTAACTGGTCTCCCACCCTCCGCGGGGAAGCTCGGCAGCAGCGGTGTCCGTGGGCTGTCAGGGAGGCCGCGTCCGTGGTGTGTTCACGGGGCTGCCGCGTGCCGTGGCCTGTGGCCCGGGGGTCCACCCAGCCGTCTAGTAAACGCGTCTCGGGGGCGCTAACTGGGTCGCTCCTGCTCACGCCCCCAAACCGGCTTTTCCTTCAGTATAACTGCAATCGGCGGCAGAAACTCCTGCAGACGGCCAGGTCTGAACTCCGTCCTGGGCCCCCCTCTGTCCTTCCCTTCTACGCAGGCCCCGCGCGCCGGTGTGTGCTTCTCCACCCGTGCCGTGGACCGTGTCTGAGCCCTCGCCCCCTCCCCTTGCTCCGCATCCTTGCTGGTCACACCACACACAGCCCCATCACGCTACTTTCCCCAAACTGCCCGTTTCCTGCTGTCTGATCAAAGTTGCGGATTCCTATACCACCTATCACAATTTCTCCAACAATGTAAACACCCAAAAAAAGTAGAATGGACCTCATATGCTCCCACGATGGCCTGCTGTCCGGAGGGTCCTGCGCGACATCGTAACTATGGTTCTGGGGGTGTCGCGTAGGGAGGAAGGGATAACACAGACGTGGAAGCCACAGTACGTCCGACGTCCCGGCTCAGTGTTTCCATGTGGCGCCCCAGTAACCGGCGACAAAGGCACTCCCTCCGACAGCAGCAAAGAGGCCCGCAGGGGTCAAGGGCACTGCAGCAGGAAGGGTCCCCTCCTCCCTGTCCCCTCACAGCTCTTGCCTCAAAGTTTTCTTTTATTCCATGTCTGCCTTCTTTTAAGCAGAGTTGAAGGACTGGAGTTCCCTGGAGGTCTTAGTTTTCTGTCACTGCTGTAACCAACTACCACACACCTAGCGGTTCAGAATAAAACATTTTCTATGCTCGAGTCCAAAAGGGAAGCCGTCGAAAATCAGTCCCACTGACCTACAATCAAGACATTGGCAAGGCCAGTTGCCTCCGGAGGTTCTGAGGGGAGAACCCATTTCTCTGCCTTCTTCAGCACCCAGAGGCTCTGCATGTCTTGACTCTTGCTTCTGACCTCACGTACCTCGTGACTGACTCTGCCCCCCTGCCCCCTGTTGTAAGAAGCCTTGTAATTACACTGGGCCCATCTGGATAATCTAGAATAATCAAAAACCTACACTGCCACATTGAAGAAGATATTCACAAGTTCTAGGCATTATAAGACACGGACATCTTGATGTATTATAGAACTGTAGCCCTCAAATGTATGTAAGTTTATTAACTGACGTCACCCCCATAACTGCAATTAAGAAAACACACACACACACAAAAGGCATGGGTATCTCTGGAGGCCATGATGTAGCCTATGAGACAGGCATGAGCTCTGATCACAGACGCAGGGCCCCTGGGACTCCGGGCCGGCCATACTTAGATGCCTCCACAATACTTATGTGTGGCCACCTTTTGTCAAGGTGTGCGGATCACAGGAAAGAGCCGCCCAGCCTAAGGAGGCAGTTTGTCTGCTCACGCTCGCCTATTATGAACCTTCGTGTCCACAAACTGAACCCAACCCCCAGCCTTCCTGAGACCAAAAGCAGCAGCACGCGAGGAACGGGGGCGTGCGTCGGGTGAACGGTCACTGTGCGCGGCGCAGGAGCCGGGGGAAGGAGCGCTGCCCTCGGAACAGAAATCTCAGTTTTGGTTTTAAAGTTTTTATGAAAAATAAGCCTACTCCTGGCTCGTCTTTCATACGGACTTAGCATGGCTTCTTTTTTAATCAAGGGGGTCTTTAAATTTTAACAGTTTATTTTTCCACAAAGTTCACACATATGTTAGCACTCCATTATCCCCCCCTGAGCAAAACAAAGCCTGGATCTACTTAATGATTCAGCGCTTGCCTCTCATAAGATCCTGACTTAATGGCGCTTGACTTAACAAAATGGATTGGGCTAATTGATGATATCCGTTCTTAATGATGCGCTGGCTTTCTAGGGCACCCCCTCCTCTCCCACCAGGGCCCTCAGCTGCGCCCCACCCCCACCCCGCCTGCACAGGAGCCCCCAGGTGTTTTTTACATCAGTTACATGGGAACCTCCCATACGCAGTCGGGGAAGAAGCACATTTCTCCTGTCTCCTGGCCCTTTGCTTTCTTCCACCCTGAAATCATCAGGCTTCCAGGAGGAGTGTCTGCTTCCACACCGAGGGTCACAGACACACTGGCGGGATCTCCCTCCCTAACAACTCCGTTATGTTGAGATAAAGGCCTGAGAAAGCGTGGGATTATACGTACACAAGTTTGACCCCAAATAAAAATAGCAATACACGCCCTCGGTTTTGATAAATACGTTCAAGCATTATCACCTTAAACATGAGCGTTTCATAAAGAAACGTTGACATAAAATATCACGAGGTTCATGGTTAAAAGAGAAAAATGCATGTTATGAAGCTGTGAGAAGTGCACAGCTTTCAAAGAGTATAATGCCTCGTGCTAGAACATCTTAGTCCCTGAATAAGACTGTAAAAATAAGCATATATAGTTGAGATAACTGCATTCAAAGTGGAGTCTTCCTCAGACTTTTTGAAAGTCAAAGAACAAAGAAAAACCAAAGAATCTTTGGACAGACTAAAGACCTGAAGGTGAATGTTACATTTCATATGTAATTTTTCTGAATTGACTGAACCTCAGGTAAACAAAAGTTGTCTTGTAAATGGATGTACGCGAGCTTTAGAAAGCAAACTTGCAAGTGGAATTTATTTCGTTATGCCAAAGACTGGGAGAAATGTCACCCGCATTCAAAGAGCTATTTGTTACTTAGAAGTTTAAGTGTTTCGACCAGAGAAAAGTTAGCAACAGAATGAAAGACGCTGACCATAGCACAATTTAAAGATGCCGATTTGTAGCCAGGGGGTAGGTATCTGCATACTAATTGTCTGTTCCCGCTTCACACCATCTTCAGCTGGAAGATCCGTCAGAAAGACACCGGGCATCCCCACGACAGTCCCCCCGAGGAGCGGAAGATGCCGGTGAAGTGAGTCGCTGCTTAAAGCTCTTTTTAGCTCAGAAGATGTACAAATGAGACGCTTGACTCTTCACTACTCTCGATGCTTTGTTTCCTTCGTTTATGATGAATGTGCTCATTGTTGTCTTTCTTCCTGGTTAATTTTTTTCTCCTTTCTCTGTTAATCTCTTCTTCATTTCTAAAATATGTCAACAACTCGCTGGCTTTGGCAGTGAATTTTTATTCTTGCTAAGATCAAGAAAGGTTAAAGACCTGGCTGCTGTGGCTCAGTAGATTGAGCATCGGCCTATGAGCCAAGTGTCGCTGGTTCGATTCCCAGTCAGGGCACATGACTAGGTTGCACGCCAGGTCCCCAGTTGGGGGGCGCAAGTGAGAGGCAACCACACAGTGATGTTTCTCTCCCTCTCTTTCTCCT
This sequence comes from Furipterus horrens, assembly GCF_987537825.1. Lineage (NCBI taxonomy): Eukaryota > Metazoa > Chordata > Mammalia > Chiroptera > Furipteridae > Furipterus > Furipterus horrens. The sequence continues at coordinate 3,881,870 of NW_028327185.1, read as the reverse complement.
TTCCCCTCTCTCTAAAAACAGATAAGTAAAATAAATAATAAAATAAAATAAAGGTAACCTTGTTAAAAATAATTAATTAATTTCTTTAAAAAAATAAAGGTTACAGAGTGGAGAAAAACCACTGAGCTCTTTTTAAATGAAGCTTTTCAAAATTATATATTCGAGCTAAAGACATAAGATACATATGATCCTGGCAAAAACTGTTCATTATTGCAATGTTTATTTAGAAATTTGGAAACGGATATTAAATGCCGGGTAAGGGGGCAGCTGTCACTTCCCAGGGCACATGGGCTCCTTGCTCGAATCCCCCGTTCTCCAGCGCACGGCTAATTGAGTGTGAACAGCGACGTTGCTGGAGTCCACGTTTTTTAATGCAATACAACTGGTTCTCGCTGGCACGATCAGTGACATAACTGGTAGCTTTCACGCAGTTCCCATCTGGTCTCGCTCTTCTCTGGACACAGAATATGGGGGCTGCTGGCCTTGATGTCACCGACTTAATGAGGGAGACAGAACGGAAATCAGCCAAAACCGCATGAAATACTAAGTGCGATTTTGGCTCCAGATACACGGTGGATTTTCACGGCCAATCACACACACACACACACACACACACACACACACACACAAAGAGCCGCTCTGATTAGGCATCACAATTATACAGGAAATACGCACGCAATGAGAAGAGCCAGACAAACTCTCTGTCAAAGTTCCAATGAAAATTCAAGTTAAAGGAAGGAAAGAGGGGAACGACATGGTCCGCTCAAAGCCACGTGCACCCAGTGACAGTTAACCAAGGCAGTTCTTTGTCAACTCTGCCGCTCCTGTCCCCGTTTTAATTCAGTGGATGCCTTTCAGTTACACAGCTGAATTTTTGTAACTTAAGAGATATTGCTCACTCCCATCTAGCATAAGAAACATCCTGTTTTCATCTGATAGCTTACAAGACTTCAGAATCTCTGTCTTCTGAAAATTTTTATTGAGTAGCCAATTACTGCAAATTAACTATTATTCAGAGAATATATATGTACGAAGTACAATAAAACTCTATCACAGAAAAAAACATTCTGCAAACATTCTTCACAAATGCTCCAAACCCTGAACAAAGCATGTGTGTATGGACACATTCACTCTGGGAAGAGCTGTAGAAAGAGTTTGCCTTGCAAACCAATACACCTGCTTGAATTCTAACTACCCCCTGATATATATTATGCCAGTTATTAGCATCTCTGGATGTCTTCCCTCAGGGATAACGTGGCATTAAATTAGACCCTGTCATTTTCAAGGTTAAATGAGGTAAACTATGTGACATGCTTAACACATGCAGTACAAACAGAAAACACTCATATATGGTCATGCATTTTAATGCTATTACACTGTTTTTTAACTTAGACATATTTAGCAATAATTTACTCTTCCACAGAATTTTAAATATGCAATCACCCCAAAATAAAGATCAAATTAGCATTGTTCCTTAGAATAGTTGCATTTTGCCTGACTTCTGAAAAGCAAATAATACATCACCACCAACCCTGGGGACACAGGTAATCAAAATCGAACCTTTCAAGTCAAACTCGAAATGGGTTAGAAAACGGTGATGTGAGGGCATTCCAACATTACCTCGCACCAGCAGGGCTATCTGTTCAGAGCTGAAGGGCGACACTTCCCTTTGTAATGACAGTATAGCATCTTAACTCTATTATCCGTAAAATTCTATAGCTATAGGTGATTCCTAACATTTCAGTATATTTCCCTAACTCAGACATAGGGTTTTCCCTTCGACCCAGTTCCACGCCATCTCCCAGGTTTTGCTTCCCTCCTGTTCTTCCTGTTTTCCTACATTAATGAGGATAAGTACAGCTACCACTTATTTTGAACGCTTCCATTGCAAAAAGACTCCTGAACATCCAATGCTCCTCACGGACTATTTCTTTTGCTTTGGGCTTCAGCCAAACTGATCCTTCGATCACCTTCTTATCGCCATCTCGGGCCAGCACGCTGAAGGCTTACTGCCCTGTGCTCACTGAGGTCCTTCACACCTGCCGCTGCTGAGGCTTTGGCTATGCATTCGTTACTTGGTTATACGATTCACAAATATTTCTGAGCCCAGACCCACTGGTCTTGGTGCTGGAAAACAGCAGCCTTTTCTCCTGTCATCAGAGAACGCTCCTGCTGGTGTCAGAGTACAGACTCATTCTTAACGTTGCCCAGCTTCTGCTTCCCAGTGTGTGTCTCTGAGGGCTGGTCCCCTCACCAAGCCAGCGTGAGCATGGCCAGGCTTGGCGTGGAAATCTCTCTCTCCCTTAGTCATTAACATGTACTTGCTTTTAACTCGACTACCGTGCAAACCTCCGAATTTTTCAACCGCCAAATAGAGATGACATTTTAAAACATACGTATTTTAAGTGATTATATGATAATTCAGCACTTGTTGATAGGATTCCTACAAGACTTACTATCTGAGTCATAGGATTTATAACATAAGCATATTAGAGTAACAGGTTTCGCAGTGCGCAAAAGCTCTCCAAGGTGAAACCAAATCTGGAGTGGGGTCCCATTTTCCACTTATGAAAGATGAAAATTGAAGAACCCAAATTATTTTAAATGCCCATTTGAATAAAACCACTATTTTAAAATGGTTTCACAGGAAAGCCTGTGTCCCCAAGATTTAGCCAATCAAGGGAGAAAGGAAAATCAGCTCCCCATCCGTGGGGAAGAAAATTTAAGGCAAAAGTGTAAGTCATGAAAGATAGCAACATGCCACGCAGCTCCCTGACCTGCCTCCCACGGGAACACTCATGCTGATCTGAAAACGCAGCCACAGCCGAAGGGCACACAACCCCGACGACACCAGTGACAGAACCCAGCAACGTACAGGAAGTAACGGAGGAGCAAAGCGGACAGGTGCTTCACACTGGCACACTTCAGACTCGTCACCTTGATATGCAAATGCAAAATTTTGTAAGAATGACTTGGTATAAGACTCCATTTTATTATCAATCATTTTAATAGAAACTTTCAATTAGACCATCCTTTTCCATAATTAAGTCATTTGCACATCATAGCTGCATAAGCCAAGATTTTATATTTACTTATTTTATTTATTTTGGTTAGCAGGTGCTTTCTATGAATGAGGCTTATTTCACCAGGATTTTTGTTTACTGAGAAGAATAATTCATGATACATTTGAATCTCCGAAGTTTATATCTTAAGCCTGATTTACTATTTCTACATCACATCCCCAAAAGTACATACCTTCTTCAGAAGGCTTAAGCCTATAAATTTTTTGACTGCCTTGCAAAAGATATTACTTTGTCTTGACAGATTTCTGAATTTAAATAAATCAGTGCAGAACCAGAAACCTACCAGTCTGAGGGAAACTAAAGGCTGCCTCAGAGTGGGGGTAAAGGCTTCCAAAAAATACATAAATAAACATTTTCAAGATCATTACATATTACTTATTAAAAATGTTTTAAAACCTTTCTGCAATGCATAATTATGAAATAGATAATTCCATATATTGTGAGAACTTGGAAAACAGTCCATATATCACAATTGCTATAATGGTCACTTTTCAGGAAAAGGGCAGAGAAATGCCACATAAATTAGCAATTAATATATTTATAGTTGAGGAGAAATGTACTGTGCTTCATAGAGCCATGAGCAATATCCCTTGTGCCTTTATCTCAATTTGAGAATTTGCAAATATTATTAACACTGTCAGCTAGATGAATAAATAACTTGCAGATGCCCAATTGCATCCTACTTCGTGTTGAATTGCTGTTCACTGTGGAAACACATTATCCAGGGAGAAGCCAAAGTAGGTTTACAGTTGTTCATATGGAAAATAATATATTAATTAATAATAATATGAGAATAAAATCTGTATTTCACATACAACCATAAGCCTACTTTTGCCCGCCCTATATAATTCGAGTTTATATTTTGCAGTTTGGTTAATGGTGCAAAGCTCATTTAAATGATGTGAGTCACCAAATACACGTAACTCAGATATTACAACAGGTTACAGAAGAGAAAGATCACAATGCTATTGTCAAGGGTAGATGTTGTTTCTACAGGTCACCGACAACAGAAGCAGTGGCGTGGTCTGAAAATATGGACACTATTTTAACCAACCAAGGTAAGACCCAACTAAGACCAGGTCCTGAAAGTGAAAGACATGTTTGATAGCATGGCTTTGACCAGTATTGGAGGGTTAAGATTCTCCACAGTCACATATATTTATTTACACAGGCCTAAAGTGTAAATAGAATCAGGCTGGGCCAAACATAACGCAAGGTTATAGAAGCTCCAAACATGAGAAAAGAAGGTAAGTGAGGGGCTTGTTATTTCTTTAGACTCATTACCAGTCGATGTGCAGAATGACTATACTAGTTACACGTTGAAAGACACATACAAACTACTATTGAAAAGTTGAAAATTTAGAAAAATCACTTGTTTTTCATGTCCTGTAGGCCAAAATAAGATGTATAGAGTATTTATTTCAAATGAGCTATTCTTATTTTTAGAATAAGAATACAAACTCATATTTAAATGTATGTGTGTATTATAATATGCACATATTGCTATGTATTTATATTCTATATAATGGCTCAGTAAGGTAACTTTGGCCAAGTGTACATAAGATATCCCAGATTATACAGAAGAATCACTGGCAAAGGTCGCTAGAACTTCTTGTGATAAATCATTCTGCTAGGCAGTTCTCTCTCAAATGGGGGGGGGGTAGATGACACTGTAGGGACATGTACAGAACATGCTTAAGATGTTATATTGTCTGACCTAATCAAATGCCATTTCCATTTTCAATTCACAAATACCAGAATTTTAGAAAAGTTGAACATGTGATGAAGCTGAGTTAATTCTTCGTGGCTACTCACTCATACATAGAGTTATACTGCATTAGATGAAATTACGCTGATTTTATCACTCTCAAATAACTGATCTCTAAAGCCCAGACATAAAATAACTCACATTAGTCCTAGAATTCAAGTAAGATCAGATAAGAAAGACCTTGTGGATACGGAATTGCATTTTTTGCAAGTTTTGAATGGCATGCTTTGGTTTCTTTTTTTTTCTCCCCTTAAATATATAACCAGTGGGACAGATTGGGTCAGCCGAAAGCGGAAGGTCTCTGCCAGGGGTGCCTTTGCTGGCTCCACAGAACAGAAAGCCACGGAGGCTTTGAGACCAGGGCTGGTGCTTCCGTGTGCGCCTCTCCTGGGACAGATATTTCAAGCCCAAACACTATGGAAAAGGCACAAATTCATCTGAACAGCTGTTTGATTCTTATATTTTGTAACCAGAGAAAGAGCTTACGGGCCTTTTAACACTCCTGACAATTCAATGACTCACCAGATTATCTAATTGCTTTGGTGACGTGAGGGCACGGCGTCAGAGTGAGTTTCACCAACGATTACTGATTCTTTCTTGGACCAGCCCCGCTGGGCCCAGGCAACAGCCAGTCCATCCTGCAGAGTGTGCCCTCTGGTAATCAGATCTTAACTGTATGCAGCATATTATTCCGAGTTCACCTGACATCTTTTGAACATTCAAGTTGTACGTACAAAATAGGAAAATAGTTAAATAAGTAGCATGTCCAGGACAGAGGCAGTTAGATCCAGTTTCAGCTGGTTACTCTGTCCCACGGTGTCCTAAGACGATAACCATTGTGAGTGCAGAAGAGCCCTTCGCTGAAATTGCAGGACTGGAAAGACTAGCAATTGCTTCCTGATCTCTAACATCCCATCTTTCTAGGATGTGTTTAGATAATTCTCATTGGTTAAAAGAAAAATCTTCATGAGCCTCCATGAATTGAAACTGTACTTTCAGTATCATTAAAGTATACTTTATCTTCTATATAAAACATATTTTATTGTAAATTCTGTCTAGAACCCTCAAATTCATCATTGTTTGGATCAACTCATAGGAAATTTTAATGAGGAGCTATTAACAGCATTTTTATAACCTAAATGTGTGTCACAAGAGCTCCTTGATATATTTCTAAATTCAAGAAGCATGCAGGTAATTAAATTTTTATAGTGCTCACTTATTAATCACATCCACATTCTCCGATATTTCTATTAAGAATTTTAATTGGTACCCAATAACCTTTTGCAATGGCTTGTTTTTTCAACTCTATTTTTTAAATTCACATTTGTTAAATCTATTTAAATCCACGAGACACCATATAAAGGGGAGAAGCATTCACACCAAATATCTTGCCAACTACTTTCTTTGTTTAGATATTACAGTTGGCCAGCCCCCTTCCTTCGCTTTAATAAGCCCAAACCAATACAATCTAACCTCTCAGCATCGTACTGAATTTTCCCCAAAACTAATAACAACCAAGATATTCTTCCTCTAAATTAGTAACATCATTAACTTGATCTGGGCTCAGTGCAATGTGTCTAAAAAGCAAAGTCTGGGGAGTTCTCTATGAAGTAACTGACATTAAGACCTTCCCTTAAATAGAATTCCTAGACTTCTCTGATCAAAAGAGAAAAGGCACAGGTCTTCTTTGTCCATGGAGCCAATTGTAGAATTACAGACATAATAGTTTATGTTTATGGTGACTGATCCAAGTAAGGATTTTAATGTTAAAAACTAAAATAAGCGTTACATTTAGAGGGACGGTAAATATTTGCCACTGAATATTCAATAAATGCTCTCAGTATACAATGTATTTATTTTGGTCATATTACTGAGCTATGTGGTATACAAAATTTTCTTATATATTTTATAGCTGGTCTAGATGCTTTCCGAACATTTCTAAAATCAGAATTTAGTGAAGAAAACGTTGAGTTCTGGCTTGCCTGTGAAGACTTCAAAAAAACAGAAAGTGCAGAAAAAATTGCTTCCAAAGCCAAGCTGATTTATTCTGAGTTCATTGAGGCTGACGCCCCTAAAGAGGTGAGTCAACTGTTCCAACACAATGAATATTCATCTCTTAGCAAATCTGCTCCTAATTAAAACTCTAAATCCATCTAAAGAGAAACCAAGGTGCCACCATGTGTTCAAACAGAAAATGTCTGTGAGCTCCAACAGAAGTTCTGAAGATGATCCTCTGTCCCTCACTGATTCAGCGAGAATTTCTCAGCACTATTTCTGTTTCCAGGTCCTAAAGAAACAGTGTCTAGTATCTCAGAATAAATAGCTCCAAGGCAAACCCTGCAAAAATACAACTTAAAGTGGCTCTTGAAGTTCAAGGTCACTTGCTTTTCCTTTTTGAAAACACAGAAGGCAGTATGGAATAGGATTTTGTAATAAAAATTTTTAAATCAAGAATAGCATGCAGGGGAGAAAAAAACAACTCCTAATCAACAGTATAATTTCTTAATTTTTAATATTTTGGAGGTTCCCCACTATGGAAGGTAATAATGTCTTATCTTCCAAAAGAAGGTTTTGTTAACCTGCATTTCCTGGATGAGGAAAACGAGCCAAAGGCGGGAAGCACTGTCTCAAGGGATCGGGGCCCACCTGTCCTGCTTTAGGACCACAAAAACAGAAAAAAAAGGTCTTAGAAAGAAATAGTAAATGACTTTGATAATAGCCCCTCCCCAAATGGTGTAACATCACATTTTTATTTTATTTAGTTTCCAGAACTAAAACCACGATCATCTCCACATACTCCACTAATATTTACCGTTAAAGTTTAAGTATTTATATTGTAAACCACTTTGATTCCTGTTAGTGGTGATTAAACTGAATATACTTGGATGCATAAGTAGGAAACAGAAAATTTTATTAGACCACTAGTTCAAGTCATCTTCCCAGGGGTGCAATACCAATATTATTGTAAGTGATAATTATCGTATTTTCTGACCTAAAATTAGGACCTGTTGTGTCAGATGGGTTGTTGTATTTATGGGGACAAAAAGAAAAGAACAGAAAAAATGCAAACACGTGCAGGAAAATCTAGGGCATAAGCTTGCCACACCAGTAGCTCAAGTTCTAGACGGACATGGATCACGCGGGACATAATGGCCCAGTGTGACATGGCAGAAATATGAACCACTGGAGCGCTGCCTGGAATTTGCAAGGTAGAAGGAAAAGAAATTCACCTCCTGTGGATCTATTTCAACATTCATTTCCCAGTCACCATCTACAGAATCAATAAATAATTCTAAAAATCTTAAAATATAGTCTATAAGATTTATCAAGTTGATTAATGTGTCATTCCCTAAAAGGCTTTGAAATCAACTCTACAGATATTCTATTTATAGTAACATTGGTTTGAGAGCCAATTTTTTTTCTCTTCTTTATGAATCCATCTAATTAACAGTGATTGTTTTCAGATAACATTCTCAAACATTATGTAGACTAAATATGATATGACTAAATTTATGACTGCTTTTCAAGTAATAGATTATATCGTCTTCTTAAAGTATCTAAATGTTAGTATTAGATATGACAAAATTAATTGACAATAAAGTATATATATATATATATGTAAATCCACGTACACGCATCTGAAATAGTCATTATCTTTTCTATTATTTGCCATTAACTGCCTCCAATTTAAATTACTAAAGTGCATTTGCCTCTTATATTATACACCAATTGCAGGCTTCAACGTATTTCTCTATAGTCCATCAATTACATGTTAAATATAATACAACCATTTGTATGCTGATTCATTAAGCAGATTTTTTAAGTGGCTATTCCCACAATGAAGTAACAGTAGAAAGAGAGATTGATCTATAATAAAACCAATCAATCCATACTAAGCAATATGATAACAAAACCACAATTTGTAATTAGCACAGAGGGGAAATGATTAAATCTATCTGGCGAGTTAACAGATGGATTTATGGAGGGGTTCCCACTTGAAAGGTATGTCAGTTAAATTAAGTAATATTTATCAGGAGAGCAAATGAAAGAATATTCCAGCCTGGGAGCATGGTGGTATGGCAGGGAGATACAAAGTTTTCGAGTAGTTTCCAGAAATTATAAGCATTTTGGTATTGTTAATGGGGGGGGGGGGAGGCTGGGTAGGCAGCGGGAGAGATAAGGATGGGAAGTGTTCTATATCTAGTGGGAGACTTAACAAGACAAGATGATATATTTGATGGGGGGGAAATATGATTTTCATGAGTAGAAAATGAGTTCAAGAATGAGATTCCTGTGAGAATAGTCTCTATTTTTCTATATTCAATTACAGTTGTATAACTTACTCCCACAAATCAAAATTATAACCAATTTCCTTGATAGGAATGCCTGAAGAACAATGACAAGGTCGTGTTATCGAAATTTCTGTTAAGTACCATTTATTTTCTTTCCAACTTATTTTTTTCAGAGATTTTTAAAAAATGTTTTATCGATTATGCTGTTACAGTTGCCCCAATTTCTTTTCCCTTTGTTCCCCTTCACCCAGTGGCCTCCTTCCCTCCAGCTGTCCCCCCCCTTAGTCCATGCCCATTGGTTGGGCATATAGTTCTTCTCAACACCTTCCTGTCTACTCCACTCGCTCCTACTATGCTTCTTAGTTCCTGCACCATCTCCCCCCCTTTCCCCCCTTCCCCCTCCTTGCTGGCCTCCCCCCATAATGTTCCCCATACCTATAATTCTTTTCCCACTCTCGTTGCCTACTTAGTTTGCCTTGGTTTTGACTCCCTAGCTTCTGTTGCAGTTTGTTGTGATACAGTTTTCATTTTAATGTTCATAGTTTTGATCCTCTTGCTCCTAAACAAGTCCCTTTAACATCTCATATAACAGTGGTTTGGATCTGATGAACTCCTTCAGTTTTACTTTGTCCTGAAAGTACTTTCTCTGCCCTTCTATCCTGAATGACAGCTTCGCTGGATAGAGTAGTCATGGCTGTAGGTTTTTGCTTTGCATTCCTTTGAATATTTCTTGCCAGTCCCTTCTTGCCTGCAGAGTTTCCCTTGAGAAATCAGCTGATAGTCTTATTGGGACCCCTTTGTACATAATCCTCTTCTTCTCTCTTGCTGCTTTTAAGATTCTCTTTATCCTTAATTTTTGACATTTTGATTATAATGTGTCTTGGTGTGGTCCTCCCTGGGTCCAGTTGTTTTGGAACTCTCTGTGCTTCCTGGACCTGTAAGTCCATTTCCTTCCCCAAGCTAGGGAAGTTCTGCTTCATTATTTTTTCACACAATTTTTCAATTTCTAGTTCTTCACCTTCTGGCAACCCTAAGATTTGGATGTTGGCCCGCTTATAGCTGTCCCATAGGCTTCTGAGCCTCTCCTCATTTTCCTCACTTTTCATTTCTTCTTTCTGCACTGGTTGACTGTTTGTTCCTTCCCTGTGTTCCAATTTGTTGATTTGATCCCTGGTTTTCTTTCCCTCACCACTAGTTTTGTATGTGTTTTTGTTCATTTCAGCAGGGCTAGCCCTCATTCCTTCCCCATCTTGTTTAAGATCTGCTGTCAGGTCTGTAAGCATTCATATAACCAAAGCTCTGAACTGAGCCTCAGAAAGATTTCCTATCGGCTGCTTCATTAGATGAGTTATCTGCTGGCTGCTCAGCTTGGTCACTGGGATCTCTATCACGATCTGTGCCATCCTGACCGTTTTTTGTTTACCTTTGCTTCCAGGGCGGGGCTGTCACACCTCCTACGCTATAGGGGGCAGAGCCCCATGCACTCATCACAACCAGGTGACCCTTCTCACCACGCTGTGGCATTTTCTCTGGGGGTGGGGGTCCAAGATGGATTCCTGTCATTCACTCTCCGCTGAGAGACCAGGAGCCTCCTCCTCTGTCCCCACCGACTCCAGGCCTCACAGTCCGATGCAATGGGATCTGCCTTCCCTGGTGTTGGAATCGTGAGCTGATGGGTCTGGTCTGCAACCGAAGGTGCTCCCCAGGCGCTTCTCGCCTCCCCTTAAGTACGGGTGTCTGTGCTCACCGCTGTCCCACCGCCGTTGCTGCTGCTGCTGCCGCCAGCACAGCCTGACCTCTCCGCCCAGCTTCACCCCTCCTACCCGTCCAGACAAGCACACTTTCCTTATAACTTCATACGATGGACTTCCATGTAGCTTTATTTTCTGGAACTTCTGGTTATTTCTAGTTTTGCAGTAGTTGTATTTCTTCTTAGTTGTAGAGGGAGACGTAGCGTGTCAGTCTAGGCCTCCACCTTGGCCAGAAGCCGTCTTCTTTTCAACTTCTTGGGTCTTTATTTCTTCATCTATAAAACTGGTCACAATACTTAATAAATTTTAATTGATCCAATTAGACCATTTACAATTAGACTGTCCTAAACTTACTAAACTTGAATGGTCCTTGCCTATAAGTGGACATTACGATGGTTCTCGGTTTCCTGTTCAAATGGATGAAGACAGAATATAAAAAGTGAACATTCAGGTCTCTCTGAGATGAGAGTGATTGCAACTGGACTTGATGCTCTGTCCCTTCCCCTGTGACCTTCTCTCTGGTTTCTACACGAATAGACAGTTAGATACAGGGACACCCCAAGTTTGGTAACACCTGGACCTAAAGGCAAATCCTGTAACCTTGTGGTAAGCTACCGCATCTCTCTCAGCTTCAGCTTCCTCACATAAAAAGGCATTAATTTTTAAAAAATCATATGGCAACCCCGCTTGGAGAAATGGGAATGATGAAATGACATCATGTGTTTGCATCACGCAGAACAATTTTGAACAAATGTTAACCTCTTCATTTCTTTAAACAAGTCATTATAAGTGCTACTGAAGCAACTGGAAAACAACATTATCTAATTTCTGAGACCATCTGAAGAACAAGCAACTCTAAAAGACCTGAAAAACGTATACACGAGAACATATTATAAAAACATGTTAAAATACAAAAATCACTAGTAAAAAGAGCTACTCATTGAATGGATTGTGCATAGAAAGTTTCAGAAAAACATACTGCAGGAAACACGCAGGTGAGAGCCAGGTGCTGCGCTAAGTGACGTGAAAATTCCTAGACAGGACACGTATTTTTAAAGTGTCTCTACACCGCACACAGTGAGAATAAATCACTAAACTTGCATATATTACCCCTTCGATTTGGACCACTAATTTAATAAAATTTGAAAATTTAAAAGACACCATGACTTGGCTTTAAGAAAATGTAAACATTCAAAACACTTAAAATGTTTTCATGTTAAGCTAAGATAATAACATGTTTTAAATATTCTCAACTTTAAAGCCACCCTTGAGAATATATTCCAGGATATGCCGTCGCCTTTGATGATGCCAGAAACGAAGTAAGCCCAGAGGTGTTAGTGGTGACTAAACAGAATGGGGTCACCCCAGCGTGATTAGAGGTGGCTGTAGCTTGAAGGGTGGTTTTCAGCTGGGCTGACAGGCTGCCCGGCCCACCTCAGTAGGGCGCGTTCCACACGCAGGCACGCTCCCTTGGCATAGCAATCTCCTGATCCGCTCTACCTCCTAAACGAGGAAGGCTACCTCATTTGAATGTGAGAGCACAGCGGAAAACATTTCATTCAAATTATGTAAAAGTATATAAAGCACAGTTTAGGGTCATGGGAAAGTCAAAAGGGCTCCCATTAAAGAATACTTTAAATGAGTCAGTTCGAGGAATGAATACAAGTGAGCGTAAACTAACTACTTTTTCATATATGTGTTCGCTTTTTCCCCAGGAGGGGCAACAATACTATCCACTTTATAGTTGTGTGTATGGTATAAAGTAGCCACATAAAGACTTAGCTCATTAGTACTGATACTCAACAAATACTAACTATTACTTTTTACAGTTAAAGTAACCATCTTTAAACATCCTTATGATTATTTTAGATACAATGCCACTGTTCAAATATTTTGTCATAGGAGAAGACAGAGGCACCAGGAAAAACCATCTAGGTCTTGGTAACAGTGACTCTTCGTTGGTTTCCACCATGAGAGCCTCCGCACCAGGCCCCCAGCATGGCAGTGAGCCTGCCCCTCTCTGCTCACCTGCCAGAGCCCCCGCGCTGTCTGCCGTAGAGAAGTGAGAACCGCCACAGGGCACGGGAGTCCCACGAGACCTGGCCCGTGTCTGCTCCGCCGGCTTCACCCCCGAGAACACCTTCCTTTCGTGCACCCTGCACCCCGGCCACACAGACGCAGTGGCTCTCCGGGACACAGCACACCCCTTCTGGCATCAGAGGCTCTGCACGTGTTGTTTTGTCTCTGCCAGGAATGGTTTCCCCGGATGCCCAGAGGACTAGCTTCATCTCCTCTTTCAAGTTCAGATCTAAAATAAAACTACTTCTTTAGGGGTTGGTTGCCTCTCCCCAAATAGAGCGAACTCTGGCGCATCACAAACACTCAGAAATGCTTGTGGGATCAACAGGTGGGTGGATCATCGCGTTATAACAACCCCGCCAAGGACTACCCACCTTCAGGCTGAGGAAGCGGAGCTTGGAAATGCTAAAGTCACCTTCCCCCAGGTCACCAAGACTCTACCAGCTAGAACAATTTTGAAAACCATCCTGAAGTACTTCCTGTACCCCGCAGCATCTTCCTGTATAAAAAAGCAGGCATTGATTCCAGATGTTGAGGCCTTCAAGGGAGCTGCGGCCTTTGATCCGGAACTTTGAGGGAGGACCTAATGGCATGATCCAAACAAGAAAAGTGCAGATGGATTCTGGGAGCAGGTGAAACTGCTGAAGAAAAAGACCATCTGTGAGCAAAGAGGCCTTTAGATGATGCTGTTGACACTAATTTTTTCTTCTTTTCCTCTTCCTAGAACAACAAGATTTAAAGAGCACAATGTTCCTTATCTCACTTAGTCCTTAACACTCTCTCAGACAGATGCAATTACTGTTCCCATTAACACCATGGGACTCAAAGATTAAAGGAAATTATAGAACTTGCTTCGCTCGTGTGAACAGCAAGGAAGTAGTCGATTTGGTAGCAGGTCTGTCTGCCTATCTTCCAACTTCAATTCAGTAAATAAAATTGCCATTTACAGGGGTGGCCAAAGTAGGCTCCCATCTGTGAGGACGTCAAGCAGGGTTTATTTTTGTGGTATTATTTCTTAATTATTGCATATTTACTATTACTATTAACCTATTTTTGATCATCCTTGTATAGTCTTCCTTTTACCAGACCCCCAAATTCTGGCACTTCTATAATCTCCCCCATTTTTCCGAGACATTTTGATTCCACAAATACCTACTGATTGTCAATTACGTGTCAGATAAGTGTGCTAACTACAAAGAACAGAACGACGAGCTAGACCGGTACGGCATCTGCCCCTGGTGCGTTTTAAGTTTTAAGATCCCACTCTCTTTTGTGCTTCATCAATGTTTGCTGTTTAAGTTAAACAAGCCGGATGGGAAGTTTTCTGCTTCTCAGAACATATCCTGGGGTATGCGTAGCTGGACAAGTCTCTCCACACGACAGTTTGGGGCATTTTACATATTGGCAGGTGAATGGTGTGTCCAATATGACAGATCTCTCCTGGGCCTTGCTGGGGGTACTTATGGGTCCTGATGGTAAGGGGACTGGTTAGATGCACAAACATATACATACACATATGTATATGTATATGTATATTCGGTAGAAGGCACAGGGGGTGTTACTTGGTTCATTTTTCCAAAAAACATACAAATTAGAATGAAAAGTCACATGGCAGAACCAGCGTGGGGAGGTACAGAGAGTGGGAATGGGTGGGTGGACACCATCTTGGTGAATTCCAGTTATTGCTCTGCCTCTGGGAGGCATGTTTTAGGAACCAAGATCAAAGCACTACGGGGGAAAGATAGGTGGGAAAAGAAATTTAAAATTATTAAGTATTTTGTTTGTCTTTTCACTTTGCCATTTTTTATAATCTCAAAGTAAGGTTTCACCTGTGTTCTCTATCCATGGGAAACCTTTAACCTAGGCAGGAAAAATACAGCAAGCATGTGTTCAGCCTCAGAAAATGAATGCATGGCCTTTCTGCCATTTTGATCAGATTATCTTCGTGTATAGGAAAAATTCAAATAATAACTGTATCTGCCATCTGTAGAGCTCATATACTTTTTATTAAACTAATCTAATGATATGCAATCTTATTTCCACAGATTAATATTGACTTCAGCACCAGGGACCTCATTTCAAAGAACATTGCAGAACCAACCCTCAAATGTTTTGATGAAGCTCAGAAGTTAATCTACAGTCTCATGGCCAAGGATTCTTTCCCTCGATTTCTGAAGTCAGAGATTTATAAGACACTGGTGAACAGCAAACAGGTTGGAAATCATAAAAAATGGCTCCCTTTCTTGTAAGGAAGACACATATGACAAACTAATAATCGGGTTATGATTTGGGGGAAAGCAAGTGATTGGATGGAATATCTCTTAGTCACTACACTTCAAGGCAAACATGTTTCCCAGGTAAAGCACAATGTAAGTTTCTTAGGCTTTAGAAAACCTTTTTTTACTCCAATGGGAAAATCAGATTTTAACTGCGAAGCCTGAATTTCTAAGTCATTTGTTTAGAATTTATTCATTTTATCAGGTAGTTAAAAACCTTCTACTGGGGGAGTTCCAAGGGAGTTTGTAGAGAGATAATACAACCACACGTTGGTCTTCTCATGACATTATAAATTCAAAGAACTATATATCTTCATGTGGCTGCATGGGAGACCGGTTAACATTATAAACATGCTTTTAAATACCCTGTGCATGATTCTAAACCTCATTTCCGTAAAAAAGAAAAAAAAAGAAAGAAACTGAGAACCAAACCCATGTAGTGTATTCAGCTCTCTCTTTTTCATGAGGACCTGCTGGGTAACAATGTGGTGGTTTATCTAAACTGCTGTGGCTCTCCGATTCAAAAGAAAAATTGCAATAATATAACACCATCGATCAAACTTTGTCAAAATACATCACTTGGTTTAATTCAGCAGCATCCCATGACCATGTATGGAAAGGGCCTCAAGGGTGGGAAGAGGGGTTTTCTTGGATTGATAAGGATAGAGAGAAAGGAGAATGAAGAGGGAACACGCATCGGTCCTTATGTGACGACCTGTGGAGCAGCGGCGGTCCCCTAACACAGAACTCACTGCAACATCATGCCCTCAAGTAAGTATGGAATTAAGTATCTATTCACTCACTCAGCAGCGCAATTGCCTTATAAAACTCAATGAAATTATAAAATCCATTTATCCTGAGAAATTCCTGGTTGCTTTCTGTATATAAATGTCCTGTGATCAGTTTGAAAAATTTCATGTCAATATGAGAAGCTATAAAGATTCAACAGATTGCCTGTCTTTTGATTTTATTTGCACAGATTTGTTTATCTTTGTTGATATCCCTATTTTGCAGCTTATTTGAACATTAAAAAATGAAGAAAAAATAACATGACTTATTTTATGTTTCTACAACGATTCATTTGACAGACAAAATTTTGTCTCCCTTTCGTCATCAAAAATAAACATTTAAACACATGCAAATGGGATCTTCCCTGCACACTTGCAAATATTTTACAGGAAGGCATAGTACAAACTGACCGTGCAGCTGTACCGGGTGGAAAACAGCCTATAGTTTCCAACATTTGACCTGAGCTTCCAAAAATTTAGTCTATTTAAATAGGGAGTTTAAAAATTATTCTCAGAGATGAAAAAGACTTCGGAAAATAGAAGAGCCCTTAGAAATTAAGATCGCATCCTTCCCCTCATAAATTCAAACCACTGGGGACTCGGTTCTTCCCTGAGGCCACCGAGCTGACACGCGGCAGCACGGGTGCCAGCAGCTCGCACCCACGGCACATGGAGGGCCCTCCCCACTCAGAACTGCGCCGAGGCCTGGGATCTAAGCCCCCACGAACCCTGAAATCTCCGGGCACTGGTCCTTCCATTGACTGCCCAACTGCCCGTTTGTAGCCAGTGTGCAACTTCCTTCTGGTTACCAGAGTAACACTTCGCGTGTCCTGATCGCCCCTCGGGTTCTCCCAACGGTGCACAGGAAGCCACAGGTCAAAACGCCCGTCACCTAGAAGCAGGCAAGGACTGGCGGCAGGTGAAAATACAGCAGGTGTCAAATGTTTGCCGAAAAAGCCACTGCATGGCTGCGGATAGATCCCAGCCCAAGGCCCCTCTCCTCCTTAACCCCTTCTTCGTCCTAGGCTGTAACTGTGGGCTTTCTGACCTAACAGGATGGAAAACAATAAATAAATAACTGCAGGTCTGGGGGATAAAGACAACGTAAGTTTTTTAAAGACCTGGCAGTGAGGATTTCCAATAGCAAACGTACGTCATTCACATGTGGTTCTATTTATGTATCTTTTGATTTGTAAGTTACTTTATCATTTATCATTGATGAGTGATTTTATGCATGGGATTTTAAATAAAAAGAATTATTTTGCAAAAATGAGTAAGAACATTAACATTCCCAGTAAAATAGTTAAATATTACACAATTCTGTATGCCATTTTCTAAAAATATTTGCATTGGCTTCAAGAAATGAAGTGCTTCTATTAAAAATGAAGCCATGCAGTAAAATGGTAATAAAATTACAAGACATGACATATATATGACCTTCAAATTATAAGAGGAGTTTTCCTAAGCACAGTGTTTTCCATTTTCCGACAGTTCATATAGAATTTATTTTAAATTATTTGCCTTCCATTAGATCAGACTTAAAAAAAATTACATGGCATATTCCTAAAAGAATCTTAGCTTCTTTAACAATCCAGTGTAGAGCTATGATTCATGAATTTGTCTATAATTCTTTTAAATTTATTTGAATACCAAATAAGTGATGATCCATCAATAATGAATACAGATTCCTATAAGTTTATGCAAATACAGTTTCATACATTTGCCTAGAGAGGATCTATTTTGGTCTCAACATGTAACCAACGCAATACTTTTTACTGATATTATGCTGTAAACACCTAAAACCTTCAGGGTATTACAAACATGCGCGAGTGTCAACCTTTACTTCCCACCACCACTTTTTGGTCTGCTGACATATAAAATTCATTCTGCTTGTCTTCACTGGTCTGCTCTTCTCTAGAGCTTTCTCATCCGTGCGGTGCTGCAGCTCTGCGTATGGTTAGTGTTTCCGAGGACAGCATCAATTGAGATAGTAAAAGCAGAGAAGAAATGTTTTGTTTCCTTACCAATACTCTCTGTAACAAGCAAGCTTAGTGCCACCTTGGCTTTTGAACAACACTAGCACTCTGGGCCATAACTGTGGAGGACAGTCCAGATTTCTTTCCTCGAATTTCAAGAAAAATTAATTCCATTACCCTGGACTGAAAATTTGGACAGAATTGAGCTTCCTTTGTTTAAATGGAAGCTGACAGGCTATCTTCCCAACCGTATAGGCTATGTTCTAATGTAAGCAATCAGCATCAATCATTGAGGAAAAACTAAAAAGAGCCATCCTAAAAAAAATTATCTTTAAAACACAAACAGGCAATTTGATCTCAGAATCATCAGCCTTCACGTCGCTTTCCTGTGCAACATTTCTGTCTCTCCCTTCACCCACACATGCCTAACAATTTCACCCCAATCACATTGAACGTGGGGCCGATTTCCTTCCCAACCACACAGCCGTGTCATGTATTTCACAGCGATGTCCATTAAGTTAAAGTGAACTTTTTCACAACTGCGTGACAAAGACAGAAGGTTGTCCAAGCGGTCATCGGCTATGATGTGAAGAAGGAGTCACTTGCTCTGTCTCTTTGATCTGTCAGCTCGGCCATTGCATCTTCCTGGGAAAGTACCAGGAAGGATTATTACGACCACGACTTAATTATGCCACTATGCCATTCCAGAGCAATATTACGTTTTCTACAATAACTATTTACCATGTGTATTTGAATATAAAATACATATGCATAATTAATTCAAATAAGACATGAACAGACATTGGTGTGTCTCCAACTATAACAGAAGGTGGAAAAATAACACTGCTAAATGAACTCATTTCTTTATGTTTTTCTCCTTGCCTAGTTTAAAATGCAAAAACAGGATCAATGTCTAGTAGGGAAAAAAAAAAAGAAGTTTAATCAGGTTATTGTTTAGCCATGAATATTTATGCCTATCTAGATTAAAGTCAGCTACGCATATTTCTGAAAAAAGAAGGCTGTCTTGTTCAATTCACATGTTTTTCTTGGGTGATGATTGTTTAATTAACTATTCCTGGATATCTCATATAAAATATCACTTCATTGACATGTTTTTACAAATATTGAAGCAGATAGTTCCTTACAACTATGATATAGTTTCCTTGTTCTGACACTTGTATTCCTTCTGTGCATTTAGGAAAATAAGTCGTGCTATTTGGATCATAAAGTTTGTGAATGATGATGGCTAAGATATAAAATATAGTATCAGGCTCTTCAAAAATTGATAAGAAAAAATTAAAGGTTTCATATTGTAGGTATATTAAATCGAGTTGCATTTATTTTATTTGTACAGGTTTTAATTAAAATATCTTATTTTAAAATTATCAGTTTAGGCCTTTAAAAGGTAAATATTTTTCTGAATGATGACTCTGAATTATTGTTTTTATTCTACTTTCCAAATATATCATGTTTACCTCAAGGATATAATCATGAATTCAAAAATCTTGAGACTGGTTATCCTTACTTCTTATAAAAGAAATGACCAGAGAAATTTCTATTATTTAGTAGGAAATAATAGATTTTAAAATTAATCATTCAAAGCAGTGTTTGTTTAATATAGGAACATGAATCTTTTATGGAATCATTTCAAAATCTATTATTAAAAACCAAGAACACTTCAAGAGATTTAAATATTGAATGCATAATTGATCTACTAAAAATTTGCTTTTAAAGTATTGCTTATTGCCCAACAATTCCATAGACTTTTTTTAGTACGATTCTATTTTTTCTAGAAGTAGTCCTGTTTAACGAGAGGGGCTTTCTATGCAGAACAGGTGTTTCCGGGCAGAGGCCTGACCAGAGCCAAGCACACCGGCCTTTAGCGGCCGCCTCACCTGTATTTACCTGCAGGGCAACTCTTGGCTGATTGACCTGTGTTGAGTTTTCAAGGCACTGGGTGTGGCCTTCGAGGAATCAGCCGTCTTCCTGCACTGATTGTGTTGGTGTATCGTTTAATTAAATCATGCAGTAACTTTATGTAAGTAAAACTTAAAGAAAAAAGGGGAAAATCAGTGTCCTGATAAACATGCATTTCTATTGATACGAGGAGATGAGCACTGGCTACGAGGGCTCAATATTGCAGATCTCAAACATTAGGTTTAAAAAATGGAGAAAGTGGAATAACTCAGAGAGGCCTCTCACGGAAGCTCTGTCAGAAGAGTATCTAGACTGACTTTTAAGAGGAGCGATATAAGACGAGCCACACTTAACTGTCTAACACCATATTAAAACTGTATTAAAACCACATTAAACCCATGAAAGAACTGATCATTAAACAGGAAAAAGAGAGGCGGCCCATTTATCACCAAAGCTTCCTGTGTTCAAAGTTAAAAATATGATTCAGACGCAAGTGTAAAATAAGTACTTGTTGGCAGAATTACTTACTGATTAATAAAGAAACTAGATGGATAGTAACCCTGTCCCAAAAGAGAATCAGAGAGACTGAACCACTTACAACCGATTGAAGGTGATAAAATCACAAAATTACACGGGAAACACGTTCGTATTCTAGGGTAATACACCTCTATTCTTTAAGATGATGTCTTTCCTACCAGACATAAATCTATTGCTTCTCCAACAGACAAAAGTCATTTGCAAATTATCAACCAACCGGTAAGTTGTCACCCACTTTCATTGAGTCTGAATCCTGATCAATAGTAAGTAGTCAAACAATGGCTCATCTGCCTAGAGTAGGGTTGGCAAATGTTTTCTCTAAGTTACCAGATAGTAAACGTACAAACACACACATCCACAAAGTTGCAGTTTTGGTGAACTGTGTTTTAAAAGACATTACCCACTTCTTTCTTCTATATCGTGATACATAAGTTGCTTAATAAGAAATTCAATTGACTTTGTTTGCCATATTGCTATGCTGGGCAGATGTAATCAGAGTCTGTTTTGTCTATGAAAAGCAATACCAGTTAAGAAGTAAAAGGAAAAAGGAGAACCTAGAAGAAAGAAATAAAAGAAAATGAAGAAATTCTGACAAGTACAAAAAAAGATACTTGATCACTTCAAGAGACTTATTAGCATCCAACTGGAAAAAGGAAAACCATTCTGGGCATGTGAACCAGAGAAAACGTGACCCAGAGAATGTGCCATAAAAGTGATGGGCGAACTGAAAAGAGAAGCAGGGAATGACAACGAAACACACTGTCATCGACAGGGCGCCACTGCTGCTTTTAGGGCTGGTGGCACGCCGCGAGGAGGGCGAGTGCGCGCCTGAGGGACCAGAGCGCCGCGGTGAAGGCTGACCGCTCAGAGCCAGGGTGACAGGAGCGCTCAGTCTGAGGGCAGAGAGGAGACAGACCCTGCTCAGGACATCACCCACGTCCGAGAGAGGAGGAAAACGCTCCGATTCTCCCTTCTTCCTCTCCACCTGCCAGTCCCTGTCCATCGCTCCGATGGGCCGACCCTCTGAACATGTGAAAAAGAAGAAGGAGAAGGAGAAAGTAGGATAAATATGGAAATAGAGGTAGAGGAAACACAAGAACTGAAGAGGAGTTCAGAGGAGAAAGCACAGCGCACAATAAAGCATATTAATTCTTGAGAGGAAGCTTTTATTTCTGCACCATAGACGCTGCCAGTCCTTAATAAACCACCCAAGTTAATCCATGAACGAGAGTCTCAAAAGAAACTATGAAATATGCCTGGGGCACTAATATCTAAAGTATTTATTATTGCTATTAACATTATAATTATCAGACATTATTTTTAGAATCTAGTAAATATGCATAATGAAAAAGAGCCCTATTAACTCACTGAATTTGCACTTTCAGGTAATTCTAAAACCTAAATATAATAACTAAATTGTTATGCTGGATTATGTTTATTAAACCTACAGTATAAAATTAAAGGTGTTTAAATCCTTGTGTACGTGCTTAATGAAAATTTATATTTTATGAAATGCCTATATTATGAAACTATGTTTTAGTTACTTTAAATTATTTAAATTAGGCTTCTTAAAGATTTTAAGGGACTGTTACCAAACTTATTAACAGTTATGATGGTCCATGAATTTAAAATAATATTTCATATTAATTAAACCGTGCCAGATTGTAACTATAACTGTATCTGAATGTGAACAAACATGGATTTTTTGTTGCTGTTAAGCATGAGTATTTCAGAAACACGCCTTGGGAAAAATACTACTTCTTGGGAACATAAAATATAAGAAAATAATTGAGGATTTTCATGATAAAAAGCACCTGAAAATTTTTAACTATATAACTCTTTTTCTTATTCAGAATTACCTTTCTCCCAAGAATAAAACATCAAGCTTAGAAAGTAGGCACTTCTGGACAAAGCACACAGTGCACTGGCTGTCGAGAGCGGCGTGGTACATTCTGCAAACGTAATTCTGTCCCTGCTGCAGCACTGAATAGATGCATGTGCTGTAGCGTAATGGGACGTTTCTCTTTGGCGCTGTTCTAAACTTACCACGCGACAACTGAGCCACCAGGAGAGGGTTAGTTCATACGTGTTACAAGTACTTGTTAAAACCAAAGCTTTAATTCTGTCGCGATGCTTGAAATAATGTATCTTGCCTTACTATTTTCACATACTGCGAATGATGTGAGATGCGATCCTATTTTGAAGTGAACCAGTTAGCCAACCAGAATTTCATAGGTGCCAGCAGAAGACACAAGATTCCTACATCTGAGACAAAAACAACACCATGATTTATAGCAATAGCAGTAGCCAGAGTATCAGAATCTTGAGTCCCACCTCTCCCAGGGTAATAGGTAAGGGGCCAGGTGACCCCTGAATACTCACTGGTTTGTGTTACAAGAGAGGAAGCCTGAGCTTAGGAAACCTGAATCTTTTGAACGGGCAGTAAGCATGCCTACCTTTCTTCTGGAGAGAGGTCCTCTGTTTTCAATGCTGTTTGCTATACAAACAGTCCTGAAGAATTAGATCAGAACAAAAGCATCCGTGTCTCTGCAAAACGGGCAGAGACGTGACAGGTCCGTGGAGGATTCTCTCCCAACAACGACCCAGAGACTAGAAAATAACTCATCTTACCCCAGGGGACATGGAGGGGCACTCAGACATCTTTGCTCTGTGACCTGCGGCAACGGAGCTGCACTTGAGTTTGTGGGGAGCCATTCCTGAGGTCAGCAGGTCACGGGAGGGGTAACAGCCACCCTTTGTCAGAAAAGACGCTTTCCATAAAAACAGGTCGCAGTCCATTGCTTTGTGTGAGGTGGGATTCTTCTCTTCGGAAGCTCTTCAATGCGCTGCCTCGGAGTGGGGAAGGAGCGACCTATGTTCCCTAAAGATGGCAGTGCGTGGCGTCCAACAGCCTGCATCTAATGTAAGTGTCACGGGCGAGATGGCCGGACTGCACCGTCACTGCTCCCAGATCTGCTGGCTGCTGTCTTCTGAAAAGAAGCCAGCACTCCCAGCCTCAGTTTACCAGAGGCGGCTTCGGTGGTGTGCATGGCTGCGGCCGTGCGTGGCCACTGGCCGACACTGCAGCTGAGCGATGCGGCCCACGTGAGAGCCATCCTCGCGTGCCGTTGCTCCTGTCCCTGACAGCCCTGCGCAGGGGCGTCCAAGTGTCCTCTCCATTCCTGTCACGACCCACTCAGCAGTATTGACAGGAAAACTGAACTCTGGCGGGATACAATTTTTTTTATAATTAAACATATTTTTCACCCTGAGTGGCACAGGACAGCTCCTTATCAATCCACTACTTCATCCTGTTCACAGATACAACTGATACACACACTAGACAAACTACAGTGAGACGTTTGAAGGAAAAGCATACTGAATATAATGCGTTAAAAATCACTGAGTTCATGTTTTCTTGCCTCATTTTAAAAACTGATACTCTCTCCCCTCCAATCCTAACGTCTCCACAAAACTGGGAAGTGTCTGAAATAACCCGACACACTGCTGTGCGATATAAATGTCTAACACAGTGCACCAGTCTGCTTGCAGTAAGTAATGTTTATGCCTTATATTTTGCTTATTATTTTGCTCTTAATTCTTCCCTGCAGAGTTTTTAGTCTGAGTCGTGTAATCTATTATTGGGACATAAGAATAACCCAAATTGACAAAATAACGAAAAATGCAGTTACTGCACAATATATCCATCCATCCACCCGCCCATTTATCCAGTCATCAGTATAATCTTTTCAACCATCAATTGACCCAGAAAACAATTAACGGTTTAGCTGCTTCGTCACTGTGTCTCATGGTTAAAGCTGGCCCAGCCGACATGCGTTTAGCAGACATGTGCAGACCAAGCTTTCCAAAAGCTGTCTAAGGGTCTGTGCTACAGAGTGAGAAGCAAGCTACTGAAGGGTTCGTGAAGCAATAGAGTAGGAAAATCAAAATTTCCTTTTAGAAAGATAAATAGCTAGGGAGTTGAAATACCTTGGAAATGAACGAAACTTCTGCTTCTGGATGATAAATGTCTGCATTCAATCTTGTGAATGTAGGCACGTTCATGGAAATATTCTATCTCTTTGACCTTCGTTCCACGTGCAAGTGATAAGCAACCCCAGGGCAGACAACGCTCCTTTCCAAGAGCAGCAAGACAGAGCTTCATACACTGTAAGCACATTTCCAACATTCTTGTGACGCCTAATCCCAAACCAGAGCACACACTGCCCTGGCGCTGGCGGTGTCTGCTCCCCTTCTGTCAACTATAAATGATGATCCCAAACGCTGGTGATCGTGAGCATCTTGATTTTGTGAGCCTTTCCTGTTCCCTATCCATTGAATAAAAAAATCACTTCAAAGCTTGATCAGAATTCTGTAACCAGGTCCTTAACAATGTCAGCCAGTCACTCTTGCCCATTGCTTGGTCTCCCCTAGCAGGAAGGATGAGAAAACTACCAATGTTCACAGACCACACGCCAGCATGAATCTCCCAGCTCATCTCCCGATGAGAGTCTCAGAAGGACCCACAGGTGTGTTCCGGAATCAGAGCACCTTCTACCTGGTCATTTCACATCAAAATTCAGACCATTAAAGGAAAACAAAAATTACCTGTAAACTCTCACCCAGTTCAAAGTCTAAACAGGGAAGGAAGCGAAAGGGAACCATGGTAGAAGATGAAATGCCTGCTGCTAATTAGGCGCTTCCACAACCCCCAAGGAGGCGTGGCTAGCCCATTAATCCTCATTTCCGAGCGCCTGGGGCCCTGGGGTCTGGCCCCCATGGAGCACACAGCTGTTGTGGTGGGGGCTTCTCCCAAAGGTGGGTTTCAACCCCATGCTTCTCAAACTAACCTAAGTGACAGTTTCCCCTAATGGACGCAAACCCCAAGAAGGGGCATGTGGACCTTTAACACGTTGCCATGTTATTGGGGACTGATTTCCAGGTAATATTCTTCTCTGAATTACAACATCTTCCCTAGTCTTTTCTACTTATTCAGTTGATGCTAATCAAGAGACATCCTGGAGAAAAACACACTCGTGGGAAAAGCCAAGTGCAAAATTATCCTTCTAAAACTCAAGACATTATTTAATAAAAATCAGAACTATATATATATATATATATATATATATATATATATATATATATACATACACATTTCACACACAAAAATTACTTCTTGCCTCTATTTTAGAAAAGCTTCCAAAAACTGCCACTTATATAGAAATCTCAAACAACCAGAAGATGTATGTAGTTGATAGCTTCACCTTTGGAAAGGTGTTTCCTGCTATTCTTCATTCTCGAATGTTTTTTTGCCAGAATCCTGATAACTGAGACTTCTCAGGACATATGACATCCTCCACCCAGCACTAGGAGGGGTAAAGTCGCAACCATGCCCCCGGGGCACCTTCTTCAGGGTTGTGTGTATAAACGAGTCATTGGGCCTCCCGGCCACTGGGGCATTTCTGCAAGGCCTGAGGAGACACCCTTTCCACTCGGCCACTCGGGCCCTACCCAGAGCCCACGGTTTGCATCCAAAATGAACCAGCGCCGAAGTATAGTCTCGTTCAAGGCCTCGCTGCCGGAGTGTGAATGGTTTTCATATTGCATTCATTTGTCATAAAAACAAGCAAAGACAATTTCTGGGAATAATTAGATCCGGAGGCTAATATTTCCCCCTCTGGGAGTATTATTGGTTGTTTGACCTCTGTTTTTCTTTAGCTCTAACAATATCAATAATAGGCTAGAAACTTACTACAGCATAATTAAATAATTACCATCATTCAAGAAAAAAATGTATATGAATGGGAATAGGAAGATTATATATACATAAGAAAAATGTAGAAGAGAAGCTTCCAGGTCAAGACAGGTAGGAAGGAAGAAAACAGGAAGCGTTAAAAAAGAGAAAGACATGTGATGTAAGGACTGTACCAATTATGATTATACAGAGTGTAATGGATCTTACTTTTGATCTTTTGATACAGGTGTCCTTACGGTCTCATCACAGGTCACATTCATGCATACTCTCCTTAGGCAGTTCTTCCTCTGATGTCCCTCAGTCCTGAGGTTTTCGATTCTCTAAGACTGTCAGACAACCACGAATGATGGAGAATCGCATGCCTGGGAGACGCACGTTGGCTGGGCCAGCTGTAGCCACGAGACACAGGGCGGACCTGGATAAAATGGGCCTTGCTGGGCTCCCCCGGCAATCGCAGCTAGTTCACACGGAAGTGTATTTAGCGATGGTTCTTCCACCTCCCTTCCTGAAGCAGGGGAGAGCTCTAAATCCTTTTATGCAGTTAAGGGGAAGGTCAAGGTTCCTCCTGAGTGTTTGGTTTCCTATAAGTAACCGGCTGAACATAATATCCCCCGAAAGGCGTATTTTGTGGGGGCAAACTGTGCTCCCCCTCGCACGCAGCTTTAACACGGGCGCTGAGGCTGAAACTGTGAGAACTGTGACTCACCCTGGTCCCACTGTCCTTTCAAATGGCGACCCAGCCAAGAACCAGAGAGCAGGCTGAGGCTCAGAGGGGCAGCCGCGGGGGAGTCCGAAAGGTGGCCGAGCGCACGGACGTGTCGCTGGACTACACAGGGAGGTGACACGGGGACAGTGGGGAAGGCCGAGCGGACCACACGGAGTCGCTGGGAACGCGGAGCTGGAGGCGAGCTCTGCGGAGACCCTGGGCCGCCAGGAGGGTGGCGAGCGGGCCCCAGGGTAGGGCAGCCTGATGCGTCGCTGGAGGCAGCTGGCGACACTGACGCTGCCCCCCGTCGGGCACGCCTGGGGACGGCGGGGCTGTTAGGAAAAGACAGTGATGCTGGGGAAACAGAGGCAGCAGGAGGTGGACAGACTCGTGCAGGAAGCCCCGGGATCAACAAGAGGTCGGAAAACGCCTCTGGACGTGGGGGGAACGCCTTGCGCCCCGGTTCCCTGGGCCTCAGCCCCGAGCACAGAACCGGGAAGTGAGGATGAGAAAGGTGTGGAGCAAACACCCTCGTCCGAAAGACAGATGTGAAGAAAGAGATACTAAATTAAAATTACAGTTCTGAACTATTGAACGAAGCCCACAGGGTCATGGGAAATATGACTGTGTATGTGCGTGATCAAAACGGTTTTCCACGGTTCATGTGGCAAGGGCAAACGAAATCACAGCAATTACAATGTGGGACCTAAACTCAAAGATCTAGATGACATATAGAAACATGCGTGTATTTTATATAGGTAGGGTAAAAGATTTATTATTGGTTATGTAGAAATATTATTCTTAATTACAACCCAGTTAACCATCACTAAGATCTAAAATACAAGTAACATCTCCTACCGCACTCCGATACAGAATCATATCACAGATGAAGAGGAAGTCTGAACCCCACTTTAGAGAAGACGAGGGGTTGATTTTCGGGTTTACAATACTGAGAGCTCATCACGAGTAAGGGAGGGCTGGCTCTCACCCTGCATTTTCCTAAGGGTCTGAAGGGTGCCCGGCCGTCTCCGGTTCTCAGCGCCCTTGGATTCTCTACTGAGAAAACAAGGGGGAAGGTAGTAAGTCGCTGCAACATTAATTTGTTCCTATTTCTTGGTGTCCTGTCAAAGCTGAATCGTAACCGAATGAACAAATTGTAAAGAGATACACAGGGAACTACGCAGATCCCGTTTAAATCCTAGCCCAGCCACGACACATATTCAGAAGCACCCCGGTGCTCGCGCGGCTATTTCCTATAGCTCCCACCCCCTTTCCCTTTTTAAATTAATTTTTATTTCTTAAATGTTATCAAACATGCTGTTACAGTTGTCCAATTTTTCTCCCGTTGCTTCCCTCCACCCAGTACCCCCCTTCCCTCCAGCAGTCCCCGCCCCGTTAGCCCATGTCCGTTGGCGGGGTATGTAAGTTCTTTGGCTTCACCGTTCCCCATATTATCCTCAACACCTTTTCGTAACTGACCTGCACCTTAAAACTGAGACTCTTCTGATGGCACAGAAAACGTCTTAACTGAGAAGTAACGGAGGTACCACACTTTCCCTTTTAAATAGCCTATCGGTCAAATAATAGAGAAAACAAATGTGTGATCGTTTAGCATATATAACAGCTGAGAAAAAAACATTTTAAAGGACGCTGGATTTAAGAGTAGTTAATTAAGAGCAGACTTTTAAAGCATCACAGATTCTTTTTCCCACTTACTGTTCCTAACCAAGATTCCTCTGTTTACCATGTTTGCAGATCTAATTTTTCATTCTTTTAGACATCAAATGCACCAGATGGTATACAGTTATCAGCAGTTCACATCATTTAATACACAAAGGGAAGTTTTGTTTAAAAAAAAAAGAGCATTTTCTGTTCTAAATTTTTCATTTAGAGCTATTCAAGATTCTGCAATAAGGTTTCTCCTTTGGAATTTTCCTTGACAAACTATCAATCAGTGTGCCCAAGTCACAGAAGAAGATGACATTTCCACGGATTTTTGTCATTAAAAAAAGCTGAAGTTTGTTATGACATTTAAGCGTCTCTGGGTCAGTAAAGAGTGAGGCAACTATATGAAATAAAATTCAATCTTTCAAGAATGACTTTTCTTCTTTGACCTTAAGATGTTACCACACTCAAACTCCTAACTTTATCAAATACAATACCCTTGGCCTTAGATGCTATTTAAATCCACTAAGCCTCTCCCCCAGGTGAGAGGGGAAACAGCTTCTCCAGGTAAGAGATGGCAACCCCTTCCCTAATGAGATCAATTTGTTTCCCTGTGGGTTGAAGATAACAATCCAGAATGATTCCCTCCTTTATCAGAGATGGCAGACAAACATTTAATCACCCCCTCCTCTCTCTACTTTTTTCCTGAGAGAGATGGCCTGGTTGCTGAGCAACAGACGTCTCTGAAAAGCACACAGCTCTCCACCTCCCTTAGGAGAGGCGGGGCAGCTGAAAGCTACCCTAACGGAGGCTGGACACGGGGGAAGGGACTCTGCCCCAGCCACCCTCCCAGGATGTCACAGCGTGGCCATCGGCTGTGCACACTGCTCAGCTGAAGAGCATCCAATGCCTTTGAAATAACAGTTACTACATCAGAGGGAATGACATGCTTACGAAGGACTGAAAATAACCAGCTTAGTCTCAGAACCGGGAATAAATAAAAAAAGTCTTATTTAGTTCCAAGACAATCACCTCTGCGTTCACATGTGGGCTACCCTGGAAAGGGCAGCAACATCTAATTTATGCATTTTATTTATTTACTTACTTACCAACCTATGTGTCTGCTTATCTGTATATTTATTCATCAACATTGGGGGATATTTGGTTTGTTAATAAACACACATAACAAATTTCATCTGAAGGTTATTCATTAGATTTCCCCTGACTTCGGTTGTGCAGTTCTGCAGTTTATATAATGATTTTGTATTAAAATTTTACTTTGGGCTCCAGGAATTAAGACATTTCTCATTGTTTTCCATGAACGAAACAGTAGCTGTGTCTCCCCAAGCTCTAACTTGTTTTCAATTTTAGCATCCTTTGTCATCAAACGTGAGCCCCTGACTCTTCTTTGGTGAAGCTGCTGTTCTGCCCAAACTTTCTGACTCATCGACAAAACTCGATGGACTTGGTCTTGCTCTATTTCAGGACTTAAATGAGTTGAGATTTAATAAAAGATAGATGCAGTGTCTCTGATGAAAGTGAAGGACAGGAGAACCTTGCAAAAGTGCTATCTTAAGGTAACTAAGAATAAATTCTTTGCCCCGATATTCACTGAGGCGCCGCGTATTTCTCTGAGTCATTGGAATCAGCCAGGACAGAAGGAGGCACCGTCTTGCCTTCACGGAGCATGTAGACTAGTCAAGTCGATGGTCGTTTTCAAAAATCATTGTGTGCCTGTTACCTTTACAGCAGCAAACAAAACAGGCGCAGGCTTAGCTCAGGAGCTCCCAGCTGCAGCTGGAAGAGGCATCAATAAGCAAAGACACTGTCACCGGTCAGACTGTGACCGGTTGATGAAAATACAACGGAAGGAAGGAAGAAAGGAGATAAAGATGGGCGCCTGACAATATGACAATGCAGGGGGATGAGAAGCATCGAGGGGCTGGTTGAGGAAGGTGATTTTCACAGCAGGTGTAATAAGGAGTTTGACCCATTTTTGGCGTTGACCCCTGACAGCCTCTAAAGTCCACCTCTCCTACTTTCCTCTGGCTCCACATCTGGACGACCGACGAGAAAGCCCAGCTTGCTCCTCCCCAGGGCCAGGGGAGAGTTCAGAGGATGCAAGTCTCTACCCCTCCGGGGGCCCCTCCCCTCCCCTGCTCCCTAACCACAGGAAACCAACGCCATCTGCCTCTCCCTTCTCCCAAAGCATTTTCAGACCGAGCTGGGAGGCGGCCCGGCTCTCCCCAGCAATCCTCCTTACATGAGTAATCCACGTCTTCACACCCTCACGGTGCACGCGTGGGATCGTCAGTCTCCACGTGGGACCTCGTTTTGGGTGGGGAAGGTGATCCCGCCCTCCATGGGGCAGCAACAGAACAGATCCCTAGATTGTTTCAATTAGCTTAAGACATTTAAAACATCGAGAGAAATGATTTGGTCACTGCTCACAGATGGTTGAACTCTCCCCAGTTAGGGTTTTTCGTAGTTACCAAAATAGTAACCTGAAATGAACAAGGCAGACACAGAAAGATCTAGAATCTCAGCTGAGCACAGTTGGCACACGCTTGGCCTGCATGTCTTCTCAAGTGTACCACCTTCTTCTAAGCCACTTAAAATGTTCCCGAAAGGAGGTGAAGCAAATAAACACTGGCTCATTGCAAGAAAGCCTTCCTGTAGAGCACGCACCCAGCCCAGGAAGGGCCCGGGGGAGAGAACAGCCGGGCAAATGCTTATTTCAGGTGCAAAACGTTTCAGGCAAGTGCCTGCTGCCCCCGTTCTGTTTTCCTCTCCAAAACTTCCTCACTTAAATTCCTGGTTTTTCTATTTAAAGAAGGAAGCCTAGAGTGGATGCTAACCTACCGTTAGGCTCACTCTATAAAGTGTGTGAATCTCTTGTTAAGGAAGAAGGTTCTCTGCCCGGTCCACTTCAAAGTCAAGAGCAGTGGCCAGGAGGAGCAGGCCGACCTTTCAGAAAGGAGATGAGAAGGGGACTGACCAGAGAGCTAGTGGGACCGGGAAGAGGTGGCCGCCCCGGGGAGCACTCCTAGGTAAAGAGCAAATACTGGAAACCTCAGGTCCTGAATCTTAAACTCAAAGGCATTTCCTGAATAATATCACATTACAAACTGACCTCTTCACAGCAGCTTTAAACTGCGGCTATTTCAACAGAAAGTATGTGGGGTGAGAGTGGGCCCTGGGCGAGGCCAGCCATGCGCTTTCTTAAGACAACATCAAAGCTGTAGAATAGGAACAATAAGAGGAGGGGAATGGGGCCGTGACCACAAAACCAGCGGATATTAGCTGCCCCGGCACGACCTTCTGGGCACCTTTCAACACAACGAATGTTCCCTGTCACCGCCTCACCTTTGCTGCCAGCTTAACCTGGTTTAACGGTCACAGGGTTTGTCCCAGGTGTCTGACCTGTGGCCAGGGCTTTCTTAACTTCAAAGCAAGCTCTCAGCGTCGTAAGTGTTCTGAAGAGGTTTCAAGATTGCACAGAATTAGGCCCCAAACCATAATTATTCAATGTGTGATCATCATAAAAACAGGAGTTTAGTGTTACAACCATGCCTCACTGCTTGGTTTCATGCGGTAAGAGTGAACTGACTTGCTTTTCGGCCCACACTCGAGCCCAGTTATACGAATTCCAAATCAGTCCTGCAGAGCCGAGGAGCAGCGCAGGCCTGCACTCTGGGTTTACCATGTCACCTGCAAGTAAGGGACATTGTCTGGTTATAACTCGGACTTTCTCTTTTGAACCAAAATACAAAACTCCTATGCCACCGTTTCAACTCCATTTATTTAGTTCTTTTTAAAAATTTTTGGTCCAAAAAAGAAAAAGCGGTAAAAACACTTAGAGTTTAAAATATGAAATCACATCAAGCAAAGGGCTCCGTGAAAGTCCGCTCTCTCCTCTGCCCGCTCAGCCGGGAGCGCACAGCAAAATCTAAATAAACGTTGACAATTGGGGGGTCATCCTGATCCCCCATGAAACTGCTAAGGCACTTTGTCTCACTGTTAAAGGTTTTAAGTGGACTCTCCGTTTTCACAATGCCCTTTTCAACGAAGGGTGTAACACCTTCTAAGGGAAAAATTCACATTTTGCGTTGAAACTTTTACTTCAATGGCTCTGTTATTTTGACCTCAGGGAATAATCTAAATGACTTTGTTTTCTTCATTTCATGTAAATGTAATGCTAAACCTATAGTCTCAATATGGAGTCTGATAGTCTGACTTCTAGGCTGCATCATCTCTAAAAAGAAATTCAAGAGAAAATGCCCCCCTTTCATGTTGGAGAAATAAAAATATATATGAGAAGACTCAATTAGGCAAGCATTTTCAGAGCAGGGAGCAGAAACCAGCTTCCTGGAAGTTTTCCCTGCAGCTCGCCAGTCTGTCGGTTCTCCTCTCCTTCTGAGTACCTGAGTCATCAATAAACGCTGGAGAAATTATTATGAAATCAATCCTGTCTGGGAAATAATGCAGATAAATGTTCTATAAAACTATGAATAGAAACATGCATATATCCTGATAATTATTATTACGGCTTCTACTACTGCTGCTATTAGGAACTCTATCAATAGTCTAATAATTTCGACTTCACACAAGCTTTGCTTAGTTTCTGTAAGACTATCAAATATCGCTCTGAACACAGTGTTTCCAGAGAAGAAGCTCCCACAGTTCAACACAATGCAAATATACCCAGTCGGAGGGTTTCCATTGGTTTTCAAGCAATCGTTATACACACGTTATGGCGACTGCATAAAATATGAATGACACGAAAGGTGTAGCACCCGAGGAGACTAACGTCTCTTTTAGCCCAGGGTCTACCTGATGAGAATAATAACCAGTTCATGAAGGACGGAAACTCAGGCAGCGCGATTTTATGGCAAGAAGACTTCAAGGATGAGAGTCTGCTCCCTGTCATCGTTTACGTGCTGAATTCCCATAAATTCCCTTAGGGTGCATTCTAAGAAAAAAAGTGATATCATCTGATAAAGCTGTAATGCTCGTTAAATAAGTTAACACTTATAGAAATAGTTGTTTTCGATAAGATTGGGTGTTACTATTAAGGGCAGTAAGTAGAATACAGCATTGCATGTCCATGACCTGAAAGAATATTAATTAAAATCAAGAGATTTTTTTTCCTATAATGCCAAAATTTTCTCAAATAGAAAGTTGGAAGGGTACGTTTTTCATTCTAGCTCTCGTCTTAAGCTAAAGACTCATAACAACAACAACAACAAATACGGATTTGGAAGAAAATGAGCTTTTCACTTGCTGCTTATCAACACAAGACTTCGCTGCCGTGTGTGGCCTCCAGGATCAATAGGCGCTGTCTTGCGGGACCGGTCACATGCAGCGCTTCACAAGCGCTCAACACGTGTTTAGAACTAATTTTGGAAATTAAAGCAGAATCATAATATCCGGAGTCATCATATCTCGGATTTTAATACCTACTGCACTTTGAAAAGATATAATTAACTGTCTTTTTAGTATTTAATAGTTTAGCATGTCTCTTTGTGAATTTCATATAATAGAAAACTATACCACCTATAAATGTGTTCAACGCTACCAATCACACCCATTCACCCTCAGACACTCCCAAACTTCCCACACTTGCACATACAAAAAAATGCAATATACCCAAATCAGTGATTTTCAACCGGTGCACCACGAGAATTTAGAAAACATGCGATAGCTGACTATTTAGTCAGGGGCACTGACCTCTCTTCCCTTAGATGGTGCAGTAAAAAAAATGACAGCAGCCAACAGAGCAATAGCTGTCCAGTGTAAATGAATCAAAATTATACCTATTTTTTGTCAGACCAGCCAAATATATAGTATTTTCTTCTTGGAGCGCCACAGAACTTCAGTATTTAGTTTATGTGCCATGGAATGAAAAAGGCTGAAAATTGCTGCTCTGATGGAGAATCCATCTCCCCGTTCTTCAGCTAGTGGCCCTCATTCTGCCCTACAAACGCACATACACCCTCCCAATACACACACACCACATAAATACACCATTTTGGACATCAGGAAAAGCAACATTTTTTTTTTAATTTGAAAAACTGGCAGCATTGTTAATACCAAAACCATTTTCTTAGACCTTTCAGAATTGCTCCAGGACAATTTTGACAGACGCTTAATCTTACTGAGACGAACATCGTTGCTGCCCAAGAGTTCATCTGTAAAACTAGAGGGAAGGACAGACAGCAACGGCGGACACTGAGGCACGCCTGAGCTCCTAGTACTACTCACTACGCCCCGCCTGGCCGTTCACCATGGGCGCGTGGACTGCTTAGAGAGACAGTTTTAATCCCACCAGGCTGCCGATTCGGCAGGGTCCTTGGAAAGAGAGCAATTTTGGTTCTCTACGTATGGGTCCCGAGGAGGACCTGGTGCGTCTCCGTACCTGCCTGGCTTCACAAGAAAGCAGGTGCCGCCTAGCGCTTGCAGGTATTAGGTGTTATTTTGAAAAGAGTGGAGCCCCCTGAAAATGCGTACCTGCCTGGAATATCCGCATGGTAAAACAGAATGAATAATACATGAAATATCACAAATGTGTTTGCCTTTTCCTCTCATGTCAATTATGATGGATCTACACAGGCCCATAATGAATTTAAATATTAAACATGAGTGTTAAACAAAAAAAAAAAAAGAAAAAATGCCCCGGCTGGTGTGGCTCAATGGGTTGAGCACTGGCCTGCGAAGTAAAGGGTCGCTGGTTCGGTTCCCAGCCAGGGACGCTGCCTGGGTTGCGGGCCAGGTCCCCGGTGGGGGCACATGCAAGAGGCAGCCAATCCATGCGTCTCTCACACATCAACGTTTCTCTCCCTCTCTTTCTCCTTCCCTTCCCCTCTCTCTAAAAGTAAATAAATAAAATCTTTAAAAAAAAAAAAAAAAAAGACTAGGTGGATGCTCTAGAGGACTCCTTCTGGAATTACAAGGCTTATTTCAGATCAGCATCTGCAGCGATCCGTGGAGGGAAGGAATGGCTTGATTCTATGACTACACCAATACAAAGGGACGTTGGGGTACCCAGTCCTTCCCCATCACTCACAGCCTTAGCTCCTGCTTCTGATCACAGCTAGTTGCCACAGACGATGTCTGGATTCCAGAAGCAGAAGATCAAAAGTGGTGACTTACTCTCAAAGGGTCACAAAAGAGTTGCCTTAGTGTAGAAGCAGAAACTTAATAATTTATGGAACGATAAGGAGACAGCCGCACTGCTGACTCTGTTCAGATTATGCACACAGTAGGTGCTTTCATTTAGATCTCATTTACTCAACAAAGCTCTGAAGTAAGCAGTCGCTTCACCCTACAGATGAAGAGATTAATGCACAAGAACACAGAGGTCATTCAGTCAGGAACTGGCTGAGTTAAGATCTGACCCCGAGCAACCCAGACATTTTAATCGCCCTGCTTACCGCCTTTCAAAATAGCCATGGGAAGACTCTAAGCTACTTTCAGCGCCACTCCGTCTTAGAGACATTGCACATTTGCATATTTTCAACAAACTAAATAGAACACTGTTGCTTTGACTTTGGTCAAAATTATGTCAAATCAAAGCGGTAACACTAACTGATTACCAAGTGTGATCACGAGTGTGTAGACATCGAGGGACACGAGGAAGATATGACTTATTCATCCTGCCCCACCGCTGGCCAGCAGGAAAGTTAAACCCAGAAAACCTGGTTGGTGTCTTTATAATAGGCCCCTGAACTTCCACCTACTGTCTTTCAAATAATAGCCCATCAGAATTTCCTTCACACGATGGTTTATATTCCTCCCTGTGCTTTCTGACCTTGGCACATTTAAAATATCTG
The DNA here is from genome assembly GCF_987537825.1 of Furipterus horrens. Classification (NCBI taxonomy): domain Eukaryota; kingdom Metazoa; phylum Chordata; class Mammalia; order Chiroptera; family Furipteridae; genus Furipterus; species Furipterus horrens. The sequence continues at coordinate 3,845,445 of NW_028327185.1, read as the reverse complement.
GAGCGAATGCTTTAAAGACTTGCAAAGTTTTAAAGTGGCTTCTATGATCAAAAAACCTGAGGGAAGGCAAAACCCACTTTTTATCCCGTCAGCGCCTCCTTTAGTAACATATTCTGTTTCTTCCTTCCAGTCTGAAGGTGCCCGAGTGCAGCGGTGTATGAAAACCTGATGAGGTTTCATCACAAAATCCAGGCACACGGTAGGTCAATATGAAAAAAAATAATGTTCCCATAAAACCCACCGGGATCAAAATTTGTATTGAAGTCATGAAAGGAAGCCGGGGCTGGGGTACCGATGAAAGAGCTAGAGACACAGGACACCTGAAATCTCTCCTTTCTGCCCTGGAGAGACGGGGAACACTGAAGCCGAGGAAGAGCGTATGATCAAATAGTCTGGCCTATATGTGACTCAACTGATAAAAAACCATGACATCCTAAATCTAAATTATTAAGAGCATTTACGAAGTTCTATCAAACTGAATTGCTATCTTTCGGTGTTTTAAACAGGAATTCCGAACACTGACTAATGGGCCGATAAATGTGCAATGAAGGAAGGGAGGGAGGGTCCTACCAATGTAAATGTTGCACGTTGTCACGACTTCTGTCACGTCTCTGAGCTCCACAGGAAGACAAGACTTGCCCCCCGCTACGAGTGATGTGTGGGAGCCCGCAAAGGCAGCGTATAGCTCACAGAAAAAGCGTGTGGGTTTGGAAAGCTGGTAAGTCCCTTAAAGATGTGACGAGACTGCGGCATGTGGCCTAAGACTGTCGATACGAGTGAACTGTCACAGCTTCCCCCCTGTTACCCACTAATCGTAACCGGTAAGACAAAAAGCGTTCCGTGGTGACAGATCTGACACGTAAGCCCCTTAGTTAATTTCAATCTGTCACCTGATAAGTTTAAAAATATGGAGACATGAACTGAAAACTGAATGGCCCACACGGACGACGATTTTAAGCTGAAGTGCTCAACGTGAGAGAAACTATACAGTACGAAAGGCACCCAACGGTTCAGGTTTCAAGGAGGTGGGAGTCCTATCGCACATAGGGAAGGACAGAAGAAAGAGAGACCATAATCTTCTCATTTCACACCCTTAAAATTGTGTGTCTCGTGTTGTTGGAAGAAGCCGGGCAGAGCCGGAAATATACACGAGGTAACAGTTTTAAATGGTGGGTGCTGGACAGAAAAGGGTTTCCAGCTCTTGGTGAAACAGGGGGCCTGCAAGAAGATCCAAGCCAGCTACGTAGTCGCTAACAGTATTCCGTTCAACTGGCAGACCATCCAACACAAGACGTCCTCAGTGACGGAAGCCCTGTGCAGACGGATGTTCTGGTACGAGCGCCTCATCTCCTTCTAGAACGACAGTAACTGTGAATAATGGCAAGCTGGAGCGGGGAGGGGGGGCTCAGCCAATTAAGGGCTGAGAGGCAAACCTGACCCAGCGCCTGTTTCTCTGAATAAAGCTTGACTGGGGCACGATCATGCCCATTTTGTTGTCACTATCTATAGCTTCTTCATCGCTACAAGGTCACGACAAAGTCATAGTTGATACTAGTTTCAGCAGAGGCTGTCTGGTCCACACAGCCCAAAATATTTACCCTCTCACCCTTTAAAGAAAATGTTTGCTGACCCCTGAACTGTAGGATAAATCCTATGCTGAATGCTTTTGAAAAGGGAAGTTGAAAACCAAAACAAAATCAAAATAGAGACATGGATAATAAAACAGTTCTAAATATTCATGTTGAGGCACATGCTATTTATGGCGCACCATTCCGTGAGAGACGGCGGGGCCTTCGTGAATCCCAACAACGCAGACCAAGTTACGCTCCGAGGACTACATGTTCTAACCAGACTCTGCCTTGAATGCCAGGAGTAATACATGTTCTCAGGGAAATCACAGGGGCTGTCCAGGCTTTCCCCGGACCAGCAGTCCATCTGGAATGGGAGCTACAGGAGAGAATTCCTGTCCCCTGCTTTGAGAGTGATGTGTGACCGCTATACTTGGAAGATAATTTTACTCCTTTTTATAGAAGCAGCATATCTTTCAACACTAACCTGCAGGGTTTTTTAAAAATTTGTAAAAAAATAAGGTAAGCCCTAGATATACAAAACTATATTTGAGAAAAGGTAAATTTACAAAAACAAAATGAACAAACTGAAAACACTTTTTCTCCATTAACTTGAAAGGTTTACTTAAATTATGAGATGTTTTTACTTCTCTTATGCCATCTTAGAATATGTGGTTCTTTCTTTCTATTCTTTACCTAAAATGAAGAAGATGCGATGAGAGAAGTTTATTAAAAATTGTACATAATTTGAAGTAATTATTTATATATATATATAAATATACATGTGTGTACACATGTATGTAGGAAAATAAGAAAAAAAGAAAAAATCTTCAAATGTTAATTAGTCAAGATAAATAGAAAGAAAATTTGGTCTGATTTATCACATGCAAAATAATTAAATATGTTAAATAAATGCCAGTTTACACAAAGCATCTGCTAAATGTTTAAACAATCTCAATGATTTAATTACATTTATAGCTGTGACTTTTAGATTCTGTAGGTCAAAGCAATTTTAGCAAGGTTGCAAATGCAAAGTTAATATACCAAAGTTCAGTTGCTTTTCTACGTAACAGCAACGAAAAAGTCAAATTTGAAATACAAAACAATACAATATACATTAGCATCAACACATTTAAATACTTAAGTATATACCTAACAAAATATGTATGAGGTCTCCATGAGGAAAACTACAATGATTTACAGAATAGTGGAATAGCATGGATGTATCTTACAGAGAAGCTCACATCTGGAAAGATATAATCCAAAATGTTAGCAGTGGCTATTCATGGAAATAAAAATGGGGGACAATTGACACTTTCCCTGGTTGTTTTATAATCTTCAGTGGTGTTAGAAATATGTGTGTGTGTGTGTGTGTGTGTATCATATATATATATATACACATATTTTTTTTTACAAACACTATTTCTGTAATTTAAAAACAAACTAAAATTACTGCAAGAAAGGCTTAGAATCATATATCGCTACGGAGAGGGAAAGCGAGGGGCTATTGGCTAGTTTTTAATGTGCTCTGACACTTAGGAACTAGATACAACCTTCAACAGTTCATTCCATCTGATTGTCAGGCAGAACACTGGGGGCTGGAAAGACGGTTTACCTTTAACACTGGGTAGCCCGCTCTGGAAACTTCCCTCCCTGGAGAAGCAGCTCTGCCCAAGATCACACCCTTTCTAGGAAAGCTTTCTTCCACTCAATAACTATTAAGGATGGAGAACAAAGTCATGGCTCTTTTGACCCAATTCAGACATCTATAGGGAGCCACCCCGGCCTCCAAGGCCCCGGTAGAGTCGCGCAAGGCTGAGTTGGAGTCCAGCTTCCGTCTGTGCCTGACCTTGCTTTCTCCCTTCTGCAGCCTTGCTCCTTAGAGTGTTCCCTAAAGAACTCCCTCCGCTCTAATTCCCACCTCCTAGCCCGGGTCCCGGGAAGCAGTAGCACCAGCCATGGCACGATTAGAGGGATGAACGTCCGTGGAGAGGAGACGGCTAGAGAGCCAAGGCTTTTCCAATCGGAAGGATGAAACCAGACAAGAGCAACAAAAAGTGACTGAGGTTAGAGTTACCAGTTCAAAGGGATGGCTCCAGCTGAGCTGAGAAAATTGGCCCAGAGGGAGAGAGAGACCACTTTAGACCACACAGGGCTGCGTAAGCCAGAGCGTAAAGCTTTGATTTTTGAGTGTGATGGAAAGCCATTTATATTGTACTTGTCAATGAAAATTTTAAATAAAAACCAAAGTCAAGATGAAAACAATGCAAATAAGTCTTAACCCGAAGAGAAAGTAAGACAGTCCAGAGAGGAAAAACATGGAAGTTATTCTTACCAAAGCAATGGACAAGCAAATGGATGGGTTAAGGCATTTGTTACCAATTTTCATCTCTGGTTCAGCATTAACAACAGTGTAACGGGGGCCATGATTCTGACGTCTGTACTGGAAAAACCCTTATCGATGTCTCCACACACTTTTAAACTGAGCTCTATTGAATGGGCCTATCCTTTGCAAGCAGCGCCAAGACCTCTGACCCACCAAACATGGCACCCTTACAGGAAACAACACTTAAATGAGCTTAGATCTGTAACGTTCAATTCTCTCAAGCTGGGCAATGCACGCCTGCAAAGAATAAGTCTTTTCTCACCGTGCACAAGACAGAGAAGGTGGCAGGCTGTAGGCACAATGGGGTCCATTCAGAAACAGAGGAATCTGACCGAAAAGATGTGTGAGAAGTGGGACTTGAAGAATTTCATAAATACCCTTTTTCATTTCTTCCCACTTAAAGACAGTGCGAATGGTTTGCTTCTCCCTTCTATGATGAGATAGCATTGAGCCTTTGACCTCGACAGAGTGAAGGGCATTATCTTTGTGTGGAAGGCTTCCTGCCCGGGGCCACCAGCGATGGAAAATTCTCTCTCCAGTGGAGATGAAAGCTCTTGGCAAATTTCATCAGGAAGAGTCAAACATTAGATTCCTGGGACTTCGAGATGGAATTACATTAAAATTTCAATAAAGTCTCTTCATGCACGACTGATATTAAGATTTCAGTCAGCCAAGTGATGCAAAAATGTAATTTAAATAGAGACTAATTGCGTTCAACCCATGGACCTAATGAACCACAGAATCTACAAAAACACGGGTGAAAAATACTTTGCCTTATTTATTCATCAACTCCGTTTCAGAGTTTTGATCAAATAAATGAACTGTAGACACAATTGGTCTAACTTCATGAATGATGAATGGGGGGCACACACCTGTGTGTAGGGTTTCTTATTGACAGGTGCTTCCACGGACACTTCCTACTTGTTGTAACACCGCTTTGAGTAAATCAAAGGAAATCAAGGACAGCTTCCAACAGGGCATAATCCCTTCTGAACTGGGGTTATGTTTCTTCTTGCATTCCCCCTATTGAATATTCTGCTATAAAGAACTTCTCTAACTGTAAAGAAAATTGGTTATAGTGTATTAATATACATGTGTATGTAATTCCATAATGCCAGCTTTGTGAGTCTAAATAAACCAGTCTATAAATGTTTATTCAATTCTCAACATTCCTAATATTTTAACGAATTATGTCGACCAACTCAAATTTGAAGTCAGTTTTTTTCAAATTACACATCACAAAATTAACTGAATTAAAAATCAAGCAAGAATGATAAAACCAAATATATATCGTTTAAATGTAGCACAACTGCTCACCTTTGATGTAAAACGTATGATTTTTTTCATCTTTTTTCTAGCTGTTAAGAGAAATCTTCAGTGATAAAGGAGCTCATTTGTTGGTGAACTCAGTAAAAAACAGCCGTATCTACAGATTTTCATATAAGCTTAGAAAAAACGAAGCACATGCCAAATTTCTATATCCAGATATAATGCACATAAATCACAATTGTTACCAGCCTAGATTTGGAAAACTGTTAAATTACATTCTTGATCTTATTTTTACGCCTGAAGAATCAATTTGCACCAGGCCATGGACTTCTGAACTAAACACATTTGTAAAGGCAGAGCATTTATAATTTGATAATATTGACTGAAACTTTGACCTGACTTGGCCTGTATGTGTCTGGCAGTTGAAATCACTCAACTTTTCTGTACTTGTTAAAAAATAATTTACAATACAGTATTTTTAAAATACCTGGTAACATCTCCCAAAATGACACAGGAAATCTTTATTTTTAACAGTAATATACTTAAAATAGAGACACAAGTAAGCCAGATCATCCTCGGATCTAAAAAGACCACCACCGTATAAATCATATTATGATATTATGAGGACTTCTCTGTCCCAGGTGCTGAACTCAGACTGCTCACTGAATCGGGAGCCACTGCTGACCCTACAAAGGCAAAAATACTCCTCCGCACACACTACAGTGGTAGAGCCCCCTTTGCAATGATGGCAAACGTGGCTTTGATCACTCAGGACACGCCAGGCACTGTTTGGACAGATGGCATTGAACAAATGACGGCAACAACGTCCTCCCTCTGTGGGCTCTCCTGCCCCTTCCTGGGCGGAGTCTCATTCCCCTTTCCTTGGGAACCTAGGCTGGACTTAATGACTAGCTTACAACCAGAAGAACATGAAGAAAGTGACTGTCAGTGACATCTGCGGCTAGGTCAGAGAGGCTCTGCATCTTCCACCCGGGTCTCGGGGGGCACTCACGTGCTCCCAGACACCCCCTCTTAGGACACTCCCTCTTGGACCCCAGTCGCCACACTGCAGGAAGCACAAGGCCCATGGAGAGGCTCCACGTGGACAAACACAGGAGAGCCTGCGCTTCAGGTCGTGACAACCAGGTGGTTCAGGAAAGAGCCCTCCATACGACTCCAGCCCCAGCTTGTGATGTGCCCCAAGCTGTGGGTCTTCCAAGCTGAAGCGCCAGAAGTCAGTGCTCTCCAGCTGAAGGCGGGAACTGAATAAAAGGGTTCCCATTGTAGGGGTGGCTTATTAAGCAGCAATAAATGACAGAAATAATTACAGTAAGTGCTTTTGCTGCATTATCTCATCTTATCTTCAAAAGGTATCTATCTATAAGCTGGGCATTATTATTCTCTACCTTTTACAGTGGGACCTGAGCCTACAAACAGTTAATGCAGCTAACAAATGGCAGAAATACAACTCAAGCACAGAATTTTCAGTTACAGAACCAGACACTGTAAAGGCGGTGTTATGATGCACGCTGCGGTAAGAAACTGCTAGGCACCGAGTAAATGGGAAATCACTAGGTGAAAGAATCCCTGTCCCTGAGGCTTCCGTAAGCAGAATAAGGGCTCAAAACACGTATTTGTGGAAATCGCTCTCTTCTCAAAATCTTTAATTCAACCACCTGGCCAATGGTGCATTCATTCATTAATCACGTCCAACACGTGGCCACTGGGTGCCTGCCATTGTGTCACTCAGAACACCGGCCGGTGGCACAGGTAGGAAGGACAGGGAGTAGTGACATGAAAGAGAGGACACCTTGATAAATCACCATTTGTCGTCTGTTCTGGGCATGGGATCTAAAACCGCCCGGAAATAAAAGAACAGCGGGATTGAAGGTGCGTCGCAGTGGTTTATCAGGGATACACGGCGCATGAACAGAAAAATGGGTTCTGAAAGATTACGTAAAGCAGGGAAGAAATGACTAAAATGGGCGCGTGAGTCCCTCGGTGGGAGGGGGAGGGGTGCAGGAAGGAGAGGACATGCATAGGCAGGCTTGTTTCTGGGAAGAATAACTTGAAACTGGTGTTGAGAAACGTGGGACTCAATGTTGTTCATGTTTAGGGGAACAGTTCACATGCATAGATTTAAGATCCTGAGATTTTTTTTTTTTTAATTTATGTGCAAAATCTACATGGATTCTGAGTAATAAAAAGGGGTTTTGTCCATGGCGCTGGAACAAACATGATGGCCTCGTAAGAGATGGAAAACATTTATATCTCTTACAGATTTTCTCTGTCAAATACTCATACTGACTTTTGTTTTAAATCTGAGAATGTGGGAGAAAAGTCTTTTACAAAATCAGGGTTAGAGCCCTAGGACATGGATTCTATGCTGCATCTCAGTTTCCCCAGGAAACGTCACAAGTGACTTTAGTGTTGGCTCCAAATATTATCATCCCTTATCTTTAATCTCATAATTAATATCGAGTCACTAAAGATCGTAAGTAGTGGAAATAGAGAAGAGTGTGTGTGTGTGTTCCTTCAGTGTACTTAGTAGCAGAGATGAGATCTTAGTCCACTCCATTTTCCACCTTTAAAATGGAAATTAAACATTTTGTTGGGACGTCGCCATTGACAATAGTATTCCAGTTTTTTAAATGCAAACCTGATTGTTTTAAACACTTTTCTTCAGAGAACGCTACCACCCACGACAGTGTTCATTACTCCGCATATTCAGCTGAGCTTTCGAGTCTTAAAAATTGTCTCACTAGCTCGAGACTTTAACTTTGTGGCACTGTTTGAAAATGAGCAGAAGACGGGAAAACAGGGGCATTAAAAGAACTAGCAGTCTAAACTCCTCTAAACTCCTCGTGGCAGTCGGCATGTAGAAGGATCAATGTTGAGGCCAGTCCTAACGGTCTGGTTCGTGTCTGCGGTGACGGTGACCGGGGAGAGGAGACGCCCTTACGGTACGGACTGATGCGGACAATGGCTAAGGTCGGAGCTATCTCCCTAATCTTCCTATTACTCAGGTTAGTTTCTTCCAGCCCCCACCCTAAGAAATCTTTAACCATTACTGATAATATTCACATACATGACATTAGTAAAACAATGCTGAATTCATTAATCTGTGATCGCTGTTATTGATTAAATGTGACTGACGGCAACATTAGCTAGAACATGTTGACATTTTGGACCACAATGTAAAGTCTCTTCTCTCTTCTGTGCATTTTTTTTTTTTCATAGCATTCGCTCAGTGTGGGGGGCCTGGCCTTCATTCCCGTGAATTTTTAGGTTCCTATTAAGCGCCAGCTCTGGGAGTCACAACCAACGAAGACACAGTTCCTTTCTCAAAGGACTCACAGTTACAGAAAATATGCCAGGTAGAGAAACAAGTGGACTTAAAAGGCATAGATACTGATATAAAATTGTACAGGCAAACCTCAGCAATATCGCGGGTTCCATTCCAGGCCACCATGGTAACGTGAGAATCTCAATAAAGCGAGTCATCCTCTCTTTGCTGGTGGAGGGTCTTGCCTTCCGTATGGAAAAACACAGCACCTGTGAAGTATAATAAAACAAAGCATGCCTGCATAAGGAAACAATAGGTCAAAACTATAAAGCGAGTAATGAGTTTTACCCAGGGGAGAGATCGGGGAGAGCTGCACCATGAAAGAGGTTTCTGAGAGGCATCTGGAAAGAAATCGCAACCAAGAGCCTTACAGAAAGAGCACCAAATAGTCCAGCCTTTTCCTTGGAGAGAATATTCTGCCTCGGTGGATGCATGGATGGATGGATGGATGATGGATAGACGGATGAATGATGGGTGGATGCATGGATGGATGAATGGATGATGGATGGACAGATGAATGATGGGTAGATGGATGGATGATGGATGGACGGATGGATGACGGATGGATGATGGATGGTAGATGAGATAAAACAGGCATATACATTACTTAAGAATACGTAAAATAGATACTGATGAGTATATGTAACACATGAACATATGTAACAAATATCTGTACACATACATACACACATGTATTTTACATGCTTAGAGCAAGGTAGCCACTCCACCACCCTCCGGAACATATCGAACACCATTACATCCCCCCTTTTCTGACTGTCCTCTGACTTGATCCACAGTTTCGTTTCTTAAAATGTGTAGGCAGTCTTAACGCTCACATTTGAGAGCACAAACAGCACCCAGAACATATTTAAAATTTAAATTTTTATTATGTTTTTATTAAGCCAGTTTCACACAAATCTAAAAACCCTTTTGAAAAGAACACGTCATTATTTTGTCACAGGTAGAGCACAGTGTGCTTACTTTAAATACTCTGGCCCCACCTTGTGGTTGGCACCATATGACAGCCTACCGACTGATCTTGTTGCAGAAAATGTTAAAAATATGCATCTGTTCCAGACCATTAATCATGTGTTACATTGGGATCAGAAATCATTTTAGTCTCTAGGTTCACAAGAACAAACAATAAGTGGACGTTTTCTGAAGGGGTGTAATGTCTGGTGTTTTGAGGGGACACTGGAACTGAAACAGGGAGAGGTAAGTATAAATCAGTGACAAGGCCTTTAATAGACGGGAAGCCAGGCCGGTATCTTTATCATCATTCGTGTCCAGCTAAAAAAAAAATCTCGTGTTGGTGAGCAGCCAACACTGAGTCCACTCAAGTTTGTTGCAGCAGAACTACATTAAATAATTATATTTCGGAAGGAATCAAAGCAAGTTTAGGCAAACACTCCTTGGGGCGGGCCCAGAACCCCTCACGTCCATGTCTGATGCAGCGACTCTCTGCTTAGCGCTGTTTCGATTAGTGTTTTCATGGGACCTCTCTCTCTTTTTTTTAATCCACATTTTCTAAGATGTACTTTTAGAGTGTCGCTGGTTCGATCTTCCAGTCAGGGCACATCAGAGAAGGAAAACTCTGACTCCAAAAAACCTCCGCTGCCTTGCGGCATACCTCTTCTGGGGAAAGGCTAAGGGAGTAAACCCCGACAGAAAATCCGGAGCCGGAGTCCCTAAGGCGGTTTGACGTTGTAGTCAACACCGGCAACTCCTGCGGCGCACCTGAAGCCAAGCTGTATTGACTCCGTCTTTCCCTTGGACCCTTCAGCTGCGAAGAGAGGGGGGGTCTGCTGCATGGGCAACAGCAGACCCTCCATATCACCCTGCCCAGGCTCTGTAGCTTCAGCTTCACTGGAGAGGACACTCCAGCGTCATCGCAAGATGTCGATTCAACACGGGAGGAGACAGATACCGTGTCACTCCCGAGTCGGACTGCACAGCCATTCTCGGCGGTGCAGATAGACTCTTAAGAAGCTACACCATCATCTCTCGAGACGGACGGCTGCCGACGAATAAAAAATAATAGTATTTGCAAATGACCTAAAAATGGTGCCGTGGAGCAAACAGCTGGTATGAAGAGGCCACGCACAACCACTCTGCGGGACAGTCACCAGGGCCGCCCTGCGCCGGCGAAGGAAGCGAGGGTTGAGGGGTTAAGTGACTCACCTCGGTCGTGGTGCCATTGAGCGGCATACTTCCCGGTCTGGGTCCCATTTATTCCGTGTTTTATAAATATTTTATGAACCTTTCCTGTCCTTGCCACCGTGGACTTAAGGACATTTTCGCTAATGAGCAGCACAGAGCCGTCTCTCAGTGATTCGGAAGCCAAGTGCAGCCGTAGGTCCGGGGCACGGGCGACTCACGGCACGGCGCCAGGGGTCGGCGGGGGCTGCCCGGCGGGAGCCACACTGGGGGACTTGGCATTCCCGTACGCTAAAATGTGCTAGAGACATCTTTCCAAATGACAAGTGTCAAATAAAACACTGTGCAACCAGAGAAAAAGAGGCATGCTGAGCTTGAATTTTCCCTTCACGTAAAGACGAGAGAAGCAACAAATCAATGAACAAAACCTGTTGCTTCACAGACAGATTGGATTGTAACAAAAGGAAGATAATTTTTTTAAACCTTCTGACACAGCGTCTCCGTTTTCTGGGAAAGCTCGGCTTGCCACACCTCCTTTTTATTCTCCTTTTCGTTTCTTCTCGTTCCCAGAAGATCCTTTCCTGTCCTGTATGAGGGATCCGTGCAGAGGTCCGCCAGGGACACACAAGGACACAGGGACAACAAACGCCCGGGAAGCAGGAGGGTTTAGGGGAAGAACCTGTCGGGGACATGCTGTCACTGAGTCGTGTCCTATCACACGCAGGGTGACACAGATCCAGCCAGTGGGACCAAACCCTCTCAGTGTACCCTCTTAGTACTTGTGCCAACAATCTTTCCGTTCAAAAGGCAGGTGATACCCGAGAAATCACAGCGTAATTGCTCTTTTACTTGCAGTCAAATCAAAGGAAACCCGTGGCAATGGAAGCGAAGACTCAGTCTTATTTGAAAGAATTTGCTTCCATATTAAACATCTGGTATTCAAATTGCAGCCAATTCTGAAACTTCTGTGTGAAAAGAAGTGCAAGGATTAGCAAGGCGACCACGTATATTTCAACGGATCCCTGTGGTGCGATACTGCTTCCAAGCTAATACTTAGCTGATGACGCTTGCCTTAACTGTGCGCTCAGGAAACCCTGCACTCATTCGCTCTGCATTAGAAGGTCATGGCCTCAGTCTCAATGAAGGACAGCTTTAGGCTGACTGGTGCGCACACAATTCAGGGGGAAGTGTGGAGGTGTGATTCGGACGTGCTGTGCTGACTGTCTTTAGTCCTCGTCTGAGGGAATCGGCCTAGGGCTTCACATGCATCGGTTGTCACCCTTGGGCACAGCTGTGTGGAGCAGGGGGTATGGAGGTCCCCAAGGCAGCCATCGTGGGGACCGTTAACAGGATTCTGTCCGTAAGCTGTGCTCTCATGCCAGATGGCAACAGTTCAACCAAAACAAACATTCTGTCTCGGGGAGTTTGACCGTGGCACATGCAACGACGGGGACAGTTAACGGCAGCAGGAGTAAAAGCCGTGGAAACAGACGGGCCAGGGTAGGAAAGCGGCAAAGCCCAGGAGGAGGAAACGGGGACGCCCCTTTCTGGACGCTACTCGGGAGAGCCGGGCTCCTGCCCCAGCAGCGCCGAATGCAGAACACAGTCCCGTCTGCCCCGAAGCCACGCCGGCAGAATCACAGTTTTATTCTCCATGTCGGCCTGAAAATGTAGCCTTTCAGGCTCTTTCCTGTTCCTCCTTAACCCAAAGCTCCATTACATACGATAACCAAACACACCTCTGTTCCTTGCAGCTGAGAAACCATACGGCCACGTGCATGAAACACCTTCAACTGGGCTTTGATCAACGGGGTTAAATATCACTGGATTTCAGTGCTAATTGATCTTTTTAGTAAGGACACGATTTTTTTTCATATTTTCCTCTATATGACCACACAGTTGACAAGCAACACTAAATAATCCTAACTTGTATATACATTTCCAAGAGGTGTTTTTCAGAGTGGTGAAGGGTATGAACTCTGAGGCCTTGGTTCAAATCTCAGCTCCACCACGTAGCAGCTCTGTGATCTTGGGTGTGTTCCTAAAATCCTCTGGACCTCAGTTTCCTCGTCTGTGAAACAGAGATATTAAGTGTATCTGCCTCGGAGTTTTTGTGAAAATTAAATTATCACAGGTACACCATCACTTAGAAGTTCAGCCGATAATAAGCGCTGCGCAAGACTAATCGTCATTGCTATTATTGTTTAAGAACATAATTTAAACGGTAGATGATTGTATTTCAGTTTTAAAGCCGCTTCATCTCCTTTAAAAGGGGTGATTGGGCTTAGTGGGAAGTGGCATTGTGCTGCACCCCATGTGGTTTCATCGCTGTTATTCTACTGAACTCCCAAATGCCAAGGTGAAAGCGGCAGCAGCTCTCAAAAGAGAAGACCCAGGCCCATCGCCTCGTTACCCTTAACTTAGGACGCACGCTTTGGCAAGGGAATACGCTTCGTGGAAATACTCTAAGTTCCTCCATTACACAGACAAGCACCCTGAGCCATTCACAAAAATTCAGACCCCAGGATATTCCCTGGGACAATCCATCCAAACGCCCGAACAGCTGACGAAGCTGACAAGACAGAAACCAAGGAATTTCTCTCCAAGGAGCCAGGCTGAGTCTCCGGCCAAAAGGAGAAGCGATGGCATCACACCCAATGTATTGGGCCTAGGGACCCAGAGGACACTCCTGAGCGCATGAGCCTCGTTTCCCCCGCGAAGGCTCTGTATTGACCAGGGCACGTCCTCAGCTACCCTGAAGAGCTCACGTTCACTGTCTGCACTAACCTGGATACCCTGGACACGGCCTCGCCGGGCAGTAAAACAACGTGAGCGAACAGATGCTGGGCAGCGGGGCCGTGAGAGGGGCCCGGGGTGTGGCCTCGCACGGGGCCCGCCCCCGCGGCTGCCGCTCTCCTCCTGCGTGGGTTCGGGGCTGGGGCGCTTTCACAAGCACGAGGGTAGTCGGCCCCGGAGCAGATGCTCCTTTCCAGTGAGTGCTGCTGTCACTGCCGATTGGGCTTCACGTGTGGCGGGCGGCGAGCACGCCCCCGAGAGACGTCTTGGGAAAACCTTCTATTTTAAGATGCCCATTTGGTAATTTTATTAAGTTGGAAACTGCCCACACGCTGGCTAGAGCCCACCACTGACTGTGAACGGAACTGCCACTACGGGCACTGGGACGAGCACACGTGCGTTCTGTCCCCAGTCCTTTGGAAATTGTGAGGTTTGCTCAACACTCCAATCAAGGGCGGCCGTGGAAAAAAGAGGCCGTTGCATTCCTCGAGGACAGACATTCTTCCAGAGAGCTGGTGTCTTAGTCTGCATGTTCTGCCGTAAGAAAATGTCACAGCCTGGATCCTCACCCGACAGACATGTCCTGCCTCCCAGGCTGGAGGCCAGAGGTCAGAGGTCAGGTTCTGGTGAGGATGGCCACCTCCTCTCTGTGACGTCACATGGCTGAGAGCAGGCTGTCTGCTGTCTCTTCTGACAAGGGGACTAATCCCATCACGGGCCCCACCCTCATGCCCCGCCTGAACCCCATCACCCCACGGAGGTCCTTCTCCAGAAACCATTAAATTGGCAATTGGTGTGTCCACATGAACTAGGGGGGCACAGCTTTGTACACAGCAGATGAAAAAAAAAAGGAAAATAATTAAGTATATGATTTTAAAGTGTCCCAGAGCTGGGCCACGGAAGCAGACAGTCCTGGGAGAGGGAGCGACGCCCAGGGCTCTGCTGTGAGAAGAAGGGGAGAGTCTGATGGTGACACAGAGCGCCGGCAGCGGGAGGAGCGGAGCGCACACAAGACAGGTGGTGATGATGACACTGAGCCCGTTAGCCTGTCATGGGTCCTGTGCTGCCTTTCAGTGCGTACCCAACGCCAGATGGGGGCCTGGATGCTCCGTGTCCATGTGCAGAAAAGAGCGAGAGACTACAGTATGCCTGGCCAACACACTCGAGGAGAGAAACCCACGGCTCAGAAAGAAGCTGGCCACTTCTAAGGAGAATGACTGGCAAGTGATGTCTCCAGAAGAGAAGGAAAGACGAGCAAAGGGACCTAACAGAGGTCCCCTCGGACACCCCGATAACATCACGCTCTGTGGTCAGAGGGAGACATGGGCGACTCTTTAAAAGAAAAAAACCCACCATATACGCAAAATAAGATATTCACTGCACAGAAATAATCCATCCTACTGGATAATGAGGTTTCACAATTTCAATGAATAATTAAAAGACGGTTTTCAAAAGAATAAGAGGTCAAAGATGACTGAAGAAAATGTGACGGATATGGAGCTATAATTTTAGGCGGCACAGAAAATTAACAGCTTTTTTCCCCTGATGTCATCATCTTCCGGCAAAGTGGGACTTAAAGGCAGTATCGTCCTCTATCTGTTGCTTCATAAATTATATTTCCCTAAGGAAGTGAATGAAGAAGATAATATTCAATCAATTCAGTCACTTGTAGATATTTTTAATCATCAAAATATAATTTTATGCAGTAAACTTTATTTGATTGAAATTGAGAATACAAAAGTTATTAGTTTTCAAGTTCATGAATAGAACTTGATACAAGAAATCTAGTAGGTGCTAAATTATACTGAAACATATTATTGAATAGTTTAGCAATTCTCAAGCTGTCTGCAGACCCCGAGAGTCCCCAAAATTTGTTCAGGGGGTCAGCAAGGTCAGAGCCCTTTTAAGAATGAGACTGTCGTTTTCACTGGGGTGACATTTCCACGGAATGTGCGAATCGGTGGTGGACTCCACAGCTGACCCTTTGCAGTGGAGGCAGGGGAACAACTGGAGAGTGAGTGATCTTGTCCTCATGCACCCACATCCACGCAGGTGTCCTCGACGGAGAGCAAAAAATTGTTTAACTTATCCAGTCTGGACCCGTGAGTGCGTGTCCTGTCCCGTTCTGTGTGACAGAACGGGACAGACAAGCAGGCACTCAGGCACACCGGAGGACACGGGTTGTCAGGAGGAGAATCATGTGTGCGATTCAGCGGTGAGCTGAACCAACTACACTGAAGAACACGTGGCAGAGAGACACCATGACTCAGATCTGAGTATTTGGCAGACGCTGTCCCCAAAAATGAACAAAGCGAGCCTGTCACTTAAGAAACACAACTGACAATATTTATTGCCAATCACACAACTTAAACTTCAAGTGAAAGCTTCCATGAGCTTTCCAATTCCTACAGACTTTTGGGATAAACTTGGTAGTGATATTAATAAAATTTGTGATATTGTATAATGAAATTCATGAACACTTAGAAAATCTGCATAACTCGACATAACAATATTTTCCAAATGTTCAATGCACCCTATTACAGATCATGCATAGGCAAAAACTGCATTCAAATAACAGAACAGGGCAATGGATTTCAATGTAATGAAAGCTTATTGATAGAGTTTCAGATTCCAGACTGCAATGAACCTTTCAGAAACTATCATTGCTGAGTTTGGGTAGAGTGTCAAAAAAGACTGTTCATAATTATTTATAAAGGTTTCTAAAACACTCTTCCCTTTTCAACTACATCCTCACGTATATGTATGCACGGCTGGATTTTCTTCGTTCTAACTTCAGCCAGAGGGACATATCACCAAAGACCAAGTGCAGAAGCAGGGAGACGCATTAACCCAGCTGCCCTCCACTCAGCCAGGGACTAAAGAGATTCACGAGGATGCAAAACGCTGCTACTTTCTCACTAAATTTTTACTGGGAAAACACAGTGATTTGATTTAAAACGTTACTTATGTTTACATGCAATGTGGTTACTGGCTTTTAAATGAACAGACACAAGTTTGTGAAGTTCTGCTTTAATGTCCACTATTATAAATATGAGCATATAAGCGGGATTTCTTCGGTGTCTTCAGCCGTGCCTGAGTGGCAAGAGGCTGTAAAACCGGAAGTCTGGGGAAGGCTTGCTTTAGTTGAGCAAAACTTGCCTTTAATTTCATTCCTATCACATCCAGGGATTAAGTTATTGGCTGTTAAATGTTACATTAACCTTATTTCACAGGATATACCAGTCACACACACACACACACACACACAATATCCAAGGGCCCAGGTTTTATTTTTAAAGATATCCAGGTGTAATAAAATTACAAACCCATTCACTCTCTCCTGTTTCACTGCTTCCGTCAAGACTCTGTAAATCGGGTTTTCTAGAAGCAGGACTACGGGGCCTTGGCAACGACACCCACGGGGTGCCCCAGCCCACGGACAACTGTCCTCCTTCCGTGCCCCAAACCAGAGAACCCCTCCTCTCGCAAAGAGCTTGCTGGCTCCCGGAGGGCAGGCCTCGGCTTGGACAGCAGCCTCGTGCGTACCCCCCTGCCCCACCCCCCGAGTCCTGCAGAGACCTGACCGCACACCTTGGCGCTGCCTTCCTATGCCCAAGGGCAGCCCAAGGACAAGCTGCAGACGGGATGTCCCCGGTGGAAGTGGACAGGGAAAGTCTGATGACTTTCAGGCCACAGGTCCAAGTCCTCACTGTGTGCAGGTTCTATCATGGATTTAAAAATGAAACTTCAAGGAGTTGAATACTGACTTCCGAAGCCTTGGAAAGCACGAAGAAACCCTGACAAAGAACACGATCTTGCAGCCCCAAAGGACAAGACTTTCCAAAGGGGAATCAGCTCAAGAGGAACAGGGTCAGTGTCTACACACCGTCGTCTCTGGCTTTCCGGCCGCTCCCGGGTGGAAGTTCTCCGTTTCAGTACCGGCCCCTCTGAGTCGCTCCCATTGCTCTACCTCCTCCAGGACAATTTCCAGCTGATTTTTTTTTCTGTTCAGATGCTGACCCATTAACTAGGAGGACGTCCGTCTGTAACTCCTGTCTGGGAGAAGACAGGACTTGACGCGTGTGAAGCTCCCACGGACTCCTCTGCCCCCGGGAACAGCACCGTCCTTGAAAGTTTCTACCTGGCGGCTCGCCCTGACGAGGCTACATCACTGTTCTTCGCCTCCACTCGGGCTTCCCTCCCATGAAGCCGCAGGCCAAGGTCTCAGAAATTTCTGTGTTGCCAAGTCCTGCAGCCGGTTTTCAGTTCTTCTCTCCCTTGGCACTCAGGGGCATGCCACGTAATTGGACACTGGGTCCCGTCTTGGTTTCTGCGACGTCATCTTCTTCCGCCTTTCCTGATGTCCCACCTCAGACGGTGTCACCGCCTCCACCCGACCGCAGGACATTAGCATCCCCCGCCTCTTACTGGGTCGCTCCTTCACAGCCACAGCTTCAAATGACACCAGGTTGATGATGATCGCCGAACTGATGGCCCCGGTTCTCAGTCTTCTCCTGAGTCCTATACTCGTACAGCTGGTGATCGACCCTGCAACGTACATGCCACGTGCGCTTCAGAGGTCACGAACCCCGAACTGAACACGCGCGTTTTCCACCTCCTTCCAGCTTCTGGACTCCAAGCCTTTCTGTCCTCGCGGCTCATTTTCCCCAGGGAAATCTTATTTTCACGAAAATGCAATTTAAAGCTTGGCCACTTGAGGGTGCATTTACTCTTCGTTATACTCTTCCTTTAAAAAAAAAAATAGGCAAGGTGCCTTTCAAAGAGACAATTCGACATTCTTGATTTTGACATGCTTAAATCTCCAGCTCCTAAGATGCACATCAACTAATTCCAATCCTGGGAACTGAAGATGCTAGTTCATCACCTAATCTCACTCGGTTTGCTTACTACAGTGGGGTGTCCGGTCCACTTTCTGGGGAGGAGATCACAGCCATGTCCATTTTAGGTTAACGACTCCCAGCCAGGGCAGCACGAGGATGACTCATTCCTGAGGCTCACTCCATCCGCTCAGATGCCTCAGATCACAACTGTCAGGGGTGTGGCATTAGCTTCTCAGTTTTTGAAAAGCTCCCCCAGGATTTCTAAGTCACTCTTGGATGAGGACAAGGGTCGATGCTTTGAAACAGCCTCACAAAAAGAAAAGAAAAACTCCATGCAATCCGAGCACCCACCACCCACCAGACCTGAACGCAGGTAAAAAGTGGTCATCGCATGAGGGTCCGCATTCTCGATGGATCTCGATCGCTTACGGCCTGCTCCAGCCCCGCGGGAAGGGACCAAGGAGACTGTCCTCACACTCACCGTGGGTGTCCGTCAGCACCGCTGCGCTCCCACTCCTCCCTAGAGCAGGGCACGCGGCCCCGGCGGCGCTGGCCGGACACCGGCCCACGCGAGGCAGCGGCGACACCTGCGGTCTCCATCAGGTCCTCCCAGCGCCACGGCGAGCTCACCTGTCCCTCCACGCACCGTCAGGAACCCGTTCTCCACCTGACCCCCTTCACTCCCAGTATCTGAGCAGCTTCTCTCTCCTGCTCTGAACCCCGACTAAAGACATGCAAAGCGCTTCACAGAGTTTCTGACATTTACAAATGGTCTCCAGGCTTTCTGACCCACTGATTCCACTCCTGGGTCGATAGCTGGAAAAAAAATCCAAAATACTAATTCGAAACAATATATGCACCCCTGCGTTCACTGTGGCGTGATTTACAATGGCCAAGATATGGAAGCAGGCTGCGTGCCCACCAGTCGGTGCGTGGCTAAAAGCGGTACGTTCATGTAATGGAATACTACATGGCCATGAAAAAGGGAAAAATCGTACTATTTGCGACAGTGTGGATGGACCTGGAGAGCACCATTTATGTTCAGTGAAATAAGTCAGCCAAAGAAAGATAAATACCCTATGACTTCATTTATAGGTAGAAGCTAAAGAACAATGTAAATAAACAAAATAGAACAGGCTCATAGGCACAGAGGACAGCCTGAGGGCTGCCAGAGGGGTGGGGGGCTGGGGGCTGGGTGAGAAGGGGACCGGATTGAGAAGCACAGACTGGTGGTTATGGAATCGTCACATGCACGGGAAACGCGGCACAGGAAGTAAAGTCAACAGTATTGTAATAAGTACGCACGGTGCCATGTGCTGGAAATATCAGGAGGACCGCTTTGTAAAGTCTGATTGTCTGACCACTATGCTGCTAATAAAAATAACATGGACTGTAAACTACAAGTGAAAAACATTAATAAATAAAAATTGCTTCAAAAATGTTAGCTGTTGCTATTGAGATTTGACCTTCAGTAGTCAGACCACACCCAGCCTGGGTTTTCTTGTCTGGAACACGGTACCGCTCTGCAGACAAAGTGAGGTCCTGTGTGGAGAGGGCTGAGCGCAGGGAGTAAGTGCTCAATAAACTTTACCTACTAGTTTTATTTATTAACCTTTCATTATTTTCATCAGTGCACACATTATTTTGAGATTAGCCTTTTGTGGAATCCACAAGACTCACAACACTGTGTGTACTAATGCTACAGAGGTCTGTGCCCAGGTCTCTCACTAGCATGCAGATTTCCTATTTAGTACTATGTCCCATGGAAAGTCAGCTTAAACGTAAAGATAATAATAACAGTTTCTCAAGAATTAGTCGCAGAATTTTTACCCGTGGAATTTTTCTTTGAACTTTGCTCTACATCCACTAGAGGGAAGACAAGTACAGCAGAAAATTCAACACCGGGAAAAGCAGCAAATTCTTGGTCCACTTTCCGAACATGGGTAGAAGTCTTATTTCTCAGAAATGTTGTCCTGTGGCAGCAGCCAATGAAGAGAGTAGAATAAAGATGCTTAATGGCCAAGAACACACATTTTGTTAGAACATCATGCATTTAAATCTATAGTTTCATAAAATGAATAAGCACCATTTTCCTCCATGTACCCAAATACATTTTCGAGCAAAGCCACTGAGCAACACATCATGGATTTTTTTTCTTTTTAAACCAGAAGAGAAGTAACAGTCTATTTGTCGTTAGAACAACAGCGGAAGTGCCCATTGGTATCAGAGTGCGAATATCGTGAGCCTGGAGTACAGACTCCGGGGGCCCCTTAGAAGGGGGCATTTTACCCAGTAAGTGCCTGGGGCTGATGCATTTTCCAAGATACTAGAAAAAAATACATGCGACTTGTTAGATAACTGACCCCTAACTCTGAAAAGAAAGCTGCTTTTCCAGCCACAAACTCACACACAGCCGCTAAGAAACCATGCCTGCAAAGCAACAAATCTCTGCTGGGATTTTACTGAACAGCAGCAACTATTTTTAAATATTGAATTGCACAATCCATGAATTCAGTATTATTTAGGTCTCATTTAATTCTTCCAATGATATTTTATATTTTTTTTTACAAAGTTCCTTCATATATTTAAAGTTAGCTATTGCTTTAAATAGTACTGGTCTCAAATTTTTATTTCTGACTATATTGCTGGTATATACAAATGCAACCATTTTTTTGTACACTAACTATAGCCAGCAAGCGTGCCAAATTCTCTTATCAGTCAACACTAATCACGTGCAAAATCTCTTCAGTTTTCCACATAGATGGTATTTTCTGCAAATAATGTCAAATTTTATTTTCTACTTTGCTGACATTATTTTTTTCTTTTTCTTACTCTATTGCTTGGGGCCCCCAGTATATTAGGATATAAAGTAGTGAGGTGAACGGAGAAACTTTTAGTCTTTCAGCATCACAGCCAACATTTGCTGAGGGTGTGGTGATTCTATTATTTTTTTAACTTAGCAACTTTGACTTCACTGATCCCTTTGATTATGTGTTTCTTTTATTCCATTAATTTTTTTTTCTGCCTTTGGCAATTTTCTGTCTAGCATTGAAAGGGAAGCTTAGTTGACTTTTTACACTTCTTTTTAAATATATACATATAGGACTTTTCGATATAAATTTTCAAGTAAGGCCCTGGCTGCTTTGGCTCAGTGGATTGAGCGTCGGCCCACGAGCCAAGTGTTGCAGGTTCGATTCCCAGTCAGGGCACATGACTAGGTTGCCCATCAGGTCCCCAGTTGGAGGCATGAGTGAGAGGCAACCACACAAAAAATAAATAAATAAATAAATTTTCAATTAAGTATGGAAAATGAGTTGGAAATAATCAATTTTAATTATTCAACCTGAAGTTCCCCGGCACCTTCATTCTGAAATTAAATTCTCAGGTAACTTTTATAACACTGTGTAGGTTAAAAACCGTCTTCTAAATCCCTGGACGTTGCTTTTCCTAGGTGTCGGTGTCTATTTTCTTACGTGCGCTTTGACATTCTGTCTCAAAACACACTCGATGTCCTGCTATGATCCTAGCTGAGGGTGCCCCACAGCTCGGCCATGCCTGCCCCCACCTGCCCCCCGCCTCTTACCTCACAGCCAACAGAACACTCGATCCACCTGCTGGTCAACTTCTGAAACCCCAAACCTGTCCTCACAATTGCGGGCGGGGGGTATGTTTTTCTTTTAGGGTTTTTGTTTTGTATTTCTCTGACCTGTTTTAAGGATGATCTGAATGTTTAAAAAAATAATAAGCTTGATATCCAGTTTCTGATCAATCCTCTTTGGTTACCAGGTTTATATTGTAAAGTGAACCATGATTTCAATTTGCAATGATGCCAGTGTTGCTTTAATTTTGTGGCTGCATGATTTGGACCCTGTTGAACGCTGAGATGCTTTTCTATTAATACAAACTTCCTGTCCATGGAGGTAAAACCGGATGAAGTAAACCGATGGCTTCTTACGAACCAGTGACATGACTTGGAGGGCGGCATTTTCCCAGCCCGGCTTTAGGCTGTCCACGTGTAACTTGGTTGGCTTCATGGCCCTAGCCTGGTGCCGGTCCTCATATCCCAGTCACAGTGGGAGCAGGATATGAGGGGGTGAATGAGTCAGCAGTGCACACCCACAGACACCTCCAGAAAAGGCATTCATCGGCTGTTTGGCTGCTGCTAATCATCCCAGCAGAGGGAAAGACGATGAATAAACGAGTCCTTTCATACACCCTCGTATGACCAACACCGTCCTGATAGGATGATGAAAGGGGGAAGCACTTGGCACCACTCCAAACGAGGAGAATTACCCATCCCGGGAAGTTTCTGGAGGCCACAATTTCTTGGGAACAACACAAATCTCTGGTCTCAGTACAATTTATCCAACTGTCTTTCTCCAAATCTCACTGTTACCAGAAAACCACATCACCGTTTCTCATCATTCTCGGGACCGACAAAAATTCTTATTCCATTATGGTCAGACATTTCCTGGGGAAAACTGGCCAGTCATACATTACTGGTAATGGTGTAAGTTCCCTGAGGCAAAACTACACCTGCCCAAGTTATACACATATAATAAATACGTATGGAATTATTTCATTACAAATTAACCTACGTTGTTTTATAAAGACTTAAAATTAAAAAAAAGAAATGTTACTTCTGGCCAAGACGGAGGCCTAGACAGACACGCTGTGTCTCCCTCCACAACTAAGAAGGAACACAACTACCTCAGAACTAGAGACAACCAGAAGTTCCAGAAAATCAAACTGCATGGAAGTCCAGCAAACAAAGATGTAAAGAAGAAACACTCACCCAGGCAGGTAGGAGGGGCGGAGACGATGCAGTGTGGTAGCGGCAGCAGAAGCCGGCTGGTGGAAAGCGCAGTCACACATTTTAAAAAGTCAGGAGGGACACCTGGGGAGCGCTCCCAACCCCAGACCAGACCACACAGCCCACGGTCCCAGCGCCGGGCAAAATCAGGCCTCGTTGCTTCTGACTGTGCAGACCAGTGGGGGTCGGGGCGGAGGCAGAAACTGGAACAAGTCCTGTGAGTATCAGATACATAGGAGTGGTTGTAAAAGCTTAGTGACCATCTAAATGTTACCAAAACGTTAATTTTCCTCCTCATTTTTAAGGTTTTGAAATCCTTGGTGACGTCCCGCACACACATCCGGACGACCCCAGCCCCGTAGCGCCACGTTCACTGTGTGCACACTTTCCCCTGGGTCCGTGGGGGGCGTATCTCCCAGAGGCGGGCACGTTGCTCTGTCTTCGGGCTCCTTAATCTCCGGCACCACGTGCCTCAGCACAGATGAGAAGATACAGGAATGTCCTGTTCCAGCCCTCTCTGTCCTGGTGCTTGTTGCTAGGGACACAGAAACACACCGGGCTGCTGCGCTTTCTCCCGTTTGTTTGATAACTAAATATGGGTGGTGTTTTCTATGGGGAAAATATTACCAAGACATTCTTTTAAACTACAGCCTGATTTTCAGTTGCTAAAGGATTGACTCAATCGCTTGCGAGCACAGATGATCTTCACAACTTGGCTTGTGACATGCCACAGGTGTCTGTCTAAACTGACTGCAGTTCTTCAGCGTGGTTTATGCCAAGAACAGCTACCTGCTCATTGCGCTGTCGTGAAGTATTAATCACATTTTATCAGGAACAATCCTTCCTGCTTTGACACGTCTGCATACTTAGCTGGGGTGGGGTGGATGTGGTCTTAGAAAATGTTAAGAAATACAACAGGACACAGATTTCAAAGACATAGACATTTTCAGAGTTTTCTCTTAATGTTATTTTGTATTGAGACTCCTCAGACAGGGAATGGGGGGTTCCCACTTTCAAAATTTGTGTGGAGTAAGTGATGCCAGCCACAGAAGACATGGCTTAGAACACCGCCGTTCCACTTGCCCTTGGAAGTGACCAAGAGGCAAAGTCGTTATAACGCAGAGGTGGAGGCAGACCACCTGAACTCTCTTCTGTGGGTAATTAGCTGTGTGAGTTCGGCAAGGTCTGGGCAATGCATTTTTGCCACCATGCCTCAGTTTCCAATTTGTAAAACAGAGATAAATTCACAAGGCTATTGTGTAAATCAAATTAACAAATTCATAGTGAAATTGTTTTATTAGCTGAAACCCTCCCTACAAGAGAAATGACCTACAGTGGCTTTCCTCCGAGAGGGAATGGAGTAGAAAGAGGAGGAATTGATCACAGATTCAAGGAAGAAGAAGCCACCCAAACCCTTATTTACTTCTTGGTGACCACACGAGGGCAGGCGTGATGAACCCCTTGGATTCCTGGCCTAGGAGCCCGTCGGCTGTCACTGCCATTTTCCCATAGACCTTCACCGCAGACAGACTTCACTGTAGGTAGCTGGGGACAGGAGAGCGAGAGACCCCCCATAAGGGACACAGGGCCTTCCCCAAGAGAAGAATCCCACTCAAGAGCCGGGGCAGGGCAAGAAGAGTCCTTCAGAGGCACTTCAGTCTCTCCACGGATACAGGCCATTGCGGCTGAAGGCTGACGGCGAGGCAGGATTCTGCAGAGAGACCTCCCAAAGGTCAGAAAGCGGGGAGGGAGAATGGGTGACAAGGACCATGAGCAGCTTAAAAAGCTGGCAGTCAGGCCTTGGAACAGAAAAAGCCGAGAGTCAGCTCGGCCATAAAGCATAAAGAGGACTCTGACAGCTTTCCAGAGCGCCGTTCCAAGTCCTACCGAAGACAAAGCCCCTGTCCTGCCTTCCAAGCAGCTGAAGCCAGTTGGTGATCTAAATCCGACCAAGTCTGCAGAAAGCAGGGATGGCTGAAATTAATCAAAGAGACGCGTCTGAGTCAGCCGCCCATGCTAGCTAGCACTTGCCTTTTTTGGGGGGTGTTAATAACGTTTACTTCAGTCTGTACCGTTCTTTTACTTACAGCCTCTGTCATCACATCAAGAATTAAGAGACCTCCAAACTGAGAAAAAGGTGATCTATGTTTAAGAGAATCATCAAGAGAAATAAACCCACCAAGGGCAGAGACGCTGGAATCATCACAGGGACTCCAAAACACTACAGGAAGTATCATAAACAGTCTAGTGGAAATGGTATTTATTCAGCATGTGAAAACAGATGATGACTTATAGCCAACAGATGGAAACTAAAAAACCAAATGGGAATGCTAGGGAAAATATGCACCGTGCTTATATAATATATATACTGTTAATATTCTACAGTATCAGAAACAGCTAGTTTATCCAGTGGGCCAATCTGAGCCTCTCTAATGGACAGGTAGGACTTAAGACACGAGGATTCCCATGGAAAGTTCGCAATTTCTCAGGGCAAGGCCTTAGGTGGGGAATTTTGTCGGAACAACGCAACAGGGGGCTGAGGAGGAAGAGGGCGCATTTCCCTCCGCAGCCCTGAGATTGCACCACAGGTACGTGTGTGAGTCCTGCCGGCTGAACGCTCACAGCTGCTGCCCACGGGAACACGGGGCCTCACTCGCTTGCAGTTTTCTGAGATGGTTCTGTTTGATTCAGAATGATAACTGCCCCCACCTGTTCCTGAGTCAACAATCAATGCACCTGTAGACGGAGGCCCTCCCCCAAAAGGATGAAGAACACAGGACTCACTACTTATAAAAAGCCCTTGTTCTGGGTTCATAGAGGCAATGGAACAGTAGCAGAGGGGTCCCTACTTCCGTGTAGCCAACAGGGGAACCCCTCAGGTTAGGCAGGCAGTATGAGATTACCCTTATGCATCCAGCTTCAATCTGGTGATCAATTTAGCCTGATCAGGTTCATTAAAGTCAATACGTAGATCCCATAGATAACTCTCACCTGCGTGAAAGTTATAATTAATCTCCTTATTATTTTAATATCAATTACAGTTCAAGATTAGCACATTATTTCTATCTGTATGCTACCATGTATCTCTAATGAGTTCACTGAAATGGATAGTTCCCAGTTGGAATATAAATTATTTACAGCCTAAGATTATGCTTGATTACTCTTCTGTGTCTCCCAGAAGACTTAAGACAGCCCAGATATATGTGTTTGGTAATTTGATTGATGAGTAATCAGTTGTTTTTATTGTTTGATTGTTTTTCCCAGAAAAAAGTTCCCTTCCCCTTCTCAGCATTACCCATCCTATATCCTTGGATAGATCCATCAGCTTGATCTCGGCCTTCTAGAAGAACTTAGTTCAATGAGAAAACTTTCCCTCAGGAGAACAGATGAGTATGTATTTAAAAATAATAAAAGAAGAGACATGTGGAGCAGGAGGAAGACGGGGAGATGATGGAGGACGAAGAAGAAGAAAATAAAAAGACGGCAAAGGAGAAGTAGAAAGAGAGGAAAGAGAGGAGAATAAGCAATGTAGAAAGTACACAAAATCAGAATTTGTTTAAAAAGACCGGTTTTATCCTGTAAATACGCAGGCACTCACTGTTATCTGCACGTCAGGGACCAGGCAAAGTCCTCTGCCTGCATCGTCTCATTAAATCTCCCCACAGACCTCCGGGCAGGCCCCGTTTCCTAGGCACAGGGGCCAGAGAAAGTCTGGAAAGAGCGAGGCACTTGTCCAGGGGCCAGAGCTGGGGCTTTGCCGTGCCCTGTCCTCCCTCAGGGCCCAGCTGTGAGCCCACGCTCTATTCTGAGTCCCCGATGGCGGAGGGACAGGAACACAGTGTCGACGGGGAAGCCATGTGACTGAACTTTAGGAACGCACGCTGCGCTGAGCGGGTTGGAACGGCCGCAATGGCGCTGACGGTTCCTGTCGGAGAACAGTGACAGTGACAGAAGGAGCAGAGGTTCCAAGTGGGACCAGGTTCTAGCCACCCTGCAGAGCTGGGAGGAAAGGCTCCCGTTGTCTTCAGGAGAGAAGGAGAACCTAAGATAAGCATGGGGAGAAAAAAGTGATTCTGAATCCTTCTGTCCCCTGGGCGGACAATGAGTCAGAGGCAGTAGCAATCTAACCCTCAGAAGAGCCAGAAGCAAACAATGATTCACACATGAGACCGTAAAATCTGGTAAAGTAGGAATTAAAAGGAAAGGATAAATCTCAGCAACATTTCTCAGAAAAAAATTTTTTTTTCGAAATCCGGCACAGAATTTGGTTCTGAGCTGTTGGCAAAAAATACAGAATTTAGAATTCAGACCACGTGTACAGTGGGGTGACTTGTGTGAATTTGGGCAAGTTATTCATCCACAAATGAAGTTGTATTAGATTACCTCCAACCGCTCTTCCTTCACTGCAGCACGATGCTTACAATGCATTCGTTTCTAAGCTTCAGCTTACACGTCAGGACCTTGAGTATCTGTTTCTTTAAAGGCGTTAAGATTAGATTTCATCCCCAGCCCACGGCCCCATGTTTGTAACACAGAAGATGCTCAGGCTTATTTCCTGAATTGAATGAAATCAAGAAACCATAAAAAGTAAAATAAAAGAGTGAAGTCTCGTCTCTGGCCTGCAGCTGATAAAGCCTAAGTGCCAAGAAGAGGATGCTCAGAGCGTGCTCCTGTTCTCCCACTGTCCTGCTCAACCTCTCCGCCAGGCCTCGGCCAGGGCGCCCCTGGGCCGGAGCATCAGCTCAGGTGGGGGCCGCTGGCTCTGCAGGGGTCGGGGCTGCCCGGACCTCCTGCACCAGGACCCTGGGGCTGGCCCGCGATTCTGTGTTCCAACCACCCTGCAGGTGACCCTTAGGAGCACAGGGGCTTGAGAAGAACCGCTCTCAAGCGATGCTGAAAATCAACTCCGTCATTTAGTTACTGCCCCGAATGTAATCCTAACATACGACCAGTCTTTGGTTAAGAGATTCTCTTAATCCAAACAATTTCTGCTCCTAAACAATTTCTAGATAACAGAACCGTGTGAGATACACAGGACAGGGCAAAAGCAGGTGGACAGTCATGATACACGAATAGAACTTATTCTTGTATTACCATTACTGACCGTACGCATATTATTTTCTAGATAAACAGCTGTAAACCTACTTTTGCCCCACCCTATGTGTATAGGTGCGTGTATGTGTGTGTGTGCGTGTGCGTGCGTGTGTGTTTTGAACACTCATCCCAGGCCCTCTTCTTCGCTGGAATTCACTTTACAGGCCTGGGTAGCAAAGCTGCCCGTTACGCCAGGCCCTTCGGAAACTCCCCAAATTCCTCTTAGTCTGAGACGGTCTCCAAGAAGCAGACGGCAGCAGCAGCCTGATTAGGAGGCCTGGCCCCTGACCTTCCCAAGCGAGCGGTTACACAGAGAGACTGGTCTGCTCGGTTGTTGGGCTTTTGAATAGAAAGACGGTCATTTATAAGGGCTTTGCTGTTCGGCTCTCCCTGCGTCCTGCACCCCGGTTCTGTTTGTCCTCGCTGTGACATCTCAGACGCGTGCCCTAATCCCTCTGAGCCCCGGTCACAGCTGGAACTTAGACAAGACACTGAGCGTGTTTAACACAAAGGA
Source organism: Furipterus horrens (assembly GCF_987537825.1). Taxonomy (NCBI): domain Eukaryota; kingdom Metazoa; phylum Chordata; class Mammalia; order Chiroptera; family Furipteridae; genus Furipterus; species Furipterus horrens. The sequence goes on along the minus strand of NW_028327185.1, from coordinate 3,816,661 downwards.
CCTTCTCGAAGAACTTCCATTCCCTTCGTCCAGCTCTGCTTTGTCCCGAGTGTTTATTTCCACGCCCCTTTCCTGAGCCCCAGAGCTGACACAGACAATAACCGCCCTCCGACATGGATTTGGGGAAGTGCGTAGCTCTAGGGTCTCTTCTGCTGCATGTCAGAGGCTCCACCCGAGAAACCACTTCCCGCAGCTGGAGTTGCCTCACTTCAGAAGCTGCAGAAGAATGATCACAGTTCCCAGATGGGGCACCTGCCAGCCCTGGAGGCGCTTTGCTTGCAAGACAGCAAGTATCTGCCCCTTCTGCGTGACAGCGCCGCCTGTCTCTCACCTGGGGCTTGAGCTAAAATCTTATCTTTTACAAAGTGAAGAACACCAATCCTCTCGGTCCTGCTTTCCTACTTTGTCAGCGTTCAGTTCTTTTGAACGAGGACAAGGGAGGAGACAGAGAGAACGCTTGAACAGCATTCATTCTAAACAGAAGGTATCCCTGCCTCTCTGGGGTCAGGACCACCATTCTTATCTGAACTTGAGGAGCCTGCCCTTTCTCCCTCTGTCTCAGGGAGGACAGGTGTGAATGGCAGAGACACAACGGCCCAGCACTGCCACAGCTGGGCATGTGGGAGGGTGAGTCTAAACTACCTGCTGCAACTCCATCTCCTTGGCACTGCTCCCATTGAACTTCCAGTCCTCACGTCCTCCCCTTGGTGTCTACCGCAGGCTTGTGAAGTGAAGAATTCTAGAAAACAGAGTAGAAGCATCAGTTCCGAAGCCTGCAACACCCATACCATGTGAGAGGTGCTCTTGTTTGAAGAGTAAGGTACTTTAGACCTTGAGTTCTGTTAACACACCCACTTTCCAAAAAGAGGAAGAGGCGTCTGTGTGCTCGCTTGGGTGGGCGCTGGAGAGCGGGGTGGCCATGGCTTTGCGTTGGTGAGGGGGCACCTGTGGCCTTAACAAGACGAGCTAGCTTCAGTCGAGGGTCCGGCTCCGTAAAATACAAAAATAAAAACCATATGCTCTTCTCCTTAGACATTCATGCACAAGCTGACAGGTAAAGTATTAATCTGATGCGATCTAATTTTAAATTATTTAAAGTCATAGGAAAAATGTCTGTTCTCCTGATACGTGTCCCCTCCAAATCTTAAGACCCCTTCCTGCGCCACAGCACAAGTCCCCACGCCTGTTTCCTGCGTCCACAGATGGGCGGACAGCCGGGCCCCGGGTGGGGCGAGGCCCTCGGCAGCGGGGGAAGAGCACGCCCCCAACGTCAACCCAACTGGGGCGATTTTCTCCCGTACTCGGCCCCTCCCTTCTCGTCTCACCCCAGCACCTGCCACCCATTCACGTTTATTCAGGGTCATGAAAGAGGAAAGTCTGCAGCTGTTTCTGAATATTTTACTCACTAAGAATTACCCCATTTTGGCTACATGCTTACCAGGGCAAAGCAAAATATATGTCCCACGATGCCAAAAATGGGCAAAAAGACAGGGCTGGGGCCAGTAGTATTTGAGTTCATTCTATCTGGGAGTAACTGGGGCTTGATCAATTTACGAGGGTTTTGTTTTGTTTGTTTCTGTTCTTCCTTTCTGTTTTCCTTCTCCAGGATTCCCGAAGATGCTCCTGGTTTCCAAGAACAAAAGTTTATTATTTCAATCTGTGTTAGCACCTTGGAGACCAAAGAGACTTGTTTTGGTGCCCTTTATGAGTACGTTTAGTAACCACTATGCAAAGATTTACATTCGATTTCTTTGTTATGGTGATTCCTGCTGATCCACTTAAGAGCTCCGTAGATTCCAGTCAGTCTGTGAAATAACTTGGCTGCTATAAGTTATGGGCCCAGCTCAATTCTTAAAACTTAAGGGGATCCATCTATAGATAGAGGCATTGATACTTACAGATACATCCATAAATAGATATATAAATACATGACTCCATAAAAGAAATAACTCATATTTTGTTATTAACTCTTTTAATCATTAAGTGTCTAAGGTTGTAAATTCACCCAAATACGCAAATGCAATAATTTTTTAAGACAGTCGAAAAGGAATTACGTCCTTGGTTTCCTGCCAGGCGCCTTATGTTTGTTGTACCCTTTGGAATTGCACATAATTCTAAATCTGACCTTGTAGGTCAGAGTTGATGTAAAGCTGTGTTACCACCGCCCAACTTCCTGTGGAAGAAAAGGGCTGCCTGCAAGCCCCCCCTACGTCTAGGATCAAAGAAACAAGGACACGCATTCTGCCTCCACCGTGTGCTCTTGACGGCCACGTCCTGGTTTATCATTTATAACCCGAGGGTGATAAAACTCCTGCACCAGGTGCTAGTGAAGATTTAAGGAGACCACGGAAACAGTCGCGGGGAGCAGCGAGGGCTTCTTCCTGCCCCCCCCCCCCCCGCACCCCGCCGGCTCTGTGCTGTCTGTCCCATTCTCTCCTGCTGTCGGGTAATCAACTCAAGAGTCAGAAAAGGGTAGAACTGAAGCAGCTGACGGGACCCCATGTAACAAATGAAGAGCATACGGTCCAAAGTGTTTACAGACAGAAACACAGCTAAGCCGCGGCAAATTTAGTACTGAACACATTCCAAACCCAGCGTCTTTTTTGTCATAGCTATTGTAGGCACATGGCTACATTAAAAATTCATCTGTCACGCATCCTCCATGACCCCTCCCGTCCTAAGTGTAACCAAGCACTCTTCACACCCGTGCAGAGCACCGTACCCGCTATGACCGGATCGTTCTAAGCCTCGAACATGCGTGTTGTGGCAGCCTGCACGCGTCCCCCAGGCGCCTCTGTCCCAGCTCAGACGACTACGGCGACGGCAGAAAGGCTGGCCCTCTGCGGCCAGACCGTTCCCAGGAACAGAGCCACGTCTCAGTCGTCATGTGAGCGTGTTCTATGGCTAAACACTCAGAAGCCCTAAGAAACCATCCCTGTGTGCCTTCGATAATAACGGATACAGTGGGAACCCCAGCACTCAGCAATCTAAGAGCAGCCATACAAGGTCTGCACTCAGTAAAGGGACGGAGGAGGGGGGCCATTCCTTCCCCACCCTTTCTCTTTCCATGCGCTCTGATTTTAAAAGGCCTAAAAGGAGCCTTACTGAGGCTGTTCTATCATGTTTCCCTTTGCTGTCTTTGGACTCCATGGCTCACAAGTGGTAGCTTAGCAAACACGTATGATTGATTCCTTGGTTGCGGGACGACAGGTAATTCTGCCCACTTCCCATGCATACTTCCTTGATCACTTTATTCAAATATTCACCCAATGAACATTCACTCTTTCAGGCCCCGTGCTGGGAACAATAGAGAAATGTTCGTTTTGTTTTGTTTCTGCCCTCAAAGACCTCCAAGGCTACAGTAGGACACGGGCAGACAACCCGATGGCTCTCTCTCATGGGATGTAGAAGTTATAATGGGGACGCCCCCTTTAAAGTGGCATTTTCTTGGCTTACCACCCTCCACACCTTACGTTGCCACAAAGAGCTCAGAAGCTTAAAAAAATGCAGCTGTCAGTGGTGATGAACACCGCGGGGCGACGCGGGGCATGGGAACGGATGCAGGTGGTTTTCACAAGGGCCGGGGCCGCGGGGGGCACGCACGCTGAGCAGGGGCTCTGCCCGGAACCCCCCTCGGCCGGGCGCGGATGTAAGCGAGCCTCGCATGGAAGTCTCTGCTTCCGGAATACAAACCCAGGCTAACCAGCGAAGCTCAGTATTACTCATCGCTGCGATCATTTGCTTTTCCTGATGCAACACAGAAAACCTTTACATGACACCGCCAAGGAACTTAGATAGGTCACCCACATTCATTTAGGACACGTTTCTGCCAACGAAGGAAGGAGATTCCACCTGACAAAGTGTGTAAGGACGTCTAAAGGTGCTGGGACTGAACAAACGGGCTCTCTCAGCATCTCACATCAAAGCTTACAAGCGGGTGACAGTTTTGAAGGAAATGATTCAGCAATTTTTGTTTACATGTGATCCCCATCCCCCTAAAAAATTATTCTAAATGAGATGATATTCTGGATACCCACTATTTACAGAGCACTGTTAGACACTGTAGAGATAAAACAGATGGATAAAATAAGCTGTATCATCGATGAATTTGCAGTCCAGTCGGGGGAGGAACTTTTAGGCATGTGAAGAAAAAGAAAAGAGAACTAGCCAACCAGGCAGCAGCAATGCATGGCCGGGTGACAGGCGACTCATCAGCAGGGCTCTCTATACGGTCAGATAACAGTAGCCACGAGTTAGGGCGGCCCAGACGTTGTGTGTGAGCCGAGCTTAGGAAAGAGCAGCCTCTGGGTGAAACAGGAGCGGGATGTGTAAGGAGAAACGGGGAGGGGAGCAAAGGCCTGGGGTGTGGGAAGCGGGGCGTTGGGGGGCAGGTTTGGGAGAAGGATGGGACTTATCGGGCTGGCTGGGCAGAGGCGCCCTGGGGGCACAGGCTGAACCCACAGTGGGGGTGCGGATCCTCTGGGTGCGGCTTCTCACGTACAAGTCACCCAAACGCTAAACCAAGACGGTCCGTGCAATGAGCTGTTCGGTTTCCGTTTTTAGGGGTGGCCGTCTTTGGCAGGAGCACGACCAAGGTCCACCTCGCCAGTTTTGGAAAAGGCGTCACTGGAGAACTGCGTGGCCTGGAAGTTCATTTTGACATATTACACAGATATTACAGCATCACATAGTTCGGTAGCCCAGGGAGGCGACGGGCTAGCCCATCTCTTCACCTGAATACAATCAGGGCCGACCACACTTTCTCTCTTGACTGTTCGGTTTAATGACGTCCATCTGACAGCCCCAGAAGGGCTGGCGTACGTGCAGTCAGGAACGAGCTGGGGTCACCCAAGGGCAAGGCCGAATTTCAGTGTCTGTCACCTTCTCTGACCTGGTTCTGAGCTTAGTAACCTGCCTCTGGGGTTATCTCGTCAGTTCTTATTTTTATCTGCCAAAAAAGCAGCAGGGAGACCATCTTTTGTGGACTCAATATTAAGTCACATGACTTTATCCTATAACCTTTTAGGACTAATATTTTTTTACATTGGACCGTCTAAGAGAAACAAAATCCATAAGTAATATGGCAGCATAATTTGAAGTATTGACTAGCAATCTTTAAAAAAAAACAAAACACTTTAGTCGATCAAAGACCCTAAAAGTCCCCGCACTCCCTCCCTCCTGCTCACACCAAACATTCTTCCAAAAAATGAAATTTACAAAACAAAACTCTAAACAGAAAGATTAATATAGGCTTTGCTAACATTATGTTTCATTAAACATTTTAATCGACTGTTCTTATTTGAGGCCATGGAAATGAACAGAAATGGTCCTGATCAGGAACGTCAGTCCTCTAACTGTCCCTCACAGACGACCTACAAAAGCCCTCTAAGCCTCAGGACCGGTCACGGTGTGCACAGCGAATGTTGTGATCAGCAAGGTGACCGAGGTCAGCGGTTCCGTCTGGATGATGCTGTCCTTGCACAGGACGCACTGGCGGTTTTGCCCACATACGCCCCGAAGATGCGTATGAGAAAATGCGCGGCACCCTGAAAGTAAGACTCCCCAGACGTCCTCGGGGAGACTCCATGAGAAGTCCCCCTTGGAGCATGCAAGCTCGAAGAAACACTAACACCCACCGACCTTGTCTTCTCACGCTGTCCTTCTTCTCCCTCCAAGGATTACACGCCCTCCACCTCATCCTGAGTATACAGGAGAGGGGAGTCTATTGCGCCCTACAAAGAGCCTCTCCACTGTCGCTGTCATCCGCAGGAGCACCACACTAAAGCCTCGTCAGAGCACCAAAGCAGTCACAACACACAGACAGCCCGGCGGGAGCAGGGCTGACTACCTTGCATACATCACCACCTGTACAGAAAAGCATGTGCTGGTGCCGGGGCGCGAACCTACGCAGACACTACCCCTGACCACGAGGGCGGCATCAAAGAGACTGTGTTTCAGGGTTTCCATCTGCACACTAAGAAGAATGACAGCGATCCCACACCAACCGAGAAACCAAATAAAATAACATAGACCAAAATAAACTGCAGATCAGTATGCACTTTAAAAGCCTTTGTTTTTTTTTTCAGAATCAATGTTTAAAAAAATTCTATGCACCAGAACATACAGATTTTTTTATTGATTTGAGAGAGAGAGGAAGGGAGAGAGAGAGAGAGAGAGAGAGAGAGAGAGAGAGAGAGATCCATCCATTGCCTCCTGTATGCGCCCTGACTGGGGACTGACCCTGTAACCCAGGTATGTGCCACCCTGGGGACCAAGCCAGCAACCCCCTGGGGAAGGGCACGACACCCAGCCAGGGCTCGGTTTCTAAGTGGACATTTCCTTTCCTGATCTGTTCAACGTTGCTCACACTCACAGGACGCTAGGGGGGCTGGGAGCCACGGACCGCGCGTTGGTAGTGCACCGGAGGCAGACAGACGACGTGAGCGCCGGCACGTAAGTGTGTACCCACGCAGGCCCGCGTGTGGGGTGTGCTGTGTGAGTGCGTGTTTACAAGAACTCCCCTGAGGCCGGCTGAGAGGGGCGGGCCCCCTTGAAGCGCTTGAAGAAGCTGGGCAGTTTCTGAGGAAGTGGCCCCTAAGCCAGCCTCCCAGAGACAGGAAAGGGTGAATCAAGCCGGTGGGGGCGGGGGCGCTGTGCTCACAGCCTGGCCGGGTGACTGTGCACCAGGGACACGTGGCCCTTCACGGGGAACAGGCAGGGTCCCACCGCGGGCCGCCTGGGACAGACGGGGGCGCCGCCCTCTCCGTCCTCCCTGCTCTGCCCTCGCCCCGTTCCTCGGGCACCGGTCAGCCCTCGGGACCAGTTTTCCGGGCTCTTGCTAGTGAGTCTAGCATTTTTGTTCCGAGTGTCGCCACGTTCCCCAGAGATAACTGGTTAGAGACAGAAGCCTGTCCTGGGGTGCTGCCCTGCAGTCCGTCCCCTACGGAGTCTGGGGGCGCTCTGGAAGGCACGCCTGTCACCATCGCTTCCAGTGGCTTTGGGGGCAGCAGCCATGACCACTGCTGGACGAGGCACTAAGTGGGGGTGAGGGTGAGGGTATGAGTGTCGGCACTGGTGCTGGTGCCGGTGCTGGTGGTGGTAATGGTGCCCGTGCTGGTGGTGGTGCCAGTGCCGGTGCCGGTGGTGCTGGTGCCAGTGCTGGTACTGGTGCCGGTGCCCGTGCCCGTGCCGGTGCTGGCATCGGTATTAGCACCGGCATCGGGGTCGTCTGCGGCACCACAGCAGGCAGTCGCGTTCGCGGCCCTCACGTCTCAGTGCTAGCGCAGCTTACATCAGTCGTAGCTAAACACCAACCAGTTCGTTTTGTAATATTAACTAATAAAATATTATCAATAAATCTTAAGGCACTACAGTCAAAGAGATTAAGACACCAAGTAAATTTAAAAAAAAAACCCACAAGAAGGAAAAGCAAGTGATCAGCAGTCACACATGTGGTAGTCAGCTTGTGATCACAAAACCATGACAGGAAAAAATCAGGTCCCCATCACTTGATTCACCTCCACACGACCCACCCACACAGTTTCCCCAGAACACAGACAGCCTGTGGGGCACCTACGGCCTCTCCTCTAGAGTTTTCAGAAGGCAGCATGAGGCCTGCGCACCAACCCTCTCAGCAAACAGGTCCAAGCAGAAGCATCTCGGGGGACGCACTGAATGACCACACAGCGGCTTCCGGCTTCCTCACACTCCTTAAAGAAGGGTGTCCGTAAATATCAAGCTAAGTGCCCTTGTAGATTCCAGGAACTACAAGACTCTCACCGTGAGTCACCTTCACAAGAGCTCTGTGCCATCTGCTGGTGGCCCAGGATCAGGAAAGTCATCGGGAAAGCAAGATGCTCAGCTCTCGTGACAAAATACTGGGCATTTCTCACAGGCAATCCCCCTCTCTTGGGCAGCTTCAAGTGCAAATAAAAACTAGGCACATTTACGGAGACGCACACAAACGCATGAACCACTCATGCACGCTTCTTTTTTATCTGCTCTCTCATTTTCATGGTTTAGGAAAGGACAGTGAGACTCATATAAGTGAAAATTCAATCATGGAAAAGCCGGTCGTTAAGTAACATCAAGTACTTCCTCCCTTTTTCTTAAAACGTTTGTTCATGTTCCACGTGCTGAGTGACCGCAAAGCCGGCACGGGCCCTGGGGGCCAATACCGAGGAGCTGCGACGGCCCCTGCGAAATCTTGAGCTGAAAACAACTATTAGAAAATAACGTTTATAGTAGAGATGTCAAACGATGTGGCTATGGAACACGCCCTCCAATCCCAGGGGGAAACACAGACAAGATAAGAACGAAGTTCCGTAGGTGAGTAGCAGAAAACTGCTCTGCTGGCTGCCTGCACGGGGTGGGCCAAGGTGGGTCACCGTTGCACCGTGACATTCTTTTGAGTTAACAGAGCCATTGCAATAATCATAACCTGCATGCCCTTTTCCATATGAACAACTGTAAACCTACTTCTGCCCATCCCCGTATTCTAAAATAGCCTCTTGTCTTCTGTGTAACCTAGAAATAATTCTCTCACTTTGTTCTGATCCACTTTCTCTCAGTGGCCTCATATAAGATCTATAACTCTTCCCCTTTACTTAACAAAGACTGGAACTATATATATATCCAAAATATATTCACCGATTTATTAAATGAATGTTGATTGGGCACCTTCTTGTGGCAAGCACTGTTCTAGGCACCAGGGAGAGAGTCGTGCACAAAAAGACAACAATGCCTGCTCACGTGGGAGCTGTATTCTAGAGTGCAGAGACAGGAACCAGTGAACACACAGAATGTCAGACACGTATAATTGCTGTGAGTGGGACTAAACCAGGGAAGGAGGATCATGCTTGCAGTTTGGAAGGGTGGCAACCAGGGAAGCTTCCTGATAAGCAGAGAGGAGGACAAACCTAGAAGGAAGGAGGGAGCAAGTCATCAAGATAGTCAAGACATCATCTCCTCAGGGAAGGAAAGGACTCATGCAAAGGGCACACGCCTGCATGGTCAAGGGAAAGCTGTGGGCAGAAGGCAGTACCCAAGGAGATGAAGGGACAGATTACAGAAGGTCAGACTGCTCAGAGCCCTGTCGGGCATTGTGACTTTGGCTTTGCTCTGAATAAAGTTTAGAGCCAATGGAGTGTTTTGAGCGGATAAGTGATACTCTATTCTTTTTAAGGTCACTCTGGCTGGTATGTGGGGAACAGACTAAAGGTGCGGGATGAGCTGGAGGGTCTTCGAAAAGAAAGACTAGCTAAGAGGTTACTGCTAGAAACCAAGCAAAGGATGATGATGCCTTCGATCCGGCCACTGGCAGGAGTGATAAGAAAAACTCAGACTCTGAATAGTTTGAAGACCAAGCTAACAGGATGTAGTACAGACTAGAAGTGAGAGGCATCAAGATTGAGTCTAAAGATTATAGCCTGAGCACCTAGAAAAATAGCGGTGTTGTGCTGATCAGAAAGAATTTTGCAAAAGCCACTAAGAGTGATGGGAAATACGGGCATCCTAATTTTGAGAGACCCATTAAACATTCAAATTAAAGGGAAGATACGTTTTCAACATATGGATGGTATTAAAACCACAAGAATGAATGAGATCATTCAGGAATTCAATAGGAACAGGAGAGAGATTTGACAGCAGAGCTTTGGGCCAGTCCAGAGTTAAGGCAGGAAATGAAGAGGAACCAATCCTGAAAAATGAAAAGAAATAGCCATTGAAGTCAATGGAAAACCAGACTTGTCCTGGAAGACTAGGGAGAAAAGATTTCAAGGAGGAAGTAATAATCAAGTCTATTGGATTTCACTCCTAGTCCAGGTAAGAGGAGCATGAGCAGACATCTTGGTTTTCAGGCCTGAAGATCTTAGTGATGTGGACAAGGGCCGTTTCTGTAAATACTGAAAGCAAAGCTTCCTCAGGATAGAATGGGAACAGAGGAACTGAAGACAGCATTGGGGAAGAGGGAGGAATAATGAGGTCAAGAGATCTAATTTTTGAATGGGGAAACATGGGAAACACTTAGGACTCAATCCATATTTACATGCTGATTAGAAAGATCATACTAGCAGGGGAGTCCCAGAGACAAGCGGGCTGTTGAAACAATATCCTTCCGGAAAGACAGGAGTTGGCTCCGGGTGTCAACGTGGACCATTCCTCCATGTTGACATTCACAGGAGAGAAATAGTCTGTGGACACCGAGGCCGGAGGCTGGGTACATCCAACCGTGGGGATTTGCAGAATTTCTCCTCTAATTGCCTCTATTTTCTCAGTAAAGTTGGAAACGAGATCATCACCTGACAGTACAGGGTCAAAGCACACACCTTGTAACATAATTCAAAGGGGGGAAAAATGATGTCCAGAGAGAGGGCAGAGCCCTGCTGGTGGCCTGCAGTCTGTGCGCAGACACATCTGCACAGGAGCTCTGACAGGACAAGAGGGACCACATGCCAGGAGTCCCGGTCTGCAGCCCAGCCAGTGAGGGGCGGGGACGGCGGGGACTGAGGGCTGCCCTGGGAAGAAGCGAAACTCGGCGGAGCTGAGTCAGGTCTGGTGGCCCACTTCTGCCTCCAGTTCTGTCCAGACTCGGCCACTGCCACCAACAAGTTTCAGTTTTACAAATAAAAACGTTCTTGGTGTACTTAACCTTGGTTATGGGGGGGAGGGAATGTTAGGAATGGAGGGGTATGCATTTGGTTTGTTTCTGATGAAGAATCTCAGTTTACTGGGATTTTGTATTTCTGTTGCAAAGTCATCGGTGTCTTCTGCACAAAATACTTCCTATTTGAAAATCAGCCTAAAGAGCGCTCTGTTTATATAAACTGGAATTTCATCAAATTTTAGTGGAAGTCGTAGGGTCCTGACACTTTTGAACTGGAGTGAAACAAGCAGCGTACGGACAGAGCACAGGCGTCTGCTGTGAACAAGGCGAGTGACACTCTGTGATGAAAGCCGCGTGCCGCTCATCTTCTCGCATTCCCTACAATTACCCACAGAGGCTGTATCTTGGACTCTAATATCAACCTTCAATGCTCATTCATTCATGCAACAAATATTTAAATGCCTCCTGTGTATCAGCACATAGTATACGGCGGTGAAAATGCAGATAAAGATCCTTGCCTTCGTGAAGCCAAGAGGGAGCAATACAGATGATACACAACTAGCATAACAAATAAGAAAAAAGGTAACAGGGAAGGAGGCCGTAAGCAGATGGAAAAAAGTGCACCACAGTGAGAAGCACCACGGGGAGCCAGTGCGCAACATGAAGGGCGCGGTCAGAGTGCGTCTCGTGGGAAGATGACCACGAAGGAGGTGCGGGTGTAAGTCCTGCGGTCTCGTGGGAAGATGACCACGAAGGAGGTGCGGGTGTAAGTCCTGCGACTCCCTGGGGAAGAGGAGGCCGGGCAGAGGCTGGGGGGGGGGTGGGGGTGCGGCGTGGGAGGAGCGTGCCTCAGGTGCTGAGGGCCGTGGGAGGGTCAGCTAGAGGGGTGGGGGTGAGGACAAGAATAGCCGGGGACCAGGCCAGTTCCATAACTTGTGGGGCCCGGTACAACGTAACATCGTGGGGCTCCTTGCCCAAAGTCACTGAGGATGTTTAAGACAAGCAGAGCAGAGCCTTTTCCCATGCACCTCTGAGCACAGGGCCCTGTGTGACTGCACGGGTCACACTCCGTGAAGCTGGCTTTGGCAGGACGTGCAGGCAGGTCAAATGGGCCAGAGAGGGAGGGAACATATTTTGAAGGGCCTTCTAGGTCCTCATAAGGATGTTGACTTTTGCTCTGTAAGAAAGGGCACATCACTGGAGGGTGTTAAGCAACCCAACTTGCAGCATCTGTGTAGAGATTCAGCTCGGGACCCAAAGGAGACCAGTAGAGACCATTGCAGTAATCCAGGTGGGAGATGATGGCGGCCTGGTCCAAAATACGTAGTGTGTGGGGAGAGTCGCGAGAACTTCCACGCTGGACACCTCTTGAAGAGGAAACCCACAAGATCAGTCAGGGGGTTCACGTAGGGAGAAAGGGAAATTTCAAGAGGCATGAAGAGTGACTCCAAGGTCTGGGGCCTGAGGAACAGGAAGGGGTGTGTTACCATGAACTTAGATGAGGAAGCGTGGGAGAGAGACAGACAGGGTAGGGGTGGAGGGATCAGGAGTTCAGTCCTCACCACGGAGGCTGAGATTCCTCTCAGACACTCAGCAGTGGGGACCTGGGTGTGGCAGTTAGGACAGGCGTCAGGCCGGAGGCGCCAACAGAACAGTCATCAGAAGAGCCTTCATGCTTCAGCAGGACTGAAAGTCAGGATCCAGAGTCTCCAAAGGTTCTAGACTGACCGAGATTCATCCTTGATTAGTTGCCATATTAGTCTTGGCTAATGGTATCCGTACTGTTATAGTTACTTTTTACTCCACTTCTCTTTGATTAAAAAGTCTTTTTTTCCTTCCTCATTTAACAGCATGCCTTGGCTGAAACTGAACACCAAGGAGTCTAGAATGTGACCAAGAAGTTGGGGAAAACTTTCTAAACATCACAATTAGTTTTCTATTCCAGCAGTAGATGTTTATATTTGATTTCGGAGCAGACTATTTGTTTTTCTGAAACCTCAAGAATGGCCTTCTGTTGCATATCTGTAATAAAACATTCATCTATGACATCAAATTATGTCCTCATTAATCTCAACACACGTAATAAATATCCTGGTTTAGAAACGTTGCATATTGCTCTTGTGTGTTGATGGGAAAGAAGCATCGTCCAGGGATGGAAAGGACTAGCAATGAACCGTCGTCTGGGCTTTTGCTTGTACCTGGTGACACAGTCGGGGTTTTGTCAGCTCAGGAGTAGCTCATGGGGAACCTGGAACAGATGGGGCTCCTTGACAAAGACTAATTATGCGTCCACGCCCAAGCAGTGCTGAGCGAGGGCCTGGTGTCAAAAGGAGACAAGAAATTGGACCGAGGCCTAACCTTGAGTCAGTTCAGAACCAAATCCACTGCTTCAGCATAATCCTCTGGGAGACGATTTGATATTCCATCAGCACAGCAAGAGGGGGTCAGGGCGACGGTAATTCAGCCCACTGTTCATTGGCACGTGACACCACTGTTACCCCAGCTTGGCAAAAGTGCACGAACATGTATTTGCTAACTCCAAATACGGACGGAGGTGGTGCGCGCTCATGAGCTGGTTTCTTTGAAGTTAAGTTTCCCTCCAGCATGAGCCGCCACGCCACGGCTCCTAAGGGAGTGGCGTGCGTCCACAGCCCTTCCGGTTTTCTGCCAGGGCTTCTCTGCCCTGCCTGCTGACGCAGTGGGAGGGACGTGCAGCGCAAGAGTTTCCAAGGTGTCCGGTGCTTCCCGTGAGCGGAAACGCAGTGGCGTGGCCCACGCTCACTCTACTCCCGACTCCGACAGGACAACCCGGAGGTGTCACTGCATAATAACTCAGTACCACAGGGGCAGCAATAAGGTCTGCAGTGCTTGTCACTTGGCTGTGAAGTAGAACTGTTTGCCCCTGTAAGTTTGCATACAACGTACTCTCAGGGCTGGCCTCGAGTTGGGGGTGTATGAAAGGCTGAGGAAAGGGGACACGCGTCTCCTTCCCATGTCTTTAAAGACATGACTGTGTCCTGTAGTTTCAAACTGGGTATAACACGACCCGTGGTCCTATCTGCTTGATGACAGAAGTCTGAAAACATATGGAGAAATTTAGTTTTGTGATCTAAAATGAATGCTCAGCATCCGGCGTTCTGGTGCTTCATATAAAATGGGGTGTGCGCACCCTGCTGCTATGGGCTTAGGGCTGGACACTTCTTTGTGGGGGGCCGTCCTGTACACTGTGGCCTGCGGTCCATCACCCCTGGCCTCTAACCGCTCCTCCTCAGTCGCGACGACCAAAAACATCTCCTGAACTTCTTAACGCCCCCGGTGGCAAACAGCCCTCGCTGTGAACCACTGATATAGAACCTATTACGTGACAGACACCGAGAGAGGATTAAATTCATTTTCATAATATATTCTGTGAGTCTTTTATTTTGGGGAAACCACTTTGTCATCAGGCAAGGGAAGATAACAAAGCTTCGCAGGAAGGATAAGGCAAACCATCACCTCTCCCCAGATAATTCAGGGACACCGCGTACTCCCTGTGCTCTGATGAGGGCACAGACAACCAGCTGTCTCTGTGTCAGAGTCCTGCTGCCAGAGGTGACGCCGTGACTAATCCACTTCCTTCTTCAGAAATTCAAGGGCCCAGCAACAGCAAGTATCAGGCAACTTCTGTGCCCTCAGTAGCATCTGTCCCACTTAGCCGGGCAACAGAAGACCACAGAACCTTACCCTAGAACTCTGTTTTGTTTGTTTGTTTAATTAATTCTTATTGTTTTTTTTTTTTTTTTTTTGAGAGAAAGAGGGAGGAAGGGAGAGAGAGACAGACAGACAGAAACAGAGACAGAGAAACATCTATTTGTTATTCCACCTCTTTTTATTCACTCATGGGTTGATTTTTGTACGTGCCCTGACCCGCAAGTCTGGTGTGTAGGGACAGCACTCTAACTGACTGAGCTACCCAGCCACGGCCGCTCTTGGTTTCTAACCTGTTCACTGACCATGGCTGCACTTTGAGCACACTTCACCACTGATAGCTTTTAACAGAGTTACTTTTCCAGCTAGGCATTTAAAAAGTTTTATGCTAATTGCTTAGATTTCCCTTTTATGGGAGTGGGGGGAATGGTTAGTAACTTCTGGCTGGATCCTAAGTTTGTTCTGTTTTTTAATTTGCCCCTTACATCCCCATTTCTTATTCTGTGCTTGAAGCAAAGCTAGCGCCGTACAGCGCAGAGAGCGTTGCTTATGAGAAATATAATGAAAATCTCTGAGGCAAAGTCTGTTTTCCAGACTAGATGAGCAAGCCGCTTATTCCAAACATGTGACGCACGGTGATACCAATAATGTCAGAGAACCTGGTTCGTTTGCACAGTTCCTGGTGTTTGCTCTTGCTTGTAAGTGAGCTTGGATCCTGTTTGGCTGACTTTCTCTCACTGAATATCAATGGCCTCAGAAGAGGACAGGGAACCGGGCAGCTAGATGTCTGCAAACCATTCGGAGCCAACGTTTCATTCAACAGAGATTTTTAAGCTCCCCCTCCGTATTATCCTTCTTCCTAGCCCTGCTACGCTTTCTCGTATTCCAGACAAGAACATCCAGGTGGCGGCGTGGCTTTAAAAAGAAACTGATGTAAACAGGGGACAAAATATGTTTCCTGTCTTCCCATGTTGTTTTGATGAAGAGCTGGAAGACACGAGGGACCGAGGTCTCTCTCTGCTTGCGGGCAGGGTCGGGGAGAAGACAGGGAGGCGTCGGGGAGCGGATTTGTACTCCTGCCAGTGAGACGTAACCAGATATTGAGGTGAATGGGTTTCTCTGCATGCTGCAGAGTAAAACAACACTCTTCTGAGAGTTTGCAACTTTTGCATTTGGATTTCTCGGTGCAGGCTGAAGGCCTCGTGAGAAACGTTGTCCCTTTTAGTTAAAACATATGCATAAAGCGTTCACTAGCCGTCTGAACATGAGGACCAAAAAGGAAAGAAAACAAAGGAAGCCGCAGAGCCCCAGCTGCACCGAGTTCCCGTTCCCTCGGGCGCTGTGACGCAGGGCGGGGTATTTTGAATTCACATTTGAAAAACGTTCATTCAGAGAGGAAACGGGCCAGCGCAGCAGCAGACACCCACCGGCATTCACGGAACTGTTATTCGAAGAGAGTTTCTCTTTTAAATGAACTTCCTTAGCAATTCCAGGGGATGAACAGGCATCATACGACGGGCAACTTCTGATTTCGAATGTGAACGAAGCTTCACACAGCTCTCGGGATCCGAAAATGAATCCAACGTCAGCACCTCAGTAGCTGAGCATCTGGGGTCTCACGGCTGCAAACAGGGGTGTTGGGAGAGGCGGCCTTTGCTCTGGGTGACCCCCCAAGGCTGGAGTGGGGTCCCCTTGTTTGCCTCCAACCACCCCTCGGGGGGAGAGTTAAAGCAGCGCTGCTTGCAATACCCGTATTACCGCCGAGATCCCTGAGGCCATCGGGTTCTCTGTTCGGCCTTCGCTGGCAGGCAGGTGCACCCCCGGTTAGAGTCCCCAGGACTCTTCATGGCCTAAACGTCCTTCGAAGTCTCCCTGCCTCTACCTAGGATCTAACTCATGGCAATCAAGGCTCACCCATTTGTTACAGCTGCGCCGTTCTTGTAAACCAGAAGCTTACATTTCAGAGACGTGAGCGAGATTTCTGGCTGCCAGGGTTTCACGGCGCTGACTGCTGAGTGTCACCTACTCCTGCTCTGCTCCTAATATTTAGACAGTCCCATGGCAACCCGAAAAACACAGCTGCCGGAGGCCTGCATTCCTCCGGCCCTGGACGGAGGGTTGGAGGGATTCCTGCGGCTCAGGAATCACAGAGCGCGGCAGGGTACCTGAAATGCTCCCTTTATGGCAGGAGGTGCAGGGGCCTGGGGCAGAGATGTCCTCGGAGTCTGCATTCAGAGCTCACGGCAATTTCTAGAAACAGCCCATTCGAGCTTGTACTTTCCTGGCTTTATTTACGAGGCATAAGAAAGCCTCTTCGTCAGTTCTGAAGTAGGCTGATAAAATTTGTCTGCTTTATAGTCCGTCTATGGGTTGTTTTTTTTTGGGGGGGGGGGGGTTTCTTTCCAGAGTAGAAAACTAGATGATCACCTTTTTCCCATCTAAAACGTTTCACACGAAAATATCAGTGGATGTTACGAAGATGCCGATCCCTCCACAGAATCTTGCCCTCTTCCCATACACGTCTTCGGATTCGAAAGTTAGTGTCTCATTTTGGTTTGCTTTTGAACCAGGCACCAAAAACTTACTTTTTTATACTGTCCATTCGCATTAAAGCAGGTTTCCTACAGCGTCCGTCACAGAGGTTTTGTTTTATTTACTTCCTCAGTTTGTCCACAAGGAGCGTGTCTGCGTGGTCAGGGTCTCTCGCGACCTTGTGGCTACGTTGTTTGCCGGGGCTACTGTCCCCGCTTTCCACACTGTTGGTTCTGTCACTTCACATTCGAGGGGTTCTCCCTCCCTCTCCTTTCCTTCCTGGCTGTAATGCCTCCGTGCCATTGGCCAGGAGGTCTCGTGGGCATGGCGTCCCCCTGGGTGAAGCTAACACTGCTTAGCCTCTGCCTGGTTTCCTCGGAAAGCGGGGCCATTGGCGGAAACAGCAGCCATGTCTCACTGACCGGGAAGGTCTTGGATCAGGTCCGGGGGTCAGCCTGAGACACAGGGACCCCTCCAAGTCCTGGGCTTCATCGCCGTCAGCAGGTTAGAGACAGTCCAGATGAGATGCAACATTTGGTTCTAGCATCTTCCAAGACACTGGTCTCAGGCTTCAGTGTGCACACCAATCCCTCGGGCATCTTGTTAAGATACAGAGTGAACCCCCCAGGTCATGGAGGACTTAAAGGAATGATGACAGCCTCTCTTGTCACTGTTAGCTGGCCTCATCTCCACCTCATCCTTTCCTCCACCAACCTGACAAGATAACTCACTGTATCTTCCATCTGTATTTCATTCCAAACACCTTCCTCTTGGTTTGTTCCTCTCTATTGTCACAGGGGCTACTTACCTCCAGGTCATGTCCCCTCGCGTGGGATTACTCGGCTACCTTTCATGTACGTCCTGTAGCATTTTATAGAACACACAGTATTGTATATTGTCATCACACCGGACCCTCAAAACAGCCCGTGTGGTGGACAAAGCAAACACGGCCCCGACTTCACAACTTAGGAAACTGGCTTGTGAGGAACAGATGACCTTCTCACGGTCGGGAAGCTGCAGGGGGCAGAGCTGAACTCTGCATCTGAATCCCAGTTCCTCAAACTTAACTGTCTTCCTGAGGCCATATAATAGCAGCACCATGAAACCCACCAAAGATATCAACGTGCCTTAAAGACGTGGAATAATCAGAACTGGAAGGGGCCTTGCCGGTTATGGAACCCAGCAGCCCTCGCTTCCCAGCTCCGGAGAAGCGCGCTCTGTGTGACATGTCTCACGCGACAGAACTAGTTAGAGGCCCCATCGGCCCTTGGAGCTACTGACGCCCAGGAGCAGCACGTCCTGCCCCACTTCCCCGTCTTCCTCCCTGAGATGCCACCACTGGCGTTTCCAGCTTTCAGTGAATTGTTCCAGAAACACGTGAGGCGCTAATCCCTGCCGGTCTCCAAGAACCAGCTGAGGCAGGTTCTAGGTCCCACTCTCCACTAATGTCACCTCTGGACAGTGGGTCCCATCGCTCGCAAGCCCGGAGCAACGCACCTGCAGTCCTTCCAAAGGGCAGCGCCCGCTGACGCCCGGGGACCGGCCCTCCCCAAGTGCTCAGGGCACCCACAGCTTCCACACGCAGTTCTACTCCCCACAGTCCCCCGAGGAGGGCGTCTGACCTGTCATGCCACCTGGTCCCAAATCACCCAGATGCCCCTGCACCCCCCGGCCTGCTCACGGGGCAGGACAGCTGAGATAGGAAAAGCTGTTTCTCTTCCCTAAAACACTCCCACACATTGAACCACGTAGAAAATTCCTACTCAAGCCTTCCCTTCTCAGCTAAACACCGCTTCTCCCGTGAAGCCCCTGCTGATGTCTCCAGGGTCCCCGGAGCTTCCTGTACGTCCTTCAGATCGCGTCTGCACACCTGTTCCCACACTCAGAAGCCCGCCTCGCAGACACATGCACCCCCTTTCCTCAGGACTGAGCACAGGGCTGCAAACCAGAACCACAGCGGGCAGCCCACAGCGACCCAGGCAGTCTGCGTCTTTCCAGCTGGGTGAACGCAGAGTCAGAAGTGCAGAGAGGACGTCTTCTTCGGGGGAGCGGGTCTTGGGTGTCGTGGCGTGGACGTCGTTCTTATAGCAACTACTTACAAAGCCAGGCTGGAGAGAGACCAAGTGAGGCTCTGCTTAGACATCGTTGTTCTCTCCGAAACCAAAGCCTCCCCCCGGAGAGAAGGCCTTGTTTCTGGAACTTTTAACGCTAGAGCCACGACCTTTACATCAGGCCTGCACTGCACAACGTCTGTTTCTGTAGCTCACCAGACTTTCCGAAACCCCCCCGCAGAGGGGGCCCTCCGCCTCCTCCCTACCTGGGACGCCCTTTCCACAGACGGCACTGGGGACACGCTCAGCTCCCATCTCAAGGGACCGACTCTTATGTTTCCAAGGCCCTCTGGGCACAGTTCTCGTCCAGACGGTGAGCTGTGGGACAGGGACTCTGTCTGTCTCCCCAAGACTGGCCACTACGGAAAAACATGTAAATTGACCCAAGCGTGTCTGGGTCGGAGGATCTGGGAGCGCAGCTAAGCCAAGGCTGTCTCCTTATGCCTCCTGCAGACGGGGCAGCGGGCGCCCGGCACCTCTCACAGCTTCATGGGTGTCCGGGTGTCGAGTCAACACCTGGCACGTGGCTGAGGGGACCCACTTTCGAGGGCCCTGAGGGCCCGCAAGCGGCCACACAGGCAGCAGTGACACTTCTTGGTTCCGCATCCGCACACCCACCTCCCAGCTCTGGGACCTGCTCAGGGACCTGCTCCAGGACTCAGGAACCTCAGAGGCAGCTGCTCTCCGGGGGTGGGGGTGGGGGGGACAGGTCAATGGGGGGGTCAGTCCGGGAGGCCCAACCGCGAATTCGCTCTCTGATCATCTCTAACAGTTGTGTAAACACTGAGTTTCCTGTATGACAACCCGCGGCTTCAAACACCCAGAGTGGCAGTTCCCGTTTGCTCGCGCGCGTGGTGCCGTCAGGAACGCGGGGCGGGGGTGGGGGAGAGACGGAGGCCTGGGAGCTCCTGTCTGGGAGAGTTCAGGGTGGCTGGCGACCGGCCCTGGCCGCCCTCTCTGAGACCATTGACTAAGAAGGGTTCACAACTGAGAATGCGGCTCCAACCCTCTGGGATGAATCTGTGGCTCCTACAACCCAGGGGTGTCCTTCTCAAGGATGCGCAAGCCATTTCTCCAAAACGTGGGGGGACAGAGGACAGAGTCCTGCGTCCCAGAGTGGCCGCGCGGGGCCTCCCCCTTCACACAGGCCCGCCTGTATACAGGGCTCACGTCCGGGCTCCCCGAGCCCCTCCCCACGCCCCCTTCTCCCTCTAAGACGCCCAGGCCCTGCCGAGCAAACTGCAGACCCTAACGGAGTCCAGCTCTCTCTCCTGCTGCCAACGGGCACGGAAGAGAATGTTCTCGCGGCTTTGCCCGTTCCTGTCTCTGCTTTTCTCTGACAAGACAGAGTCCTACCTTTATTCTCTTTTTCTTCTGCGCTTGTTAGACCCACTTGCTATCCAGTCCAATCATCAGGATAGAACCTATTTTTCTACAAAAACAACATATTGGTGCGTTTTAAGTTATAAAGATGATGAGGAACCACAGGGTTTGGTGTGGGTTGGGAAGCACATTTTCTTTGTATCTCTTGAGAGAGGAGCTCTTTTCCAGAATCCCAGGTGAACTCAAGAGAGTTTCTCCAGAATATTTTTCTGTGATTTTACCTGAAGTTTGACAAACCAGGTAAATACCTCAAGTGCCACTCAGTGTTATGAACCCATCCCTTGAATGCGAGCAGTTTCTAGACTCTATACTTTCAGGATAAGCACTAGTACGCGCCCCTGCAAATTACAGCTGCTCAACTAGGACTGAACACGGGAGCCATAACATACAAAACAAAACAAACTCATCGAGGCCTCTGGGCTCATTGGAGGCAGAAAGAAATGTCCTTCGGTGGCTTGAAAGGGAACTTTCCTGGAGTAGAGACAGGCTCTGAGAGATCGCCCTTTCAAAGGAGCTTGGAGGCACAGCTCACTGCTGGTCCTGGGAACTGTTTCCATGGCCCTGATGGGTTCTGCATTTGCAGGAAATGAGCAGTCAAGCCTGCAAAGGCCCGTTATCGAGGCTCAGTTCCCTTGGGGGGTCAAATAGTTGGTTAAGACGGTGTTGCAGACACTTCGCCTTCTAAGACGCGCTTGTAACTGTTTCTGACCTGAAAGACAGACGCTGCTGACAGGTGTGGTTCTTGGTTAAGCTTCAAGAAGGCTTGAGAAATTCCCCTGCTGACTAAGAATCGGCTCACTGCAGTCCCAGAGAACTCTCCTCTGGACATCCCCTTTGAACTTTTCTTTCCCCTTGAACAGGGTTCATGCAAAGAACCGTGATTCACAGAACACTCTTTCCTACAAAGAAAGCATGTCCATGGACCCTTGAAAATTTCCAGTGGCAATAACCTTATTCCCACTTTTCTTTCTCATTCTCCCTTAGTCATTCCTAATGAGGAACCCATGAAAAAGGTGAACCATTTAGGAGCTGTGGCCCGAGAATCCAGAGGTCTCAGTTAATCCCAGCTCATTAACTCCCGGTGAAGCCTGGACATCTTCATTTCCTTTGTGTGTTTATTACTTTCCCTATTGCAGGTGGCAGTCCATACTACATTAGTTGCAAGTGCACAGCCCAGCGGTTAGACATCACCTAAGTGAAGACACGATCCCCAAATAAGTCTTACGCCCACCGGACATGACATGACAGGGAGCCACGACAATACTGTTGACTGTGCTCCCTGGGCTGGACTTCACAGCCCTTCACTGTTCTGCAGCTGCCAGTCCGTACTCCTTAAGTTCTTCCCCTTTTTCAACCAGTCCTCCTCCCATCTGGCGACTTTCAGTTCGTTCTCTGTACCTATGAACTGGCACCTGCCTGGATCGGTCACTTATTTTGTTGTCTAGTCTCCATATATAAGTGAAATCATATGGAATTTGTCTCTCTCGGTGTGACTTATTATACTTAGCATATTACCCTCCAAGTCCATCCATATCGGTGTAAATGGCAGTATTTTATTCCTTTTTTATGGCCAAGTAGTAGTCTGTTGTATATATATGTAACGGCAACTGGAGAAAATACGCATGAACAAAAAAATAGGGCACAATCGTCAAAACTGGAAGGGATGGAAGACGGGCTGAGCTCACGCCTTTCTGGATGCAGTTCCTGCATGAACGCCATTCTTGAGGTCGCCTCACAGTCATGACCAGAGATGGCAGCCAAGGCAGAAACCTGGCCATCCAGAGGCGGAGGGCCACCTGGGGCCTGGGGCCGAGGTTTGCTGAGGGCTCAGGGTCCCGGGTTACTGAGCAAACGCCCCCGGGGACTCGGACCCACCCTCCGGGAAGCAGGTAGAATGACTTGGACACTCCGCGTGGCTTCTGAGAGCCCTAGCAGTGCGGGGCTGCCAGGCTTCCCTTGACGAAGGTCACAGAGATGCTCGTTAATGTCCGAGAAGCCGACAGTCGCCACCCAGCTCTGTGCACGGCCTGCAGAGGCAGCGACTCCTCTGTGGAGTCGAGGGGGGCTCCTCCCGGCCCGCCCGGGCCCCCCGGCTCCCCCGCCGTCGGCCCAGCACTGCGGCCTCTCCCTCCAGGGCTGGGGGATGTTGGCCGCTGCTCTGTGCCCGTGCCTTTTATCCCCGATTTTCTTCAGAAACAGGAGTAACCCGATGTTTAACGCCACAGAAGCTGTTAGCTTATTGCTGCTGGAAGGGTCTGTGCAAAGCCGAGCGTGACGAGCTGCGTGTCTGACCGTGTGATAAATGACAGGAATGAAGCGCGTGCGCAAAGGCCTGCCGACGGCCTTCTCTCTCTCTTCCTCGGCTGCAGCTCAGTTTCGGTTTCCTGGCCGGGCGTCACGTGCGACTGTCTTTCCGTTTCCCACGTTTCCCAGGGCCCCGGCCCACGGGAGTCCTGGCAGCGCTTTACACGGCAGCGCAGCGGTGACAGAGGCCGGGGCCGGGCACGAGGGGCCGGCTGGCGCCGAAGGACACCCGCGGGAGCACAGCTTCAAACACGGCCCCCGGTGCCCCCAAAGCCAGAGGAACCCAGCCGTCTCTCCTGCGGCCCGTGGCCAGCTCCCCGCGTGCCAGCGCGGCTGCAAGGACACACGTCGGCGTGGGAGAGGCGCTCCCGTGGGGCCCTGTGCGCAGGTAGGAGCCCTCCCCACTGCCAGGTGACTCACGCGCTCTGAGAGAAGCTTCGGGTGTAAGTGGAAAGGTCACCAAAGGCACCTCATCTTCTTTCAATGAAATGGCTGAAAAGCATATTTATTAGAGAATGAAAAATGGGATGAATGCTAAGCCAGCCGGCGTGATCGAACCTGAACGTGAATAAGGAGCTTAAACTAGAGCCAGCTGAGTAAACCCGCACTGAATGTGGGGGGAAATCAGAGAATTCACATTGGCATGAATCACCGATGAAGTGATACGACAACATGAAAGTGGGTAGGTCAGGACTCTGTAATTTTACTTTTGGCAAATAAGAATTCACTTTCGAGAGCAGTTCTGGGTTCACAGCAATGATGAGCTTGGAGCACACTCTCTCTCGGGCAAAAAGCACCGAACACACAGCTCAGCCTGGCTTCCAGTTCGCGCTGATGGAGCGTCTCCACGTGCGTAAACGATGTCGCGGTGTTCCAGCCCTTAAAGCTCACTAGAGGAGTTAAAGCAGCCCTCTGTCCTTCACTCTAACGCTTTTATCGCCATAAACGTGGCCTTCCCCCCCGCCCCCCGGTCCCCGTATTCCTCAGCAGTCTTCCAATTGCTTCCTAGTACCTAGACGTTTTCCCCAAAAAGACCACAAATAAAGAAGATCTCTCAGCTGCTCCTGCTGCGGCCCTACTTACGTCCCATGGCAAGTGGGAGCCTCCTCTGAGCCCGCCGGCAGCAGCATGGGGGCAGGTGCTGGGGGCGGGAGCCCCGGCTTTTCCTGAGCTCTGCGGGTCTGGAGTCCCTGGGACTCACCTGCCTGCACCCTGAAGGGCTTCCCGTCAGGCCCTGCAGCTCCTCCCGGCAGCCCTTCCCTGTTACTTACGACGCGTGTGACAATTCAGCCTCAGCCTGAACTCATTGTCACACGTACGGGGACTGCAGAGAGCAAGCCTTGTCTCTGGCTAAGAATACAGCCTGAAAGTGAAGACCTGTCCTTAAATTACGTCCCCGCGAACCATCAGAGCTCCCGACTCAGCCACACGGGGAATAAAGGTGCCCATGGGTGACGGCCGGGACTGGCGCTGGAAGACTACACCGTGGAAGGGGCAGGAAAGGCTGCCGCAGTCAAGGCCGCGTGGGGGTTACGGGTCAGTTCCATCTAATCCGTGGCTGTGTCTATGATCTACATGGGACTTCTCAGCCTGCATGTCCAGGGTCCGCGTTTCCAGGAGCATGCCCCCCTCAGCTGAAACGCCCCACCTCCCGAGCACTGACCCCGCCCTAGGCGATCTGACCTGGGTGCAGTCAGGCTGTGTGC
This sequence comes from Furipterus horrens, assembly GCF_987537825.1. Taxonomy (NCBI): domain Eukaryota; kingdom Metazoa; phylum Chordata; class Mammalia; order Chiroptera; family Furipteridae; genus Furipterus; species Furipterus horrens. The sequence goes on along the minus strand of NW_028327185.1, from coordinate 3,792,335 downwards.
GGCGGGGCGTGGGGTTCGCCCCTAGAGCACGCAGCCGAGGGCTCCGTCCTGCAGCCTAGCCCCGTGCACAGGATGCTCCCCAGCAGGTAACTCACGACACCGAGACGCCTCCGTCACAGCAGGGGTCACGGGGAAGTTCAGGAGTGAGACCCAGGAGGGGAATGACCTCTGCGCCCAGAGGACTGACTCAGCTCATTTCTCACCCAGGCAGCCCTAGGCTGGTGGCAGGGAAATGGGACCCGCTTCCAGGATGAGGTCAGGGGACTGCTCCAGCATGGCCGCCTCCACTTCTCTCGCGGGGATTTCGTGGCTGATTCAAAGCCAAGACCTTTCCCAGGACCCTGGGTCTATGCTTTGAATGGTTAAGGGAAGTACCTGGGAAAGACCTGACTTTAGTTAGGCTCTCCAGGGCGCCCTTTCAGAGACGAGGCCTTTCCAGACGTGCCCTGCTGAGCCGCTCTCACATCCCCTCTCACCCTTCCTCAAGGACGCATCTCAGGGGCGGGTGTTTCTGCAGTTTTACCCTTGCAAGCGATACATCACACACACACGAATTAATCCCGGTGGTGAGACTACTGCTAGGTCTAGCCATCCATTTGTTGGAACTTCTACACCAAGTAAACCCTTGTACACGTGAAGCTCACCCATCTTAGCGTGGGTTCCCCACGAACAACAGAGGCCCCGAGTGTGAGTCCCTCCTTTGCCCCGATGGAGTCCGCAGACCAGGGAAAGGGAACGTGGTCGCGTGCACAGCCGCTGGGCACCAGACCCCCGGTAAGGATTCTAGCCCTCCAACTTGCTAATTGTAAACTCAGGCTCCTCACTTCACCGCCCAAACGTACGGTCTCCTCATCTGTCAAATGGAGAGGGAGCCGCCCCTTCCTCCTGGGGTCGCTGCGAAGACACAGCACCTAGCAAGTTCTCATCTGAACACACACATGTACTTATTATCAGATTTGTGACCCTAAGCAGGTTTTCAAACATCTCCGAGACTAGGTTTTCCATTGTAAACTGTAAAAATAATGGTATCTATTTCATAGTATTGCAGTGAAGATAAACTGATACATGTGACTTAAAAAAGCTGTTTCTGCTCTAAAGTTGTTTCATTTCTAAGCCAGCGTGCCCTTCTAGCAAAGATACTTTGAGATTTTTTTTTCTGGAGAAGGGCAATGTATCAGAAGTGAAATGTAAGTGAAGTGGATTATCTTGAAATGTTTGTTGAATGTTCTATCAAAAGAGAAATACGAGAAGGCATATGTACCAGTCCGGGGCATGCGTCTAGCTGTCGGCCTTCATGGTAAATAGAAGGACATGTGACTGCTTCAGGACAGATGCTTGAGAATCTGACTGTGTGTGTTCTCCCATCCCTGTGTTTTAAGTAGACCACGTGAAAAACAAGCAGCCCCTGATTCCTGGAAATGGCCACATGAGTATGAGCCAGTACACAGGGCATCCTGCAGAGCTAATTGATATCTTTCTCATCTTTTTTTTCTTTATTTTTTTTTTATTTGAACCTATTTCCTGCACTGCAAAGAAACTGACACAGGATGCTCGTGAAACGAGACTTAATTTTTCAGTCCAGATGTGTTACAGCTAAACACCAGAAAGCCCCTAGATTTCACAGAACTAAATGTTAGCATTTCTCCAGTGGAAAACCCCCCACGGGCTGCAGGGGCTGCCTGACTTGCCTTGGAATCATATTTTGAAAGGACCTCGGTCTCATCCTTCTCACTTATAGCTTCTTGCCATCAAAATGTCTTTTCACATTTTCCCTTTGGTGCAAACTACCGTCCTACTAAGTAATCATAAAACATGAACTTTAAAAAACAACACACTCTGTAAAGAACCCACCCCCCTACATCGTAAACTTTACAAAATATACTCAAAAGTTATTATGCGATCGATTGCTTTGAAACCCCCAAATAGAGGGACTTTTGATCAGGGATACTCAGCGAGGCGTGCAATTCACAAGCCAGTCCCGAAGAAATGTCGTAGATGACATCTTGTCAATCTAATTTCGCAAAGAAAGAACTAGCTTCTGAATCACGCTCGAACGGTAGGCAGAGTGACTTCATGTCCTGATGGAAATCTGTGAGGAACACGGCCTAGGAAAGGTCAGCAGTCGCTGAAGTTGATGGGGCGGGTGGGGGTGCTTTCATCTGTGGAAGGTAAGGTGGTCGTGAGCGGTGGGTTCCACACCCGGGAGCTAAGTCCCAAGCCAGGTTCCAACCTGAGAAAAGGCACAGATGCAGAAAAGGAAGCTCCAGGGGCGGCCTCCAGGACTTCCCAGGAAGGGGAAACTTCGATGCAGATTGCAAATTTCTCTCTTTGTGGGGCTGAGAAAGTCTTCAGGGTGCACCGTGCTCCCACATTTAAGGAAGTGGCTCCCCTGAGTGCTGGCAGCTTTAGTCATGCTGAGCAGGGATTTTGAGAAACAGCTCAAACTCGTGGAACAAGCATGAACTTTGAAGTTCAGGGCTATTCCAAGGTTGACACATTTAGCTAGACAAAGCCATCTCTTTGAAACTTGGCTGTCTGATTTGTTAAAAGGCGATAATGCTATTTCTCTTACAGGATAATGGTAAAGACCAGATCACACGGTCTGTGATGGCTAAGGTGGTTTTACAGCCATTACCTCTTTATTACTCGCCATCATTACTACTGCTATGAGCAGTGTGAAATTACTTCTGCACCAAATCCAAAGGGGGGAGATGGTGTGAGTGTTGCCTGGGGCACCATTTCTTTTGAATCACTAGTGTGTATAACAGAGGAAAAACTGATTCAGAGTTGTACCACGTATGCATAGCATGAAGTCTCCTGAAAATTAGCGTGTTCTAGACCACGTGACTTCCCGAACTTCATCCTTTCCAGGTCACAACACGAAAGGATCACTGCATGAAATCCATCTCTCGAGTGTGATTTCCATTTTCAGGTGCCTGGACTAGACCAGACTTCCTGTTGTTCGTCAAACTATTGCAAATATAATGTGTTACCCACAGATGTAGGTTAATTATGTGAATCAACTTCTAGTCCTACCTGTGACACACCCAAACTTGAGAGTTGCCGTTTGACCAAAGGCCTCTCACAGAGAAAGCAAGACTTCCTTCACCACGTTCAGGTTTTGATGATGAAAGTGTGGTTGGAGGTCAGGGAGAGTGGTCAGAAGTCACGCTCTCAAGAGCTGCCTCTGGCTGTCAGTGACGCACTGGTTGATTTCAGACTAGTCACGTTCATATTTCTTCTTCTAAAACTCAAACGCCATCACTCTAGAGACAAAGGCTAATACTTCAGCTTTAAAAACTGTACAAATCCATGTTACATGATAATCAGTACACTCATTATATTCACCAACAGTTGCAAGAAGGTAAACCCAATAAGTGCTCTGAAGGTCAAAGTAGTCATCAAGTGAACGTAAGAAAGAATAACATTTTTACATGAATGGGTTGCTGCCAACATGTAATATCTTAGCAAGGAGGTTTTATGGCTAGGAAATAATTCTATCAACCTAAAAATTAAACAAAAACTAGGGTCACTGAATTTATGAGAATTTTTTAATTCAAAGGCTTCACTATTCTTAGGCTCTGAAGACATCAGACAATAAAGAACAGGGATTCTTTAAGATGTGGGGAACAGAGGAGATATCACAGTGTACTGCCTGGAGTCTCCCTGAGCTGAGAACCCTGGGAATTCAGGGAAACCAAAGTAGACAGAGTCAGCAGGAGAAAACAGCAAAAAGGAACAAGCAACGTGGGAAAGGGACTCGCGATTTTACAGAGTTCCGTGTCTGTGTTCAGTTGAATCCTGATCAGCGCTTGTCGGAAAGGCAGACAGCCACAGAAAGCACCGTTCAGAAGGATTAGCAGGGACCATGCTGAGAGCTCAGAGTAGAAGACCTCCAAATCAATGGGTCTTCCAGAGGGCCTCGCCTCAAAAGTAACCTGGGATGCAACGTTGCTTTAATACCAACTAATAAAGCCTGACCTGGAAAAATCAAAATGTTTTCAAGTAATTCACCATGTCCAAGAATATTTACATTTACAAAAAAGGTAAAGTCTCAACTCCTGGTATCCAACCCAAAATCACCAGGCATGCAAAGAAGTCTGGATAATACAACCCACGATGAAGATGAAAGCCGGTCACTGGAATTTCTCCAGAAGTGGCACATATCCCACAATGAGGAGGCAAGAACATCAAAGCAGCGCGTCTTCCACGCTCAGGATGATGGGAGATTGAACATGTGCCAGGGAGCACACAGGAGACAGAGAGGGACACAGACCAGGATTCTCGTGATGGAAACCGGAGGAGGCGAAGTGGAAAGTGCACTGCACGGAGTGTTGTCATTTTAGACAATGAGACCGAACCCCAAGGGAGACAATGGGGTGTGTCCCTCTCACCACAGTCCCGGGAAGAAATTACAGGTAGAGCCTCCAGATATGAAGACCTAACATTTTATAGATTAACAGAAAAGCATTAACTGGGATGTAAAAGGTCATTTCACTGGGACTGAAAAATAATTAAAAAGTGCTTTAGATGGGAAATGTGTGTGCATGTTTGAGTATGTGTGACATGTGCGAGACGCATGTGTGTGGATTTGTGTGTAATCTGCGTGTGAGATGTGTGTGCATGTGTGTGCGGTGTGTGTGACTGTGTGCGTGTTGCCTTCCCCTCAAAGGGAAGGACTAGGACATGGAAGGGGCACACGGGGCCCTCCCTCCCCCTCCGGCAACCCCCAGGCTGTTCTCTGTATCTATGTTTGCTTGCTTTCAGGTTCTACATGTAAGAAGGTTACACAGCATTTGTCTTTGCTGTCTGACTTCTTTCACTCAGCGTAAGGCCAGCGGGATTCCCCCACGTTGCTGAAAACAGCATAATTTCCTTCTCTTCGCGGCTGCATAATATTCATGCATACATATATGTCACATTCTCTTCCTCCGTTCTTCCATCAATGACCACTTGGTTGTTTCCATGTCTTGGCTATTGCAAATAAATCTGCAAAAATTATGGGGATGCAGAGATCTTTCAAAAACAGCGTATTTTTAAAGACAGCAGATGGCTGTAAGAGCGAGGAGGACCAGACGGACTGAAGTCAGAGGGGAGGGCCTGCACAGGTGGGCGGGGTCACCTGTCGCGTGCGCTGCTGCACCGGGCGCAGGTTCAGACCTCCTTCCCAGTTAGCCCTGATGCGACACCCTGTATAAAACAGCTTTTCTCATAGAAAGGGAAGTGAAATGGTGACCTTCGCCCTGGCACTACTCTTTTGCCTTTGAAACTGCCCCAAATCAGGGGAGATTCTAAATAAGGAGGGGGCGGGGGATCCTAAGGAACCTGATCACTTTCAGGTTTTCTCAGAAGCTTCTAATTTTCCATGCATGGGGAGTGACAACCCATTTAAAGTTCAATGGATGAATAATCAAATACCACTGTGTGCAAGGCCCTGGTTTCAAAGGATGTGATACCCAGGACTGCACAGAACCATACAATTCCTGCTGCGGCCACCGCACTTCAGAAAGGTTTCTGTTTTCTCAGCCATCGATGGCTGTTCCGTACCGAACAGTGAAGTGGGACAGGGACTGGTCAGGTGCAGAGAGCATCGGGGACAGCGCTGGCCCCAGCCTGGCACAGACAGTCCTTGTCCCCGCCTGGCCTAGCCCCCCTGCTCTCTCACATACGGCCCGCCTGCTGCTGTCACTTGGTGCACCTCACTTTGGGGAAGGCCTCGTCTAAACCAAACGTGAGAAAAGAAACCCCAGGCTAGAAGAATGGAACAAACTCCCACACGCCCCAGACTGTGTCTAACCCTTCTGTGCACTGTCTTGGGTGTGTGACGATCTTACTGCCTCCGCTGAGAGTCTGGTCAAAACAGAATCACCAGTGGCGGGGGGGGGGGGGGGGGCAAAGAGTTATAAGTAAGACAGAAAATCAAGACAAAGCAGAACTTAAAACTTTACAACAACAACAACAAAAAAAAGAAAAAGAAGAAGAAGAAGAAAAGGACAACATTTTATCCAAGTAAGAGCTACCTGATGATCACACATGCAGAACAACAATTACAGGAGTTGGACAGTTTACGCTGATCTTCCACATGACCTGAGACAGACAGAAAACGACGTTCGGAGCTTGTTCTCAGCTGGAGTCCCCACCAAGCATATTGCCCTGGCTCCCCACCCCTACGAGTCCCATCACAGGCAACACAAACACAAAGGAGAACAGAACGCAGACGAGAGAACCTAGAAGAGGGGCCTTTACCCTTTGGGAGGCTGCCACCCTAGGGACTGTAGGGAACCACATGCAGGGGTGGCGGCGGCCGTCTCCTCCATGGGAGCTGCCCCTGGTGACGCAAATTCATAACCTACAAACGTTCTGAGACCGCCTGTGGGCCTCGCTGACCCTTGCAGGCCTCGCCTGGTCCGCGTTCCCCTTTATTGCTACCAGCACCCCCAGCGCCCCTCCAGTTATCCTCCCGTTTGCCTGGGCTGCTCGGTCCTCAAGACGGGGCTGCCGGCACGGGAAAGCATGAACGTCTTGTCCTCACAGGCTCTACAGCAGAACCTTCCATCACTCCTCATTCACACTGAGAGAACGGAGCTCTCTCCAGCCTCCCCGGAGAGCGACGAGAAGTCAGAGCGGGGTAAGGCCTGTGAGGACCCAGAGAGTAGAGGGCAGGGAAGTTCGATTGGGGGCGGCAGGAACGGTCGGTGATAGTTCCACGGCGTAAACACCTGCACACGCGTGTGTACGTTTGTTAAACATACTTGCTTACAGAGATACGCCGGCTGAGAGAGAAGGCGGCCCAGGACAAACACGTGCTGACAGGGAAGGGAGCAGCCTGGGAGACGTGCCGGGTGCTTGGAGCAGGCGCCAGAGTCCGTGGGCGTGAGGGGGGTCTGAGCAAAGAGCCCAAGCGTGGGAATAAAAACGGAAGCGCACCGCCTGTAAGAAATTCCACCTAAGTCCTCATTTTTCTAGGTCTAGCTTTGATCGCTGCGGAACCTCAAAAGGAGCAAAACTCTCCCTCTACCACGGCTGTAGCTGCGAGTTGCTTACGGGTCACGTCCAACTTCCACGAGAAGGAAACTGACAAGAAGCTGGCTGGTTTGATCCGACTCCCGGAACAGGTCAAAGGCACAGCCTGGTAAAGAGCCCATGCTTCTCTGAAACGTTCCCAGGATTCAGTGGACTCAAGGCCTTTCATCTAATTAAAAAATGAAAACTATATAACAAAGCGAGACTCTTTGAGAAGGACAGAGCAGTCGCATGAAACAGTGGCGTGTCACAGACCGCCAGCGCCTGCAGTAACAGGAAAGTCACCCTAAGGGTGGCCGCTAACTAGTGGCCGCAAGGCGCTTACTCGTGTAGGATGAGCGTGACTCATTCTAGCGTGCGACATCTGTTATGGAGCAGACACCCAGTAGGTCTGACATCAATACTGGGGTTAAAATACAGATATATAAATAAGCACAAAAGCCATTAGGAAAGGCCTGAAGAAAGACAGTTAACGTCCTTTATGAGAAATAAGTGGCATGCCTTTGGAAAGACGAGGCACACCAGCCAACCTTGATGGAGGCGTCTAGGAAAACCACAGAATGGGGACGAACAAAGCACGTAAGTCACTGTCGCAAACCCTCTGAGCGTGAAAGCGAAGACCGCTCACTGGAATCGTGTGCCAGGTATGCCCTGCGTTTCAAACGTCGGCTTTATGAAAGGCCTTCATCAGGACGTGTCTCCTCCAACTGAAACAGAGGGTTTTCGCTATTGGGGGGTAAATAAGATGAACATAGTGTGCAGCATCTGTCTTGCAGCGAGCCATTGCAAGGGCGGCATACCCCCAACAGCGAGAGGGTCCCCACGAAGCTCCGTCCTGGACACGACACTTGGCACCTCAGCATCCCGCCCCACAGCTGTGAACTGCGCCTGTGAACATCTGTGCTTGCTCTGTTTATTTTGTGCATCTATTAGCAACCCGTGTCCTCAGAAGCTCCTTTGCTTTGCACTATTTCTGCTTACCAAAGGTTTCCCAGAATGCTCTACTTCCAGATAGCAGGAAAACCTTCCAACAGTCATTCACTGACGTTGTTTCCCGATCTTTAAAATATACTTTCCATACCGCCTCTCACGCTGACCTTTGAGTACCTGTGCTTCTGCATGTTCTGTCCCGGGTTATGTAACAACATTCCAGTCAAACTGCAAATACTGCAGCAATGTCGTCATAGCACAGTTTTCCATTTTTCAACTTGGGAAAAAGACACTTGCTTCAGTACTTCCTAAATTTTATTTGCAAAGCATAGTCAAATAGAGTGTGACGTGACTACTCTCCCTTGTTGAAACAATAATAAATCATACAATGATCATAAATGGAAATGATTCCAGTATGGAGAAGTACATCAGAGAAATGTTAAGTGAAGACTTCTTTAGTACTTTCAAGAATAACATCAAAGATGGGCCTATTCACGGGACATTTATTGGTAAGAGGAGATCTAGGGGGAATAAGGTTTATAGACTCACGAGAACCCAGTTCACTGAAGGCTGCTTTTCTTATAATCTCTTAAATTATAGAAAGAGGGTGTTGGTGTTGACTCTAAGTAGATCAGGACAGGATGAGAAAGAGAAACTAGATTCTTATCTGGTTCAGTTGCATCTACTGAGCTCACTTCATTTCAGCAAGTTGCACAGAACTTCTCTTTCTAAAACCTATCAGCTGATTTCTTCATCTAGAAACTAAAATCATAAGACGTGCCATCCTTTTAGTCATAAGTAATATAAAGTCAGCATCAATGTACCCACCAACACTCCCTTTCGCTGGCCATAGAGAGAAGTCCTTCCAAACCCGTCTGTGTGGAAGCTTCCCAGATAAACTATGACAGGCAGCAGAGGCAGTGCCGGCTGCCCTGCAAATAAGCCCGGGGTCTCCAGAAGCCAAAAAAGACCCAGGAAGTGACTTTGGTCTTAATTCCCTAATCACTGAGGGGTTATGCTAATTTAAAAAAGCCTTTGAGAGCCTCTTTTAAACTCTGCAGAGCTTCATGTTTATATACAGGATCCACTCTCCCATGATTTGCATGCATGTTAAGAGGCTGCTACTTGTTGAAGAGCAACGTCTCCTGTACTCCCCAGGAGGTGCTGAGCTCAAATGCAGAAACAGGCAGAGAGCAGGTTCATGTCGTTTCCTAGTAACTGCCAATAGCACTTCCGCCCGCACTCCCAGGGTTCCTCACTCCTTGGGCATTCCTCTTCGGTGGCATTTTTCACTTTGATCGCTTGCTTATAGACGCATCTGCCCTGCTACCCTGCGGCCCCTGAGGACAGAGATCCATTCATGTTCATATTTGTACTGCTCACGTCTGACACACTGTAGGCCTGCAAACAAAGTTGGCTCAGTCACGATATTTTATTACTATGAGTTAAAATTTCTGTTTACGTCACTGATTCTTATGGTATAACTATATTTTCATTAATACTTCTAAGACGCAATATCATGGGCAGAGGACCTGAAGAGACAATTTTCCAAAAAAAGACACACAAATGGCCAACAGATTTATGAAAGATGCTCAATTTCACTAGCTATAAGGGAAATGCAAATCAAAACCACAATGAGGTCTCACCTCACACCCATTAGAATGGATCTCACCAATAAGATAAACAACAAGTTTTGGAGAGGACACGGAGAAAAAGGAACTCTTGTGCACTGCTGGGAGGAATGTAAATTGGTGCAGCTTCTGTGGAAAACTACATGAAGGTTCATCAAAAACATGCAGAATCAGTTACTGTATAACCCAGCAATCCCTCCTCTGGGTGTCCACCCAAATAATTTGAAAACACTTATTCATAAGGGTATATGCACCTCTATGTTCACTGCAGCATTACTCACCATAGCCGAGACATGGAAACAGCCTAAGAGTCCTTTGACAGAGGAATACGTTAAAAAATACGGAGAACATATATACAATAGCACTACTCAGCCATGAAAAAGATGAAATAGTGTCATCTGCAACACCAGGACTGGATCTTGAGAGTAGTATGCTAGGTTAACTAAGACATATGGAAAAGGACAAGAACCGTATGACTTCACTCATATGTGGACTATAAAATAGAATAACATTTTGAACAAATAACATATATGAACAAAAAGCAAACACACAGGTGAGGACAACAGGATGGTGACCCCAGAGGGCACAGGGTAAGGGGTGACAAAGAGAGTCCACGGGTCTAATCCATGATGATGGAAGGAGAATGAACCTCAGGGGCTGAGCACATGAAGAAGGATATAGGTGTCATATTATAAAGTTGCCCACTTGAAATTTAATGCTATTAACCAATGTTTCCCCGATAAATGAAATAAAAAAAATATTTAAAAATGAAACGGGGAGCAATGGGGGGAAAAGTGGGACAACTGTAATAGAAAAACAATAAATAAATCGAAAATTAAAAAATAAAATAAATTTTAAAAAGTGAAAGCCAATCATTTTTTAAATGATACAATTTTATACTCATTCCTCTCCTTTTCCCCCAAGTTCCTAATGTCCACAACAAAATGTCAGCAGCATTATGAAGGCTCAACATCATGTTGATCAACATTAAGGATGAAAATGTCATTCAGCAAAGCACTCTTTACTGGGATTCTGGCAGTTGGAGTGATTAGATCCAGAATGTAAAATCAGCTCAGCAAAGATTCAAACTCTCCCCCTCTAATTAATAGCCATAATCGGAAATGTTTTACTGAACCAATCTCCTAGGCATTTTAAAATGCAACCCTGGGGGTCTGGGGGCGGGGACACTTTTCTGTGTGATACCATAGTGGTGGACACACGTCATTATACGTTTGTCAAAGCCCACAGAATGCACAGCACCGAGAGTGAGACCTCGTCCGTGCTAATGACTTCGGGTGACGGCGACGTGGCATTGTGGGATTATGACCAGCTGTAACAAATACACACGCCGATGTGGGGTGCTGGTGGGGGGAAGGCGGGGTGCAGGGAGCATGTGGGAACTCTCTGTACTTCCTGCTCGGTTTTGCTATAAACCTAAAACTGCTCTGAGCATAAAATGTATTATTTTTTTAAATAAAATGACAACACTAAGACCACATGAAGTACCCCTTTCCTCAAAACTCTCACCTAGGTACTTAATAAGCACAGTTTCACAGAGGAAACACACAAACCAGATTATGTTTGTGAGAGCCACTGTTTCTTCTATTGGCTTTTACCAAATCCTCTACAATGTCAACCAAAGTCATTGCCTCAGGAAAGTGACTATTCAATCACTTGTCTTTTCTCAATGGATTTCCCGGGGAGGAGCCAGACTGGGACACCGTAGGCAATGGAAAGGGACCTGCTGCTGCTTTACCACGGCCTTTGCCAACCCTCACAGATACAGCTTCCCCGCATTTGCCCGGCTCCGGCACGGACAGCCTTGCATGAGCCGGCCAGCAGCCTGTGCGGGAACTGCTGTACTGCGGGGCCGTGAGGTGGCCTCCACAGCCAGCCGGGACACAGGAATTTCAGGGGGACCTGCTCTACACGGAGCTGAATTCCCTATTTGGGTTGGCAGCATGCAATTGTGGCTGCCTGCTAAAGCTTGGGCTTGCAAGTTTATACTGAGGTCGCAAAATGTTCGGAGGTTTAAGGGAATTAAGAGATGAATATTTATCTCTACATCAGAACAGTTTCCCAATGTGGTGCCAAGGGACCATCATTTCTGCAAACTATTGTCCCTACCTAACAAGGGTTCGGGTCTCAAAAATGCTAGGAATTTGCCGCATATTCTACCCTCCCTTTAGGCATTGACAAATGTGTCTTCAGATATTAAATGCTCTCAGAAGATCTGCATTGATCAAGTTAAGAACCCCACTTACCTTTGACCCAATAGGCCCAGAGTTATGTGGCCACATCACCTTTGCTTGCTGATGCTGTTGCATCCCCGTCCTGCTTGTTAACAAGAAAGAAATTCGTGTTGCAGAAACATACTTGGGAAATTGTCTATCTATGTGGATGATAACAATAATAATAGTGGACCATTCAAAACAAACAGTAAATCATTTCTTCTCCAACATACCCACCATTACCTAGAGGAGTGAGAAGATGCCAGAAAAACAATCATGCGCATGCTCAAATTTTTAACAGAAAAGTTAAGGACGGACTGAACCGCAAGAAATACACAGACAAATGCCTTTATGCCGATGTCTTTGGGCCCCATCGATTCTGTGTGGATCACGAGGTGGCCAGCTCACCCCACCACGCTGTCTCTCTCATGCGCCATGAGGTTGTTTTTCAAACACCAAATAATGCTTGCTTGCCACACACAATGTATCTGCATGGCTGTGAAGGAGGTACATCTGGAGATATTACAAATGGGGTCCCTTTACCTATTTTGTATCCTGGTGACAGAACCAAGTTAAGAAAAGAAGTGCTCTCGGCCTTCTGTCAGCATTACCTGACACCAGCAGAAGCCCCTCTAAGTCCCGTTTGTTTTGTCTTTTCATGGGCAAAATCCAAAGGAAGTTGAAGTTAAACTGGGCTCTCTATAAGCAAACCACAGTCTATACATAAACTGTAAAAGAGCTTCCAGTGATTACTCATCTAATTTCTTGGGGTTAAAAAAAAATCCTTACTCTTAATTAAAGCTCGACTTTAATCTCCAGAGGGGCTGCCCAAATGTGGAAGACGTGTGCGTTACTGACCTGTCCAAACCGCCATCTTGTTTCACCACGAGCAGTTTTTCCTCGGATACTCTGCAACCCTTTACTATGAGCATTATGTCACATTTTTGTGTTACCTGTACTTGTTTATGGTTTTTTAAATTTTACTTCATTCTTATCCCAAGTATAAAGATACAAAAAAAAAAAATCAGTATGCCAAGTTACTTATATTCCTAATAGATGTGAAAATCTGTGCACCCTTAAAGCCATCTTGCGTACCACCAGTAGAAAGTGCAGCTCACGCCTGGGGAAACACACACATGGGAATTTCTTACCATGAAAATAAGGAAGAGACTTGGAGTGGGGAAAGCGAAGACAGCCTCTCACGGCTCCCCTTTCTACCAGATACGTGCACGGAGAATCAAACAAGAAAAGATCTGTTTACTCTACACTGAAAGAAAAAAAAAAAAAGAACTCTTTTTAAAACACTGTGATCAGATGAGTCTTATAGTCACGGACGAGCAAAAGTATGGGGACGCGTCCCCACTACTGAGCTTCTACGCAACACAACACGCATGCCAGCGGGGGGGCATTTTCTGCAACAGGCACCTCTGAGGGACCCCAGTGTCCCCAGAACCAAACGCGGTGTCCTGTGTGTTTCATGTTCTTTCTTCCTAATCAAGTGACCTAGTCTCACTTGGTGAAGTTTCAACCACAAACAACACCGCATGCTTTTTTTTCTTCAAGACACACGTCACAGGCAGGCGCGAAAGAGGAAGTCCCGCTGTCTGTGGCAACAGCACTTGACAAACGGGCGGGCTGGGCAGTCCGAGCCTGTCAGCCGTCACCATATAAGCGGCGGAGACGGGGACCAGCACACACTCGCCCTGCGAGGGCCATGCGAGGAGCGGCCGTCTCCATGCCAAGGCTGGACAAAATGCCAGGAATGTTCTTCTCTGCCACTGCCAGGGACGTGAAAGGAACTGATCTTTCGCTTCTAGACGATAAAACGCAAAAAAGGAGGCCAAAGACCTTGTAAGTACCTTCGTGTCTCTCGGGGTGGATTGGGACTGAGATTCTCTCTCATGGCAGAAGGAGGGAGAATAAATGGGAGACAACATGGGCCCTTGGTTTAGCTCCATTGGAACAACTGCCTGTCGGGAGTTCAATGGATATTCGGTTGCAGTAAAAAAGAAAAAGAAAAAGGAAACAGAATCATGATTGGGCATTACATTGGGTGGGAAGTTTTCCGGACTTAAATTGGCTCAATCTTAATATAACATGTTGCAGCAACTGTTATTATTGCTTTATGCCTTGGAGGACTTTATTGAAGGCTCGTGTTTAATTTTTTACCAGTGGATGCATTCTGCTGAGGAAATAGAAATATTCACGTTTGTGTCTTTTGTAGTGGAATGGACGTGAAAGCTTACCTGAGGTCTATGATCCCACATCTGGAATCTGGAATGAAGACTTCCAAGTCCAAGGACATGTACGTACACCAATACACTGAACTATCACTATAAAGTGGTCTATGCATTTGCTCTGTGTTCTAGCAAGAGCTTAATGCTGTGCATAACAGACTCCATTTATTTCATGTAAGAAGCCTAAGGAGATTAGCACATTAGTACCAGTGTAAATTAAATTCTAACATGTGGGTGCACATATTTGCTATTGATTATACTGCCGGAGCATATTTACTTAGCTTTTTTAACATTATATTGGCAGATATTTTCATACAGCAATTCTATATGAAATTTTATTTCAGCAGAAATTCTAAGGGAAATTTTGTTTTCTTACCAATTTTAATAAAGTTTCTTAGGGCTAGAGCCTTAGTTTGTGAATTTACCAGAACACAGCAGCCATTCTGAGTTCACTCATGCTTATAAAAATATAGTTTACCAATTTATGTACATCTCATCTCCTGCAGACTCTCTGCCGATGAAGTAATGCAGTGGTCTCAATCTCTGGAAAAGCTACTTGGCACCCAAAGTAAGTATAGATCAACTACTGAATGTGTCTGAGTTTAGCTCAAGACACTAACAGATTGAATAGCTTCACTAAGATACAGGATTCTGGAGAGGAGAGGGGGTGAAAAGCTTTATTCCAGTTTTTCTGGAGTCACTGAGAGTTCCAGTATCCTGTGCCTCATTGTCACGTGATGGTCACTTAGCACTCAATCCTGTCACAGACAAAGTCACCGGACAATCAGATGTTCCCATGGATTGGTCATTCCAGGAGCAAAATTTAAAAGTATGGAGGGGTTCTGAGGCTTAACGTCTTCAGAAGTAAACCAAACCTCTCGACACATGAACTGCTCTTCCAGAAGTGACCTAAAGAGTGTGATTTTGTGAGCAGGAGTCATTTAGTCAACGGATGAGTCTGCATCCGTACGCTCAGACTCACTTGTCCGGCCCGCTTGGTGCAGCAGGCATTTGAGCAGCGCCGGGGATTCAAAACCCCGGACTCGGGGCCCTGAAGGCACCTGAGATGCACAGTATATAATTGCATTGCATGCAACGTGACACATGCAACAACACAGATATGACA
Organism: Furipterus horrens; assembly: GCF_987537825.1. Lineage (NCBI taxonomy): Eukaryota > Metazoa > Chordata > Mammalia > Chiroptera > Furipteridae > Furipterus > Furipterus horrens. The sequence goes on along the minus strand of NW_028327185.1, from coordinate 3,777,157 downwards.
AAAAAGGATTTTAAACACGGAGTCTTGTGGGCATGTTTGATGAGAGACGGTAAAGAATGAAACTGGCTCACCCTGTCCCCCTTGTGGCCACTGCCATCTCGGGGATCAGGACCCTGTGGGGCGCTGCAGGGGCAGAGCTTGTCTCCAGAGCGTGCGCTCACCTCTTCCCCCACAGACACCTAGGGACACCTGCACGACAGCAGTGGACAAGCCAGCAGTATAGAAAAGGTCCGCCCGAGAGTCGCAGTAACACTGGCAAACACGGTCAGCACATCACACACGGGACACTACACCGGCCTCACATTTTCTGACTAACAGTAGATCGGATGGAGAAATGATATCTGTTAGTGCTTAGCATGATATTCACATCCTTTGCCCATGTCTCCTTCCCGGAGATAGTCTATATAAGAAAAGAGACTGCTTGCTCACCAGTAGAACAGAATCCTCAATTAATTAGTGAGTGGATGGGAGCAAAGTACAGTTTTGTGGCCACCACTAAGCAGCTAGGTGACCAGACAGTTGCATCTGGCCCTGGATAAACCATAAGTGAAGAAATCTCTAAGGCCATTCCATCTCTACAAACTGTGATGCGGCTATTTCAAAACAGCCCGTCCTCATCTCTGTGCAACAGTATTTGAGTTATCCATTTATTGACTCAATTAATGTAAGTATCTCACCCTCTCACTCTTTTTTTTAAAGCTGGTCAGGACATTTTCGGAAGCTTCCTGAAGTCTGAGTTCAGTGAGGAGAACATTGAGTTCTGGCTGGCTTGTGAAGACTATAAGGCGACAGCGTCTGAGCTTCTGCGCTGCAAAGCAGAGAAGATATACAAAGCGTTCGTGCACTCAGACGCTGCTAAGCAGGTGAGTACGCCCGTCGTTACCATCGGCGCGTGCGCCTACAGACAGGGTGCTGTCCCCCCGAGAGCCCCGGCTGCGCCGCTGAGCACTGAGGTGTATTCCCAGAGTTCAGGGCAGTGAGAAGCTAACGCGCTGTGTCTGGGAAGAGAGTGAATGAAAACCCGACTTTGCCAAACTCGCTCCCAGGACGGGGCTGGGGCAGAGAGTACTGGGCGGCCGGGCAGAAGGGGGTGCCCGGAAGCCCTTCAGGAGCCAGCTCGTCTTGGATGAGGAGGAAGCGAGCCCAGATTCGTGGGGTGCCCGCGCTGCAGCAGCAAACACATGTCCAGTTCGTGCTGGTGCCCACCTTTTAGTTAAATAGCTTTGGTCCAAATACAGCTGAACAAAGCGCCCTCTCCTCTAGGGGTCTTAAAGGGCCACGGCGCTTTTTTTGACAGGGTGTCACCTGCACGGATCTTTAAATTTCCCACGTCCACCTTTTCTGCGTTGCCCACTACACAGTGAGCCCACTCGGAGCAAAGACTTCCTTGCACTATTTCTTTTTAACTCCTCCACACCCAAAACAGGTCTGGTTTGGAAGAGGCATTCAAGAGAGAACTGACTTAAATGAGGGCTTAAAGCCACTATCTTGAGGTGCTTCAAAAAGGAAAACACACAGTAATGTCATAAAATATGCAATAAATTGGAAATGTAGATTAACTAACCAGGATTTCCTTTTTTAGATCAATATTGACTTTCGCACTCGAGAATCTACTGCCAAGAAGATTAAAGCTCCAACCCCTACGTGTTTTGATGAAGCCCAAAAAATTGTATATACTCTTATGGAAAAGGACTCATACCCCAGGTTCCTCAAATCAAATGTATATTTAAATCTTCTCAACGACCTTCAGGCCAACAGTCTAAAGTGACCATTTCCTGGTGGGAGGGACTTACTGATGGATCAAGTGCAGGAGGAATGTTCCCGGATGGCTCCCTGGGTGAGCAACATGGCCTTTTTGGGCAACAAGACTAGCCCAGAGAAAGAACAAATGACTGGCGATGGATGAACATGGACTTCACCCAGGCGCACGGTGGGAGGAGCTCCAGGTGAAAATTGAGGAGGTGGAAGGAAGGGGAGACTTCTTCGCGACTGTCCTACAGCCCAGAGCGCCTGCGTCCCCGACACTGTGACTGGGTTTGAAACTGACTAGGACACGCTGTAAGCTTCAGGCCAACTGACATCTATGCTGCACATCATTATACAGAGACTGTCCTGAGCTGCTGAAATCTCTTTTAACTTGAATGACTATTGGGAAAGCTGTTTTTAAGTCACCATTGCTATTGTTGACACGAAGTGTCCTTGGTGGCGGTGTGTGTGTTTGGTTTTGCTTTGGCTTGAAAGAGGTGAAGAAAAGAACGATGTATTTAATTAACTTAAGCGACTGCTCTTAAAGCTGGGAAGTCGGAATATATTTGTAAATTAAATTATCAAGTGCCAATAATAAATGTGAGTTTTGTATTAAAATATGTAAAAACCATTCCTGTTTAATTTTCCTTGACATATTTTTAAGCTGGTATTTATTCCCTCGATGTAACAAAAATTCAAGCAAGGGTCTTCCACCTTCATGCATTCCTTCAACATCTAAAACTATCATCCAGGTCATTCCTAACGTGAGACAATTCAAACTGTTCCTGAAAATACGTGCGGTCACAGTTAGGAACCTGATACATTTCACCGGGTCAGTTTACCTTTGCATACCCTAAAAACTGTACTTAGTATGCACTCAGGAAAAGTAAGAATTTATGGGCATATTAAACTCTTAATGGAACAAGCTGTTAACATATTTTTATATGTACATGGCTATTTTAAAGCTGCAATTAAACATTAGTTATTTAAAAACTAAAATAAAACTATTATCCACTGATCCTATATGTTATGTATTGTGTGCATGTATTAGACAGGATCCATTAGTTTTGTCTTTGCTATCAGAATGCATAAAATCAAACAAATATGATATGCTCTCGTATAGTCAAACTGATGAGAAATTGAAACCTTTAAAAAAGGAACAACAAAGTTATTTCAAGAAATAACCTAATTAACAACTGGTATTTGATGGCCGTTGACACCACCGTAAAGTTTATAAAACCCAGATGCATTTTCTCACTGAACGTTCAGGCCACCCTGCGAAGGCTGAGGCTGAGGGAGATCGAATCCCTGCTTCCCAGACTTAGCTCACCTTCAAAATTGCCCGGAATGTTGACAGAGCAACGCCCCTTTCAGGACCCCACCCCAGGCTGCCCAAGTCAGAATCCCCAAGGGGTCAGGTCTAACACCTGCATCTGAAAAGGAAACCCCCGTGATTCTGGAGATGACAGGCCGCCCCTCGATGGGCTGCAGGGAAATCTAGGACCACGGGTCTGCGCCTGCTCTGTGACACGATGCTGCCCCCCACTGGCCAGAAGCATTTCCTAAATCACTCGGGTCGGCCCAGTGCGAAGGGTCACCTGAGTGGAAAGCTAAGACAGCTCTGTGGGGACCACCTTCAGAGAGCAGAACGGTGCTCACGAGGATGCACCATCCAGACAGCGTGTAGAGCTGCGACTAAATAAACCCTCGGCCACCCCCACATGGTGCTGTAGGGGTCCTCAGTCCAGGCTTGTGCAGTCGCCCGGCACACTGCAAAGGCATGGGGTGGTATGTAGACCCGATTTAAGTAGTATTCTTGGGTCTCCATGGGACAGAATCCCAGTGAGCCCCACCCTAAGCTCTATTCCAAGGCGTGGCCGGTCACAGTATAACAGAAGCGTAGGAGGGAGGTCCGTTCTCTCCACCATCATCATCATCATCACCAGGTGTTCCTCCCCCACTCATCCCACCTCCAAACCCTCCTGCTGCCATCACCTTGTGAAGCTCCCACGTCGCTCCCTTTACTCCCTCTTCGTCCTGCCCGAACTGAGGCCGGCTCTGCTGGTGACTCTCGGGAACTCTTCTGCCTCCTTCCAGCCTCTTCTCACCCGCCCGTCACCTTCTCAGACCCAGATTTGGACGTGTCCTTTCCCAGGACATACAAATTTCTCCTTCGGACTCAAAACACGCCCCGTGAGACCCTCAGGAGACAACTCCCACTGCTCCCCTCTGGGTGCCCTTCCGACCTGGACGTCGCCCTGGATTAATTACCTTTTCTTGAACGAGCCCTGGTCTTCCCTATGTCCAGGCCTTTGGTTCATCCCTATCTAAAACTATTTTTCCTACCTCTTTCTAGTTCCCAGAGTCCGATTATTCAAGACCGGGAAAAACAACTGTTCCCTAAAGGCTTCCTCATACCTTACATCGCTGGGTAGCTGCTGTCGATGTCTAAGAGCGGCGGACTGAGTCCATATAAACACGAGATGCTCTGCTCCTATTTCTAGGACCACTGTCACGTTACATAGTGCAGGCCCTCCACGCTGCGGGGCGCGGGCACTCCAGCACACACGCGGGTCACGGAATGAGTGTTCTGGTCTTTGTCTTGACAAGATGCCACGGGCAGGAGCCATGCAATGTTTGGACGGGTGGTCAAAACAGACGTTAAAGACACCTCTTCGTTTCCAAAAAGAAAAAAAGCCATCCTAGCTGCACAGATTCAAGATATTCCACAGTAACCCTTCAAACGAGGGTTTTCTTTTCATTGGTGTTGTTTGTTACAGGGCGACTGTTTTCGTAAGAAATGTAATTAGCTCTTGGGACATCTGCTGTTTAAAGAAACCTGATCCAACCGCTCGAGCTGAATTCCCAGCTCCCGGGCTGTGTTCCGCGGCCATGCTAACGCACCTGCATTGCTAACATGTACAACTGAAAACTCATTTACTGAAAAACTAAAAACAATGTTGCTTTCCTCAGACTTCCTTTCCATTAGTTGTGTGTATTGCAGAAACCCAGGGCTCTGAGGAGGCAGAGTGAGGGCAGTGACATGCCCCGTGATGTCGAATAAAAAGTACCCATGAATCCACTTAGCCCACACAGAGTAAACTAAAGTTAGCATCTCCTTCTGAGTGAAAACACGGGCTATATTATATTAGTAGGAGTCCTTGATGATTTATTGTTGAAAATAAGAAATTCTCAAACATGTAAAGGAAGAAATAGAGTAAACAGTGATCTAAACTACCACGAGGATAAATAATTACACTTAGACACAGAGGTAGACACAAGACAAGCATAAAACCATCTCTAGAAAACGACACACACCCATCAACCACAGGGACAGTTCAACCCTCTCTGTTCAGACCAGTATCTTAAAAGCTAAAAATGCATCATCCTAATGGCAAAACTGTGTGTCTCACCCCATGACAGACCTAAACGAAACTTTCCTACAGATACGTCCGTGGCAAAACATGCCGTCTTCTGCGGATGGTTCTGTCCACCTTCCCAAGACAGGAGACTAAGCTGAAATCCAGGATTCAGCCAGGGAGACGGGCAAAGCCGTCGTGGGACAGAAGCAGAAACGTGGGCGTTTGCAACCCCGGACACCTGACAATGGGCGGCTGGGACGAAGTCACAGGTAGGAGAGAAATTCCGCCTCCTTCTATGGAAGGAGGGGCCCTTCGCTTGACAGTGGTGGGTCTATGTGACTGGTGGAATGTTCTAGAATGTTTTAGGTGTCACTCCTTGTCCACAGGAAAAAAAAGAGAGAACTGGAGACCCGAAGTGGGTCAGTCACTCTTTTGACACATTTTTAATTTTAATCATTCTTAACTTAGCTCCTCAAAATAGGTGACGTTAGTTTTATTTTTTATTTCTGGATAAAGAAAAAGGAAACAGGAATACCATGGGTTTGGATAGTCTCCTCCTTTCTCCCTCAGACTCTCTGTTGCTCCTCTAGTCAAACCAGGAGTAAATTCTAATCAAATCTAGTGAAAAACGTGGTGGGTTTGGTTTCAGTCAGTAAAATCAGCATGTTTTCCACTAGTCCTATCTTTTATAGTCGGCCTTAAGACCCTCAACTTGAATTAGCTATAAAATCAGATTGTATCCCCAGTCTACTGCTTTTTTTTCTGAAATATGGCCGTTAATTCTGTATTTACAAATGACCTACTATGACCAAGTCATAGGTAGACGATGTTTTCCTACTAATAATCATGTAACATACTGCCAGTTTTTTGACATAACTTTGACTAGAATGATTATAATTCATAGCATCATCAGGGGTAGTTAAAAGTGCCATCATGGAGGAGAAGCTCAGAGGCTTTTTAATTCGTCTTCAGATATCCAGGCCCGACTGCACACTCCTAGAAGAGTCTGGATTGTTGTTCTCTAAATACGCTCACCAGCCATGACACCTGCTGCATGCCACCAGCCGTGGCGGGCGCTAACGAAACACAGGAATGAAGTACAGCCCTCAGTTATGGGGACGCTCACAGGGGAAGAAAGAAAGGAGGGGAAAGTATTGCAACAAACTCCGCCGAGCATTGTAGGAGAGGTGTGGGGACAACTGAGGTTGTCAAACAGGTGACCTCCCTGGCTGCAGGAAGCCTGCATTGCCCAGCGCCTCCTGAAGGGAGGGGCACATCCAGGACCTTCTGTGACTCTTTCTCGGCGGCAGTCGGTATCTGCTGGGCCTTTGCTTCTCAGCAGCTCCCTTACACGGACTCGGTATTCACCCCGAATTATCAGAGCCGCAGCGCTGCGTCTGTTCGGCGAGCAGAAGGGACAAGCCGCCCCGGAGCTGACAGCAGACACCGCACGCTGCCCCCAGCAAAGCAGCCGGCGTCGCAAAGCCACAGGAGGCACCGCTGCCACACTCAGAATAGTCCCGCAACCCAAACTGGCATCTGTGAGTGGAAAATAGAGGCTGCGGAGCCTTGGGGACCGTGTGTTACAGTAACTGGGGAGCTTTGGCCTGATGAATGCAGAAGATACCGGCGTGGGTGGCTCCGTTTCCTTAAAAGAAAAATAAAAGGAGCAATTCCTTTGCTCATCTCCGAAGACATAGACGGAGCCACCGTGGGAAGCCGAGGGCAACTCCTCCCCGTTACTGAGTTCTCCCAGGCGGCCAGGGTTATCTCCCTGACCTTGAGATGTTCTTCAAGATAGAGCTGCCTGGAAAAGAGGATGGCAGCCATGGATGAGAACAATCTGTGACCAGCTCACCGTAGCAAATGCCAAAAACAACACAGAGGAGGGAGGCGTGGGCTCAGGAGCCGGAAGAGAATGCGGGATGGAAAATTCCGCAGCCGATAAAAACATTAAGTGCCAACGAGTCAGCCGCGCACTTTCCACTCACTCGCCTGGACGCAGGCTGGGCCTCTGGACCACGTTGGTATAAACACTTGGAGGTTTAAATCGGCCGACCAGCAGGTAAACGTCAGGGCTGCAAATAGATGCGGCGCGGGGTCACAGTGGGAGTCAGCCAGGAGGTGTGAATATCCGGGGCGCACACACCAGGGAAAACAGGGGGTGGACTCCCCGGGACCGAAGAGCCTACGAAAGAATTCCCCCTAAAAGAAGGCAGGTCTGCGATGCGCACTCCGGCCTAAAATCTGCAGGACGGAGCTGGGGCACGCGGGCCACTTCCCGCGCAGCAGGGGCTGACCCTGCCCTCCGTGCAGGCCCAGAGGGGGAGCGAGGAAAGAGCGATGAATGCTAAATGCACACGCTGCCCCAAGGCTCTGCAAACCCTGAGAGCGCACGGGACGGCGCATTGCTCCGGATGGCGAGTGACTCTCGCGGCAGCGACCAGACAGGACCCACTGAACGGCAGGCAGCCCCCTCAGCACGAAGGAGGAGAGGATATGGGACTTCACCACCATGAGCAGACAGCCACAGCAGCCCCGTCCTCAGACCAGTGGGATGGCCTTGACCGGGGCTCCTGCAGGGAAATGGTGTCTTCTTTCCCCGCCCAGGTGGTGAGCATCTGAGAAACGAAGAGATGAAGGCAGAGGCCAAGACGTTACTGAAACAGCAAGGTCAGAGAACAGCACGTGGGAGGGCGTGAAACGGGGCGGCTGATTCACCCCGGATGTAGCCTGCGGTCGCCCACTGGCCAGTGCACGGCCCCCTGTTCTGGCCTTCTCACTCCATTCAAGTGTGTCAGCCATGGAAGGTCATTCCACTGTCGCGGCTCCTGCTACGGTCATCAGACCAGTCAGGGCACAGGCCTGGGTTGCGGGCCAGGTCCCCAGCTGGGGGCACGAGTGAGAGGCAACCACACAGTGATGTTTCCCTCCCTCTCTTTCTCCTTTCCCCTCTCTCTAAAAATAAATAAATAAACAAACAAACAAATAATTAAATTTTTTTAAAAAAGGTCATCAGAGATGCTGATGCAACGGCATCTGGTATCTGTTTAAGATTCACCATCCATCTACTTTCAAAAAGGAAATTGTATCAGGTTCTGAATTAGCATATGATATCACAGAATAAATTACAATGAAATAAGGCAAAACAGTTTACAGGGAATATTTGTTCACTGCTCACAATAAATATTTCACAAGGCTGCTCTGCAGCTGGGAGCCTGGGTTCGGGGATCAGCCAGGCACTGGTTCTGCCATCAGTGTGACGACCATCTGACCCACGGCCAACGCGGTGTGCGCACAGTGGGTGCGAGGTGGAGAGCGAAGACCTCCCACAGGACCCACGACGCTCACATGTACCATTTCACGGACTGCAGGCAGCGCCACGGCGCAGCCAGGACAAGCAGCTGACGCGCCGAGTGGCAGAATTACCCGTTACTTTAGACCCCCAGCTCCTTCACAGCATCGGGATAAATACGTTAGTTTGGATGACACATGTTCTCCGTCGTCATCAAAAAGCCTCTAAGGGGCACCCATTTTATATCATTTCACCATCCGGAAAATCTGCTCTCTCTTGTGCATCCTGGTCGTTTGCTTGTTTTTATTTTTTATTTTTAAATCTTCAATGTCTCTGGGTGCCCCTGGATATTATCTGCTAAAGGAATCTTTTGAGCTTCCCAGACTAAAATAACAGCTCGGTTGTTTGCTGACTCACTCTGAATGCATTTCCACTCTTAGGAAATTGCTGCTTCACAGGAGGGCGCTTGCTGGGTAAAAACCAACCATAAAAATAAAGAACCGGAATTCTGTTTTCCAAAGACTGGATGCGAATATTAGGCTTTTGACAAAGACCCCAGAGGTGGCAGGTGACTCATTAAACAGAGAAGGCTTATTTGACTTCCCAAGAGAAGGAAAAAGAGTGGGGGAAAAAAGGCAAAGAAAAGGGACAGGGAGAAGTTTGCTCTGTCTGGTGTTGGGTGAAGGAGAGCCTGAACGGATGCTGATCGGAGGGGTTTGGGGTCACCTTTTCCCTATTTGCTGCCCAGAAACCATCATTCCTCCCAAATCCAGCTCATATCTTCTTTCCAATACAGCCCTTTGGCACAATCAAAACTGCATTTATAACACCGTCTTCTGAGTCCCTCTGCGACCTTCTCTCTTCATCCTGCCGAGGCCGAGATCTCTACAGGGACTTACCTTGGGTCCCTTCTATCATTAACTTAAGATAATTTTTTTTCCTGAGGTTCTATCTCCTATGGGAAGGGTCCATGTGTTGATTTTTGAAAACCTCCTAAACATGTAACACAACACTTCCTATAACAATTGCTCATAAATGTATTTTACTTTGAAAACGTTCCTCCACACTTGGCCACGCTTCCTGCCATCCAGACGGGCACCCAGCCAGTTTTAAGTATGCAGATAACGACAATGGCCCAGAGGAGGGCAGAGCCTGGGCCCCTGGGTGACTGTGGGCCGTGGGGGGTGTCCACCTGCCCTGGGACTGGAGGAAGATGTCCCACCGTGGCCCCTTGAGTCTCTCTGTCACACCCTTACTCCAGCTAACACAGTGATGTATTTATTGCTACTGTATCTACATTTCAGGTGGACAACAACTTTTAATTCCTCGGCCCTTTGGTGCGGTCAGGCTGGGCATGGGGTGGCCAAAGTCCCAGACTTGGCACACCACCCTTGACAATGTATGTCATCGAGCATGTACCACAGTGATATGGACAGAGTTCATCGTTTTTGAAAAACGTTGTGTTGTGATGTGACGAGATTAGGACAGCATTAACTTAAGAGTTTCTAGACATGTCCCCCAAATTCTTAAGCTCCCTCTCTCATTTGATTGTGTCCACGTTCACGCTTCCTATCCCTGCATCATCTACCGTCTCCAGTGACGTGCATGTGGCCTTGTGCCAGACGCTGCCTGTTAAAACAAACAAAAATGCAAGCTGAAAGCCAACCCCCTTCACACCGCCTACTGTCCTGCCTTGTTTTCCCTCAACTCTACGTGAGCCCATGCAGCAGGACAGGTTTTCACTTTGACTGAAATTGGAAACTAAAAGACCCCACCCGGCCCATCCGCCTCTCAGAGAAGCGCCCTGGAAACCACCCAGGGGAGCCGCTGGGACTCCTCCTGGGGCCCTCCTTCCCCACTTCCTGCTTCTGAGGCTTCGGGGCCTTTCTCTCTGAGCCACGCTCTCTGCTTCTGTCCCTGGGTATCATGGGATCTCCTCAACCGGGATTAATAACTCTTTTCCAGTTATCAGAACGAACTCATATCCCAGCCTCTGTAACATAAGCATCGCAGGAAAAAAGTCCCAATAAAGCAGGTCAAATTCATTCCAGGAAAATGTGACAAAACTTGACTCACATGCCCCAGAAGCTAAATCCACGCTTTGAGTTGTGTTGTAAAAGGAGTGTCATTGACAAGATAATATCCGAGACTCCAAATCTGGAGAATACTTGCAAAAATCTCCGTGGGCTCCTGACCACCCAGAGAGAACCTCGCTCAGTCAACAAGGGCCCATTCACTGTCTCCTCCGCCCCAGCGGGGCCTGGGAGGTCCCACGGGTGGCAGGGCTTTCTGCCCAGCTAAGGGCGCCCTCGGCTGCCCTACGGGAGGGAGACAAAGCCGCGTGGTGGGATCCTGCCGCCTGCAGCCCCGGAACGCCAGGTCCAGGGCTAGCGCATCCGTCCTATTTGGAGACTACGGAGCCCCACTGGGAAAAGATTAAGTGGTTTATCCGTGAGACCCAGGTAAGAAAGCCATGGGGCCCAAACCCACACGTGGATGGAACACTGGCGTCAACCCCAGAGCTGGGAGTTCTATAAACTGCTTGCGCTGTCTCCCTGACGGAAGCCGGGACACACTCAGGACAGCTGTTAAACTGGGAATATCTCAGCACTTCCCAGCCACACGGTGCCTAAGGAGTTGTCAGCAGGACAGCGGCCAGGAGCAGGCAGGAAGGCGACCCTTCCGTAGCAGTGCTGCGGGCTGCTCTGGCGCCACTGCGTGCGCTGGAGCGGGACGGCTGCCCATGTACACGGTTATCCGCACGCTGCAAATCGGGGGCCTTGCACAGCTTCTCACGGTGGATCAGAAAGTGCCCCGAACGCTGCGCGGCCGTGTGACCGGATAACGAGCGACAGAGGCTCTCCTGCACACCAGCACCAGGTAACGCGCTGTACCCCGACGCCACCGAACAGCCGCGAACAGCCAGCGGGCTGGCCGACCGACGGGGCAGAGGACGCGGGCAGGGGACGGGCACTGGGACAATCGGCTGTCTCACTTGAGGTTTGACCCATTACGACATAAACCCCAATTTTATCCCACTTCCCAGACACACCTACACACGGCTGCTTTTCTCCCCAGTAACGTCTCCTTCTTCACCCAATAAATGCTTTGTGTAGACAGAATAAAAATATGTTCCTGCTGCTGACGAAGTGAGGGGTCTGAGCGGCTCTGTGCCGAAGTGCCCAAGAATCGAGCCTACGAACGAAATTGGGGAAAGAAGCAGGAAGCAGTGGAAACCATGAGATTTAGGGTCTCCAACTCTTCTTCATCCCCAGAATTCAGCGAAAGACTGGTATGGTTTGGAGGTCACACTCACAGTGAAAGTCACATTTCGGGGACATTTCTACCCAGGACTCGAGGGTGGAAGGAAAGCCCCGAGAGAAGTGTGATTTGCACATGGTTTCTGAAAACAGACGTCTAATGTGAACTGAAATAAAATGATACGGATGGATGCATGGGATGGTTACTACGCTGGCCGTGGCCCCAGGCTTGACTTTAGATACTGACCCTGAGTCCATCCCCCACAAAAGGCAGTGAGAGGAAAACCCTGCAGCAAAGCCGGGGGGTGAGCCCGGAGCGGCAGCTGGGGTGCACCTACTTCGCATTGCACAGCCTGCTTCCTGGCGCCCAGTGACCTCCCTGCCAGGCGACACTTCCCGCCCTTATCACAGCTCAGAGGGGATTCCCTGTTGCAGCGTCTGCTCAAACCAACAGTCTCTCTGAGGAAAAATCCCCAGCGTGTGATGGGTAACACTACAAAGAGGCATTTTCCAGGAAAGAAAAACTATAGATCTAGGTAGATTTAAATAGAATTGCATGTTTGTAACTTATAAATATAGATACTAGGTACACAGAGACTCGTGAAAATCACAGGCCGTTGGATCTGGGAGAAGGACCACAGACCGTCTAGATTTCATGTCACAACAGGTTAGAAAAGCAATATAACTTCTTCAAGGGCACTTATTTGTGGCAGAGTGAGGAGAACCCGTCAGGTCAGAGACAGGGTCTCTCTGTTCCTTGCAACTCACCTCCATATTTTAGGATTATTGTTCTTCAAATGTTATTTCCAAACAAATTCTAATACTTAAACTATCTCTATAAAAAAATTAAAAGATTTTTTTCTCTAACGCAACTCATAGAAATAACTAACATCTCTCCCCCGTCACTACGTGGGAGTCTCCAGGGACTGTGACTGGCTGGCCTGTCTGTCCCCTCTGGGGCAGGCGCCCTGTGCTCTCCCACTGCATGGTCACCCTCTACCCTCTGTGATGCGCACTTTTAGGTGGACCGTCAGCCAGAGGGGTTAAGCAAGGCGTAGCAGGGTCAGGTCATTCGTCTGAGGTTATGCTGCTCCCCACTAAGGAGGCAAGACTGGAAGCTATTTGCCCTGACGCCAGAGGCCACAGAGATCGGGACGTTCTGGAGACTACACGCTGCCAAAGGCTCCCCGCTTCCCGTATGCCCCAGGGCCCCGGCTTCCCTGCCCAATGCACGATGCACTTGGTGCAGCCTTGACTTGACTCCCCAAGGGGCTGCCCGGACAGCGCTCCTGCCTCCTTCAGAACGAGCCAGCCCAAGGCGTGGTGCCGACGCAGCTGAGGGGGTCGGGGTCAGCCCGGCCTTCTGTCCCGGAACCTGCTGACACGGGGTGCAGCTCGCTCCTCGCGACGTGCGCAGGGCCACTCCACAGGGGAGCCCAGGGTCCTGGGGACCCGAACGGAATAAAATAGTTCCCTGGTGGCTCTTCTAATCCCAGAGGAAACGGCACCACCCACTGCCTCTAACGGGCCGCTGCCTTTGGCACTGCCCTTTGCTTATCTTATGTGCCAAATTCAAGCAGAAATCGAGTCACATGTGTGACAAAGTAGTCCTTTTCTTCACCCAAGTTACAGCAAAGTACGCTGATGTACCTTTTATGTAATGGAACTGGTTTCATGTACTTTTTTTTTGCTTGAGGTACCAATGGTTTACAACATTCTCTAAGTTTCAGGTGTGTGCGACATTATAATTCGACATCTGCGTATATCACATGGTTTTGTACACAGGATACTATATAATGCCATGAACATAGCATAGAAAACAGCGTATCCTGAAAAGCTTCCCAAGCTCATTTAGATGAAAATAAAATGACATCAGGGCAGGTGGGGGACAGGGGCTCGTGAGCCACCACCCGAAGGTGACGACCATTCATCTTGTCATTAAATGACGTAGCACACAGTATGACTCTTTTCTTTTTCCTGTGGTTATTCAAGAGGTAAGAAAGCGCCAGCCTTTGGAAACTTCTGGGAAAGAAAAAAGAAACCAATGAGGCATCTGCTTCCTCAAGTTTATTTAAAGCCTGAGGATGGTGATCAGCTTTGGAAGGGTGTTAACCACCGTCTTTCTCTCTCAAACACCCTATTTTGACTCCCACCCACTCAACACTGTTTATAGCTAAGACCACTTAGTCACGGAATAAAAGGAAGTAGCCGAGACTGGCAGTTGCTCAATTATTTCATATGTTAAAAAGCTCTCAGTGACTTCGGCAGATACACAACTTTGCAGCTGAAAGTTTTATCACTGCTGTGCGTGCTCGGAGTGCAGCGGTATGTGAGGAGGTCCTCCCAGACAATCCTGCGCCTGAAGGAAATATCCTCCCTGGGAGACCCTGCACAGAAGGCCATCTGGTAGCTCAGAAACGGACCCAGTAAATGAGGCACTTCTTCCTCGAGGCCCTGACTAGTCCCGAAGCTGCCCCCTTGTGTCGCTGTCTCCAGAATGTCCCTTAGAAAGTGTCACAGAGACGGAGAGTAGAGGATTCAGTGGGATACAATGGATGTCTCGCTGGGGCTCACTTCACGTCTGTCAACACAATCTGTGGGAGCCTTTTCCCCATTTAATCATGTACTGATTTTAAACTATATTGCACTACGGTCCTGTTCATTTTCACGTAAGTGTATCTGAAGGACGTGTTCCCTACTGTTGGAACCTAAATACAAGATCTGGATGTAGTCCTGCCCACTTTCGACTCATACACCACGTTTCCAAGAACACTGTTGCCTCCTGATTCCTTCACTTTGCTTCCGAGACGCCCGATCCGCTCCCCAGCAGTCCGGGGTATTAGCAGCAAATGCGCCCTGGAAAGGACTGAACTTGAAGGAGTGGTCATGCTGACGATTTAAAATCAGAATTTGCTTTTAATTTACCTGTGATTTTGGAGAAAATGGTCCCTGACTAGTCCAGCATGGATGTGGGAACGGCCCTAGGGATGAGGCCCCCAGGTAAAGACAAAGGACAGCTCTCCCCCTCTAAACACACCCCTAAGGAAGGAACACAAGAGGCATCATCTGACTGTCAAGAAGTGGAAGTCGTTACATACCACAGGCAATCAGACTTTTTTCTCTAAACTAAGCTAACTGTTCTTCCATAAATCAGCATTACTTGTAAACACCCACTTCTGTTCCAGGCTTCCCCACTAGAACTCCACACTGGAACCAAAATATATTCTTGATTTCCTATACTCATGGCCTCTATCTAATCTATTTCTAAACCCTGTCATGTTATTTTTGAAAGTGTCAGTAAGATTCTTCTTTTTTCTATATTATAGGCTCAATTTATTTAATTTACTTAGCAAATATTGATTAAGATCTCACCCAGTGTCAGACAATATATTTAGTGTTGGGGTATATTCAATTTATTTGTGTCTCCATTTCATTCTGGGAAGTAATATAAATGAGTTATAAGTGTACAAAAGAAGGAAAGAAGGAAGGAAGGAAGGGAGGGAGGGAGGGAGGGAGGGAGGGAGGAAAGAAGAAAGGAAGGAAGGAAGGAAGGAAGGAAGGAAGGAAGGAAGGAAGGAAGGAAGGAAGGAAGGAAGGAAGGAAAGAAAGAAAGAAAGAAAGAAAGAAAGAAAGAAAGAAAGAAAGAAAGAAAGAAAGAAAGAAAGAAAGAAAGAAAGAAAGAAAGAGAAAGAAAGAAAGAAAGAAAGGAAGAAATTAAAAATAGGAGCAACTGGGAGAAAAATAATACTAGGCCCATGAAATGGAATCAGGAATAAGGTTTAAAATCTATCCCATGAAGATATATAAACTTCCTGTGGCTGAATCAGAGATGACTGTATTTTTTAATAAGAAGAAGAAAATGGAAAAACCTGATTGATTTCATAATCAAGTGTTCCTAACATAAAAACAGACTTGCTCAAAACTGCCATTCTTCTTGGTCCTAAAAGCAGACAAGTGTTTTCCCTCAAGTGTCCATGTGGAAATAGAAATGGTCACTGTCTCCCATCTTGGAAAAAACATCCCGAGTTCCTCTCTCACTGCTTTCCTACTACTTTTTCCTTTACCCACATGCTCCTGCCTCGTTTCTGCCTCACTCGCTTCCTACCCACTCCCCTCCCATCCCCCCTGCACCCACTCTTCCATCCTCGCAGCTCCTTGGAAGCCCCGAGAACAGTGCTCCCTGCTCAGTCTCCCTTTGCAGGTTCCCGTGCCTGCCCCCGGCAGAACATGTGGCCGCTGCCCCACAGAAGCAGCTCCCGAGCACCAGCCCCGCGTGTGAGGGGCGCAGACCCCGCTTCAGGTCCCGTCCTCTGACACACGCGTGGAAGCCCAGTCCTGAGGACGGCACACGAGGCCCCTGATCCCTGCCCACCCCCACCTCTGAAGCCTGCGTCTCTGTGACTCACAAGTCCCACCCTGCCCCCAGGGAAGGGTCCCACCGCTCGTTTATTGGCGATAATTGAACTGGTCTTGCTGCTAGTGCCTCGTGCTGACTTAGTTCTCCCTGCACGGGCCCCACCGACCTGGGCACCAACACCAGCCCCCCCACCAGGGGCCCCCACAGACTTCCTGCCTTCCCGGGCTGCTGCCTGAGCCTCTGTCGCTTCCCCTTTCCTCCTTGACTTGCACGGGCCGCGAACCCTTGATTAGAGTCAGCCCCTCTGCTGCCCCCAACAGTCAAACACCCCGGCCCCACGCACGGACCGCCATGCCCTCCTCTCGCTGGAGCCTCAGACGTCAGCTCGCTGATGGGAGCTCCTGGCGCTCTTCTGTCTGACCCAGCCTGGAGACAGACGGACCCGGGCCCTTCTCGACAGGGTCCACAACAGTAGCTACTCACCTCCCACGCAGGTTGTCTGTCCTCCTCTTTTTCCCCAGCTTCTACTGAGGTATAGTTTAAAAATATAAATTGCATACATTTAAGGTATACAATGTGATGTTTGATATACAGATAACAAATTATTTCCAATATAGTACTGGGACATAATTACCAGGAGCTAATGAACATATCCATTACATCCCATAGTTTGGGGGGTTGTTTTTTTTTTTGTGTGTGTGTGTGTGTGCGCGTGAGAGAGAGAGAGAGAGAGAGAAGGGGGGGCAATTATGATCTACTTTCTTAGTAAATTTTACGTAACTCCGGTCACTGTACTGTTTGAATCCCCATTTTCCCCAGCCCCGGCCCCAGGGAACGACCATCACACCCTCTGCTTCTATGAGTCCCATGTGACTTTTATTTTGCTGGTCCCTGTTTTTGGGAATGCCATACCTCTCTCTGCAAATCCAAATCTATCCTTCCAAGCCCACTGCGAGTCCCGCTTTAACAACAATATTCTAGTTTTTTCCTGATATATTGTCTCTGAGCTTTATATGAGTTATAATCTACTACATAAAATAATGTCTTAGCCTTCTCTATTGCTCCAAGTATATAACACAGTTGTTGCTATTAATGTTGTATTTGCATCACAAATGTTTTATTTCCACATAAAATCTCATTTCAATATTTAAGATATATCAAAGCAGACTTATGTGGAATTCTTTTATAAAACAAATTACAACGTGTTAGACTATAAATTTAGCACATATATGGGTGGAAAAATATATGGATAGATAAGTAATTTATATGGCGTCAAAGCTATAGAAAAAATTGAGTCTCAAGCTTTCAATCATCTTCCAACATAAATTCTATTCTGTTGTTAGTGTTTACCTAGAGGATGTATATTAAGTAAACTAAAGACAAACTGCGACGAATAAACTATGAATCCTAGAATGTAGCAAGCTTCAGATGAAGGGCTTTAGGGTATATTCTGTCTCAAGAGATTATAACAATTGTTCCAATATATGGTGTTGCAACTTCCTTGTATATGTTTTTAAAAAGTATTTCACATCATATGACCAAACAAGCTACAAACTACATTTTAATATCTTTGACAGATATAAATAGTAAAATGTTGTTTTGAAGGGTTAACAGAAAGGAACTACCACTACGCCAGAAATAAAATGAGATGGCCAGACTGGAGTTCTAGGTCGAGGGTCCAGAACCTAGGACTGCTTTATAATGGTAGGATGCTATGAAATACCAAGTCATCCGCTGATGACTGACTCTTGACACCACTTTCACTTCGATAATACGCAGGCTGTGAGCAGAAACGGTGGGCCTCGGTAATGTTTTCTGGTGGCTCTTAAGACTAGAGTCTTGGTGATCAGATGACTAGATTGAGTCTGGGCTCCACCAACCACCATGTGACCTTACACAAGTCACCTAACCTCCTCTCCAACTTCACTCCCCTGCTTATAACACAGGGAAAATAAAAATCACTGCCTTTGCTTCCTCAAGATCATATTATAAAAATCCTATGTGATAATATGTATTAAAGTGCTCCACAAATAATGAAGTTTTATATACAATATCACTTTATGAATAAACACGGTCATGTAAAAGCTAAATCTTTCAAGAATATATTTATTCGACTCGATACAACCAGGAGTTTGTATTAATATCAGACGGTTCCTTCCTGCCTCGGTTGCCGGTGAGCGGTCAAGCTCGTTGCTGTAAATAAATGAGCACTAGGATGTTTCTAAAAAATACATGTGGCTCAAGATTAGCCTTCTTCCGCTTTGTGGGCTCACATGTCTGACCACAGCAGCTATTTTTAGCCATGCCCGACGCTTTTTAGTGACATCTAATGCCACACATAGAGTCACCATCCTTAGTGAGACACAGGGACACATGACGTGTTTGACTACAGTGCCTTCTTTTTTGTTGCCTGTTTTTCGCTTTTTGTTTCCTTTATCGTTTGGGCATGTGTTTGTAGTCTGATGATTCTGAAAACATTCCAATTACGTCACAGTATTGACACAGGTTTAGACCTCCAGTTCCTCAATCAATAAAGCCAGCTGTTTGTGACCTCACAAATTTAACTGATAAAAATGTTTCCAGGCCCTGGCAGGGGTGGCTCAGTGGGTTGAGCGCCAGCCTATGAACCAAGTGTCGCCGGTTCGGTTCCCAGTCAGGGCACAGGCCTGGGTTGCAGGCCGGGTCCCCGGTTGGGGGTGTGAAGTGATGAGCTGTGTGCGGTGTTTTAGAACAAAGAGCTTACACACACAGCCCTGTCCTGGACGGAGCGACAGCTTGGGGTTCAGGCCCGGTCACCCTACCCCCTAGCCCTGTGAACTCAGGCAATGTAACTACTTGTATTGTCTGTGCAGAGGAGATAGTATTTACCATGAAAGATGGTTTTAAAGCATCAATGAAAATACGAGTTAAGGTATTTGCAGTCGTACCCGCTATATTAATAAATGCTACCCTCCATCTTCTTCCTATTACCTATAGAAATCAGGAGTTTAAAAAGGTAGGCATTCTTATAATAATCATTTAGAACAAGACTCGAAGCTGGAAGACTTGGTCAGCGTCATGCCGATTGCCAAGAGAAATGGGGAAAGACCCTACGTCTCTCAGACCAAGTCCCGTGCTCTTACCACACATCACAACGTTAACCTATTTTTCTTGAACTGGTTTTGTCATTTGATACCCTTTAGCCCCTGCCCCGAAACGCTACCCATTGTGTGTAACTCGAGCAAGTCACTGCAAAATCTACCTGGGAGCGAGGGCTCAGAACAATGCGTGAGCCAAGGGCTGAAGTTCTCACGTGTAGACACCGCTATCACGTAAACGGTTGTGTGCTAGATTTCAATAACATAATACAAGTATATCTCTATTCCTATTATATACTATTTCCAAGAATGGATACAGAAGTTGTGTCTCTGTCTGAGTGTGGTTGTAGGACCATGTAAGACAGTGACACCCATTAGAAACACATCAGAGACCCGAAGTTGGTAAAGGCTCCAAAAACCTTTTCTGTTCGAGTCTTTACTATGTGTGAAAACATTCACTACTAAAACGTCATTAGTAGGAGCCATGGCACCTGCTAACACACCTGTGAAGATAGATCAAAAGAATAAATTTCACACACGCTAAATTGTATGGACTTTTTATAAGTCCATAGACTATTACAGAGAAAATAGTTTCAACAAACCTGTCTGGAATGTCCGAAAGCATCCATGACCCAAATAAAATTCCTACTATCAGAGTCAAATCCCTACATATCGAGAACCGTCTGCCTCTGCCTTTCCATGTGCATCCAGAAACGGCAGCTCCCAGGACACAGCCAGGCTGAGATGAGGTCAGCCCCTGCAGGTATGCACTGACTGGAAGGCGGCCACCAGCTGCCTGTCCCACAGCAGGGGACCAGCTCCGAGGCCACCCCCACCTCACAGGTGGAACGAGGCGGGTGCGGGGGTTGGGGGACTGTGAGCACAAAGCTGCCCGCCATTGGCTGTCTGCAACCCCGCGCTCACACCAGGAGGGCCTAGCAGCAAACTTCTTCCAGATAAACACAGTGCAGTGCGGAAGAACTGGGATGGATGAAGACGCTTCCTTTCTACCACGTGTGCGCGCCTTCTGACTCACACCGCAGTGCAGATGCAGCGGACGGGCAGGTGCCCCGTGCCCAGGCCCCCGCTCCCAGGGAGGCTGCGACACTTCTACGTGTCCTGGTAGAAGTGGGGGGTGAGCTCTGTTTTATCAGGAAGGGGATCCTACAAGGGGTTTCAATATTGAGAAATCCAACAGAATGACAAATATCAGCCGAAGAGTATGGTAGACATGAAGAACACCCAAGATGTCTTTTCCTATCCTGGTTTTATTTTCTGAAACAAGTGACTTAAAACAAACAAACAAACAAACAGAGAGGTCCGTGATGGATGGGACAGGCCATTCTGAAAACCCCCTAACATCTTAATTTTCAGCCAAGAGTTAATGAGTATTTTATGGGAAGAAAGCAAACTTCCATATACAGGCAACGCAGTGTGGCGCACTGGTGTACAGGACAGAAGAGATGCGGCTGGCCCCCGTCACCCACCACCCAGGCCCAGAAATGTCACCGGGGCACCAAGGCTGTACTTCCTGCAGAACCTCAGAGGTAAGATTGCTCCTCCTTGGCAACCGGTCCCCAACAGAACCTGTCTTGGGTCTTCCCAGCCTTCCCTCTCTTGTGAGTAAAAGCGCACCAGAGAAATCCAAGACGTGACCAAGGTTATCATCATTTAACACAAATAAAGTGCAATGTTCTGGTCACTAAAATCCTCGGTACTACAATGATTCCTAGTTCATGAAAACAACTCTGTAGAATGTACCCCTAATTAATCTGCCCATCTAAGGCTTTGATATAGAATCACAAGAGGGAAAAAAAAAACAGGTAGTAAGTCTAGCTTTCTAAAAATGTCAATGTTGAGGCAAGAGTGTTGCTATTCACTTCCCGAAAAATCACCATGCTAGTTTTTAATTACAGAGGCTTATAATGACACCTAGTGGCTGCCTCTGGCTTCCGAGAAAACCTAGTCACTGCGCTGCCTGCGAGCCGCTCAGGTCCTTCAGGGGCCCCTTCAGGACAAACTGGGCTCCTGGCTGCCAGCCCCCCCACTGGACGTCTTCGCTACGTCCCTAGAGAGACACAGGCCCACGCGCACTTCTCAACATTATGTGTGTCGCCGTTTCTCCATCCCTCTCCTAGTCCGGGGTTCTCTGACCTGTGGCTCCTCACGGGGACGCGTTTCTGCCACTGAGTCTCAGCTGTTGTTCGAGGCAGAGACCGCGTCCTCATTCACCTTCAAACGTCCAACAAGAACACCCGTCAGACCCCGCCCAGCTTTCCAGAGCCGCACGATGCCCCCTTGGGTAACGTATGTCTATTACCAACCAGGTCCGGTTTCTCACTGCTTTCGCTCTTATATTCTCTCTGCGTGGTACCACGTTTACTCCATCGAGTAGGTGCATTTAGTACGTTTGCTGCACAGTAATTGGAGGGCCCTCTGACTCGCCGGTGTGCTGTAAGCTCGTGAAAATGCCGGGCACATCGGACCGCCTTCTGTCCTTCGTTCTGCCCCACCCTCGTTCTCCCCCAGTGTCATTCTCGGGATCGGAAAACGGTCAATAATGTGAATTAAATCAAACACTGATGGTCAGGCCGTCCTTACCTATAACGATGAGATCTGTGTGTTTCCATTCAAGTGGCAGAAGCAATGGACAAACTTGCTTCATCTAGTCTGCACTCTATGAGAAGACCTTCTCTGTGAAAAACCTGAAGGGGACCTGTCTCTCCACCAACGTCCCTTTGCCAATGTGTCTACTAACCCCCATCCCTCCTGTTCTGCATTTTCCCATCAGCACCAGGAGTGCTTTTTCGGGGGGCTGCCTTCTGACACAGAAAACACGGGGGGGGGGGGCAGTGGGTAAGGAGGCTGCTTTGCAGCCACGCGGGCCCTGCTCCCAACTCCACAGCCGGGCTGGGCGCCCTAACCGCGCCGCTTACTCCCTGTGGGTTTCAGAGTCCCCTCTGCGACAGGAAGACCAAAATAACACCCGCGTGCGTTTGTTCTGAGGGCCATCAGTGAACAAGACCAGCAACTCAGAAACAAGAACAGGCTGCTGTTAGGTCCCACATGCCGGGCACCCGTGGAATCAGAACAGACTTTTCACAGTGAAAACTCAGTACCTGCAAAGCACAGTGGTTGTTAACAATGAAACCTACCGAGCGGCCCATTGCTGGGGCCACAATGGCAGGTGCCTGGCACCACGTGACCACATTACAGAGTCACTGTGCCTTGCAGGGCACGCCACACTCTGGACTTGAGAAGTACAGCTGGCGGAGAAACAGGAATCACATCTGCACGCAAACAGCCCCCCTTTAGCTACACAGACGGGCCCCAAGATGTAAGCAGAGTCAATGCACATGTCTGGCATTTGCATATTTTCCTATTTTGGGTAAGAGCTTAAAAGTCCGTGGGGAGAGACAGGGGCTGGCGTGCGGTTTCTGCAAAGCAGATGCCCTTGTTATGCTTCTACGGCCTGCTCTCTCTCTTTTCTAAAATAGCGCATTCCTTTTAAAGGGCAAAATAATAAAAGACATCCAGGGTGGTGAATGGAAAAGTTTCAAAGCTCGCAAGGCCAACTTCTCATTATCAGTGGCCCCTGGGGAGAGATGAGAAACTTGCCCTCGGCTCACGGAACAGGAAGCTGGGGGCCTGCTTCGCGCCTCCCTGTGCCGCTGGGAGGATGTCACGGGGGGCAAGCAGCACACATTCAGGTCAAAGGGGTCTGGGGGCTCACTGTTGAACACACGCAACGGCATCGGCAGAAGGGCCACGTCCTCTGCCTCTGAACGGGTGACAAGGAGCTGCAGGAGGAAGGCGCTCTGCCTCCCGAGCCTGACCCCCACGACACTTCATTCGCTCCGACCCTTCCTGCACCTGGCAGAGAGGCAACTGTGCATGACCTGATCGACAGCCCAGGTAGACGCGTCTTGGGCGAGGACAGCCTAGGAAAGATGCATTTCCTTCTGTCCCTTTCAACTTCCGATCAGCTCTGCTGAAATTGATTTCAAATATTGTTCCTTCTTATAACCAAAAGACTGCTTTCCAGAAGGTTGACAAATACACACAAGTGACCATGACAGTTCCATCAAGCGACACCCTCGTAGCTCCTGTCCACTCCCATTTCTCTCACCTGCATTCCCTGTTACAGTGAGTTCGCGCTCCAGCTGGGACACTTGGCCGGGAAGAGTACCTGTAAAAGCAGTAAGAGAAGCCGTGAGATACCGTGAGTTCATGCAAACAGCCAAAGAGGCAGCGCTGTGAGACCGACCTCCTGTAGTCCTGCACTCGCCCTCGCTCGGCAGTGGGGGGTGGAGTGGCAGGGACCCTGCTCTGCGCCCTGGCACCTGCTCACCCACGGGCAGCTGCTCACGACAGCTGTGAGGCTGACGAGGTCCGAAAACCAGTCTCATTAAGAACCTTGTGATACTGAGGCCCAATTTCCTGTCTGAAAAATGAAGATAGTAAGACCTACCTCTTACAGTTATTGCAAAGATCAAGTTCACTGTGCCCACTGTCAGCTCTATGTAAATGGTGCTTATTATTATTAGTCTGATGAATAAGCACTCCATAGGGACAACCTTGGGACACCTGTAGACACAGACCGCAACAAAACTCTTCAAACACACCGATAATGAGCCTGACTGCCTGGCAGACACATGTGCTGTGCAGGGGAAACCCTAAACCAGAAGCTAACAGACCCACTCACTAGGCACAGTTCTGCACCCCAGGCTGGGAGACCAGAGGCACTCATTACCCTTCCCTCTCTCCGTTTTGTCATCTGAAATGTAAGGAGGTGACCTAAATTGTCTGCAATGCCCGTGAGAGCTCACAGACCGATGTTTTTATGACCCTCTAGAGGAAGCAGGGCTGGCCTACCCTACCTGGGAGACTGAACGTCTCAGGCCCGGCCCCACAGTTAATTTTGTGAGGAAATATAACTACACAATATGCTGGAGTTTTGCAGGGTGGGTGGGAGGTAGCTATTCCATGCAAGCTCTCTCCCCACAGAACTCTAGGGGGAACACTTGAACCCCTAAACTTCCTCAGACCACATCCTCCTAGGCGACTTACTTATTTCTGCTCACAGAAAACAAGCTGCTGAAGCACCTGATAAAGAGCCTGAGTCTGAGGGGCTCCGAGCAGGGGACAGATGCTATCACAGGAAAACGGATGGTTATTAGAGGGCGGCCAGCATGAAGGATTGCTCTGCCGATAAGGGATCTGCAACCCGAAAAGTCAAGTGACTCCCCTCTTGAGCACCAAGTGAGTCAAACGCAACGGAACTGTAACTCCCCAAACTCTATCTGCTCATCAGGCCTTCTCATCAGGCCAGTGGCAGCATTGAGACCCCTCGATGGCCCTCTCACTTGCAGGTCACTGCTGCGCGTGTCCCCGTGACACTCCTCTGCCTCGCCTCTTCCATCGGGTGACATTCAGGGCTGCCCAGCCCATCACCAACGCCATGGCCGGCGGCCCTCTTGCTGTTTTATCCCAGCGTCACCTTAGAAGGGTGACTTCAACACCTTCCCTGCACACCCCACCCCAGAGAATAAAACCCCCCACCGTCCCAGTGGAAGTATACGGAATGTGCCTTCGGGAATCTGCCCCCTGAGCTGTCCGCCTCCTTCCAGCTCAGTAACGTGCAGGGCCCGGTGTGAACTGAAATGAGGGCCTTTAAGACAGACGACGGAGCATTAAACCCAGCCCTGGACTCTGCGGCACTGTGGGATAGGCCACCCGCCTGAAAGCCGGACTGCCCCCCAGTGCCTCTTCATCCTGAGTTGCAGCGGTCTCTGAAGATGCACACTGGAGTGCCTCCATCAACCTGTCCTCTCCCCACAGCCCCTCCACGGCTCTGCAGGTTTACTCGGTGGGCTGCTGGCCTTTGCTGGTCTCCTGTCTCAGCGTCAGAGACCCGGCTGTTGGCCAGTTGTTTACTGGACGGACTGTGCCATGTGTTACCCAGAAAGTCCTCCTCTCGTTCCCATGTGAGGTGTGGCCTCCTCTGCTGCATCCTGGACTCACCTGTCACTCACTGACCAGGAGAAACTCTGTGAGTGGACAGTATGTGTCAAGTCACCTTGCAGGTGGCCCACCTAGGGACAGGGCTTGACCCTGGAAAAAGTATCCTCGGCAAAGTAATAGGTTTCTTTTCTCCGAGATGACGGACATTTAATGTCTCATTATCTAGACCCATTGAAACATCCATAGGCCAAGAGGACCTCTGCCCATCAGCCCAGGCACAGCCTGATTCAATAAACGGCAGCCTGCAGGTAAAGGCACGGGGTCCCTTTGGAACGTGCCTGACTTGAGACAGACCCAGGTGGGATAGTCCTTAATTACCGCTATTTCAAAATACTTTTTCTGACCCTCTTTTATCAGGCATGTTCAGTCCATAGTATTTCTAGGCATTGCAATTTAGCAATTTAAATCCATTTCCAATCTATAGATAGTATCATTCACCCTACCAAACAACCTGGGACTTGGCAGAAAGTAAAAATAAAACAGTAAGAAATATATTGAGTATATTATTATTTACATGAACTGATAGGACTAGCATTTTAAACGGTTAGAGTTATTTAGAAAAGTTTGGGTGTTTTTCATTTGTCATCAAGTTCAAATACATTTTGCTTTATTTGAACTAATGGGTACCAACTGAATTTCAGAAATTTAAATGCGAGGAATTCCCTAAAGGAATCCTTGTGGAGTTCTTTTGTAGAGTAAGGCATTATTTTAAACACAAAGGATCAATCTTTAATCTGTATTTTTCTATCAGATATTTTAATCATTCTGGGAGTAGGCAGCATATATTGTATTTCTTTAATGATGCCCAGATTACCTAATTTGAGACAGATCAGTTCCATTTAGAAGCATCACAGTCCATTTCTTCAACTCAATAGAAACCATGTTAAAAACACTAAGTCCTCACCATGAAATTAATTAGTTACAATGAACCCAATGCGGCAAGGACGGGCCAGGATCAGTGGAACACACCACGTGGGTCCCATGCCTTGTGCCTGAGAACTCTTGGTGTGTGGATTTCTGCAGTTTTCAACCAGAAGTAAATCAGAAGGGGGACAAAAGACACGACAATAAAAGGAGCACACAACTCGCGGGCTCGTTAGTGGGTCTGGGTTTGCGTGTGATTTGGGGCGATGCACAAGACGCCAGTGTCCCCGTCACCACAACAGAAGCTCTGGACTCGACAACTTCCAAAGTTCCTACAGATTCCCAATGCCTGTGATAGCATTTGTACTTTACCTTGGGGATGCAGAACCAGTCTCTGATACACACCCTTCAACATACTACACAGACAACCAAGATTTAAATACAGAACTACCACCCTTATCACGGAAGGCTATTCAGCAACGGTAATACGAAAACAAACGATCTATAGCCCCGGCTGGTGTGGCTCCGTGGATTGAGCGCCAGCCTGTGACCCAAAGGGTCACTGGTTCGATTCCCAGTCAGGGCTCATGCCTGGGTTGCAGGCCAGGTCCCCAGTTGAGGACGCATGAGAGGCAACCACACATTGATGTTTCTCTCCCTCTCTTTCTCCCTCCCTTCCCCTCTCTATAAATAAATAAATAAATAAATAAGAGTTAAATTTCACATTCCTAGGTACTCTCTACCTACTCACAGAGTAGAAACACAGTAAGATGGATAAAATGTCCACTAACCTGGGGGGGCGGGGGGGAGGCAAAAATACCATTAAAAAAAAAAAACTATATTTGAAATTTTTTCAAGAGTTTAACAAGTGTCAGGTTTTGTTAAATATCATTTTCTACACATTTCAAAATGTGGGGGAAAAATGGATGCCTCTGCATATTCTGTCCTTCCACAGGTTTTAAAATATAGTTTCATTATGATATTTTCAGAGCCTGAGAACAAATGCTGGCTTTGTGGTTTATTCTAGTTCCTTATTTGACAGAAGACACAAGAACGCCATTGTTCAAATTTGCATGCTTCATACAAATACTCATTTGACCAAGTTAGACTTACAAAGCATAGCACTGCATTAGCTACTCCACTAATTGTAGGTTATGAAAAGGTTACAGCAG